>NC_041738.1:38570774-39770774 GCF_004115215.2 Ornithorhynchus anatinus
CTTGGGGATGGGAGAGTGAAGAGAAAAGGATAGTTTTATATTTAACTGCTAGCTGTTTCTGTTTACCCTGCTCTTTTCGACTCTAGTTCCTTGAGGGCAGGGACTGTATTTAGTTTATATAAGTGTAGAGCTTTTCAAAAAGTAACTGTTCAAGAAATATTCATAAATAGCACATTGCTTGCTTCCAGATTTTTTCCACCCTGACTAGGGATTTAATTCTTTAACAAGGAAGTCCTATGTGTCAGCCTGGCTTAATGAACTTAAAGAATGAAGGAAATGTATGGGATTCCAGTGCTGAGTTTTAAACTCCCCTCAAATGAAATGTAAAACCAGGAGAGACACAACTAAATAAGCTAGGTGAGCTGAACTGCAATGCCCAAAAGAAAGGATAATGAGGAGACAGAAAAAATCAATTCAGAATTGGGCAATCCTGGCATCTTCCCTACTGGAAGGAAGGATGGTACCACATCTGTAGTCGGCACATAAAAGTATCCCTGTCCCTTAGGAATGCCTGAGCCTTCAGGATCAGCTTTCTAATGTGAGAACCTAAGACCAAACAAGCTGAATCCCCAGGTCTATCTACCAGCAAACTTCTGCTGGAGATGGCTCTGCACCAGTAAAGAAAAGGTCCTATCAGCTCTACAACTGCTATTTATTGAGCAGATTAGCTCTTCCACCTCTTCAACTGTGAACGCTGTGTGACCATGTCTGATCTGAGTACCTTCCATCTATCCAATGCTCAGCACTCTACCCCCTACTATTTATACCTGTGCCTCTTCCACTACAACCCAGCTGACACACTAGGCTTCTTTAAAAACAACCTCCTCACTATGCCTCACTCTCATCTCACTTGCGGTCGACCCCTTGCTCACATCCACCCACCTGCCTGAAGCCCCCTCCCACTTCGCATCTGAAAGACCACCACACCACATCTTCAAAATCCTATTAAAATCACATCTCCTCCAAGAAGCCTTCCCTGAATAACTATTCACCACCCTTCACCACTTTCTCTCTGTACTGTCTCACATATGCACTTAGTGTCAACCGCTAAACACTTAGGTACTCCCACAGCATTTTTGTACATATCCTTACATTTGGTTGCTTTCCTAACCTGTAATTTACTTTAATATCTTTTAACCTTCTTAGACTGCAAGGTTCTTGAGGTTAGAGATTCTGTCTACTTACTCTACTGCACAACTCCAAGCCTTCAGTGTGGCATTTTGCATTGAATAAGTAAGCGCTCAGTAAATGCCTATGAAGAATTGAGGCATATATGGGTCCTCACCCAATAAGCCTAAACCAAAATATGGATATGAAGCAAAACATAATGTCCAAGAACAGGGTACAATAAACAGGGGACGGCCTTATGTAGTTCGCTTTTCATTTTAAAAGGTTGGATAAAGTGAACGTAACATAAATAACCGAGGATTGGTCAAATGAGCCAGTAACACTGTGGTCATGATTTTCTTTAATCCACAAGGATGTTAAAATTCCTTCACAGACAAACTCCTGTGCCAAAAGAAGCTGAATCCACTCCTAATCAAGGGCCCAGTATTTGCCTTGGAAGAGATTTGCAAGGCTGTGCATTTCAGAGGCATTTCTACAGGTTTATGCGGCTCATTATTGTTTTAAGTATTAAAATCTTGTGAGGAGTTTTCACTCCACAGAAGGAACGGAGGAAGTGCTAGGCTGCTGACTCTGGAAAACCTCAATGCAGCACTAGAGCAATCACTGCAGGAAGAGGGGGACCCCAACTGCTTTTGCAAGGTAAACCCACTCTGAAGTCTCTCTCATGGGAAGGGAGGCCATGGGCAAAGAGAAGCTGCAGACCAGACAGATAATATGGCTCTTCCGGTAATGTGACATCCTGTGCGGAGGTGGAAGGGAAACGAACAAAGAACGCATTGTGAACAGATCGAGAGAGAATTCACTCAGCCAATATGTTACCCAACTATTACAAAAGGAAACCCAACTGCTCTTCCCCTTCCCCACCCCTCCCAAAACAGACGAATTTTACTGCAGGGACGACTGGTTCGGTCCTGGGGAAGTGTCGCTTGGTTTAAATTCTGGGGACTTAACATGTAGCAGTGTCTTAAAAGAACTTTCCAAGAGGCACTAAGCACCCATAGCAAAGTGTTAAATGGAAAGAGCTAAGTTTTAATTAAATCCTCTCGTGGTCTGTTCGATGCATCCCAGAAATTCTTCCCAGTACACTTTAAGTCTCTCAAAATTTTTAGGTCCAAAAAGCAGCATCACTCAGCTGAGTTACCTGAGCTTACAGGGAGGGAATTCTTGCTCAGCCTTGTTGGAACTTCTACAGTCTAACAAATATCTCTTTCTCCAATTTAAATGAGGCTTGAAGGCTGCCTGGAAACATCAGAACTTGGGAAATGAAAGAATGGCCACTTTGATCCTGTCTGTTTTAGCTCCTGAATCATCATCAACATATATGGTATTATTGAGCACTTACTGTGTACAGACCATTGTAACTAAGCATTTGGGAGACATGTTTCCTGCCCAAAGTGGGCTTTCAGTCTAGAGGAGACGACAGACATTAATATATATAATTTATAATATATCGGTAGGTACAGAAATGCTGTGTGGCTGTTTGGGCAAATACCAAAAGTCCACAGGTAATGGAACCATGATATTTAAGAAGAGTTGAATGATACGTAAGAAGAATTGACCTGAGGAGAGAGCTAAAGAGGTCCCAATAACAGAGTTCTGGGTCAGGTTTCAGTCCACTAGCAAGAAGCTGTTTCACGGTTTTCCCCAAGCCAGTTCCCTGAGGGTGAGGGTTAGTTGCTTTTTTCCCCACCCTCGCTCAGAGACTTCGGCTCACCTCTAGTGCCTGGAAAATCAGTTTTTTTGGGTAGTGTTACAAACGACGTGAGCATAAAATTTTTGATTGAGAGATTTTGGCCTTTTCCTGCTAATAAGATGTCTCAGAAGCACACAAAAGACCACACAGAATGGGCAAGAAACTACCTGAGGGGAGGGGACTAACCGAGTCCAGTTAGATACCATCTGGGATGGCATTTCTCTATTTACCTCTGGACTAAGTCAGCAATGAAACTCGGCAATCCCATTTAGTACTGGCCTGAGATTCAACATCCAGCCTCCTCGATTCTCGACTGCACCATCCGGTTTCCACCGTGTAGGCATTTCCTATGTGGTCTTCAGGGGGGCTGAAAGTGGCTGACGGAGGACGGCCATGGCCTTATGCAAAGAGTCATCTTCAATCTGGAAACATGCCAAAACTTCTTCCTCTTGACAGTACTCCCCATCATATCATAAGCCTCGTGTAGCTCTCTTAAGCCAGCGAAGTTCTGCCAGCTGAACATAAGCAGTCACTGGGAGTGGTTTTGGCAAGTCAGATTTTTATAGTGGCAAAGAAGATTAGAATCCACTTTAGGAAAGAGAGACTAGGAGAGCATTATAAATTGAGAGGCACTCTTCCCATTTGGCTTGAGAACGCTAAGATAGCATTGCAAAAGGTGAAATGGAACTTCTTCAAGTTGCAAAACATTTTGACTGGGTTTCACAGGAGCATATCCCACCCCCATACCATTAGGTCACACAGATCAATTATCCACTCCTCGGTCAGAAAATGTGGGGGCAGACATGTGAACTGAGGTGTTAGAGATACCTAGTATAGCCTGGATCAAAGAGTTCCAAGGAAAAGAAGCGGGAGCTACTAGTGGGGAGATGAGGGGTGAAATGCCAGAGACTGGAGGCTAGATTTCCTAAAACCATAAGGCTGAAGGGGAGCTTGAGCTTTTTAGTACACACTCAATGCTTTCACATGCTGTGATGCTGAGAGAGACCCCAGAGATCTAGCCTTTGTCTTAAAAAAAATCTTCCCTGATGACATGTTCGAGGCCATGAAAACAGTGGCTGGGGGAAGGATGGGAAGAGAAATAAAGCCACTGGTGATCCAAAATTAAATCTGTTACTAAAAGGGGTACTTGGCTGAAATAATTGGGAGCCACTGATCTAGGAACAGGAAAAGGAAAATAGTGCTACACATAATAATGTACAGGCTTCTGACAGCAAATCCAAGGCTGGAAACAAAAGACTTGAACAATGACCTTTTGTCCTGCTGCACAGAGCTGTTAAACTAATCACTTTGACTGTTGTTATGGAGATTTTTGCCCCTGAAATTGGATGTCTATCTAAAGTTAAACATTCATAGGAATTCATATTATTTTCAGAAAACCCACAGAAATTGGCAATTATGGCACTAAGCCTCACTCTTCTAAGAATCACTGGTAAATGTTGTCAATGCGCATTTTGGACAAACCCTACATATCTGATCTCTTTCATCTTTCGAACATCCAGCCTTTCACTAGGGGGTTCTCATTTTTGAAATCCTCTTCATCTACCTACCCCTTTCAGAAAAGGGGTCCAGAAATGAATGCAGAATTTCAAGCCAAAACAACTCACGCTTTCACATCAATTATCACACTTTTCCTCATGAAATTCTGGTGAAGAACAGGAGTTATCCTCATTTTATAGGAAACTGAGGGCCAGATTGCAATAGTCCTATAGAGAGAAACTAGAATTTTCTTCTGAATAAATGACTCCCCAAATCATACTGGCTTGTGTTGACTGGCATACTGCACATAAAATGGACTCTGGGTGGTCTCAATTCACCCTTAAAACAATTTTGAATTATACTTCATTGCAGATAGTCCCACTTACTGATTTTCTGATTAGCTTGCAAGTTTCCCAATTCAATCTTGGGCTTATTTTTAATTCATATTCCTAACCTCCCTTGTCCCTTTCTATATTTTTTAGCCTTACAAATATTTGCAATTCTCCCCATTACTGGATAGACATTTCATATGCAAATCGCATTTCATGTTTACATCTTCAAGGTTATTAATGAAAATGGTAAATAACAGATCTAATGGTAATGTTTGCAGCACCCCTCTAGACACATCCCAGAAATCAATACATTGCCATTTCTAATTACTCTTTGTTATCAGTCACTCTGCCACGCTTCAATCCATGTGAGAGGATTTCTATTCAGGCCAGTCTGAATTGGTTTTAGGAGTACATTTCATAAGAAAGACTTAAATGCTTTAAGATTTATTAGATTCTTCATCTACCATTTTAATCCTGTTGCTTTTGAAAAAAAAAAAAAACAGATCAGGTCCATGGGGCGGGGAGGCATCAAGATATCTAGAGACAGACTGAAGCAGCATGGTCTGGTGTGAAGAAAGCGGAGTGGGGACCCACGAAACCTGGGTGTTGACCTCGGCTCTGCCACCAACCTGATGGCTTACCGGACATTCTTGTACCTTAGTTTCCTAACTGTAAATGGAGAATAAAACAGCCCTTCCTAGGGATGTTATGAAGATAAGTGTGATCACCGATGTGAAAGCACGTTAAACAACAAAAGCGCTTTGTCAATTTAAGATGTTAATCGGGTCTCTCTGCCCCAGATAGCCAGGCTGCCTATGGGAGAATCTGACCCATGAAATAGGGCTAATTTTTGCCATAGTACAACTCTTCAAAGGGTTCCAGATGAGCAGATGTGGTTTAACGTTTTTAAAATAAATGACGATTTAAAATGTCTAAAATATTTTGAGACTAAGGAAATCTGGTATAGAAGTATCAGCATGAAGTGATCTGTTCTTAATAAACCTCTCTCCCACTGCTTTTTACCTCATGACCGCATTATCTTGCTCATGTTTATAGATTTCCACTCCCCCACCTTTTATTATTCATTCTAGCATTTCATCAAGGATATAAGTTTCATTTCCTGGATGGTAATTACCAAGACTTCTATTCCTTACATTTTTAGAGATGGGTATTGCACTTTTATTTCCCACAGTTCTGGCCTTTCAAAACAACTTCAAAGATAACAGGCAAAGATGACATGAGTCAAATCTGGTGGAGTGAGCATGTGAGAAGCACGAAAAAAAAATTTAGAGAGAATTAAGAACAGCAGAAAAGCTATGGGGTGCAGTTTCTCCCTTTCTCTCCTCTATTGAAAGAATGGTAGTTAGAAGGGAGCCGAAAGTTACCTTAAAAAAACATTGAGAATTAAAGATCAAGAATGAAACCTCAGAATGTTGCCACACAAGAAAAATCAGTAGTTTGATTGGCCATAACTTCCACATGTCTTGTTTCCCACTTCCACGCCTTAGGCAAAGGGAGGGAGGCATGCTGTACAGACGAAAAGATACAAGAGGAAAGAGTGTGCCTGAAAATGTAAGATGTATCCTGCTAGTGAAGTGGTAAAACCTGATTTGACAACCTCAGGGCTGTGGAACTGATGCCAGATAGTTATCGTATAACCTGAAAAATTCCTTCAGACCTCGCGTTGAAAAACTAAATCACCTCCCACACCCAATGCCATGAGGAAATTAGAATATGTTGGCTGTCTTGGTTGCAGATACAACTTCACTAAGAGACATCAATCTGATGATGACAGAGAAACGGAACCTGATATTTCCATCTGATCAGAAAGTTGACATTTTTAACTTTCCAAGTTGTGCACTCATAAAAAAAAAAAAATCCAATGAATTCTGGAATGGAAAACCCGCCCCTTAAACCTTAGAGCCCGGATTGGTTCCACTGGCACTACTCCAGGGTCACAGACTCAAAATGTTGCCAAGAAGTCTGGCTTGGTGCTTATTTGGCCTTGATTACTCTGCTCCCCAAACTCTCCACCCCAGAGACCTGCCCAAGTATCCCCGATCCAACACCACATTTGACTCTCCCTCAGGCCACAGCCAAACTCCTGGAATGAAGAACCAACCTAGGAACACGAGGCAGGAGATCGGGCACTCAAAGACTCAAATGCCAGTAAATAATGGCCCGTGCGCTCAGCCTTGTGCTGTCTCCGGAACTGAGGGTTCATGGGTGGATGCTGTGACCTTGAGGGCAGGGATCATGTCTACCAACTCCACTCTTGTCTCAACCTTCTTGCTCCAGAGTGGGGGAAAATCAGAGCTCAGAGATATTTTGGCAGAAAGAAAGCACCCTCTAGCTCCTTGGGTTCAGTCAAACAGTGGGGTGTTTTGATGTGGGAAAAATCCAGAAGAGAGAATCCAAAATTTACAACTGCTGCAGCTGTTTAGATTTTTTTTTAAGATAGAAAAGGCTTTAGGATGGATCCTAACAAGAAAAACACTCGGGAATAAGTCAACAGCCAGCGCTTCCTCTCCTTCTGTTTAATGAAAGCCATGAGCTCCCGATGACAAGTGTCTGCTGGAGCTAGATGGGGAGTTTATGAGATTCCTGCCACGTTTCAGTGATATTACAGTGTGCCTTTGGTCTGCCTTCCATACCCAGCTATCTAACCACTTCCTTCCCACAAGGCGCCTCCCATTAGAGAGTTTTATTAACCAAATGCTTGGGGGTTTGTGTATATTTATACTACCTCCTACACTCTCCCCTTTCTGCTGTACCAGGGCACATGGAAAAAAAGTTATGATAAACTTTAATAAAAACAAAATTAAAATGATTAAACCTTTCATATCCTTTAGAGATAATCTCTCTTTTGCTGGCTGGTCAAATCTGGAAGAAAACAAATGGGGACCATTGCCTGCTGTTTCTCTTCATTTCCTTTCTCCTTCCCGCCGCCCCCGCCCCACCCCCGGGTCCCTTGAGAAACAAGAAAAGACTGCCACTGGCCTGTTTTTTCAAAAAATGAATAAACTTTATTCCTGTGCATTCAGAAATGATGTTTGGCTTGGACCACTCTCATACATACAGTGACATCCATCAACACCTTTTCTGCTGGGAGATTCCAAAAGTTCTTTACCAACTGGGGTGGTGGGGGGAGGGAGGAGGGCAATAGTGGGAAGAACAAGTGTTAAGATAGACTTTTCTTGAACCTAACAAGGTAGAAATGGGCCCTTCAGTTGTACTGTCCCCATAGGTTCTCTAGTCTAATCTCATTTCGATGTAACTGTACACAGCATTCTCACCTGGAGGAGATTGGGGCAGTAATGTGAAAGTGGCACATATTCCAACCAGTCTTCTGCCCCGTGAAGACCTGAGGAAGCCTTCACATCTGCCCAGGGCCAAAGCATATTTCCATAGAGAATAATGGCAGTGAAATGAGACTATGTCTGGCCTAAACCCTGGTCAGGGGGTGCAGGTCATACCTGGGGCATCAGCCCTTCCAAAATGATAATGACTCTTGGAAATCGGGCCGTGGTAATCGCAACAGAATAACAAAGGAGTTAGGTCAATGAGTTTTCTTTGGGTTGATGATCAAATAGTGAAATGAAACCTTGTCCTGGAAATGAACGCCATAATCTCAGACGGCAGGACATTCTGCCGGGTTTGGCATGAAGATCAGAGGCACAGGAATTGGATAGGGTGGGGGGATATAAGTTGGGTTTGACGTTAGATGAAGTCGGTTTAGTCAGCTTAATACACAGACTGCCAAGAGCTATTTTCTCTTCGTTAGTATTGCGTGTTTATTATTGTACTAAAGAAAATATTTTCTGAAGGAGATAGGACAAAAGCCCTTCTTGAGCCTCACATTCTGGTGACGGGACTGTAGGAAAGCATTTCCTCTCCCAATCCCTTACCCGGCCCCAGCACCATAGGCGAGGTTCCCGTAAGAGCTACTGGTGACCCTGTCACATCCAGCTGCTGCTGCTGCTGGTCTAATCTCAGGTAACTACACTGATCAATTTTTCACAGTTCAGGGTCAAAACAACTCGAAAGAGTTTATTCAGTAATTACTAAAAAAGTGTAGTGAAGCCAGCAGTTTTTTTAAAAAACAAACCAAAAACCCATTGCCTCACTTCCTTTTAATCCTGGTAGCAGTTATAGTTTATTAAGTGCTCACTGTGTGCAGAGCACTGAACAAAAGCAATGGAAGAGAATACCAAGGGGGATCCATTTCTCACCAGCAGAAAGTATATTACCACATTATCTATCTTCACTTGGATTTAGCTTTCCTTCTCTAAACTACCAACGAACTTAAACTCTAGAAGGCCCACTCACATCCTCAGCATGAATACATATTAAAATGTATGCAAAGTAATCCCTTGTCTCTCACCACTTTAAGTCTTTATCCACCTGCTGGAGAATTCTGCCTAAGTTATGGTATGACTAGGTTCCCCCAGTGACCTTTTTCATACACCTCGGGTGTGACATTTCCTTTCCAATCAAATTTTCCCTGCGACTGTGCTCTCTTTGAAGAGCTACACTGGACAGTCAAAATGAAACGTTCATTCCACGAGCAAGGTCCCTTCACAGGTTTCGTGCCATCACCTTCTTTCCTTGTTTTCTATGAAAACTTTCTGTGGTCAGGGATTGCGTCTACCAACTCTACTGCACGGTGCTTTCCTTAGTTCTTAGCAAGTAAACTCTCAGTAAATACTACTTACTGATTTTCTGCACTCCTTGTTTCCCCTTTGCTCCCTTCTTCGCCAGCAGGACATGTAGCTTTCCCCACAATCTTCTCTCCTTTGCTCCTGTGAACCCATTCACCCTTCCTCCCTATCTATAACATCCGGCCCTTCTTTTTTTCCTACTAAGGTGCTTTCATAATAATCTAAAAGCAGAAGTTGTTGGAATGTTTCCAAAGTTAAGCAGAAGAGAGGCACTTCTCAATGATTACTTTCCTTAGCTTTGGCGGCCCTTGATGGCCAGGGACCCAATCTAATTCTTTCCTCTGTATTCTTTCCTAGTGCTTAGTAGAGTGCTTTGCACACATAAGTGCTTATTAAATACTATTACTACTACTCACAATTATTTGCCCCTTGGACTTTAGGGACAGTTATCTTCACTCATGGACTGAAGGAGTCCCCACTTTGTGCCAGGTCCTGTAACAGGCATGGAGAGAAGTGGGATCAAAAGAAGGATAAATGAGTCTTTGCACAAGGAGCTAACCATCAAAAAGGAGAGAAAAGCAAACAGAAAGCCAGAACAAATGATTAGATACAGTTTAAGTAAACAAATATCAGAGCTTGGAAAGGTTCAGATATGCATATTAAAGAGCCCAAGAGGGTTGAATCCTTGACTGTCTAAGGTGCACTAGGTAGAGCAGTTTGGCTAATTCTATTGTGACCACTCCCCAGGTATTACAGCTGTACAAACTTCAATCTACGAATGGTATTTACCAAGCACTTAACTCGGTAACTCAGTACAAAGGCAACAGAGTTGGCAGACATTCCCTGTCCGCAAGGCACTTACAATCCATAGGGGTCATTTGAGGACAATGATGTGACCCTTGGGAGAATTTCCCCCATGCACTGCCTGAGAAGCAGTATGGACTAATGAAAAGCACACAGGCCTAGGAGTCAGACGACCTGAGTCCTAATCCCAGCTCTGCCAAACTTCTTGGTGCCTCAGTTACCTCATCTGTAAAATGGGGATTAAGACTGTGAGCCCCATGTGGGACAACCTGATTCCCCTGTGTCTACCCCAGCGCTTAGAACAGTGCTCGGCACATAGTAAGCGCTTAACAAATACCAACATTATTACTTGTCCACTGTGTGACCTCGGACACTTCGCCTAACTTCTCTACGCCTCAGTTTCCTCCCTATAAAGAGAATTCAATATCTGCACTCCCTTCAACTTAGGGTGTGAGCCCCAATCTGGGGACCACTTCATCCCAGGTCTGAGAAGTACCACGGCTTAGTGGACAGAGCCCAGGCCGGGGAGTCAGAAGGTCATGAGTACTAATCCTAGGACTGCCACTTGTCTGCTGTGTGAGTTTGGGCAAGTCACTTCACTTCTCTGGGCCTCAGTTATCTCATCTGTCAAATGGGGATTGAGCCTGTGATCCTCCCATGGGACAGGGACTGTAAATAACCCGATTTGCTTGTATCCACCCCAGCGCTTAAGTACAGTACCTGCAACAAAGTAAGGACTTAAATACCATAATAATTAGTAATTATTATTATTATTCCCCCTGCCAAGCAGCATTGCCCTGGAATGGGAGGGGGGTGAGAGTGAGGGGAGATGGACAAACCAAGTGAAAACCCTGGGGCCGTCAGTGGGAGGAGCATTACAAGGAAATGGTAGAGGGAGTGGTAACTGGTATGAATGTGGGCAGCAGGGAAGGAGCCCAAAGAAAGTGAATCAATGAAATATATTGAGCACTTGCAGGATGCAAATCCCCGTATGAGCCACTGAGAAGGATACAGGGCCATTAACTCGACATGATCTGTGGAGATGTTCCAGAGAGCAGCAAGAATTGAGTCCATGGCAGTTTGTAGGGGTGCCGGCGGCATACACCCAGAAGCACTGCTGCTCTGAGGCTGATGGAATTCACCAGATATCAACATTAATGCTATTTTTTAAGCAAGCCAAACATGTCATTTCATTGCGGTTCCAATCTTCAGGAAGGTATAGGATTTGCAGAGCAGCCGTTGGCTTGGCCTTCAACACCACTGAGGGAATTTCTCCATATTTTAATGGGGACCACCACTTTAGACTAGTCAGTTCGTTCCTGAATCCAAACAATTAACACCATCACCGGACTGAATGATCGTGCAGCAATGAGAACACCAGCTACCCTGCCATTAGCAATCCACCCATCATCAAACCGGAGCCCTTCAATTCAAGCAGGAGCCTCTCAGCAAGCAGCAACAGTCTTATTAACAACTAAAGACTCTTCATCTTTGTATTTGATATTCATGAAAAATTAACAACTCCATTTCAGAAAGCCCAGTATGGAAATGTGAGGGCCATGAAGAG
Source organism: Ornithorhynchus anatinus (assembly GCF_004115215.2). NCBI lineage: Eukaryota > Metazoa > Chordata > Mammalia > Monotremata > Ornithorhynchidae > Ornithorhynchus > Ornithorhynchus anatinus. The sequence continues at coordinate 38,582,457 of NC_041738.1, forward strand.
GCCAGGGTAATTGTTTCTGCCTTTTGTGCCAGCTATCTAAAAAAATTAGTCCACGGGATGCAAAACGGAAGACCCGGAGTCCCTTAGAGGTTAGTGAAATTCCACCCACCGCCCCCCCAACTGCTCTGAGGGATTGGATGCCCAGAGACTCTAGAGAGATCAGGCAGTTGGCTCATATGGGAAACCTCTTCTCCCAGGGGGTCTCACTTTCCTCAACCCTACTATTTCAAATGGCAGGCTACGGAACGAGACCTCATTTCAACAGTCTCCAGAGCTGTGTACCTTATTCAACGGGGCATTTAATCACAAAGTAATTTGGGCCAAACCCTAGCTGATCGGCACCCCCTTTCTCCTTGTCTCACATTCTCTTTAGTCACCTCTTTTCCCAAGCCTACTACTTTTAGCTCCCCATTTCTCCCAAGAGCCACTGAAAAGGAATGAATGAAAACCACCATAAACAACAAAAGAATAAATGAAATGTAATACGTATAGTTTAATTCTACACAATATGAATAATAGATTATTTTCACTGATGCTCAGAAGGGAACATTCTGCAAAAAGAAACACCAATATTGTCCTAGAAGCTCCTCTGTCTCTGGCCTGAGCATGGGGGGGAGCTTTCTTTACTGTTTACCGCTGGGAAAGGGAGGGATGCGAGTAGGTATTCCGGCCAGGCTGGGACAGACAAGGAAAGACATACATATATGGCAAAAGATTCTCAGCTAACACCAAATTCTGACCTTTCTCCTGCCCTAACAAAGGTTTCTTTGAGCACTCCTGGCTTTATTTAGTGACTCCTTCCAGAGAGCATAAGCTCGCTCACTCTCTGTCTCTCTCTCTCTCTCACACACACACACACACTCCCCACCCTCCCTCTCCCCCGCCACATGTAAGGGCCAGTAACAATGACCTTGTGTTCATAGAAGATGAGTGCCGAGGATTTGGCTGAGATTAACAGGGCTGCTGAAACAATATGTCCACCAGGGGGATTGGGTCTCGGGAGTGGAATGCAGAAAGTGCAACATCACCCTTGCCTGGAAGGCCAGCCGGAGGAATGTTCCCCCCGTGCCCCTCAAGTGACAGTATGAAAGGAAAACCGAGACCATCTTAAAGTCTCGGACCAGTTTCAAGGAAAAAGCGCTCCAAGCACTGAAATTAAAATCAATGAAAAAGGTTATCCCCTTGAAAAATATGCAGGTGCCCTTCTGTTCAGACAAGACGGCAATTTTGGCCAAAATCCAAACTACAACAGACAGAACATTTCTAAATGCACGACCCGAAATGAGGGGGGTTTTTGGAAATGTTCCATCTGGAGTTGAAGTCTCGAATTCTCTGAGAGCTAAACAGCCCTGTCCATTAACGGCTACACAAAAGCTGTGAGTTAAAGACAGTGTGCAAACTACAAAATCCTTTTTTAGTATTAGTTCAGAAGTGCCCTTCAGACCCATCTCCACCTCCCAAATACTAATCACCAAAACTTAAGAACAAGGAGGGAAAATTAGATGTCCACCTTCAAATAGATGTTCCAGTCAGTACCTTTAGCAGCAGCATTTGACACCCATTTGGTGTAGTGCACTGCATTAAGAGAAGCAGCGTGGCGCAGTGGAAAGAGCATGGGCTTTGGAGTCAGGGCTCATGAGTTCGAATCCCAGCTCTGCCACTTGTCAGCTGTGTGACTGTGGGCAAGTCACTTAACTTCTCTGTGCCTCAGTTCCCTAATCTGTAAAATGGGGATTAAGACTGTGAGCCCCACGTGGGACAACCTGATTCCCCTGTGTTTACCCCAGCGCTTAGAACAGTGCTCTGCACATAGTAAGCGCTTAACAAATACCAACATTATTATTATTATTACTTACGAAGTTCAGAATGGCTGACATCTTCCCTGCCCACAAGGAGTTTACACTCTAACAGAGGAGAAATATGCTCAGGAGAGAGAAGAAATTAGGAGACAAAGGCAGCTGGTGAATGATCTGAGAGAATGTGTGAACCTAAAAAACATCGTGGTTTACTTTCTTTAACTACAGAGGGAACAGGAAGAAAAAAAAAGACGACTGATAATGGAAGGAGAAATAGCAGAAGCAGATTGGCCTAGCGGATAGAGCACGCTTAGGGGATAGTGCAAGGGCCTGGAAGTCAGAAGGACCACTTGTCTGCTGCGAGACTTTGGGCAAGTTGCTTAACTTCTCTGTTCTTTGGTTACCTCATCTGTAAAATGGGGATTAAGACGGTGTGCCCCACATGGGAAATGGACTGTGTCCTACCTGATTACCTTGTAACTACCCCAGAGCTTAGTTGAGTGTCTGGCACATAGTGAGCACTTAAATACTGTTAAAAAAAGGGAATACCAAAAACATCAAATACTAAGGGCAACTACCTAGGCACGTGTGTTAAAGGTGCCTGAAATTCATCAAGGAATGCTCAATGGAGGAGGCAGACTTTTAGGAGGGCTTTTTAGATGGGGAAAACAGGACTGGAGAGACTTAGAGGGGAAGAGTTTTGAGCAATGATAGGAGAAAAGGGAGTCAAGAGTGGCTTCATGGGGCCTGATGAGACTATTTATAAAAGTAAAATGATCTGGGCAGCAGAATGTAGTACAGACTGGTGGGCAGAGGTTGGAGGCTGATGTAGTGGTCTTGCTGGGAGAGGATTAAAGCTTGAGTTAGGCTGATGGCCATGAGGGTGATGAGGAAGGGGCAGAGCCACGAAATAGCGTCAAGGAAAACCCAGCGTGAACTGGCCACAGACCAAATGCGAGAGGTCAAAGATGACATCAAGGTTGCATAACATTTGATATCCCTGCCATGAAAATAAGCACTGATTTATGTGTCCAAGGCTTTTAAATAATGGGCCAAAGGAGAATTAAGCAATGGACTTAACTAGAAATTGAATATATGCTCCTTCTTCCCTATCAAAAAAACTCACTTTGGCTGAAAATTTCCTATTTTGGTCACAGCTTTAAGGTGACTCCAATAGTGGCTGAGTTTGAGGAACAAGTCTTTTTGTCTCATTTTTGTTATGACAGTGTGAATAAAATATACTTTTGCCGTTGAGAAGAGAGTTGCTGCTTTATGTCTTCCTCCCCCTCCTCCAACCCCCACCTCTCCCCTAATTCAGACCAGCAATCCTGGAGACTAAATATAGGATGTAAGTTGTCCTAGGTGAAGAATACTTGTTTGTGAAATCCACAAAAAAGGGGCTTGGAAAGAAAATGTGTTAATAGTTAAAAATTCTGATCTGTGATTGTACTTCACAACACCGAATGGGAGCTAACGGCTTCAGCAGGTGGACGGGATCACTGGGTTACACTGAGAGTGACATTTAAAGTCTGCCTAAGATGTTTGGGGAGCAATGACAACCCAGGTTTTTCTTGTATCCTCACCCTTTCACCTTTCCACACAGAACACTGGAAAAGGAACATTTGGCCATTGGTTACCAAAATATTTCTGCACTGCCGAATGCTTTGGCTCAAGGAACACTAGTTTGGGAGTGATTTCATGCATCCCAGATGGACTATTTGCAAAGGGATGGGACATTCTTTGGGACAAAAGATGCAGCAAGAATAAGAGATTCTTTTCAAGTGAGTATGATGTCTAGTTAATCAAGCCGTAAGTCCACAGAAATGGGACAAAGGCTAATTACAGGTTTAGGGCAGCACTCTCTACGTTATGGGAAACTGTTAAATCTTCTGCCACGGCTAGTTTTCAGGGGAAGGGTAGGGGGAAAAAAAAGAATAGAAAGAGAAGAGGAACAAAGGAAAAATGAGACCCTCTTTCTCAGCTCTCCCTAAGATATCTGTTCCCCCAAATTAGTTTTGCCAGATAGTCCCAATTCTTGTACATATTATGTTATTCTAAAATCATTTGGTACAGTCTATCAATCATATTTATTGAGTGCTTACTATTCATTCATTCATTCATTCATTCATTCATATTTATTGAGCGCTTACTATGTGCCGAGTACTTTACTGTTTGGAAGAGCACAATACCACAGAATTGGTAGACACATTCCCTGCCCATGATGAGCTTACAGTCTAGAGGGGGAGACAGACATTTATAAGTAATCTACAATATATAATTTAGAGATACACAGACACTAACTGAAAAATTCCAAACCTCTCTAGCTAATCTGGAGCATTTGATCAGCCTAGTCAGCAGGGTGTGACAGTCAGCCTTACTGGCTTCAGTCTGACCATATATACATAAAATGAAGACAACATGAATATGGAGGCTGTGCCGTTTGTAGAGGGCATTGAAGAAAATTGCTTTATAACATGCTAGATAAAGTCTGATTTCCCAGAACACCTTTTATGACCTGACTTGTTCTTGGTTTGCTTTGAAGTATCACAGTTTGGGCCAAATTGGACACAGGCCACTACTGGGCAAGACTGAGCAGAAGCAACTGCATGCATGGCAGAGACATACCTCCTGTGATATATGTCTGGAGATAAGCCAACTCCTGGCCGGAGAGAGTCTCCAGGCCAGCAACGTTTGACAGGAGCTAAACAGAACCCACCTTCCTCTAGATTGTGTCATTGGTATGTTTCACAGAGAACAAGCAGAAAAATTTAATTGGCCTTAATTACCCAGTTCCAGGAGGCTCTCAGGTATTAGGTCGCAGTTTTCTTGTCTGGTGTCCAGATCATTTCCCGGCCACTGGTTTCATTATATTTACAAGTTGGGTTTCCAAGACCGCTTTCTATTATAGACACAGAAGTTCTTCTCAAGAAGGCTGTGTCATTAGTATTAAATAATCACGACTATACTCCTGACTCTGCCACTTGTCTGCTGTGTGGCCTTGGGCAAATCATTTCACTTATCTATGCCGCAGTTATCTCACCTGTAAAGTGGGCATTAAGACGGTGAGCCCCGGGCAAGACAAGGACTGTGTCCTACCTGATTTGCTTGTTTCCAGCCCAGCACTTAGCCCAGTCCCCGGAACATAGTAAACACTTAAAAAATACCATTATTATATTATTATTATTATTATTATTAAATAAGGATACATAGGGCCACAAGTGAAGAAGAAACTAACCTTCTGCAATCCTATATATATATATGTGTGTGTTCTAATAAGTATGTGCATGGATAGTGAGGAAACACTGAGTTACAAGTGATGTGTAATCAGAAGCCATCATAATTACAAATGCAAATGAACAGGCAATTGGCATTGACCTTTGTAGATTGTTAGAGGACTAATTAAGGCAAATCAGGAACTCTAATCCAACAGAAAAACAAAGACAATAGGTAACCTAAGAACTGTCCCTATCTCTTGCATACACAAAAGTGAAAAGTATAAAGAATCACGTGGGCACCCCCAAATATAGATTTTTAGGTTAGCCAAACCAGAAAAATACTCCTGCACATACAACAATAATAATAATGGTCCTAATAAGCACTGGACTAAGTTCTGGGGTGGATAAATGATAATCAGGTTGGACACAGTCCTTGTCCCACAAAGGGGCACAACTTGGGCATTACTTTGCAGACGATTTAGGATGGCAAGTCTTTTTTTTTTCCTTTTAAGAGAATATTCATAGTACCACCTCTATAAATCTCCCCTGACCAGAGAATACTAAAGGGTGCTTGACTTCTTTTTAAAAAGAAAAGAGAGGAGAGATAAAATTACCAAAGCACTAGTTATATAAAACAATGCTAATTTCAAAAGCAAAAGTGTACCTTCAAGCCGAAGAATATATTTTAGTATCGACAGAAAGTTTATGCTAAAAAATGCTTCAATAGCTATTTCTAAAAAAATTCTCAAACAAAAGAGTTTTAAGGGGACAAATTTGAATTCTAAACAAGACAACGCCTTTAAGAAAACAGAAAATCATATTTTTCCACATTCCCTTAAGTATGCTCATCATTTGAGCTTACCAGAAGTTTTTTAAAAAAAGTTTTCTTTAGGACAAATACCAAACATGGAAAAATACAGTCCATCCAGTGAACTTCTCAGCAATTTATGCGTCACTAAAATGAGGGTTATTATGGAAGTGTTTTTGTCTCCTTAACCATAGGGCTCATAACAGAAACGTTATTATGGATAATGTGAGAGAGAGGCAGTAGGCGTCTATGGATATGTACTCAAAATCTATGGATCTGAGCAAAGAAGTGACCTCGGAGCTATCGGGCATCATTGCCAATGGCTCACTGTTACAGTCTCAAAAATTCATGGCCCCTTCATGAAAACTGGACATCTGACATTCTTTAGAGATGTACTGATTAGTTGGATTTGTGCAAGTATTTTAGATAGGTAAAGAAAAAGTAGCAGATGGCTAAAAAGCAGAGTAATTGAAGAAGAGAGTCAGGATGACAACACAGCCACCTATAGAACATGTCACCTCTCAACAGTGACAGACCAGAACAAGAGAAAGGGTGTCTCAGGAAACATTGAGATACCCCCAATCAGGTGAGCACAGAGATCAACCCACAGGCTACTTGCCTCTTGCTGGTCCCCTCTGAAATGGGAAGCTGTCAATCCTATTAAGCTTTTTGTAACAGGGAGGGAAAGGAAAACTTTTATTTGCAAGAATTAATGGCAATCTAGAAGGATGAGATATCCACAGTTATAACGGAAAGGCACCTTGGAGAAAGCACTTCCCAGCTTGTGAGCTCAAGCCTCTCTAAGACTCCTAGTGTCAACCCACTAAAGCACTTTCAACTCCCTGAGGCTCCCTTTCTTGACCTTGTATTACACAGAAAAGAATCCTCTAAGTGATGAGTTTGATATGGAAGATTTAAACCAACTCAACGTTCAGTAAAATGTGTTTCCTCCAACATCTCAATCCTCAGGGCAATGGCCTAAGACAGATCTCTGATGAGGATTAATATTCAGTCAATCAAGCAATCAGTAGTCTGCCATTTTATAGATTGAACCATCACCCTAACATCTAAATGAACCTTGAAGTTCTCTGAATGAGATGTGGAATTTTATAGCCTTAAGTGCTTACAATCAAATAAACACGCACATGGATTTAAACATACGGTTGTGAATTTACTTGTTGGAAAATAAATCAGGAAAGCAGCGTGGCCTACTGGAAAGAGAACAAACTAGGTGTCATATGATCCTAGTTCTAGTCTCTGCTTCCCCACTTGCCTGACATGTGATATAAGGGAAGTCACACAAGATTTCTGTAACTCAATTTTTTCATCTGTAAAATGCGGATAGGATACCTGCTCTCCCTCCCTTTTAGACTCCGTGGGACAGGTACTGTGTCTGATCCCATTATTTAATAAATCACTAGCATTTACTGAGCACTTACTGTGTGCAGAGCACTGTATTCAGTAGTACGATACAACCAAGTCAGTTGACACATTCCCTATCCACAATGAGCTTACAGTCTAGAATCTACTGTCTATATTATTTTATATCTACCTCAGTGCTTGGCACAAAGCAAGAAAAGCAAGAGCTTAAATGCCTACTTCATTATTATTATTATGACAAAAGCTGTTCCCCTGCTTTTAATGGGAAATAATTTGAAGAATATTCTTTGTTTTTACTTTAAGTTAAAGTCCCCTTGCTGTGCCTGGGAAGGAAGCACACAGCCTGGATTTTTCCTAGAAGTTCAACACAAGGCTGTTGTCATTGGATTAAAGAATAAAAAGTGGGGCTCATCTGGCAAAAAGTAAAAAGGATAAGCCTTTTAATCATCAGTAAAATGGGCGCAAAAAATATCACTAATAGAATAGAATTAGTGGAAGCTTCTTGCTACAGAGCTTATCCTTTTTGAGTGGTGAGGCAAATTCTTCTTCACCTGTAGGCCCCTTTCCAAATTTCACTGGACAAACTTAATTTAGAATAAATCCTCTGCTTTTTTATGGGTTAGGGGTTTTTATTTGTTGTTGTAGAGGAATATTACACTGAGGCAAACTGAAAAGAAGTAGGGTAAACTATTCAGAATTTTCCCACAAGATTCAAATCTGTACATCTTTTTTTTGTCCATATTTTCCATTTCCCTGTTAAGAAGCCTCTTCTTGTATGAAGTCTTAACTACTGTGGTTAACTAAAAGCACTTTTGAGAAGATTTTATTATAGTTTTCTTTAGAAGTACCATACAGATCATTGTTAACCCAATCTCACTTTAAAACTTGCTTTACAAAATGTGTCACAAACTGGTGGATAACACTTTGTGGGCCATGGTTTAAAAATAAATTATGAAGGAAAAATTGTTCAAAAAAGGACCTAGAAATAGGGTAGGGAAGTCAGTCATTCTGCCCCAAGATGCTAATCCACTCAGGAAAAAGAATTTTAGGAAAAAAAAAAATTGAAAAATTCTTTTTTTCAGTCTGTGATCTATTAAAACACATGCCCTCAGAGCAAAGGACTTTGTCTTTCCTATATTCTGTAGGAGGCCTAAGGCACAGTGTCATTCACTGTATTACTCAATTAATCAATGATGGATGAAATGGAAAGCTCATTGAAAGTACACTGACTGCCCCTATTGAGTGTGGAACTCAAAAGAGTATGGGTCCCATGAGAACCTCCAACTTCCCAATCCCTCAGCCCCACCAGGAAATTTCCCACGTTTTTTACAGAGCTGAGGGACATTATTCCCCATTACGCTGTTCTGTGTGGAACTTGGAACCTCACTTTAATATGATAGCATCCACAGGAAGACCAGGAATGTGGAATAAGGGAGGCCATTTTAAACTGGAAACACCAGGGGATAAGAAGACAGAAACAGTATAAGACATGAAAGGAAAGTCCTTCTAGTGCTTTTAAATGGTCCTTCCCATGAACTGGCTTCCTAGGTAAGTCATTCATACAGTTGGAAACATGAGAATAATAACCTGATTATGCTTTTTGACATAGAGAAACTCAAATGTTCTGGATTTTGAAGGTTCCCCTGGGGAAGGGAAAGAGGTTTTCACCTATCTGGAGAACTGGACACTTTACATATACAACGTTAAATTTTCTAATAAACTCCAAAATGAGATGTCAGCATTAAATTTTCCTCACAAAGCTGCTTTGAATTGCCCCTCAAAAGTACAAAAATCCAGGGTCACTTAGCTGTGTGGGCCACCAGGTCTATACATTCCAGTGGTAGAATGCTTACCTCAAGAGAGTGCCGAATTACCAACTCTCCAAACAAGGAATTTGGGGGGAGGTTCACTGTACACTGTTGATCCTGCTTTTGGATCTTTTCCCAAATCTATTCCTGTGGTCTATATGTTTAAAACTCCAAATGCCTGTCCACTGTTCAAATAATACTGTGTGCAAACTTGCAGGGTGGAAGGCCCCTTCTTGACACTGTGTTTTAGTCACTTTAGACAAATGAACCCGGGATAAAAATATAAAATATTCTCCAGGGTAGTCAGCTTTTGAAGGATAAAGGGTTTTAGAATATTTTAATTGATATACACTTTATTTTTTGGCTTTTGCCCAGAGTGCTCAATAAAAGGATGGGAAGGGCTTTATAAGATAACTCATCAACATCACTTTATTTCCAAACACTTATGTAACTTTTATGGCCTTATGTATTTTCAACTGTAGACACAGGATCTTGGCCCTTAGCTCCTCCCATAAATAAAATCCTATTCCACAAAAAGGCCCTCCAGAATCAGGTTCCTCTGTTGGCTGATAAATCCTGCCCCACAGATTCACTTTTCAACATTAGAGAATCTCCCTGGGTTAGAGTCGCCACTCCAGAGGAAGGATCGATATGTGTTCTGGGCCAACTCACCCGGATCAGTGGCTGGACACTTGCGGATGGTGAAGATTTGTCCCAGGTCTTCTTCTTCCTCGGGGAGGCCCTTCTGGAGTCTCTGGAGCTTGCGCAGACTCTCACTCCGTTGATGTTTCATGGAGCGAACATGCTGTATTAGATTGAGCTTGGCTTTAGTGGAGTAGTTACATAGGACACAGTGGTAATAGCAGCTTTCTCCCTCGACCCCACTCTCGTGCTGCTGAAGGTGCTGTGAAGAACAAAGAAAAGGGATATTCAGTGGACGTAACTATTAACTGTCAGACCTGTTAAAGTTAAATGCCAGTATATGCCAATGCTCAGCCCGCTCCAGGGCTAAATTACAGGGAAGCCGCTTAACTCTCGGTAATGGGAACAAAACTCCAAAGGAGCACCCAAAACTGGGGAAAAGGCATGAACACTCCCAACGGAACTGCTTCGCTGACTGCTGAGTGACTCCACCGCTGTCACCATGGAGAAGGTAATACTGGGATGGGAGAGGAAGATTCATGGAATGAAGGGCTGAATTGTAAATTTCAGGTGTTCTTTCCCACCCTCATCCTACTTACCCTCCCTATCGCAAACAAAACCTCTCTCTATAAAGCTTTTCCTATGAGCAAAGGACTGGCATGAGCCCGAGGGAAGGAAAAGTTGTCAGAGAGCCAGAAGCTGGATCTGCAGGTCACAGAGACAGAGAGTTACATCTAATAAAACCTCAAATAAAAATAGTTGCATAAAAACAACAAAAGAAATAACCATGGCATCTAAGGCCATAATTTCCATCATGGGATTCAAGTGGCATCCAACTGTGAACTCAGTGTACAATTCACTAAACCCCTCACTTTGCCCCATCACACCACTAGGAAATAGGATAAAAGTACATCCCCAATAGGCAACACCTTAATGAGGGTGGGAAGGTGTCCATCCCAAATAACGGAGTTCTCTTTCCCCAAGGTCTGGAAGGGAGAAAAGAACATGTCAGGGCATGTCACCCCCTCCTCAGAAATCTCCAGTGGTGGCTCATCCACCTCCCTAATCAACAAAAGCTCTTCAGCATCACTGCTGAAAGCTTCATCACCTTGCCCCCTCCGACCTCACCTCGCTTCTCTCCTTCTGCAACCCAGCCCTCATGCTTCGCTCCTCTAGTGCCAACCTTCTCATTGTGCCCCGATCTCCCACCTTGCTGCTGACCCCTGGCCCACATCCTGCCTCTGGCCTGGAATACCCTCCCTCCCCACTCTTCCTCATCTCCCACTCCCTTCTGCGTCACCCTGACTTACTCCCTTTGCTCTCCCCGTGCCTGCCCCCAGCCCCACAGCACATGTATATATCTGTAATTTTATTCATTTGCATTGATGTCTGTCTCCCCCACCTCTAGACTGTAAGCACTGTTTATTGTTCTACTGTACTTTCCCAAGCGCTGAGTACAGTGCTCTGCACAAAGTAAGCGCTTCATAAATATGATGGAATGAATGAATGAGAATGAAGAAAAGAGACTTGGAAAGGGGTTGTAGAGTTGCCAGATGTCAAATGCTCTCACACCCACCAGCTCTTCTGTAAAAGTATGCTACGTAATTAACAAATTAGAGCAAATGTCCTCTCACGATACCCCAAGTTTTAAAAACTTACAGTTGGGACACTTCCAACTCTCTGCCCCCTCTCCTAAATCTAATAGTTTCTTGTGTCATGGGTTTTCCTTTTTTCCTCTCCATCATCTAATCGAACTTCCTTTCTGTAAAGCTAAGACATAAGCAGGAAATGAACAAATAAAATGAATCCAGAATAAAACAACAAAAGGATTTCTAGCTTGATAAATAAGAAGATTTTTAACTCTGACATGCATCAAGTATGGCCTCCCTATTTTACTTTGGTGCCCTCTTCTTGCACAAAAACTTTAATTTGGGATTTGAGTAGTTGATGCTCTGAACAAACATCCAGGCTTCAGGTTCGAGAATCTTCCCGAAGGAAATTTATTAGAGGGAAGTGGTTTGCCCAGCACCACGCTTACTCTTTCACCCCAGCAGGTTGTGTTCCCGCTGGGACAGAGAATACAATGAGGGAGTTGGTGGGAGTGTGGCACAATGTCAAGTGCACAGAAAAGGTTTCTTGTTTGTTTTCATACGCAGGACACAGTGACGGTCAAAAGTAACTGCAGCAGAGTGCCAAAGTCATGCACTGTAACCCAAAGGATGCTGGTCTTTGTGGACTTTCCTACTTAAACTCCCCACATGGCCATCTGGTTTTCAGGATTCTTTCTGGGTCTATTAGCCTAGCAGAACATCCTCACCGAATAATACTTGGGTAGAAAACCTTCACCACTGATGGTGTAGCCCCATCAGGCATTCCCCACCAGGATGAGTGGGGAATAGAACCATCTTCTGACTTCCAGAACTGGGTTATTTCCCCTGGACCAACAACAGTCTCCTTATAAATAAAAACTAGATTTAGTAGTCTCTTTGCAATGCCATCAGTTTTCTATAGTTCAACACCACAGCCAGCAACAAGGGGACATAAAGGATCTGCAGCTTATCACTCTCTGCCCTGGGCTAAAAATCTTGCATGAGGGCAGATGAAGACTGGAAAGACAAAGGATCCCACTGGGCTGATATCCTCAGCCAAGGACATGCTCTACTCTCATAAGGGATTGCAAGATGTTTTCATTTGGAGAAGAGAGAGAATAATTTGTTCCTAACCCAGCTAATTAGAATACCCTCAATTGGGATCACAGTGTATTTAATTAAATTCACTGTAATATACGAGAATCCACCAAGGCACAAGTCCCACTGGTACATTCTCAGTGAGGGAGCTGGTTTCTCTCAGAGATCTCTTCCCCTTCACATGTCATAAAATTCTCTCCTGCAAGTCCTGAATTCTCTTATCCTTGCTATTTCCCCTCCTTGGGGAGTGGGATTGATTTAAAAAAAAAAATCTATTCCCCAGTTCCATGCTCACAGGGCCCAAGACAGGTTATGGCTCACTTATGTCATCTACCGGAATCGGCTTCCGTATTGCTGCTTGGGATCTGATGTGGGGATGGGATTTGATGTGGGGATTAGACAGCCTGAATTTGGGACAATCCTTCTTCCAGCAACAATGACCAAGCAGCCCATTCATATGGGAGTTGTGTATGAACTCCAACTTCTAGAAGGGCAACTGGATTATCTGAAGAGAGGTCTGCACCCAACCACACCCTTTCGATTCACTTGCAGGAGAGCAGAAGGTGCATAACTGCCCTTTCAGGTTTATGAAAACCTTCCCAGATTCATCAGTGGCTCCACTCCCCTCCCTGGAGTGCATCTATTCCCCGACCCCTCTGTCCTTGCCTAACTCTATCTCCTCAGGCCAAGCGCTTCCTCGCAGAGACAGGGTAGAATCAAACCCACAGGGGAGATCAGGTAGACCTCCTCCAGGAGGCCTTCCCAGACTGAGCCCCCTTTTCCTCTGCTCCTCCTTCCTTCCCCATAGCCCCTACTCCCTCCCTCTGCTCTACCCCCTTCCCTGCTCCACAGCACTTGAGCATATATGTACATATTTGTAATTCTATTTATTTTATTAATGATGTGTATATACCTATAAATCTATTTATTTATTTTGATGCTATTGACACCTGTCTACTTGTTTTGTTTTGTTGTCTGTCTCTCCCCTTCTAGACTGTGAGCCCGGTGTTGGGTTGTCTCTATCTGTTGCCCAGATGGACTTCCCAAACGCTTAGTACAGTGCTCTGTACACAATAAGCGCTCAATAAATATGATTGAATGAACTAATCAGGTAAATGGTGGAAGAGAAAGGGAAAAGAGAGCGAAGCCATAGGGTGCAGAGAGAAGCAAGAGGAAGATGGAGATGGGGGAAAATGTTTCCTGGAAGGGAACATCATCATCACACCACCTTAAACTGGAGAGATTCTTATCACATCTTCATGAGACAATATAGGTTAACAATATTTTGCTACTGAATATATTCATTGAGCAATCACAATGGGGGTTAGATGTGGGCAGAACATACACTTATGTTCTGCCTGTTAGGAGCTGACCTATGAAAATCATGGGGAAAACGAATCTTGCCTTTCAAGGCGGGCATTGCATATGTACTACAGAAATGGGCAAGGAATAGGGTATATATGGGTCAGAATAGGTGTCTTAGAACCCACTCATTTACAACTAAAGGACGTCACACTAGGACACTAGTGACTGTTTAAGAAAGAAGGACAAGCAGGAGCAACTGTGGAAGTAAAAAACAGTAGAAGTAAGTGTTCTGCTTATATCTGCTAGGTAGGTGGCCACTGAATTCTGGACACCCCTTTGTGGACACCCATCTCTCTACCCAAAGAGAGCTATATTCTGATGGTCATGAAGATACCTAAAAACCAAAGAGTGGCTATCCTACTGTTCAGTCTAGATGTGCTCTTCAGTAGTGTCATGCAGATACAATATTGATTGCGTTGTATGAAATATTGCATTAGTATGGAATATTGTATTGTACACAATACAGATACAATCCTGACTGTATTGTATCCTCTTCAACACGACACACAATAAGTGCTTAACAAATACCCCCCTTTTTATTACTAGTGCATCTGCTCAGGGTCTAATTCAGCCCAATTTTTGTTTAATGAGCTCTAGTAAGATGATTAAAAACTGCAGCCATTAAGTAGCTTACAGTCACCGAAGTTTCTTAAGCAATTCCCATTTGGGGAATAAAAAGATACTGGCCTGTTCCTAGTGATCAAATAGATCTTTTCAGTTCTGAAACTCAGCATTCCACTTTTTTCATTTCTCAAACCTAAGCTTCTAAAATGACAATGGTTTGACAGATGAAATATACATACAGAGGAAAACAAATTAATTTTAGGATCAGGGTGCTTTTGTTCACTGGCCATTTCCCATGTCCCTATTGCTTGTCACAATTATTTCTGTTAATATATTTCTTTTTCAAGTCCAGCTGGAAGATCACAATCCTGTGCTCCTGACATGGAAATGACTGATATCTCAACTCCAACACTGTGACTTCCCTTCTGGATTGGATTCAGGGAGAGTGTCTGGGAAGAGGAAAACCCCTTGTTGAATAGGAAACACCTTAAATAACACCTTAATTTTTTATCAAGGAAAAATATGAAAAACAAAATCAAGAATCAGTAGGATTCTCTCCTCCTTGCAAAATTCTAAAGTCAAATCAACAAAAAGACAACTTGGTTAAAAAAGAATTAATCTCAAAAAAAAAAAATCAAAACAATACATTCCTGTAACTTGTTTCTCAGGAAACTAAACTAACATCTGTCACAGAACATTGATTTTTGTAAATCTGAAGGGGCTGACCATCCTGCCTCCCCTTAACAATAGGAAACTTCTAA
Source organism: Ornithorhynchus anatinus (assembly GCF_004115215.2). Classification (NCBI taxonomy): domain Eukaryota; kingdom Metazoa; phylum Chordata; class Mammalia; order Monotremata; family Ornithorhynchidae; genus Ornithorhynchus; species Ornithorhynchus anatinus. The sequence goes on from NC_041738.1 coordinate 38,597,483, forward strand.
CGTTTGGTTCTTCATGCATGGGATGCAAAATATTGATCAAGTTTAGTCCAAGCTCCACTTTAAAGCAGAAACAGACAGAAGTATATTCTGATAAAAAAGTAAGATTCACAGGAGGAACATCCTAAGGGAATGAGGCCTTTTACAGACACACATACATACACTTGAAAAAATGAAAACTTCTGGATTCTTCTAAGAGGAAGAGCTCTCGGGGGTCTCCCTATAAAGCTTATCTGTAGTCCCCAGCGGACAGCCAAACACCTCATGTGGAACAAAAGGGATACATCCCAGTTGATTTATTCTGGCTAAAGTTTGTGATAGGTATAAAGTCACTATTAGACTTCGACACCTGCCAAAGAATCTGGAGCAGGGGAAGAAGGAGGGAGCATAAGCACTTCAAACCAAAAAAATTCCTAAATCTATTCCACAAGGGCCATGATAAAATTCAAACACTAATATTCTGGTGGCTCCTGACTCGAAGTGATGCTCCCCTTTATTTGCTTGGAGACAATTACTCCCCAATTTAACATCTCATCCAAGAAAAAACAGCCAGCTATTCATCATGAGTTCCCTTGCTAGATTTAGTTTTTACCCTAGCTATCTGGCCACCTCATAACCTAACCTTCTGGAACCTCAATTATTAGTCAGTTCTTACTGTTAGGCACCAAAAGACAGTTACCGTCACCTCATCATCATCATCCAACAATTGTCAGGATTAGGATGGAATGACTAATAGAAATAAATACATCCTCCTAGCTCTTTTATTATTTTGTCTTGCTTTCCTTTGTGCTCTTTAGTTTCTATGATTTTGGCACCCTGAACAGTGGTTAATCTCTGAAAGTTAGGCCACAGAAGCTCTCAAAGAGAGCTCTAAGCAATCACCAATGAAACTAAGTTGTGTTAAATTATGCCACCATTCTCAAGTACATTACTTCATTAGCACTTTTAATGTTCTCTTAAACCCTGCGAGAATTTTACTCTGAATACTAGACACACTTTTCACATCAACCTTCTCTTGGCTGCTCAAGAAAATGTTACTTCAGCTATATTTACAAAGATTCTCCTAGTCCTAAGAGAAAGACACTTTCTCAGAGCTCAATTTTGCCAAAACAGAAGAGGTCAAATTTATAAATCAGTTCTATTTGTTACACTGTACTATTATTATTAAAGACTAGGTGCAGATACCTGGGGCCCCCAATTTTTCTTAAACTTGCTGAGTGTGTCTTTCAAACAAACTGTGCCAGAATTCATACCAAAGAGTCTATCAAATAAACTTTCATGTGCTCTTAGACAACTGTTCAAGAAATTGAACAAATACACTACAATGTTTTGGGCAGCTGAAAAAAAAAAAAACCCAACAAGATGATGTTCTCCAGAACCTCAAAATTCCCAAAGGTTTTTTGGGGAAAATTTGAATTATTTCTTAAATAAAAGTAAACTATTGCACAAGCTGAATCCTAAGGCCTGTCAACTTCTGGCAGTGAATCTCACTGAAGAAAACAATACGTTCATCTTCCATCTGATGATAAAAATCTCTTTGGCTTCCTGGACATTGAGAGAATATCACATTTGAGCTTGGGATCAAAAGGAGAACAGGGCCACTAACTTGTGATAAAAATGTCTTAGCTTTGATACTGAGTCCATATGAAATAGCTAAGCACCTGGAATGGGGGTCAGGAAATACACTAGGAAAGCTTGTGACTGGAGAATGATAGAAAACATTTCCTAAGCATAATAGAGAAAGCTGCCTGGGACCCACCTGCCTTCACTCATCTTACTAGCCAAACTGTGCTGGGAACACAAGAAAGAATGAAGCCTGGGCACTGAGGAGATTAGTTTCTTCTACTCGGAGAATTGTCATTGGGTTTTCCCTGCCCATGTGGCAAGAAGTATCAGGTTCAGGAAAGGAACCAAGGCAAAATCAACAGATAAACAAGATAGTGCCAGCTTCAACTTTCACTCTTTGCTGTGCTTTTCTGACTGATGCTTCTCTCAGAGCATTTACTAGGCTACTGTCTCTGCACAGAATTGGAGATTAGTTCTGATTTTTTTTAATGGTATTCAGCGCTACATGTCCAACACTGTCCTAAGCACTGGGACGGATTCAAGTTAATGAGGATGGAAACAGTCCCTCTTCCACATACAGCTCACAGTCAACGCTGTCGAGATGTACAGCCAAGACTCTTAAAAGCGTCTAGATCTTATGGCTTTTCTGCAGCGGAGACCTAGTCAGTCATTTGTATGAAATTTTCCTCAATATCTAGAACCCCGTTGAACACCACATTCAAAGAGAAAGGACAAGAGCTGACAGGAGAAACTGACTGCAGTACTTCACTGCTTCCTGTTGCTGCCAAGATTTTTAGCCAGAATCTTTCAGAACTGGCTTCTGAAGAACACAGTTGACTGCACTACCTGAATTGAAATGTGGCTTCAGAGGAAAACAAAGCAGAGCAGTTATGATTTTTGTAGTATGACAGATACAGGAAAAGTACAAAGAGCAGCAACACCAGACCTGTATACTCTGTTCATTGACCTTACAAACACATCTGACCCCATCAACACAGGACTCTGGCAACTGCTAAGCAAATCCAGTTGTCCTGAGAAACTCGCAAAGATCCTTAGACTACTCCATAATGACATAGTCAGTTGAATCACTGTTCAAAGTGCCTGGACTGAACCTTTTCCCATTACCTTTCTCTACGGAAGCAGAAAGGCCTAGTGGGGGAAAAAAACAACAAAAACAGAGACCTGGGAACCTGGGGATATAGGTTCTAATTCCAGTTCTGCCACTTAGATACATTTGATCTCGGGCAAGTCACTTAACTTCTCCGGGCCTCTGTTTCCGCATATGTAAACTGGGTACTGAATACCTGTTTCCCTCTCCTTTAGACTGTCAGGCCCATGTGGGTCAGAGACTGTGTCTGACTCGATTACCATAGGTTTATCCCAGTGCTTAGTACAGTGCTTGGCACATAAGCATTTAAAAACCACATTTACTATTACTGTTATATCCTCTTCAAAGAGGAGCACATCTAAGGTAGGTCCCGTCCCGGTCAACATCTGCTGCCATATTTGAAGCTGGAACAAAAGATTTAGAAGTCTGAGTCAGGATACCCTTCCTAGTCACCAGGAAACTTTTTCAACCAACAGGCTAAAAGCATCATTTATAGAGCAACTGTGGTCCCCAACCTTCTATATGATACTGAGACTTGGCTGTACTTCAGAAGTAACATTCAGCTTCCTAAACATCAAGCATCACTCAACATCAAATGACGACACATGACTTTTTTTTCCCCTAATGGTATTTGTTAAATGCTTACTATGTGCCAGACACTATCCTAAATAATGGGGTAGATATAGGTTAATCAGGTTGGACACATTCCATGTCCCCAATAGGGCTCAAAGTCTTAATCCCCATTTTACAGATGAGGTAACTGAGGCAAAGAGAAGTTAAGTGACTTCCGCAAGGGCATGCAGCAGAAGAATGGTCCTTCTGACTCCAGGGCCTGAGCTCTTTCCACTAGGCCATATTACTTCCCCTCTGACAAAAGCTGAGTTGCCAGAACAGTCAACCCCCAAATCTGAAGCAACATATACAATGGCACAGTTCTGCTGGGCAAGAGGTGAGGAGAACGTATGTGATCTCTTTCTAGTTGAGATGCTTGGGGAATCTTGTTTTAATCCAAATAGGGAGGGTCGAATAAATGATTTAAAGACGCAGTGAAGCAATTTCAAATAATGTGACAGTAGAGGATTGAGAAGCAGCGGGGCTTAGAGGGAAGAGCATTGGGAATTTGAGCACCTGGGTTCTAATCCGACTTTGCAATTTGTCTGCTGTGTGACCTTGTGCAAGCCACTTCACCTCTCTGTGCCTCAACTGCTTCATCTGTAAAATGGGGGTTAAGATGTGAGCCCCACGTGGGACATGGACTGTGCCCAATCTGATTAACTTGTACCTATTCTAGTGTATAGAGCAGTGTCTGTCACATAGTAGGCACTTTTAGACCCTGAAAACAAGAGGATTGCTGGATGACCCATGCAACTAGTCCACAGACCAGCTGAGCGGGTAGCCACTGGGAGAAAAGTTGCCTGCCCTCTTAGATCAAACACTTCATAAGGACCTGGATACCAATCAGCAGACCTGGTAACATGGACAGACTCTTGCAAGACACAGAGCTATTGATGCAGCAGAGATCCATCGTTATACGCCAACAATGTGTAAGGAAGTGTCAGGGATGCAGTCGTTCAGCCACGCGTGCTTCCACACATAGTTAGGGTCTCAGTGTGAACAGCATCAGTCAATCATATTTACTGAGTGCTTACTGCGTGCACACCACTCTTCTAAGAGTTTGGGAGAGTGCAATATAACAGAGTTGGTTGATACGGTCCCTGTCCAAAACCTTCAAAAACAAAGGAGAGGTAGCTAGAGGTCACTTAAATATCTACGGTGTTTTCCTCTCTTACTTCCAGAGTCTTCGCTCTCAATTACCCTTATCTCTCTATTTTCCCTAAGTTGCTTTCAAGCTTTCATATCCCAACTGTCTCATTTCTCCACACCTCCTTTCCACAAGTTTACAATCCCACCTCCCTTCCCTGGCATCTTTTGTTCTCCTCTTGGCATCAGAGCAGATTTTAAAAGACAATCGGTATATGAGACTGCCTCATCCCATTCAGACAGCCAGTTTGCCACTGCCACGAATCACACTGTAGCTCGGGCCTTAAAGGCCAACTCAGAATTCCTGCAGGGATGCAACTGGAAAATTGCAATTAGAAAGACACTTCTCTAGGAATAGGGTGAATAATCTGGCAGTTTTTGCCTTTCTTTTTCTTAATATGGTATTTGCTAAGCACTTAATCTGTGTCAAACACTGTTCTAAAAGTTGAAGTAGTAAAAAGTTCATTAATGAAGCAGCGTGGCTCAATGGAAAGAGCCTGGGCTTGGGAGTCAGAGGTCGTGGGTTCTAATCCTGACTCCGCCACTTGTCTGCTGTGTGACCTTGGGCATGTCACTTAACTTCACTGTGCGTCAGTTCCATCATCTGTAAAATGGGGATTAAGACTGTGAACTCCACATGGGACAACATGATTACCTTGTATCTACCCCAGAGTTTTCAACAGTGCCTGACACATAGTAAGCACTTAAATGCTGCCATTATTATTATTAATTAGGTTGGACACAGTCCCTGCCCGGCATGGGGCTCACATTGTAAGTAAGAAGGAGTACAGGAGACTGAGGCACAGACAAGTTAAGTGACTTGCCCAAGGTCACACAGCAAGTAAGTGGCAGAGCTGGAACTAGAGCCCAGGTCCTCCGACTCCCAGGCTCGTGTTCTCTCCACTAGGCCATGCTGCTTCTCATGTAACTTAGAAAAAAAAAGTTCTGCCTTAACCAAGCAACAGTCTACTGGAGTGGAGAATTGGGTTCTCGACTTGGTTTGGGAGCCACCTGTAGAATGAGGACACTATCTCTTGCCTGTCCTTATTCCATGGGGATATTGAAGAAGTATGACATGGTTCATGTGAAAGTGCTTTGAGCGCCTCCAAAAATATTTAAATATGAAATATGGAATATGAAAATACAGTTCTATTTTCACTCTATGGCATCAAATGGGGCATCTGTGGAAGTGTGCATCTTTCTGACAGCTGCTATATATCGGTGGGGGCGGGGGGAGGGTAGAGGTGAAATGAACATATGGCAGAATATTTATTTGTATACCATTAGTAAGTACTTATAAAGCCCTGTAAGAGAACAGCAAATAGTTCTGCAAGCATAATTAATTCTTACCTTTCACCGAGCTTGTGAAATGCTTTTAGCTCCTCCGTAATGAAGGAAGCTAACCTAAGAGCATACCGAGCAATCTCATATGACAATTTTGTCCAACGAGATTCATATAACTTGTTGACTCACCCTCATTTCTTGAATAAATTGGGGGTGTTCCTTGCTTAATATCTCAAGGGTAAATGTACCAGGAGAAACTCAGGCATAAGGAACACTTTCCTTACTTAGTTCTGTGCCAACCACCCATAGGTTTGTTTTTTTTGGTGCCACACGGTATTGTACAGTATTTTACAAAGACCAGCATATTAGAAGTTTTGAGAGGAGAAAAAAATCCAAAAACTTGCCTGACCCTAAATACAGGAACTAGTCTGCTGGTAGTGCATGGAAGTGCCCTGGCAAAGTAACACAGCTTTTACTGTATTGAAAATTGGACACAGGAAGTGAAAGCTGTTTGGTGTTCCAGTTGCCCGAGTCTGTATTGGATACAGAACAGACTATTCAACAATCCCTGGACAGTGTTCAGGAATTAAGGAAATCCATGTTCAGTTGTTAAGGTAAATAAAGTTTTTTTTTTACTGTCTTAAAACATGGTCTTAACTGAACATTTGAAAAAGTAGTAATTAATATCTGTTTTAAATATGTACCATTCTTGAAGCTTTTTTTGAAATGCGCAAAATCTGGCATTTGGGGAACCCAGTCCCCATTCTGTGATTTATAACTAGTTTGAATAGTGTGGTGTTTCTCAAGATCTCAACCAGTTTTTAAAAGTTTCCTGTATTAAGGTCGTAGAGAATCTAAAATAGTTTGTGAATTTCCCTCAAGGGAGTAAGTACTAACTTCATTCACGGGTAAGTGCCAATTGGTTCAAAATTAAGGGCTGGAAGAGACGCTCAAGTATACAAACCTGAACGCCACCTATAAGTTCCAGAAATTTCTCTCGGAATAGGAAATCTCCCCAGATTCCCAACAGCTTCTACCCCCGTATCAACCTCCACAGCATAAGCCCCCAAGAAAGAAATTCTTAAATGAATTAAATAGTAACTTAGGGAGTCATTCCTGCAATTCTACTTTAAATGGCATCCAGGAATAGCCTTATTGCTTGACTGTCAGAAAAATCTGAGATTGAGGTATGTGGATCACTAGCAGGATACTCTTTATTTCCTTATATCCATTAGCATATTGGTGCAGTGATGCCAGGAGTCCCTGACAAAAAGCTACTAGAATTTGCCATCTTGTAGAGTCTCCCTTCTCTGAGAAGAGCCCAGGAAAGGGGAGCTCAATTCCTACACATTTTACATACTTAATAATAACCGTAGTATTTATTTAGCACTTACTAGCCGCCAAAGTACTATATGCTGGGGTAGCCTCTTCCTTGCCTGGAGGTCACAGTCTAAATAGGAGGGGGAGAGGTATTTAATTCCCATTTTATAAATGAGGATTCTGAGGTACAGAGAAGTAGGTGACTTGCCCAAGATCACACTTTCATTATCAAATGAATCAATCATTTATTGAGCACTTACTATGTGCAGAGCACTGTACTAAGCGCTTAGGAGAGTACAGTAAAACAGAGTTAGCAGGCATGTTCCCTGCCCACAAGGAGCTTACAATCAGTCCGAGGCCCTGCCAAGCCTACAAACGCACAATGACTGGGGGCCTGGCAATTATCATTATATAATTAGTATATAATATTATATACATCGCTATAGATTGTTATATAATATTATATATTACCACCAAATTAACCTCCACAAAACTCAACCAGATCATTCAGGCTCTCCACATTTACACTGTTTACACAAAGAAAACTAGTCAAGTGGCAACTTTCACACTCATTGCATGCAGGGTATTCATGCATTCAGTCGTATTTATTGAGTGCCTACTGTGTGCAGAGCACTGTACAAAGTGCTTGGGAAAGTACAATACGATAATAAAACATATTCCCTGCCCACATCAAACTTACACTGACCTGTGATCTCTCACGGTCCCTTCCCTAGACTATCCTTCTGAGTCCTCCTCCCTGCCCATGTCCTGCCTAGAACTGGCATCGATGACATCCCACCGAGGACCTATTCAGCCATCTTTCCTAGTTCTTGCCCCCAGCTCTGGGGTTAGTCTGCCTGGTACGACCGTGTGGGCCCCTGCTTCCAGGATATACGCCATCCTGCGCCGTACAACTGAAGCTGCTTGTGTGGCAGACTCCTCAGAAGATCAGGGAGGGGTCGCAGGAACCACAGCAGAGGCTCGGGAGATGAAGAACAGCACAAACAATGGAGGAAGAGCTGCGGAGCTCAGCGGCAACAGGGTAAATGGGACAGCTTCCACAGAGCCACCAAAAGCTGAGCCACATCCCCTGTAGGCCTGCACAAAGCAGAATGACCTGCCAACAGGTTTCTAGTAGTTGCCACCATTTCTCAAAATTGTGAACCAAGGGAAGGTGAATTGGGATAATAATCGTGGCATCTGTTAAGTGCTTAGTACGTGCCAAACTCTGTATTAAGGGCTGGTGGAGAAAGATATGAGATCATCAGACCAGACATGGTCCCTAACCTCGGGGTTCCCCATCTAAACTGGGCCCAGGATGATTCTACTCATGTAAGGGGTAAGGTAAGGCCCAGTGCAAATAGAGGAATCCAACCATTAGGAGGACGAGGAGAATTTCAAAGTCCTAGAAATCTCTGCCTGTTCCTAGCATAGAGTTTTAGAGGTGGATCAGATTCTAGTAAACTCTACTAGATAAATCATGCAATTCTTGCACACAAGAATTCACTTCTTTAATGAAAAAATCATGTGGAAGCAGCTGCCTGTGGCCAGTCCATTCCAAATACTCCATAAAAGTCAAAGCGGGCTCAATTCATCTTATTCTCCTTTCACACCTGCAGTCTGGAATTTCCTGGAGTAGTCTGGGACGCTGGGGCATTGGAGTAAGATCATTCGATGGTTAAGCATAGGTCAGAACCCTTGCCCTCCTCTACCCCTGGACCCCGCTGGGCACATCTGTCCAGATTATTTTTTTAAAAAACTAAAACTGAATTATTCAAACCTGATGTGAGCAAAATAAGCTGGCCTTAAATTCCTCCCACATCCCTCGACTCTTTGTTGCTGCTGTGGACGGAGGAATCTTGGCACCCAAAACCTTAAAGGCTGCCTTCAGTCCCCGGGTGCTGCTAATAAATACTCCATTCACTGTGGATTCTGTCAGGTATGTGAGTAAGAAAAGCAAGTCACCTTCATTAGAGGGTCTGATGACCAACTGCTGCCTTCTTGTTTGCCAAAGGCATTTTTTAAATATAATTTAGAAAGAGAGCCAGGTGAACTAAAAAGGGTGGGAGGTGAAAACTTCCCATTGACCAAAAACTCTGAACACTAATTATACCAACATCCCACCCAGCCGCCCCCACCCCGGCCCACCACACCCACACTAGTGTCAACAGGCAGGCCCATTCTGTAAATGGCGAAGTCAGAGTGCAAAGCTTTTCCTCTTGGCATCACACAGTGTGTATGTGTGTGTGTTGGGGGGTGGGGGGGATGGCAGTGGAAAAAAAAGCAATGAGAGAGAAAGAAGTCTGATGTAATAATAACAGAAGTTAAGCGCTTACTATGGGCCAGGAACTGTACTAAGCGCTGGGGTGGACACACGCAAACCGAGCTGGCCACTAAATGAAATGAGGGAAGGCTGAATGCCTCTTGCTTCTTTGGTGACTTGGATGGAAGCTGTATAGACAGTGCAAGGGGCTTCCTCACAGGTTTTGGAGGAAGCTCCTCCCACAGCATACGGTAGGAAAAGGCTGTGTGTCGTTTTCTTTTTAAGTACGTCGTTGCTGCTTGTAGGTTCCTCCCCATAAATAACCCAAACACACACCCTGCAGACTGAGTTTTGCTTTTTTTCCCCCCTTTTTAAGTCTCATTAAAAGCCAATACTGTTCGGTCTAAAGATGGAGAGCTCAGCATGGATTTTACTGAACGTTAAATCAACCAGCAAGCGCAGCCAGCAAACTCTGTGGCACTTTAACTTTAAATAATGCAATAATTATTGAATTTCCTTTTTATAACTGAAGTGCTGGAATGTAAACAATGGGGCTGTAATTGCAGGAAGGGGGGATCAATAGAGGCAATCGTTTTCAGCCATGTTAATTGTAAATACAATTGCTCCAAGATGTCAGCCTTGTTCTTCTTGCTCCCAGAATCATCCTAACGGATGACAGAGTCCAACTTTCCCATTACAGCTGTTCGTTCCTTTAAGAGGTTCTCAATCAGGTCTGATCAATCTGTCAAGATAATGCATGGAGTAAGTAAGACTCTTCCAAACACAAGCTCCCAATCAATAGCCTGGACCAGCTTAATGAGGTGGGGCTAAAGCCCAGGGGGAGGCAACAGCCCCAGCTTTCGCCTAGTTTGGCAGGCTGGCTTCTTCACAGGGCCCTGATAAACAGATCAGCTCTAATGAGGACATTGTTTATGCATGCTTCAGCAAGCAGCAAACACCTTTCCCTTGGGACAGACAGACAGAAAACAAAATAGATTAACAGAAAACAATATGGTGCCAAATTAGGTCTAACTTAAGACTCCCTCCCCCCCTCTTTCTCTGTTGCTTAATTGTGCTGTAGTTTGGACAACGCCAATTAACCTTTCATTTCAGAAGACTTAGATGGGTGAGAGCTATAAGTACTCGGAACATTAACTTTTTTGACCCAGAAGAATTAGGATCCAGCCCTCCTTCCACAGAACCACCATCTCACTTATTCACCATCATCACCGGGCTCTCCCCTCAGCAACAGCCTCTTCAGAAAGATGACTCCAGTGGAGCAAGGTGACTTTGCCTGAAAACCTGAATCTCAATCCTGGACACTGGAGTTGACTGGCCTGACCACTGAGAATCCATAAGAAAGTAAGAGTTAAAAAAACAAATCTAGAGTTCGACAGTTCATCTTTTAAATTAAGGAACTCCTGTCTGAAAGCACTTGTGCTTTCTTCATTCAATACTGCTCAGTGAATGAAGGAGGGCACATGTGGTTTCCAAAATTCTTTACTTCAGAGAGCTTTGTTCCTGGGTCACTGCGAAGCCAACCTTCCTAGAGATTCTACAAGTTGGTTATGATATTTATTAAGCTTTTACAGGGTTCCAAACACGATGCTAAGTGCTGGGGTAATTACTAGATGAAGAAAACATCTAAATACACCTCAACCCACTAAGGTAAAGCTATACTTCACCATATTTGTTTTGGCTTTTCAAAATTCAATCGTCATGTGGGAAGTAAAGATATATGTTCTTCTTCCTGCAGAATTTCCAGGAGAAGTAAAGGTCTGGCCTACGTATTCAGGATTCCAAAAACAGCTTGCGGATTTACCTTTTGATGACACATGGTGCCCTGAACCACACACTAAGTATCAAACCGGCTGGGCTGTGTTTTTTCATTGAAACTCAAAGTAAGTTAACCAGGCATCACAACTTTCTGTCTTAGAGCACTGACTGTAGATTTTACAGATAACTTAAATCTCCATCGGTTCATATTAGATGAGAAATAGCGAATACCCTAGAATGCCAGGTCCTTATAATAGAGCTTCAAGGGTGAAACCTGCAGGTATGAAAAAGCAGGTTTCCATAACCCCATGCATCCAACTGGACACAGAGGATGGGGCAATGCCTTCTGATCTTATATAGCAAAGTATCAAATAACTTTCTTGGGCAGTGGGAAAAATTCTGATAGAAATGGGAACCAGGAAAAAATAGTCTCCCGGATTGAATCAAGACTGAATAAAGAATCTTGATTACTCAAAAGACAACATTAAAATAATGAAGTGTTAAAGGCAATTTACAAATGATTTTTTCATAATTTGAAAGTGGGGGATTAAAATAAATGTTCACAGTTTCACTGACTATAATTTAAAGATAAACTTGGAATATGAATGCATGGAATGAAAGTGAAAAATCAAAATAGGGGCTTACACAAGTATGGTCAGTTATTATAAGTTTTATGATGTGATCTCCATTGTTCTGTGCTTCTGCTTTCTGTTGATGTTCTCTAAGTGGTAACTGTAAAATGAAAATTGCAAACTACACATATGATAAAAACCAAAAAGATTTGGGGTTCACTGAGGCTGCTGCACATGGAAGATCCTGGAGGGAGGTGGCGGGAGGGAAAGATATACTGATAAGGCCAATGATGGACAGCCAAGTAACTGGGGGAAACTCCTGAAAAAGATATGTCAAGTCCTAATATTTTACACATTTCACATATCTGTCTCCACCAGCCTTTCCCATCTTACCCTCAAGTGAAAAAAAAACAAAAAAACAAAAACCTACTCCCCACAAAGCAGCTCCAGCTTAGTAAAACCTTGAAGAAAAAGGAGATTGCCTTAAAGGACTTCTTTATGCTTCCCAAGAATGAGAGACATCTGCAACCTATACTTCAAGGAGAAGCACCTACTTCTGAGATTCGTAGACAACACCTGAGAGATCTAATAGTGGACAGAACATCTGGGTGCTCAAATATTAATTCATTACGCAGTAGCAACAGTTTACTGCTTCAACTGACAGTTAATTGCGCCTTTTTGGTGGTCCTGTATCTAAGATCACTTTGCCAAGTTTTAAGCAATCTTCACAGATGTTTTTAATATATCACAAGACAATTTCACTAGCCTTCCCACACTTATCAATGTCTTCACAAAGTGACTCCTTCATGAATGTACATATCAATAGCCTGCAGTAGTTTTGTAATCAGTGCTCTGAACCAAATATTCAGCATTTACTGGAATTCCTTCCCCAAGGCTGAGTTTTTAAACCTAGGCCTGTGTTAGTTTGCATTGCTAATCTAATTTGACCTTCCCTTATTTGGTTACCAAAATGATCAGTCTTTTGGGGAAGAGAGAAGGTCAGTAGCACCTGGTGGGCCTCTTGTTTGAGCACCTTTGGGGTCAGCCACATTAAACAGAACCAGCAGCTGTGAAGTTTGATATGTTAAAGAGCAGGCTAGAAAGGAGGGGGTGGTGACTTCTAGTTCTAGCTGTCACTCATTTCTTGACTTTCAACCAGTCTTCTCTCCTCTGCAACAGAATAGAGAGTTAACAGTAAGAACCTACTGTCCTGTATTGTGATGAGAAATAACTACTTTGATTGGCCAATCTCTTTGTCTGTAAACTTCAATTTGGGCAATCATGGGTTCACCCTCTGGATAAGACTCACAAGGTGTGATTGGCTGGCACATGTGACCCAACCCCTAAAATGCCTGGAGCCTCATTCTGGCAACTGCCTCTTGCACTTATGAATCCAAACCCATCCTCAGCACTTGTGCCTCTGTATACATTTTGATTAAGTATTCAATTTATTCTGATGCCATTATTTGTAAATATTTTAATGTCTCTCTCTCCCCCATGAGACTGTACGTTCCATGGGGGAAGAGAACACGCCTCATATTACTGATGTACCTTCTTAAGCATTTTGAGTGCAGTACACGGCAATCACTGGGTACTCTAAAGATAGCATCACTACTATGAAAATAGCAACCTTTCCTTCTAGAAACTCCAATGTCTGGATCTCTAACTCTCAGGCTAGGATTGGAGGGCAAGACAGGTGTGTTCACAACAGGCTACAGCATTTTAAGTGACCACCCAGGTTCAGGATTCAGACCTGAAATATGAAGAGCGCACTCATGTGCTGGGCTCAACTGCAGCTCGAGAAATGCAGGCAGCAAAAGATAGTCTTTGCATCTGCTGGATTCACTGTGGAAGTTTGGGAGTCAACAGGCAAGGCAGTCCCTTTTTTCTAATAGTTTGAAACACAGATGCCTCTGCTAATAACCTATAGATGCTGAAAGGGGACGAGAGTGAATATGGACAATGAGCCCAAAGAGGGAAAGAGTTCTCCTCCCTCATCCCGATTGGTCCAAAAATGTGGAAGTAGAACTGGGGGGGCAAAATGCCTTTGTCAAGGGTAGGAAAGCATGAAACATATGTAATAGGGGCAGTCTGAGGAAACAATAGAGATGAGAGGAGGCAAATACACGGGCTGATGAAACGAGTTAGAGAATTACAGGTAAGGGGAGAAAAGGGAAGATCGATACACAGGAGGGATAAAGATGGTCTACGAATCAACACCCTATCCTGGCAGGACAGTTTGCGTATGCTGATGAAGCTTAGAGCTGTGCCTATAATGGAAAGGTCTAAGCCAAAGCATCAGACAAAGTTTGCTGGGCAGCAGGAGCATGGGAAAAAGTCAAAGTGGATGATCAAGTGATCAAAATACTGATCAAAGCCAATGGCAGAGACTCAGGTTTTTACTGTGCGGAAGAAGGCTATGGTAAGCCACGTCTGTATTTTTTAACCAAGAAAACTCTGGATACACATACCAGAACGTCTTTATTATGATTATGGTATTAAGTGTTTACTCTGTGCCAGACACCGTACTAAGCGCTCGGGTGGATACAACCAAACTGGATTGGACACAGTCTTTGCCCCAAGTGGAGCTCACAGTCTTAATCCCCAATTTACAGATGAGGTCACTGAGGCGTGGAGAAGTGAAGTGACTTTCCCAAGGTCACACAGAAGACAAGTGGCAGAGCCAGGATAAGAATCCATGACCTTCTGACTCCCAAGTCCATAATGCTTTATGACAGAGGATGGGATGTTCTGAAGAGGGTGGGTCCATGGAGACACTATGAGTTGGAAATGACCTGATGGTATTTGAAAAAACAAAACAAAAAACAAAAAACAAAAAGATGGGCAAATACTGGGTATTTTTGCTAATACTGATATTGGGGCATTTTATCTTTGCAGAGTGGCAATTCTTCAGATGTATAATTCCACCATTCCAGCTTGAAAGGGCATTCCAAATCTGGCAAAGTACCAGAGGCCATGAGAGATGTGCCCTTCCTGGCCAATTGTTGAGAACTTCTCCATCCAATGAAGAGACTTGTGAGAGGTTGTTTTAGAATTTGCTACTCCAAAAAATGGGGAGGCATTCAACTATGTAACAAGTTCCATACTCAAGGAATGACAGTTGGAAACAAGAGCTAACTAAGCTACACTAATTTAATTTTACCCACTCAGTTCTTCTGCCATAATGCATGTTTTCACTATGCCTTTTGGAATAGACTGTGATTAGGGAATGGACTTTTGACAACCCGAGTCCTTGAGGGCCCAGTGTGCTGCCTTACCCAAGAAACTGCTTGTGGGCAGCCATGGGTAAGTACTACAGTACAAGTTTTCCTTTACAGGAGTTTCTGCATCAATACAACCTACGCACTGTAGAACTGAATGTACAATGGTTTCAGAAATTTCTTGGCTTTTGGTCGTCCCTTAATTCACAACGGTTTTAAGGATGTCGATATCTTCAATCAACCACACCTCTTGACAAATTCTTTTTAGTTAAATGTCTGCTCTGTGTCAGAAGTGGGAAAGACATGGAGAGTCAATCGATTGGCAGAAGCAGCGGCATTTTTGCTCACAATGGCTCAGTCTGTTGTGAACAAGCTCAGTGGATTCCTTGCCCGCCACGGCCCCCAGAGCTAAACCCAATGGTGCTGTGGGGTACGGGATGGATGAGACCACTATTTCAGACTCAGAGTTCTTAGGAGCCACCGTGAGGAGATGTGCAGCTGGTTCCACCTTCACACACACGGTGAGCCAAAATAGTGGCCTACCCCTGTTCCACAGAGAAGAGGAATCATCATCGGTGGTACTTATTGAGCACTAGAGTAAGTTCTTGGAAGAAGACAATTCAACAGAGGTGGCAAACACATTCCCTGCCCACAAGCTTACAGTCTTGTATGTGGTTTGTTTTTAAGAATTTATAAGCTAAACTTCATAACTTCCTCTGAGAATCCGAAGAACAAAAGGTGCTCAATAAATACCACTGATTATTATGATGATAAAGATTTCAAGAAGTTCTATTCACTATGCAATGAACCAAGAAGAGCTAAGTTCATAATTTATGTGCGTGCTTTTGGAAACACAAATGTATACTCAAAAATATGAGATCTTGAATACAACAGCATATTTAGATGCATATGATGCGCATTATGTATGTACATATAAATATGTACTAATTTACATTCACTCCTCCAGGACTTCAGGTAATCAATTTCTAGCAGTCAACAATGGTATTACTAACATAAAGGTTCCCTCATCTCTGTCCTCCAGGAGGGGGAAGAGGGGGAAATACAGATTTATCAGCCATTGGGCACAAGCAGGGTATACAAGTCAAAGACCTGGGGCAATGGCCAGAGGCCCTGGCATGGAAGACAGTCATGAAGGGTTACGTGGAAAAGAGGTGATAGGACTAACTAGTGACCTGGCAACTCCCCAATTTTTCTCTGGAGTGAAGGAGGGACAAAAAGTAGCAAGAATTCGTTAGGTGTCAGAAACTCCTGTACATGTTTCGAGCTTTTCTGACTCATCGCCATATATTCCACCACCCTTCCTGGATAGTGACAAAAGCACGTGGAAAAGACCAACCCAGGCGATATCCAGGAGCCAGGAAGAGGCTTGGCCATAAGAGTCTAGTGGGATAAGGCCCACTAGCCACCTTTTGTAGCTGCTCTCTCCCTAATTCCTTTGGCCACTCAGAACAAGTGTCAGGATCTAAGTTGATTGGTCAGAAACTCCTGCTGCATGCACAAGAGTTTCCGTTAACCACCCCCGATCTTTGTAAATACAGACTGGGGCAAAAGAAAAGTATAATAGACCTTGTTAAATTGGAGTGAGGAGAGAAAGAGAGGAAATTCATGAGGACACCACTATGGCTAGTTTTATACTTACTAACAAAAGGAAACACTGAGGATGCAATGTTGGGTAGCACTTTTTGTTTTAAGGTAATAATAATAATGTTGGTATTTGTTAAGCGCTTACTATGTGCCGAGCACTGTTCTAAGCGCTGGGGTAGACACAGGGGAATCAGGTTGTCCCACGTGGGGCTGTCTTAATCCCCATTTTACAGATGAGGTCACTGAGGCACCGAGAAGTTAAGTGACTTGCCCAAAGTCACACAGCTGACAAGTGGCCGAGCCGGGATTCGAACCCATGACCTCTGACTCCAAAGCCCGTGCTCTTTCTAGTGAGCCACGCTGCTTCTCTAGTTAGGACATATCCTTCAAGCTGTGATTCTCTGGAAGGTTGTGTAAAGCTGGGTAGATTAGACTTGAGCCAACAGAAACAGTGCTACCTCTTTAAAAGTAACCCTGAGAAGATGTTATCCTTCCCTGACCCAAAAGTCTACCTAGAAGGGAACAATGTCTACCCCCCACACACACCTTAAATTATGTAGGTCTACCAATCAAACAAGGTTAACTTATTTTCCAAAGCCTTTCTTCCCCTTAGAAAACTGGAGGACAACGCACGGGGCAAATGCAACCGTGCTCAATTCAACCAAATGCATTAGCAGTGTTACTGGACTTGGTCACAGGGACCCAATCTAGCTAAGGGATAAACAAAGGGGGAATGATAAATAGCACAGTATTGGATTTTGGTGAAGCACCTCAAATACCACAGGGAGTTGTGTCAGTTCCAGTGTCATTTAACATCCTCATTAATTACCTTGAGAGGAGAGGGTTGGTAAACAGCAAGTTAATTAAATTCTCAGATGATGCTAATTGGGGCGGGGGGGAAGAGAGATTTTATCAAACATCCGGGCAGGAACAGATATTAAAAATGGGACTTCAATAGGTTAGAAAAATTAAGAACAAAATAAAATTCAATTCAAGTGGGGTAAATACATCTAAACTGCATCTTACGGAAAGCAACCTAAAACCTACACTGAATCAGCGGAAGCCAGACACTTAGAAAACAGTTATGTTTACATTGAGTGTGATTTTTCAATGAGACACGGTAACAAAAGGATACGAAAAATTTGCCAGCTAATGCAGCCACATGACCACTAGGTCAGAGAAAGTTATTCCTTCTGCCCATGATAATGTCAAAACAGTATCTTAAGCCTGGTATTTTTGCACTTCAGTACTAAAAAAAGCTAAATTGGATATTTTTTTCAAGTGTCATATTTATGAAGAATTAAAAGCTTTCATGTAAGCTGGAACAATTTGAAAAATGAGCATAAAAGCACAATTCAGTGCGTTTGTGTGTTACTTTTAACCACTGCACTAAGGTATCCAAATGCAGATATTTAATATAGGGAATAAATTCTTATGTTTACAGCACTGAATTAATTATGGGGATTAAGGCAAAATTTTGAGGGGAGGACAAGGAAGAGGCAAGGCTTGGGGAGCTTTATGGATATAAATAAACACACACAGGTTTCATGTGATTTCAGGTATAGAAGCAGTGTGGCCTTGTGGATAGAGCGTGAGCCTGGGAGTGAGAAGGACCTGAGTTCCAACCCCAGCTCTACCACTAGGCTGTGTAACCCTGGGCAAGTCACTTTACTTCTCTTGGCCACAGTTACCTCGAGTGTGAAATGGGGATTAAGACTGTAAGCCCCACCCGGGACAGTCTGTATCCAACCTTATAGCTACCCCAGTACTTAGAACAGCACTTGGCACATAGTAAGCACTGAACAAATACCATCATTATTATTAATTTCACAAAAGAAAACAATATCTTGCCCAGAAAAGAGAGTTGTTAAAAATTTACCAGAAAATTTCAGGAAAAGCTGTCTGGCAAGAAGAGTTTTCTTATGGCGTGATTTTAACACTGTAAGTTTGCTTAAAAAGCCTGAAATCTTTTCTGAACCAAGTTGTGACACTTCATAGAAATGAATCAAGGTCACTCACAGAAGATGTTTTCAGTTTTCTGTGCTAAGCTTCAGCCTCTCATCATATGCCCACGCTGAGGCAGTACATTTCGCGATGGACTAATCTATTGGGTAAAGAACCTAAGAATTGGAATGATAGGTTCCAAGGAAATCAACTGACAAGTGTCCACATAGCTCTAAGAAGACAATACAACCAAACTCTAAAAATGAATAGAAGACATTTTGAGACTTGGAAAAGAGTGATGAAAAAGACAGTGAGGGTTAGGAGAAGAAAGTACCAGGGTGGGGTTGGGCAGTGGGGAGAGAGGGTTGGGGAGAGAGAAACATTTGACTTTCTCATTCTTCAAAACTTGTGCTGGTTCCAGGGCCCAGGCTGACTGAGGCCTTGTCCTGAGGACTCAGGGCAGGCCTGATGGTCTCCTAGCAACTCAACCCTGATAGTAGTTGGCAGAACCTTAACTTGGTTTAGATAAGGAAAAATGCCATTTGCTCAGATGTGCACTTGAAAGAGACTAGGCTCTGTCAGCATGGAAATACTTCTTCTCTTCACCAGGCAGTTCCAGCACAAGGTCTCTAAAGAGAGAAGAATTTTTCCAAACTGTACGGTATAGCAATGTATCCTGTAAACCACGGGCCTCTCCCAAAACAGTCCCTCAGCACCAGCAATTTAGGACAACAATAATCCTATAGGACCCTAAGCAACTTTACTGAGGGGAAAGCTCAAGCCATCTGACCAAGATGCAGCAAAGTGGCTATGTTAGTACCTGGATGAATTCAAGTCTAACTTCTAACTTAGAATTTAAGTTTAAGTTCCAAAAGGATCAGTATGGTGTTCTTTAGCCTTTTTTCTGTCATCCATCCTCTTCAATTGGGTGGACTTTCACCTCGTCTCACCTTTGAACTCTCCTCAATCTAACAAGCCTCTGGTTCCCATCTTTTGGCGATTAGGTCAAATAACTCCTCTCTTCAAAACCCTCTACTGACTTACAATCACCCTCACATCAAGTCCAAACTGCTCTCATTTAGATCCAAGGACTTCTACCAGTTTTCCCTCATCCTACAAGGCTGAACTTAACACTCTCACTTGAAACTAATTTTCCTTGGTTCTCTTGGTTGGCACCTGCTACTCCCAGCTGTACACTGTTTTCTCTGCCAATTCCAAGTCCAAGCTACTTCTTTTCCTCTATGATTAAGTGCAAGTAAGGGATACCTTCTCTCAAAGCCTAGATATAGTCGTACATCACCTCCTGCCTTTTTTTAAAAAATCTAATACAGTATAGAAAAAGTCAAAGTGAAAATCTGCTGGATTCCACTGCAAAATGTGGCCTAAATGAATCAGTAGCATTTATTGAGCATTTACTGTTTGCTGAGCACTGGACTAAGCATTTGAGAGAGTAAAACCATAACAGAGCTGTAAGTTAGGGAAATCAATGCATGATCATGAATGGAATGGGGTGTGATAACGGAGAGAGGCTTAGGCTGGAAGTAAAATCAAAAAAGGCTGTGTTGAAAAGGAGGGACAGGACAGGATAATGGGTATATTTTATTTAGCGGTCAGGAGAAAGCAAGGGAATTTTTATGATAAGGAGAGGAAGGAAAGAGTGCTTTCCAAATTGGCTTGATTCTCCCTTCCGCCATATAGGCCAACAAAGATTTTCATCAGCCTACCTTCCCCTAGAGGATGTACTTCAGTCGCTTATAAAATCAGTCCTTTGAGATTTCAATACATTCTTGATGGCAGAGCAATCTTATTATTACCCAAGAATTTTCACATATAACAGTTTGGGCTTAACCAATGCTACTTAGTTCACCGGTCAAACGAAAAGTTCTCCGATCAGCTGATTTTACTGCCTGTGTGCCATCAACCAATTACATTTATTGACTGCTCAAAGGGTGAAAAGCATTATACTAAGCGCTTGTGAGAGCACAATACCAGAGTTAGTATCTCTACTTAAGTGTGTTTGATGATGGCCCCCCTCTGCTTCCCAAAGCTGAATTTCTAACCTCCTTGACTTTTCACTATCAAAAGCAGTATTAACTCCTAACTAGGGTACTGTACTCTTCTTCCATGGCTTAGTGGATAGAGCCCAGGAGTCAGAGGACCTGGGTTCTAATCTTAGCTCCACCACTTGTCTGCTGTGTGACTTTGGGCAAATCACATCACTTGTGTGTGCCTCAGTTCCCTCATCTGTAAAGAAGAGATTAAGACTGTGAGCCCCATGTGGGACAGGGACTGTGTCTAAACTGATGAGCTTGTATCTAGCCCAGCGCTTAGAACAGTGCTTGACAAGTAGTAAGCGCTTAAAAAAAACCCATCAACATCACCCGGAAAGAGGGATAACTGAAAAGTTAATACCTATCCAAGGAGGGATCACTTCCAAAGGCTGGAAGGAATGATACACACTCCATCGTTGTCATGCATTCTCTGAAACTTTTCTATCACCTTGCAAAGTTTATACATCTTCCTAGTCTGAACTATGAGATCTGATTAAGCCAAGAGGGAAATCTGCATAGCCCTCAAAATCTACTCTTTCCAATCCATGCCAGCTGCCTACCTCCCCCTTCTATTATTGATCACTGTTTATCTGCCTTAGATTACAAGCCCATTGGGTATGGATCCCGCCTTAATTTTCTTCACAATGTTTAATTCACTGCTGATGCTCCAAAAATGTCAAAAGAAATCATGGATGGAAAATTCATAAGTGGGTTAATAATTTAAAGCAGTATTACTGGCCAAAAGTATCTGATCATGGGATTTTAGAGTCAAAATAGCCTGCAGTACATAAAATCTATTTTCAAAGACTCTCAGAGTTGGTTTAGACTTGGGTTGTGGACTTCCAGAATGAGGCTGGTGATGTAAACAGAAGTAGTACTTTTCAAGTTTTTAATACTGCTGGCCCTGGAAGCTGGAGATAGGAGACTGTTTGGAGGTTGTTGGAACAAACCTCCACACCACCTCCCTCTGCTTATCTTTTCTTAGACTAGCAGTTTGTTCTCCTGCAGTGACTTTACATTTATTGAGCCCTGCTGTGGTTTTTCACATTCCCATTAACAGACATAAAGACACTCTCCTCTTTTGCCTTCCCTCAGAAAGAAGAAAAAAGAGACTTTGGTTTTGGCAAATCTCATTCACTCCCGAGCTACTTGAAGCAATTTATTTGAATTCACCTTTTACATTGGAAAAAAAAACCTTCAAAACTGACTTTTCCTGCACCACTGGCCTCTTCACTTTGTTTCTCTTAACCTAAATTCCACTATCCCAGAAACTGCTTGCTGGTGCATAATGCAACGGCAGAGGATCAACGCTATACTGTGGTCACTTTGGCTATAAAGAGGCTTTGTATATAAAATTATTGTATTCATTTCACAATGTGCTGCTCCACTGCCCACCTACTTGCTTGCTGTAACCACTGGCCCAGAGGGAACATTACTGGCGAGGGGGGGGGGGGCATACTGCAAACCTCCATCACTACAATCGATTCCTTGGTGGAGATTTTTAGTCTTTAGGTCCTCATGACTTGACCGAGACTCGTCTCGTCATTTCCACCAAGAGACCCCATCATCACCACCGCCATGTCTCAGGGAGGGAAGGCAGGATGACAAATTAAAGCATCAGTTTCAGCGTGAAGACTGAGCTCCAAAGTGTCCCAGGCAATAGGGTCTCCCTTCTCACCTGCCTAGAAATACCTTCCACTTAATGTAATTTATTGCACACTTACTGAATGCAGAGCACTGTACTGAGTGTTCGCCCCCAGATTTTCCAGTAGTTTGTAACTGGACTTTCTCCTTCCCATTTCCCTTCCTAGGACTGCCCCAGCCATTTGAAGAAACAGTCCCTTAGCCAAACCCAGAAGCAATCTTCCCAGTTCACAACCTATCAACAGGCACAGATGTCTTCCCAGGGTAACAGAATTCATCTACACAAACCCACCGTGCTTAACAGATATGTTCAGGAGATTTAACGAGTTAGCTCGATTTATGCTTTCAGCTACCTGGTGCTGATGGAGAATAAAACAAGGAAGGGGAGAAAATCACGGCAAGTCCAACTTTCACTTGAGCCACTGATTTGAACCACCGAGCTGCCCCAGAAAAAAGTAACCCTTTAATTCCATCTCAATCTCCATCTTCAGACCAGCCAGTTGGGGTTGAAAAAAAAACACCCCAAAACCCAAATCTATAAAGCAGTCACAGAGAGAAATTAGGGAAAGGTAAAAGCTGGGGCAATGATGCAGAGTATAAACAATATACTAAACTTCTACCTGGGTATGAGACAAGCCAGAAAACAGCCCTGCCCACCTAAAAGCTTTCCATCTAAAACAGAATGAAAATATAAATGTAAATCATTATGTGCCTGATACCCTACTCTCGGTTAAGTATGAGGGGACCCTCTGAACTCACTTTATGGCAGGGCTAAAAACCAATGGGTTTGGTAGTTGTCAACCCAATGAGAATTAAGTAAAACTAACCCAGCTCCACCACTTGACTGCCATGTGACCTTGGGCATGTCACTTCTCTGTGCCTCAATTTCCTCAAGTGCAAAATGGGGATTCAATACCCGTTCTCTCTCCTACTTAGACCACTAGCCCCATATAATAATAATGTTGGTATTTGTTAAGCGCTATGTGCCGAGCACTGTTCTAAGCGCTGGGGTAGACATAGGGGAATCAGGTTGTCCCACGTGGGGCTAGCCGACAAGTGGCAGAGCTCAGATTCGAACTCATGAGCCCTGACTCCAAAGCCCGTGCTCTTTCCACTGAGACAGGGACCATATCTGACCTGGTTAACTTGTGTCTACCCCAGCTCTTAGAACAGCGCTCGACACATAGTAAGTGCTTAACAAATACCATAAAAAAGGATCCAATCCGCTATCAAAACTAGCTCTATTTCCTTTCCTTTGGTGGGGCCTGCCTGATGGTTGACTTAACCGCAATTGATATCCCATAGGTAGAGAGGAGGAGCAGTTCTGTTCCCAAGTTAAACAAGAGATTCTCAGGTGGAATGAGGGTGGTGTCCATGACAACCTGGTGTTGATCCTTGCTGGGAGGAACTGAGGCCCTCTCCTCAGAACGCAAATGGCCCGTTAATGCCAAGCCTACAAAGTTAATTTGCATATGACATTAATTTTCCTGTCAGCGTGTTAATGTGTGATTAATCCTGTCACGGGTTAGAGCAAGGAGAATTAGTTAATTGTCAGAAACCCTTCTCACTTTTTCATTTTCTTGTTATTAAACTAACCTCCCAGATTCCTTCTCCCCCTCGCTCTCCTTCCCATCAGAGTTTTAATTTCTCATCTCTCCTTGACGCCCCCTAGTTAAGTGTATTTCAGACTCATAGAAGTGGGCAAGCCTTGCTACCTATTAGCTGAGTACCAGGTATTGGAACTGGAAGTAGAAACTGGTGTTTCCAGGAAGCCCTTATTAAACAGGATTCACGATCCGTATTCATTTTTCTGTTAGGTTGCCTTTTTTGAAACATGTGTATAGGTTATGTAGCTGGTAATTGTTCAATACCCGTTCTCCGTCCTACTTAGACTGTGAGCCCCATATGGGACAGAGACTGTGTCCAACCTGATTATCTTATACCTATCTCAGCGCTTAGTAAAATGCATAAAGATATCATAATTATTACTATTAGGAACTGATTAGGGGTCTATTAACAACACCTCGGGGGCTGAAACTTCCATGCTACCCTAATTTACTGAAATGTGAAATTCCATTGGTTTTAGCAAGCAAAACGAGGACTGCATTCATCAGGGCATGTGGCTTGGGTGAGGATACAGCGATGTGTGCTGCTAAGGGGGTGTCTCAGATTTTCCATCCCTTGACCATAAAGAGGGCCCATTAATCCTAATAGCCACCTGCCATACATGCTGCCGATAGGGTGGTCGTCTCTCTGGTTTTATACAAAATAGTCCAGATTTTCGGCTGGTGTTCCCCTCTGTGCGACTAATTCAATGCTGGATTGCCTTTGGGTCCAGAGCCAAAGCCTCCCCCTACATTGGTCCCCGCCACTGAGGCCTGTGTCACCTAACCAACACATGTTTAAAAGGACCAGGAAGAATAATGAGACAGCTCAAGTAAAGGGGTGTCAGCGATCCCACAAGAAAACACTCTAGGTCTGGCGGGACTTTCACAAAATGCGCTCTACAACGTCAACCCCTTACAGCGTACGCCCAGGATAACATGTAACGTCACACGCATCCAGGGCCCCAGAATCCACAAGGCTGTGGATTGTTCGGGGCAACCCATCACTACCCCTAGAACGTAGCAAACACACAGAGTGCTAGGATAGCTCTCTTCCCTCCTCCCTCCATTCTACCCCTGAAATCCTATGATGCTGCAGTCCTCAACTTAAAAGCAGCATTGGCCACCGTTAGGCTTTGCACTGATGCTGGAGTTTGAAACCCCATATTAAGCAGGGTTCCCTTAACATTGCAGGCTACCTGTTGGCATGCAGAGCAGCGTTGAGCAATCTCTTAACCATTTGCATCATTTGCAAATGCCAGGAAGGAGTAATAAAACTGAAGAAACACATCTGTTATGCACACGATGCTTTCTGTAAGAACTCCATAAAATTTTGAAATTTAAACCCAATTAAAAAATGAAATCCAAGTTAGCCAAAGAACTTTTTTTTTATCTTAAAACAACACACTTATATACAAGTACTAGCTCTATTTCCTTTCCTTTAGTGGGGCTTGCTTGTTACATATAAGCATTTTGATTTCTTACACATAAGTACTCACTACAAAAGATACAGCTTTTCATCTCAAAATAGTTGACTAAACTACTGTCTCTAGTATTTTGTGGTCCTTTAATTTTATATTTTAATTCGAACTGAATAAATTCACTTATTTACAAGAAAAATATAAAAGTTCTCCACTTTTAGACTGGAAGTCCTCTGCCCAAAATAAACATTAAGTTTCTTTCGTTGTTTTTTTTTCAAATAAACTGTAAAACTGTCTAAAATTAATGTCCTTATATCTTTCCCTCAGCAGGAGCCCAGTACAGAGCCCTGCAAATTGTAAACATGTAACCAAGATCATTATTATTATTTAAAATAATAATAATAATGATAATAACCAGAATATTCACTTTCCAGCAGGCCACCACGTTATGGATCACCGAGTTTACTAAGGAAAACCCCCAAAAAACTTATGATATAAAATGTAACTATAATAACTGCTCCATTTGTAAACCTCTTTTAAGAAAGGAGGTAATGTAACAACTGTATTTTTGTGATGAGAATGAAGACGAGCCCCGTAGGAGTGATACCTTTTTATACATGTAATTTCAGATGTACTAGTAAATATATACCACTGAAGTAGCCATGTAATAGTCAGTTACCGCCGTCATTTCTATTTTCTTTAAATGCTCGATCTTATTGCTGAGCTCTGAGAAGGAATCGGAGGGTAATGGATGGTTGGCACTGATTGCCCCACTGTAACCAGCTACATTGATGCCCAGCGTGTATCAAATTCCCTCCCCTCAGAGCGCGTGGAACATCACTGGCTACTACGCAGAGAGGCCTTGTTCCACCAGTAGACCCCTAAAGAGGACAGCCTCCCCCATCGAGGAGAGCAAAGGGTAAGAGGAGCCCATGGTAGGAATTACGGCCAGAATTTCAGCAGACACTCTATCCGGTCGAGACTGCCCTTAACTTTTGATTAACTTACGTCAGTCTTTAAAAATAGATTTAAAAAAAAACAAAACACTTTTGCAGCAACATTTTCAGGGAAGATGATTTCCTAAGCGATTTCAATGGCTTGGTTTCTCTAGTACACAGGGACTTAGGTCATTTTTTCCTTTACGGATTATATATAACTCTAATTGTTTTAATATGGGTATTATTCACACATGAAACTGGAATTACTCAGCACATGGGAAATAGGTCCCGACCACCCGTGGCCATTAAAGATCCCATGACATTTTTGTAAGTCAGCCAAATTCCAAGTCAGCCATAGAAGCAGAGCATTCAGTGAAGTCAGACAGAGAAGACCACATGATCCCACTGTCCCTATAAATCAGTGACTACCCAGCCCACTCCCAACAGATCATTGGTGTTTGTAAAATGAAATCATCTTAGTGCAATGGGAATACAGAGAGCTCCTTTAGGTTTAGCAATCAGCGTTTAAGAATGACCCTCCTAAATTTTATTGGGAATTTAGGCTGCACGTACAAAGCAACCACGAGTCATAAAAACAGTTCCCAGTTTCTTTTCCTAAAACAAAAGTTTCCAAATAAACTGTAGCATGGTTGGATAGCTAGGAGAGAGGAGGCCTTGATCAGGGGCTTGCCAAACTTGCCTATTAGAAAATGACCCGTTCTAGCTTATATTTCAATATGGGAATACCCATGCTCCTCCCCGTGGCCTTGACGAGGATTTGTGGACTTTAATAGCTTCTCCAGGGCCCCAGCATGTCACCATTTTCTCCTCCAAACAAATTAATTGTTGGAGCTCACTTCTCTTCCTTCGCTAGAGTCCCCCTTTCCTCCATTTAGTTTTGATTATTCCGTCACCCTTACAATTTTTCCCTCCCTCTTGGTCCCCTGGACTCCGAGCTCCGCTCGCAAGCCCCACCTCTGATATTGCCTGTCGCACCACCGGCAAACAGTTGAATTTTGAATAAGTTAATTTCCCCGCCGCCTGTTGGGTCTCCTATGTCTGAGGCCCCACTGGGTTGCGAAACACATCGTTATCACTCTTTTACAGACGTGGAAAGTACATACATGAAGAAGAATTTGTTCGTGCATGCTCGTGAGAGGCCTTTGTGCTCCCTAGCAGCTAAAGCAGGGCAACGTGATCGCGTCCATCGCCGCTATCCGTGACCCTGCAGAAGACCCTCTGTAGATTCGCTCTTCAGCTGCAGTCCCATAACGTCAGAAGAGGGTGAAGATTTAGGATGGCGGTAACGCAGTGGGGCTCTGTCCCTTTAAAAGAGCCCCTCCAAGCTCGCTGTCTGGAGATCTGGCTGTGTAACCGTAAAAGACTTTCCATGCCAGGCACACTCTCCGCACTGTGCGCTCTCTCTGGCGCACTCACTCCCCCACCAAAAACCCCGAGGCCTCCTGTGTGTACACTAACCACAAGCCTTTGAGTGGCTCATGTATTTACAAACTGAGGCATGTCGAAATCAAAGGGGATACCACATGACATAATTCGCATTAAAATGTCAACAGGCTGACAATTTATAGAGTCAATCCACGGAAGGTGGGGGGGGAACTAAGACTTGGTAATTGTTTAATTCCTGCTTACACCAACGGCAGCTTGGCCTGCAGGAATGCAAGGATGCAACGCCGGGCCGGTCGGGCTGTGTTCTTGGCCAGCTCGTGCCGGGGCTGGCGCTAGGCCAGAAGTTAGATAACAGGTTTAACTATTTATGGCTGCTCCTCATTAAACCCCTTTGAGGGATGAAGGGAGGGCAAGTAAGGAGGAAGGAAAAGAATAGGGATGACTGGTGTTGTACATCCTTCCCCTCCCCCAAGACTTTTGTGCACCCTTCAGACCACTTCGAGTTGCCTCTGAAGAGTAAAAGATCTCTTTTGTGCTCACTTTTTCTATGAATCCAGAAGGCTGACATTTGAATATATGCAAAACACACCCAGCCCCTCATCTCCACCAGCCTCCCTGTGACTGCGCTGATAAAGAAGCGGCTTCAGCCATGCCCTTTCAGCTGTCAAGCTCACATGCGTGGGTGAGTCCACTCCAAGCTTGACCCTCTCCGTTCCGCATGACGTCTGCTCGATCCGTAGGGCACCACAACGTTAAAAACAGAGTCGGTGCTTCTCGCAAAGAGAGCCACTCTTTGGAAACTGTGCTTTTGAAAAATCCTTTTGCCTGAATATAGTTTAGGAATGGTATTTCCCTATGCCTTATGAAGCAAGGGAAATATTCTTAAGGGGCTTCAGCACATTTCTCTTGACCTCCTGCTCGCGCCCTGGACCGAAGGCCCTTTTTATCCTTGCAGAGCACATAAAGACTGCATGTGGAAAAGGGGTTCGGGGCTAAAAAAAAATTTAAAAAAATCGCTCTCTGCATCAGCCTTAGCAAACATGTCCTTAAAAGGTGCTTATAATGCCTTGCAAGACCCTCCCTTTGAGAGGGAACAGATACGGCATGTAGGCTCCAACGCAGCTCTTTGCCCAGGCTCACTGTCTGTGTATAAACAGTAACACCTCATTCTCTCTTCTACCTCATTAACTGAAACACATTAAAACAAGTGTGCATTGGGAGTAGAAAATGAGACTGTTAAACCAAGCTGATATAATCCTCATCAGCTGTGGGAAATGAGGCTGCATCAATTATGCTGAATCAACTGCAGTAACCATGATTTACTGAAGGCTGAAAGAACTTAAGTTGTTTTTTTAAAAAAAAAAAAAAAAATCAAAAGTACCCTCTTAACCAGCTTTTTATCCTCCACTCCTCATCCCTCCCCAAATCTGTCATACCTCCAGTACTATATACCCCGTTGCCTTTTACCTCACTGACCCATTTCTGCCTAGAGCTCTGGTACTCACTTCTTAAAATATTAAATCCAATGCCAACCAAATCATCCTCACTCAACTATTGATGACCACTAAACATATTCTAGTGAAACACTGAATGTTTCACGTTCGTTTTTTAAAAGTACACTAGAGTGTACATAATAATAATGGGGTTTATTAAGAACTTACTGTGTGCCAAGCACCATTCTAGGCTCTGGGCAAGATACAGGGTAATCAGGTTGTCCCACGTGGGACTCACAGTTTTAATCCCCATTTTACAGATGAGGTAACTAAGGCCCAGAGAAGTTTAGTGGCTTGTCCAAGGTCATACAGCAGACAAGTGGCAGAGTCAGAATTAGAACCCATGACCTCTGACTCCCAAGCCCATGCTCTTTCCACTAAGCCACCCTGCTTCTCTAATAATAATTATGGTATTTATTAAGTGTATACTATGTACCAAGCACTGCGTTAAGCATTGAGGTAGATACAAGGTAGTTGCGTTGCCCTACATGGGGCTCACAATCTTAATCCTCATTTTGCAGATCAGGTAACTGAGGCCCAGAGAAGTGAAGTGATTTGCCCAAGGTCACAAAGCAGACAAGTGGCAGAGTCGAAATTAGAACCCATGACCTTCTGACGCCCAGGCCCGTGCTCTATCCACCTAGCCATGCTGCTTCCCTGTGCTTCCACTTTCTTCGACTGTATTTACTCGATCCACGGTGGAATTACTTTAATCATAATTCATTTCAGCAGTCACTGAACTGGTAAAACCTGTACATCTGATGTTTATGATATACTGCCTTAGACTGTAAACTCCTGGAAGGCAGGAACCCCTGCATATATATATTCTGTGTTTAATACACTGTAGATTCTCAAACCACAAGTCAAATTACCAAGGGGGAAAGTTAAATCTTAATTCAGAAGTTTACTTTCACACTGACTGCTTTAATTTTTTATATCATCAATATGGAGGGCAAAAGAATTTGCACCAGGAACCTAGTAGAGTGAAGTCACATAGTCGAGGTGTACTGAATAGGGAAGAAGAGTCACTTAATAATGCAGTGAATTGTGCCATCAAAAAATACCTGCTTATTCCCACATTCATGACAATCACTCCAGCGACATGAAGAGCTAACAAATCATACAAGAATCTCTTGGTCTCATAAAAGGGAAATTCCAGCACACAGAAAAATCATTCACCTCCCTTGCACATCCTATATAACATCACATTTTACAATAAGCATTAAAAGGAAAATGAGTATGCTGCTATGCAAAACTTTCTTTTGCATTGCTTGATTTGTGTTGAAATTTGCAACCTTAACATTTTATTGCCATTAATTTGCATTTAATTGCAAAGATATTTCCAAAAGAAGAAAAAAGAAACACAGTAAAAGGATCACTCTAGGACTGCCTTTCCTAGATCTCTCTCCAAATGAATATCTTTGGTGTGATGCAAAAATGCGCAGTCCTTAAAGCCCCAAATCCCAAAGACGGGTTTCATTTCTTAAATGTATTCTTTATAAGTCTGTGGTGATGTAATCAGATGCGCAAAGTATCAGTACGAATTTTCAACTGTACATGCTTTTTTAACAGTATTTTCAAATGCTAAATTTTTTCACATTAAAGTTTTTATCAAAATGAAGAGAGTATCCTCTTGGCTGGTAATTTATGGGCTAAATCTCTCAAATCTCAGTTTAGCCACATTTTAATTGAGAGGATGTTAGGGTTTTTAGGAAAACAAAAGAAAAAGCACTAAGCCCAAGTGGCCAGGCAGATGTTCCTCTAACACTGTCAAAAACAAAAACAAAAAAATCCAACACACACACCACATTTTAACCATGATTCATACTAAAGTTTCAATCAAGGAAAATTTCTGATTAATGACATTGAGTGCTTAATGTGTGCAGAGCACTGTTCTGAGTGCTTGGGAGAATACAGGGCTGGCAGATGCATCTTCTGCCCAAAATGTGCTTCCCAAATACTCCACCATGCTTTTCATAGCCAAAAAGACCCACAACGAACAAAGGCAGTGCAGCCCCCGAAATGAAACAAGGCTTTATACAGCTAAGAATGCTTCAGTCTCTGGGCACTGTGCTTTATGGCCCAAAACGGGGGGGGCGGGGGCGGATGCCACAGGCCTATAAAGAGGCATCTGTACCCATCCCAAACTTGCCCAAGTTGGACTTTGAGCTGATCCCCTGGTTTAACAGACTTGGGACTTGTAGGAACTGACTAGTAATAGTAGCAGTATTTGTTGAGCACTCGATAAATAGCCCTGTACTGGGTGATTAACAGTACAGAAGAATGAGTGCAGCACTGCCATATTTCCACAGGGAGCTTCTTCTCTAAGACTTTACACCTAGAGTGGACCCAATGTATCACACGAGAAGACAAACACGAGCGTTATGAGGGCGAACATTTCTAAGTGGGTGGCAGAATCTGTGACCCCTAAAGAAGGATGCCTGGGGCAGTGTCCAGGAGGGAACAGAGCTCAGAGCTGCCAATCGGGAAGTGGATGAGTCCTAGGGGCCGAAGATTGTTACGGCTACCAGTGAGGGGAAAGAAGGGGCTAGCATATGGGAAGTAGGCAGGGCCTCAGCTCACACGAGGTGGATCATTGAAAGGTTTCCTGTCATGATATGACTCGGAGGAGCTGAGTGGAAGGCAAGAGGAACCTTTAGGTTGGCAGGGGACTCCATGGCTGGAAATCCCAGAGTTAGAAGGTGGAGGACAACGATGAGAAGATAAGAGATGGAAGGGAGAAAAGGAGAATGACTGGGAGAAAGACCAAAAAAAAGTTCCACGGGTCTCATCTAGTTTAAAATCATTAGAAACAAAAGGGTTACGAAAGAAAATGTTCTGCATCCTTGACTCCAGGTGTCTTCCTCAATGCGGGGGTGGGGGGAAGGTACTAAACCACTGGAGGGTACTAATGAAGGAAATTTTTCAATGCAATATTACATACTTTGCATTGGTGAATTAACTTACATTGAAAACTTTAAGGTAACTTTAAACAGACCAGTGCAATAAGCTCAAGATTGCAAAGTTCTTTTCTTTACAAAAAGTTTCAGTCAGGGTAAGAATTGTAAGCACTCAGAAATATAAAACCTCAGGCTCTTAATGCCAGGACAGATCCTATAACCAAACACAACCAGAAGTCCCAACTTCGTTCCCTGAATATAGTCACTGCAAATATAATTCTGCTCCTACCCAGAGCCATTACTAATTTTTAGGCTCCCATTCCTATTTAAATCTTATTTTGAAGGCTTAAATAACCAGAACATTTTTTTCCCCCATGCATAAGAGACTGTCTTTGGTACCGCTGGCAACAGAGGGGCTTTTTAAGCAGACAGTTGTAAAGGAGAAGAGTAAAAATGGCACCTGGGCTAGGAAAAGGGAACTGATGGGAATATCAACTCTGTCCCAGCCACTGACCTCCAGTTTCTGGGAACAGCATTATTTGGGAATCTTTATGTTCTAAGCATTGAGGTGGAGACAAGATTATAGATTGTATGCAGCCTCTGGCCCACATGGGACTCAATTTCTTACACCCATTTTATAAATGAAGAAACTGAGGCCCGGAGTTCGAGGACCTGCCTAGGTTCATGAAGCAGGTTAGTGACGGAGCTGGGGCTCCCTCCTGAGTCTCCTGAATATCAGACCTGTTTTCCCCAATTGCAAATAGCTATGTGAGACAAAAAGTAAAAGTACTACACGTTGAGTTGGGGTGGGGAGGAGGGGAGTGTGTTGCCAAATTCAAGTCCTATGAAGAATCACATCCTGGGTATTTAACATCCACAATCCACTACCCAATTTGACTACGGAATTTTACAATGGGCAAAATTATTTTTTTAATCATTTGTTTTTGATGACTAGTCTTCCAATGCCATTTTGAGGGGTGGGAAAAATGAAGCTAAGCATTAGAAGTCAAAAATAATTTTAAAAGGAAACTTTCACAGACTGAATAAGGTTTAAATTAGTTTTCATCCACATGATCTAGATTCAAATAAGAAGGTGCTTGATTCCTTTAATTTTGCCCAAAAGTTCCAGAACTATTAGGCATAATTCAACTCCTTCCCCATCAATTCAAAAAAATGTCAGTATGTTCAGAGCAAATTATCCTGCTCTTTTTATGAACAGATTTGTGTTATTGAAACTTTAATGTCAGCATAAGAATCAACTTAGAATTCAGAATGAGCCGATCCAAACTGAGGGAAATCATACTCTAGGATGGCCCAGTCCATCCTTGTGGCTAAGCGAGACTGTAAGCTCTCCCTTAAGACCCTATGTGCAACCTTATCTAGAGAAGACTCTCTGAACAGTTCAGAACTTTTATGACTCAGGACCTCAGGATTGGCCTTTCCGGGAAAAGTCAAAGCTAGCAGACCAGGAGGATATGAGTAGAAGTAACTGTTTCAGAGTCAGAGTTTTGGTGGGTTTTTTTGTTGTTGTTTTAGGAAAAAAAGGCACATTAGCAATAGACTTTAGACCAACAACTTTATCAATTTTTTTCAGTGATATTTGTTAAGCACTTACTTTGTGCCGGGCACTGTACGAGACATTGGGGTAGATACAAGATAATTCAGGTAGGCTGCATTTGATGCCCCACAGGGAGCTTACAGTCTTAATTCCATTTTACAGATTAGATAACTGAGGCACAAAGTTAAGTGACTTGCCCAAGGAGACAAGTGGTGGAGCTATTATTCATTCATTCATTCATTCATTCATATGTGAGCCCTTACTGTGTGCACACTGTACAAAGCACTTGGGAAAGTACAATAATAAATAGTGACATTCCCTGCCCACAACGAGCTTAAAATCTAGAGGAGGGAAGACAGACATCAGTACAAATAAAATTAAGGGTATGTACATAGATTCTGTGGGGCGGGGGCAGTGTGGAGAACAAGGGAGGAATTCAGGGCAACACAGAAGGGAGTGGGAGATGAGGACAAGTAGGGAAGGCCTCTTGGAGGAGATGTGCCTTCAATAAGGTCAGATTTGAGGAGGGTGGGCACTACAGGCCAGAGGCAAGACATGGGTCGGTGGCGAGACAGGCAGAGTGAGAAGATTAGGACTAGAGGAGCGAAGTGTGTGGGCTGGGTTGTAGAAGGAGAGAAGCTAGGTGAGACAGGACAGGGCAAGGTGATGGAATGCTTTAAGGCCAATGGTAGGAGTTTTTGTTTGATACAGAGGGGGATGGACAACCACTGGAGTCTTTATGAGGAAGGGGGTGACATGTCCTGAATGGTTTTGTAGAAAAATGACCTGGACAGCAGAATAAAGTGTGTACTGAAATGCTGGGACACAGGAGGCTGGGAGGTCAGCAAGGAGGCAGATGCAGTAATCCAGGAGGGATAGGATGAGTGATCATATTAACGTGGAAGCAGTTTGGATGGAAAGAAAAGAGCATATTTTAGCGATGTTGTAAAGGTGGGATCGACAGGATTTGGTGACGGACTGAATGATAGAGAGGAGTCAAGGACACCACCAAGGTTACGGTCTTGTGAAAAGGAAGGAAGGTGGTGCCTTCTAGAGTGATGGGAAAGTCGGGGGAGGACAGGGTTGGGGTGGTGAGATAGGGAGCTCTCTTTTGGCCACGTGAAGTCTGAGGTGACGAGAGACATCCAAGTAAACATCCAAGTCTTGAAGGCAGGAGGAACTGAGAGACTGGAGAGAGGGACAAAGATCAGGGTTGGAGATGTAGATTTGGGGATCATCTACATAGAGGTGGGAGCTGAAGCCAAGAGAGAGAATGAGCTCTCCAAAAGAATGGATGCAGAAGGAGAACAGAAGGGGATCTGGAACTGAAACTTGAGGGAACCCCACAGTTGGGGGTGGGAGACAGGTAAACTGCCCCTTACCTCACCTCCCTTCTCTCCTTCTACATCAGAGCCCACAGACTCTGCTCCTCTGGTGCTAACCTTCTCACTGTGCCTTGATTCGCCTGTCCCGCCGTCGACCCATGATCCCCGTCCTACCTCTGGCCTGGAACACCCTCCCCCTCCTCAAATCCACCAAACATTCTTCCCTCCCTTCAAAGCCCTATTGAAGGCTCACCTCCTCCAAGAGGCTTTCCCAGACTAAGCCCCCCTTTTCCTCAGCTCCCCCCTCCTTTCCGTGCCACCTCAACTCGCTCCCTTTGCTCTTCCCCCTCTCCTCACCTCACAGCATTGTGGGCAGGTATTGACTCTACTTGTAGCTGAACTGTATTTTCCAAGTGCTTAGTACACTGATCAGCACAAAGTAAGTGCTCAATAAATAGGACTGAATTTCTTCAATCGATTGAATGAATGAATGAACGAGCTCAAGAAGGAGACTCGGAATGAATGGCCCGAGAGATAAGAGGGGAACCAGGAAAGGACAGAGTCAGTGAAGCCAAGGTTGAATAATGTTTCCAGGACAAGGCAGTGGTCCACACTGTTGAAGGCAGCTGAAAGGTAGAGGAGAATTAGGATGGATTAGAGGCCACTGGATTTGGCAAGAAGAAAATCATTGGTGACCTTCGAGAGGGTGGTTTCTGTGGAATGAAAGGGACAAAACTCAGATTGGAGGGGATGGAGGAGAGAATTGGAGGAGAGAAATTTGAGAGAGCAAATGTAAAAAATTCATTCAAGCAGTTTGGAGAGGAATAGTAGGATGGAGATGGGACAATAACAGGAGGGAGCCATGGGGTGAAGGGAAGGTTGTTTTTAGGATAGGGGAGATATGGACATGCTTGAAAGCAGTCGGGAAAAGGACACTGGAGAGCAAATGGTCCAAGATAGCTGCTAGGGAGGGAAAAAGGGAAGAAGTGAGAGTTTTGAAAAGGTGCGAAGGAATGGGGTCTGATGCGCATGGGGGGAGGGAGGGCTTTTGAGAGGAGGCAGGAGATCTCCTCTAGAGGTACTGCTGGGAAGGATGGGAGATTGAAGAGGGGGCCAAAATGGGGAGGAACTGAGGATGGGCAGTGGTGATTTTAGGGAGCTCACACCTGATGGTCTCTCCTATGAATCAACGTCTTACCGTGGCAGGAGAGTTTGTTAACTCTATGGTGTTTCCAGTGACAATGTATGGATCCGAAAGCTGGGCAGTGAAAGAACAGGATAGAAAGAAGATCGATTCTTTTGAAATGTGGTGTTGGAGAAGGCTTTTGCGAATACCACGGACTGCCCGAAAAACAAACAAATGGATTTTGGAGCAAATTAAACCAAAGTGGTCTTTGGAAGGCCAAATGACGACTTAGATTAGTAAATTTTGGACATATAATCAGAAGGACTAATTCTCTGGAGAAGACACTAATCCTAGGAAAAGTCCAGGGAAAACGTGAATGAGGCAGGCCGGCCGCTAGATGGATAGAGACCATAACAACGATAACGAAAGAACCATTAGCAAGGTTGCGGATTATGGCAGAGGACAGGACGTTCTGGAGTAAGTATATCCATAGAATCGCTATGAATCAGAAACGAATCGACCGCACTTAATAATACCACCACCTGATGGTGTCAGTTGTATTTAAGTAGGTGGCTAGGTCACTGGGGGCAAGGGATGGCTAAGGTAGGGAGAGAGAAGTCTTGAGGAGCGTTTAAATGTCTGGAATAAATGGTGAGGGTGATGGGCATGGGTGTCAATAAGGTTGAGAAATAGTTTTGCTGGGCAGAGAGGCATGCAAGGATAAACATAAAGTGGACAAAGTTGGCCTGATACTTAGATTTTGCTCAGTAGTGCTCTGCAGCTCGAGGACAAGAGCAAAGGAGGTGGATTGTGCAGGTGATCCAGGGCTTTGGGTTAGTGGTACAAGACAGACAAAGGATAGGGGAGCAAGTGAGTTGAGTTCAGTAGAAAGAGTGGTGTTGAGGACGTCTATTTGGTTATCAAGAGTGAGTAGTTGGGTATGGAGGCAAAGTGGGACATGGTGAGTTGAGAAAATTGGATGGGTCCAGGGATCAAAGGTCTCTACGGGAGACTAGTACAGATTTACGGGAAGGGGGAGTGTGTGAAAGGAGGCAAGTGAAGAAGTTTGGGTCAGAGAGAGGGTTTTCAGAGTTGATAAGGGTAGAGATTGTGCAGTGGTTAGAGATGATGAGATCGAGTGCATGTCCAAGTTGGCAAGTGGGTGCGGTGGGTTGGAGCAGGAAGTCAATGGAGTTGAGGAATGATAGAAGGTGGGCAGCATAAGGGTCATCGGGAACATCTATGAGGATAGTGAAGTCCCCATGGATCAACGTGGGCATGGAGATAGAGAGAAGTAATGTGAGAAAGGGATCAAAATGATTAAAAGAAATTGGAAGTGGGACTAGGGGCGGCGGGGGGTGGGGGTGGTAGATGACAGCTACTAGAATCTGGAGTGGCTGGTAGAGGAAGATGATGTGGGCTTCAAAGGAATGGGGAAAAAGGGGATGGGGGAGATGGAATGGTGCAAAGGCAGCACTGGGGCGTGAGAAGGAAGCTAACACCCCCTCCTTTCCCAGTGAGTCTTGGGGAGTAGGAGAAGATAAGGCCTCTGGAAAGAGCAGCACGGGAGACCATGTCATCTAGGGAGAACCAGATTTCAGTGATGGTGAGGAGAAGTGACATACAGGAACAGGTCAGGGACGAAGGGGGGTGTTCCCCATGATGGAGTGGGGGTTCCACAGGCCACGCTTGGCAGCAGCTGGGGAATGGGTAATAGGGGAAGGGACAGCACGAGGGGTGGAGAAGGTTTGGATGGGAATGAATTGACGGGAGCCAGCACTGGGGGAGGAGGATGAAAAGTGGTACTGGGACAGGAGGAGAGGGATGGGGAGGAGAGGGGAGGTGGGAAAAGAAGACTGGGTTGGGCAGGGGAGGGGTGGGGAGTGGAATTGAAGGGTCACGGTGAGGTCGGTGAGGTAAATACAACCTTGGGCCACTGAGTGTTAAAAGGCCAGTGACTAGGGGAGCCCCGGGGTGATAGTTCAATTGTCCCTGGGAAAGTGAAGAGTACAATGTTCAGGGCAATCCTGAGGAGATGGCTTAATTGTCTTAGGGGGCTTGGGAGAACCCAGGTCCTCTCACTGCCTGGTCCACTAGGCCACACTGCTAATCATCAGTTCCTAATTACCAATCCAGAAGTGGTATTTGAGTGCTTACTTTGTGCAGAGCTCTGTATTTAGTGATAATTATGTTATTTCCTAAGCGTTTACTATGTGCCAGGCATTGTTCTAAGCGCTGGGGTGGATACAAGGTAATCAGGTTGGCCACGTCCCTGACCCACATGGAACTCACAGTTTCAGTGCCCATGTTACAGATGAGGTAACTGAGGCCCAGAGAAGTGAAGTGACTTGCCCAAGGTCACACAGCAGAGCCGGCATCAGAGCCCATGACTTTCTTACTCCCAGGCCTGTGCTTGGGAGAGTGCAATAAAACAGAGTTGGTAGATACTTTCCCTGACCACAACAAGCTTATAGCCTAGAGGGTAAAAATGAATGACAACATCAGCGGTAAGTGCAGGTCCCCGACACATGACAAGCCCAATTCTGACCCGAAGGAACCACCTCTAGGAAGGAAAATACTCAGGCACCACGGACATTTGTTTCTGGGGCTCTAGCGTGCAGTCTGTGAAGCAACTCTGGTTAGACACCCAGCACAGAACCTCCTTAACTGGCCCCAGGAAACAGACTCAGACAGACCTTTCGGAGTTACATCTAATCTTTAAATCTAGGACCAGGATCCCATTCCCCCACACCAAACATTTCTCACAGGCACTAAAAGTATCAGATGGCAGCCTGGAATCACTACCAATTCAGGACATATTTGGAACATTACCCTAAAGACAAAGGGATTATGAATCCCATTCCCAGTCTCCTGACTCTCTCAGGATATTATACAACTGTGCCCCACAGCAATGTTAAATCAGTGTGAGTTTATATATAATTTTTTCACACACACACACACACACACACACACACACACTCTTACTTACTTGAGGGAAGAAGCAAAGACTCAGAGAGAATGAGTGAAAGCATGTGACAGTACCTTCAATTACAGTTTGGAGACAAGCGAACGTAAGGGATAAGGAAACGACAAAGGGGTTTTGGTATTTGTTTCAGGTTTGGTTTTTTGGGTTTTTTGTTTGGAAGTAAAAATAATAATGTTGCTGTTTGTTAAGCGCTTACTATGTGCAGAGCACTGTTTAGTGCTGGGGTAGAAACAGGGTAATCAGGTTGTCCCACGTGGGGCTCACAGTCTTAATCCCCATTTTACAAATGAGGTAACAGGCACAGAGAAGTTAACTGACTTGCCCACAGTCACACAGCTGACAAGTGGCGGAACTTGGGATTCGAACCTATGACCTCTGACTCCCAAGCCCGGGCTCTTTCCACTGAGCCATGGGGGGGGGGGGTGAGATTGTCATTTTTTGACATGAACACAGCACTGTATGACCTATGTTGAGTCTGAAATTTGATTCAGCCAAGCTGGTTTCAAACACGAGGATACTTCTGGATAGAGATTTTCAAAATGTTTTTCAAGAAAATATTTTGACATTAGCTACAAAACATTTGGGTTGGTCTGCTTTCTCTACCTGTCCACAGTGCTCTAGGCAAAGTTAACACAGCACTGGCATGTTCTGATTTTTCACAGTGACATCTAATTCACTAAAACAACTATTTGGTCACAGTTGGAAAGAAACTTTAAGCCCATGCCCAGACCTGGGCTAAGAAAACATCTGCCAGAAGGCAATTTCACCCCCTTCCAGGATAAAGGGAGAAAGTGAATAAATGTTGATTGCTCATGGCCACAGAACACTTAATGATCTGGAACTGAACATTTTTCAAATTCAAGACAGCCACTTTTATACTTTACTTCTCTAAAAGTCTGTCTCTACATATAAAATAAAGAGGAGGGAGAAAACACGATTTTGCTTAAAAGTAACGACTCTGATCACGTTGTGTGCGCTTTTCTATAGCGACACAGAAGAGCGTCTCGGCGAATGATGGGTGCAACCACATCATGAAGAATCGAGCATGTAAAATGACAACTGGTGGATTAATTAGCTGTGTAATTATTCTCTCTATGGAGTTAGGGCTTGTTACTGCCGCCTGACACTTCGCTGGAGGGCGGGGGTGTGGGAGATATGGCCATGTAAAAAGTTGTGCTTTGAGCAAGAAAATAAGGGTGGATCAAACAGAGGAGAAAGGATTCAGGGTATACTTGAGAGAACTAATCAATTGGGAGGAGAAGAGACTAAGATCTCTAGAGAAAGGAAGTCGGGCCGTGAGGGAGAAGAGGACCATTCAGAAGGCTTGAACCCAACTGGACACTCCAAGAAAACTAATATTGGGCAAGAGGGTATCAGTTTGGGCTCAAACCGAACAGCAAAACTGGGGTGGGATCGAAGTTTCTTGAATCTAGGCCAAGGACAATGCTGCCTTCTCCAGAGCAGCTTGTCATCTTCCTACTTTCCCATCCAAGACTGCCAGGATCTCCTCAATGGAAGCGTAGTAAGGGCTGGTAAGGATAAAAATGGTGAGAGAGTATTCTGAGACAAAGAGAAAGAGCAAACAGACACAAGCCTATGCTCCTAGCCAAATCATTACACACAATGCTTTATAAACCACAGCTGGCTGCAGAGTAACACATTCTGACTAATGTCTAGGGGAGTGAGGAAACCACAGCCCTGGGACCAACTCCACTGGGCTTAACTGATTAAAAAGGCTGGAAGAATGTTCCACGGATTCCCTCCCGCTTGCATTGCTCTGAATATAAAAAAAATAACATACACACATATACGCACACATACACATGCAAAAGAAGAAGTACTGAAGGTCTAATAACCTAATTCCAGGACACAAAAAGGGGGAAGAATTCAGGTTTCCATGGAAGGACATCTACTAATTGCTACCTAATGCTGCACACAATAGAGTACCAAAAAGAAACAACTGACTGCTTCAAATTCTTCCTGAGACCAGAAGAGTCAGAGACTTTAACAAAGGGAACGGATTTTTAGGATCTTACCCAATTTGGATTGATTTCTATCTCTTGAGTTAGTTAAATGCCACCCCACTCACCAAACTTTAAAATAAATGTCCTTTAACTCTTTCGATGCCAAAAACTACTTCGGTTGGCCTTGGCAGAATCGGGATGGATCTGCAAATGGACGTAAGAGGACTCGGTGCATGAGGGTGATGAATTGCCAGTAGACTCGATATGCGTTTTGAAATGTGATAGCTACAAGGTGTGGTCTTTTAAATGCATCAGATTCCCATCTCCGCCCCCTGCCCCCACCCCCGCCCCCCAACAGCATATTTCCTTTCTCTCCAGTTTACATGGAGTTCAGAGTTACCTTAAAAAAAGAAATGTGTTAAACTTAGCCTGTGATCCCGTTATTGGGCAGGGATTGTGTCTATTGCTGAATTGTACATTCCAGGCGCTTAGTACAGTGCTCTGCACATAGTAAGCACTCAATAAAAACTACTGAATGAATGAATGCCAGCACTGTACTAAGAACTGGGGTAGATAAAAGTTAATCAAGGACGACACAGTCCATGTCCCACATGGGGCTCAGAGTCTTTATGCCCATTTTACAGATGAGGAGACTGAGAAGTTGAGTGACTTGCCCACGGTCACACAGCAGACAAGTAGAGGAATGGGGATTATTCATTCAATCGTATTTATTGAGGGCTTACTGTGTGCAGAGCACTAAATGCTTGGAAAGTACAATTCGGCAACAGAGACAATCCCTACCCAACAACGGGCTCACAGTCTAGAAGAAGGATCTGAATTAGAACCCAGATCCTTCTGACTCCTATAAAGAGTCCAGAGTTTCCTTAGATCACCAGCAGCCAGGGTCAGTTTTTCCAATCACTTCTGTAGACAGCATCCTTCTTCTTACTCCATTGTAGACACACAGCTTCTAAACCAAGCTTACAATTTTAGTTAGGTTTTCCATTGACATTGAAGTCAATGATCTAAATTGCCGATTAATGGCTCAGCATTGCTATACAAGTACAAATGCACTCGAATAAACCTACCATCTGTAGGGACAGATACATATATAGAAACATACTGTCTTCCATTTTGGAGCTGATCTTACTGATGGTAAAATAATAATAATAATAATGTTGGCATTTGTTAAGCGCTTACTATGTGCAGAGCATTGTTCTAAGTGCTGGGGTAGATACAGGGTAATCAGATTATCCCACGGGAGGCTCACAGTCTTAATCCCCATTTTACAGATGAGGGAACTGAGGCCCAGAGAAGTGAAGTGACTTGCCCACAGTCACACAGATGACAAGTGGAAGAGCCGGGGGATTCGAACCCATGATCTCTGACTCCCAAGGCCGGGCTCTTTCCACTGAGCCACTCTGCTTTCCCTGAATCCCTAGGCATAAATACAAATACACATCTCACTGTGATCCAGCAAGACTACAGACTGCCGAGAAACTGCTCTAAAAGTCTAGCAATCAGGAGAGAAGATACTTTCTGAGCAGCAGGCTCATGAAACTCAGAACATTTACAGGTATGACTTGAGAAGAGCAACAGGCCAGAGCAGCAGGTAACTGTCATTACAAGGACACGATAAAACTGGTAAAACTATAAATGCAGGGTCCAAGGGGGCTCCAATGAGTAAGTTGAAGGCCAAAATGAGGGTACCGTGAACTCAGTGTTGTCTAAAAAAATTCTATAATCACCAGCAAATCATCAACAATCATTTAGAGAGATGATGTGAGCTCGTCCTCTAAACTGTAAGTTCATTGTGGGCAGCGAACATGTCTACCAACTCTCTAG
Organism: Ornithorhynchus anatinus; assembly: GCF_004115215.2. NCBI lineage: Eukaryota > Metazoa > Chordata > Mammalia > Monotremata > Ornithorhynchidae > Ornithorhynchus > Ornithorhynchus anatinus. The sequence goes on from NC_041738.1 coordinate 38,640,162, forward strand.
ACAACTCTGCAACAAAATGTGCTCAATAAATACAACTGATTGAGATCCACATCACCAGCCAACCAACCAAAGGAATGTATTTGTTCCCTTCTCTGGGGAATAGAGGTTATTCCCAATCACAGATCAACAACAGAACCACCCAGTGCCCAATAAGAGGGAAAAATGACACCCATAAACTATCCTATACAAATATTCCTTGAAAGTCTGGACAACAACCCAGGACCAAACATACTTTGGACAATTTTAAAGGCTTAAATGTAAGTGAAGTAACATGGCCTAGTATAAAGAACACAGGCTTAGGTGTCAGAGAACCTGGGTTCTAATTCCACTCTGCCACTTGTCCGCGGTGTCACCTTGGACAAATCACTTAACTTCTGTGTCTCGATTATCTCATCTGTAAAATGGAGATTAAAACTGTGAGCCCCATGTTGGAGGGATATGGACTGTGTCTAACTTTGTATCTACCCCAGCATTTAGTACTGCCTGAATAGTAAGTGCTTAACAAATGTCTTGTATTATGCAATCGAGTCATCTCCCACCCGTAGCGACTCCATGGACACAACTTTCCCAGAACATCCCACCTCCATCAGCAATCGGCTTAACAATTACCATTTTAAAAAAGGGAGTTGAAAGAGGAAAAGGATACAAAAGAACAAAAAACACACCCTTCAATTTACTCAAAAGGCTCTACTGGCTCAATACCTGTTTTCCCCTCAGACTGTGAGTCCCATATGGGATAGGTACTGGGTATGACCTGATGATCTTGTGCTCAGACCTCAGTGCTCAGTACATAGTAAGGCTTAATAGACATCACAATCATAATAAGGGATCATCAACAGGAAGCTTTCAAATTTTCATTTCACTTCATTTCACAGTGCCTATTTCTGCCCAAAGTACTAAATTGTACTAAATTGTACTAACCACTTGGGAGAGAATAAGTGATTTGGTAGACATGACCCCCGACCTCAAGGAGCTTACAATCTCGCTGGGGGAAATCGTCAACATGAGCTAATTCCTGAAGATGTGGAGGTAGGCAAGTACTGATTTGGTGCTGGGCAGTTCCCATTTCAGTTCTGACTCACTGTAAGCAGGGTATGAATCCATATTCTCAGGCAGGCAAGAGCACGGAGAAGCAGTTCCCAAAATGAAACACGATTTATGGGAAGTCATGATTGAGTTACTGAATTATACCCTAAACAAAGATGATATCTTTGAACTTGAGAATATCCTTTTAGCCATTTAGTCAAACAATTCTATAACTGTTTTATAGCCCCATCTGGGCTGTAAGCTTCTTGTGGGCAACTATATCATACTATACTCTCAGCCTGGAGTTCTAATCCCAGCTCCACCACATGACTGCTGTGTGACCTTCGGCAAGTCACTTAACTTCTCTGAGCCTCAGTTACTTCATCTGTAAAATGGGGATTAGGATTGTGAGCCTATATGGGATAGGAACTTTGTCCAACCTGATTAGCTTGGATCTACCCCAGTGCTTAGGACAGTGCCTGGCATATAACCATCAATGAACATCTTTTTTTTAAAAATGGTAATAAACAGAAGTTAAGTGACTTGACCAAGGTCACACAGCAGACATGATAGAGCCAAGGTGCTCTGACTTCCAGGCTTGGGCTCTTTACACTAGATTATGTTGCTTCTCATCTCACTTTTATAATAATAATAATAATAGTATTTGTTAAGTGCTTACTATGTGCAAAGCACTGTTCTAAGAGCTGGGGAGGATACAAAGTGATCAGGCTGTCCCACGTGGGACTCACAGTCTTAATCCCCATTTTACAGATGGGGTAACTGAGGCACAGAAAAGTTAAGTGACTTGCCCGAAGTCACACAGCTGACAAGTGGCGGAGCCGGAAGTCGAACCTAAGACCTCTGACTCCCACGCCTGTGCTCTTTCTACTGAGCCACACTGCTTCTCTGGGCTACAAATCAGAGCATCAGTTGTTCCTTTTTTTTTTTTTTTAAGGGTCCACCTGCCACTTTTAATGCGATAGACTGAAGGGGTCCCAGTTCCCTAGATCAAGTCTGATGAACAGTTACTACTTTCATCTCCTGCTCTTGAATCTTTTTTTAAGGTATTCATTAAGTGCTTGTGTGTTACACACTAGGGTAGATTCAATATTCTCAGATTAGGCACAGACCCTATCCCACCTAAGGGCTCACAGACTGTAAGCTCATTGCAGGGAATGTGTCTGTTTACTGTTCTACTGTACTCTCCCCAAATGCTCAGTACAGTGCTCTGCCCACTGAATAAATGCTCAATAGATACAATTGACTGAATAAATAAAATTGACTATTATACCAAGTGGAAGCAGCGTGGCTCAGTGGAAAGAGCCTGGGCTTCGGAGTCAGAGGTCATGAGTTTGACTTCCAGCTCTGCCACTTGTCAGCTGTGTGACTGTGGGCAAGTCACTTAACTTCTCTGTGGCTCAGTTACCTCATCTGTCAAATGGGGATTAACTGTGAGCCTCACGTGGGACGACCTGATTACCCTGTATCTCCCCCAGTGCTTAGAACAGTGCTCTGCACATAGTAAGCGCTTACCAAATACCAACATTAATCAATTACCCCATTTTGCAGATGAAGAAACCGAGGCCCAGGGAGATTATAGGAACTTGCCTACGGTCACACAGCAGGCCAGTGGCAGAGCTGGAACTAAACCTGAGCCTCCTGACTCTCCAGTCCAGGGCTCTTTCCACTGAGCCATGCGTGCTTCTGCTTAGTCCCTCTGCCTCATTTCCTTAAGATCTTTGAAAATGCAACATTTAAGTGAAGTTAATCTACTGCAGATACATATGGAGTACTCAAGAGTTAGAGTAGGTACTACTTTCCATTTGCACTGTTCAACATACTCAGATGAGAAAAGTGATGCTTGTAAATGCTCTTCAATCTGCAAAGTAAAAGCTTTTAAGAGCTTTTTCTATAAAATAAGTTTCATATTGAAAATTTTCAGGCTGAATAGTTTCAATTGATCCTATCGTAGCTAGCTTTCTAACTGCCCTTTTCAATTGGGCAGTATTTATGACAAGAAGCGCTGGGTATTTGTATTGTATTCATACCGATAATTTTAAAAATTGAGAGACAATGAGTCCAAATGCAACCAAAAAAACTACAGAAAAGCAGCATAGTCTTCCTTGTATTGTTGATTCTCGGGCTAGTCTTACTGTGTTCTACAAAAGCATTTCAATAAGCAGAATAATGAAAAAATATTGAGAAGTGAATTTTAACAAATAGCTCTAGAGAGAATTTTAGATTTCATTATAGGAAAAGCATTTTATTTAATGCAGAGAATATGAAAACCTGATATGACAGTTTTCTATGAATAAAAATTGGAAATCATCATTAGAGGCATTTGTAGTTTTTTTTAAAAAACTTTTGATGGGAAATACTTGAAAAAAATGAGATTTAACGAATAGGGAAGTAATTTATCTCTCCTTATTCCCTGGCCTAGATTCAGAATCTGTTGGCAGGTCAGTGAAAAATAATTATTTCCACAAACATCATCCATAAGTCGTTCTTGCAGCCTTTTTACTGCTATTACTACCTTGTCTAAAGCAGTGAAAGAGGTATCTACAGAGAATTTAAAGTCATCTCTATCTGAAAAACAGATCTTTTTGTACTGCAATATCAACATATTTTGCTTATATTCTAGTCCATGATAGGTAGTTTTATCTTGGTATTTTTTAAGTCGATGCAGGAAAATCTTTTTCTCTGTTAAAGTATGGTTTTAAGCAGGCAGGGACACGCTGGTTTTCATTGTCACTAACATTCCCCCCTACACTTAAGGCGTTATTAATTACAAGTTAGAGTTATATAGAATGCTGAAAACAGCGTGTGAAATAAGTAAATTTATAACACTATTAAAAACTTAACTTCATACCATTTCAAGCTTTGTGTTAAAACTTGTTAGTTATCTTAACAATGGTGTCTAATTATTCATTTGAAATATCCCTTTGAAAAAACAAAAGCCAAAAACACCTGTCACTTCTTAATGTATTCATGTTTGGCCTTTGAAGTTAAGTCCTCATCAGAGTTGAAAAGACTGGGAAATGAGTTCATTTCTTTGCTCGATTATTCAGCTCCAAACAGTTTTCTGCTAGAATGAGTTTACCTGGGACAGCAGCACACTGGATTACTTTGGAAGGACTAAGAACTCTCATGAAAGCTACAGTTTACAGGAAGAGAGAGACAACCGCAAAATCTGCAGATGACATTTTAAGAGTTTTAGGGGAAGGGGGCTTTGTGGTCAGGATTTTAAAAGGGCAGTAAAGCCCCTTTCAATAAATTTCTGGGATCACACAAATGAAATGATATGGTCATTTGCTGGCCTCTAGTTTTAAAAGACTTTCGAAAGTTTCAAACTTAAGTAAAGACAGAGGGTTATAATTAAAGTCTGTAAATAGCCTTAATTCTCTTACTGAATCTTGAAGATAGTTTTACAGAAAAGGAAAAATCTCTTTTTTTTAATGTTCCCTAGTCATGGGCAACAAAGGAGTGAATTCAAGTCCAGATTTTGTGCTCTGCAAAAACATCCAGCTACAAAATCCAAAATGTTAAGCAGTTGTCCAAAGAGCAATTTAAAAAAAAGAAAACCATATCAGAAGCTATCAAACTTCCAAATAAATATATATTTGGGATGCTACTCAGAGAAATAATGCTTCAGACGGTTACACAGAAGGGAAGGAAGGTAGTATCTCATCAAAATATACCCAGTGCTCCCATTGGGTTAGCAGACATAAAAGATAATAATAGTAATAATAATGATAATACTAACTTATTAAGCACTATATGCCTAGCTCTATACTTAGCACTGGAGTAGATACAAAAGAATCAGATTACACACTGTCCCTGCCCCACATGGGGCTCACAGTCTAAGTACAAGAGAGAGGACAGGTAATGAATCCCAATTTTACAGATGAGGAAACTGAGGTCCAGAGAGGTGATTTGTCTAAAGTCACCCAGCACGCTAGTAGTAGAGCCAGGATTAGTACCTAGTTCCTCTAACTCCCAATCCTGTGCTCAGTCCTGTGGGCCACTCAAGCACCTCCAACTTTTTGGAAACCTCGACACAAAGTTAACATCTGGGATTAACCATGTAAATCACTGACATGTATGTATGTATTTTTAATAGTGTTACAAATTTACTTATTTCACATGCTGTTTTCAGCATTCTATGTATGTATGAAATGTAAATATGTAACAGTTCATAAATCCATTTCAGGGGTTAGTTAGAACAACTAAAATGAACACTCAAATAGTCCTAGACGCGGTTCTGCTTGGTTAATGTGTGGCATCCTCCATATTTCAATCAGTATTGAAGAGGGGAGGGAGGCTCTCATTTCATTACTCAAAACTTTATATAGTGTGAAAGAGACAGAGAAATCTGAGCCCCCATAATAGTTTTAGGCAGAGAATTTCGAGATGATTTGTACTTTGGCAAAGCTCCTACCCAAACCAGTTCATTTGATAACGCCATGCCCGTAACCTTGGCGGTATCCTTGACATCCTTCTCATTCAAGCCACCTATTCTGTCATCAAATCCTGTAGGTTCAACCTTCCCAACATCGCTAAAATCCACCCTTTCCTCTCCATCCAAACTGCTACCACATTAATCCAAGTGCTTATCCTAACCCACCTTGATTACTTAAGTCTACTCACTGACCTCCCTACCTCCTGTCTCTCCCCACTCGAGTCCATACTTCACTCTATTACCCGGATCATGTTTCTACAGAATCGTTCATTTCACATTTTCCCACTCAAGAACCTCCAGTGGATGCCCATCCACCTCTGGCATCAAACAGAAACTCCTTACCATCAGGTTTAAAGCACTCAATCACCTTGCCCCCTACCTTACTTCCCTGATTTCTTACTACAACCCAACCTGCACACTTCATTCCTCTAACGTCAACCTTCATCTCATCTATCTCGCCGCTGACCTCTCGACCATGTCCTGCCTCTGGGCAGAACACCTTCCCTCTTCATATCCAACAGATCATCACTCTCCCCACCTCTAAAACCTTATTAAAAGCACATCTCCTCCAAGAGACCTTCCCTAAGTCCTCATTTCTTTTTTCCCCACTTCCTTCTGTGTCGTCCTTGCATCCTTTATTTACCCCTCTCTCATCCATAATCTATTAATGTCTGTAACTGCCTCTAGGATGTAAACACATTGTGGTCTGGGAATGTGTCAATAACTCTACTATACTGCACTCTCCCAAGCACTTAGTACAGTGCTCTGCACACAGTAAGTGCTCAAAAAATTAGATTGATTAAGAATCATGAGTTTATTTGTGGTCACGAGGACAAAATTTTTTATCTTCAGTTCAGGATATGTACATTAGACAATTGGACAGGCACTTATTTTGCAACACAAGAATTCTGCATACACCTTGTCATTACACTGTAAGAATTTCTCACACACACACAGAAAATAAACTTTGCACTAGCAGATCCCAACTCAAGAAGTCTTATTCCTCCATTCTAAACATTCCCCATAGATTTAACTCTACACAGTAATGCTCTTAATTTCCTCTCCCAACCTGTTGGGCAAAGGGGCTCTGCAGCTGTTCAGGTGTTGTTCTATTTTAGAAGAGGCTCAAACATGGACAGAACTAAAAACCTTCAGACCAAGTTTCTGGGCAAACATAAGTTATTTTTTATTACATACTAACAACTGTGATATCTAGTGGGTGCAGAGGGTAGCAACTTAAGGAACAGCCAACTCTAGTTACTCCAAGGGAGTAGGAGAGGTGCAAATTTTGGAAGGAATATTCAGTGATCACAGGAGTGCTGCCTAACCTTTATCCACTTAAAAACCCCAACCCCAGGAATGGAACTGCCCCTTGCTCTCCTTCCCCCTGCCCCCTTCTCTTTCCACCCCAGGTCCACCAAGTTATAGGGGGAACTTAGAAAGAAATCCAGTCTAATGAGAAAATATGGTGTGAGGAGAATGGTTCCAGAAATACAATGCAAACCAGATGACACCTCCACAACACACTTCAAGCATCCATCGACATCCAACCAGAGCAGTGGCTGGGGTGGGGAAGGGGGAGAGGAGAGAGAGAGAGAGGAAAGAGAGAAGAGAGAGAAAGAAAGAGAGGAAGGAAGGAAGGAAGGAAGGAAGGAAGGAAGGAAGGAAGGAAGGAAGGAAGGAAGGAAGGAAGGAAGGAAGGAAGGAAGGAAGGAAGGAAGGAAGGAAGGAAGGAAGGAAGGAAGGAAGGAAGGAAGGAAGGAAGGAAGGAAGGAAGGAAGGAAGGAAGGAAGGAAGGGTCAGCTCATTTTCCTCAGAGAAAACAAACAAGGAAAAGAAGTAGGGAGGTAAGGATGAACGATTTACCTCCATGTCAATGGCTGCCTTTAATTTGTTTTGAAAGAATATTAGCAACTTCCAATGTTTCCTTTCCCACCACACCCCACTCAGTACACACTGAAACACAATGCAAGCCAATTTCATACAAGATGCATGTCTGTCTTCCTGCATCTTCAGCCTCTCCCTTCCACCATATGACAATGTGTGCACCCCAGCTGTGCGTCTGAACTCTGGAGCATGTCTAGTGTGGGACAGAGAGGAACAAGCAGATGAAATAATGAAATAAGTTTTATGGGCAGCTTTCCCTCCTTTCCTAAACAGCTACACACCACTGCATCCTCACACCCAGTCAACAAGAAACAGAGATTCTCTGCAGAATTTATGTTCTTTTTATATCAGTCAATTGGCCTGTTATCCTAGGATTCTTCCTTTCCCCTTCAAACTACGTAAAAAGTTACTGTGAAGACAGCATGAACGAGTACAGGTTTCATTGAAGTTGAGATGGGGCCCAACTATTACACTCCCACAGAGTACTTGCATTTTGTATCTTTTCATATTAATAAAAGGACGTCAGTACGGGCCTAGGAGCTTCATCTGGGAGTTTTTAGTGTAATGGGTTTTGGTGGGGGCCTTAGTCTACCTGTTAAAATTAATAGATTTCCATCCCAATGATTTTCAGGTGTAGAAAAAACATCAAACGGAAAACTAGATTATAATAGTTGGCAGGTGTGCACTCATTCCAAATGTCCTCCCTAATTCTCTTCCAGGAGCTACCCAACAGGCCCTACTGGACACTTCAATATGGTTATGGGAGGGAAAATGCTCTAAAGAGCAGCGAGACTGTGTACTGAGATTATTACTTAATGTAAAAACTCAGCACAGACTCTGAAACTGTCCAATTAGACAAGAGTACCCCTTGTGAGCCCTGGAATGAGCCCGAAGATAGACCACAGATTACCACCGCTTTTGAGGCACCATCATTCTTGAAGGCAAGGAGGGGGCTCCCCCTATCTAACAGGAGTTTGGATAGTAGTAAAAATAGTATTAAGCACTTACTGTGTGCAGAGCACTGAACTAAGCAATGAGAGAAAAAACATAGATGGAAATTAGACACTGTCCTTGTGCCCGGGAGGTTCAAAATCTAAGTGTGCCAGCATAAACGTGGAAATAACTTGGTCTTTTTGAAGGCAGAGATCATGTCTACTTAATCTATTGTAGTCTCCCAAGCACTCAGTACACCAGTCTGCACAAAATAAACGCTCAACAAATACTGTTGGTTGATTAAAAGGTGAGAAATGAAGTGAATTTATCTGGATAAAAAGGCTAACAGTTTTAGAGACCACTGTTTAGCTGGTGTAATAGAAACTCCCAGGCCCCCAATCATTGATTAATTCAATCGTATTTATTGAGCACTAAGAACCTCAACTCTTCAGACATCTATACCTTTTTATGCCATTAACCCCATTCTCCAAAAAAACTCACAAAAAAAGTTTAAGTGAAACAATCATGCTATTGTTACTCACTAAATGCTTACACTATGCATAAAACAGAACAACAGTATGGCTGAAAACACAAAGCCACATTCTCTGTCTTATGGCTCTTCCATCCTTTTCTCCCCGCCGCTCAAGGAAATATGAAAGATACCACTTTTCAGAATTTTCAGCCACGTGTTACAGCTCCTATAGAATCTAGTCCTCGTGAATCGCTGTACTGGAACTGGTGTGTTGCCATAAATGACACTGAAAAGCTGTGTTTTTTCCTCCTTCCCGCTGCTGCTGCTTCTTTCTTTTCCTCCCACATCTCTTCACTACCACACTCACTCTCAAAAAGGGATTCTGCAAGCCTGGATGATAGACATGGGGACTCATTTCTCAAGTAATGTAATCAGAGGTCAGGACTGGATTCCAGTAACGAGTAGCGAATCCAGAAACAACTTTGGTATGGCCCAACTAGCCAATACTAAGTATTTTAATAGGAAAATGGCAAAAAAAAAGTCAGAATAAGGAGGGGAATTGGGTGTGTGATAAGCCCAGTGCTTTCTCTCACCAAGTCAGCAGCATCTGGAGAGGATTTTCTCCAGCAGACAGTAAAGAACTCGATTACATCCAGTTAACTGTGCTCTAAACTGATTATGCATGTGCCAGGCTAATGGATTACATTAGCAAGAGGAAAAATAACATCCAATCAATCTCAATTTACTGCAGACCACACCAGGGCCTAAAAGAAAAACTGGTTCATGGACTACCCTGCCCCCACCCCAAATGGTTGGGCTAACAAAGCTCCCATGATGTGGCACCTTCTATGGTGAGGGAAATTGGGTCTTAATCACCTAGAAGGTGAGATGTGATGAGCTCATTCCTCCCAGAAAAATCTTGTCTACACATAACAGTGGCCTTCGGTGAAAGTCGACAAGAACCATGGATGTGGAGCTCTAAGGCTCTATCTCCTCCTCAATGACGAAACAAGAACTATTTACAAGAATAAGTTATGCAAAAATTATTATAACTGGTCTACATTACACCTAATCTTCCTGCAATTAATTCTTTCCTGAGGTTCCTTACAATTTGCAATTGTCAGGACAAATCATCTCGAGCAACATTCATACATATTTTCCTCTGCATAAGGCCTATCTTCATCTTATTTGAGACCCTGTGGGACCACTCACCACACTGACACTTGGTGAGGGAGAACAGTTCAAGAAGGAGAAGAAAGATGCTTTCTATGTCATGATTTCTAGAAAATACCTTAAACTGACTCTTCTTATACCTATTATTAAACACTGTTTCACGAACCTCCAGGATAATTTTATGAAAAGAAAGGTCTTCTCTCGTCTCCCAGCCTACATAGTAAAATTTAAACTTAATCTCTCAAGCTTCCAGACTTTCTGGAAAGGAAGCATAATTAAAAAAAAAAAGAGAGGCTCCTGAACATCAACTCTGACTTCTGATTTGGAGCAAAGAGAGGGTAAAGTTCTATTCAGGGTAGTATTTTGGTCACAAACAAGTTTTTAGTTTCTCAGCTCCAACACTTGGACTTTTTTAAACTTTCCTCAAACCAAGTCTCTCAGAACCAGATTTCCCTTGCATTTATGATCTTTGAAAACCACAGAGGGAAATATCATGGAAGGTACGGGCAATCTGCCCCTCCTGCAGGTTCCTGGGCACTTTGATTTTATTTTAATGTCTATCTCCCACCTTGAGCTCCAGATTGCAAATTCCTTGGAGCAGAGATCACATCTGCTGATTCCACTGTACTCTCCCCGAAGCACCACCCTCAGTACAGTGCTCTACATGCAATAGATGTTCCTTAAACACTACTGGTTGACTGAATTCATTCTGCAAGATTTGCAGTTTTGGAGGGGAGAACTGAACCATGTCTACTATTTATGTGGGTTTACGGTGCAATAAGATAATTAGCTGTTCCTGGACTTCCAGGAATACAAGCTTTCTTACTGGAGCTCCTGTCCTAACAATGACGTTTTCATTATGTGCATGGCCAGGCATATTGTTGTTATATGGTGTTATCGTTAAGACTGCCACCTACGAATCCGCAAATAAAGAGAGATACATTTAGATGAACCACATTTCACTTTCATGTCAATAACTGCAAAAGAGATGGAGGGAGCATATAAGGCTCTAATTTCACCTCCTCGGATGCTCTATTTAAAATTACCAAGGCAAAATTCAACTATAATGAGGGAAAAAGTTAGTCTATATGTGGCGTTCGCTAAAACAAAGATAAAGAAAAGAGGGAATATGGATAAAAGGAAAGAAGGAATGGTAATAAAATTGAGGAAAATGGAGGGAGAGGTTGGCTGCAATTGGAGTAGGAGGCTCGTGATGTGAGGCTGGTTAGATTTATGGCAATTTGTACCTGATTGTTCATACTAAAGCCATTATGGAATGATTAGAGAAAAAGGTGAAGCTTTAAGTCCAGTGAAAATCAATACAGACGTCTGGAGCAATTCTGCTGTGCGAGTGAAAGGACTATTTACAGTATCTGTAGCTCTTCTTTAGTTACAGCCTATGGGGTTTGAAGAGGTGTGGAGTGTTGAGAGAGGTGGAGGGAGACAGAGGTGTTGGGGGGAAAAGGGGGGAGCAGACAGACTCAAGAGTGATATAGGGGAGACAAGACTAAAGGATGCTGATGCTAAAGGGGAAGGAGGGGGGGCAGGGAGGAGAGGACAGGAAGCAGGTGACCAAAAGCCAGGAAAAAATACATCACGACAAAGAACACATATGAGATAGGAAAATAACTGCAGTGAAAAGGGTGGCAGAACAAACATGAGGGTGCTTTTAATTGCTTAAAATCACCTTCACAAAACCACATCGCTCCCCGTCTTCAATGCCCTCCTAAAAATCTACTTGCTAGCGCAGCTAATCCCTGAAAAACCAACCCGTCCCTTCCCAGGGTTACCGCCCTAATCCGTCACTTCAGCCCGAATGCATTTTTTTCATTAAAATATTTTGGCAGTTATTTTTAATCTATTCGTTCATCCTTAAGCTATTTCATCAGTTTATGCCTCTCCCCCAACGTGAGACTGAAAACTCCTCTAGGGAAGGGATTTCATCTTTTACTTCTTTCTACAATCCCACGTCCCTCTGGCAGCACTGCGCACCAAGGAAGCACTGAATAGATACCGTTTCCAACTGAGGATAAACCACCATCCAGAAATTAGGCCAAGTGGTCAATCAGATCAGCAAGCTACACCTGTTCGAAGAACGAGGATGCAGAGAATTACTTCACTTTTCCTTTTTATTTCTTGCTTGCTTCCAAATCATTTTGAAGGTAAGAAGAGAGGCAAAACGGCTTTCCTGCAAACATTTTCTTAAACTGCGTAGAAAGGGAATCCGCAGCCCCGCCCGAGAGCTTCTCGGTACCCTCAGCGAGGAAGGTGAAGAGACCAGGCCTTACCTTGTACAGCTTCAGGCTGGCCTCGTGCCTCGAGTTGACCGTGTGGAGACGCAGCTTCTCCAGGCTGTTTGTGTAATAGTCGCAGGCGTTGCACTTCAAGTGTACGGGGTTCCCAATGGCCACACATTTCAACCTCCACTCATTGGCCTTCCCCCCCTCCTTGATGTGTGCCACCAACTGGTATTTCTGCACGTGCTTGTCTGTCTTGCAGTGGAGCTGGAAATTGGCCTTGAGCTGGGTATTGTAGCGGCACAGTTTGCACTGATAGGAGTCCCCCATCACTGCCTTCCACTCATCCTCTGGGAGGCTGCGTTCCACATTCATGTGCAGCCCCAGCATGTCCAGGTTGTCTGTGGTGAACTTGTTGCACACTGCACACTGAAACAGCTTCAGGGATGGGTCGTTGGTCTGCGTGAAGCTCTCGCCCAGATTCATCAGCTCCTCAGACACCAGCTGCCCGCCCCCCAGCCGCATGTCTAGGGGTATCTCGCCGCCCACTGCACAAAGGAGAGAGAAAAACATGTCAGAAGGGTATTTGTTGCCATCGGTTGTCCTCCTTTAGACCTGCCAAGCTCTGTAGTCAGAAGCAAGCAGTGCAGGCCCAAATCAAAGGAGAAAGAGAAAAGGCATCGACTGTTCCACATATCTCTTCCAATAGGAACCCGCAGCAATGAACCCTGTAGAGGAGGTTGGCTCAGTGTTCGAATTCTCACACTCCACTTGGCTCCAACCACACTGGACTACCTTGGGCGAGAAAGCTACGGTAAAGAAAAAGAAAACACAATAAAAACTGTTACCAGACCCACCCTCAGTCACTCGCTGGAATCTGAACACGTGGATCGGGAACCGTCACCCCGGGAACTACGAAGCCTAAAATGCGGGGCAGGTGGCTGAAGACTAGTTATAAGCAGCATCCAAAGATATATCAAATATCCAGTGTAGGTCAGGGCCAGATTCTGGTATTCATCTGAACCTAATATTTTAAAATGGCAGACATATCCATTCCCAAGAAAACTAGCAGGAAAGTAGTGGGAAAATAAAGGGTCCCAAGTGTGGGGAAGAATCAAAACTGAAGGTAAGAGAGGAAAAGGGCAGCAAGCATTTCAGTGAAGATGGGTAAAAAAAGCCCTTCCTATCTCACACATCCTGTTGCTTCAGTTCCTCACTGACCCAGACAAAGAGCTGTCTTGCATTCAGACACAGTAAATGAACACAGCGAGCTAATTTTTCACTGGATTAGAAAAAGTTCACAGTACGGATTTCTTTCCCCTATCTGGAATCATAGAGAAAAGCAGAGAGCCCAGCAGCTGACTATTTTCTCCATCCTCTTCCTCAAAAACACATGTGCACACACCCTCCCCCGGCATCTCTCTCCCCCATTTCCCCCAACACACAGTAGTTAGTAAGATTTATTTTTCCTTCAATAGCTAAATTTGATCCTTTGTGCCCGGTCAATTTTTGCTTGTTTGATTACACTCCAAGTTGGTGACTAAGAGAGATGTCATTCTTCAATGACTTCCCACTTGTGCTACTGCTCTTGCTCTTCTGCTTGAAGGCATCCAGCACAAGGAGGCATTTCTACAATGCTGATAAATATACTACTTGCTTTTGAAACCCCTTGAGAGGGTAAAAACCCACACAAATCTCTTATGCACATAATCCAGAATGCCTTGGGGCTGTCTTATTCCTCACATCTTCTGCCATCACTCCTGCTGGCAGTCCCAACTATGACTATCTTTTTAGGGCAGGGCATAAAAGAAAAGGTCTCTAGCTCTGAATGTTTAGAGGGCCTGGTGTATTCATAAAACACAAAAAAGAGAATACTCTAGGAGGACTCTCATGCTCAGAGCTAAAAGGTTCTAGAAAAACACAGCTCAAGTTGAGGGAGTGCAGGACAGATGATGAGTCTATGCTTCCTTAAATACTCCTAATAGTCCTAATATTCCTAACACTATAATTCCTAGGGGAAAGAGCACAGGCCTGGGAGTCAGAGCACCTGGGTTCTAATCCCAGCCCCACCACTTGTCTGCTATGTGACTTTAGGCACGTCACAACTTCTCTGCGCCTCAGTTACCTCACCTGAAAAACGGGGGTTAAGACTGTAAGCCCCACATGGGACGTGGACTGTATCTATCCCAATGCTTTGTACAGAGCCTGGCACATAGTAAATGCTTAAATACTATGAGAAAAAATACTCATGGTCAGAAATAATAAATATTTCTCATGTTCTTATTATAAACCCAAAACCCCAGGGGAAGTGAGTTTTCAAACACTGGCTGATTGTCCTAAAAACCAAAAGCAAAGTTAGTTCTCAAACCAAAAAAACCAAATAGGACCAATTTCTCTACTGTCCCCTTTTAGACCCTGGGAAGCAGAAGCAGAGGGAGAAGTGAAAGAGAAGTGAAGCTAGGAGTTGAGTGGCATGAAGATTAAAACTCACTTCAGATCCTAACTCTGGAGACACTGTGAACTGGCCAAGTGTTCAGTATCACTTAAGAGGTCCCTTAATATGAGTCTAAATTTAAAGGAAGAAAATTTTCAACATGAATTACAATGCCACAGGGAAGCACAGGCTAACATTTATATATAGGCTCACATATTCATGTCTTCAACTGACCAAAGACCATTATGATTCACTAAAATCTTGCAAAGCTTTAGATTCGACTGGTGACCTAAGGGAGTCTAATGAACACACTCAAGGACACTTCCTCGCCTTGCTTAGAAAGACAACCTGGATCAGAAGGTTGAAGAGATGTGAAAAAGTCATCGGGCTGACTTTCCTACCTCCAAGAATAGCCATATAACCCATACCAGATAATAGAGCATCTGTTTTATCCTAAGGTGATGCTAAAGAGATTAACCACTTCCCTTGGTCCTCCTCCAGTCCCTAGCAACCTTTACAGCCCTGACTCTCTCCAAGGGATGGTCAGGATCAAAAATTTTAAACGGGAAGTAACACTTAAAGAACTGGATATTCTGCTACCAGAGCACAAGAATCTAGAGACTCAAATATCATAAGGACAGCTAAGGTAGACCTTCTACAGCACAGTCAGATTCACATTATGAAGGTGTGGCTCTTTTGATGTACGTGCACTTGTTTTTCATTACTAAATTCTGTTTTATTTAAATTAAACCCTTCTCCTAAAACACTGAGAAGGAGGTCTTGTCCGATCAGGGATCGATTAAAAAATATACATATATATATCTATATATCTTCCTCACAGCCTTCTTCATTCCATAATCTTCAGTTTATTCAGCTGTGTCACCTCATACTTACATCCTCACATTTGCTGAAGGTCCAGCTAGGGCTGTGCTCTGAAGGGTCACCTCAAAGGCCATCTCCGGTGTTGCAAGGAAAGGCAAGTAATGGGAATTCAGAAAGCTTTCCTCTGACTCGGATTTTGACAGAGCTCTTAAAACAATGTAAGAGGTTTGTTCTGGTGCAGAAGTAAAGGGGGCGGGGGTCCTGATTATTTAGTATTTACTAAATAATCCTACAAATGAGAATACTCATACATTCCTAATGCCTCCCTCTTTGCCCCTCTACCCCCTTCCTCTGCTTGCAGTTTCAGCTACATCCAGGTTAAGAAAGGCCAAAGGGTCGTTAGGGATCTTACATATTACCTAATCAGTTCCCCTGCTTCCAGGTAGGACCCATCTCCCCACCACCCTCTCTATGGAGACTGGCGGTCAGAGCTCGTTGTAGGCAGGGAATGTGTCTGTGGTAATATTGTACTCTCCCAAGCGCTAAGTACAGTGCTCAGCACACAGTAAGTGCTCAATAAATACAACTGAATGAATAAATAGCACTCAAGCCTTCAAATCACACATGGTACACTGCTCCAATTCTCTTCAATCCTTAACCAGAATTGTCTATAATTTTATTAAGTGCATTCTGCTCTAACTGAAGCCTATTCCCCTTGTCCTGTCTGCACTGGAAAAGTAGAAGAGCTGCTCATTACCATTTAAATAATATCCTTGTACATACTTGAAGTCTTTTTGGTCCCCCTCAGGCTTCTCTTCCCCATGTGAAAGCACTCAAATTCTTTAAGACCCTGTGTCCAAAAAACGTGGTGTTGCTTTCTAGAGATGTGGCTCATTTCAGGAGAGAAAAATGAAATGATTCCCTGAATGATTAACCAATTTGTAAAATATTTTTTAATACCCAAAAACAAACAATTTATATTTCTGATTTTAAGCTCTAGAATGTCCTCTGAATAGTGTCATTAGGGCCTCAAATTTCGGGAACACACCGGGAAATAAAAAATGTAAAACTATATTAGCAAAATAACTCACTGACTCCACATAAAGTGAAACACCTTGTTGGACGTGGCAAGCACTAACGACTCAGGGTAATGCTGAGTTAAACAAAACTTATCACAGGACAGAGGCACGAACAATTTTGGCATTTATCGGGCTCTGACAGTAATGGGATATCATTCAAGATAGCCCATGCCCAAGCTTAAAAGGTTAACAAGGTCAAAGAATGTATACAGTAGTGAAGGCAAGCCAGAGTCCGAAGGCCTAGGCAGGGGCATAGGTGACAAGAGAGAGGAAGTTTGGCTGTCACACTGCTTTTTGTCAGAGTTGGTTCGGTGGGCTCTGTCAAGTTCCTTTAATTATCTTGGTTTGATAAGGGAAATTGACAAAGGTTAAGGGTTCCCATTCTTAAATACATGGATGTCTGGATTTAAAAAAAAAAATAATAATCTGTAGTACTCACGTGCCCATGACGCCATGCTAGGCGCCGAGAGCCAGATAACCAATCCACGCACAGACATTCTACTGACTCAACAATCCCCATTTTATCTACTGCACCTTACATTCCAAAACAAGGATCTCCTCCCTCTAGTCTTGCCCTTGTCTCCCCCTCAAATGACTAAATCCCACTCGGTTATTCTCAATCAGAAGCCATGCTCCCAGTGTAAGTTCTTCCTGGTGTTCAAACCTCTTTTGCTAAGAATCCCACCAGTATTAAAGTCTAAACTTACCCTCGCTCGCAGCTGTCCAAGTACGAACATCCAGCCATGTTTATGACTCACGCTTCTCCAGTCAACCAAGGTGGCATCTGATTTAAGGTAACTCTAGTCCTCAGTCCATTCCCACTTCGGCTCATCTAGACTTCACCCAAAAAGAACCCTCAAAGCCACAAGAAGTGGGTGATAAGAAGACGTATTTCTTCGTACCAAAAGCATGCTGAAGGCTCTGGAGAAATATCACGCTTCCTATCAGTTGAGGTTCCCAGAGTTCAGGAAGGCCCTTGGTAAAGCGCATTTTCAAAGTACTCTGCAGAGTTCCCGGGTCTTCAAATAGAATTACTCTTATATACAATTCAGCTAGTTAATTAGGATTTTCAGGAAATGCTTACTAGAATGAAAAAGGCGGGGTGGGATGGCAGGGGGGTGGAGGGGGGAAGATGGAAGGAGAGGGAGAACTACCAACGTGTCCGGACTTGATGGGGGAGAGAGGAGAGGAGGAGGAAGAGGAAGAGGAAAGAGAAAGTAAGGAGGAGGCATGCACACACTGAAGAGGAGAAAGCGAGGGTGTACTATCAAAATGTACGTGCACAACGGTGAGAAACGGAAGGTCGACATAAATCAATTCATTCACGGACACGACATGCAAGGGTATGAGGATTTTAGAGGACTGCCGTGACACCCTGAGGAAAGTCTACCAGACACTCAAATCCCCCTGCTCCCTCCCCGCTCCCCCAGTGACGTGGGTCGAGAAAAATGAATCCATGGCAACCCCGTCAACACCCTCTACTATCCAACCCCCGCATCTCCACACCGAAGCCGAACCAAAAAACGGAATAAAACAGTTCAACCTCACCTAAAGTTGGAGCCATTGCGGTCATGGGATTGGTGGGATCCAGCTGGAATCCACCCATCATGAACTGTGCATCCGTGGCAGCGCTGTCCATCTTCAGGTTGGGCAGATTCATATTCTGCGCCAGGTAGTACTGGTAAAGCTCAGCCTCGGCCGGCGAGGGCAGACTGCCGAGGCCCAAGTGCCGGTTGTGTTGGATCTGAGTCATGTTCTGCTGAAGCAACATCATATTGTGCATGTGCTTCTCACTGGTCATGTGGATACGGAGGTTCCTGGCAACGTTGGTCTCGTAGTCGCAAACCTCACACCGCCAGGTGGGTTTGGTTTTTGGTTTGGTGGGTGAGGGGGCCCCGCAGGTGCTCCCAATGTTGGCCGCCGCTGCCGCGGCCGCGGCCGCCGCCGCCCCGGCCGTGTGGCTGAAGACTTGCTCCCCGCCTCCGTTCTGCAGGTTCTGCATGTTGTTGAGATGCTTGTCAGACTGCATATGAATACTGAGGTTGCCTTTGGTAGTAGTAGAGTAGTTACAGACCTCACAGCGGAAGGGCTTGTAACCACAGGTGTAGCTCTCGCCCCGTGCCAACCGCGGATGAGGCTGCCCGCTTTTGCAGTAGACACAGGAGCCTCCGGGCTCCGGGTGCTTCTCCTTCATGTGCGCCTCGAGCGTCTGCTGGTACTTGTAGTGCCAATTGCACTTGGGACACTTGAGAGTCTTACATGAGTTACGAGAATGCATCATCGTCATATGCCCGCCCAGCGAGCGTGAGGAGCCCAGGACCGTGTCGCACTTTGGGCACTCCACGCCACTCCCCGAGGGGCACTCCCCGACCCCCAGCTCGCAGAGGGTGCCAGCGTGCTGGTGATGGGAGAGGTAGCTCCCATCGTCACCCTCCGCGCTTTCATTTGGTTCCGGTGCTGTGGCATTGTCCTTATTGGCACTTTCGTCAACGAAGTCCAACCTCCTGCTGCCCTCTGCCACGCTGGCCCTGACCCCCTCACTGTTAAAGCTTAAACGATTCCTCCTGTTTGCACCATCGAAGACAACAAAGGAAGAAGCAGAATTAGAACTAGTAGAAGCTGTGCTCCTCGACAAGGTCTGGAGCACGTTAGGCATTAAGGGAGAGTTAGAAATGCTTTGGTTTGAGAGAGCAAGGTCCTTTTTGCTGCTGCTACCTGCCACGACCCCAGACTCCTCGGGGGGCCTGTCCTCCAATTCATCCTCCAACTCACTCGGAAAGAGTCCTTTGCAACCCTCATCTTCCTCCTCCTCCTCTTCCTCCTCCTCCTCCTCCACGTCCTCTTCCTCCTCCTCCTCCTCCTCCTCTTCCTCCTCCTCTTCTCCGTCCTCGGCTGGCTCTGCCTTCTCTGAGAGGCTATCCTGGTCGCCCACTTCTTGCTTCTCACCCTCGGCTACCCCGGGGTCCTTGCCCTCTGAGGATTTGGTCGGGCTGGAAGCAAGCGGGCCCAGGGGGACTGAGGTAATCGGGGTCTTCAGAGCCGAGCTGGTCAGCCCGCCGAGATTCAAGAGGGTGCCGGGCGCCAGAAGGCCGGACTGGGGCTGCTCCGCTCCGCTGGCGGGGCCGGCCTGGAGGACCTCCTCTCCTTCCATTCGAATGCCACTAAATTTCCCATAAAAACTGTGTCCGGGGCCTATGAGGTTAGCTGCAGAAACTAAAGGGTGTTGAAAGTTTTTGTTTTTTGGTTCCAGAAAACTTACAAGGGGTTCCTTGTCTTTGCCTATCCCTTGGATGATAGCGGAGATGTTCTTATGGCTAAGAATCTTCCGCTCCTCTTCGCTCAGGGTCATTCGATGGTCATGCACCGCATGGGTCACGAACGAGCGGACGTACCCGAAGGAGAGCTTGCACAGGAAGCACATCAGGATGGGCTTCCTCTTCCCGTAGAGCACGAAGCCATCGAATTTGGACAGGTCCACATTGTTGGGAACATCTTTGGATACGCAGGAGCTTTTGGCAGAACCGTCGCTGTTCAGGTAATCCTTGTTGCTTTTGTGTCGCACATCGAAAACGCGGAAGCTGTGCAGGACGGGGCTGATGCCCGTCAGGGCTGAGGTATTCGGGAAGGCCTGGTCTGAGCCCTCAAACCACTTCCCGAAGGATGAGGCTATGTGGAAAGTATTGATGATCTGTGGGTAGACCGGTGCTGCGGAGGAGGGTTCCCCTGGTTTGCCCCCGGCAGTGGGTAGAGAGTTCACAAAGAGGGACGGGAGAGCCCCGCTGCCGTTGCCGCTGCCACAGAGTCCCCCGCTTTGGATCAACTGGCTGACGCTCTCAACGATGTACGCCGAGCCGTCCGGCTGGTAGACGATCTCCCCAGCCAGGTTCTCCACGTCACTCTCCTCATCCCCCTCCTCACTGGTGTCGCTCCCGCTCTCCTCCCTCAGGGGGAGGGGCGGGCGGGCACCGGGGCAGTGGTGCTCCATGTAGGTCTGTAAACTGGCAAAGGAGGCCGAGCATTCGTTGCAGCTGACCTCTTTGCTGGCGAGCTCGGCGTTGGGGCCGGCCGAGTTGGCGCTGTCCAGGATGCGCTCGTTGAAGGGGGCCCGCAGGCCGTCTAGGGGCCCGTGGTTTTCCGGCGGGGACTGCTCCATGCTACTGGGTTTGTCAGGGAGGTGGGTGCTGTTGAGTTCAGTCCATTGCTGGTGCTGAGGGATACTACACCCATTGTCCTTCCCAGAGATGACAGGCGAGTCACAGCCTTCCATGGTAAGGCCTGCATGGAGCTTTCATTGCACCCAGTACGGTTCGGACCTGAAGACAGCAAAGGGACGGGAAGAGGAGGGAGAGGAGGAAGAGAAGAGAGGGAGGGAGAGAGAGAGTGAGTGTGAAAAGAGAGGAGTAGGGAGAGAGAGGGAGAGAGAGAGGGGGGAAGAAAGAGAGAGAGGGAGAAAGAGAAAGGAAAGATGTTAAGAGGGCCAAGGCCATCAGGTTCCACACAGAGTACTTTAGGTGACACCAACTATACCCACAACACCAGAACTAATTTTTAAAGGACGGGTCACTGGAGGAGTAAGGGTCCCCACAAATCACCCCCAAGACATAATCCAAATTGGTTCAAAAGTTAACAAAGCCAACGGAAGTTACTGCAGATGCCCACGCAGGGCTGAAGCAGTTGGGAGGACAGGGCAGGAGCACTACTCCTGCTGCTCTTCCTGCTCTTCCCAGGTCCTGCTCCTCCATCACCCCACAGACCAAATGATGAATTTCGGCCACTACAGAACACACAGCGTTAGAGTGGGCGCAGAATGACAAGGACTAGAAGAGAAAGGTACATGTTTTACCCCAGTCCCGGGCACGGGGTAACGGACTTGAAGGAATCGTGGCTCTAAAAACCAAAACCAACCACAAATTCAGGTAGAGAGGAGTAAGAAAGTGAGTGGGATAGGGGATTAGCAGATGGGATGGGAAAGAGGGGAGGGGAGAGATCTAACACCCTCCAGAGAATGGCCCAAAAAGCTGCAAGTGGATCTAACAATAATGTTGTAATGGAAAACAGCAGTGTTTTTGCTTGAGTTCAGTGTAAAAATCCTGAACGGCTAGGTGTACTTGGATTTCGATTTCCCTGGAATCCATTCTGAACGGGGCCTACCACTCGGCTGGCCCCCATCGTGGACTGAATGACTCGTCAGCCATTAGTTTTCCTCAACGCTTAGGAGCAAAGCAACCCCCCTATTTTACATACACCAAAATGGAAGCTCTAGGCGGGCGAGTTAGCGACTTTCTTGCGGCTGTGTACCCGGTGCTGATGTAGCAGTTGGTTTACCTGCCACTCTACCCCAACAACAGGACACTTCCTTGAATGCAGCAGATTTAAAATTTGAAATAAATTGAAAAAATACAGCCACCACGTTAATGAGAACAATATGCTTTTAAAGCCCTCGCAAGATTATGCTGAGGTTTCATCCCCTTAACCAACAGAACATACCCTGAATGCTCAGGAAGTGGGACTACTGAACTTTAATTCAGCCATTCCAACACTCATTTGGGAGCTTTTTCTGGCAGGGGACACCAGCTGTGCTCAGCCATCCTTCCACTCCACACCTGCCTCTTAGTTATCCAACACTAACCAAGCAGCTGTCCTTCAACCCTGAGGCTTTCCATTCCGGAGAGCAAAGTGTCACTGAAGTGCGTATGCCCTTTGAGAGTCGGTGCGTCCCGAGGGACAGGTGAGCAACATCCCGGGCTCTCCTCTGGCAACTACATCACAGGTGCAGTTATTCAGTAGCTGTAGCTACATCGCTGCTGCCTGCATCTTTGCTCACAGCGAGGTTCAATCTTGCTCCCTCGGACTGAAAGACATAAGCCACCTCCTCCTTACTAATTCTCCATCCCTGGCTCCAAAATCACACATCACACGGGCACACTCTTATAAACGCCCCCTGCCCCCAAGAAGAGGAAGGCATAGGGGACCTAGGGAGGTTTTTCTGCCCCCTCCCTCTTCAAATCTTGATCCTTGAGTGAGCTAATAGCTCCTCCTCAGGATAAGGCTGGGAAAGCAAGTTTGCCTGCCATCCCTTAGGGAAGAACTTGCTGCAAAATGACAAGTTTTACTTTTTAAAATACTTCCCTGCTTCTCACCTCAAACTCCAGGACAATTAAGAGTTTAATGTTTCTCAGATGGTCTTTCTGTATAAAAACGATTAAGCCCTAGAAGTCGCGCCACAGACTTAAGACCGCCCCTGCGGGATCGGAGTAGAGTCAAGGATGAGTTTCTGGGTGACTGTTGCAGAGAACGCCCTTGACTGGCTAGGAGACACATGACTGACAGCTCAGGCCAAAAAGGTGGGCAGAGCTGAAGGGGCGGGAGGGTTAACAGTCTGATTGTAAAATCAATGTCATAAATGCTTGGTAAGTTACAGGAACATGCGGGAAGGGGAGGCCACGATTGATAAAGGAGTGCAGCTTTGATGCTGCACTGGGGACTTGTTTATTGACAGGAAAGCCAATCTCCTCCCCAGGCCAGGCCAGGCCAAAGAAACCTGCAAGCGTTTATCAATTAATTGGTGGGCTTTTCTTCCTCTACTTTATTCCAACAAACCCTCCCCCTCAGCAAATTATTCTGCTAAGGAGCTGCTACTTTAAAAAAAAAAAGTTGCTTCATTTTCTTTTTTTTTTTTTTTCCAAAGGAGGGGAGAAGCATGAATGAAAATATTTCTACGCTGGATAGCAACAAAGCACTCATCAGATCCATCTATCCCAGGTTGGGGTTCTCACTCAAAAGTGCCATCCTATTTGGCTTGGTGTGGGGCAAGCGCCGTGGCCTGGTGGATAGAGCAGGGGCCTATAAATCAAAAAAGGATCTGAGTTCTAATCCCGGCTCTGCCACTTTTTTTTAAATATTTGTTAAGCACTTTCTATGTGTCAGACATTGTACTAAGTGCTGGGGTAGATACCACTTAATTAGGTTGGGCACAGCCCCTGTCCCACACAGGACTGAGTCTTAATTCCCAATTTACAGATGAGGCAATGGAGGCACAGAGAAAGTAAGTGACTTGCCCGAGGACATAGAGCAGACAAGTGAGAGCCAGGATTAGAGCCCAGGTCCTTCTGACTCCCAGGCCTGTGCTCTATCCACTAGGCCAAGCTGCTTCTCACTCGTCTGCTGTGTGACCTTGGGCAAATCAGTTAACTTGTCTGTGCTTCAGTTACTTCATCTGTAAAATGGGGATTAAGACTGGGAGCCCCATGTCGGACATGGACTGTGTCCAACCTGATTAGGTTGACTCTACCCCAGCTCTTAGTACAGTGCCTGCTACAAAATAAGCACTTAAGAAAATACCGTAAGAAAACAAGAGCCTTCAGATTCCTAGGAATGACATGGACATGCACCTTCCCCTCTGAGAACAGTCATTAGCATCAGTCCTCTATACAGCGCCAAACTGGTCAGTTCTACTGAAGGTCTGACTTCTAGAAGTGCAGCCTCCCTCGCCCCGCCCTAGATTTTGACAAGCAATGTGGCCTAGTGAAAAGAGCACAGGTCTGGGAGTCAAAGGTCCTGGGTTTTAATCCTGGCTCCGCCACTTACCTGATGTGTAAACTTAGTCAAGTCACTTCACTTACCTCTGACTCAATTTCCTCAACTGCAAAATGGTGATTCAACTCCTGTTCTCCCTCCTACTTAGACCGTGAGCCTCATGTGTGACCTGATTACCTTGTATCTAACCCCAATGCTTAGTATAGGGTTCAACACATAGTAAGCATTTAAATTTTATTTATTTTAAAGGGAAAAGAGGTGGAAGAGTTCTGAAAGAAAAAAATACCTCATAAAACTGCTCGATTTCTTCAGCACAAGCACCTCTATGCATCTCACACTTTCCCATCCTCTCCCCCTTTGCCCATCTCTCTCGCTCTGTTTATCAGCCAGTCAATAAGAAAAAGGTAGTTCTTACTTAAGGAGGCAGAAGTCAACTCGTCAGGTCGATCAGCACTCTGTCTGTAAACATGGTTTCCCGTAAAATCAATGATCTTCAGTTATAGAGAGCAGTCTGAGAACCCAAAGAGTCCCCATGCTTCCACATGCTACGGAGCCCCTCTCATTCAATCACTCCTCTAGCCTCTTATCCTTTTTTCTCTTCTTTCACTACCTTTCGTTCCACTCACCCCATTACAATCCCTCCCTCTTCTGCCACTGCCTGCTTCATTCCTGCCACACATTTTTACCCAATTTCCCTTTTAGCCTCAAGTTACCGAGCCCGCTGGTGCAACAGTCTAGAAGGAAAAAAAAAAAGGTCCCTGGAAACTATTAGGAAACGCACTGAGTTAGTCCCCTGAAAAAGGCTTTTTGAAGGGGAGCATGATATGGCACAAAGAGAACTTCACCAGTTTTTTCCCGCTCGGCAAAAGGAAGGAGGATGGGTAAAGACTAGAAAAATGTCCCCCAAAGTCCTCGTACTACTAATAATTCTTTATTAAGTGCCTCCTTAATTCCCTCTCACAAGGCAGTTTCTAGTTCTAGTCCATTCCACCTAAGTTAAATGAATAATAATAATAAAAAAAAGATAATTTGCCACTTGAAGCAAGTTTGGCCCTAGAGAATTCTAGCCCACCCTTCACTTAAGAAACACACAAAAATGAAACAAAAAAAAGCAATTAGCATTTTCAAGGGATACAGCCAGGGCCTCTGCTCCCTTGCACTTTTAGGAAGAATCAGGCTTTTGACTGATATAGCAGTACTTTCGTACTCCTTTTCAAGAAAATTGTTGGTTAAGATGCAGAAGTCACAGCAAGAGAATGGTGAGTATATGAGGGGGAGGGAGGAGGGAGAGGGAATGAAGGGAGGGGACCAGAGGGAGAGGTTGAATGGAGAGAAGAAGAGGGGGGCGGAGGGGGGATCCTGCTGTTGCCCAGGCTTCCTGAGAATTAAATATGAACAGCCGTACTGTGTAATTTTAAATTGTTAATTAGCGCAGGGTTAATTAGGCGGTCCTTTCACAAGAGGCTGTTTGGCAGTAAACCAAGACTGGAAGCGATGGGGAAGGAAGGAAAAACAAAAGGGGAAGAGAGACAGTGAGAAACCGTTCCCTCCATTAATAACCCACGTGGCATCAAGAAGGGAGTAAACAGGCAGGAAAGACAAATGTCTAAACGGTTTCTCAAGGAGAGAAACCTTGAGGTTCCACCTAGTAAATCCTCTTCTACAGGAGCCTCTCTCCCAGCAAGAATCCTGGGAGTGAGGGCTTCAAACCCAGAATACTAAGTAAGCCTAGGCTGTATCCAGTAAATATTGCTATACATTCTAAGACTATATTGAATTAGGCCCCCTCCACTTCCTACCCCAGCCAATTCATCGCAAGCATTGTGCTCTAATAAAAGAAGCTTTGATAAACATTATACATTTCCAGAATTCTCATCTCAGGAAACCAGAAATCAAGTTCTGGGAATGGAGGCGGAAAGGATAAAGCCCCTAAGAAAATGTTATGAGTATTTCCCCCCTTGCAGATAAACGATATTAAGACAAGTCACTCTTCAAATTTCTAATACTGAAGTGGGGGAATTGATGGTGTTTTTTTGAAATCAAGACAATGTCTCTTCTTCCATGGATATTTTCCCCTTCCCTTTCCCTCCTAACACCCTTTACCCACCAGTGGCTTGTAAAGCAGCTACCGGTCAGGGTAGGCTCCAATGTCTAGGCATGTATCTGCAGACTTGTTCTTCAAATTGCAATGAATTCCTGGAATGCTAGTTGCCCACTGGGGGACATTTGTTTTGCAACAAGATGGTGGGAGAGATGATGTGGCCCTTCAGAGTGCAGAGATGAACCTTGTCAGCATCTGATTTTAATTTTCTCTTTAATTTTTAAGGAATGGCCAACACAAAACAGTCCAAGCTTCTTATTGAGTAATATTGTTTCCGATGACCCCGCACAAATGGTCATTAACAATCAACCTCTCCTACTGCTTCAAAATCTGCTTTATTGTAAAAATTCAGGGACAGTATTTTGGAAGTGTATGAAGGAGTGGGAGGAGGGGGCACGGTGTGGAGGGGAAATCTGAAGTTTAGGAGGGACGGTGGGAGAAGAGAAAGAGAATTGAAAACATCTCTCCCTCCAAGACTCACTCACTTTTTCTCCAGGCAAATCAACAGTTTCCAGATGGGTATCTCCTTCGGAATGGATGAGTTAAATGGTCACTGTAAACATGGGCAGAATTCCAAGGAATTCTATAACACAGACGTTTGCCTGAGACACTATTATGAGCCTGAATTTGGACAGTAGATTTCATTACATAAATGAAAAGCAGCTCTCATCCTAAGTGAGGAGGGGGGCTTCTGATAAGCACAATATAATGGAGGCTCAAATACCATCAGGGAAAGAAAGAACTCCTATACCCTCCACTTGGCAAAAGTAGTACTGGCGCAAAGAAGAAATGAATTCAAAACCTGAATAAATTGGGGTGAGCTGGGGAGGGTCTGGGGACTTTTCCACATCCCACACAAACCAGGAAGGAGAATTTCATTAGGACAGTGCTCTGCACCCACTAAGTGCTCAAATATGATTGACTGATTTTTCATCTGCTTAGTTTCCAAGCCCATCACTGGGTAGAAACCATGAATGACTAAACTTGGTGTTCTGAACGGAGTGGTTTTTTTACTGGTGCCCAGTAAGTTGATAAATGTTCAACAGTGGGCAAAAGTCAATTGTATTGGTGGAGCTTATCCTGTAAATCTGACAAATAATTTTCATTAATTTTCTTGGGAGTGCAAAACATCCTTTAACTAGTTCGCTTGTGCTGAGGGGACTGCTGCCAGGAAACACAGTTGAAATGTTCAGGCCTCACAGCTTCATGTTAGCTAATAAGTGCATCTGTGCTATTTCCAGCATGAACATAAATCAGGCTGGAAGCGAAAACTGCTAGCTCAGTCCATTCTGCAGGGAATCCACAATAACCTCAATATTGTGGTTACAGCATAGGCATGGAGGAGGGAAGAAGGAAGAAGTTAGATCGAATGAAGAACTAGGATTTTGGAGCTCTCTCTGGGTGTTTAAAGGAGATGAGCTTTTGCTTGGAGATGGAACCATTTTTTTGTTGTTAAACATTCACACAGTAAAAGTTAAGAGTGATTAAAAATACTTACAGAGGAGCACAAAGGCAAATAGTAAAACTGAGACTGCTTGGCTCTTAGCATCTAGCTACACTGCTCAAGATGTACTTACACTACTCATCATCCTAAATCCCAAGGAAGTGGGAGAGTCCCTTCTCTTCCTGGCAGGGCAACTCACACAAACACAAGTGGGAATAACTTTACTGAACCCTTTCACTTAGCGCACACAGCATCTCGTGCAAGGCAAGTGCCTGCAACACAAGCATGTTGAGGCTGGGCTCCAAACCATGTTGGGATTGTTTCCACAACCAAAAGGAGACAGGAGCCTAAAATGTACAGTCACTCTAACTCGCCTTCCCTGCTTAAGTCAGAGGATGTAATTTCACAAGGGGCCCCATTGCAAAGCCCTTTTAGAGATAAAAGCGGTGGTGATGACCCAGAAGACGGAGGATAAAATCACGGAGATGAGTCTTAGAGATTCACCTCCTAGATTTGGTCGAGGATCTTAAATTTGTGGTTGTCTGGCCGTCCCAGGATTCTTATTGGAGCCTGCTAATCAGTAGAACTTTTAAGAGGAATGGTAGAATTCACCACTGTAGTTTAACCCTGCAGAGACAAGTTTCTTCCGTATGCCTGACACGCACGTTGTACCCACATACAGGAGGGGCCCGGGACAGGGGAAAGTGTATGGGATGCCTTTCATAATACTTATCTGATTAACAATAAATCCCAATTGAATCCGGTATTCCTGGCTCCGGGCCCCTATTTCCGAGAGCAGTGGCTAACGGTTTTCTACCCAGGAAGCACACAACCCCCTTGGATAGTGAGACGGTAATGGAAATATCCTTCTTTATACTCCCTCAGCTAACTGATACATCAGGACAGGCAGCACCAGAGAAGGGTGAAGTGAAAGGTGGCCTTAGGCAAAGGAAAATCTCACTCAGCAGGCATCTCCAGAACTAACTCCCTCTTTGAACATGAAGTGTGTTTTCCTCCCAGCAGGAAGAAAACCACACGGAGGGCTCACCATCTTCAGCTGGCTCTGGCACAGGGCTCCGGAACTGGCACATTGACAATATAAACAAGGGTTGCCCTGCGCACGCTCATTAATGGGGGAGAAAACACACACATATACACACACACAGCCCGACTCACACATGCATAGGCACAGCAAGGTCTTCAGATCTTCATTGGTTCATTAGCATAAACAGCTTTTCAAGCAGCAGGGAGCAAAAGGAGATGCTAAACAAAACAGAAATGGAAGCTGTAGGACTGAGTAGTTGGCATGGAAATAGAGAGAGGGGTCATCACATGAAAAGCCAAAAACCACACACATCCTCCCCAACACAACAGCTAAAAATAAAATCTCTTCCTTCAACCCTAGAAGAATGTTTCAGTCCTGTCCCCCACCACTTCCAGTGTCTTCCAAGGCTCTCTGCTTTATCCAGGTATTTTTCTGGACATTAACTAAAGACGATGGGAACGGCCCTCTCCAAAAGGGGAGGGTTAGGAAAAGCAAGGCCTTCTCAGGAGGTTCCAGGTCAAAACTGGCAGAAATGTCCCATCAAATCCTGACAATTAAAGAGCTGACTAAACCCTGAAGTGCCCTCATCTATCCCAATGCTTAGAATAGTACTTGGCACATAGTAGGCACTTAACTACCATAATTATGATTAAGTTAAAAAGAAAGGTTTTAGGAAGTTTCAAAAACGACAATAGGAATTGCTCTGATCAGATGAGTAAGTAGGATTTCTGCTCTAAGGGGCCACCTGAGCTCAGTTTGGCAAACACATTAAATCTCCCCTTACATACCCCATCACAACCCAATTTAAAGGAGTGAATACTCAAATTTTACAATGTCCTTTTCAAGCACACACACCACACACACACAAAAATACTGCAGAATTTAAATCTGCCACATCAAAAAGTGCCCCCAGCCTCTGGAGAAACAGCAAAGAACTTTCTAAACTGGTTTCAGAAGAATTCTAAAATTTACCCTTTCCCTCAAAAGTAATGAAAAGCACCCCCGGCATCACCTGTTTTGCACTTAGGAACAAAAAAATAAGGCTGCTTCGGGCGGGGGGGGGGGGTGAATGGATCAAATGCATATTAAATATTACTTGGATTAGACATGCTGAGAAGCTGCGTGGCTAAGTATTTAGAGCACGGGACTGGGAATCAGATGGTCATGGGTTCTAATCCTAGCTCTGCCACTTGTCTGCTGTGTGACCTCGGGCAAGTCAATTCACTGTGACTCAGTTACCTCATCTGTAAAAAGGGGATTAAGACTGTGAACCCCATGTAGGACAGGGACTGTGTCCAACCTGATTACCTTGTATCTGCCCCAGCTTTTAGAAGAGTGCTTTTGGCACATAGTAATCACTTAAATATCATAATTATTATTATTATTAGACTTGGGATGGCATGTACCCAAATGCCAGTTAGCCCTAACCCAACTTAATATGCAAGATTGTTCTGTTTCCTGCTTTCTTGTATGGCTTTCTTTATGACCCAAAAACGTCTGGTCCCAGAGGAAGGTGGCCAACTAAAATCTTGAAACTATATCAATTTAGATAGGACTCTCTACTAAATATCTCTGAGGAATGGAGCATACATAAGAAAAGTGATGCGTTAAAGTACTTCCATTCACTACTTCTGAATCATCCCAATTTTTTTTTTTTTTTTGAGTCCAGTAGCCCAAGAACATAGGAAAAGGTCATTCCAATCTCAGGTACTTTGTGAGCAACAGAAAAGGTTTTAGACATTTTCCCTCCTGCATTGCTTGCAAAAATTTCCACACTGAATTATGGAGAGATGGGAAGGACACTGACCAGTCCAATAAAGCCAATCAATCTCTTCAGCTCCAAAGCCATTAGAAACCCTTCCATTCTAGCCTTCGGGACAAGACTAAACCCCTCGTCTGTTTAAATGCTACAGTAAGTAGGTAACCAAGAAAGGCACCTACATCCCATGACAACCTCAGTACCTACTTCCTCATGGGGTAACTACAATTAATTGCAGGGATGATTCGCCAGTGTTAAGAGCTGACCAATTCTAGCTTTAAAAAAAAAGCAAAAACCCAAGAAACAAAAATGAAAAACTGTTCCCTAAGCCTGTGAACCTACTCACTAAAATGAAAATCAGTCCACTATAAACCAGCCATGATGGCTACTCACAGGCTCTCTAGCTCTCACTTACCATACATTTAAGTGGCCACCACAGTCAAAGCATTATCAGCCAAATTTAAGCAATCGTGACAAGCTACGTAGCAGCATGGCAGATTTCGCCAGGCTGAAGAATGCTAGGTTCCAGAACAAGCCATTAAAACTTGATTTCTAAACTGATTCTTTGGCATCTCTAATTATGACGGCTGCTAATATGAATCAAGGGCCTCAGAAAGCATGAGCTCTCTCTTGTGATTTAGATGAAATGCCAGAAACAGATTTTCCATTCCCACCAAGCCTATAATATGGCCTATAAATGAAGTGTCACCACCCTACATGCCTGGAAGTTCATTCCTCTTGAAGTTAGCTGGTATATAAACCAAACCAAAAATGTAAAAGGAACAAAGTATCTAAAGGCAATATCATGTTGCCACAGGTCTGTCAATAGCTGCTGGGGTCTGGGGCTCTGATTCACCGCACTCTACCACAAGAAGGTGGCTCGGCCCAGTTTAGCTCATCTATGCCTTGCTGAATCATAGGGATCCTCTAGGGCCCAGCCACGGTTTGTGCGGGACTACTCAAGAGAGACCAGTCTTCCCTTCGTGACTTTATATTGTAGAGATCATGTCCTGTGAATATAGACGTGAATTAGAGAGTCTACTTAATGTCTCTGGTACATCTGGGGTTCAAATTCTCCTGGCTCATAACTGCTCTTTCAAGGGTGCTGGACTTAAAAAAGTTAACATGTCAAAGAGATCCTGAGAGAGAGGATTCCGATTTGTTCAGTGCCTGACTGCAGGAGTGGGGCAGTGGGAGTAAAGGATATATGGAGGAGAGAAAGGCAGAAGAGACACATAGAGGCCAAGATTAGAACTTGTTTGTGATAAGGATTTCAACATCGGTGATACAAGAGATGCAGTTCAGTTCAAAGCTGTCAGCCCCAAGGAGAGAGAAGTGAAGTAGAAGAAAAAAAAGGTGGGGTGGGAGGTGAGGGAAAGAAAAAGGAGGGTAAAAGGGGATCAAGAAAAGAATCCCTTCTTCCCCCCAAAAGCATTCATACCCAGCTCTCTGCTTCTGGAATGGAAAGAGTTACTCTGCTGCATGGCCTCTTGCTAATTGTGGGTTTTTATTTTTATTTCCTATTACCCTCTCACACGCCTGATGAGATTATTTTACCGGAACTGACACAGCTGGAAGCAGTAGGCATACGTGGAGCCTCTGAGGAGGTGATGCAATTTCATTTTCATTGATCAGAAATCAGCAGGGCAGTAAGTGATGGGAAATTCCATTAGAATAAAACTCACAGGCCACGAGACCAAACTTCTTAGCCACACCCAGTCCCCCCTCACCCCACCCCTCCGAGGTCTTGCCTTCCTCTGGCCTGGGTCAGGAACCTAAAGAGATGGGGAGAGGCCCAAGATCCCTCCCTCCCCAAACGGAATGAACTTCTAAACAGCTGAACTGGAACGCAGCCCAATCCACTGAAGTCTGCAAGAGAAATAAGGCTCACCAAGAGACATTAAAGGAGTATTATATGTTGAATTTCAACTTTAACCCACAAAAGCTTAAGTACCAAAACCTACCAAAAAGAGATAGACTATGCTTAAATGAAAAAAAAAAAAGCCCCAAACTGAGATGAAGTCAAGCTAC
This sequence comes from Ornithorhynchus anatinus, assembly GCF_004115215.2. Classification (NCBI taxonomy): domain Eukaryota; kingdom Metazoa; phylum Chordata; class Mammalia; order Monotremata; family Ornithorhynchidae; genus Ornithorhynchus; species Ornithorhynchus anatinus. Next base: position 38,672,600 of record NC_041738.1, read on the forward strand.
TTGTTTCATACATTCGCTTGATTTCTCACCTTATTAGTAACTAGTTCTCTGCATATAGTACGAGGGGGATATTGGTAGCGACGGTTTCAGGAATGCATTTGCTATTACAAATTACAAATGTCCCAATCCATTTATAAAGATAATTACCCCGGTTGCCTCGTGGAAAGTTAGGAACAGAACAAAGTGTCTTACCCAATACGACTGACTCACCAAGTGAGAACTTGCTCAAACACCTAGCCAAAGGAGGAGAGAATGTCTAGTTAAGAGAGTCGTGTTTTTCCAAACTGAATAGGGGTTAATTTGCTATCAGGTTCAACAATGCCAGCCTGCATTATCTTCATGAAAACCTCAAGACTTTTCAAGTGGAAGAGGACATAAATTCTCTCACATATTCAGAAACTCTAGCTACTGAATTAGTCACCAGCCCCCAGCTTTCTGTATAGTGGAAGAGTGGGCTTCCCTCACTGACAGCATAAAAAGCTGAGATGAGAACCCCCAATCACCTCCTCTCAGCTAAGCCCCCTTTCCCTCTGCTCCTCCCTCTTCCCTTCCCCTCAGCACCGTGCTCATTTATATATATTTTTATTACCCTATTTATTTTGTTAATGAGGTGTACATCCCCTTGATTCTATTTATCGTGATGTTGTCTTGTTTTTGTCCCTCTCTCTCCCCCGATTACACTTTGAGCCCGCTCCTGGGCAGGGACTGTCTCTATCTGTTGCTGAATTGTACATTCCAAGCGCTTAGTACAGTGCTCTGCACATAGTAGGGGCTCAAATACTATTGAGTGAATGAATGAATCAGAGGTGGGTACAGAGAAAACAGTTTGAGGGTGACACACCTCACTCACCAGACCATGTCAATCACCTCACCATAAGGATGGAAAAAATAAGCAGCCAAAATACTGCCTGCCTCACATCAGATTTCCTCTAATGGTGGATTTTCCACTTATAATTAAAAAAATAAATGGAAATTTGCCTTACGAAAGAAAGTTATCTTCATATCCTGGGAAATATGCTACGACGTGGCAAAACCTCAAGCTATTTATAGACAAAAATCGCAGTGGTGGCACTCATGCTATTAGATACTGTCCCACAGAACAAAATTCAGTGATCAGATGAAGGACAATCTGCAAAGATAGTTGCTGGCTGCACTTTTTCTAAAGACTCTTTCCTCCCTGGTGGCAGTAAGGCATTACCTCTGCAAATATCCTCAAGCTCTGGATTGTCAGATCTCAAATTCTAGAAGAGGAACTGATTAGGCTCATCACAGCAGAATCCACAGCTGACAACTGACTCATGGGAGAGTTCACTCTCTACCTAGGCAGAAATACTGAAAAGTTGGTGGTGCAGTGGTCAAGGGGGTAGAAGAGAGAGAAGGGAGAGGGAAGCGGTGTGGCTCAGTGAAAAGAGCCCGGGCTTGGGAGTCAGAGGTCACGGGTTCGAATCCAAGCTCTGCCACTTGGTCAGCTGTGTGACTGTGGGCAAGTCACTTCACTTCTCTCTGCCTCAGTTCCCTCATCTGTAAAATGGGGATTAAGACTGTGAGCCTCCCGTGGGACAACTTGATTACGCTGTATCTACCCCAGAGCTTAGAACAATGCTCTGCACATAGTAAGCGCTTAACAAATACCAGCATTATCATTATTATAACGGCCCACGGGACTGAACGGCTCACCAGCGAGTGTTTACTTCAGTTCAGCATGTAGGCCAAGCCTCCACTTAAAGTTACCAACTCACATCTCCCGCTACTGAATAAAACATCTTGGAGGCACCCCAGGGACAGATCGGCTTCAGGAGTTCTGTGATCCATGGAGCATCAGCCCCTAGATGACGGCTTCAACCGGTCCACATTAGGGATGATGAAATGATGATTTTTCCTTCAGGCACTAACAACCTGCTGGCCTTCCTTTTGCTCGGCCACCTTGCCCACTCCAAGCTACAGCTATATCCCCAACCCATGAATGTGCTGAGGAGCCAATGTCCCTGCACCAACATCTGCTATGGCTTGCTAATTCCCAGGCAACTAGGTGTAAAGGAACTCTTTTAAGGCAATCAAGTATTAAAGCACCATTTCACTGATCATATTATTGTGGGACACTGGAACTCAAGTAGCACGGGAAGCAGTGTGGCTTAGTGGAAAGAACACAAGCTTGGGAATCAAGGGACCTGGGTTCTAATTCCGGCTCAGCCACTTGCCTGCTGTGCGATTCAGGCCAAATCACTCAACTTCCCAGTGCCTTCATTTCTTTGTCTGTAAAATGAGGATTTAATACCTGTTCTCCCTATTTAGGATATGAGCCGGTTGTGGGACAGGGACTGTGCCCAACCTGATTAATGTAATGACTCCAGCGCTCAGAACAGTGCTTGACACCTAGTAAGCACTTAGACACCATAATAATAATTTTTAAAATGGTTACAAATAGGCCAAGAGTGCAGGACTAATCTTGGCCAGAATAATCCAAACCGTAATTAGCTGTACAACCAACATGTTTCATGATGGCGGCCAAATTTAGCACCTTATTATAAATGTTCTGGAGAACGACAACTTCTTGGTAGCCTAGTTTAAGTAGCAGAGTGAACACTGAGACACTTCAAGGTGCTACCAGGCACACTGGGGTCACCATTAGCTGAAGTTCTAAGAATAACTAAAACCAAGTGGCTAGACAAATATGGACTGGACACTTCTCATGAGCTAGACAATAAGAAGATTCTCAGAAGTCTGGGTCTTTAGATGCAAATCGAGAAGCATACGTTACCCAACAGAGGACTGCTGCAGTCAAAAAGATCCAGGGTGGGCAGACCACCCTGTAGCTAAAAATGAATACAATTCAGCATATAGTTGGACTTCAACTTACACACCTTCAAGAACTGCAGAAGTATGGAGATGACTTCACCATCCTCCCTCAGGGAAGGAGGGATGTCTGCAGAGACAGGAGCAGGATCTCTTCACTATTCCTAGGCCCTAACAGTGTCAATGCACCCTTTGTGCATTAAAATCCTTTTGAATGAAACGATAGCTCCTATCATCATAAACTGGATCTCACCAAACATCAAGAACCTTGGTTCAATACGCAGGAAGACTCGAGAACTTTAAGCACGTGACCCTAATGGCAGACCTGTAAACATTTGAAATGGGAGAAGAGGGGAGAAGCTATTTAAAAGTCTGTATGTTGAGGCAAAGTCTAAATGGAGTGTCAACTACCACAAGCTTTTAGACAGCACCACCCTCATCATCTTCAAGATATGTCAAACAACAGCATTGACTGAGGTGTCTCACTGCTCTCCACCATTAGCAAGCTCCTGTACAGTGAACATCTGGTCTAGAGTTTTATCATCTATACTCGTCCAAAACCACAGTGCAGTTTCATTCTACCACAATACAGTAGGAAAGAACTCGGCCAGGCAACAGGTTTGAGAAATGTGCGAGAACATATAAAGAACCCTACCCTTCATTTATCAACTTCATTTAATGTGGTGAGAAGGTAAACCAACAGGGAAGCAGCCTAGCACTCTGTGGACCCTTATTATTATTTTTTTTTTAAAGTCAGTGATTCAACTTAAGTGGAACTCTTAGTTCAGTTAAAGCCTATAAGACCAAGTGCTTCAGAGGTCTTCTCCCGAAGAGTAAGATGCAGATCACAAGACAAATGCCAGAAGAGTCCCAGGGAAGCCTGTGCATACAGTGCCAGAAAAACGACTTCTGTTAAAAATCTAAACAAGGTGAAGGGGAGCATTTCAAGCTTTTAAGATTCAAATTCCTGAGTCACATTTCAATCTGCATTGCTATAATTGTTTTAAACACTGTCTCCACAGAAAGATGCCTTTAAAGTTGCATTAGCCTTCAGATTCCCTGTTTAAAACCCTTCTTTCTGCTAGGAGCCTTGGGATAAAAGCCATGTTTGACTCATTGGCCTGGCCAGCTGACAAATTCCTGCACTTGACTACGCTGAAACCGGAGCATTTTTGCTTCTGTCAATTGAATGAACGGATCCTACTGGCAGAGCAGGGGTTAATGGAAGCTGACCGCAGCACAGTTGTTAAGGTAATCAATACCACTGAGATACTAAAGCAGCATAAGCCACATTATTGATTGCCAAGCAGATGATAAAACTGTTTATTATGATAATTGCAGGGTCCCTGCAAGATGCTCCCAGCGCTTCCTCAAGCTGTTTACAAAACTAATAAAGAATTACCAATCCGTGTTCTTCCATCTTAACCTTCCCCCCACATACACATCCCCTCTACTGAAGTGAATGGTAGAGCCTTGCCCTCATGTGCCACGTTCGACCTATCAGCCTCGGGGGAGAGTTCCACCTCAGATGCCAAACACTCTGGAGATATGACCTTGTGGATGCAGAGAGGACCATCCTAAATCACCTTGCCTTCCTCTTCCCAAACATTCTTCCCCACAAAACTCAAAAGGAAAAAAGGAGAAGGTTCAGCATGCAAATATGAGACTTGATGGTAAGGCCTGAAGGTTAAATAACGCCATGGCTTTTAACACATGTTCCAGACAACGCATCACTTTTGGGTAACTAACTAGTTTATCTTGAGAACTTGATACCCATAGAATTGAGTGTCATATGCTGAACTGGCGGGACATGAGGTCACATGCTTTTAGGCAGCTCTGCTAGTTCATCTCAGTGGGAACCTACACCCTTCTGCTCTGAGACCTCGACTAACAACAGACCCATCACGTCAACGTGAGCTGCATATTTTATTAAAAAGGCAAATTTCCCATTACTGGATTCAACAGAATCCTTTCATTTCACCCAATTCCTTCCATTTGAAATTGCCCATCACCTGCAGACCTATCTCACACATCCAGCCTTTCCTAAATTTCATTTTGGCCACATAATTACACATGTTTATGCTGATTATGCCTCTCATCTCCCTAATGATTGAAAGCTTACCTAAGGGAAGGGAAGGGATAACATCTAGTCTCTAACAAACTCTATGCATTTTCACTCCACACATTTTGACCGGCTGGTATATATTGATGATTATGGTATTTGTTGAGCCCTTACTATTTGTCAAGCAAATGAATTAATCCAGGGCACAGAAATCTCTCAGCCTAATCTGTATCAAAGTTACCTATGAAAAACTGGTTTTCTTCAGGAGATGAATAGGTACTTTGACCTGATAACATTCTAGAAACCACAAAGCACGGCATCCAGCATATTTCAATTTTTTTTTTTTAACAAAGCAATTCCATTTCAGTTCTATCAGGTAGAGAATCCAAAACAAATGGTACGGGCAGACAGAAATAAAGGAAGCCCCAAACTCCACCCATTCTATTTTCAAGAAAAGTCTGGACTCAATGGGACACACATAATACTGCAGCATGGTTTAATAGAAAGAGCACGGGCTTGGGGGTCAGAGGTCATGGGTTCTAATCCCAGCTCTGGCTCTTGTCAGCTGTGTGACTTTGGGGAAGTCACTTAACTTCTCTGTGTCAGTTCTCTCACCTGTAAAATGGGGATTACAACTGTGAGCCCCACGTGGGACAACCTGATTACTTTGTATCTACTCCAGTGCTTAGAACAGTGCTTGGCACATAGTAAGCGCTTAAATACCATCATTACTATTGTTATTATAATACTCAAAATTTGCCCCAAACAGGACTCCAAGCATCCTGACTGCTAACTGCTGTTATGATTTGGCTGTTATTTACCCTGGAACTTAAAAGGCAAATAAGAGGGGATCTCCAGGAAGTGTTTCTACAGCATAGCACTGAAAGCAGTTACCATTGATAACATTCCTTATTTCTACCACCAGCCTGCTCAGAAAGAAGGAAAAAAGGCAACTACAGACCCAGGCCCCTCAAATCTCCAACTTTAATATCAGCTTTTTTCATTAGACCTAGCTAGGAGTCAGTTCTGCATGCTACGCAGGAGAGTGTGTGCACGCACACTTAATTTCCTGGGCCAGTACAGACATGAGGTTTCTTTCCCAGACACGTGGCTTTGTTCTCCTGTTCCTAATCATAGAAATCAAAAGATTGAAGCCAATGTGGGTTTTTTTTTTAAATTCAGAGCACTATATAGTTGCCAACAACCTTGCTATGAACTCAAAATGGCATAGCCTGGTTGGAAGGGTTACACCTAGGGATTAGGTTTAACCCTGTACCTTGCTTTCATGAACAGTTTGGCAATAAAGAATTTCTACAGTAAATCTGATGCTTCTCCATTGCTTTACCTTACCTTCCTCTAAACCTAGATGCATATAATGTCTACACAGCAATCACAAAGCTACTTTCACAAGAACTTTTCCTAGGAGGAAAGGAGGAAAAAACCACATTTCTTGAACAACTATTTCCCTAAGATCCAAAAACAAATGCTCTGTCACCAAATTTTACATTAAATATTATTTTTCTAGACTTAATTCAGTCATTTCAAAATAGCCCCAAATCTCTCACTAAATTAGTCTAAGTCTGTAAGTATTTCATCAAATGCACCATGCTTGTATTTTTAATCCAAACACTTGTAAAAATCACAATACACTCAGTTCTGTCATAACACGTGTTTTCATAAAGCACTCTGGCTAGAATGTGATTAGGGAACATTCTTCTGACAATGGGAGCCTGTTTGGCCTCACTGTGCCACTTCGATGAAGAAACGGTGCGCATGTGCAGCTTTTCCTTAATATGAAGTTTTGCAAGAACACAACTGTCACATTGTAAGAGAACAGGGTGTATGCACCCAACATCTCCACTGATGAAGCAGCAAAAAGTGCAACAAACAAAAACTAGTCAGATTCCATTATCAACTAGACCTAGAATCCAAAGAGCAAACAAGATGGGGACCTAGTAATCTATTTAAATACCTATTGGGGAATGAATAGAAGCCTTGTGACGGTCTCTTTAGGAAAGTGATCTCCCAGCCTAATAAGAAAAAGGAATGGGTGAAGATGATGACAATGAAATCAGCACATACGAAGAATGCTGGAATGGAGAGTATGCATTACTAAAATCTGAGTAATCCTCTCCAACTCCACCCAGCACATGTTTCCAGGCACCAAATTATACGTTACTCAGGTAGTCAGATGAAGACGAGTTATGTTAGTCAGCACCTGGGGGTGGGAAGTTCAGTTGGAAGGCTAAAACTTGTTTTAAAATGTTCCCTTGTAAATGTTCCTCCGCACATAAATGCACTAAAACTTCTATTGTTTGGAGCTTTGTTCTGGCCACTGATTGGAGAAATCATTGCCTGCTTCACACTAGATTGGACAGAGTTAGAATGGACATTCTAGCACACGTGGGAAAGGAGAATGATTTTAAACTGGCTCTCACCCACTGAAACATCCAAAATTCCCCAAATTTGCTGATTTAGGCAGATGCTTAACCTTTCACCTTTTTAAATCAAAACACTTTGTTTGAAATTATTGCTCTCCCTCTTTTTTCCCCCCCAAACTGGAGGAAATCCTGGCTGTTTATAGAACTGGACCTCCACTACAACCAGCCCAGTGTAAAGAGCAACTGGCAGTGGGAAAAAAATAGGCCTTATCTAGAGATCTGGAAATGCTCTGAATCTCACTCTTTAAGTTGAATAGCTCATTGCGCAGAAAAGAAAGGAGGAAGGAGGAGGAGGAGGAAGAGGAGAAGGAAGAGGGCTTGGGTGGCGAGGAGAATTTACCACTGCTCCTAACAGGCTTCAGAAGCTTTCCCAGTTAATGCCTTTTTTCCCCCTGGTGAAGCTATCAGAAGAGGGCTGTTTAGTGAGAGGACCTCAGGCTGACCTTTGCTGACAGTCTCCAAGCTCCCCATGTAAACTGATCTAATGCTAGGCAGGGTAATTAGCGCCAGAGCAGTAATTGCAGCCTCTAACTATGCTGGACCAAGATTGCAAAAATTCCCGGGGGGAGAGAGGGGACTGCTGGGGACCCTAACTCACACAGAGACATCTGCTCACGACCAAAAGGAGGGACTCAGCAGCATTTCTTAGACACGCTAGCATTTCTTCAGGTTTTAATTAAAGTGGGACTGGGGGTGAGGAGACAGACAGCTTCAAAAAAGAAATTAATAAATAAAAAAACTCAGAAAGAATCCCCAAGCTTGCCATGTACAACTTACTCGTGCAAAGAGAGACTACTGCATAATTCCCTAATGTAACTTGCCATTCCTGCTGCAGAAGAAAAGTCACTGGTAGCCATTCAGGGACTATTAAGATCTCATACCAGCATTAACATATGGCATTTATGCCTCTCCGAAGACAAACAGACTATCTATCATTGTTTATTATTGCAGATCCGGCTTAGGTTTCCATGTACGCAGGACTAAGCCAAACTGCACTGCTTCGTCCATTCCCCAAATGATCAGCTGGGAAGAGACACGTGTCCCACATTTGAGTGACATATCTCGCCTTGCCTCAGAAGAGGAAAGTGAACCATAGGTGATGACCTGTATTCTCAAAACTCAACTCTGTCGGCCCTAATTGGGTCACATGGCCAACTCTTCACATCTCGGTACTATTTACAGAACCTTGCTTTTATCACATTTTGTAGAAAGGATAAATCACACAAGTTATATATCAGAATCATCATCACCAGATAAACCACACTAGTCGCAGCAGCAGTAGCACTAATGTGTCTACGTGTGGGGCACTGTTTTGGGCACTTGGGAGAACACATCAAAGCACTTAACAGCACTCTGCACAAAGTGACCGCTCAAAAAATATAATCAGTTGAGCAGAGAAGATACTGTCCCTGGCTTCAGGCATTTTACAATCCAAAGGTCCATCTAACCTAATAGCACATCTTCACCAATAGCCAAAATCTTCACAAGGCATTCCTTCGGAAATTTAAAGTACAGGACCAGACCAGGCTAAGCACTGTGACATTATTCATTGAGAATAATCCTTCCCATCTTCTCAAATCAAGATACACATGTTGGAAGAAGTTGGAATCCCCCCTAATTTAATATCAAAAACCATTCCACATTATTCTAATCCATTGCAGCAGAGCTTGGTGATCATCCTAAAATACCATAGGTCATTTAAAATAGTATTTATAATTGTTTTCAATAAGCCAGGTGGTAGTTTCTATCAAGCAACCCCTTGTTCTAGCAGTTTTGTGTTTTTTTTTAAAAAAAAAGGAGAGGCCAGCCTGTTGAACTCATCTGTCAAATTCCATAATTATGTTTCCATTCACCCTTCTTCCCATACTGTAATTCACTTGCCAATCTTTCCTCTCATCTGAATTCCTCTTGGACCTCTTTGCTCCTTCTTTGCTGTCCTTTATCGGACCTGTCCAGTCTGAGCTTTCTTTCTCAAGGAAGCCCAAAGTTGAGGCTCCACTCGAGAGCCAATAAGATGTTCAACAACTACAACTTTTTTGATGGTGAGCCCTTAATGAACTGGATCGTGTCTATTTCCCAATGGGCATCATTTCCCAGCCCTTAGTATAGTGCTCTGCACCCAATAAGCACTTACACCATTTACTATTAAGGCAACATTCAGAATTACTTTTTTAAATTTGTCAGCACCTCAAACCTATTTACTCCGAATGGTCTGTGCTGGAGAGAGAGAGCTCTTCATCAAGACTGATGCTAGGGTCTAGGCAGCCCAAAGCTAACCTGCACTGTGCCTGGTCAGGTGACGGGGGCAGGTACACAGTGGAATTACATTCCACTCTCCGAATTGCCACCTCCCCAGGTCAAGCATGGTACACATTAGTTTTGGGTTCCAATTTAGTCCTGGGTGCAATTTCTGGAAAATGGGTGGCAGGGGGGGAGGGGAGAGATAGAGCTTAAGAAGTGGAACTACAAGAGCAACTATTAGTTTTGCTCTCTCTCTGTGAGCCTGGGGCTGTACAATGCTGGCTTGCCCCAGGCCATTCTGCTAACCTCTACTCAGACAATTAGACGCTAGCATTGCCCAATCTGAGCCCAAGCCTGCTCTGGGAAGCTGCAGAAGGGGTTCTTTTGGCATAAAGTAAGAAGGTTGGCAGAAGTATGGCAGCCTCAGGCCACTGCCCACTCCATCTATCAATCAATCAATGGCATTTACTGAGCGCTTGCTGTGGGCTGTTCTAGATGCTTGGGAGAGTACAATAATAATTGTGGTATTTATTAAGCATGTACTATGTGCCAGGCACTGTAGTAAGCGCTGGGATGGATAAAAGCAAATCAAGTTGGACACAGTCCCTGTCCCACGTGGAGCTCAGAGTCTCAATCCCATTTTACAGAACTGAGGCACATGGTACAGAAGTAATAATAATAATAATAATAATAATGTTGGTATTTGTTAAGCGCTTACTATGTGCAGAGCACTGTTCTAAGCGCTGGGGTAGACACAGGGGAATAAGGTTGTCCCACGTGGGGCTCACAGTCTTAATCCCCATTATACAGATGAGGGAACTGAGGCACAGAGAAGTTAAGTGACTTGCCCACAGTCACACAGCTGACAAGTGGCAGAGCTGGAATTCGAACTCATGAGCCCTGACTTCAAAGCCCGTGCTCTTTCCACTGCACCACGCTGCTCCTCAATACAATAGAGTAGGCAGACACAATCGCTGGCCATGAGAAGCTTACAGATTGGAGAGGGAGACAAACACTAAAATCAACTACAAATGGATAGGTGCTTAAGTGCTGTGGAGCTGGGGTGAAAATCAAAATGCATCTGGGGCTCAGAAAGGTGGGCTTAGACAGGGAAATGAGGACTTAATTGGGGGAAGGATCTCAGAGGCGCTATGATTTTAGTAGGGCTTGGAAGATGGGGAGAGTCCTGTCATATATGAAGGGGGAAAGAGTTCTAGGCCACAGGGAGGGCGTGAGCAAGGGTCCTCGAGACTGTAAGCTCACTGTGGGCAGGAAATGTGTCTGTTTATCTTGTACTCTCCCAAGCGTCTAGTATAGTGCTTTGCACACAGTAAGCGATCAATAAATATGTTTGAATGAATGAATCAGGGATAAGAAAGATGAGTTTGAGGTACAGTGTGTAGTCTGGCATTTAAGGAGTGAAATGTGCGGTTGTAGTAGGAGATTAGGGAGTCAAGGTGGGAGGGGGAGAGCCTTAAAGATGATGGTAAGGAGTTTGCTTGATGATGAGGGAGATGGATATAACCATGGCAGGTTTTTGGGGAGTGAGGAGATGTGGACTGAGCATTAAAAAAAAAAAAAAAAAGGATTCAGGCAGCAGAGTGAAGTACAAACTGGAGAGGGGAGAGAAAAGAAGCAGGGAGGTCAGCGAGGAGACGGATGCATCCCCAAACCATCTCTGCTCTTCATTCAGCTACCACCCCTTCCTTAGTGGGTTCAGCAAGTTCAGAGGTCATCAGTGTATATGGGAAGTCAGAGAATCTTTCTGCTGATCTGAATTACACCTCATACTTACGCAAACTGAACTGCTTTGGCCATTGAGCAATCCCCTAGTGTACTTAAAGCCATCTGCAATTTTCAAACGGATTCTGTTCTCAAAAATCTGCGTAGCATTGGTAAACTTTACTAATTCACACTGTCCACTTCCTTACCCAAACTAACAATTGATATACTAAATAACTCTGGCCCTAAGGCAGTGTCCTAAGGGATCTTCTGCTAACCTCTACCCACTACAAGCAGCAGACATTGACCAGGACGTTCCTGCTCCCTATCACTTAAATCGTTTTTTTTAATCCACAATAAGGACTTTGCTCCACCCTGTGGTTTTATTCTCTCAATCTCTTATGAAGGATTTTATCAAAAGCTTTTAGAAAATACAAGTAAACTCTGCCCACTAGGTCAGCCTCATTTTAGAAGCTTTTTCAAAATAAATCACATATTTTAATGTTTTCAAATTGAGAATTGAAAGAGACATTTCTTTCCTCCATAACTCTGATTTCATTTAACCAAGTGGTGTACTATTCGGTCTTCAGGAAAGTATCAGATACTAATTTGCCTTGGGAATAAAGAGAGAACCCACCATGCTAATTCCCATAATCTTCTATAGTTCTGCCAGAGCACTAGACACTTGTCTAATTATACATCCCAATTTAGCCTGGGCACTCTCAGATCTGGGGGTCTGCTACAAAATGTTAGCATAAAAAAAGATTGTGAATCTGTCCTGGACAAACTGATCAGCCTACCTTGCACCAAGCCTTCTGGGTTCCCGAAGGAGGAAATTTCCAGAATTCTGGGACACTAACTTCACATTTTCCATTTCTTTCTCAGTCTCATAGTCCTTGAGAGAGAAAGGGAAAGTGCACAAGCTAGAAACAGTGTGTGATTTTTAAAAAAATAATAATAATTTGGTCAGTCTATGCCTACATCATTCGGCAAAATCAATTACTAGGGAACTACTGAGCAATAGTGTCCATCATACTTAAATTCACAGGAAAAAATAATCCCTTGATAATTACGATAATTGTAGCATTTGTCAGACACATACTTTGTGCCAAGCATTGTTCTGAGCACTAGGGTAAACATGAGAATCAGAACAGACAGACATTGTCCTTGTCCCACCTGGGGCTCAGAGCCTAAGTAGGGGAATAATAACAATAATAATAATGGCATTTGTTAAGTGCTTACTAAGTGCAAAGCACTGCTCTAAGCGCTGGGAGGGATACAAGGTGATCAAGTTGTCCCACATGGGGCTCACAGTCTTAATCCCCATTTTACAGATGGGGGAACTGAGGCACAGAAAAGTTAAGTGACTTGCCCAAAGTCACAGTTGACAAGTGGCGGAGCCGGGCTTAGAACCCATGACCTCTGACTCCCAAGCCTGTGCTCTTTCCACTGAGCCACGCTGCTTCCCATTTGACTGATGAAGAAAATGAAGCACATCACAGTTAAGTGACTTGCCCAAAGTCACACAGCAGCCAAATGGCAGAGGTGGGATTAGGACACTAGTCTAACACAACTCCCCAACCCGTGCTCTTTCCACCAGACTAGCTGCTGCTTCTTGAAAGTAGGCTTCTTTCACATATTCTTCCCTGACCCTATTATTACTTGATCCATCTTGTCCAAAAATTAGTTGGGACCCAAAGTTTGTATGCTCCATCTGATCAATTTAATTTTTTTTTCTTTACATAGCAATGTCATAAAGAGACCAAAGACCAGAATGACCTATCAGCTTTCTTATCACTCTACCTTTCTGAGAGCACAAGGTGTAAGGGGACTGCCTGCAACATGGCTGCCCCACACCTGCAGGGAGTTAGGGACAGCCTGTTGATGTTTTGACACCATTTATTTTCATTGGTAACACCTGTTTCATTGTGGCTATTATTTTTAATTAGCACTTTGCAACAGACTCAGCCCTGAGCATTGGGGCAGGTTTTCCTCCTGATGGAACAATTAAAGTTGCACAAAGGGGGTTTTCTGGTCTTCTAAAATAATTTTCTTGGCAGGTTTAAAGGTAAACCATCTAGTTAAATGCAAATTCCTTGAAGAGATGCCTTCGGGCAAGGTTCAAAAGCTGCAATCCCATTCGGTAATTCTTGTCTGATGCACTTATGTCAAGTGAAATGGAAGGTCAGTCTATCATCCAGTGTTGTCAACATCTAATACCGAGTAACAAGAGAATCTTCAATCTTTATCCACACCCTTCAGTACCAACCAAGCAGACATATTTAGCCAAAGGCTTTAGTCAGATTGCTCAAAATGCACATAAGCTTCCCTTTCCAGAATTAACTTGGTGCAGGGCCATTAATTCCCTGATATCGTGAGATTAATTAGCAAATTTGGGGTGGGAGGGAAGAACAAAACTGACTCCTACATTTATTAGGATTGTTCCAGAAGAATGAACTTGTTTAGGAATAATTGATAAATTAACCATTGTCTCCTCTAGAAAAGTCTAGGGTTTCCTCCATTTTTAGGACTGTTAGCAGAGGATCAAACTTCCATGTGGACAAGATGGAAACTGCAAGCCAAATCACACCAATCCAGAGAAGACACACTCGAAGAATACAGGTTGGATCTGTTTTAGTCCTTTCCCCAGTAGACAACAAAATAAGCCATTTGGAATTCCAGAAAGAACTACTTTGACACACACTCTCTCAGCCAAATCCACTTCACCCCAAATGTAAGGGTGTTACCTCCTCTCCTTTCCCAAAACATGACCCGGCCGCACACCCATTGATTCCACCAGCCAAAAATCAATGGTAATTACTGAGTGCTTACTATGTGCACTGTTCTAAGTGCTTGGGAGAATACACGAGAATTAGCAGATATGTTCCCTATCATTCATTCAATAGCATTTATTGAGCACTTACTATGTGCAGAGCACTGTACTAAGTGCTTGGAATGTACAATTTGGCAACAGATAGAGACAATCCATAATGAGCTGTCTAGAACTCTGTCCTCTCCCTGACTTTTCCATCACTGAGGATGGCACAACCCTCCTTCCCCATCTCACATCGGTGTCATCCTTGACCCGGCTCTCTCATTCACCCCACATATCCAGTCTGTCACGAAAACTTGCCGGTCTCACCTGCACAACTTCGCTAAGATCCGCCCTTTCCTCTCCATCCACACCGCTACCACGTTAGTACAAATCACTCATCCTACCCCAACTGGCTTACTGCTTCAGCCTGCTTTCTGACCTCCCAACCGTCTGTCCCTCCCCACTTCAGCCTACACTTCACTCTGCTGCCCAGACTATCTTTCTACAGAAACATTCTGGGCATGTCACCCTCCTCCTCAAAAATCTGCAGTGGTTGTCTATCAACCTCCATATCAAGCAAAAACTCCTCACTATTGGCTTCAAAGCTCTCCATCACCTTGTGCCCTCTTACCTCATCTTTCTCTCCTTCTCCATCCCAGTCCACACACTCGATTCCTCTGGTGCTAACCTTCTCACTGGGCCTCATTCTCACATGACCCTGCCGTCGACCCCTGGCCACTGTTCTACCTCTGGCCTGGAATGCCCTCCCTCCTCAAATCCGCCAATCACACTTCCCCCTTCAAAGCCTTACTGAAGGCTCACCTCCTCCAGGAGGGCTTCCTAGACCAAGCCCCCCTCTTCCTCACTTCCCCCTCCCCTCCATGTCACCCTGACTTGCTCCCTTTGCTCTACCCCCCCACAGAACATGGGTATATATGTACATATCTATAATTCTATTTATATTAATGCCTGCTTACTTGTTTTAATATGTGTATCTATAATTCTATTTATATTGATGCCTGTTTACTTGTTTTGATGTCTGTCTTCCCCTTTCTAGACTGAAAACCCAGTGCAGGCACGGATTGTCTATTACTGAACTGTACTTTCCAAGTACTTAGTACAGTGCTCTGCACACAGTAAGCACTCAATAAATGATTGAATTAATGAGCTTACAGTCTACAGAGGTAGACAGACATTAATAAAGAGATTCATCTGCTCGGATGGGCTTAACCACCGAAAAATTTACAACTGCTAGAGCCCGTGTGCCTGCCTAGTCTTTTGTACAGATGTTTCAATACTGCACACATTACTAGTATTGTAGTTGACCCTCCCAACTGATCATCCAATGCCATTTTACTAGTTTGACACACTTCCCTATCCTTCAAACTTGAGGTAAGCAACAAGACAAATCCAATCATTAGATTTCTCTACAAGTGGGAACTCATCAGCTAAGAGGAATTGAGTAGCACAACAGAACTCCTTATTCAAAGTCAGTCATCTAACTCAGATGGCTTGGGCTCAACACCTATATGGGATCAGAGAATCAAAATTTTATGTGTCTTTGTGTATGTATGTGTGAGTGAGTAAGTAAAATACTATATCCTCTCCTCCATACCAGTTTGGGAGAAGTGTGGGGAGTAGTTCCCAACCATAAAAAGCAATGGAACTATTTTTCATGGTACAAGATACTACATAATTTACATCCTCAGTGAGCCTATTCTCAATCTTGCCTTTGGAATACAATTATTAAGTATCATTCCCTTAAATCTGAGTCCCCGGGATAGTTTACTGCTCTGACAATGGAGGATTCCAAGTGTCTTGATGGTTAACTGATCCCAATTAATTCTGAAGCATCAGACTGGAGGTACCTTGCCAGGTCCTTAGGATTACAGGCATCTTATGGATGATATAGGTAGTTAGTGAAAAGAAGCAGTTAAAAATGTAGAAACACTACCTATCATAGATGGTACAGTTGCCTCCATGAAACCCAAATTAGGGTTACTAGTTATACTGGTCTCTCTTGGCTGCCTAAATTTAAGAGCTGAGATTTTTGCTACGATGAGTTATGTTACCTCAGTGATAATCATCAGCTAGATTTGGACAGGTTTGACAGTATCCTGGTGTAGGAGTGAAACTAAAAATCATCCTGTTTTAAATTCGCTCTGACTTGGTAAAATTCTAGACATTGTTGCTACCTGGTAAAATGAACCCACATGGCTCACAGCTGGAGAAAGCCAATAGGGAAACTATGTTTACCCTATTTCTAAGAAAGGCTTCTACCTCTTTCCAGGAGAGCAAGGTATTAGTAATTTGGGGACAGGATAAGGCAGATCATCTTGGAATATTTATCGGGAATTGGGGGAGGTGGTTAATTAAGCTTAGAATTGGCTTTTGTTTTAAAAACAATCAAGCTTTATTTTAATTTTCATGATTCACCTTTGAATGGCAAGTACTTCTTTGATAACCTTAACCATCTGTACATTTGCAACACTGGAAAGTACTAAAGAAAGACTTTACATCTCAACTACCTGGCATACAAAGCAATACCAATGAACATTTGATTCATTTAGGGTTTTTGGCTCCAGGGTTGATCCCAAAGCTATTAACTTCCAAAAATCAGTTTTGAGGTTATGGGCTCTTTTGAAACAAGAAATACAACAAAACTCACAGAAAGAACAAGAAAACACTGACAACAGGTGCCATTATCCACAGAACTGCAGAGCCTCTCCAAGGTGGGAAGGGAAACCCCTTGGGAAATAAAGAATGTTTATGACACCTATAAAACTGACCAAACCTTCCATATGTCAATAAAAATTGGCATGTGATCTGGAATGTGATGAGTGGAGATATTAACAATTCATCACACAAATGCACTAAATCAACCCAAGTTGATTTACAAATCTGTCCTAAATCTGCCACGAATGACTTAAGTTTTTCCTTATTCACTGCCAAAATGGACTTTAACAAAATAATTTTGGGGATTTGTTTTGGATTTAATATAAATATTTGAAAAATGATTTGGAAGGCAAAAATCGAGTTAAATCAGGTAAAATCTTAAATATTCATACTGAAGTACTAAAAATCATACTTCATCTGTAATGAGGCAACTGTTGCCCCTTTGTTCAAAAACACTATCAGCTCCTCCATTCCTGGCCATCTGCTCATCTCCTGCTTCCCCTAAGTTTCAAAAGCAGAACTCGGCCTCATCCATTCTTAGCAATATAAACCCTTGACAATACCGGCAAAAAAACTTGACTTAGGGGAAAGTGACACTGCACGAACTTTAGAAATGTCCTCATTCCTGACTAAGCAAAGTTTACAGGGGGGAAATATTTTCTCGCTCATGGACACTCACGGTGGACGAACTTCTAAGTACCAAGAAGAATTAGGGACCAAACTAGACCGTATAACCTCCAGACAATCCTCTAGACTGTAAGCTCATTTGTGGGCAGGGAATCTGTTATTTTGCTGTATCGTACTCTCCCAAATGGTCAGTTCAGTGCTTGGCATATAGTAAGTGCTCAAAAAATACAACTGACACTTGTGTGAAGCATTTTGATTAGACTGACAGCATTGAAAATGAAGTATTTTTGATTTGTCTATGTCTATGAGGGTCCAGAAGACCTGATTAAGCAATAGCTGCCTTCCTTCAAGGCCTCCACATATTGAGTAATATAAATAACTCCCTCCTTTCAAGGGCTCCATATGTTGAGCAATACAACTCTTTCCTCAAGGGCTTCCCCTTGCAAGGGCCTGTGGATTTTTAAACAAACCTTCCTTGTTAAGGGGTGCATTCTGCTGCAAAGTATTGGGACTGTAGCAGTCCGCTGTTGGGTAGGGATTGTCTCTGTTGCTGAATTGTACTTTTCAAGAGTTTAGCACAGGGCTCTGCACACAGTAAGCATTCAATAAATACAACTGAATGAACAAACAACATGCAAGGGAAATCCCACTCTTCCTCTACCATATCCAGATATCACAGAGCCGGCACCTGAGAAAGGAGGAACCAGCCCATCGAGGCCCAGTGGAAGAAGTGAGAAAATAAACAGGAGAAGAGTTAATACCAATACCATTCACTAAAAAGACAAACATTTTCCCTGATGAGAATAAGAACATTCTCTAAATGAAGAATTTAGAAATCAAAAATCCTAATCAGTACGTTCCTTGATACCTGGATTTCAGCAACTGCTCGTGACACTTTCTTTGGCCATTAAAATCCTGACCAAAAGGTTATGCCTCTTGCCTAACCTGGATCTGACTTCAGCAAATCATGCCTTTCATACCTGCAAAGTTAATGAAGACAGACTCTTTCCCATAGAATTTATCTTTGAGGTCCCTTATGATTAATCGATGGAGCACAGTTCAGCAGGATCAGAGTGCTGATTTTAAAGTCACAAAGAAATCTGATTAACTTTTCAAATTTGCCCTTCATTAGAGTAAACCTCTAGGCCTTCCTGATTTAAGTCCTTTCACTTAACTGAAGGAATATGTAACTTTTAAGCCATGGCAGTCTGGTAATGGATGCCAAACAGAAATCTCCATATACTTAAAATGACTGCTCAAGTGAGTGAATCATCTTTGCTCAGGTTTTATGGGTAAGTGTAAACCTGACCGGTTCAGGTTTTATGGGTAAGTCCAGTAGATTTCGTCACAATTAAGAGTACCATAAGATGTGCGTGAGATCAGCTACCATAGAGGTCTAGCATTAAAAACTGAATTTCAGCTTGCTTCCACCAGGTCTGAAAGTAGAGGCTGTTACCAACACATTTTGCAAGAAAGATGTGTTTTCAGTGGTTGACAGAAAGGCACGATGGGTGTTGCAGGGCAGAAGTGAACTGTAAAACTTTCTAGATTTCAACGTGGTCTAGAAATAATAGTTTGGAGACCTCAGCTTTAGAGAAGCCCACTTGGTCACTATAACCAAAGAAGATACTGACAAGCTGTCTTTCTATATAGCACTATAGGGTGAAGCTGACTACGGGTAGTCAGCACAAGTTCTGCTGACAGAGAGAGTACCTTGCTGCCAATTCCAGGGGAGTGAGGACTCACAGGACAAATGGCGTCTGAATCCACCCAACTCCCTCACACTGTACTTAAATATTTATTTCACTCAGTCTGCAATGCGCTTAGATCAGCCCTGTCAAGTGAAGTTTCAGAGTTAACCTGGGAAGAAGCATCAGGAAGCTAAATATTTTACAGCCTAATCAATCCAGATGTGGATCAAACAGCAGGGCAACCAGGGGGAAATGGAAACCCACAGAAAACAGTTAATTCTTGGCTTGTTGTTTTGGCTTCAGGCAAGGGAAGGTGTACATACTACTTTGGAGGGAGAGATTGGAACAAGCTGAGGCTGGGCCTTGTTCCAAGAGCCCCAAGGGGGACAGTGCTGGCTCCCAGACGTGGAAGTTCACAGGGCTTCTCTCCAACAGGTGGAAGGTTCACCCAACCAAATATCTTGGACGGGGGGGAAAAAAAATACCTCTGTCAACATTGCTCTTGGCACTCCTTCCACCCATCCGGTGCCCTGCTGTCCGATCCCAAGGTGATTGGGGATGGTGGGGGTGGGGGGCGGGGGGGAGGGCTTAGGGAAAGGCAGTGAGGATAAGGAGGGAGGGAGAAGATTCATCTCTGAGAACTGATGGGTGTGAGTAATGAGTATTAATTAAAAAGTCATCCCAGAACAATGGTCTTTTCATATTCGTGGACTGCGTTACACAAAGCTGAGCTTGTTCTAGAGAGGGAGGGCTCGGTTTTAACTTTTTTCAATCATTTCCTAGTGTTGTGGCAACTGCTGGCTCTCTGGCCTATCTACTCCAGTCACAGAGAGGATGCAAAAAAGGACTAACTTGCTTTGTCGGTAACTGCAACTGGAGATGGGATGAGGGGTGAGGTTCAAGAGAAGGTCTTCCAACTTCCCCAAAGCTAGAGCAGTAACAATGCCACAGGTGTTGCAATTTGGATGTCTGGGTTTGGGCATTTCCATGAGTCTGTAGCCAGTCCACTTCTTGACTCCTCTATGCTCACTCTTCGTATAGATTGGGGAAATAATTCTCTGCTTTTAGGAGAAAGGATCCCAGAAGCCTTGAAATCCTGTCATAACCTCAAGAGAGTCAAATCAAAGACCCAGCTACCGCATGCTTCGGGTTATTCCAAATTATTCTATTCGTCTAGGCAGTGCATCCACTTTCACAAAGGGGCCAACTTTGTTTGGGATGGTTCTGTGAAGAAATATTTGAAATAATCATTCCTTTTTTAAAAGATATTTAAATCTGAGGAATTACCAATGCCATTTTCAGAGCTCAGGGTCTGGGGGGGGGGGGGGGGGCGGAAAGAGTCAACTGCCATTGTGTAGAGTTAGTTCACAATGCTGAGGATGCATCCTCAAAAGACCCTTTAAACTGCAGTTCATTAATCTGTTGGTGCTTTCCTATGCTCAAATTCAACTTGAAAAAGACACTGAGCTTGCACAAAACAAGAAGTTTGGTTATTTTTCCTTTATGAATACATGATGTTCCATACAATATGCCATTTTGGTTCCACTGTTCTATCACTGTGGGTTAATGGTTCTGACCTTAAGCTCCCATTTTGCTTGTGCTCAGGGATTTCAGGACCAGTACAAGGACGATGACTTGTTCTAAATACCCAGTGGAACTTGGCCAAGTCTCAGTTCACTAATCTCAATTCACCCATCAAAGCTCCAGTAGCAGAACTCACAGGAGTTCTTCATTACCCAGGCACAATCAAATGGGGAAAATGTACTTACATTTTCAGAAGTACTACCAGATTTCAATATCTCTTCATTATCCACCAGCTCAGAGAAAAACCCTAAAGCTCTGACTCAGCAGATTACTCTTTATTCAACGACATTCACCTCAAGGCTCATATACGCTCAAGACTCAATGAATGGAGGCCTAGATATGCAGAGTGAACTTCCATTTGCTCAAGGCAAGTACAGACACCAGGGTCAATACATTCATCTCCCTCTGCCCTGCTATTTTGGCATTTATGGGTCTGATTCAGCTCAATTCCTCCCCATCCTACCTTCTTAAGTGCTGATTTTCCACCAGCACCTCTCCCACTAACAGTCCATAAGCAGGTAAGCGAGAGGGTGTTTTGAGGGGTATTTTTTTTTTAGTCTTAACTATATTATACTACTCCAGGACACTCCCATCCTCATTTTGTTCCCTAACTTTCTTAGAACACTATGCGTAGGTTTAAATTGTCCAGATAGAGAGCTAAATTCTGTTGAAAGCCACAAAATCTACAGTATGCTTCACATGAACCCTGAAAGAAAAATCCCATTACTTTTATAAACATACCATAAAGATGTTTACTGATACAGTAAATATCATAAATAATTAAATCTAAGTAAGCTAAGTACATTTTGTGATGCACTAGCCTTGATTTTATTTTTAAATTGTACTCTTGCTAATTTGTAACATTCAGTAATCTACAAAAGATTTCCAGCAATTTGTGAATTAGTGACATTCACATGAACCCACATCTCCACCAACTCCTCTGATATAAATTGTTCTATACTAGCTGGACACCTCATTGGAAGAACAAGGGCAAATTCTAGACAAGGAAAGTGGAGGAGCACATCACTTTTCTTTACCACAAAGTCTTTTGTCCACTCAGAACACATTAGGCTTCAAACGCAGAGGCACGCAGGCCCTATATAAAACCAATTGTATGAGGCTCTACATAATTGTAGGCACTACCTGAGTATTATCAGTGCACACGGAGACACTCAGGGCCCAGTCTATAAAACACTTGAGGCAAGGGTAAATCTCCCTTCCTGGATGTGGGTGGAAACACCGAGTCAGTGGTAAAGAACACTAGAGTCTTATATGGGGCTGTCAGCTCCCCATCTGAATTAGATGAAGAAAGAAAAAGCATAAAAGGTAGACAAGCCCACACTCCAGCTCATCCTCTCTTTCCGCTTCTCACTTTAGTCCATGTGCATGTTCCCTCCCATCCTCGTCTCTCTCCTCCCATGGGCTCCCTGGAATCAAGGCTGGTCCTCCTTTAATAATGTTGGTATTAAGCGCTTACTATGTGCCGAGCACTGTTCTAAGCGCTGGGGTAGACACAGGGGAATCAGGCTGTCCCACGTGGGGCTCACAGTCTTAATCCCCATTTTACAGATGAGGGAACTGAGGCACAGAGAAGTTAAGTGACTTGCCCACAGTCACACAGCCGACAAGTGGCAGAGCTGGGATTCCAACTCATGAGCCCTGACTCCAAAGCCCATGCTCTTTCCACTGAGCCACGCTGCTTTGGGTGCGGGCCCAGGCCTCTATCCCCATTTCAAACGTATCCACTGATTGTTTAGACCCTGGAGAGCTGCCAGGGGGAGGTGGGCAGAGGGAGGAGGGACTTTTGAGGCCTGGCTCAGAAAACAAACCTTTTAGGAAGGAAACCCCTATGCCCTCACCTCAAGATGTCAAAAGGTGAAAAGATTCAGTGAAAGCAAGTGAAGCATTAATTCTGCTCCATAATTAGAGTGAGAACAAAGGAGGTACAAAAAGCACTGGGCACTATGACAAAGAAAGGTATATACGACCTGTCTTTTTTTTAAAAAAAAAAAAGAGGCCTTTAAACCTCAGTTGCACACTGGCAAAAGTGCATAAAGGAGAGAAGAGGCCAGCAGTACTAATCTCTGTGTCAGGACAGTAATTAATAGCGTAATCTGTATTTAAACCCCATTAACACTAAAAGGACTCACAACCACAGGGCCAAAGCTTCCCTCCCGAACCCATGCCACCTTGTTCTACGGGAAGTTCATTCTAGGCTGACTCCTCTTTGAGATGCCTAAACTATTCCTGAACTTCTACAATTCTACCATACCAGAGCTGAGATTTTAGAGCTGAGCTCTAGACAAACCCAAAGAGGACTGGGCCCGGCCGCACCTTGGCTGAGCAGCTTTGTTGGCCCGGTGTGCTGTTTGGATCCATAGAACTGGCAGTCACGTATAAACTTCTGTATACACGCGACTTATCAGGCCTGTGAAAAGGTACCACGGTCGTCACAATTGCCTGTTTCCACGGTTCCTTCCCAACCAGGCCTGCCGGTGGGAGGCCCCGAGCGAGGAAGTAGAGCTATCATGTCTAGGCTTTTCAGGGCCCATTCCATATTACCAACAGGGCTGTCTCCTCCCCACTGAAAAAGTGCCGTTCTGGAATATTTGATTATAGTTTCACTGTTGGACAACTCTTCTACTAACACCCAGTGACTCAGAAAGGACTTTGCCTCCAGAGTAATCCATCATACTTATGGAACGCTTACTGTGTGCAGAGCACTGTACTAAGCACTTGTGAGAGTATAATATAACAGAGTTGGTAGACACATTCCCTGCCCACAACAAGCTTAGAGTCTAATCTTTAATGCCCTTTATGACGAATGACCTCTAAAGTTCTTTAGCATCTCCTTCTTCAACATTAGTATTTACTGAATATCTCTTGTGTGGAGAGCACTGTACTAGAAATTGAGAATACTCGACAAATTTGAAGGCGTGTGCCCTCAAGGAGATTACAACTGAATCAGGGAAACAGGCAGGCACATGAAGAATATACAACAATGGAAACAAAATGGAAAGGGTACAAAGGGTTACTACAAAAGTAAACAAAAAATGAATACATGAAATAAATGAAAGTACACAAAGTGGGATGGGTGGACCTCTGTGTGCTCTGTTAGTACAATTCAGGTGTTTCTCAAGTGCTAATGAATAACTCTTAGTCCTGAAAACAACAGAACCCAATAAGTACTTCTAGCAGCTGAAACTTGACTTACTGATCTGCTGGGGGGATTGTTTTCCCCTCGCCGGAATGCCATGGGCTTCCTCTGGAGCTTGGTAAGAACAACATATCCCACTAAAATTTGTCTTGTCCTTGATCCTGAATGCTGGCTTTCAGAGGTTTATGTTGTACTATCACAATTCTACTATGCAATTTGGGGGTATATCATTAATTTCTATGCCTCAATTTATTTGCATAAAATAAGAAGTGGGGATAGAAAATAGTTTTATCCAACAGCTATAAAAAGTATATGGTAGTTTCCTATTAGCTGGTTTGAGAAAATCTACCATAGGTCTTTCAATTGTATTTATTGAGTGCTGTGTGCAGAGCACCATATTAAGTGCTTGGGAGAGCACAATATAACAGAATTGGTAGTCACATTCCCTGCCCACAATGAGTTTGCAGTCTAGAGAGGGGTAGAGATATTTCTGAAAGGAAAAAAAAAATTATTCTCCCCTTGCAGAATATGTATTTTCTATGAAAGCACTGAATCTCCCCACCTTCAAGAAAGCACCAATCCACTTCCAACTACTTCCACTTAATCCTGATCCAAGCTTCTAAGAGCTCTAAAGCTTCCCTTACTAGGAACTTACGATGGTCACTTTTACCAAAATCTTTCCCCCTCTTCTGAAGCAGACTTGTGGTATAAATACATGTCTTCAATAAGTTTGCAGGTACGAAAGGCATGATTTGCTAAAGTGAGATAAAGGTCAGAGAGGAGGTAGAACCTCTTGGTCAGGATTTTAATGGCAAAAGAAAGTGTTGGAAGCAATTGCCAGGTATCCTGCTATCCAGATATCAAGTAACGTTCTGATTAAGATTCTTGTTGTCTAAATACAGTTAACTTGGAGAAGTGATGTTACTCATGAACAACACAGCTTGGCACATGAATCTGAGATGTGACCATACAATTATTTTAAAATAAATTTATAAGAATTAAAACCACTCCATTTCTCATAGGAATACATAATCAGCACTGTATTGGATAGGCCTAATCCAGATCTCCATTGGGTAAAAAAAAACTTGGGTATTCAATGCTTCAAGAGCCACTTAAACCCTGGACCCAAGATCTTCAAATACAGCGGGAAGCCCTTCAAAAATCAGTGGGTTCTGTTTACAGTTCTCCTATCCTCACTGCCTTACTCTGCCAGCTTCCATCAAGGGAACAAAATGTAAGTTTAGGTTCCCTTGTTTATCAACTGAGTTTATTCCATCACAGCAGCCACTCGGAATAATGCTCCAATGAAAGTTCTACAGTAGACATGTTTATATAATAATATGCAAGTAGAACAAGTTTCCTTTCTACAAATGACTGCCAACTTTGGGCAGGAGAAACAGCCCAAATGCTCTATTCGACTAAATTGAAAACTTTTCGATGTTCGAGTCATTGTCTACATTATGAAGCGCGCACAAGGCGTTTGAGACTTGAATGCGTATTTGAGAAACAGACAGTAATACACATTTCAGCTCAAATGCATGTGCAACTCACTTGAAACCCTCAAGAATCTGAAGACAGGCCAAGAAGCCGAGTGGAAATTCCCCCAATGGACAGAAGAAAGAGCATTTGTCTAAGCTACCTCCATTTGATCTATACAGCAATACTGAATCAGGAAGTTGCACGGTAGAATCCACTACTCAAATTGACCTGGCTACCAAGGGAAGACAAGGCAGTCTAGAGCTAACCATCTGATGTAGCACAGATGGGTACGACTGCAGCACAGTCCTGGTGCCAAGCAGGCAGTCTACAGAACTGGAAAATTAAAGCTGCTGCACTCTGGGCTGCCCAAGACAAAGAGGGATAGGAAGGAACTCAAAGGCAGTGGCATTTTGCCCACCCTTGTGGCAGCCCCAGGCCGCTGGGTCTCTCCAATCTTTCCAGCACCTGAGGATGTGTAATCCAGCCTGCCAACCACATCAGAAGCTGGCTGCCGGCCTGCTCAAATTTCCCAACACCTCTGGGGAGTCAGCTTTCCAGGACTGGATTTTGTGTGCTGCAACAGTGTGAATTATGGAGTTAACAAAACCCAGGGAAGACTCTGCTCTCAACTGGGGATTTGACAAAGATGGTTCTTAACATATTAAAATCAAATTTGGATCCTGTTTCTCATTTGCCATAATTCAAAATAATATCCCTTTAATTTGCTACCCTCCTTCCTCTCCTTCAGCAAATTATTCAAATCTTCTAACGGCAACGCCAATATCCTGTATTCCTCCACTCTCCTCTTCCTTTCTTATCAAGAATTCCCTAATTCACCCTTATTCACCCCACCCTTCTGCTTAAATCTCGAACAGTAAGTTACAAATTAGAAAAGTATACAAGTCAAGCACAAAGGAATCTAGGATCCTCATCCCTGCCCCAGTGGAGTTGGCATCCATACTACAGGCCACTACGTTTGCCAAGGACACATCATTTGAACTCTACTCAGATCAAAGAAACGGGGCCTGGCAGGGCTCTATTCAAATTCCCCTTAACTCTGTGCACTATGCTCCACTTTCTAATGCCTGACTTTAAGTTTTTCCTGAGGGATGCCTGTGCCATGCTGACATACAAAAGTGTCCTGAACAATGGAGTCTTCTCCTTTAACCCTTACTATCTCATGAGTTATGGGGGCTCAGGTTTAATACTTCCTTTTTTTTTTTGCTTTTACCCCTTAAAATTCCATTTGTTGACACTCTGTAACCTTTGCATGAATTATGAACTTTCCTCTCACAAGAATTAATCATATTTAGTCATTATACCATGGGCACTGTCAATCAGGATTCATGGATTGTATTCGATTTCTACTCTTGAACTCACAACCGGCCCCCATCCTCCACATCTGTAAAATGGGTTTTACACCACATAGTTGCATATTTTACTGTATACAAACAACTTAAAAAACAGCTAATGATCAGGATGGGGCCTTATTTGGATTTGGGGTAAGGCAGAAAAAACTACATTACCTTAATTGACTATTTAGAGATTTGAAGAAAAAGCCTGAAGTTTATAAGATTTATAAAATTAAAAAAAATTCAAAGTCTTGTCAATCACTTCCCATTACAATTCCCTTTCCATAGACTACCAGGCCCCCTACAGCTTCTTTCAGTGATAATTTCTCCCTTGTCTCAAATCTCTGCTTCCTAAGCCCAACAAAATCTTTCTACTAACCTGTCTAACTGAAACTCACTGCTTCCCATTATAACTTTTCTAATTGTGCATTCAAGTTTAAGGACGTCTCCACTCATCTGTCCACCAGGGACTACTTTATCCCTCCCCTATTACCAATGCTATGAGAAGATTTATCTTTTTTTCAAATGAAAAATTTTTTTTTTTTATCTAGATCTTTTTTTTTTCCAAGTTTTAACAAGAAGTGTTTCTTCTCCAGCATAATCCAGATAATCCGCTTCCCCTTTCAAAATATTTTGCTTCAGGTCATTTTTAGCCCCCTGATAGATGGTAAATTCCTTGAGGAAAAGAATTATGTCTGCTAATTCTATTGTGCTCTCCCAAGTGCTTAGGAAAATGCTCTGCGCACCGAAGGTACTCACTACATATGACTGATTGTTACATATTAATTGGGGGATTCACTGCTTTAAGCACCTCTCTAGATTATAAATTCATTATGGGTAGGGAATGAGTCTACTAACTCTGTTGAACTGCACTATCCCGCTTAGTACAAGGCTCTGCACTTAGTAAGTGCTCAATAAGGACACAAAAAGGAAAACATTTAATAGTTAGTTTTCCTGAGGTACTCTAACCACCCTAGGAGTGGAATACCCTCACTTTGAGGACAGAATTTTTAATCAGCCCCCTAAATTTCACAACTTGACAGATCGGCATATCCGTGTCAATGCCACTGTTCTGAAAGCTTTGGGATCCTTTTCATAACTGGACCCCTGTCTCTTAATTGCCAGGATCTGAGAAAGAATACCATGTCCATTCTTAGTCTCTTTATTAGAGCCCCAAATTCCAAGTTAAGGTTTCCAACTTCACAAGAATTTTAAGAGTTTGTGCTTACACACAGACATCAGGAGGTTCAGGGCAACAGAAAAGGAGTGCTGTTTATTTGGGCAGCAGTACGGAATGGTATGAGTAGGTTACACATTAGGTCTAATTCTTTATGGAAAAGCTATGGAAGTCACAAGTGGAGCATGCTTTTGAAGACCAAGGTCAAAGTCTTCTGTCTCCGTGTTCATGCTAACAGATCACAGGGTCAATATAAGATTATACCATATTTTTCAGATGCATCGAAAGTCTTCACCTATATTATGTCCAATATCTTAGGAGCAAACTTTTACTGCTGCCCATCCTATATAAAAAGTTGAGCCCAACAACTGTTGAATATATTTTTCCCATAAAATATTTCCTGGAAGGAACCGGCTAGTCTATAGCTGAGATGGTGCCGTCCTCGAGTGTTCTAAAAAAGCAGTGAATGTGAACGACCAAAGGGGCCAGCCCATGCGCCATTTAGGAAATCCCAGAGAGATATCCCAACCAGACATGCAGTCCTCATTGGCATCTGTATGCCTGTGTGCACGCGTACGCTTAACTTTACTCTTGTCTGGCTACACACCACTCCTCTCCTACCCAGATCTGTAAAATACCCTCCTTCCCTATCAGAGTCTGCAGGCTCCTCTGCTGCTCCTTCTTCCTTTCTTCTGCCCCCAACCCACATACTCCTCCCAGTCATGTTTGCACACAGGGAGAACAGCTCTTTACCTGTCTGAACCTGACTACTGGTTAATTCTATTCCACAATGTTTGCATTTACACCCTCAGATTAGCATTTTTCCCCGTGTAGACCTTCCTTCAGAGGACATGAACCTTCCTGGCATGAGTCATCCCTACACTCAGGAAATAACCTCTCAATCTAGAGACTGAGCCAGTTCCTAGACAGATTTCTCCATTCTCGTTCTCTTTACTTCTTAAAAGTGCACACTCACTACCACCTCTTCTAATTATGGCCTCTTTCAAGGTCCCTCCTCCCTCCACCACCAAATATTTTTAAATCAGGGTTTTGGGGGGAAAGGGGAAGAGGGACATGGGAGTGAGATATCCTTGACTTCTTCAGGGCCTGAAAAATCCCTTCATTTTCTATTCTCCATCCCCAATCGTATTCCATTCTGAAGCCTTTAACTTTTCTACGAGACTGTAAGCTCCTTGAGGGCAGGGATCATGTCTATCATCTCTAATGTACTGCACTCTTCCAAGCACTTAGTACAGTGCTCTGCATACAGTATATAACCAACGAATACCATGGATTTTTCCATAAGGAAGGAGACACATTGTGAAACACAACATTGCCATTTCTTACTGCTGCCCAAAGCAATGACCCCTCTTCCCCCGTTGCCCTGAACCTATAAAATCCCACACTTGCAACCAACATTAATCCATCATATTCTTGACCTGATGGTAATGTATGCTGCAGAAGGGAAAAGTGGGGAAATAATACATGGGGAGTCCTGAATATTACAACAGTCATAACACCTACAAATGGAAATTTCCACATAGCCACAAAAAGAGAATACAGTCTTTGGAATAGTAACTGAAATTTCACACAAATGGCCTACTACTTAGAAATGGACCCAACTCAGATTTCTACCAATCATGAAACTTGGTGTTCACAAAAGAGATGGAATGCAAAAACAAGAGCCACTGGAACTTCAAAAAGAACTTTAAAGTTAGAGAGAAAAAAAATCCTAAAAGGGGTTTCCCTTTCAGTTCCCCAAAGTTTTTTTCACTCCATACAGGAATCTGACAACAATCGCTTCACCTTCAGGAACAACTGCTGTGCCTGAATCCAAAAGAGCAAAGGAACAGAGAGTGGAGGCCTGTGGTACAAGGTACTGGGTAGCCAGTTGCCCTGATCAAATCCACATCTGATTCTGGCAACTCTTATGTCATGCCAACAAAGTTAATGAAACTGAAACCAAGTGAAACTGATCACTCACACGGACTACAGATGTGTAGCTCAATAGAAAAAATCCTTCAAAATACTCCAAGCCTGCCACTTCCCATTTGTTCAAATATTTATCCACATGGAAATTATGCCAGAGAGATGCAGGCAGAATTTCTGGTCTCTGTGGTGCAGTGCCACTCCACTCTAGGAAGCGACGTGTGGACTAGTATTGAAGCATCATAACACAAAATTCCATAGAGCAAGAATCCCACACTAAAAACTGCCCTGTCAGGGGATCACCCACAAGCAAAGAGAAAACTTCCTAAATCACAAGAATGTGATGTAGCTTCAAAATGGCATGGACCTGGGGAGGGGGCTCCCATTCCTCCAAAGCTGAAGGGTCACCTCCAAAACCCCAGCAAGCCAATACAATCCTGGGTTAACCAGTTTGGTCCTACCTTTGCCCTGATTGAGAACCTCAGGTAAGGTGGACTGTATATCCAATATAGGAAGGAGTTCGGGTCCATTTCAAGACAGCCTAGAGGCTTCCGGGCTAGACCAGGACCCCGATCCTTCCCTAGAACACGTAGAGTCCTTTACAGACTCAGTCATCAAGAACAGAAGCTGGGCTGGGTGATGAGACCCACACCCTTTCTGCCTTTCCCAAATGGCTCTCCTCAGGTTGTCCACAGTTGAGTCAGGGTCAGACGACGGTCGGCACAAGCTCCAAAATTGTATGTACACCTCCTGCCCTCCCATCATCAGAAAACGGGTCGAATCTGGTCAGAAGAAAAATGTACGTCAGTCTAGGTATGAGTCCCTCAGTCAACAAGCCAAGCCACTCCATGGAATTGGGTCAAAGTAGGGCACAACTACACCTGATTCATTGGGCCACATCAACACCAGACTTGAAATAAGAGTCTCCTTGCAGAGAAAACCATTAAATAGTTAAATACCAGAAGGGAGGTATTCTGGTCTCAGCTAGAGGTTAAACCAGCCTCCCACGTAAACACGGGAAGAGGTAGTAGGAACACTCACCAAACATCAGGGTTTCCATAAAAACAACTCTGAACTTCCTCCTTACGGCCAAAGCAGTAAAGGAGCCTGAATGAATGCCACGCCGCCTCACACCTGGAATTAAATAAGCCAGGCCAATGTCTCCTCATTCCCTATTGGCTGGGTCAGGATGACTATAATTTACTCAGGTAATTTCGTCTAAATTCGCCACACACACCAGAAACACACTCACTCCTAAAAACAGATTGATGAAAAGCATTCTACCAATACCAACAACTCATGATCAAAAGGAGGTGATGTTCCCTTTCTTATATAAAATTCTTTGCATTTTCCCTCTTCAGCCCAGGTTTTGATTAAAAGAGGGATCCAGTATATCACAAATAGCATCAGAAGGGGGGGAGTTGAGAGAAGGGACCTGTGGGGGTCTCTTTTCAGTGTTGATTTGTTCTGTGATCCATGGCAAACTACTAATTTGCATTCCCCAAACCACACAATGGGAAGAATCCCTTGCTCCAACCTCCTCTTTGAGGAGTGTCCACGGAGTCCTACACACCCTACCGAAAACTTCTTTACAAATACAAGACAGGAGTACAATTCCTATAATTTAAGGGCTAGACCAGAGTTTCCCAAATGGGGAGGGGGGGAAGGGGTCTCAAGAGGTTTTTCAAGATGCTATATCACAGCACAAGAATCCTCTCCTAACTACCTCTTACCAGTATCCTAACCAGCTATTTTTGCATCTGAGAGGTCCAAGAAAACACATGTGCCCTCTAACAAGCCAGGTTTAGGGGCCAGAGATCACAGTCTGGTGGTCCCAGAAAGCTAACAGTGTGCAAGGGGATGGGGAACAGAATGGGATTTGAAAGTCAAACTACTTATCTTAGTAACTGCTCTGCTCTCTCCCTGGGATTAGTCTGGAAGGCTTTGGTTTCAAGATCCCGTCCTGTCTGCCCTAGGCTTAGTCTGGGGAGGAAGCAGTTTAAGGATCAGAACACTACTGCAATGCCATGTTAGTTCCATGTTTCAACTCTCCTCCCCAAACTGGGACTACAAAATGCCAGGTCATCCAAGATTACCAATTTTTCTCCCTCCCCGGCCTCCCCTCCTTCCTCTGCACCCAGTGGGCTACTCTGCTTGCACCATCTCGGAGCTGCTGAGATCCATCTTCAAAGCTCTCCATCACTTTGCTCCTAACTACCTCAACTCCCTTCTCTCCTTCTACATTCCAGCCCACACATTCTGCTCCTCTGGTATTAACCTTCTCACTGTGCCTCGTTCTCACCTGTCCCGCTGTCGACCCCTGGCCTACATCCTACCTCTGGCCTGGAATGCCCTCCTTCCTCAAATCTGCCAAACCAGCACACTTCACCCCTTCGAAGCCCAATGAAAACTCACCCCCTCCAGGAGGCCTTCCCAGGCTAAGTGCCCCTTTTACTCTGCTCCCCCCTCCATCACCCCGAATCGCTCTCTCTGCTCTACTCCCTTCCTTCCCCACCCCATGGCACTTGTGTATATATGTACACATTTATAATTACAATTCTATTTATTTTCATTAATGATGTGTATTTAATCTATAATTCTATTTATTTATAATGATGCTATGGATGCCTGTTTACTTGTTTTGATAGCTGTCTCCCCGCTTCTAGACTATGAGCCGGTTGTGGACAGGCATTGTTTCTATTTGTTGCTGAACTGTACTTCCCATGTGCATAGTACAGTGCTCTGCACACAGTAAGTGCTCAATAAATACGATTGAATGAATGAACAAATTGGACCACCTCCAGCCCTCCCTGGAGCTAGGAGATGGTGACTTAAAGAAGTTGAGATCACTTCTTTCTCCCACCCCTCCAAGAAGGATGCCACACCCCGGAGGAGGGCTACTGCAATGGCTGTAATTTTGGGAAACAGTGTCTTTCATTCCTAGTCTCTTGGTAAAATTCAGGCTGCTGGACCATGTCCTTGCTTTATGCTCTGATTTCAGTCCAGAGATCCCCTCCCAGTCCAGGCCATCGGGGAAAAGGCAAGGCCTTCAGAATCACAAATTACCTAATCTGACTCATGCACAGTTGCCCCATATCAAGAAAAGCAACACCCAGAGGACTGGAGGAAAGAAAACTGGGGGAGGGAGGAACAGAGAGAAAAGAGAGAATACATTAAAGAGAGTCCAACCCGCCAACAGGGAAGTTACTTTTAGAATAGGGACAGCAGATCATTATCTGCCAGAATACAGAGCCACATTATTTCCCTTGCAAAGAGACTACAGCAGACTCCCTCTCCTTTCTAGCTCCTCCTCCCCAGCCCCCCACCCCCCACTACTTATCACCACTCCCCTTACTGGACATTAGGATGCATGCAATATGCACAGTGTGATCTATTCTGACATCATGAGATTTTTACAACACTGTCGCTATTTTCCCTCCTTTTTGCCTTCCCTTCTCCTTCCTCTCATTCCCCATTTGTAGTTTCAAAGAGAGCCACATAAAATACACTGAACCAATTGGGTCCCAAGACCTGGAAAACAGAGGGTGTTTGGGGGGGGGGGGGGAGGTTATTGCATTGGTCCCAAGGCCTGGAAACAGAGAAAAAAAAACTTCAACACTGTGTTCTGTGTAAATTATGGAGTCAATGGCAGCCCTGGATATGTACTCCCTAATCTTCGTGTGTTCCACCAGTCTCGACTGTCTATAAATGGGTTACTCTGGTGTGTGAGCTGATTATTTGAAGAATAAATCTGTTTGAAAGTACATAAACTATTCCACCACCTAAAAACATAAACCAAGAAGTCAGACCAGCATCCAGACAGACTCCATATGTGTAATTAGAAAGGGAGGACAGTGCTCAGCACTGCCCCAGGCCCGGCAGTTCGGAAGGAGTTAAATCCAAGGCAAGAGATGGACGGGCAAAGACTCACCTCCCTGCTCCAGTTCTCATTATGAGTTCCACTGGAGGATGTAAAGTGGACAAGAGGGGAATCATTCTGCTCCATTCCAAACCCAAACTCTTCCCTCTGCTGCTCTCCTTCTCTTTCACCACTATACACATGGAGACACATTCTCTCTCCACATGCTCTCCTTAAGGATCACTTTTAAGAAACCTGGTTTGGTTTTGTTTTTCTTTTAAAAAAGGCCCCTGACACACACCCCAGGATTGAGCATTACCTTAAACCATCAAGCAGTTGTTGAAAGAGTAGTACCAAAACAAGGAGAAAGAAGGAAAAAGATCTGTCCGGCATGACGTTAAACCACATGCGCTCTGGAGCAGTGGACCCGTTGGAAGGCCGGAGCAGAGACCCTACTGCACCCTCACAGTTAAGAATGGGGCAAATAAAAGGGAAAGAAGGGAAAGAACTCAAAGGTGGTTTAGTAAGAGCTGCACCTCTGGGAATGGATTTGATGTCAAGTGTCAGCAAGTAAATTGCTATTGGCTTCTCAATAAGCAGCACTAGTGAGCTAAGTGTTTCCCTGTATTGTGCAGAGTCTCACGGACTCAATACAGCAGTATTGACAGCACAATCACACAGTAATCCAGGCTCCACTAATACCTCCACTTCCTCAATGAAAATACACTTTCCACTTGGACATCAGCCCATTAGCGTGGGCTGGAATCGCAGGCCTCAACTCCCCTCCCCCCACAACCCTGGGCTATGTAACTGGCATCTCTCCGTTTCCCCCCCCACCTCCAAACCCCAAGCACATTCAGCCAATGTAGCGTCAGGGCAGAACCAAAGATAAACAGCCAGAGACCTACAGGAAAGGGCCTTCTCTCCTGACCATAAATCACCAACGGGAAGGAAAGAAAAGTGATCCAACTCTTTAAGGATAAAAATCTCGGCAGTCACGGAGGAAAATTGATGCTTCCTTGCAAGGCGAAAAAGGTTCATTCTGGGAAGATGTAGGCATTCAAGTTTTCAGAGAGAGACAAAAGAAACTCAATTCACCTAAACGCACACTGAAGAGCCATTTCCACAACATAAGCATGGCCCCGAGAGGTAAACGCAGTGTTTCAACCGACAAAATGCCCCCATCATCTGCAGGGGCTGGATCACTATGCAGGGTCTGCTAATCTAAGGAATGATAGTAATTAAACACATCCAAATAAAGAGCTCTCCTCATCTGGGACCTGATTAAAGACTATCCATGTTACTTTTCAATGGTTTAATAGGCGTTTCACAGTCATGCCTAGTTGGAAACATCCAGCTACCACAAGGAGTTTGTCCCTCGGCATTTTGCGTGAGCTCTCGCCACTTGCAAGGACAAGGCTGGGTATAAAAGATGCCATTCTCTAAGACTGCAGTCTCTTCAACTCTC
Organism: Ornithorhynchus anatinus; assembly: GCF_004115215.2. Classification (NCBI taxonomy): domain Eukaryota; kingdom Metazoa; phylum Chordata; class Mammalia; order Monotremata; family Ornithorhynchidae; genus Ornithorhynchus; species Ornithorhynchus anatinus. Next base: position 38,707,673 of record NC_041738.1, read on the forward strand.
TCAGTACCTAGGATAATGAAAGGTTATCGTGGCAAAGTACTTCGTAAGAATGTAAATTTGGTTTTAGAACTAGGATAAGTAACAAAAAACTTTCCATAAACTCCTCCGGTTTGCTAAAGCTACCCGACTCAGCAATTCTACTTACAAAAGGCATTTCTACAACTGGCATGGAGAGGTCACGGGAGTCTTCCATAAACAGAGAGAAAAGGAGGCAAGGAAAACTTCGTCTACTTGGATCCAAATGGTAGAGAACAACCTGGCTAGAAAAGAGTTAATTCCCTCCTCGCCTGTGATCTGATAAATGGCTCCGCAGAAAGCAGGTTCTCTCACTTTGAGATATGATGTCACTAACCTTTATTGATCCACAATCAGAGAACTTTGCTTATCTCTCTCCTGTGATATACTGCCCCTCCTGTACTCAACTAGTGTTTAATACACTGCTGGGTGCCTTCCACTCTCCATCCCTCCATACCACAGGCCCAGTGAGCCATAGGGGGCAATATTTTACAGTCTAGCCAGCCCCTGCTAGGACCAGCTAGAAGACAGGCATGAGAATTCCCTGAAAAGGCTATCACGTGTAACCATGATTATCCCTTCTTTAGCCTACCCCTATAAAGCATCCAAAAGTGTACCCATATTTACTTACACAAACCAAATTTTTACCCATTTGTGTGCGGGTCAGGGGCGAAGGGGAAGAGGGTGGGGGGGAGATGAGAGATAGAAGGGGGGGAAAAGGTCAAGCTAATCTCCCTTAAGGCATTTTAACCTGTTAGAGAGCTCCAATTCCCAGGAGAAAGGGATGGGCAACAATATACTCAATCCTAAATCCTAAGCATTTGCAAACCTGGATTCTACAATAGTACATCACTGTTTTCCTTTTCCAAACTTGCAAGTTTGGGGGTGGGGGGTTGGGGGAGAGGGAGGAGAGGGAAAAAATGGTTGTGAGGTTGAGGGCAAAGAGTATAAAACCCTTATAATCAGAATTCAGACTAACAGCTGCTCTAAAAAAAAATCCAAGAGACAAGAAAGAAAGAAAAGCAAACAAACATTCATTAGGCCAAACTCTGCCAGCTATTTTCATTCTAAAGGACAATGAGGTCCTGGCAGTAAAGAAGGCACACCTTGGGGCACCATGATGTTAAAGCAGCCACACACACTTGGTTTCTTCTCCCTGCCTTGGAGGCAAAGTAGTGCATCATATACCCAGCCAACGCCACACCCAAGGGTGGGGAAGAAGGGCAAGTGCCAACACAAGACGGAAAGTTTGTCGGGCTGAAACTCAGCACCAGTTTACGTTAAATGTAAATGATCTGCCTCCAGCCCGATCCTTTATTCGGTACAACCACCGTATCCCAAGAACACTGGATGAATGCCGAAGCTCAGGTCCCCAGAATTTGGATGTTTAAGATAAAGCAGCTTGTTCTCCATCACCTCAACAGCAACACAGAGGAGGCAGTAGATGCCACTGCCTTTCCATTGCTTGGGGCACCCAGAATTTGCCTAATTGAACATTAACAAGTTGCTACAATATAGTTCTTCTGTTTTGAGTGAGAAACCTTTTCGGCAACAACAACAGAAGTCTTGTTCCAAGCTCCTTTCCATGCCAGGTCTTCAGCCCCGACAGGTGTGAACAAGATTTAAACACCTCATCCACACAATGCAATCCAAACAAAGGAGAAAGTCAACCCTAACCTCCTAGGGGTTCTTCTTGTTTAACATCTTCTTCACTCACTCTTAGCCCAAGGAAATCAAACTGGAATCCTGGAGAGGCAGACCTCATTTCCCAGCCACTAAGCTCATCTCACCCAACATCCTAACTGGTTTCCTTCATGGAATAAGCTCTGCTAACCACCCCAACCACCCACGATCGTTCTTGGCAGCAAAGTGGTTTTCTATAACAAAGCAGGTAATTCCTCCAGGTACAACTCTCTTGTCCCAACATCTTCACACCCTATTTCCAAAAGGGAAGGCTTAAGAGACTTGGAAATATAGATTGACATCATTTGGTCTCCATTCTGCATTCTTGCATCCCAACTCTCTCAACATAGGGCGTGCAAAAAGGTGTAGAGGGAGAAAACATGGAGCTACCTTTTCTCCACCCAAACTGCTACCCCGGTAATTCAAGCATTTATCCTACCCCTCCTTGATTACTGCATCAGCTTCCTCGCTGACCTTTCCTGCCTCCTGTCTCTCCCGACTCCCATCCATACTTTGCTACCCAGATCATTTTTCTACAGAACCATTCAGTCCACGTTTCCCTACTCCTCGAACCTCCAGTGGTTGCCCATCCAACCCTGAATCAAGTAGAAACTCTTTACCATAAATTTTAAAGCACTTAATCACCATGTCCCCTCCCACCTTACCTCCCTGATTTCCTACTACAACCCAGTCCCACACTTGGCTGCTCTAATGCCAACCTACTCACTGTACCTCCATCTCATTTATCTTGGCACCGACCCCTCCTCCAGTTTCAAGCCTAGATCTCCTTCCCCCTTCATATCCAACCAACCACCAACTCCCACCTTCAAAGCCTTACTGAAGGCACATCTCCTCCAAGAAGTCTTCCCTGAGTCCTCAATTTCTCTTCTCCCATTCCTTTCTGTGTCACCCTTGCACTTGAATTTGCATCCTCTTTTCACCCCTTCCTCAGTCCCAGAGCACTTAGGTACCTATCTGTAATTGATTTAACAATCTGTCTCCTCTGGACTATAAGCTCATTGTGGGAAGGGAATGTGTCTCCAACTTTGCTGTATTGGTGTCTTAGTGCTTAATACAGTGCTCTGCATACAGTAAATGCTCAATAAATACGACTGACAAAGTTCTCAATACATACAACTGATTGATACAGAGTGCATGACAGAGAGAAAGCCGGCATGTGCCCCCGAAACAAATATTTAAGATTCACATTTAGTTTGCTGTTCCCCAGGCCCCACATGTTGCGATGACCACAAACCTCTATTTATCAAGGTGGGGGGAGGGGTTCCATGTAACCTCACAGCCTGTGAGGGGCAGACACACAGGATAAAAGGTCTGGTCTTTATATATATAATTTTTTTTAAGTGGTGCTAGAGGTTGAAACACATGAAAGTGTGTGTAGGACAAGGTAAGGAATTATCCCTCCCATTGATTTTCGCTCTGGGGTATTAGAAAGAACACAGCATTTATCTGGAGATTTCTTCCCAAAGCCAACCCCGGACTTTCAAACATAAACGAGACTTGAAAGGAGCTTATCAGACAAACGATCTGCTCAAGCCATCATCACTGAAAGTGGGAGCCCCGATAGGGAGCTCCAGGATCCCATTGTTCCTCCTGGGACATCTTAAAGCAGTTGTTATTGTTTCCCAACTTCAAACATGCAAGAGGGCAGAGCGGGGAGTGACAGACAGGAGACCCCGGTTGAAATCACAATGGACAAAAAAATATATTTTCCCACCTTCAGTCTCCTCCTCATATCAGGAAAATTCAGGAAAACTCAGGCCAAAAACACATTCTACTTCAGCTAACAGGCATTTTTCTCTGTGCCCCTCTCCTTCAGGCCTTCAAAGTCTCTAAAATCAAAATTAAGCCCCAGTTTCAAAACTTTAGCACAACTCCCCGTCACCTCCCTTTACAGAATAGGAAGGAAGTCAAAAGGAAAAAGGACAAAATGTGCCTGCATTATCCCCAGTCCCAGCTCTTTACCATCTCGTCTCTCGGAACTCTGAGAAACTTCAAAACAACAGGAGAGCAGAGATCAGCAGAGGGCCACAGTCTTGTTGAGAAGTGGACAGCACTAATTTATTATGGAACCGCTATGTTCCAGAGTGACTTAAAAACCATAGTGAATAAAATCAAATATAATAAAAAACACAAATAATTTTCTTCATCACCTTCCTCTGTTCCCCAGGCAGAAAAAGTAGACTTCTTCCTCAGTATCTGAGTAAGGAAGGCAGTGGTCCCTCAAAATAAAAACAAAAAGGGCTCAAATGCTTGCATCTCCCTTCCAGGTAGCTTGGAAGGAGGATGTAATTGGTGAGGCAGGAGATTAGAAATATCGGCAGCCTCTAAGTAAGACTTTAATTTACTGGCAGATCAATAGTGCCGGGGTTATATTGGCAAAGTGTCTACAACTCTATTGACTCACGCAATTCCTCTTATCAATTTATCAGAAATCTGGAAGTCAGAAGATATTGTTTAGCGAGGAGAAGAGAGGGAGGGAAAGGGGGGAGAGAAAGAGAGGGGAAAGAGAAAGGGGCAGAGAGAGGAGGGGGGAGAGAGAAAGGAGAAGGGGGGAGAGAGAAAGGAGAAGGGGGGAGAAAGGAAAAGGGGGGGAGAGAGAAAGGAAAAGGGGGGAGAGAGAAAGGAAAAGGGGGGGAGAGAGAAAGGAAAAGGGGGGGAGAGAGAAAGGAAAAGGGGGGGAGAGAGAAAGGAGAAGGGGGGAGAGAGAAAGGAGAAGGGGGGGAGAGAGAGAGGAGAAGGGGGGGAGAGGGAAGAGAAGGGGGAGAGAGAGGAGGGGGGAGAGAGAGAGGAGGGGGGAGAGAGAGAGGAGGGGGAGAGAGAGAGGAGGGGGAGAGAGAGGAGGGGGAGAGAGACAGAGGAGAAGGGGGAGGGGGGGAAGGGGGGAGAGAGAGATGGGAAGGGGGGAGAGAGAGAGGAGGGGGAGGGAGGGGGGAAGGGGGGAGAGAGAGAGGAGAAGGGGGGAGAGAGGAGAAGGGGGGGAGGGGGATGGGGGAGGGGGGAAGGGAGGAGGGGGGGGAGGGGGGGAGGGGGGGAGAGGAGAAGGGGGAGAATGAAGGGGGAGAGAGGAGAGGGGGGAGAACAAAGAGGGAGAGAGGAGAAGGGGGGAGTGAGAGAGGAGAAGAAGGGGGGGAGAGGAGAAGAAGGGGGGGAGAGGAGAAGAAGGGGGGGAGAGGAGTAGAAGGGGGGGAGAGGAGTAGAAGGGGGGGGAGAGGAGTAGAAGGGGGGGAGAGGAGTAGAAGGGGGGGGAGAGGAGTAGAAGGGGGGGAGAGGAGTAGAAGGGGGGGGAGAGGAGTAGAAGGGGGGGAGAGGAGTAGAAGGGGGGGAGAGGAGTAGAAGGGGGGGGAGAGGAGTAGAAGGGGGGGAGAGGAGTAGAAGGGGGGGAGAGGAGTAGAAGGGGGGGGAGAGGAGTAGAAGGGGGGGGAGAGGAGTAGAAGGGGGGGGAGAGGAGTAGAAGGGGGGGAGAGGAGTAGAAGGGGGGAGAGGAGAAGAAGGGGGGAGAGGAGAAGAAGGGGGGGAGAGGAGAAGAAGGGGGGGAGAGGAGAAGAAGGGGGGGAGAGGAGAAGAAGGGGGGAGAGGAGAAGAAGGGGGGAGAGGAGAAGAAGGGGGGAGAGGAGAAGAAGGGGGGGAGAGGAGTAGAAGGGGGGAGAGGCGAAGAAGGGGGGGAGAGGCGAAGAAGGGGGGGGAGAGGCGAAGAAGGGGGGGAGAGGCGAAGAAGGGGGGGAGAGGCGAAGAAGGGGGGGAGAGGCGAAGAAGGGGGGGAGAGGCGAAGAAGGGGGGGAGAGGCGAAGAAGGGGGGGAGAGGAGAAGAAGGGGGAGAGGAGAAGAAGGGGGGGAGAGGAGAAGAAGGGGGGAGAGGAGAGAAGGGGGAGAGGAGAAGAAGGGGGAGAGGAGAAGAAGGGGGGAGAGGAGAAGAAGGGGGAGAGGAGGGGTGGAGAGGAGGGGAAGAGGAGGAGAAGGGGGGAGAGGAGGAGAAGGGGGGAGAGGAGGAGAAGGGGGGGAGAGGAGGAGAAGGGGGGAGAGGAGGAGAAGGGGGGGAGAGGAGGAGAAGGGGGGGGAGAGGAGGAGAAGGGGGGGGAGAGGAGGAGAAGGCGGGGAGAGGAGGAGAAGGCGGGGGAGAGGAGGAGAAGGCGGGGAGAGGAGGAGAAGGCGGGGAGAGGAGGAGAAGGCGGGGAGAGGAGGAGAAGGCGGGGAGAGGAGGAGAAGGCGGGGACAGGAGGAGAAGGCGGGGACAGGAGGAGAAGGCGGGGACAGGAGGAGAAGGCGGGGACAGGAGGAGAAGGCGGGGACAGGAGGAGAAGGCGGGGACAGGAGGAGAAGGCGGGGAGAGGAGGAGAAGGCGGGGACAGGAGGAGAAGGCGGGGACAGGAGGAGAAGGCGGGGACAGGAGGAGAAGGGGGGGACAGGAGGAGAAGGGGGGGACAGGAGGAGAAGGGGGGGGACAGGAGGAGAAGGGGGGGACAGGAGGAGAAGGGGGGGACAGGAGGAGAAGGGGGGGACAGGAGGAGAAGGGGGGGACAGGAGGAGAAGGGGGGGACAGGAGGAGAAGGGGGGGAGAGGAGGAGAAGGGGGGAAGAGGAGACGGGGGAGCAAAAGGGAGAGTGAATTGGGGGGAGAAGGCACAAAGAGGGGAGAAAGATGTAGATTGTAAAATCCCCACAGGTAGGGATTATTATGTCTACCAAGTGTGCTGTACTCTTCCAAGAACTTAATACAGTGCTTGGCACACAATAAGGGCTCAATACCATTTATTGATTACTACAAAATACACCAAAGGGAATAGGCACCAACTTGCCTCTTCATATGCTATACATGGCCTTTCCAAGTGGACTCCCTTTCCCCTAGACCTTAAACATGAAGAGCCCCCAGGAGAAAGGTTAGCTCCATGGCCAAGAGATTAAAAACTCCCTTTAGTTGTCCCCGTGATCTAGCACCTCTCTCCAAACTACTCTATGACATCACTGTTGCAGTTACAGCTTCACACACTCCAGACTTTATAAAGATTTTACATAGTATAATGCATGTGATTCCTAAAGATCCCCAGTGACTTCCAATAGAGAATTTATCAAAGCTATGGTTCGAAGTTAAAATCAAAACGATACCAGTCTATAGTAATTATCTGTCTTTTGTGTTCAAAAATGACAGTGAGATTTTAAATCAGATTTTGAAAATGTGGCTCATAAAACGACTGCACGACCAAATTCTGCATGTAGAATGCCCTTCTCTGCACTGTTGCATTTGTTATCTGCAGTGCCCAGTGCTGCTTTTATTTCTTCCTCACGGTGTCATGATCTTCCCAAAGCCTCTGTTCTAAAACAGTTGCCCCATCTGTAATTGCTGTAGCCAGGCTAATCTGTCTTCAGCTGTTGTCTTCTTAGAGCACATTTTGAGGCTTTGCTTCATTACATCTAAAGTGTTTCTTCGGCCCACCTTGCGTACAGCTCCCCTTAGAGCAGCTATTTGGGTACCTTACTTTCATCCACTCTGTTCTCATTCTAGAGTTCACAGACTTTCTTTGAGCGAGGATCTCAAAGTGCTTAACACACAATTAAATCTCTATTTTGAAGGTCCTTTGACCTCCCTTAGAGGAAAAAAAAGAAATATTAATCCCACATCAAGTCCAGTGTATTGTTCACATCACTGCTCCGCCGGCAAAAAGCTTGCCATTATTCCCCTCATCAAACTGTAGTTTCTGGGTAGGTAGATAGATACGGAGCAGGGAGGGTAACAGGTTTGGAGAGAGCCCGTTATTAGAGGATAGCTACATAAGGAGCTTATTTATTTGGTTTGTAGGAACCATGACCTGCTTTTGATGATCCATTTTGGTCCCTGCCTCATACCAACAAATTTCTGCTTAATTGCTGTTTTGCATTTAGTGGAGACAGGGAGTAAACAGTACTTAAATGTTTCCAGACAAAAACAATAACTCACTAATGACTAAGGCACTGCTAATTAAAATGCCCCCACTATGGCGTGACTGACCTGACCAGCACCACAAAGAATAGAACTGCCCCATCCTCAATATGGAGGCCCTGCTGCCCCTGAAAGGAACTCATTCTTCCTCTTGCCTGTCCATTTGTCAAGCTTCCTCCCAGTTCTGACCATAAAAGTTCTGGGGGCAGTTCCACAAACGCCCCCGGAGGGACCCTTCCCTTCTGACAAGAGCCTTCAAAGCTCTTCACTCACATTTCGGGGCGGGGGGGGAAATGTTGCCAACTAGGAAGTGGATTCTTTAGATATACTGTCCTGTGGCTTCACCTAACAGTTTTGGCATTCCAGGCTTACCCAATTTCTGTGATCTTTAAAACACACACAACCTTAATACCCCTCTATAAAAAGGAGAAGAGAATGTACTGGACCTGATAAAACAGAACTCTTCCCATGGATCACTTACGGTAATACCATGAAAGAACAGAACACACCAGGGCTGTTTAAAAAAAAAATCAGCAGTGGAGACAAAATTCCATTTCCAGGATCATTTTAAAGCACCAACTCATCAGCTACATAGCACATAACTGAAATTCCTGTACTTTGTGAACTCGTGGAAAAGGAGCAGGGTTTATGTAACAGAACCAGGCACTCGAGATGAGGCTGTTCCTCTTCCTCCCAATTCAAAAATCAAAGTGATCAAACTGAGCAGGAGAAAATTCTTCTCTTTTGTCTTTCCTTAGAGGTCTGCTCCGAGGTGCCTTCTACCACACACAAATGTGGCTTATTTTATCCAAACTTTACAAATATAAAGGTGGGGTTCCAACAGCTCTTTATCTTCCAAAGGACTTTATCTTCCTCCTGGCAGGTTAAAGACTAGCTAGTTAGCATCACGAGGGGGTGGAGAAAGTAATTTAAGCCCCAGGGGCCTAATGTCCATTTGTATTCACTTTCATACCCTTTAAGGATGTGAAATCGGAGAGGTTCAATTGTTTACATTCACCTAATGCTCCCGTAAACAAATCAAAGCCTTGACTCTAGATGCTCTGAACAGGTTGAGGACAAACCACCACCCCCTATCAAAACCACAGGGAGAAAGGCAAGAGGAAAAAAGCAAAAAAAAAAAAATTTAAATCCCTGCAGACTTGCAAAAGCAGGACATTTGTCTACCTCTCCCCCTAACCTCCAGGTTTTCCCCCAAGTAGGCAGTTTGGGTAGTATATGGAGGAAATAGATGCTTTCAACTGCTTTCCTCCAGCACATTTCACTACTAATTCATAGTTTGAGAGAGAAAGGCCGAACCACTTTCTGGTAGGGGAGAGACAGCCAGGAAGGTCACAGTGGGGGTGGGGTGGAAAGGGAAAACAGTTCTTTTCCATACTTTCCCCAACAAGACTCAGTGACTCATTTTAAACCATAGGGCCTAACAAAATGGATCTTTCCCCCGGAGGGAAGGGCGCTTTCCATCTCCATGGAGACAGGAATCCCGGCCTCACCAATGTTCCCCCATCCCAAGCTGACGTATGAATATCGGGGGCATGAAGGATTACCACGGAGTCCCTCTAACAATTTATCTTCAACCTCCAGTTTGTTTGGAAGCAAGTGGGATGAAAAGGGGGAAAAGGGGTTATTGGTCAACACTGACTGCATAGCTAGAAGTTTAAGAAACATAGAAACCATTCCCTCTCCCTTGATCTCAAGTGGTACAGCTGAATATTTCTCGAGACTGTAAAGCCTCTTATGGCAGGCAATGTGTCTGCCAATTCCAGCGAGTGTGTCTGCTAATTCTCTTGTATTGCACAAGCGCTTAGAACAGTGCCCTGCACATAGTAAGCACTCAATAAATACTATGGATTGATTCTTTGAAGTATCCCTAATCCAGACACATAAAATGAGTCCCTCTCCCCAAATACTCTCATAAGCCCAAGGAACAGGACTGCTGGACTGAAGGGATATAGAAGAAGAGAGCAGAAAGCGGTCTGAAGTCTACACCAAAGCTTGAACACAAACTTTAAAACCAGAACTGTTTCAACTTGACTGGAGAATGGGAGTCCTGGCTTTCTTTTAAATGCAGATTTGAACTTTTCACCCGAGGTCAAGCAGCTGCAACACTCCTCATCCCCAGCAGGGACCAGGCGCCATGACCCATTCAGCCTCACAGGGTTTCCTCCTTGCAAGTGGAGGAATTAGAGACCTCCCTCCAGCCCTAACCTCTCTTCCCCCAAAGAAACCTAACGCTGACACACAACTCACCTTACAGGATTAGAGCCAATCAGCTTTCCGAAAGGCTCTACAGGCAATTTCCATTCTATTTTCTCCCCCAGCTTAAGCCAAAGGGGTTAGGTTGGAAAGTGGGGAATGGCAGTGGTTATGGAGGGTTCCCCTTACCACATTTGATAAAGGCAGAATCAATACAGAAGAAATCCAACTCCTCTCTGCACTATGGGAGAATCCTTTATCAGACAAATTCTAAATCCTATTGCTCCAAGAAACTGGCTGTGAGAAGTACCTGACTGCATTCTTACCTCTGGCTTTTTACTAATACAGAGATCTAGGCATATCATGATTCTGTATTCACAGGGTGGTGCTTCCCTCTTTGATGTAACTTTTTAACCCAATCCAGCTCTGCCTAAGCATCTGTCACTTTAATGGGCTTTAAACATTCTGCAAAGGTTTTTGGCTACGATGCCTCTCTTCTCCCTCCCACCCAAGGCATCTCCTCTGCCTTCCTCACCCCCAGATGAGGACCTGGGAAAGAGGAAAAGCAGTAATGTCTGTGGCCAAGAAATAAGAATGGGACAACATCTATACAGATAGGCCATAAAAAAAAACGATTCTTGAGAAAAGGTAAGAAGGAAAGGGGACGACAACAGGACTCTTCCCCACCAACAGAGAATTGGCCAAGAGGTTGGCTACAAGGCCAATGGCCTAAGGAAGCCAAGCGCTAGACCCAGGCCCTCACCACACAACCCACTCCAGAACAGGCAACCTTAACAACAGAACCTCTGCTCTGCAACATCCTTGAAGTGCATGCACCTAAACCTACACCAACACATGCCACCAACTGCCGTCTTCAAAGGAAGACAACTTTGCATTTTTAATTCAAGATTTCTCCTGTTTGGTGAGTACCTCAGGTACTTGTTTAATGAAACTATCTGCAGCTAAAATTTTAACTACCCCCACTAAAGTTGCAGCACTGAGACCCTAACCATCCTGCACTCCCGATTCCCAGCCACAGGCCTATGAGGAAGAATGGAAGGTGGAAGTGTCAGGATTGCATACAACTTGTTCTCAGTCACTAGGAAAGCCCAGAAGAGCAGAGGAAACCTTTCAGTAATGCAATCAATTACTGCTCTGGGCCTCAGGGTTTGCTTTTTTAAACAGTTAATGTTTATTGTTATTTGATACAGGGATTACCCCCCTTCATTGGTCTTACAAGGTTGTCTCAAACCCCAGCTTGATTCCTCACTATCAAAAGTGGACTACATCGTTTTAACTACCCTTCTCATAAAATGCACCCAGCAGGAATCTGTGTGCACACCGCTCCCCCCCACACACACACCCCTTCAAATTGGAATGGGAGAACCAAGTGGGGAAGAGGAAGAAATGACCATACTGCCATTAGGCATCCTCTAACCCACCACAGGAGAGTATAAGGGTGGGCTTAAAGGGGAGAAGGAAACTGCCTGATTCCCTATGTAAATGAACTGCTTAACCATCTCCTCAAAGAAGAAAAGCTGCACAGATGTGGAAGGCCCATCCTGGGTCACACAATTACAGCCATTTGCATTCCTCCTGCTGCAGGATTAGCAGAGGAATGTGCTTTGCAGCTTTGTCGGAGTTCAGGAAGAAAGGAATGGGGGGGATGGGAGATGGGGGGGGGGGAGAGAAGAGTGGTATTTCTCCCTAAGATCTGTCCATCCAAAACACTATGATACACTTCCACTTCTATGAAACAATTAGAAAATGGAAATAACTCCTACTCTAACTTTCAAAAGCGGGTGAGGTTGAAAGGGCCATGAAGTGGAGGGGAGAAGGGGGAGTATGGGAGGGGAGAAGAGGGGGAGGGACAGGGGCCAGGGGCGGGGAAACGTGGTGCATTAAGGGAACTGCTTGTCCTGGTGCTTTGATCCCCTCAGTCGCTATGAGAAACCAAGTTTTCTTCTTGGGTTAATCAAAACCAAATTACTCAGGAATGTAGCAGGACAGGTCTGAGCTTCCAGGTCCTTTGTCTTTGAGGATTTGAAATTTAAAAAAAAAAAAATAAAAATAAGAGGGAGGTAGTTAAAATGAATGATCAGGGAATGTTTAAAGAGAAAAAGTAAATCCCAACATGTGCCCCTCCATTTCACAGGGAAAAATAAAACCCAGATAACTGATGGATCTGAAATACAGTCAAAATTCTTCACCACTTTACCACTGCTGCCCCCAGAAAGATAGGAAGGCACAAAGAGCAAATGTAGAACCGGTCAAGAATTAGAAAAATGCCCCGAAGCTCTCAGACTAACTGGGAAAAAGGTTCCTCTACCCTTCGAATTAAACTCCTCTCAAGTTCAGTGTTAATGACCAGTTCTGCACTAGAACAAAGCACTTCCCCAAGAAGGACACTCGTGACTTTAAAAAATGGAGACCCCTTCCTTAAAGCATTTTCAGGAGGAATAAGGGAGGCACAGAGAAGTGGTTTTATTCAAAAGAACTGTGGCTGGGGCGGAGGGGCGGGAAAGAGAGAAAGAGAGATGGCGTAGACAAAAGTCTAACTAGACGAAAGTCAAACTAAAGTGCTTTATTCCATTCCTTGAAGTGCTGCTCAGATGGTGGGACAAGCCTGCTTCAGGGCAATGAGAAGAATTTGGATTTTGAGGACTAAGCCTGATCTGGTTACAGAACCAACCCAATGTGATTAGTAATCACAAAGTAATAGCAATAGTGCCTCGGCAGAGGTGAAACAGTCTTGGAAGCCTGGATCAGGGACAAGACCCTCATCCCAGGCCACACCTTTCAAGGTTAGGGAAAATGCCCAAGGAGAGAAAGATGTGCAAGACTGGTAACCCACATTGCCAAAGTCATAGAAGAAATTCTCCCACACAAAATCCCAAGGGAATATGTCATCCAGTGTAGCCCCAAGGGATGCATTTTGAGAGGGGAAAAAAAAATCTCAGGTTGGCAACTTGCAACAACAGTAGATAGCAGCAGCTATCAGAAAGCAAATCCTAGTCCAGGTGACCTGAACATTCTCTAAATCAGTCCTGCAGTTAAATAAAATTGGCCAATACACCATTTTTTTCCATTTTCCAATGCACACCTTTAAGCGAGAATTTGTATTTTCACTATGCATTATAAAGAGGGTGCAACAGTAAAATGAGAGGGTTATTCTGACAAAGTAGGCAGTCCTGAACCCAGCAAGACCCAGTGTCAGAATAAGCAGCCATAGACATATACGTGGCATCAAATCCTGAGTAGAAAGGGCAATGCCAGCTCTCCTTAATGTGGGGTTCTGAGAGAACACAACCCCCGTGCTATAGGAGAACTGGTTGTACTGTGCCATCAGCCCTCAACCAAGAATAGCAAGCTTGAGTACACAATAGCAAATTAAGTAAGCTATATCCTCATTACTCTTGGTCTGGCTCCAGGGTCATGGTTATCTACAAGGTTGCCTTTAAAGTTAAGTGACCAGAAATCTCACTTGGGGCAGAACCTTCCCGATTTGGAAGTTTCTGGCCTACGGCCCCACAAAAATCTAAAAACAAGAATCCACTTAATGTCCCCTTTTAGGTCCCTGGAGGGGTAGGACGGAGCTCCTTAGTTGTCAGAAGGATGGCAGCAACGGTGACTGCTGCTACCCCGCTGAAGATGAAAACGGCATCCCCACCTCGTCTCATTAAGGGCAGTAACAGCAAGAACCACTACCTCTGCTGTTGTCTTCCCCACCATGGCAGACCGGCCCTCTAAGCGCCAAAGAGGAGCTTCTGGCATGGCCGGAGAATGTTATTTCCCGCTGGGTCAGAAATTCCTCTTCACAGGTCGGAGGGCTGGTTTTTGCTTGGTCTGGCAGCCATGACTGCCACTGGCTTCCCATCACTCCTTGGCTCAGGCAGAACCACTAGGGAAGGTGGCGGTGGCAGAGGGAGGTGAACAGCAAAGGGCAGTGGCCATGGGCAACGGCGGCCTAGCCCTGGAAAAGTCCTGCGTAAGAACACCCTTTCCTTTTTCTTTCTCCTTTTTCCCTCCCTCTAGGTCCACCCCCTTCTCCCATTTTGAGCTCCTCAAATTCTGGTCTTCCTACTTTAAAGAGATTTAGAAAATATACTTTATAAACAGCAGACTCAGTCAGAAATAGACACATACACACAACTCCAACTCAAACATGGCATTTGTCTCTGGGGCCCTTTTCCCTACTTCTGGGTTCTTACTCTTTTCCCCTACAAAAAGGGCCTTATACATTAAAATCAACCTGAATTATTAGTCTATTTCAAACTCCTGTGCGGTGAGAAAAAGGACACAGAGCCCTTGGAATATTTACTTTCCCCCGGACAGGCCGAAGTGTGCTGTACAACTCCCTCCCACACAGATACGGGGTGGGAACTCTAACAGAGATTAGAGGCTGCAACTAGTTGGTCTGCTCCACGCCTGCAGCTGTGCAGCCAGGGCAATACCTTTCAAAGAGCAAAAACAAAGGCTTTATTAAAAAAAAAAAAGTTGCTCGCACTGACTCAGTAACCATGAAAAAAAATACTTTGCTTCAGGGCAGAAGGAGGGACAGAGAAAGTCAGTCTTGCAGAGGGATACATTATCCAAAAGCAGTTAACTGTCTAGTTAGGGATCCTAAATGCAGAGCAAAAAGTTTGTGCCTGGTCCCCAACTGCCCTGTTTAAAACAAGTAAACAAAGTTACCTTTCAAGGATTCTCTCAGCGTCAGAATGGAAACTACTTGGAAGCTTACCAGCACTTCAACCAAAAAACCAGACCTAAATCATGGTATTTTCCTCTTTTGAAGAATTTTTATTTGGAGGGGGGAGGGGAAGAAGGAAAAGAAAAAGGAAGTAAGAAGAAAGTGAAGGATATGCTTGATAATTCCATTAAAAGCCAAGTTCAAGTAACTAATGGAACAAAATTAAAAGGGAAAAGCACCCCATTTCTGGCTGTGCCTATGAAGCCCACGGACCTCAAAACACAATGTACATAAAACTTGCTTTCAGGCACCTGTGACAGCCACATGGGGGTTTCAGCCAGACTTCTAAAATAACCTGCTTGAGAGTCACTCATTAAGGTTTTAGAGTTTAGTTTCCTCTAGGATAACACTAAAGACATAAGCCATTACCATGAGTTGCAGAGGTAGGCACTTTTTTAAATAATGCCAAAAGGGCTTTCTTCACAGAGTAACACTGAAAATACTGCAAAATAAAGCCAACAACAGATGCTAGAATTAAAGCACACTCCCGAAACATCAGAAAGCACTGCATCAAAGATTTAAAAATTGAGAAGAAAACTTCTCCCTTCTGCAAGGCCTTGGTGGTCACACTCAGTGGAGGGACTGCATGGATGGCCATGTTTTCAAACCAGAAGAAAATGGAGTTTTAAGTGGCTGGTTGGCAGGGCCTCAAGGGCAGCACAACAGCTCAGGTGCAGCTCTAAAGAGAAAATGACCTGCTGGTCTGCAATCTGACTCCACTAATCAAGCATTCAAATCGAGAAAGTCACTGTGGAGCTCTGTTCTTCCTTCAAGGCTAGGCACAGACTCTGATCCAGGCCCCCCTGCCATAATCCGGGGGTAGGAGGGAAAGGGCTGCTGCAGATTCAACACCCTTGTGTACAGAAGCAGAGTGAGGGTGAAGGCGGTGTGGGGGATAAGAGAGGGGGAAACAAGAGGAAAGAGCAGAGGGGCAATTGGCTACTTAAGGAGACAAGTGTATGACAGACTAGCCCCTTCACTAAAACTGGCAAGAAGGCAAAGGCAGAAAAGAGGAGGGGGTGGGGGGAGGAGAGAAACATGATAATTAACTCAGCAAGTTGTTAGTATTTGCATATAAATGCCGCCACAAATCACTACAAACAAGCTAGAACAAGTCAGGCCTATTAGCATATACAAGCCAGCCTCCCATGGTCTTTCTAGCTGGGTCATTGAGAGGAGCTGCTCACTTTGGAGGCAGCCTGCCAACTTCTTTTGAGGAAGGGGTGGTGGGGAGAGGGAGAGAAGTGGGGGGGGGGGGGGGAGAAGAGAGAGAGAGAAGAGAAAGGGAGGAAAAAAATGGGAGAGAAAGGGGGTACAGGAATATATCCATTTCAGATGCTTTCACCAACAAATCCAGTGGCACAATCTCAGCAAGAAAGCTGGCTTTATTCCCAGCTCATTGGGGAAAGCAGAAGAGTTGTTAGGAGAGAATTTTTTTTTAACGTATAAAGAAACAAAGTGCCAGTGGTCGAAGCAGCAGAAGCAAAACTAAAGAGATGAAACACCCAGGTAGAAAGCAGTGGAGAAGTATCAGCAAGAGGCAGAAAGAATTCTTCATAATGGGTTCTCTGCCAGATGCTGGAAAACAGCTTCAGCCAGCCTTGTTAGCGGAGCAGTAGCTGAATAGCATGTGAGCCCTTTCAGAATCACTTTGTACAGCAGCAGATTCAGGCTACAAACCAAACCATGCCTTCAATGCCATATCTTCCCCACAGGATTGGGAGAGTGCACCTGGAACAAACATTGAGGATATATATATATTTGGGATACACACACACCATTGGCTTCGTTACGTGTGTCAAGACTAGGCCCTACTCTATTGCATGGGTTTTAAAGTCTCTCCAAGGGAGCAAAGAATTCCACTCAGGAGTTAAGCCATCATTCCCATCCCAAACACTTAGGACCATTTGTGAGTTCTCCTCAGGCATCTCCTAATACATCCCAATTTTTCCACGGGGACTTTGGCCATTTTTTGGAAGCTGAAAGCTAGTCTGCAGGTCTTCCCCCTACCTAGCCTAGTTTCAGGGACAACTTGTAGGAGGGTTAAGCAAGAAATCTTTGCCTCCCCTATAATGTTCAGCACCAAAGACCAGAATGGAGCCCCACTACTATAAAAATAACTCAAATGCTTATCCCGTTGGCAGCAGGATACCCTTCCCTCTTCTTTCCTCCGCCTTGCCGTGAGCAGCAAAATGTCGTGGTCTTGACCGGACAGAGAGTAGGGTACTCAGTGGCACCTTTAGTGTCTTAGCAGCCTTAAATGCCATTCTCACCCTGATGGCTGGGGGGGGGGGGAAGGGGATAATAAAAAGTTATCCTACTATATTTTGAGTACCATCTAGAAGAGCCTGTCCTTCAGCAAACACCTACACAGGGATAAAATTCCACTATCAACATCACCATCTTTAAAGGCAAAGCAAGCGGTACACTGGCATATACTCTACTGCAAGTGAGGTGAATCCGTTCCTCTAATCCAGAGCTTTCACACCTGTTGAAAATTTTCTCTGGCTTTCTCTTCAACCAGAGGCCCCAAACCTACATGCAGATTCATAAACTCATATCCGCTGCCTGGAGCAACATTTAAAAAGTGGAAGGATTTTTTTTTATGAGGAAAAAAACAACTTTGGCAGCATGGTCTTCTTGCTACAAGTTTTGCAGGTACTGTATTCAAACGCAAGGTGATACCCTTCCTCGCTGAAGACAGTGAAAGGAGAAGCCACTTCATAGTTTAATATTGAAATGACTGAAAAAGGTAGTGATACTAATATAGAACCTGGTAAAAACAAACACATGATTGAAACACACATTTTATTTAAGAGACTAATATCAAGCCTCTGACATACCCACTCACTGTGGGCTGGGAACGTGACTACCAACTCTGCTGTACTATACTCTCCCAAGTGCTCATTGATGAAGATGATTCAAACTGATATGCTTTCATCAGTGTGCCCAAATTTACACTGAAGCCTTCAAAGATACTGTCAAGCTGTGAAACAAATGAGCTGTTGCAAAGAAAGCAAGGCCCTATCCCAAGTAGCTAAATGTACATTAAAATCTAAGGCCTGCAGCCAGGGCACACTTTAGAAAGCAGAGTGCCTAAAACACAAGGAAAGTTGAAATATCTGTTTTTTAAAGCACTTAAGGAAACTTGTTTACAATTTGGTAGCAAATGGGAAGGGGAAACAATATAGAAAAGTTCTATAGTTTATATTGAATCAGAAAAAAAGTGTTCTAGGAAAGAGAGAGCTTCCAAGGAGTCCCTCAAGCCAATGAACAACCAGAAGTTAAGAGCATAAGGATACAGACTGTATATTCAAAGTAACTGCCTGGGCACCCTGAAAGTGAGAAGGGCCAGGTCTTTATATATAGATTTATAGAAAGAATCAAATTCCTGGCACAAAAAAATTCAAAAGCTCCCTCCCCCTTTTCAAAATAGTTCTCTCTCTCTCTCACACACACACATGTTGAAGGAGGTGTTTATACTTATTTCACATTTAATCATCAGTTCATATCCTTGGCTTTTGGGCAGTTAGACCCTGGAGAAGACTGCCAGTACCCTTTCCCGTGTGTATGTCAGTTCAGTCATCCCCAACATCAAGCAGGTTCAATAGGAAAGTGGAGGGCAGGTTGCCTCTGAAATGCTAAAATAACTGTATCATGATTGGAAAAAAAAACCAAAAAAACACAAACGTACCCAGAGACAAGCGCACACATACAGAAAAGGTGATGGCAGGAAGCTCTTGTCAGATACCCTGTTGCAGCCAATAGACAAAGATGTAGAAATTTCCTCAGTTCCAACTTTCTGCAGAAATCAGAAGTGATTGTGAAACAAACAGATTATTTGGCTCTCTTGCTCCCCATCCCCGCCTCCCCACAAAAGATCCCCAAGAACTTCGATCTCCCTCCCATCCAGAAAACGCAGACTGTCTGCTTTTGTATACTGCTCCCCCAGCAACCCCTCCTCCCACCTACACCACCACCCCTGGCAAGCTCCCACAGTAGAAGAAGACTGAGTAGTCACTAACCCCTGCTTACAGAAGCCTAGGGGAAAAAAAAAAAGTTTCACTGTTGGATCAAAGGTTTGAGGCAGAAAACACTTTCAGGACAGAGCGTGAAATCAGCAGCAGATGAAAATTCCACTGTCATTTCAAATATTCTACTGAGCCAGTTTCCCTGTTTCAGCCACAAATGGTCTGCAAACAACCAAAGAAGCCCCATAAATCCCAAACTTTAGCCCCCCAAAGACACTGAAAATCCAAGGCCAGATAATCATTTAAGAAAGTCTCTATGTTCATCATGAAGTTAACTTCTTTTAATCAGTAAGATGGGACATGGAAAAAGAAAAAGGAAAAAAAAAAATCACATCTTTCACCTCTCCCTACAAAGCTGAGTCTTAGCCAGCCTCCGTTCAAGAAGGGAGAAGGAGCCAATGGGCTATATATGTCCCCACCCCTCCACCCTTTTGCCATTTGTTGACCTTTGTATTATGCCACTAACAGAACCCTAGAAACTGCTTTGATAGAAGGGATGAGGGCGGGAAGGGGGTGGACAGATCTTGGATGCAGTGCACATACTAATGCCAAAGACCAATGAATGAGCAGCTGAACAATTTGAGAGTCCCAGGAGAAAGGCAGACATCTAACGCCTCTCTGGAGAGGTTCACGTCGAAATCCCAATTCATTAATCCTCATGTTTACCCCACTACAGTGTGACCTTCACACAGGAAGCGGAAAGAGAGGGTGTAAGCACGGCAGCACATTTCACCCAGAATCCTGAAATAGCAAGTCCCATTAAAAATAGGTTTCTTTCTCCTACTGCTTCTAGACCCTAGGCCTAGAAATAACAGGAGAACAAGGGCTAGTGATCTAAACTGAGCCTTTTCTGCTCAAAGGCAACATTTTTCGATACCAGCCCACAAAACAAACACTTTTCTTACCCTTATCACCCCATGAGATTTAAAATACTATTAAGGGATGAGGACACACCAGGAGAACTGAAGTCAAAAAATTCAAATATAAAATTAGCTTAATCAATTATTGCAGTCATGGGGTTCTCAAGGAAACAAGGCTGAATTTGCCTGCCCAGAAACTGATCCCCTCAATACCAGATCACCTGTACCAAAGAATGAATAGAACAGTCTTTACCTTTTGGGAGGGGGGGGAAGTGAGGGGAGAGAATACAATAAAGCAGTTTCACCACTTAAGCCCTACCACCACTTCGGGTCTGATAAACCAGCCACACAGATTGCCACTGACCGCCCACCCGGCCCAAGTCTGAAACACCGTAGGCAAGTGAGACTAATAGAAATTAAACGCATGAAGAGTGGGCCACCAATGCCTAAAGTCAGTTGCATCATCACTGTGACGTGTAAAGTGTGGGCTGGGCTGCTAAAAATTTCTCCAGGCTAACCTTTGTCAGCTTCTCTGCAAGACTACATTAAGCACTTAGGAACCAAACCAGTTACCAAAGGGTTTCTATTTTCCTCCTAGTAATTTGAGCAATTCCCTAGACTCTTCCAAAATTCTGCTTAGCCCCTTAAATATTTGTGGTTGAGGAAGAAGTTGTTGCAAATCGGCAATAAAAGAAGCTTTTGGGGCAGAACTGCTTCAGTGTCAAAAATACCCCATCCAGTGTATCCAGCCTCTCGTTCTGACAAACATGAACCCCTACCTTGTCAAAACAGGAAGAGAAACACTGGGACTGAGGTGAGTTCAAGCCAAAAATCCTTGGCAGCTCTTATTCAATCTGCCCGCCTTAAAGCAGGCAGAGGAAACCCTATTGTCATGTCCAGATTTGGGTCTCTGCTCCTAAAACCCACAGCAGTGATGGCAACCACAATGTAGCCACAGTTTCTTTTGGAAGCCCAGCACACATATCACCTATTCTCTTAAGCTAGACTTCCTCTTCCCCAGTCACACACACAGCAATTTTCTGGGGGTGCAGGCACTGAATAGACACCATTTCAGAGGTACCTAACTGAGCCACCTCCAGAGCATCCTTCTTCTGGGGAATCTGTAGCAGACAGCCTTTCACCAAACATTAACATTTCTTCAAAAGAGGAACAAGGACAGCTAGCCCTGACTCTATTAATGAATACTGCACATCATTTAAACTTTACACGAAGCAAGATGCAGGAGTTGTCATGAAATTAAAAGTGAGAAATCCAATCTCTACCCTCAACCTATCTACCCCCTGGACACACTGTGCCCAGAGACAGCAGACCAATTGGTCTATCACATAGCAACTGAAACAGCTACAGAACCAGAGCCAATTAAGAGGTGTCAGTGGTGAAGGGGGTTGAAACACCCTTCTCACTGTTTCTACACTATATTAACCAACTGCCTGACTTGAAACAAAACATTTTCTTCAGTGCCTTTCTATACTGCCAGAGTATTGGGGACATTTGCACAACTGAAATCAAGGGCAAAAATGGAAGAAAATAAAATTAAAGCTTCAGGTGTTTTGGAAATATCACAGGAAAAAAATAATGCTCTGGTGTAAAAAAAAAAAAAAAAAAGAAAAAGCAAATCTTCTCTGAACAGTTCTGTCAATCAGCACTCAAGGAAGGTATCAACAAATGACTTCACTCTCATGTAGAACCTGCAACCATTTTGAAAAGTGTCTGGAAGGAGGGTGTACTGGCCAAGTGGATGAGTACAGAAGGTATTTCAAAGCAATTTCAATTCCTTTTGTTTCCAAAATCATTAATTTTAAAGTGTGGAAGTCATTGGCTTCACTTGTTCCAAAACAAAATGCAAACAATGGCCCTGGGATCTTTTTAGAAGCATTTTCATGCTTTCAAAATTTTGCAGGTACTGTACAGGTAAAGCCAATTTTTCTAGAGTACCTGTTATTTGAAATTCACTTTCTTCAGAAAGTAGTCTTCATCCTGTTTGTCTGGAATGAGTTTGATCGTGACTCACTCCATTGGAGATGGATTTACCTGTAGTCTCCTTAGTCCTGTTATTAGGCGTATGGGGTAAAAGGAAGAAAGAGGGTGCATTTTAGATTTAATATTTACAGCACACTTGAACAATGTGTGCTTTCATGTTTTTTTTTTCCAAAATAAAATGGACATACATCAAGACCCCATCTTTAAAAATCTTGTAAGGTGACAAAGTGCAAGATCCCTTTCATTAACTCCCCCCACCCAGTCTCCCATTGACCACGGGGTGGCTAGCTACCTCTCATGTCTAGAAGGGGCTATTTCAGGCTCTCAGGAGGTCTCTATTCTTCCCTACTAAATATAGACACTGCCACTGTGCACATGCCTTCATCACCTTCAGGCTAGACTACTATAGTTCACACGTTTCAGGGTTCCCCTTGAAGCTTATCCAGAAATCACAGCAGTTAAAAGAACAGGAGAGCTTGACACTCCTAAATTTAAGAATTAGGGTACCTGAGAGGCCAGCTTTACACACTTTTCCTGAGTGATTGATGGCAAGATACCAAATTCAATGGCTTGGTGATCCTTTTACCCATAATGCTTTGTATCAAGCAGTTCAAAGAACTGAATGAGGTGGTCTCATACCCATAAATCTAGCTTACCTATCTGCTGCAAATATTTGAGTTTGGTCTAGTGCTTCGTAGCTCCTCTATTATTAATAGGACTAGTATTGTGGTAGGGACTCAGCTTCAAGTCCTTCCTTGAGGCCATCTGGCAGAGATTCTTAATGAGTGTTCAAGGCTACTAAATGATGCACTCTCAGATTTGAAATTTTCCTCTTTTCTTGGGCCTTAGTTAAAGCAATATAATATATTTTCAGAGGGAAAAGTAATTTAAGCTTAAGTGTTCAATGGCTGTTTTTTAGATACTAGCTGATTTTTCATATATGTGTGTAGGTATATATATACACACAAAATATATAATATACTCAAAATATATATACATATATACACACACATACACACACAAAAACCAAACAAAAACTAGACTCTAAGCTCATCCTCTAGGATGTAAGCTGGTTGTGGATAGGGAACAAGTCTGCCAACTCTGTTATACTGATCTCTCCCAAGTGCTTAGTACAGTGCTCTGCACATGGTAAGCGCTCATATATGTTTATTTTTATTTGGCAGAGTTCCGCTTGCTTTTCCACTGGAAATATTACTCTGTTTTCTCCATGGTGTGACGACATCCAAGGATTTTCGTCTGCTCTCTTCTTCCTTTAAATCTGTGACAAAAACAGATTCATCAAACTGTTTAAGGCTGACCAGTGACTTTCTTTTCCTCAGTGAAGTATGTCACCCACAGTTTTAAGGTGGAATCGTTGAGATCTCTAAGTTTCATAAAGAGCTGCAGAATTACAGTTCAAACAGTCTGAACCCACTTTCACTAGCAGAGTCAAGATGCACTAGTCACAGGTGTGATCCCACTGGAATCTGGCAGAGCAACTCAAAAAGATTTGCCCTTCCCCCATCCCTTTAGAGAATGGTAAATTAAGTCAATGCTTCAGGCACCTGTCTGCAGTCCACTGAAAGAACTCTAAAAAGAATTCATGTAATGGAGGTGGCAAGCAAGAGGAAGGGGAGGGGTTAACTCACCTGGAACACAAAGCCTCCACACACATCAGGAAGGAGGAGATGACATGCGGAGATCCTTTTGCGGCACTCTCAACAGATTCTTTGCCTGAGAGAATGTGAAATCCCAGCGCCTCTAAAACCCCAAACTTTCTAACACTAGGAGGCATTCTTTCTGTCTCACAATGACCGAGAAGAATTGCTAAAGCCTAAACGTGGCTTCAACAAGGTGCTAGGAGGCAGAAGGCAGGAGGAGAGAGTATGAGAGAAAGAGAGAGAGAGAGAGAGAGAAGGGCAGGAGAAGAATTTTCATACTGCTAGATGTAGAAAGTGGAGTCGCTATTTTCCTTCCCTCCCACCCTTCTCAGGAAGGAAAACTCCCCCGAGAGCTGCTGGGATTTACCCATCAGTCGACACAAGGCTTTCTACTCCCCTCCCCCAGGAGGGACAGGGCCTGAATGCGGTCTGCCTGCTGACCAGATTCTTGTAATAGCTTTATGTAAATGAAGTCTAACTCTCACAATTTGCTAGTGTGCAGTGCACTGGGAGAGGGAAGGGATGGAGGAGCTGGGGGGGGGGGGGAAGAGGGGAAGAAGAGGGGAGGAGGAGGATCCACATTACACATCAACAAAGCGGAAGGTTAATTTGAAACTCACAGCCCTGCTGCTTGTCTTTCCCTCGCTCTCCTTCTCTCTGTGCAAAGCCTGACATCTACAGTTCTGTCTGGCACAGTCAGGGGCTGCTAATCGGAAACGCACGCAAGGACGCCGGGTCCAGAAGGCAGGAGCTCTCGCGCTCCTTCAGCGACCACACAGCTCTGAAGACTTTCTCTTGCACACAAACCAGACGAGCACAAATCCACTTCGGCCCTGTGCCGTGAATGGGCAGATGTTCTGGAACAGGGAGGGGGTTGGGGGGTGGGGGTCCACATCAGCCAAGAGTATGCCATGATCCAGAGTGTAGCATCGCTATGGACATCAAATCATCAGCAGGCTCCTCCTAACCAAAAGTGCCTTCTGTGCATATTGGGCAATACGAAAGGCTGCACTGGAACAAAGGACGGTTCTCCTGGAGTGCACTGACCTCACATCAAAAGTCAAACGCCTGATGAGAACTTATCTGAGAAGAAAAGAAAGCTCTCTCCCCTTAAAAAAAAAAAAGAAGAAAAAAAGTCGGTTACCTCAGAACCTTGTCCATTAGTCCTTCAGTACTGTCCACGTCACAGCCAAACCACTCTAGCATGGGTGCACCGGCCAATGTGGACAGGAATTTATTTTAAAACACACACCCATCCTATTAACTGCTTTACAGAACACTTCTGTTTTTCAACTGCAGAAAGTGAAAAAAAAAACAACCCACCTTCTTCCTACTGAAAAAGCTTAAAGTAGAGTTTATAATGCTCCAGCAAGGAATAGGAGCTGCAGTCTGTACCCAGTGCACCGTCTCCTCGCGGGGAAAAAAAAAATCTCATTTTAAAACCACAGCATTTCAGATGTGCGATATATCATTTCTTGCTAAAAAGAGATTCTGGAGTTAAAACCGACTCTACCCCATTCAGTGCTGGCTCCCATAGCAATTTCTACGATTTTACAGCTCTACAAGTTAACCCCTTCCACTTGGGTATATATAAAAAGTGAGTAGCCATAGGCATTTCCCTAGAAGTAAAAACCTTCTGTATCGGAGGACTATGAACTTAACCCACTTCACTTATGGGACAGAAGCTAACCGCTATGGCCTAGACCCAATCAACCAAGTCCACATGGTAATTAAGCAAGGGAATCTTTTATACCTTCGAATAAATCCCACTTGGAGCTACATGTACTCGAGGTACCTGCGTGGGCTGTATCAGCAGTTTAGATACCAAAAGGAGAGTCTTTTTTTCTTTTCTAGGGAAAATTCTTCCATGTAAAGGGTAGTTTGTAGCCCTTACTTTGGATTCAAAATAGAGCCCCTTGCCTGTCAGAAGTGGACAAGACCTCAAGGAAACACCTCTCCCCCTTTATTCTAAAGGGGTGACTAAAATTTCCCAGCCAGCCAATACCCCAGCAAGAAAGAGAGAAGGCCCATAGGGAGTACAGTAGTGGGCCAGAAATACAAGGCAGAGCAAGTCAGGAGTGTTTGCACATGTGACAGTGTGCGTGTAGAAAACGTGAAAAAAGAATGGGAGAAAGCTAAATCTAGAGAGGCTTTCCAGGTAAAGTATCATCAGTCAAAGGCCAGCCTCTAGGGATATTGATTCCAGGTCAGTCTCAAGAACTGAAGAGATTTTCAAAAATAGTTTTGCCAGGCACACTCTGAGCCTTAGTGGGTTACTATACGGTAACAAAAGCCGTTCCAAAAATTAACATAAAGAAGGAATGAGACTGATGACAATAATCAAAACTGTGAGGCATCGAGCATACTTGAGGTTGTACTAAAATAGCATATTTTTAAAAAATGCTCCAAAAAGTTCCTTCAGAACCTTGGAGCTGAGAACTCCAGACCTGAAACTACCTGGCAGAAACAAACTGTCAGATTAATTTAAGACAATAAGAAAATGTCTGTAGTCTCTGAAAATCTAATTTTGTTGCTTTTCTTTACCTTTTATTAACAAGGGGCATCTTCATAATTCAATAACACGATGAAATCGGCTGAGCAACAGTTAAACATCTTCAGTAAAACGGGAAAAAACCCAGAGAAGCAAGATACAAGCTGTAAAGCAACCCCAAAATGTCCAGAAGTGCTGTACAGAGAACCCTTGAGGAATTTAGTAGCACAGAGACAGGGTCCTAAGCAATGGCCACCAGAATCTACTTCCTCTTCTCGAAGAGGCCTAACGAGCAGGAACATGAACTGACTTGGGTCCCACTTTATCACCTAATTGGGCACTGGCCACAGACCAAGAGTGAGCTCCAGCCTGTGCAGTGCACTAAAATCAAGACCGCTATCTGCTGGCTGCTACGCCCATCGGGAATAAATAGGAATATAAAATTGCCTGGACGCTGCCTTCCCCTCCCCCATCTGCAGAAAGCACTTTTAATCACAAAAAAAAGCCATTTTAGAGGTGACTTGCAATCTTAACAATTACATGCAGAATTAACACCCTCTGAAATATCGACTTTTTTTTTTTTTTTGGTAAGTGACATGCCAGATTTGGAATACCACTGCTCCTCCGCCACAGTTGCTGGGGAGATAAACACCTTCCCTGCACTGACTGACACACTGCTCTGAGGACTCGACAAACCCACTACTAGAGAGGTAACCCTACCATGACTCCCAGTTCTGTCCGACCAGCCTAGTCTCATCTGGAAATCATAATCGATGACAGCCGTGAATATAAATATTTAAAAATAAATAAGGGCGCCTTTTCCCCTTTTACCTTCTTCACTTTACCTCCAGCCCCTCCTTCTCCTCCTTCAATTCCCAGAGCCCGAGGACTGACTCAAAGGCTTAGCTAGGTGGTAAATTACCGACTCCGACTGTGCCAAACCCACCTCACTGTACTCGCACACTCATCCTTTGCATTCTTTCACTTTAACGGAGGCAAAATGATCCTTGAACTACGAGAGAGGATTGGCAGCATTCTGACTTTCATCTAAAACCTTGGTTGTGTGTTTTCAGCACAACTGGGTTTATTCGCGCAAATCCTTCTACTTCCTTGACATATTACATATACAGATTGATTTTAAAAACAAGTGCTTAAATAATGTTAAGGATTCATCCAGGAAAAATCCCAGCAAAAGACATGAAACTGTAGAGCTGAGGTTCACTACATGCCCTCAGTTCACCCCCATAATGCCTAGGCAGTTATATTTAGGGACCTGGTATGGGCTGTGTACCAAGGTCCCCTTGGGCATTCTTCAGAATGCAGATTTTCCACACAGCAGACCACAACAGCTCCTTCAGAACCATTAGAGTCTGCTGTGCCAAGGCCTACGCACAGATGTTTCGATTCACATTCCCCTGACAACAAACCTCAATGCTTCCATCTATCACGGCAATGCAAATTCCATAGATTAAATTTTTCCCAAAATTGTAGATAAAATAGAAATGATTTCAGGAGTTGAAAACTATGCTTGCTATAAAGAATACCTTCAGGAGATGGAAACTTACGTTTGCTATAAAGAATAACTTTGGGAGCTGAAACCAGTTTGCTACAAAGAACATTTTCATTTGACCTCCCCACCTCCTTTCACCCCAAGCCTTCCTCAAAACATAGGCATACGAGACCTTCGGAAATGAGTAAGAAGCTATGCAAATGTGAAGGGCTTTTAAAAAGCAATTTTTACGTGCAAGGGATGTTAAATTACACGAATGCAAAAAGCAAAAACTTAGAAAACATTTTAAAGCCGTTTTATGGCTTCGGAAATGAACAGACAAAAGCTTTTTTTTAAAAAAAAAGAAATATATTTCTTGTGTGGGAGAGTGAAAACAGCATTATCCATGCAAGACTTCAGACACCAATTTTAAACCCAGAGGGGTATTTACATATGTATTACAAAAGCTTGAAATTGGGAATTTTTAATAAAAGTAAGAACAGACTCTTAAATTCAGCTTTACACACAGTGCTGAGATACAACAGGGGCGTTAAGGCGTGGGGGGAGAGGGGCGGCAGAGAAAGGAGAAGGGGAAAGAGTTGGACTCCTTGCTTTGTTCATGGACCATCTCTCCCTCTAACACATCCGTTTACACTCTTGTCTCACACAAACCAGTGAATACTTCGAGGGCAGAAGGTAGAGGGAAGAAGGGGAGGAAAAGGAGCAGAGAAGAAATGTGTGGTTGGGGGGGCGGTGGTAAGCAGGGAAGGAGAAGGAGGACACGTTAACTCTTGAAATGCATTAATTTTTTAAAAAATAAAAATATTTTATAATAAATGTTGCCTCTTTTCTATTACGTGCCAACCAGTCCCCTTAACACGCAATATAGGTCCAAAGACATCTTTATAATCAAATACTATATCAGAAACAATTCATATGAACAACAGTAAAATCCTGAAATTGGATTTAAAGCTTTTGTTGCTTAGTAATTCTTTTGCTGCCAAACCAAGAGCAGGAATGACAAAGGCGAGGGGAGGTCTTAAAAAGTAAACAAAAGGTGGCCCTGCTTCCCTAAAATAAGCCCCCATTTCACCTATTTATCTCAACGGATTTTTTTTTTTTAATGTATACAAAGGTATCAAAACCCCCACACTGAAACCTACGGTACTGTGCGAGCCTGTTGGGCAGTGGGTTAGGATTTAGATTTCTATAGAGGTTGTTGCAATTGCTAGCGAGGCCTACGGTGAATCTGCTTCATGCTGTCCCATTTGTTCCTCTGTGGACAAATAGAAACTGTGAAATTTAAAGAATGGATGAAAAAAATTTGAAAACAAAGAGGTTAAAAAAATAGGACAAATGTTTTTGCTTTTGTGTCTTCCTGAAGCAATTGTTTGGAAGACTCTGCATTGACAATAACCATGAGAAGGCCATCCAAAGGCGAGGAGTACACGAGGCGACTTCTTGCCTGCTGCCTTTGGTCTGACTGAAAAGCACCTTAGCTCAGTTCTTTGGGAACAAAAGGCCAGTCCCATGGAAGGGGGTAGAGGTTACCCATGGTTTTCACATCGAGGCAAGTGTCAATGCTGGTTCATTTTTCACCCCGTCTTAGTCGCAGAAAAGCTAAGTGAACTTCCTAATGACTGTTCTTCCTTTACTCCTATTGTACCCAAACATTTTTTTTTTAAGGCCAAAAAAAAATTCAAAATAAACATTTCGATTCTATAAACTTATTTTTTCCTCTCTCTTCCCTCTACTCTATCTTTGTTTTGAGTGTGCACTCAACTATAGATTCCACAAAAAAAAAAACCACCCCAAAACTGGACATGGGTTAATTTTTAGTAACATCAGGAGAACTGGTCCTAGATTTACAAAAGGAGTCAAATTGACAGGAGAGAAGGGGGGGGGGGGATAACTATACTCAGAAAATGGATTATTAGGCTGAAGAAGTGGGATTTGTTGTTGTATTTTTAAAAGCAACAACCACCACCAAAAAAATCAGGGATGGAGAAACGGGGGTGGGGGACCCGTGGAAAGCGAGAAGCCTTGAAACATTTTCCTTCTTTGCACAGCATGAAGTCCACTAATGCCAGCTTCAGATTTGCAAGTGAATTGAAATCGTCATTAGAAGTTCTGGGGGGACAACAGGGGAGTATTAAAGGCACTAAAAAGAAGAGAGAAAAAACAAAGAAAAGGAAACGAGATGAATCACTGCCTGCCACTACAGCCCATGGACAGACCACGGAAAGTTGATGTCTGAGTGTTTAACCAGATACTAGGATCGCAGCTCCTTCCCCAGCAGGCAAACCATAGAAGGAGGAAAAGCCACTCGACCCTCAGCCTTTGAACCCAGAGCTCGCTCCACCGTTGCACTTTCCCCTTCCCCACATTGCCACAGGCTTCAGCTGAAAAACCAAGGGGGTTGGGGTGGGGAGGGGGGCGGGGGGGAAGGAGAGGGTCAGGGGGCGGAGAGAAGGAGAGGAATATGTGAGGAGGTACAATAAACAACTCAAATATGAAAGGAAATGACATCAGCAAAGTGAAGGACCTGTTTAATTCAGATCAAAACAAAACAAACTTCTAAACCTTTTGTGTATACAAGATAACTCTATAAAAAGCCTTCCTAAAATGTCACCAAGAGAGTCAACACATCAGCATCACAACAAGAAGACAGATGACAGTTACTGGGGAGGAGGGGGAAGAAG
This sequence comes from Ornithorhynchus anatinus, assembly GCF_004115215.2. NCBI lineage: Eukaryota > Metazoa > Chordata > Mammalia > Monotremata > Ornithorhynchidae > Ornithorhynchus > Ornithorhynchus anatinus. The sequence goes on from NC_041738.1 coordinate 38,737,501, forward strand.
GGAGAAAGGCAAAATGAAGGGAAGGTGAAGGGGGGGAAAAAAGCTAGGAAGCGGCCAAAAGCCCAGCTGACTATTTTTTTCCTCTGCTGATACTTAATATTTATTGGTGTTTATAATCTAAAAGCCATGCTCTGTGTTTCACTTAATACAGGACCAGACAGTGCTCCCTAATGAGACAGCATTACAATCAGCTTGTAATACTGAATTTTTAATGCTGCCAAGGATTCTGTTACATAATAATATGAAAAACAGAAGCAGAAAGTGGGCTGGCAGTGACACGACACACTAGGTTACTGACAACTCCCAAAAGCAGGTCTTCTTCCACCTCCTCTACATCCACCCCTATCACTTATAATTTGCCATTAAGGCTCAATCAAAATGCTGGGGGTTAGGCTTTTTTTTTTAAATTCTGGCTAATCCCATACTCACATTTTAATTCCAAATTTTACCCCCAAATTCTGTTCAATAGTCTGCATTCTTGCTCAACTGGGGTCAGAAGATCCAAGAACCTAGGCGTTTTTCTGGGGCTCGGATGGGAGGCCAACTATAAAGGAAAAAATTAGTAACTTTTTTTTTACTCTAAGCACACAAAAATAAAAATGGTAAGAGATCAGAGCACTAAAAGAAAGAAGGAAAAATGAAGTCTGCTGATCATATTCACAGCTGCTGCACTCAGTTTACATTGGTGTAATTTAAAAGTATATATATATAGCCGCCGTTGCTCCTCTCTGTAATACCCCAAGACTGTAAATCTATAACCACTGCAATGATTTAGTGATTAAAAACATGATAACATATTGTGTAACTGCAAACCACAGAATCCCTGCCAACTCTCCTCAAAGATAAAGAAAAAAAAACCATATAGAAAATATGTTGCTTGCAGCAATCTTCCTAAACTCAAAGATTTTAATAAAAAAGGCACGGACTAGGCAAATTGGAAGAAGGGGTAGTGAATTCTTGGTAAGAATAATAGAGAAAAAAGGGGCTTTATGTAGGATTCTCCTTCTTGTACTAACAAATTACGATCAAAACATGTCTTTTCTATTCTCCCTTTTTTTAATAGTTTGTTCTAACTGGAATAACTGGTCTTGTGTGATGTCTTGCATATTCAAAGCAGCTTTGTAATAGGATATGAGACCCAACCTTATTTGCCTGAACCCAATGGGGGTTTTTTTCTTCCCCCTCCTCCTGGCCTGTTTGGATTTTGTGATGTGGGCTTTTTTGTTGCTGTTTAGGGTATATATTGTCTGTGTGTGTGTGTGTGTGTGTGTGTGCATGCGTGCGCCTGCGCACACCCTAACATTCTTCAAGCTATGGAGCAAACACCTGAGAGGGACGGCTGCAATTAGTATCATGGGGGGGAGGACGACCACCAAAAATAAAGACAAAAAAATAAAATAAAGGCAGCTGCTGGGGCTCTGGCCTCTGAGCAGCTGACTTGACCCTATCCCTCTACTCTTTTATTTCCCCTTTGCAGGATTCCTGCACCTTCAGTGAGATCCGAACTCAATGTGACCCTAGGGAGGGAGTCACCCAGGCCCATCTTAAACAGGAATGAGAGAAGGGAAGATAAAAACGAAGAGATGTGTGCATATGCATATAGACTGCTACACTGAATACATACATTGTGCATGCATGTGTGCCTACATTCATATATCCAAACACACATCAACGCGTACTGCCAAGCACACCTAATGGTCAGTTTCAAGCTCAGCTTAAAAAGGAACGCCCTTTCCTAATATCTAAAAAATGAGAGTTTAAGCATGTGGGTGGGGGGGGGAGGGCGGTTTGTTTTTTGCCTTTTTTTTTTTTTACTCTTAAATACCCAAAACAGAGTACACATAAACACACACATGCACAGCAGACAGCTATTCTGGGGAATCTTATAAGTTTAAAAAGTGCATGAATCGTCATCTTTCTGAAACAGAGCAGAACAGTTTATTCAGACGAATCAATAGGAAAGAGCATTTGCAAATATTTAGATAAGCACTGTGCGATTCAGCATTAAGTAATTAAAAACTAAAACTAAAGGAAGGAGGGGGAAGGAAAAGGGTTGTTGGCCTACAGTGGCTTTTTCTGCCTACACCTCTCCCTCCTCCCCCCCAACCGCAATCCTTTCAAAACTGACTCCGTGTACACTTTTTACGAAATACTGCTCATGCACCATTTGCATTCTGTTTCAAAATCCATCTCCAAGCACGAATTTCACCTCCTACCAGGATTTCAGGACTGGCTACAAGATAACAGTGCCTGCATTGTAACTAACACCAATACACCCTAACAGAATAAAAAAATAGGCTATCTGCACTTTTTAATACGGCTTACGGTCCCTGGTGCTTTCTCCTCTCCTGTATGTATATCTATAAAACTTAATTTTTTAAAAAAGAAAATCCCATCTTGGATTACGAGAGGGCCCGTGAAGTGTTATTAATTCAACCTTCTCATAAACATCACCTAAATTCATCCACTCTTTCTCCCCCACGCCCCGCGTGAACATTTCGATGTCAAATACCTCAACACCTACATGGAGAACGAACACATTCACACACTCAACACAAAAGTAAAATGAAGGAATTTTAAAATGAGACCGATAGTCTGTCTACTTCCCCTATAACAGTTCCAGAGGTCTGTGCAGTAAATTCTGGGGTTTGTTGTATTGCCATTAAATCCACACTAGGAAGAGAGAAGAGCCTCTTGAGCACCCAGACTGCAGATATTATAGAAATTTACAGTAAATGTAGGAACACGATTTCAGCACATTGCCCTATTGATTATGCAGATAGTGATCAATCTCCCCCCCCCCTTTCCATCTACAAGCCTCTATTTTAAAGATGCTCAGAAAACAAGTTATCCTGAAAGCACTCTTCGAGAGGGGAATGAAAGGGAATTAAAAAGGAAATACAACAAATCCCAAAATGTCTCCTCTTAAAGGATCTGAAAGTTTTAAAAATTCCAAAGTGAATTTATGTTCTGGTAATTTGTCTCTATGATGCATTTACTGTATTTCACAGTCTTGAAATGTAACCCTTTCTACATTTAAAAAAAAAGACACTAGGAATGGAAAGTAAAAAAAGATTTCCTCCTCACGCCTTAGATGGTCTCAAAAATTTAAACCGACAAAATGGTGATATTTACCCTAACTCGGAGCAGAGAAAAAAAAAGTTGTGACATTTTGTGTTTTTGAAAGCACTTGTAATCTTTTCCAGCCATTTCGACAATAGGTGGTATTACAAAACACTGTACACATTCAGATTTTCAAGCAACAGATTCATCGTGCGGCTCCACGAAAGGAAAAATGGAACATCGCCCGAGAACATCCAGGGAGTCCTCCAGTCACAATTCGGATGCACCTGCAAATGTTACATTTCGATCTACGCTCGGGATTTCGCCGGCAAAAGGGGGCCCATGAAAAATGCGGAGTGGAAAAATCGAGGAATATTGCATTGGCGTCTCAGGGATAAAATACACGGAGAGAGGAGAGAGGGCAAGGGGGTTAGTCTGGAAAGAACATAAACAATCCCAGATTCACATGAGAGACAGAGAGAGAGAGACAGAGAGAGAGAGAGAGAAGAAAATATCCTCCGATGTCTAGCAACTCAGTTAGCAAAAAGCGGGGTCTCCCCCAGGGGGGAAAGCGCAGCCCCAAGCCCCTCGGAGCCCTGAGTGTCCGGGGAAGGGCCCCCTCTGGGTGCTAGCCGACGGGGCAGGGCAGGGCAGGGCAGGGCAGGGCAGAGCAGGGCAGGGCAGGGCAGGGCAGAGAGAGCAGCAGGTAAAGGGTCTGGCCAGCCCTGCCCGGGGCAGCTGCTTTTGGCCCCTTCTCCCTCCTGCGGGATCCGCTCTTCTTCAGCTCGGGCTTCTCCGTCCTCGGAAGTTAAACCCCAATGCAGAAGGCGCCCGGTCACCTCTGGCAGCATCTGCAGCGAATCCACCCAGCCAAGCCCCGCCGGGTGTGCGGTGCTGCCGCTGCCGCTGCCGCCGTTGCCGCCGCCCAGCAGCGAGGGAGCCAGTCCCGGCTGGTCCCGGCTCCCAGCGCGCCCGCCGCGGTCGGGGTGGAGCGCTTGGGTGCTGGGGGAGGAGGGAAAGGGGAGAGAAAGGGCGGGGAGGGCGCGGGGGGGGGTCCCTGCTGCTAACTGCACCCCGGGCGGACCCCCCTGCCGGTGCCTTTGTCTCTGCGCCCGGACGGCGGCCGGGGCTCCCCCCTCACCTCCCTGCCCTCCGGAGCCGGCCCGTCCCTCCCCACTCCTCCCCTCCCCCCCCCACTCCATGCACCCCCCCCCTCTTTTTTCCCAGTCCGGGCTCCGCTTCCAAACTCTCCCTCTGCCCCGGCGGCTCCCGGCTCCGCGCCCGGCCGCTCGGGGGGTCGCCGGCCGGGAGCCGCGGGGGGGGAGGGGGGTCGGGATGGGGAGGGGGAGGGCGCCGATGGCGCGGGGGGGGGGGGGGGAGAGAAGGAGCCGGGACAGGGGGGCGGCAGCGGGAGGAAGAAGAAGAAAAGAAAGAGAAAGTTTGGCGGTGGGGGGAAAGGGAGGGAAAAAAAAAGCAAGAGGGAAGGAGAGAAGCCAGCGAGAGAGGGCGAGCCGGAGAGGAGGGAAAGCGTCCGGGGCAGGGGGAGCCCGGGAGGGGGCAGGACATTCCCCATGCAAAGCAGCCGGAGCGCCCCGAGGAGCCCCGTCCGTCCGTCCGGGAGGAGGAGCAGGAGGCACGAGGAGAAAGAGGGGGGGAAAAAAAGTTGCCACTTACGCGGTTGGTGCTCCGGCGGCTGGAGCGGGTGGCGCTTTTAATCCCGAAAAGAGGCGCTCGGGCTACAGATCCCATCAAGGCAGCAGCAGCGGCGGCGGCGGCGGCAGCGGCTGGCGGCGGCGGCGGAGGAGGAGGAGGAGGAGGAGGAGGAGGAGGAGCGCGCTCGGCGGAGCCCGGGGCAGGAGGCAGCCTCAGCCAGGGAGCCGGAGCCGCCGCCGCCGCCGAGCAGCATTGTCGGTGGGGAGTTTGCAGCCCCCAGAGCCAGGCAGGGGCCACGGAGGAGAAGCGGCAGCGGCGGCGGCTCTAGGCTGTAATTGGGATGCAAAGCAGGCGGCGGCGGCGGCGGCTGCCAGGAGGAGGAGGAGGAGGCGGCGGCGGCGGCGGCTGCAGCGGTCGGAGGGGACGCGCTGGAAGTGGGAGCTGATGAGTGAAAAGAAAAAAAAAAGTCTTTGGATCTTTATTCTGCTAATTAGTTTCCTGCAAAAAATGGCTGTGATTAATTCAGTGCGCATGTGCTTCATTACCCAGGCACGACGGGAAGGGCTAATTAGCCACCTTCTGGATCAATAAGATTCAGCAAAAAAGAAAAGGGGGAGGTGGAGGGAGGCAGAGGGGAGGAAGGGAGGAAAAAAAAAAAAAAACCAGGGGAAAGTGATGAGCAGGGCAAGGAGAGCAGGAAGAGAGGATGGGAGAAGAGACCAGGAAGAGGGAGAGAGGCACCAAAAGTTTATGCATGTATTAAAAACACACACACACACACACACACACACACGACTGAGAGATGCAGAGAAGCAACAATGGGAGTCAGCCTGGGATTTTTTTAACAAGATTTTTTGGGGGGGGGCTGTTCTTTTTTTTTTTGCAAATGCAGCTGTGGGTGTTTAAATTAAATAGGAGGAAAGTATCAACAGAGGAGACAGGAGGGGGGGAGGGAGTAATGGAGTGGGACAGTTTTAATGCATAGGTTTAAATGAAAGCCCAGAGAAACATCCGAGGCATAGAATGGAGCCACTTTAAATCGCCGATTTGAAATAGTCGCGCTGAAGAAAGGGTGAGGGAAATGATTTTAAAAATTCCAAAGACCGACTGAGGGAAAAGAGGGGGAAAACTTGATCACGTTCCACTGGCTGGACCCAAATGTTACATTTATCTCGCTTTTAGAAATAAGGTGCGATCCTCTCCTGTCTTTTAAGAGATAGGGAAAGTGGATAGATGATGGTTAGCGGAAATTAAAGAAAGAAAGAAAGTGACTTGGGAACTGGAAGAGGGAGAGAGGGGGAGAAAAGTTTAGGGACGGAGAGAGGAAAAAAGTTGCAGTTGGATGGAAGAGCAACTTTCTACCTTGCTCTAGTTGAGAAAAGTAAAATCAATTTTCTCACGAAAAACCTGGAAAGCAGATGTTTTCAGATTATGGGAAACTATTTTGCCATCAAAAGCAGGGATGTGATGAAGGCTGTAAAAATAATTTGACTATTTTTTTAAAGGAAAGCTAATGTATTTAAATAGGGAGGAAAGTGCTGTAGTGTGGATGGGGAGGAGGGAAATGGGAGGGGGAAGGAATTAAAAACCCCTTTCCCAATGCCAAAAAAAAAAAAAGTCTTAGAGCTACCTCCAAGAGTTTGGAGTAGAGTCTTAAAGCCAAAGGGCTTGAAATGAAGGGATGGATTTCAGATAAAGACTAGGAGCTGCACATCCCAACAGAGCCCAAAGGAGATCCCTGAAATCAAAGGAGGCAGCAGCCAGGGATACGGCTACTGTACCTGCTCCCAGCACATCAAAGCTATCACTTAGGTTAGTGTACAGTACCTCCAAAAAGCAAGCAAGCAAGCAAACAAACGAAGGAAGAACAAGAAATTCTCTTTCTCTCTCTCTCTCTCTCATTCTCTCTCTCTCCCTCTGTCTCTCTCTCTCTTTAACAAATCCCAGCCTCAACGTCACTGCTGCTGCAATAGATTTTTTAATGACAAGTATGTATTTATGTAAGTTCTAAATATGAATTAGTACCATCAAAATTACAATGTCTGGAATAAAATCAAATGCAATTTGCACTTTAAGCGAACTGCAAACAAACATAAAAACAACATTTATGCTATTGGAGGCATTATTAGGAAGCCATGTAACATTGAGCAGAGAAAGCGCCTAAAACTTATTTTTCTTAGTATTTTTTCCACAGTCTAGCTGTATTACTTATTTGTTTTTTCCAGAAATGTCGATGCTGAGAGTGAAAACTGTGTGATTAGGATTTGATTCTTAATTTTAGTTTTGGGTGTTTTTTTTTTTACAATGAATTTTTAAAACCCATAGCCGCGCTGCAGAGCTAGGAAGGGGGTTAGAAGTTTGCATGGTTACCCCCGTCTAATCCTACTGAATTCATTCTGGATATAATGCTGGTTTTATTTTTTTAAAAAAATACATTTTGAAAAATCGGGGGTTTCCTCTCCATGAGCCAAATCCGAGTTGCCATTCAAACTTTCCTGGCTGCTTTTCCATGCGGGACAGCTGATCAATAAAGCCAAGTCCAGCCTGTCTTGCTACAGGTTTCACCAGTCATTGCTTGCAAAACCTTTGTCATTTTCTAAAAATAAAAAAGCTAAAAGTTATTGTAGAAGAAGGGGCTTTTTTTGTCCCCCGCACAATGTGCCTTTTGTGAGGTTAATGCCATTCTGGGACTCTCTATAGCTCTGGACAATGGGGATCTCCAGGAGGCTGCTGTGCCTGTGCCTTTTTTCTTTCTTACTTTTTTTTTTTTTTTTGAGGGGAAGGATGTAACATTCCTACAGTCCAAACACATCCTCCACTTTGATTAAATAAATATTTATCTTTATTGTAACAGTTGTATTTTTTTAACCTTCAATTTTTCTGGTTTCTTACCATTCTTTAAAATTTCCATTCGCAAGTAGTTGATCGCTCTTTTCTTTCAGCCCCAAGTACAGGTCAGTGTAAAATGTAGCTGATTGCAGGGAGCCTGGGGTCTCTGAATTTTTGCAAAAATACATCAGGTAAGGGAAATTGTTAAGAATCTCAGAAGTATGTTTTCTTCGTATATGCCTAGCTTCAGGAACCTTTTTTTAAAAGGATACAATGGAATTACATCTCTCTGACTGCAGATCTAGAAAGTAATTTAATTGCCATGTATTTACTTTCCTTTAAAAAATGTAAATGGTACCGAGAAACCAGTGTTAACAGGGACTAAACTTGTAGACTGTTTCTTATACAAAAGGAACCGGAGAGAGTTAATGACTCCATTTGTATAGGTTGAGTTTGGGAAAATCTGGATAGGGATGTAGTTCATTTTGCAATAAGGGTAAATTGCCAGCTTAATTTCTTTTTTAAAACTCATGCTAATTTCATAAAGTGAATTAATCATTGGGAGGGAGGGAGACCAGGTTTTTGGTTTAGGTTTTTGTTTTTTTTTTTAACTGAGCATCGGTTGGGTGATAATCCAAAATCCGTACAGGTTATTTTTACCAAAAAGAAAGGAAAGGGACCTAGAAATTCAGAACCCAAGCCCACATTTATCTGGCAAGTGAGCAGGGAATTTTTGGCAAATCTACTTATAGGACATTTGCAGTTCAGGAAACCTGGCATCTACACTAAACATTATATTTATGTGTATATTCATATGCCTGTCTTCCCAGAGGAATGAATATATAACAAACTACATACGACTGAAGATATACGCATTAATGGAGGCGTATCCATATCCAGATGTATATTTCTACATGTGGATGTGCATACTGTAGGCGTGTATGTATATAAATGCTTACAGAATAGGAATAAATTAGGTATGGAACATAGCTATGTGGATGTGTGTGTGTTTGAGTGTGAAAAAGACTTAAGTGATATGTAGCCTCCATTGTTTTTGCAAGAATAAAACTGAACGTTGGTTAATGATGAAGGTGTGCATCCTGAATCTTCATGAACAATCTGCTCCCCTCTAATTTTCGGGATGGGGTTTGCAGTGGTCGGGGAGGAGAGAAGGGAGATTGGAGTTGCAGGAAGATATCTGGTCCAAAGACTGAAGATTCATGGGCCGGTCTAAAAAGGGGGTAAGGAGGGGAGGAGGGAGGTTAGGGGACGGGGGTGGGGGGGAGAGTGAGCGGGAGAGAGTTCCTACCTCCTGGGCCCTCAGGAGTCTTCCGCAGAGGGCAGGAAAAAGATACGTTTAGAGAGAGGAAGGGTTGAAATGGCACATATCTGCACATCTCTAGCTGTACAGTGGATTAGCTGAAGAACAATACACTTGTACCTTTTTTGCATTTGTATTGTTATTCTAGGTCTAGTGCGTGTATGTGTTGCTGTCCTTTCATTTCCCAAGACAACATATGGATTCCATAAATGCAAACATGCCGAAGTGCATCTGTCTGGGTAGTTAACACAAACCAAACATCCCTCATTTCGGCAACTCCCTGCTATTCCTCGGGTTGCGTCGGAGCTCTCCCGTTCTGTGTCACCCGCTCTTTGCTCTTGCATTCTTGTCCTTTTGTGGCCTCTTAAAGTGATCCAAAGTGCCGAGAAAAGGAGGCGGGCTGGTGCACCGCTGGGGTCAGAGGCACCGCCGCTCCCTGCCCTTTTGTGCAAGGCGACTAAAGGGTTAAGCTGCCAGGCAAGAGGAAGGGGCTGCACTCTTCCCAGAGCGAGGTCCAGCCACAGGCAGCTCTGATTTAGGGGTCAAGTCCTAGGACACCTCTCTCCTGCCTCTGGAAATAGCAGAAGATGAGGTAGAGAGAGAGGGGGAAAAAACACACACACACACATACACACAACAGGAGGAGACAGCAATACAACTGCACTAGGCAGTTGCGACACATACCCCCCCCAACCCCCATCCCGTCCCCAGAATAAAGAAATAACCTGAGAACAAATGGGGGAGAGTTCCCTTTCCCCAACGGGGGGGGGGGGGGGTCCAGACCCCCCTGAGCAATAAGAAATGTTAACTTTGGAACGCCGTCTTAGAGTTTCAATCGGCGTTTCACACTGAAATCAACAACAAGTTGACGCCCAAGGCGCCAGATCCTAAATACCTATGTGGAAATGCGGTATACAGAGAGGGGCTTGGGTGTGTACCCTATTTTAAACTGGGTTAGGGGTGGGTGTGAAGGCTGAGAGGTATTTGGACGTGGCACACATCCTTAGGACTCGCCCAGTACGCGCGTTCTGCTACGTAAAAATGCTCCAAGCAGAGGACTGCCCGCATTTTTTTTTCGTATCTTATCAATATACTCTCCGATAAAGAGTTTTCCCCCCAAACCCTAGAAGTCTAGAAAACACGTTATCAAAATACGGAGAACTAACGAAAACCAAATAGGGTTTTTTTTCCCCCTTTCTCAGCCACTTAACTGAGAATGGTTTTATTCTTCCATCCCGCGCCCGATGCTCCGCAGGACCCACTAGGTCGTGCATCTGTATCTACGGAGTACGTGTTTGGATGCAAGGATGTGCACAGATGCAGCTATTTCCACGTTATTTTGCAGGAGATGGAGTTGAATCCGGAGCGACACGCGCGCGCCCACATGGGCACCCCCCTCACCCCTCCAAAAACACACACAAGCGCGCACGAACGGTAACGTTGAGGAAAAGACGACCCTTGGGAAAAAAAAGTTGCTTAAAGAAAAAAGTTTTTTTTTTTTTTTTTGGAGGGGTGGGGAGGAAGCTAAATCTAAATAGCCAAACTCCCGAGTGCCGACGGACCCCTGGGGGAAGGAGGAGGAGCTGGGAGGGAGCCGGGATGGGGACTTAGTCGGATTCCAAGACTTGGATCGGGGTGTCTGTGGGAATGCAGGGCTCCTAAACTCTCCTGTTTGCCCGCGGGGAGGGAGATCCACACTGCTCGCAGCTGGGATTGGGGGAGACAAAAAAAAAAAATGAGCTGCTCCCAGAGGGAGCTGAAAGCCGTCCGACCCCCGCGAGACACTCCAAACCACCGAAATCCACCCAAATTGGCCGCTTGAATGCCGAGAGGTTTCATCCCTGGGGCAAAAGAGCGGGGGAGGGGACAAGTTCAGCCTGTTTTTTTTCTCCCCCTTTTGAACTCCCGATTCAAATGAGATCACGACCGACTACAGAGGGTTTCATCCCTAGCCCATGGATGGTGGCTCTGTTTTTTCCATTTCTTCGAAATAAAACCTCCGAAGAATTTAAGCCCAAACCTGGAGCGGCAAGGGTCCTTGACAGACTTCCAGATGATCAGGAATGCCATTCCATTTTACACACCGGGCGCACGGTGAAAATACGGGTCAATTAGTCAATCCCAAAGCGTTTGTCAGATTCCCAGTTGCCTCCCCCTTCTTTGCAATGGAAATCTGAAATCAAACCTCGGGCGCAGGCGGGGGGCTGCAGGGGTCTCCCCGTATTTATTACCCTCATCTACCCGCGTACCCTCCACTTGCCTTTGGAAGGAGAAACTTCCTTGCCTGTCCCAGATTTAAAACCAGGGCGGATGGGAGAGGGAGGGACACCCAACTAGAGAACGAAGTTACCGTCTGGAGTGCAAGAGGTCCGCAGACTTGGAAGGTTAGCGCCGGGATTTCAAAGAAATCCACAGAACTTGGGGAAAAGAAACCGGGCAGCCTCTCTGCCGGGGAAAAGGAAGGGTGTTCACGCGTGCCGCGGAAAGTGAAGTTGGAGCAGGCTGCAGGAGGGCGACCTGACACCTCCCGCCCACCTGCACGTAGCTCATCCGACATAGGGGGGAAGGGGATGCCAACGGGCACACTGATTGTTGGGGTGCACAAATGGCAACCCAGCCGATAATGGGGAGATGCACTGCTGAGCGATGCCAGCCAGATGTATGCATCTGTCGTAGGCAGGTCTGGTTTCATGGACGGGGACCCGAGTGCCTATATTGCGGAGAAATGTAAAAAGAGACCTCTCCCCGTATGTCTTCTTGAGGGACTTTCTTGAGAAATACGGCGCGCTGTAGGCTTACTTCTAAAGGGAGAAGTCTCTGGTTTGCGGGGAAAAAAAAAAAATCAGAGGGGGATAGAACGTCTCCTCTCCTGATTCTTCGCGCCTCTTCCCAACTACTTTTAATTCAATGGGATTTCCAATGAAAAGATTCCTGATCTCGGTCATCCCTCCCTTCTCATCCCCCCGGCTCCCTGCCCCAGACACCATTTGATGGCAAGCAAACTGCCCCCTCCGAGCGATCGCTTTGGAGAGAAACAATCCTGCCTGGCGAACGCACCAACTTTCCTTCTCTCTTCCATTGGAAGCTGCAAAAAAAGCAAAAGGCCATTTCGGCAACGAACGACATCAAAGAGACGATTTTCCGAAGCAATCATTTTCCGATTCGTTTGTTTTCCGCCATCGGGAATAGAGGGGAGACCTCTCCCGATGTTTTCCCGACGCCGATCCCGCGGAATTCCGCATCTCTGGCTAGCCGACGAGCCGGGCGGAGGGATGGGGTCGGGCAGGGGGCCCGGGGAGGCCCCTCCGGCCAGAGGAATTGGGGTGCGCCTTGGCCCGCCTCCTCCTCCTCCTTCCATCCTGCTTTCTATCTACCCCAGCGCTTAGAACAGTGCTTGGCACATAGGAAGCGCTTAACGGATACCAACGTTATTAGGATGATGATGATCCACCCAGAAAACCAGGCAGGCGGTTGCCCTGCACTTCTTTTCCAGGGGGGATGGAGCCTCGGGGGCGACTCTGCCTTCCTGCAGAGGGGTAGCCCCTGCCCCTCTCAGGTAAAGCGGGCCCCTCCTTCCTCCCCTTGCCCCGTGGGTGCCAGCCTCACCCACCCTGCCAGGCTTCCTCCATCCCCGTCCCAGCAGTTTCTAAGGACCTGCCGGGACGGGAGGGGTGGGCTTTGGGAATTTGGCGGCCGTTTTCCCCCTCTGGCCCGAGGCACAGGGAGCCGCCTTTTCATCTTCCCTCGGGCCCACCCTTTTCCTCTCGCTCCTCTCTTTCAACGCTGCTCGGGTTGGTGCCCATCTCTCCATTCCCTCCCCTCTCCTCGGAGAAAGGCCCCGGGCTACCCTCGACGCCAACTTCCGAGGGACCCGAATCGTCCTCCCTCCAACCGGCAAGGCCGGGCTCGGGGTGCGCGGTGGGCCCGGGCTGGGCCTAGGCCCGCCCTACCCGTCACACAGGTAATAATCATAATAATCCTAATCATAATATTGCTATTTGTTACACGCTTACTCTGTGCCAAGCGCTGTTCTAAGCGCTGGGGTAGATACAAAGCAGCGTGCCTCTGGAAAAAGCACGGGTTTGGGAGGCAGAGGTCATAGGTTCTAATCCCGGATCTGCCTTTTGTCAGCTGTTGGGACCTCGGGCGAGTCATTGCACTTCTCTGGGCTTCAGTGACCTCCTCTGGAAAATGGGGATGAAGACGGTGAGCCCCACGTGGGACTACCTGATTACCTTGTATCTCCCCCAGCGTTTAGAACAGTGCTGGGCACATAGTAAGGGCTTAACACATACCAACATTATTATCGTTATTATTACCAGGTGGTCCCAGGTGGGGCTCACCGTCCTTATCCCCATTTGGCAGATGAGGTCACTGAGGGAAAGCGAAGTTAAGTGGAGCGTGGCTCAGTGGAAAGAGCCCGGGCTTGGGAGTCAGAGGTCATGGGTTTTAATCCCGACTCCACACCTTGTCAGCTGTGTGACCCCCGGGCGAGTCACTTCACTTCTCTGTGCCTCAGTTCCCTCATCTGTCAAATGGGGATGAAGACGGTGAGTTCTACGTGGGACAACCTGATTACCTTGTAGCTACCACAGTGCTTGGCACATAGTAAGGGCTTAACAAATACCAACGTTATTATCATTATTATGCTTATCAGGCGGTCCCAGGTGGGGCTCACCGTCTTCATCCCCATTTGGCAGATGAGGTCACTAAGGCAAAGCGAAGTACAGCGTGGTTCAGTGGAAGGAGCCCGGGTTTGGGAGTCAGAGGTCATGGGTTCGAATCCCGGATCGGCCACTTGTCAGCTGTGTGACTTTGGGCAAGTCACTTCACTTCTCGGTGCCTCAGTTACCTCATCTGTAAAATGGGGATTAAGACTGTGAGCCCCACGTGGGACAACCTGATTCCCCTGTGTCTACCCCAGCGCTTAGAACAGTGCTCGGCACGTAGTAAGCGCTTAACAAATACCAACATTATTATTATTATTCTCTATGCCTCAGTTCTCTCCTCTGTCAAACGGGGATGAAGACGGTGAGCCCTACGTGGGGCAACCTGATGACTCTGTATCCACCCCAGCGCTTAGAACAGTGCTTGGCACCTAGTAAGAGCTTAGCAAATACCAACATCATTATTATAAGGACGTCCCAGGTGGGGCTCACCGTCTTCATCCCCATTTGGCAGATGAGGTCACTGAGGCGAAGTGAAGTGACTTGCCCAGGGTGCGTCCCCTCCCTTGGGCCCCGAGCCCGGGAGGGCCTGTCGAGGAGGGGGCTCGGCCCCCTAATTCCCCTCCGCCCGAGCCGCAGTGGAGAAGAAGGGAAAGGCTTCCACAGCCAAGGGAAGGGCTTGAGGAGGGGACAGACCCCAAGTGGCCCCGGGGAAAGGGGGGGATGCCCCCCCCCCACCAAGCGACTACGGGCTCGGGAGTCAAAGGACGTGGGTTCTAATCCCGACTCCGCCACTTGTCTGCTGGGTGACCTCGGGCAAGCCACGTCACTTCTCTGGGCCTCAGTTCCCTCATCTGGAAAGTGGGGATAAAGACTGGGAGCCCCACGTGGGGCAACCTTGTATTTACCCCAGCGCTTAGAACAGTGCTTGACACATAGCACTTTCATTCAATAGTATCCATTGAGCGCTTACGATGTGCAGAGCACTGCCCTAAACGCTTGGAATGGACAATTCGGCAACAGATAGAGACAATCCCTGCCCAATAACGGGCTCACGGTCTAAACGGAAACACTTAACAAATACCGTCATCATTATTATTACCATCCTACCCCTCCTCCTCCTCCCGACCAAACGTTCCGGGGAGGGGAGGGAGAGGAGGGCAGAAGCTTTCCCAACCCTGATGGAGGTGGGGGAGGGAGAGAAAGGGCGCGGAGGTCAGGGGCCGGACACCTGGGTTTCTTAGGCAAGGGCCTTCCTGCAGGTCCCCACAACAGGCCGGCCTGAAACGCCTCAACCGCTCGGCCCCCACCGGCCGAGAACAAGGAGACTCCCTGGGGAGCCCAGGGATTCCCGTATCACCCCCCATCTAAGGCGGGGCGCTGGGCACAGCTCTTCGCAGGATGCTGGGTTGGGAGATTAGGGCCGGGAAGGAGCTATCCGTCTTCCTCTGGGTCACTCACACCCCCTTCTCTTTTTTTTCCCACTCCCTCTGTGACTGATCCTTTCGGTCTCTGCCTTTTTTCACTCCTCTCTGATTCCTCTGATTCTCTCTCTCTCCCTTTCCACCCCCCCACCCCCGACTGGATCTGTGCAAAACCTTCCTTCCGCAGTTAGGAGAAGCTCTCGGAAAGCTGCTGGCTGGATTTGTGCAGAACCCTCTTTCCGCAGTTAGGGGAAGCTGCTGGAGGAAAGTATTGCTCATAACGACATAAAGACACTTAAGCCCAGACACTTGAATGCTAAAGGTTAAACTTGCATTCTTCAAGAAAAGGCGCGCTGCCAATTTGAACTGTGATGTGTGTTCACCTTGGGCCTGTCACCCTCTCCCTCTCCCTTTTTTTCCCCTTTCCCACTCCCTCTCACAAGTTTCCAGTTCTTGGAATAACCGAGCGGTGCTGTTGGTGTTGCATTTTATTTTTGCTTCCTGGATTGCACTCACTTCCCCAGTCCTTCTCACTCCCTCTCCATAATTTTGGGACTGTTCATATCTTCCTCCTTTGCGGTCACCTGTCTGTTGCTGAGAGTTCCTGCTTTTCGATCTCAACAGCGAGAGGTCAAACCAATCGTATCCAATAAGAATGTACTAATCAACATTGGTAGGAATGGATGATCAGGAAATCTCCATCTTTACTCCCACCCAAACCCTTCACCCCTCTGATGCCATACTGGTACCGCGTAGCAGAAGAGAATGGCCACCGTTTGGGAACCTTAAAAATTGCTTCCAATGGCTCAGATTTTGAGTGGTGTATAAGCCGCTTCCATTGAATTTCAAATGGGGATCCTAATATTTTCAGATCGTGAAGCAGAGCAAACAATTAATTTTGTACACTGGAAAACCACGAGGATGTTCTGTGTCTCTCACAAAACTGTTGGTGTGACAAAGGTGGTTTATTCCCCCCTGAATGTTACTCCCTGAAATGTTGCAATGAGGAACGGATCAGTTGGCAAGGGAAAAAGGAAGGGGGTATAGATCTGCTTTTAGGAGGGAGACTAAGTCAATGACTGGAGGAAAGAAGGTAGCTTATATGAGGCAGATGAAGTGGAAGGGAAATCTCCTTCCTTCCCTGAACCATGAAATGTGACAAAATCTGGAAGGAGAGACCTGGGTCAGCAGAGCATAGGGAATATATAAAGAGGTGATGGGTACGATTTAGGGATAGATTGAAGTTAGGAGAGTGAAAAGTTGGTAACAGGAAGGAGGGGAAGAAAAAAGGGGCCCTCCACTTCTGATTCGACTCCATTGATAAATAAGAAGCCAGGGAAGGTTAGGAGAATGGTAGAATATACAGCTTTGCTTCCTTAAGCAGAGTAAGATGGCAGCGACATATGTCCCCTGAACGATTGTCCAATGTTTTATATTTAATACGCTGGCATTGTAACTCACCGCACCCATGATTCCACCGGAGGTTCACACTGTTATTGTAATTTTCTTATTGTTTCGGATGCTGGTAGGCATCTCATCTGAGTCAGCAACGCTAACAGGAAGGGATGACTAGCTGGCTCACTGACCATAAAAGAATCTGAGAATCGGGTAACCGCCAATAAGGCCCCAAAGACCAGTGAAATAGTGAAATAGCATCTAATATACCTTCTTGCTGCTCTTTCTAGTAGTTTGAAATTTCAGAGGGAGCTTTCCCAGAGGTCCCACCTTTAAAAGTCACCTTAAAGGAAGGAACAAGGGTGGAGAAGTAAGAGAGGAGCACAGAAGTCCCGCTGCCCCTCGGTTCCAAAATACCAGCGGTGGCCTTATTTATTTTAGCTATGGCAGCATCGGGAACTGAACCATTAAGAATTATTATATAGTGAGGGGAGAAGATTGTCAGTTTGAAGATGTGATCTCATCTCCCTTTACTGTATTTAGCTGAGAGTTTACTCTAGACTGGGCCTGTGTAAGTGAGAATGTGTGTAACAGGGCAGGATTGGCTGTGGCTGACAGAGGGTTTGCTGAAAGGCTTGTTAAGGAAGCACTACTGACCATGCAATCCAATTACATAATGCTTCAAAAAATAACTCCACTTGGATCCGGGAGTCTTGTCAGGGTGACGTATTTCATTAGCCGAGAAAGATATCAAGTATCCATCTTTCCACCCCAGGGCAAATAGCCTATTCAAGCACAGATCTCTAAGTACCCCCCCTAACAAGGAGTTCCATTCTCAGAGGCCAAGGGCCTGTTAATTTCTTCGACTTCACAGGTGCTACTGCACCCTACAGTTCAGCTTCTTTCAGCCCGCCCTAATGCTTTTGGCTGAATTACTTTAAGGCAAATGCAGGGGTCCCTTTTTTCTAAATTATCTGCTTCTAAAAAAAAAAATCTGGATAATGATCCCGCTTCACATCCCTGTGGCTGTGGAGGCCTATCCTTGAAGCACAGCAAAGAGATCGTTAATATTTACTTTTAACAGGTCCAGGAATCGCTGGGTTGGATTTTATTAAGTACTCCCCAAGCCTCTTTATTTACTGTCTGTTTCATTTGACCCTATTCTAAGATTCCTTTGTACCATTATTTGACTCTGCTTAAAAATCATGTTTTTTACGCTTTTTCCCTTATAACCTGGTCCCTGGAACTCTCCCCTATGGGATCAGGGTTTTTATTTCCCTCCTAGCATATGATGTCCCTAACATTTCTCTTTCCCAATGTTGAAAATCACTTGATTTGCTCCTTTCATCCTAAACCTCCGCCTCCAAGCCCATTTCTCTAGAGCAGTCTAACCTCTTTCAGGAAGACATATGGGGGTGGGAGAGGATCCGTTCTGTAGGTACTAATAATATTTGACCTGACCTTCACATTTCTTTCATCACTTGCCACCCCCCCACACTTTTGATTCTTCAAAAACAAAATAGTTCTAACTGCAGAAGTTTTAAGTCCACGATGGAAGAAATTGCCTTCTTGAGTTTGCTTTCCGTATCATTCCATTCACAGATCATTTTACCTGGGACCTGGAAACCTCCTTGTTTAGAAGTTAGCAGAAAGGAAAGGGTGAAGGCTGAGCTTCTCTCACTCTCCTCTACCCAGCAGGCGCTGCCTTTATGGAGTCTATTTCCAGTCTGTTTACCTGGCAAGTACCACATGACCAATCCAGAAGGAAATGCTGACATCATTGTCTCTCTTTCACATGTGCTCTGCTCCCTCCCTGGCTGCGGCTCCCTCATTGCATTCCTGCATTCACACACATTCTCAAACATTCCTCTATTCCTTCTCTTGTCTCACAATGCTCCTGCCTTTCTTCTCTTCTCACACGTACCGTTTTGCCTTCGATCTCTCCACCCTTCGTGGGCGAATCTTTCCATCTCTCGCATTCTCTTTCAGGAGTGACCGTTTACGTTCACTTGTGCCTTTTACCTCTCTTCTCTACGCTTTCAGGGTTTTGAAATAAAACAGGCTTTTAAGGCCTAGTAAAAAGGCCAGTCTCAGGCAAGATGGAGTGGGGACAGGTGGGGGAGAGGGAAGGATAGAACGGCCTATTGCTTTAGTGGATTTAAGAATTGAAGTGCTTGGGGTTTTGTCAAAAATGACTTTCTATTTAGTCTTTCATCTTCTAGCATCAATTTCATCGCTTCTCCTTAACATTACCATGAAAATTGAGCTACAGTAGATAGGTTTCCTCCCTTTCCCGCTCTCCAAAGCCTAACCGCATATCGCAGCAGCTTTCCGCATCTAAAGGGAAATTCAACGGAGGCCTTATTTTCTCTCTTATTTTTCATGCTTGTATCTACTAAGGGTATTAGCTGAGGTACCAAGCAGGCTTCAGAAATAGTCTCTCAGTACAGAACCTTATAAACGGGGAAAAACCCCTGGAGGCAGAGGGAAGGGGAGCCCGCAATACAGGTGCCTCTTGCCTTTTCAAAGGGTTATTTATATTAGGAACCATGTGGCAGGGCTCTGGGGTTCTGTTGCTCTGTGAAAGCTTTCTTGGTGCACTTGGGCACAGAGCCAAAGTATGCAGTTTAGAGGAAATGTTTAATAAAGACACGGGAGCCTCAAACTGTTTATTTATCCTCACAGAAAGGTGGAGATACCGTGTCCCTGGAAACTGCCTCAAGAGCTGACAGCAAGTCAGTGAGGCCAGAGGGTGAGAAAACTCAGGGAATCAAAGGGACGGGATTGCTTAGGCCAGAGGCCTGAGGCCTGAGTTGAGCTGAGTCTCTAATCCCTCTTTCTCTCTCTCTTATTCTCTTCCTCTCTCCTCCCCTCCCCTCCCTGCCCCCCCATACACACCCAATTCTCTCTCTTTTTTTCCCTTTCTCACTTTCCTTTTCCTCTCCTCTCCCCCACAACTGCCAATCCGAGGTTCATAAACTGTTGGGAAAAGAAGCCAACCATTAGTGAGTCTATTAAGTAACCATTAGTTAGGTGTGAACTCATTACCCTAATACACTTGGAGGTGGGATTCCACTTGTAGGACATTAGCACTTTAATGGGCACATTTACCACTTAGTGCAGGGTTTTAAGGAGAAAGGAGAAACACCTCAGTGTGGTAAAGGAACCATGTACTCTTTATGAAAGAGTCTAATGGAAAGAAGAGGGTCACATGAAGGTCGAAGCTGCCCCTTGCTTTTAAATTTTAAAATTCTTAATCCAAGATATTCAGTGACTGATTTTAGCCAGGCATCGTCTCATACTTCTCAAGTCAGAGCTGGCAGTGATAGGATTCTTGAGACAGGAACTCTGATGATATTAGTAGGAGGCTAGTTGGATGACATAGCCACCCAACTAGCTATCATATCAATATGGAAGAGTTTCTTTTTAATGCCTGTCTCCCCCGCTAGACTGCAAGCTCTTTGTGGGTCGGGAACATGTCGGATAATTCTGTTGTATTGTGCTCTCTCAAACGTTTAGTAGAGAGTTCTGCACATAGTAAGCACTCAATAAATGATTGGTTGACTGATTGAAGGAATCAGTGAATGGGTGAACCAGCAGAGCTATCAAGGAGAGTAATATGGCTAGGCAAGTGGCAAAAGAAAGGATACCCCTAGCATCCACATATAATAATAATAATGGTATTTGTTAAGCGCTTACTATGTACCAGACACTGTATTAAGCGCTGGGGTGGATTCGAGCAAATCGAGTTGGACACAGTCCCTGTCCTGTGTGAGGCTCACAGACTCAATCCCCGTTTTACAGATGAGGTCGCTGACTCCCAGAGAAGCCAAGTGACTCACCCAGGGTCACACAAGCAGACAAGTGGGAGAGCCGGGATTAGAATCCATGACCTTCTGACTACCACGCCCGTGCTCTATACACTGTGCCACATTGTATGAGGATTCTCTGTGGTTTCACGAGAGCTGGGTCGTGGAATTTACTACTACTGACAACTCCAAGGTAATCCACCCAACCACTGCTGCATTTACCCAGGTAAACCTTTCACTGTTTTCTTTCCTTTACTCACCCTACTTTACTTGGCTCACTACGTGCCTTTCCAACCTTTATACTTCTGTCCCCATGGTCTTGCTGGGCATGCCAGCTGAAACCCCCAATCTGCTCCTATCCTTGCCCTCACTTCCCACCACAACCACCAGTTGTCTGGGTCCCACTCTCGGAACCCCCAAATCTGCCCTGTCTTACCACAACTGCCCCTTTCTCCTGTGTATGGTTCTCTGGAAGCCCACACTGCCAGGTACTCCCAAAGCTTCAGGGTGGCAGGGCCAGAGCTGGGTGGAGTTGTGGAGGAGGCTGACTGCTGTTCCTTCCCAGTTGACCCAACCCCATCATCCTGAAGCTCTGGGGGTCTTGGGTGATACGGGCTGCAAGGGAACTGCATGGCAGGGAAGAGACATGGGAGGCAGCAGTAGGACATCTGAAAGGCAAACTCAAGGGATGGATTTGGATTTGCATGGCAGAGGAAGCTGGGGTGAAGCAGGGTCATGGTTTCAGGGGACCTGCATGGCAGTGGGGGAGTGAGCTGGGGAATCATGGGTCTGAAAGGCTGAAAGAAAGTGGGGCATGCAGAGACAGCAGGTAGGAATAAGGGCAAAGTGAGGGAAGGACAAATAGAGGGAAAAAATGTACCTGAATGACGGCGGGGTCGGGTGTATGTGTGTGTGGGGAGGCACCAGGGGACGGGGTGGGAGGGAGGAGGTTTACAATGGTTTTTAACCGGCAGCAGGAAGTGAAGCTACCCCTCTTCCATGCACCTTTCCGGGTTACTTCTTAGATCCTTTGTAGTTCTCTTGTTACTCTAAAATCTTTACCTTAAAACTAGACTTGCTGGTTCTCAGTTCTCAAATTACTGGGGTCTATGCTAGTTATTTAAATGACTCGGGTGTTTCTCAGGCTAAATATATGTGCGTTCTGCAAAGTACATAAAGTTTGAAAGGTATCTTAGATGAGTGTTTGACATTACCATTCTCAATATTTACTGAGCACCCAGTGGACTGTAAGGAATTGTATTAATAATTTATGGGGCTTATATTTCTATCTATGGGCCTCTGACAGCCGGTCCCATTTTAACTAAACTTTCTCATCTCAAGGCCGCATTTCTCCCCTCTTGTCAAGCAAACCTTATTGCCATCCTTCCCAAATGAACATTCTTACCGCCATGCCTTTGATCAAACCATCCCATAATACGGGACACCTCTGAGACTTTTTCGTATATTAGACTGTAAGCTCCTTGAGGTCGTGGAAATATGTGTCTTGCTACTGTTGTACTCTCCCAAATGCTTTGCTCAATACCTAGCATTCAGAAGATGCTCAATAAATATCAATGACTGATGGATTAAGTACTATTTTCATGGTATCTGTTAAGCGCATAACAAATTAGTTAAGTTAGTATGTGCCAGGCACTGTTCTAAGCACTGAGGTAGGTAAAAGATAATCAGGTTGGACATACTCCCTGTCCCACATGGGGCTCAAAGCCTAAGTCAGAGGGAGACCAGGTATTGAATTCCCATTTCTTAAATGAGGAAACTGAGGTACGGAGAAGCTAAGTGACTTGCCCAAGGTCACACAGTAGGCAACTGGAAGAATTGGATTAGTAGCCAGGCCCTCTGACACCTAGGCCCGGGCTCTTTCCACTAGGCCACCGTGTTTCTCTGCTTCTCTTATAAACTGACCTAGCGCCGTTCCTTACCTCTGAGTTTCAGCTTAAAGTTCAACTTCTCCAGGAAGGGTTCTCCATTCATAATTAGCTACATAGGAAATTTGTACAGTGCTTTGAACATAGTAAGCACCTAATAAATACAATTTAATAAATGGATGAAAGAACTCACCAGGATCAGAATGCTCTATAATTGTACATATGTGCAGGGCACTGTATTAAGCATTTGGAAGAGTCCATAAGAATTAATATATGTAATCCCTATCCTTAAGGATTTTACATTCTAGTGAGGGAATCGCCCACATCCTACCTCTTGCCTGGAATGTCCTACCTCCTCATATCAGACAGATAATTGCTCTCCCCCATTTCAAAACCTTATCAAAGGCAAATTTCCTCCAAGAAGCCTTCCCTGACTAGGCCCTCCTCTCCTCTTCTCCCACTCCCCTCTGCGCCGCTCTTACTTGCTTCTTCATTCATCCTCCCTCATATCCCCAAAGCATATATGTATATATATTATATATCGTAATTTATCTAATTTATATTAATGTCTGTGTCCCCTTCTAGACTTTGAGCTCGTTATGGGCAGAAATGTGTTTGTTTGTTGTTGTATTGTACTCTCCCAAGTGCTTAGTGTAGTGCTTTGCACACAGTAAGCACTCAGTAAATATGATTGAATGATTGAATGAATGAAAGGGAAATACACGCTAAAATAAATTACAGATTGGCCAAAGTACTGGAGTATAAAGATATGTACTGCGAGCCTTGTTGGGTAGGGATTGTCTCTATTTGTTGCCGAATTGTACTTTCCAAGTGCTTAGTACAGTGCTCTGCACACTGTAAGCGCTCAATAAATACGATCAAATGAATGAATGCATGACATAAAGTAGGGGCTTAAATAGCAAGAAAGTGCTGGAGTGGAAATTAGGTGACTATAAAGTGAGGAGATTGTAAAGTAATTGGGAAGGCCTCCTGGAGGAGAAGTGATTTCAGAAGAGCTTTGAAGACGGGGAAAGCCATAGTGGCCTGTTGGATGGGAAGGAGGACGTGAGCAATATGTTGGCAGCAGGAGAGAAGAGGGCAAGGCCTAGTGAGTAGTATGCTTGAGAGGACTGAAAAGTGGGAGCTGAGGTGTGGGAAAAGAGAATGGATAAATTGGAAGGAGAGAGCTGATTGAGTTCCCTTGAAACCAATGGTCATGTGTTTCTGCTTGATGTGGAGATGAATGGGCAACCACTGGGGGTTTCTGAGGTGTGGGGAGATGTGTACAGAACAGTGTTTTAGAAAAAATGACCCAGGAAACAAAGTGAAGTAGGGAATGGAGAGGGAAGAGGCAGTGATATCAGTGAAGAAGCTGTTGCAGTAGTCAAGCCGGATGAATACAGTGCTACATGTTTAGTATAGTGCTCTGCACTTAGTAAGCACTCAATAAATGCTATTAATCGATTGACTAATTTATTGCTATAATACACGGCTACACTAGGGTGGTGGCTATTTGGAGGGAGAGGAAGGAATGGATTCCAGAAAAGTGGAGAAAAGAACGACAGGGATTTGGTGACAGATTGAACATGGGAATTGAAAGAGAGGGAGTTGTCAAGGAAAATGTCCAGGTTTCAGGCTTAAGAAATGGGAAGGATAGTAGTTGTTGTTAACTGTGATGGGAAAGTTAGATGGAGGAGAGGATTTGGGTGAGAAGATGTGGCATTCCGTTTAGGACACTTGAGGGTGAGATGCCGGTAGGACATCCAGGCTGCTATGGCTCGGTGGCAGAAGTAAATACAGAATTGTGAAGGAGGAGATATAGATAGTAGTTGAAGCCATGGAAGTGGATGAGCTCCCCAAGGGAGTGAGTGTAGTTGGAGAAGAAAAGAGGACCCAGATCCAAGCCCTGAGAGATACTCACACACATATAAGTAGATGTGTATTTGTGTTGGCTTTAAATTGCCCTTCCTCCCTTATCCCTAGAAGGTTAAATTTTGGAGGCCAGAGATTGCACCTAATCTTAGAGTCAGGTAAATTTCCATAATGATTCCCAGAACTAGTAGGTATTCAGTAAAATATTAGATGATGATGATGATGATGATGAAAAAGAATTGATGTTGATTATATAGCCTATGCCTCAGCCCCAGGAACTCAGAGATCCAAGGCTTAAATTGGGTGGATCTGAAATCTAGTTCTGCTTGCTCCCAAGAAAGAGAGAAAGGATCTGAGTAACAGAAGAAGAATAAAAGAGCTATCACCTACTTCAAAGAAAGAAAAATACCAAAGTAAAAATACAAAAGAAAAAATATAAGAAAGACCTCCTCTTGCTCTCAGAAGTAGCAAGGACTTTCTCCTCTAAAAAGGGTAGTATAAATGCTGTATTTCTTTGACACTGAGTCAGAACTAAAAGTATTGGGAAATGGGGACACAAGGTAGAAAACCCTATTATCAAGAGTAAACTTGGACTCTATGTAAGGCACCCAGTGAATTGGCTGTGGCAATACATAATTCTAGTCATAAAACTAGTGAAATTTGAAGACAGCAAGTGTCCACTAGTCTTCTCTGCTGAGGTGTTGTAAGGATTAATAGGTTAAAATTTCCCAATAAGTTATTAAAGTGCTTAGAGCTCCCTGGAGCAGGAGGCACATGTAAGTCCAAGTCATAATAATAAAAGCAATACTATTCCCGCCCCACCTCCACTAGCAGCAGCTCCAACTTCTCCTATTTGAAGTAGAATTTCCCAAAGAGCCAATTCCTCCTGGGATTGTAGAGTCTGACAAGGTTTGTTTTCTCAAGGCTTGCTTGCTTTCCCCTTCCCTCCTCCCTCTCTTCACCCTCTCTGACCCTCCAACCCCCAGTGAAGGAGGAACCTAAGAAGGTATTCTGCCAGGGAGTTCTTAGGGATTTTAAAGAGGGATGGATGTGCAGGCAATAGATCTGTGGGAGCTTATATATACACCACATTTTAAAACATTTTATTTTATGTAAGCTCACCGCTAGCCTTTGGAGCACATCTGAAATATCAAAACTCTGAATGACAAACCCATGAATCGTCTCTAGGAAACCTCTACCATTTCTAGGAAATGTTACACTAGAATCAGAGAATTCCTGAACAGTCAACTAGTCTATCCTCCTGTTTTCAGCCAGACCACACTCAAACCATTCCAGACGGTATGCCCTATTTCTAAAGTTCTCGGGAGAAGGACATTTTTCTGTCTCCCATGGCGATAGATTCTGTTTAACCATTTTCATTGTATACTTCCTTATAATAGGCATGCTGTGGCTGTAACTGTGAACTCGGCCTCAAGAAGCACAAAACTCTGCTCTTGAGCGTGGCTTAGTGGAAAGAGCATGGGCTTGGGAGTCAGAAGACGTGGGTTCTAATCCCGGCTCTACCGTTTGCCTGCTGTGACCTTGAGCAAGTCATTAACGTCTCTGTGCCTCAGTTCCCTCAACTGTAAAATGGGGATTAAGATTGTGAGCCCCCATATGGGATATACCTTGTATCTACCCCAGCCTTAGAACAGTGCTTGGCACATAGTAAGCGCCTAACAAATACCACCATTATTAAAGTATCCTAAGGATTGCATTTCATTTTTCCATTTATCCTTGTCCTCATATTTTAAGCTGATTTTGTGTTCTTATCATTTTGTTGTTGCCTGATGTGTCCATCACTAGTTCTCCACTTTTTTTATGGTATTTGTTAAGCACTTACTAGGTGCCGGGCACCCTACCAAGCACTGCAATATGTGCAACCTAATTAGATTGGACACGGTCCCTGTCCCACATGGGGCTCACAGTCTTAATCCCCATTTTCCAGATGAGGTAACGGAAGCACAGAGAAGTTGCCTAAGGTCACGCAGCAGACAAGTGGCCGAGCTGGGATTAGTACCTCCAAGTAAATGAGAAGCCCTGCACGTGAGTAATGGAGTAAAAGTTAACGTGTCTGGAAAATGTATTTTAACAGGTCCCAGTGTCATCCCTATGTTTTAGGGAGCACCATTTGGGAAGCTCCAATCCAGAAATTATAAAATTACTATGTACTATAAAGTATGTAATGCTCTAGTTTAAATAACAAACACAATTCTGGAGTCCAAAAAGTTGCAGAGGGGAAGGGACTGGGAGATAATTCTCCCATTGTGCGTATCACTGTACTGTGTCCAGTTCTGAACTGCACTATTGACATGGAGAACGTGAAAAGAGCTTAGAGAAGAATCCCAAAGATGATCCAAGGGTTGGAAAATAAGGTTGGGATTAGAAGTCCCAGGCCCATGCTCTATCCACTAGTCCATGCTGTTTCCTTTTCCTGTTTACTCTTAGATAGTAATAATAATGATACTTGTTGAACACTTGTTAAACCCCTTGAGGGCCAGGGACGCTAATTATCACAGGCGTATTCTTTCCCAGTGTTTAGTAAGGTGCTTTGTGCAAAGTAAATTTTTAATGAATACTATTACTATTACTGCTCTACTACTAAGACTTGTCTGATGCCGTCGAATCATTTCCTACCCATAGTGACACCACGGACACATCTCTCCCAGAAAGTTCCGCTCTCCATCTGCAGTCGTTCTGGTAGTGTTTTCCTAACCTAAATCCCTCATGCTCTAACTAACGCCCCTTTCTTGGTGCTTCAGACCTGCTATGGAAGTCCAACTTATATGTGAAGGCTGCTGCTCATTCTCTGTATAGTCCCAGTTCCTTTAACTTTTCTCTACCAGGCCTTATTTCCCAACCCTTGGATCATGTCTGGGATTCTTCTCTAAGTACTTTCCATGTTCTCCAAGTCAGCCTTGAGTAGTGCAGTTCAGAACCGGACATAGTACACTGATGCACACAATGGAAGAATTAGCTCCTGGGTCCTTCCCCTCTGCAACCTTTTGGACTCGAGAATTGTGTTTGTTATTTAAAGTGGAGCATTACATACCTTATAGTACATAGCAAATTTATGATTCCTGGATTAGAGCTTCCCAAATGGTGCTCCCTACGATGCAGGGATGACATTGGGACCTGTTAAAATACATTTTACAGACACGTTGTCTTTTACTCCATTACTCACGTGCAGGGCTACTCATTTGCTTGGAAGCAAGCTCACGCACACGCTCAGAAGAGGGACACCTGACCACTCTTCTGGGAGCTGTCAACGGGGCCTTTTCTGAAGATCATTTTAGAGTGCAAATTTCTACTCCTTGAATTTTTGAACTCTGATCTCATCCCTCAGTATGCTGGCCACTCTACATTCTCACCCTTACAGTTAATTTTGAGCTGATCATTTTCGGTAAAGAACTGACATTATTAATAAAAGTATAAATAACCTTGAACCTTGGAAATGAGCTCTGAGCACTCATTTTGCTTCCCCAGTTAAATAGTGAACTATTCATAGCTACCTTGGGAATGAACATCCTCCGGCCACTGTGCACCTTCCTAATAGTTGTTCAGTCCATCCCACATTTTCCCATTTTATTGATGAGAAGGTTTAAAGATAAAATAGATTACATCTATCATTTCCCCTAAATATATCTTGCTCTTACAGAGGGAGACTGGATTTGTCTGGTGGGATTTGTCCTGTATGAAGCCATGCTGGTCATTAACTCAGTACCTTGTTCCCCTCAACTTGTTTGTAAATTGATTTTGAGATTATTTTTTCCCAGCATTTTTCTGGATATAGAAGTTACATTTGCTTTGCAGAACTCTTTTTCCAAGGTTTTTCCTTTTCCTAAATGTTTGTAAGCAAGAATAATATTCCAACTTTTCTAATAATAATAATAATAATGTTGGTATTTGTTAAGCGCTTACTATGTGCAGAGCACTGTTCTAAGCGCTGGGGTAGATCATACAGCTGACAAGTGGCAGAGCCGGGATTCAAACCCATTACCTCTGACTCCCAAGCCCGGGCTCTTTCCACTGAGCCATGTTGCTTCTCATCTTAAGGCATCTCTCCAGTCTTCCTGAGATTCTAAAATATAGACGTTATTAGTCCTATAAATGATTTTCATCAGTTGAAACAGACTTCTCTGACTCATAAAAGCATAGACTGGAGAAAAAAGATGTTTTGGTTACCATGTAAAATATGTGCCAAACAGTCTCATACAAGACCAACACAAAAGCAAAATTAGGTGGTAAAAGATCTGTAATGAGAACTACCTTTTCGCAGGCCCCTAGAGTTTATTTATTACATGATGTGATCTCAATTGGCTTGAAGTTATTGGGAGAAATGGGAAGCAGCATGATCTAATAGAAAGAGCTGGGCCTGGGAGTCAGAGGACCTGGGTTCTAATCCTGAGTCCTCACCTTGCCTGCCAGGTGACCTTGGGCAAGTCATTTAATTTCTCTGTGCCTCAGTTTCCAAATCTGTAAAATGATGATTAAATCCTACTCCCCCCGTTTAGATTTTGAGCTCCATGTCGGACAGGGGCTGTGTCCAGCCCGCTTATCTTTTGTTTGGTCTAGCGCTTGGCACAAAGAAAGCACTTGACAAGTTAGCTAGGATGCAGGCCATGGAAGTCTTATACAACCTAAAGCCCAATTTCTGATTATACTTAAAATCAATTAGCATATAGGTACTATTTGGAACACTTGGGAAACGTACTCCATGTGAAATAACACAAATGAAGGGAAACAAATGTACAGTCCCACCTGATGTCCTTGATTTACATTAAAAGATAACATTCCTGGAGAGTCCACTGCAGTGATCTAAACCTGAGGTCAGAACACTGAAACTCAGTAAAGATGTAAACGAGGCACGAAGGCTTGTAGCCTCCGAGAAAATGTAGTTGCAAAGTGCTCCTTTGGTTCTTCCAAGGTTTGAGGATGGGAGGATGAAAAAGCAGAAGCAAATGGACATCTTATGTAAACAAGGTCGACAAAGATCTCAGAATAAGGAGATTTTTTCCCTTAACAGATCATGTGGTTTAACACCTATGACTACCCATGAGCTTTAGAGCATTACTCTGTTTTAACTAGTTTGTGCTTCTTCCAATTCACTTGCTTTATCCTTGTCTCCAGCAGACACTGCTGGACAAGCTGAATGACTACACTGTCTAGGTATGAGGAACAGGAGGTAGAGAGATGAGTTATAGATTACTTCAATTCTTAAACAATTCACTGCCTTCTCCAGCCACTTCTCATGCAAATGAGCCTCAAAGAAGGAAGGTGCTTTATAAATGAATATAAATACATTATACTACTAGCAGTAAAAACACATATATTAGAAACAGTGACCTTATTTCTGTGACACTTAGACTACTCAAGACTAAATGGTAATGACCAGCAACCATAGGAGACACATCTCGAAGAAGAAGGTTTCAGAAAAGGGTCCCCTTTGTGGAATCATCAAAGAGTTAATGGAGCAAATGACCAGAGATTATTCAGACTTCAAACAATGAATTCAACAATGTTTCAGAAATTGTTTATCAAAAGATTTCTAAGGACAAGGAATTTCTAGAAAGGGAAATTCCATGCAAGTCCCAGCCTGCACAAGTACTTGAGGATGCCAGCTATAAAATATTCTGGGATAAAGCCATTATTCCTGACTTCATTGTTCATCCTAACTGCCAACACATCATGATCTTGGACAAGAAGCATAAATGAGCTGACATCATTGACATAAATCTGCCTCTAAAAGACAACTTTCAGAAGATGTGGATAGAGAACACAAGGCATCTGAAATGGGACATTAACATGAAGCAAAATGAACTAATGGGAGGATATAATAATAATAATGTTGGTATTTGTTAAGCGCTTACTATGTGTAGAACACTGTTCTAAGCGCTGGGGTAGATACAGGGTAATCAGGTTGTCCCATGTGAGGCTCACAGTTAATCCCCATTTTACAGATGAGGTAATTGAGGCACAGAGAAGTTAAGTGACTTGCCCACAGTCACACAGCTGACAGGTGGCAGAGCTGGCATTCGAATCCCTGACCTCTGACTCCCAAGCCCTGACTCTTGCCACTGAGCCATGCTGCATGGCATTAAACAGGTAGGTGTGAAAGAGGTGGATAGGGAATTCACCTAAGTGCCCCAAAAGATTTAATAAATTGTTCTCAGGTAGCGTGGCTCAGTGGAAGGGGCCTGCACATAGTAAGCGCTTAACAAATACCAACATTACTATTAGACCAGGATCAACCATTTGACTTTAGCTTCTTATAGCCTAGAACAGTGGGTCGATTTTCTTGAGGCTTTCAGTTGTTGTTAGAATGGGAAGGGAAAAAAGAGGACCCTAAAAATAATGAAAAAAGGAGGGTAACAAACTGGAAAACTAAGGGATTCCCGAAGAGGCTACCTGGAGTAAATGAATTTTATCATGGTGTTATAGGAACTCTCTGGGATGAAAGAATAAAACTACTGAAATGAAACCCTTCTCTTCTTTCCATCGTCCATTGTTGGGAGAATAGTATTATCTTGAAAAGAATAAGGACAAAAATTTCACTGGACAAAAAAATGAAGGCTTGATATCTATTTTCACTCCTGCACATGAGTCTCAGGTCACTCCTGGACTTGGAACGCCTCAAATTAATTTAATGTGAAGGTGGGAAATATTTTGTATTTATGATCAAAAGCAAATGTCAGCTCATGATTTAGCTCTAGGCTTTAATCAAGCCAAGGTGCTTATTGGTATACTTAGCTTCAGAAATATGAGTAATAAATAGAGTTTCATCTACTTCTTGATCCATTCTTAACATTTATTGAACTGAAAACCTAATTGGAGAAAACTCGGCCAATAATGAAACCAATTGAATCATTCAACAAAGTCTCAGTGAATCAAGAAACACCAAGAGCTTCGGGTTTGAATAATAAATCACGGGTGGAGGCAACTTTATTTTCCACTGACCTTGCATTGAATCGTCTGAACCACTGAGTCAGGATTTGGACAGCATTTGCCCTATAGTCAAAGATGAGATCCCTGATGAGATGAAGGGTTATGAAGAACAACTATACCCTCTCCTGCTTATATCTGGGAAATGACTTCTTCAAACCTGATCTCCCTGATTAGAGGGAGAATCAAAGTATTCAAGCAGTTGGGCCTCATTGATTGACTCAATACCCGGGCCTTGGAAAGGTTACTACACTCTCTACAACGCTGTACTCTGGCCACTAATGGTCTTGGTTGTCAAACGATGGGAAGACCATCCAAGATCTTCAGAACTGGTTGGATTTTCATAATCGGTGGCAACTACAGGACGTACCTGGGTCAAATCCAATAGGGAAGCAAGAATCTGTCCTTAAGTACCAATAAAGCAGCAGGGTATTTTGTCATGCATCAGTTTTCTCACTGCCATCTTTAATACTGAAAAACAGCAATATATGTGTGTGTAGTTACATATATATAAATATATGTACACAAGCGCGCACACGCACACACACACACATATATGTGTATATATATATAAATCTTTTCTCTTTTCTCACTTCCTAACAAACATCAAAATCACCACACTCCTCGAAAAATAGAAAAACACCGAATATGTACTCAAAACCCAATTCCTAATCAAAGATAAGACTCTACCCCAAACTAAGTCCTCATGGAGTTAGATTTTTCTGGGTAAGCTATCCCCCAGGAGTTGTTAGGTGCTTCTGGAAATAGGCCCTAGTGATCTGGAATAATTAATGAAGCTTCCAAAAATACCTAACATTCTTCCAGGGAGTAGTTTTCCCACTAGAATCATTTGTTCCATAAATGCTCACCATTTATACACGGGCAGATAGTACTTTCAAAATTGACCAGAGAAGGAGGAGACCATATTAGTGTACATGTCAGTTTTCACTGCGCATTGTGTATCTGTGTGCACGGGGCGGCTTCAGGGGTACCGGTTTCTAGAATGGCATTGAAGCGTGATTAGTGGTGTGTTTTGAAACCACTAGATTTGCCTGTACAGAGCTTCCCTGGCAACAGCTGTTTGGTGCTGAAAGCTTACATTTGCTATTGCAACTTCGGGTCAAAAATAGATACTTCCAGAAAAAAAAAATCCTTTCCAGAAATACTCTTCTCCCATGCAAACTCATCCAATGATTTCTAGTGTGACCTAGTAGAATTAGCATGGGACTAGGACTCAGAAGACCTGGGATCTAGTCCTGGCTCTGCCACTTGCCTGCTGTGTGTGACCTTGGGCAAGTCACTTAATTTTTTCATCTGTGCTTGTTTCAGCATCCGTAACATGGGGATGAAATACTCACTCTCCTTCCCTCTTAGACTGTGAATCCTTTGAGGGACAGAGACTGCATCCAAAATGATTCCCTTCTATCTAACCCAGTGCTTAAAATAGTGCTTGGCACTTTTTAATTAGTTATTAAATTCCATACCTATTATTATTTATTTTGGGGTTGGACCAGGCCAGGGAGAGAACCTGTAAGTCAACAGTCCGTAGAGAACACAGGTTTGAAGAGACACAAATTTTGTACAGAAAAGATGTTTTCCAGCCTGAAACAGTGTTACATGATACCGTGTGGAAAAGGGAAAACAGAGACCTATTTTTTCCATAGGCAGCTCAATAGATGGACTCTTTCAAAACTGCATTAGTTTCCATTTAATATGAAGTTTTGCGAGAAAGAGAGAAGCTGGACTTTTCAACACCTAGGACTCACACCCACAGAAACAAACACACTTGCACGCAAACACACACACACACACACTCACCCTCACTTTCTCTAGCACACCCTGGGAGAGCACTTATACAGCCTCCATGAAGCTGAGCAATAAACACTTTGTCTTCACCCTGCTATTTATGAGTTGCTTGGGGGCATCCTGTTCTCTCTGCTAGCCTTACCTGTGCATGAGATTACTACTGAACTGGGTTTTATTAGGAAACCCAGTAAAGAGGATCAGTTATGCCCACACAGCAAGACTCTGCTTTCCTTGTTACTTGGGCTAATTGCGTGGACCAAGTTTGGGACTGCTCAAGTTCAGCTGTCTTCTCTCCCCCTTTCATTTTCTTTTTTCATACTTCATCTCATTCTCTTTTTTCCTAAACCCTCGTGTTCCATCTTCCATAAAACCCTGGTGAGTGCTGGAAACTAAGGGACAGATGATGAGGGAAGGTGGTACAAATGGTAAGGAGGGGAAATTTCCTCTTCTTGGAAATTTATTCTTCTTTAGCTCGCTTGTCTACCTTCCTTAAAGGGTACCTGGGCAAGGCAGATGGAGAGGAAGTCCTCATTTTTATGCCATCTGTTCCTGTTTTTACCTAGGCCCAGCATCAGTGTGGGGGACAGTGGGATGGGCTTTGGAGAAAAGAGAAGAGTGGGAAAGAGCTGCAGGCTGAGAAGAATCTAGTTGGTTCCTTTCTTCGGGGGGAGGAGGGGGATGAGCTGCATTCTTTGATTGCTATCTTTTCCTTGGCAGCCTCCAAGTTTCCCCTCTGCCTCTGCCTGCTTCACCTGATAGGTTACTACTTGGGGAAGGGATGGCCCTTATAGTCCCCTGGGGATGCTGTGAGGGTTACAGCGGGAGCATTCTAGGAGTTTAATCTGTACTGCCAGATCAGAGCCATACTCTTCCTCCTTCTTTCCACAAACATCTGTAAATCTTGTAGACAGCAACAACATGACAGCAGGCGGGGCGAAGTTAGAAGCACCGCCCCCGCCCCCCAGCCCCAATCTGTAGAAGTTAGAATGTCTATAGTCTACTTAATCATTTATCCATTTTTCCATTCTCTTTTTCTTCCTCTCTGTAGACAGTTCTATGTCTGTCTCCTCCATCAGCCTGTAAACTCCTTCAGGATAGGGATTGTGTCTTTTACCACTATTGTACCATAAATTATCATCAATGGTGTTTACTGAGGGCTTACTATGTGCAGAGCACTGAACTAAGTGCTGGGGAGAGCACAGTTCAACAGAGTTGGCAGACACGTTCCCTGCCCATAACAAACTTACAGTCTAGAGGGGAGGCAGACATTAATACAAATAAATGATTTATAATATATCACTTAAAGATATGTACATAGATTGTACTATCTTAAATGCTTAATGCAATGCTCTCTGTATAATAGACACAAAATAAATACTATTGATTGATCGATTGCTGTGAAGAACCTTAATGCTGTTACTAGTGGTTTGGGGTGATGCTGGTGGGGGAATCTGTGAGGGTGAAAAGCTGGAGAACAGTCTTCTACCCACAGCTGACCAGTCATAGGGATAAATACTCCTAATCACCTCACAGAGTGACCTTTAATGAGAGCACTATTTTTTTATCTGTAATGGATCATTCAAATTTTTTTTTTTAAAAAAGAAACCACCTACTCCCAAACCGATTTAAATTACTGGAAATTATAGGGGAACACAAAATAGAAAAAAACAAGTAGATGATTAGGCTCTACCTGATGTTGTCTTTCAGGTTTACTTAGAAGTCTTTGTACTTTACCTTCAACCTCAGTTTTTTGAGACCCATAAAGGAGTGAATGCCACTCGAAAACCAGAGGGGGCTGAGGCCGAGAGCCACTGTATGACAAAGCTGGAGAAAGCGAATGGGGAAACAATGGCAAGATACATGAAAACCAGAGGAATTCAGTGGATCCAGTGCCTCATTTAGTTACCTCGGCAGGTTTCTTTTCCCTCGGTTCCTTCAGAATTGTACACTCTCCTTTAATTCTGGGAAGGGCAGCAGAAGAAAACGGGGATCATGGATACATCTTGTCCAGTTGATTGACAGAACACAAGCATGGAGGAACAGCACTTCTCAGGCCTCTCCCCACCTTGGACTAAACTTCCCCATCCTAGAAGAAAGACAAGACAGGAAAGGATGAGTTAAATCAGCCTCTCACCACTGAATACAGTTCACCGTTATAGAACAGATTAAATGCAGGACATTATCTCACCATAATGCCCTCCTGGCCGTATTCCCAGGAAAGTTCTAACTAATCTTAAAAATAGAAAGAAAAACGCAACCTAAATTCCATTCCTTTTCTTAAATGAGTGATCTGTTCAGTTCTATTTATTTTTCTGGGAGGAAGGCAGGAAAAGAAAGTGAATTTTAAGGCTTATGAAAATGAGCTACTAATAAACACTAGCCGCCGTGGTGCAGACAGCATGGCTGTAGTGAGGGTGGTATATCTGTGGCCAAAGGCCTCTCCCCTCTGATCATATACTTTCTACTTGGCAGTGTAACTCCAGGAAGGGATGGGGGCCAGTTGTGTGAGGGCAAGCATGGCAGAAGAGAGTACTGTCTGGGTACCTAGAGTGAGAAGTCAACCAGGGCTTTGGCAGGCAGGCTGCCTATTCTGTATACTCTCCCAAGCTCTTCGACCAGTGCTCGGCTCACAGTAAGTGCTCCATAAAGACTGACTGATCGACTCATTGATTGATCGATGTAGGTTCTGCCAGTGCACCTTTCTCTCGGTGTAGCAGGCCTTCCTGGGATCCACACGGTTCTCTGGTATAGCTTCCCCTTGGTTAGCAACCTGGCTGGCTGGATACAGGGGTAGCATCTTCATGAAGCTGGACTGGGTTTACCACAAGAACTTCATTGGTGCCCCAAACCATTGTGAACCCATGCCTTCAAAAGTAAAACCAAAGAAAACGAAACAAACTAACCAGCACAACGCATTGACTTGCCTCACTGCTTGTTTTGTTTTGCTGTCTGTCTCCCCCTTTAAGACTGTGAGCCCGTTGTTGGGCAGGGTTTGTCTCTGTGGCCGAATTGTACATTCCAAGCGCTTAGTACAGTGTTCAGCACAAAGTAAGCAGCACGGCTCAGTGGAAAGAGCCTGGGCTTCGGAGTCAGAGGTCATGGGTTCGACTCCCTGCTCTGCCACTTGTCAGCTGTGTGACTGTGGGCAAGTCACAACTTCTCTGTGCCTCAGTTACCTCATCTGTAAAATGGGGATTAACTGTGAGCCTCACTTGGGACAACCTGATTGCCCTGTATATACCCCAGCGCTTAGAACAGTGCTCTGCACATAGTAAGCGCTTAACAAATACCAACATTATTATTATTATTACAATAAATATGATTGAATGAATGAACTCACAATTCCTCTGAGATTCTTCTCAGCGTACAGATCGGAAACTTTTAGTTGGTCAATCAATCAATTGTATTTATCGAGCACTTAGAGTGTAGAGCACTATACTAGGCACTTGGGAGAGTACAACAATAAAACGGACACATTCCTGTCCACAACGAGGTAACAATCTAGAGGGACGAGCTTACAATCTACAGAAGTATATGATCTTTGGGGGTTTGCATTTTCGATGACAACTTCTCCGGAGCCCTGAGACCTAGCACTGCAGAATGGAGCGGTCGGGCTTTTCATGCATTAGGCTGGACTGAAAGAAAGTGGACCCACCCTTCTCCACCCCCACATTCTGGCATTAGAATCCAAACCTCGGCATTCCTCATGGCCACACCAGGGTAATGGGCAATGTTAGTTGATGGCAAAGTCCTAGCTGGGCTAATTAAGCATACTGAGCTAATAACCTCCCATTTTGGGACTGGTATTATTCATAATTTAATGTATTGCTGCTGAAACATTAACCTTTCGACAACTGGCTTCTTGCCCACAGCAGCCTTAGTGCTGACCATCTTTCAGTAAAATGAGTATTATTGTTAAAACAGGGATAAATCATTCAAAGCTGTAGCTTTTGTGTCAAACGGTATGTGAAAATAAGCAGTAAGCTAGGTAATTTATTTACCTTTTGGTGATTATTTTTATGATTTTATGATCATATTCAGTGATTCATAAACATTGGACCAATGCCATTTCATAATCATTTTACCTTTCAAATACTTCTGTGGCTGTTCTGCTTTTCATCTTTAAAAATTTCGGGATTGATACGAGACAGCTTAATCCAGACACAAATACAATTTCATTTGAAGGAAGAAAAAAAAAGCCCCTCAAGCCCCTTCATTTTAAGCACGTACAACAAACCATTTCAACGGGACCTCTTGGAGCTCCCACTTGTTACTGGGTTGCACTCACGGCAAGAAACTTGTCTTTGAAGTTGAACCCATGAAAGTGACTCAAATTCAAAAGAAAGGAGAGGAAAAACAGTTAACAATCTCCTGGCTGGACAGATGATGGGAAGAGCAGAGGAGGTGGAGGAAGGGCTGGGGAAGGGTTGGATGCATTCCAAATGCATTGGAAAGGAACGACTCATACTCCCGCCACCTGATTCCTGGATTGTGATTACCATCCCCAGGAGATTCCCATGCCAACTTGGGCAAGCTCTGCTGAAGGCCAGCAGTGGGCTTGGGCTTCAGAGAGGATTGTTTCCTTTCAGTAGTGCTTCTCCTCATGATGTTGAAAGGTGAGCAGTGGGGGTGAGTGGTTCTCCACTAGGGCCCCGGGGAGGGGTAAATGCACCCCAGTGTGGGATCATGTGCACAACATCGGACTGCGACGTTACAGCTTTTGATGTGTAGTCCCGCTTTCGGCTTCTAACACCCATTGCAATGCAAGTTGCAAATGATTCAGAATTGAAGTTAACTTTCAGGAGGCTGCGAGATGGAGGTCCAACGCCAGAGTGGGAAGAGAAGAAAGTTGCCACTAATGGTCTTCCAACCAGCCAAAACTTGCTCAGGAAAAGGCACCCAAAACCATGTCACCAATATCCTAGGAATCTCCAGAGTATCCTTGGAGTGTGTCAACAACACTAATGAGATTGGTGGCCTTGCAAATTGGCATAAAAGACCCAAGTGCAGGGAGGTGCCTAGATAGGTCTGTGTGCATTGTGAGAGCATTTTGATGCCCCCCCACCTCCCTTCTTACAGGACAGTGCGCACTTCAACATATCCTTTCACTCACTCTCTGCCTCTCATCCATCCACTCTCCAGTCCCTTTGCCCTTTTCCCTTCAGCAAACTGAATAAATATTTGACAGGGAGCAGAGAGACAATTTCAGGAAAGGGGAATGTGGGTCAGACAGAAACATCGATGGATCCTGAAACTAAACAATTTACAAACAAATCACAGGTCATCTGCTCCCTCCAGCACTGCTCTTTCAAACACTAGACAAGAGGATAAATACTGAGGACAATTCTCTCTGTGCTTCATGGTAATATCTTAATCACTTTGAAAGAAACATTAACTCTTGTAGACCACTTGAGTATACTGCACAATGTGGGCAACAATATATAGCCAGCAAAGGACATGAAAGTCCCTAATTGGCCTAAAAAGAGTTAAGGGCCCCTTCAAAATCCCCAATTTACAACCAGGGAGTAACGTTAGGCACTGGAAGAATTGGGCTCACTCCATTTAATCAGTACCCATCTGGTTATTTGGATTGCCTTCTGGACAGTTTATACTAGATTAGCATTGAGTATACCTTAAATCTGTATAGAACTTTTATTTTTCCAAAGCACTTTCATATCAATGATCTCCAGTAATCCTCGTTTTAACCCTGTGCAGTAGGGAGAAGCAGGTGTGACTACCCCCATTTTACAGGTGAGAAAACTGAGAGACTAAGTGACCATTTCACTGGAGACCCTGAGCCCAACAGGAACAGAACCTGGACTAGGACCCATGTCTTCTGACTTCCAGACCCATGATCATTCTCCTAGACCATGCTAGTAGAATAAACATCCTCCCCCACAATCCCGCTGGTCTTACCATCTTTGTGATGCTTTTAGGAAATTTTTCATAAGGGTTAAGGAGCAACTCCCAGATACTGATGACAATTCACCTTGGCTCAATACAGAGCAGTCAAACACATTATGTGTGTGGGAGGAGGAGTGAATGGGAAAAGAGGAGGAGTTATCAGAGATATATTTCTTCAGGGTATACACCTATAGCATTTCTCTTCTCACATACTCCTCAGGAGTCTCTACCAGTTGTGCCTGGCCAACTTCTGCCTCTGCCATTACACTGCTAAAAGTGAATGATGATTTGAAAACTCAACCCTGCTTACCCAGGAGCTGGCAGGGAATATGAAGGGAAAATAGTGAACAAAGAATCAAGTTCAGAGGACAGAAAATCACTGAAAAAAAAAATATAGCATGCAGATAGTATTTATTAGATACCTACCCCGAGCAAAGCACTATACTATACTAAGCACTAAGAAAAAATACATGGGTGAGAATTAGGTGTGGTCCTGAGCCCGAAAGGGACTCAATCCAAGATGGCTTTTATGTAGTTCCTCTAGCAGTCTAGTGGTGGGCCAGGTCACTCAATAATCTAGAATTTGGTAACTTAAAAGGATTCCTTTTTCTTTCCACTTTGGGAGTTTGTCCAATCACAAATACCTGGATCCTGCCCTGTGTTGCTAGTCTAGGCCAAGTACACTAGGACACCCACACCTGTTCTTATACTGTAGTTATCCTCTGAATATCGCTCAGGTGGTCCTTCTAGCTTTCCTGTGGCCTCACTGATATACCGACCCAGGAGATGTAATTTATAGCTGTAGCAGTAGGTCCAGCCCTGTAAAGCAGGCTGGATAAACTGCTTGGAACCCCAGCTGAAATATGATGAGTGCCTTTTTTTTAAAAAATGGCATTTGTTAAGCACTCTCTGCATGTGAGACACTCTACTAAACACTGGGGTACAAACAAGATAATCAGGTTGGACCCAGCCCATATCCCACACAGGACTCCCAGTCTTAATTCCCGTTTTACAGATGAGGTAACTGAGGCCCAGAGAAGTTAAGTAATTTGCCCAACGTCACCCGGCAGAGAAAGTGGCAGAGCTGGGATTAGAACCCAAGTCCTCTGACTCCCTTGTGTCCCCTTCATCAATCGTCATCATCATCGTCAGTGATATTTATTGCACCTCTATTGTTGTGCAAAGCACTGTACTGATGTCTTTGGAAAGTACAATGGAACATGCTCGTTAGGCATGTTCTCTGCCCACAATAAGCTTATGGTTTAGAGGGGGAGAGAGACATTAATGTACTGTCTGCTTCTTAATTTACTCATTTCATGCTAAAGAGTGAATTAAGCAGAAAACCCAGAATTGGTGAAATTCTCCTTCAATAATGTCAGTTAAAGCAGATGTCAGGAAATTTGATGTTATGGATTTACTTCTTAATATAAAGCCTAAAAAAATAACACAGTGTGAGATCTGTAATATGAATTGGACATGTCGATGGAGTGTGAATTGGATTCAAGACAAAATATTATGAATGGTTAATAGGGTCAGCCTACGTATACTTGCTGAAACATTCTCTTCGGTATGCTAATATTCAGAAACTACACTAATATTCAGAAACTACACTGTCAAATATCTTTTGTATCTTATCTCTGTGCTCACAGTGTTATAACAAATAAAAGTGTGTGGTTAGAAAATAGCATCACTTTTAAATAATACTTTTCCTTGAATACTAATTTTTGTTTTATATGTTCATTATATTTGTCAAATACTACACAGGCACATTTTTTATACTGAATTATTATGGAAATTTAAAAGCCGATAAAGGGTAATCTTTTAAATTTTTCCTCTAAAGAGAAGCAGATGGAGTGAGGGCAGGGAAACCAAGTCAAAAGTTACATCTTTTATCTTGATCTTGGACCTTAGATAGGCCAATTCCTCTTCTGGCTGGGTCTGCTCTGCTCTTCTCTCATTGGCTTTCCCAGTTTTAATTATTTAGGGTAATTCTCTGTGGAACATTTCCCCATGCTACATCTCTTCTTTAAGATTCTTCAGTATTTGTCCTTAGGGTTTAATATTCTACTTAACAGCAGCCAATTTGCAATCACCATCATAGTCATCATCATTATCATCTGCTTATCCATAGTGATAGAGAACAGGGATAACGTGGATAAATGCAATTCACAGCTAATCCCCAAACCTCATTTTAGATAACAGCTTCAACTTCCTCCCCCACTAAACTTCTCACCTGAGCTGTTAAGTAATACCCAAACCGACTTATTAGCATTCCAAAGTCTTTCCCTTCTCCTTCCACTCTCAGTTACAGGTCAAAAGGTTGGTAGCAGGAGGGAGGAGAAGAAGAGAAAGACATGAGTGATCCGCAAAATGGATAATCAAGAACTGAGTGCATTTGGATAATGGAAGCGTTCCCTCCCCTTTCTTCTGGCTTAGTCAAATGACACAGGGAGGGGAAGGGGCATCATTCATTCATTCATTCATTCACTAGTAATAATAATAATAATAATTATGGTATCTAAGCACTTACTATTTGTCAAGCGCTGTTCTAAGCGCTGGGGTAGATACAAGTCAATCAGGTTGTCCCACGTGGGGCTCCCAGTTTTCATCCCCACTTTACAGATGAGGTAACTGAGGCACAGAGAAGTTAAGTGGCTTGCCCAAGGTCATACAGCAGACGACTGGCAGAGCTGGGATTAGAACCCACGTCCTCTGACTCCCAAGCCCGTTGGTCTTTCTACTAAGCCACGTATTTATTGAGCGCTTACTATTTGCAGAGCACAGTACTAAGTGCTTTGGGAGAGTGCAATACAACAATAAACTGACACTTTCCCTCCAGGGTTCTGTGACGAGTTTATAGTCATGTGAGACAGGGACTGTGCCTGAGCACTTAAGTATCATCATTATTTCTTTTCACGCACCAAGTGCCCAACCCAGAGCCAGATTCACAGGGCTCGTGATGAGCCTCTATATTCGTGGAACAAATATGTGTTGTGTGTCGTTACATCAACGATGTTGAAAATTTATTCCACATTCTGAGTAATCCACACCCAACCTTGCAACATCATGGATGCTTGTCTTTACTTTGTGTCCACTGAAATCCCCAAACTCACATGCTGGAAAATCTCTTTATATTGAGATGACTTTCTGGAGGGGCAAGTTCCCCTAACAGAAGACACTGGTTTAGGGAGGATCAACAGGATGGGAACAGTGGCAGATATAGATGTATAAG
Source organism: Ornithorhynchus anatinus (assembly GCF_004115215.2). Lineage (NCBI taxonomy): Eukaryota > Metazoa > Chordata > Mammalia > Monotremata > Ornithorhynchidae > Ornithorhynchus > Ornithorhynchus anatinus. Next base: position 38,779,304 of record NC_041738.1, read on the forward strand.
GAAAGATGGAGAGCTGGAAGGAGTGAGTGTGAGCAGGCGTGCAAATCATCATCCTCCTCCTTCTCCTCCTCAGTATTTCCTGAGTTCCTACTCTGTTCAGAGTACTGTATCAGGCCCCAGGAATAATGCAATAAAATAGTCAACGTGATACCTACCCTTAAAGATCTCATAATGTAATGGCGAGAGATTATTGTGTGATTAGGTATCAGTGATAGAAAGGGTGTATTTGTAGGCAAATTGAATGGTAATTGGAATACCCCAACATCTCAGAGAATAAAGCAGAAAATAATTCAGTAATTCCCCCCACTTTTTAGGCATTCCCCCCACTTTTTAGGCTTTTTTCATCCTTTGGAAGGCAAATACCTCTTCCTTATGGGCGAAAGGGTTTGAAGATACTTCCTGAACTTAGAGGAAAATTTGGTTTGAAGATTTAAAAAACCAAAGTAATACTGGTCCCATAACATGGAAAGACAGACTGGAGAACCTTAGTTTTCTTTCCTTTCCTTTAGTTTCTACCTGAAAATATTCTTCATTTGATCAACATGTCCCTGAGGCTAGGTCAGTATTAAGGGAAATACCTTGGAGTTCATTCCAGTCCCTTGGAATTGAGTTCATTCTCCCTCAAGAATTTCAATTAGTTTAGTACAACTCTAGTGGTGTCATTTGGGCATATTACTGAAAAAACTACAGAAGGGCTGGAATGTTTTATAGAGACATTTGCCCAGCTCCTTACTCCCTGTAATAAAGGGTGGTCTTCAAAACAAATTGACAGTCTAACTAAAACACTGAAATTGAAATGAGGCCTACACTACTGCTCTATCCCATTTCTAAGGAATGACATTTAGCAAGCACCCAAATCAGCCACTTTGCTGAAATGACTATTACAATTGAATTCTGCACATGATTTTCAATCTGGTACAATGGGAATTCTGCCACTGTTGCAGTACCGTACAGATTTTGTGAAACATGGGAGTAATGTGACCAGTGAAGACATAACATCTTCATAGTTTCAGTGAATTTCTTTCATTCAGTATAGATGCTAGGTCAGGATAGGTTAAATAATAAAATCATTGGCCAAAATGACATCATGGAGTCATCCAAAAAGGGGAGGCTATGCCGAGAGGAGTATAGAGTTGATGGCTTTTGTTGCAGGATTATGATCTGAAGGGGGTTAATGAACTGAGAATGAGGCTTATATTTGTGTATGTAAAATGAGGAAGAGCTTCTATGCCTTGACAGTTTAATAGGGGACAATAAAAGCCGTCATTTGCCTTGGTATCTTTCATCCTACTTAACTAATTCTAAACCAGTTTGGTTGGTGACTGGATAACTTGCTAAATTAAATCCATGCTATATGTATAGGGCACGTGCATGTGTATGCACACGTGCACTCATGTGCGTGTGTACGCGTGCACTCACGTGTATGTGCATTCATACACATAGAGCCGTCATTTGTTTTTCAAGATTCACTCATTCATTCATTCAATCCTACTTCCCGAGCACTTACTCTGTGTAGATCACTGTAATAAGTGCTTGGAAAGTATAATTTGGCAACAGGTAGAGACAATCCCCACTCAACAGTGGGCTCACAGTGTAGAAGGGGGATACAGAAAATAAGACAAAACAAGTAGGCAGGCATCAATAGCCTCAAAAGAGATAAATAGAATTATAGATATATATGCATCATTAATAAAATTAGTAGAATCTAGATGACACCATTGATGGTGAAATCCTATTCGTGTATATGGATTTAACTGAAAAAATTGACGCATGCCCATCCATTCCACATTATGTGGAGGAAAAGGTAGTTTTCATGATGCCTCTTATTGGATTCACTGCTCAGCAGTTTGGGGATTGCATATTTGTTATTTGCAATTTTTCCAAAGCTTCCAATCCCCAATCCTGATTGTTGCCTGCCAGACAGGTCAGTAGGGTGATAATTTGTCAGTTTTACAATGGACAGTCAGTCTGGTTTTCTCTTGGTCTGTCCCGTCTGGTATAGATTTAGTACTGGAACCATTATCATCATAATAAAAAAAATTGTTTTAAATTTTCAACACCCAGCCATGGCTCTTGTTGCCAAGTTCTGGGTCAAGGACAAGGCATCTGAGTTCATATGGACCTGGGAAGGGTCAGAAGGACCTAGGTTCTAATCCTGCCTCCTCCACTTGTCTGCTGTGTGACTTTGGTCAAGTCACTTAACTTCTCTTTTCCTCAGTTTCCTCATCTGGAAAATGGAGATTAAGACTGTGAGCCCCATGTGGGACATGGACCGTGTCCAATCTGATTATCCTATATCTACCCCAGGACTTATTACAGTGTCTGGCACACAGAAAGCGCTTACAAAACCTTTTTTTTTAAAGAAATATAGAGGTTCAGGAACAATTGGGAGGGTCAGCATTCCTCAAAGAAATATTTGAGTTGTGAGCCAATCAGGGCAGATATGGACAGACTTGTGCAAAATGGCAGTCGTGTGATGTCATCAAGTCACTCCGTGAACCGGTAGCATGTGTGATGTCACAAGCATGTCCATGTTTTTGAAGTGCCATTGCTGGCCACCTTATGGTTCAGTGTGCTGCAGCTGTTTTCCCAAAGTCCTCTGCTGTAATTCCAGATTGCACTCAAACCAGAAGATTTTGCGGCTTCTAGCATTTGCCTGTTCCACCTCCTAAAGCTTCAACTTTGCTTTAAGACAGAGTGAGCCTTACACTTATCCTTTCCCTACCTCAGACTCTCTCAGACTACCCCTCTAGACTCTCTCCAGTTTTCTTCCTATGCCCATACTCCACTGCTCCCTTTGAGATTCCCAGCCCTCCTCGCTGTCGGTTCTTTCTCTGAAAGGAGCTATGTTGTGCAGCACAGGAGCTGAAGTGACTATTACTTTCACTACTGCGGTTATAACAGAGTTAAAGTCGAGGTTTCTAATTGCTCTCTCGAGGCCTTATTACTTGTTGATTAGCTCCTTTTGGGAACCGCATCAAACCTACAACAATAATAAACACTCGCTTCATTGGAAATTTTGTAACAACCCTACCTGCCCTGCAGGCCCAGTGCCTCCGTGCAGCAGCCTGACTGTGTGGGAATTGGAAATGGCAGTGTTTATTTTAGGCTTGCTGCCCCATTTTGGAGGCTTTTCCTCTCGATTTGGTGGTGCAGGATCTATGGCATATTTAACAAGCTGATAAAAGACTACTGGAGAGTTCCTGTTTGCCAAAGACTCTTACTTCTCTTTTTTCCTTTCCCCAAGCCCTAAAACACCCCCAGTGTCGTGAGTAAGTGGAGCTCTTGTGAAACGCTTATGTCTCTGAGGAGTTGGAGGGGTATTAGAGTGATAGCTAGCTGGTGAAATAAAGTGGACACGGCCTTGTCCCTCCCTGTGATAGGCTGTGTGGCTGGTTAAGGGGGAGAGGTCACAGGCACCTGACCTACTGCTTACTCAAGAGGAAATTCAGGAAAAACAAAGCTCAATATTCATGCCTACTGATCCTCCTCTGTCTTGGGATGTTGAATTAACATACACTGGCAATGTCTTGCTTCCTTCAGTTATTTATGTTAGCAGTCTTAGGACAGTCATTTGTGCCATAATATGGGGACTGGGTTCTCAAAGAATCTCATGATGTGGGAAAATCATCCTGTGGTAGCTATTATTAATTCAATGGAAAGTAATGGGTTAGAGGATGGATGGTTTTAAGAGTCCACCATGGCTGACACCATGAGAAGCAGTGTGACCTAGTGGAAAGATCATGGGCCTAAGAGGCAGAGGATCTGGATTCTAATCCTGGCTCTGTCCCTGGCCTGCTGTGTAACCTTAAATTTTCTGAGCCTCACTTTCCTCATCTGTAAAATGGGAATTCAGTATCTGTTCTCCATCCTAGTTAGAATGTGAGTCTCTCCTGAAGCACGAACTGTGTCCTACCTGTTTTTTTCTTGTATCTACCCCAACGCTTAGTACAGTGCTTGTCGCATAGTAAGTGCTTAACAAGTACTATAAATTAATCAGTGGTATTTATTGAGCACGTACTGTGTGAAAAGTATTGTCCTAAGCATTTAGGAGAGTAAAATATAACAGAGTTAGTAGACATGTTCCCTGCCCACAAAGAGTTTACAATCTAGAGGATATTGCAATTATTATACAAATTCCTATATATTCCTAGGCCCACCATTATTAGAATGCTTTACATCTTTGCCATTCATTGTTATTTTACTATATTGAATACTGCCAAGACCCAAAGAAACTCAAAGTACTGTAAAGTACAGAACTGTAAGGAAGAGCCAGAGCGTAACAACGTCTGACCTTAAATGAGGTCAAACACATGCACCCAACCATTTTTCCTACACTGAATATCCTGTGCCAATTTGTGGATTTTGTCACACCTAGAACAGACCTACACTGGAAGAAGAATAATCCCTAATATACTCAGCTCTGCCACAAACGCTTAATATGGTGCTCTGTACACAGTAAGCGCTAAATAAACACCATTGATTGATAATGCATATTTTCTATTTGAGTTTTCACTAGAATGCTTTTAGGAACATAGGGAACATTCTTTGGACAAGACTAGCTAGTTTTAGATTCTGCATGGCTTGATGATGGACAAAACAGTTGCATACCTGTGTGGTGTCAGAAACGTGAGCCTTCCTTAATGTGGAATTTGAAAAATGCAGTCCTCATGTTACAGGAGAATTGGATGTATTTCTATTGAATTTTATCAAATCAGGTAATGAAAATAAGTTTTATGGCAGAAATTGCTGCATTTGACTGTTACTTTCCTTCTTGGATTCCTTGAGTTCATCTGTGGCCCGGAAGTCTGTGGGTCCATGTTGTTAAGAAAAGAACAATTAGCCCAAAGTATATAGTAATATACCCTCTAAGAAAGGGAGGAAGAAAAAAAGAAAGAGATAAGCAGGGTGGGAAATAGCGTGTTCCAGTGGAAAGAGCATGGGTCTCGGAGTCAGAGGACCTGGGTTCTAATTACCAGCAACACCACTTGGCTGCTGTGTGACTTTGAGCAAATCATTTAACTTCCTGTGCCTCAGGTCCTCATCTGTAAAATGGGGATTAAATCACACTCCCTCCTATTTTTACTGTCAGCCCCATATGGGAGAGGGACTGTATCCAACCTGATTATCTTGTATCTACCCTAGTGCTTAGTGCAGTGCTTGGCACATCAAAAGAGCTTAGCAAGTACCATTAAAAATAAAGGAAAGACAGAAATGAGGAAGGTAGGAAAGAAGGGTTTTGGAAGGAAGGAGTCGACGAAAGAAGAGAGATGAAAAACAAAAACGGCATGAGGGACGAGAGAGGAAAGAAAAGAAAGAAAAGGAAGGACAAAACTGGAGAAATAGGAAAACCAGATTCTAGCTAAAGGGAAAGATTGGGTTAACAAACATAGGCCTTGCACCTTTCCTGGAAGGTTAACAAACTGGGCAGGGAAACTGAGAGTGAGTTGTAGTAGAGGGTGAGTAAAAGGCCCGAGGAAGAACAAAAGCTTCTGCCAGCTGCTATAAAATCTTTGCCCGCTGGAAATTAAAATTGCCTGACATGATATATATGGCCAATGTCTATCCACACCCATGTCCATATTACAGCAGCTTGGCAAAGGAAGATTATCAAAGGTGTTGCTGTAATGAGTGTAATTATAATTAAGCAAGAACATACCACAGGGTATAATCAAGCACACCTTTTACTTGCCCTGTTTGGAAGAGGCGAATAAGAAAGAGAGTCATGAATGCCCAGGGAAGGAGGGGTTATTTACGAGAGAGTGGTTAGGAGGAATCACCCTAGGCTGGTAGTTGGTTGTCCTTGAAATGCTAATGTGACTTGGAGGTGCTTGATTTTCCAAGGTGTAGGCCCCAATCTAGCTGTGATCCCTATTACCAGGACTTTGTTTCTTAAAAGATTGAAAGAGGGGTTGTATCCTGGTGTAATATTTACCTGGCTGTCTTCCACCCCTTTATTAAAAATTATATTACCATTGGTGCTGCGAGAGTTTTACTGAATACTGCAGTCAGTCAGTGACCAGTTTAAATTCAAGAGTTGTCGCTCAGCTGATTTCAGTCAGTGACTAGAATGCCACTTAACTGATGTCATTGACTGAAGTTGCAATTTTGACATTTTTAACAATGAACATAGTAATTTTTAGTAATGAACTTAACCAACTAATGGAAGTCTGACTAATGGCTTGGTTAGTTTCAGTGATAGGATTCCCTATGCCACAGGGCTAATTGCTGGGTCGCTCCTGGGGAGAACTGGTCTTTGGAGAAAACCATTTCAATTTCTCCTGGGAGGACTCAACTGGGGAGGCCATGGAGATTTTTTTTAAATGTAATTTGTTTAGCATTTACTATGTGTCAAGCACTGTTCGAAGCCCTGGGCAGTGTGGCTTAGTGGAAAGAGCACAGGCTTGGGAGTCAGAGGATGTGGGTTCTAATCCCGGCTCTGCCACTTTTCTGCTGTGTGACCTTAGGCAAGCCACTTAACTTCTCTGTGCCTCAGTTGCCTCATCTGTAAAATGGGGATTAGTACTATCAGCTCCATGTGGACAAGCTGATTACCTTGTACCTACCCCAGCACTTAGAAGAGTTACCCTATTTATTTTGTTAATGAAATGTACATCGCCTTGATTCTATTTAGTTGCCATTGTTTTTACGAGATGTTCTTCCCCCGACTTTGTTTATTGCCATTGTTCTTGTCTGCCTGTCTCCCCCTTTTAGACTGTAAGCCCGTCAAACGGCAGGGACTGTCTCTATCTGTTGCCGACTTGTTCATTCCAAGCGCTTAGTACAGTGCTCTGCACATAGTAAGCGCTCAATAAATACTATTGAATGAATGAATGAAAGAGTGCTTAGCATGTAGTAAGTGCTTAACAAATACCATAATAATAATTATTATTATTATGTTGGGCATCCAGGAGCATAACACTGAGTCCCCTAAGAGCTTCCAATACTCCCAGTAACCAATCAGTAAATCAGTCAATCAGTCAATCAGTGGTATTTATTGAGCACCTACTGAGAACTCAAATAAGAACTTGGAAAAGAACAGTAGAAGCAAAGAACTTGCAATCTAATGGACTGTCCCTTGCTAGCCAGCAACAATCAATCAATCAATGAAATTTGAACACTTACTGTGTGCAGAACACTGTTCTAGACACTTGGGAGAGTAAAACACAATAGAGTTGGTAGTCACATTCCCTGCCCACAAGGAGATAGAGGAGGTTGGGCTCCAGGGCCTTTCCTAGGAATCAAAACAACCCTGGACTCCGCACTCCTCTAGAGCTGGCCCTGCCAGACTTGGGCCAGGAGGGTGTGGTGAGTCAATGAAGCAATGATATTTACTCAGTGCTTACTGTGTGCAGAGCACTGTACTAAGCGCTTGGGAGAGTACAATGCAATAGAAATGGTAGACACAATCCCTGCCCTCCAGGGGCTTTCAATCTAGTGGGATGGTCACGTACTAGAGTTAGGTCTGGTATGGAGAGCAGTTGCAGGAAGCCGTAGACTGCCTTAATAATGTTGGTATTTGTTAAGCGCTTACTATGTGCAGAGCACTGTTCTAAGCGCTGGGGTAGATACAGGGTCATCAGGTTGTCCCATGTGAGGCTTACAGTTAATCCCCATTTTACAGATGAGGTAACTGAGGCACAGAGAAGTTAAGTGACTTGCCCACAGTCACACAGCTGACAAGAGGCAGAGCCGGGGGTCGAACTCATGACCTCTGACTCCGAAGCCCAGGCTATTTCCACTGAGCCACGCTGCTTCCCCAATGCCTTGACTGCCTTGTATCCTTATGAGCATCTGTGTCTGGTTAATTAGCTTCTTGGGAGGTTCCGTGGGACCAAATAGGATCTAGCTGGGGAGGGGGAAACGCTAATTTCAGTGAAGGTTGGTCACCACGAACTAAGAGTCTCAACTCTCTGGTGTTCAAAGCATAACTCCAGAGAGAAGAGGATGGGGATCCTCTTCAATAATAGAGAGGGACGAAGGCAAACTCCTTCCTCAAAAAATCATCTTAGCTAACAGATATATGAGGCTCTGTTTCTGGTAGCCAGGAACTAATTGAAGTAGGGGGAAAAGGCCATCAGATGGTCCCGGAGGGTCGAGGGACAACTGCTTCAGGCCCTGGACTTTAGACCCACCTCTCCAAAACATGAGCTGCTTGGTCTGAGAGGATGTGACTAGTGCGGGACCAAAGTGGTTTTTGGGATCAGCTCAACTGGAGATTGTGAAAAGGTGGTTTAAGGAGAACTACTGACCTATATCACTGCTAAGTATTTACCTTCCTTAAATTCACCCTTCCCCCACCATCCCAATCAGATCAAGCCTGAAAGCAACTGCTTTGTACCGACCGACTTGCTCTGGGCCTCTTCCTGTCTAGGGATGGCCACGGATTCAGGTCATGGGGGAAAGTGTTTTTTCTTCTGCACTAGCAGTTAGCTTTCCCCTGTGAAAAGAGACTTCTGTTAAACAGGCAGGCTGCTAGTACACCATGTGCCCGTGGCTGACAAGGTGGAAATGCTGGATCATACACATACTGTCTGCGTACAAACTAGAACACTTTTCCAGAACACACTCTTACAAATCCACTGGGCAGAAGCTCTAACTTGGGATCCTTGCCCACTTCCAAGAGGCAGAATGGTTTGCTGAATAGAACACTAGTCAAAGGTCAGGAAATATGAGTCATGGTTATATCATTTTTTTTTTTTGAACGTGTCTACAAACTCTGTAAATTGTACCCTCCCAGGCACATCCTTCGGTGCTCTGCACAGAGTAATCACTCAGTAAGTATGACCGACTCCACAGTCTCCAGTTCCTCCATTTGTAAAATGGGGGATTGATGGTGCTTAAAATTGGACAGAGTCTCAGAATTGGTACATTTTTTGGGGTGTGCCTGGGATGACAGAGCTGGATCGTGGGTCCTCAGTTGATCGGGGAGCAAGAGGCGTTTGAGGTGTTTCGGCACCCTGGGTGGAAGGAAGAGACCTAGGAGGCAATTGAACCAAGGGGACAAGAAGTGGGAGTCGGAAAGGGAAAAGATATGTCCCTAGCCAAATAGTGCCTAGGCTAATTGGTTAATTTGCGTCTATGATAGAGGTGGCCTGCATGGAGGGAAGTTTGATTGGTTCTCTTTTGAAACTACTTAAGTTCTGACTTCTAGCAAAGAATGTATGTTAAGCTCCTTAAGGAACTTGAATGACGGATGTAAGAGAGTTAGACAAAAAGAGATTCACAGCCTTTCAGTGTCATTCACCAAGAAATTCTGTGAGCCATTTTATAGTTTATTCATTTACTAGGGGCTTCTGGATGCTCAATCCACTGCCCAGATCACTCTCCCAGCAGCCTCTCTGCTCTCATTTCCTGTGCCTATGCTGCAGCAGCTCCTGGGGAGCAGTGTCAGAGGGAGGTCAGACAGGCCCATCAGAAATGGGGAGGGGGTGGAGAAAGGGGCAGGAGGAAGCAGGCGATGAGAGAAAGAACTTCCATTTCCTCTCCATAGAGTTTCGTCGAAGAACTGGGGCACGTGCATAGGGTAAAAGAAAGGGAGAAGGCAAATCGGTGTGGTAAACTGTGGGAGGAGTGAAAATCTGAAGCTTAGTAAAACAAAGAGTCTTTAGAACACTCCTTGCCCTCCTTAAAACTTTAAAGAGACACTGAATTCAGGAGCATTTTCAATCCAGCAGTGAGTGACAGGATGAAAGTCAGATGTTCACCAGGCTATAAAGAGGATGTCCTGAAGAAAGCACAGTATCTTCTATGCCCAGGCAGCATACACTTGTTTACTTACGCTGTGGGATTACAAGAACAGTGGGTTCAGAAGCATTTGCTAAATATCTTTTTGAACAATTAACTCTTTAGAATATCAGCTCCTCAAAGGAAGGGGGTGGAGTTGAAAGTTCTGTATAGACTCTAACCCAAGGTGGCAACTCACTAGGCGTTTTGTTCTCATCCAAGCTGCCAATCTTTGGCAGCTTTGGAGGTTGGAAGGTCAGCTGTTTTGAAAAGGGTGGGAAGGATTCTGTAGTTCTGCTCCACAAACCAACAAGCTTCAGGCAAGATCCCCTAAGGGTCCCATTTTAGACTCCAGTGTGGGGCAGGCAGGACCCCTTGATGATGGCAGTGACTGCTGCTGCCAATGCTGAAGTTTTCTAGGTTCTGTCTGCTGAAGAAAGGAAGAGTCAAGAAAATCTCATCACAGACATCGAGGAGCAGTTTTGGGCACGGCCAACTGGATGCGATTGCTTGCCCGGGGTTGTTGCCCATCACGTCTGCCATCCTCCACCTGCCACTTGCCACCTGGCTTCAATGGTTGTGCAGGATGGCAGGTGGCCATAGTAGAAGAGGAGGCACAAATCCCCCTCCACCCTTAATCTTGCCCTCTTCCCATCCTGCAGTTTTCTCTTTCCTTCTCTTTTCTCTTCTTTTCCTTTCCCCTTCTCCCTGTTCCCCCTTCTCAGTCGCCTTTCTTTCCCTTGCCACTCACCCCCACTCTCTCTTTCCTCTTCCAACTTCAGTTCCTTTGGGTCCCACTCTGCCTCCCCCTGTCCAGATACCCAAGTTGATCAGAGTCCTGGTCACTTGGAGGGGAAAGTGATTTCTCTCCCCATCCTATTCCATAATCCCTGGTTCAAGCACTTTTACACTTTTTCTCGCTCTCAAAAGAGAATCACTCCCGCAGTGGCAAGTGCCTAGGCTGCTGCGTCTCTGACACCAGGTGCACCCTTCCCCTCCTGCCTCTCTCTCTGTGGTTGCTTAGAGGGGGTGACAGTGACAGCAGAAACAGCAGCAGCAGGCCTGTCACCATGAGTGTCTCCACCGCCCCCTCCCAGCCAGACTTACAAATAAAACAGAGTCAAGGCCACGGCTATCATTGTGGGTGGGTGCCAGGGTCTACTCAACGTAGTTTGGAGCCTTCTCCAACCCAGAGAGGGAAGCAGCCACCACCACAAGTGTATTACAGAGAACATGACACGTTTTGCAACTTTAGCCCTGGGGAGATCTTGGCAGCAAAAAGCAGGACAGGAGCAAAGAGCACTGACTGAGCCAGACAGAGTTCAAGGTAGATCCGTGCACCGGCCAGGTCGTAGGGGCTGACTTTAGTCCGGCCTGGGTCTGTTACCAAAAATGTCTGGGTCCAGTCTGCTTGAACCCCATATTTTTGCAAGTTTACCTGGCCAGGTCAACCAGCAGGAGGGCATGTGGCCCTTTTAATGGGTTGTTTGGAAGCTTTGGTGGCTCAGAAGTGTGCCCACGCATACGTGCATGTACCCATAGACACACAGACACCTCCCCCACCATCCCCCATCCCCCTCCATTCTCCTGGAGCAAGGCCTCAACAGGAGACTCAAATACAGATTTTCATTTACTTTTCTGTTTGGCTTTTTTGTTTAGCTCGGGGGAGATAAAGCCAAAACAGAGGATAACATTTAAATATTGATTTAACCCTCAGTGGGCAGGCAGCAGGAGGTGGAGGAGACAGAACCTGCCCATACCCTAAGAGTTTTGACTTTGCCCCAGTCTCATCTAGCCCTACAGCCTTGGTTGAGCCTGTCTTGGGCTCTAGTCCCTGATCGGCATCATGGGGGTGGGGGAAAGCAGGGTTTGGGGAAGCCTATTGTCAGGCTTGCTTAGGGGATGCTTGAAAGGGCCTACTGGCCTCACCCTGCCTGAGCCTTCACTCTTTTGCAGAAAGCAGGTCACCCCCCTTCTTCCTAACGTCATTCATCTCCCACTACAACCCAGCACAGGCACTTCAATCCTCTAATGCCAACCTACTCACTGTACCTAGAGATCTCATCTTTCTCACTGCCTGGAACTCCCTCCCACTTCATATCCAACAGAACACCACTCTTCTCATTTTCAAATCTCTACTAAAATCATGTCTTCTCCAGGAAGCCTTCCCTGACTTGCCTTTCATTTCCCCACTCTATTTGCCCTCCCTCCTGTGTCACCTGTACGCTTGGGTCTGTACTCTTTAAATACGTTGATACTCACTCCACCCCAGTCACACAGCATTTGTGAACATATCCTCACATTTTGCTGCATCCCCTATCTGTAATTTATTTTAATGACTGCCTTCCCCATTAGATTGTAAATTCTTTGAAGGAAGGGACTGTATCTACCAACTCTATGGCACTGCGCTCTCCCAAGGCCTGAGTACAGTGCTCTGCAAATAGTAAGTGCTTAGTAGGTACCATTGATGAATTCCTCCTTCATCAATTGTATCTATTGAGCACATACTGTGTGCCAAGCACTGGACTAAGTGTTTGGGAGAGTAAAATATAACAAGAAACAGATATGTTCTGTGTCCATGAGAGCTCACAGTCTAGAGGGGGAGACAGACACCAAAATAAACAAATAAATTACAGATATGTACATAAAAGCGGTGGGGCTGGGTGGGGGAATGAATAAAGGGAGCAAGTCAGGGCGACGCACAAGGGGGTGGGAGAAGAGGAAAAGAGAGTTTAGTCAGGGAAGGCCTCTTGGAGGAGATGGCCTTCAATAAGACTTTGAACTGGGGAAGAGGAATTGTCTGTCAGATTTGAGGAGGGTGTAACAATACCTCTAATTAAAATAAAAGGAGGATGGTGTGTTTTCTGAGGTGGCATTTCAGCGGGTCTTGAGATGAAGTTTAAATGATAGCATGTTTATAAGCAACCCCTTCGTACGAGGGCAAGATGAAGAAAGATCTTGAAGATCTCTAGCTTAAGAGGAGTTGATCTCAAAGGCAGGGTGGAGGGCCTTCTTGAAATCCGCCTATAATGAATTAGCCCGAAGTAAAAGTAGGTGTTTATCTCAAATCATTGCCTCAAATAGTTCGCTACCTGTTGGAAGAAGGGTCTGATCGATGCAAACTGAAGCAGCCGTGCGTGAGCTGTTACACAGCGGTTAGTATTGATCAGAGCTAAAGTCTGCCGATAGGAATGTGGGGCGAACTGACAGGCAGAGAAGAGGGAAGGAGGAAACAGTCTTCGCTGGTGGCAGCCGTACAGAGGAAAGCCGATAAAAAGTCAATTCCACTTAACTGAATGGCTGCTAACTAAATATTTTTGGGGCCAGAGCCTTCCCAGATAGCAGCTGGAGCGTCTCTGTTCCGGAACTGAGACATCAAGCAGGGGCCGTGCATCGACAGGTGAGATAACAAAGACACTCGTGATGACTGGCGGAGGGGGAAACCCAGGCGGCCCTGTGGGTTAGGCTGAGCGTTCTGCCAGGGTGAGCGTTCTGGTTCTGCCAGGCTGAGCGTTTTTCCAGGCTGAGCGTTCTGCCAGGCTGAGCACTTTGCCAGGCTGGACCAAGCACACCAGTGACCGAGGATGGCACTGACAGGATGGAAAAGGACGGTGGCCGTGACAGAAGGGGGAAATCCAGTAGACTGGGGATGTTGCATCCCTTTCCTGGACAGCGAGCCCCCTTACGTGAGAACCTTCAGAACCGACCGCCCTGTGGAAAGCATCACAAGAGTCTGCCCCACCACAAATGGATTCTGATGGAGGTCTGGAAATAGTCACTTGTCTACTGACCCAAGGGGACTAACCATGTAGTTGAAGCAAATGAAAAAGACATGATTTCATTTTTATCTTCAATCTATCAATCACTAGCATTTATTGAATGTTTACTCTGCAGACCACTGAACTAAGCTCTTGGGAGAGAACAAACAGAGTTAGTAGACACAATCCCTACCCTCGAGGAGCTAACAATCCAGCCAGGGAGACAGGCACTAGAAGCTCTATGTCAGGTAAGAGATACAACAGATTATAAAGATATCTTTAAAAGGGCTTTGGGGAGAGGGGGTGGAGATGAGGGATGAGTCAGGGAAGGTTCCTTGGAAAAGACGTTATTTAAGTAGGGCTTTGAAGATGGGGAGGGTAGTGATCTGTAGGATGTGGAGGGGGAGGGAGGTCCAGGCAGGAGGGAGAGGTTGAGCAAGAGGTCAGTGGGGAGACTAGATTGAATCACAATGGGTAGATTAGTTGTATCTTCAAATGCAACTATTTGGAGAGACTGAAGTTATTGAAACCCTTTAAAACCTTTATTTGCAAGGCTGGGCAAGGGGATTTGAATCAGTTTCATGTGCCTGGTTGAGAAAAAGAAACACTTTATCACACAGAATATGGTAAGCATATTGAGTTGGTATCTCCAGAAACAGTGTAGGTAGGAAAAATATCAGTAGGTTCCAGAGATGCTTGAGTAGATTGCATTTGAGTAGCTTGTAATGTTATTAGAGGTTAAGGTAGGGATGTAAATGAGAACAATTAAGGATGTTGGATGGCATAACACTCCTTGAAAATGGATGTTGATCTCCTAGACCTCTGGACAAATGGGTGTCTAGAAGATCAATAGAAACTTTTTTTTTTAAATTGTATTTGTTAAATGCTTGCTGTGTCAAACACTATTCTAAGCATCAGGGTAGATACAAATTGATCAGGTCAGACACAGCCCCTGTCCCACATGGGGCTCACATTCTAAGTAGGAGAGAGAAAAGGTATTGAATCCCCATTTTACAGTTGAAGAAACTGAGGCGCAGAGAAGTTAAGTTACTTGCCCAAGGTCACACAGCAGGCAAGTGGCAGAGCGGGGATTAGAACCCAAGTCCTCTGACTCCTAGGTCTGTGGTCTTTCTACTAAGCCACACTGCTTCCCACATGCCCCTCCCCACCCCGTGCATCCAGTTGTTTTTAATAGACAGAATACTAGTTTGAACAGACCAATTGGTCTAACCCAGGAATGGCAATTCTTGTGTTCTTTTGTGGCCATGGTTCCAATTTTTCCAATCAAGGCTCTTAGGGAAAATGATGCTGGGGCATTCAAGACTGCTATGTTATTTCAGCTATGATTGCTAGAACCACCGATGCAGGGGCCTCTGTTTTTGCTCCTGTAGATGCTTCCAGGGGCCACTGCATCAGATTGGGCTAAATTTAGTCTCTTGTCTGCTGCTTCCAGTATCCAGGAATTTAGTTGAAAGAGAGGGCCTACAGATCATTCTAGACAAAACTTCACTTTTCAGCCCTGAGATTCAGATCAGATGCCCAAACTCCCTAGGAGTCTTCTGCTTTACTTTGGTTCCATAAAGCTGACATAAGCAAGCTATTCCTCTGCACTAGGAAATAAACTTGATTTTTTTTTTCAAACATAAAGTGTGTTGAGATCAACAGAGAGAGCAGTGATTCTAGGAAACCCCACCCTATCTGAAATATAGATGAATTTCAGGGAACCACATTTTCAGCTGAAAGTGGAAAGTCTATTGTATGGCTGAGAAAGTTCCTATGTTCCAGTGCAGAGGTGTCAGCAGGGTATGATGGACATGATCAGAATCATAATGGCATTTACAACAGTTAGGGCCGTATACTGTTTTTCACCTTAACTCCCTAGTTTCATATACAGGTATTTAGAACCTCTGGAAAATTTCCATTTCTGCACTGAAATGATCTATTCTTGGTTGCAAAAGTTACCTTTTTGCTTTTCAAAGGTTGAGCAAAATTTAGTTTTCAACTTTTCCCTGGCTAAGAAAACACGAAA
The DNA here is from genome assembly GCF_004115215.2 of Ornithorhynchus anatinus. Lineage (NCBI taxonomy): Eukaryota > Metazoa > Chordata > Mammalia > Monotremata > Ornithorhynchidae > Ornithorhynchus > Ornithorhynchus anatinus. The sequence goes on from NC_041738.1 coordinate 38,794,817, forward strand.
AAGTTGATGTTTCCTGACTTAATCATGCATTGTTTTGTTCAAACAAGAAGACAATTCAATTTCTTTTGAATTTGACATGCAAGTTGCCCTGCACTTGGAACACCCACTCCATTAAGCCATTAAATTGTTGATTTGAAACTACACAAATTAATGTCAGCACAGTGCAATTCAAACCCCGCCTAAGAGAAAGGGTGACTATTTCCTAGGGCATGGGCTTGGTGAACAGATAGTCCTGCATGCACTAGGATGTCGAGAAGGGCATATCGAGTTAAGTGCACAAACCAGATTGAAAGCTGTTTGAGGCCACACATTGGCATCTACTAATTCCACTTTATTCTCCCAAGCTCCTAATACAGTGCTCTGCACAAGGTAGGCATTCAATAAATACTACTGATTGATGGATTGATTGAGTGGTCTTTGGTGCAGTGCATGGATGGGACTTAAAAATATATGTTCTATTCCCCTGCCTCCCCTTAAAATAACATAAACATTAAATAGCCAGCGTACTGGGTTTACCCTGATGTGTCTCGGAATAGATCGTAACTCACGGCTTAAGGCTGCTCCTTAACCTCAATCAATCAATAATATTTATTGAGCGCTTACAGTGTCCAGAGTACTACTGTACTAAGCGCTTGGAAGATACAGTTCAGCAACAAATAGAGACAATCCCTGTCCACAACAGGCTCATAGTCAGAAGGAGGGAGACAGACATCAAAACAAGTGAACAGGCATCAATAGCATCAGTATAAATAAATAGAATTATAGATATGTGCACATCATTAATGAAATACATAAAATTATAAATATACACACAAGTGCTGTGGGGTGGGGAGGAGGGTAGAGCAGAGGGAGGAAGTGGGGGTGATGGGGAGGGAAGGGGGAGCAGAGGAAAGGGGGACCATAGTCCAGGAAGGCCTCCTGGAGGAGGTGAGCTTTTAGTAGGGCTTTGCGGGGGGAAGTATGGTAGTTAGGCGGATTTGAGGAGGGAGAGCATTCCGGGCCAGAGGTAGGATGTACTGTAAGGTTGGTAGATACGGTTCCTGCTCTTGAGGAGTTTGCAGTCTAGTGGGGGAGACATATTAAAATAAAATACAGGTAGGAGAGGTGTTTTCCCTATTCTCAGAAATTGAGAGATTGGTAAAGGGCATTCCTTTCAGGCAGTAGGGAAATGTTATCAGGGCAGAGGGCACCGAATATCTTAAGAAAAGGCAGAAGGCCCAGTCCGACCAGGCACACTTCCGTATTCCATAGGGCGATGAGCCTGATGTATGGAACCTGGTAGATACATTTCTCGCTAACTGTGGTACTTGATAAGTGCTTGCTGTGTTCTAAGCACTGTATTAAGTGCTGGAGGTAGATTTACGATAATACCTGAATAATTCTAGCTGCAGTTGAAGAATTTAGAACTGATCAGAATTATAATACTGAAATTAAAAATTGAGAAAATGTTCATTGCGCAAGGGTAAGGCTCTCATGGAAGTAGTGACCTTTATTAATAAATATATGTCTAATTTTCATCTGAGGACTAGATTTAGTCCTGCCTGAAGGCAGGGGAATTGACTTAATGACTGTATAAACTTCCTTCCAGATTCTCTGCTTTTAACCAACCACATTTTGCTTCACGTTTTTATGTGCTAATTTGCCACTTGAATATAATGCATTCTTAGAGGTTGCACACTTAATTATCACGGTTTGGTTTTGATTATCATCATCATCATTTTTGAAGGAGAGGAGATTAAAAAATGGAGGCAACTACAACTACATTACAGGCCCTGTGAAGAATTGCTCAATTTGAGAATGTGAAGCTGCAAACTTCTGCAGCACAGTGGAGAGAAATGGAAGTAAAACATGTTTAGAGCATGTAAAAGACAATGTTTAAATCACTTAGAGTTTCACTGAGCTCCAGAGGAGGAATATTTTTCTTCTGGTTTACAGCAAAACTTTTCTTCCGGGAGAATCAGCTATCGTCACATTTTAAATTTTGAGGGTAAGCTACTTCAACTTAAGCTTTTTAACTACATTAGACAAAGTCTACAGGCAAAATAAAACTAAAGTAAATCTATAAAATAGGAACAAGCAAACAAGGTCCAGCCCAAGGCTTGGAAGATTGCTACTCAGTTCTCGGTTGCTACTGAGAGGCAGAATGGGTAGTGGATAGAACACCGGCTTGAGAGTCAGGAGGTCATGGATTCTAATCCCAGCTCTCTCATGTCTCTGCTGCGTGACCTTGGACAAGTCACTTCACTTCTCTGGTCCTCAGTTACCTCAATGGTAAAATGGGGATTGAGACTGTGAGCCCCACGTGGGACAGGGACTCTGTCCAACCTGATTTGCTTGTACCCACCCCAGCATTTAGTACAATGCCCAGCACATTGTAAGTGCTTAATAAAGACCATAATTACTAGAGAAGCAGCTTGGCTTAGTGGAAAAAGCCCAAGCTTGGGAGTCAGAGGTCATGGGTTCGAATCCCGATCTGTCCCTTGTCAGCTGTGTGACTGTGGGCAAGTCACTTCACTTCTCTGTGCCTCAGTTCCCTCATCTGTAAAATGGGGATGAAGACTGTGAGCCTCACGTGGGACAACCTCATTCCCCTGTATCTACCCCAGCGCTTAGAACAGTGCTCTGCACGTAGTACAAATACCAACATTATTAATTATTATTACTGTTCAGACTCTGGTAAATAGGATTTCTGGAAGAATGCTCACATAGGGGTGAGAATAGAGATTGTGGGAAGCGGGAACAGTGTGTCACGAAGGGTACAGAATTAGATAGGGGGAGTTAGGAGGAGTACATGTTTTTCCCCACCAGTATATCAGAAAATGAAATATTTCAGTGGGAATATTTACTAGCTTATTACCTATTGGAAATGTTGTAATATATCCAAGCAATCAATCAGTGGTATTTATTGAGCATTTACCTTGTGAAGACCACTGTATTAAGCATTTGGAAAAGTACTAATATAACAAGGTTGTCCACGAGGACAGGAGGAGACAGACATTAAAATAGATTAAATAGAACATAAATAGTAGAGGATAAGACTACTTACATAAACACTGTGGGACTGGGGTGAGATGAGTATCAAAGTGCTTAAGATGGTACATAATGGACACAGAGGGGAAGGCAAATAGAGGAAATAAAGGGCTTAGTCTGGGAAGGCTTATTGGAGGAGATGTGATTTTAGGAGGGATTTTTAGGTGGAGAGAATTGTGGACTGTCAGATATCCAGTTTATAATTACATGTACTTGGACTATGCAAAGGTTTTGGAGAACCTAGCGGATGAAAGGGTTCCACATAGGTCACTGGCCATGGATTCTTATATAACTGCAATGATAGTTGGTTAGAGGGGATGCCAAATTGTCAGCACTTTTTGGGGTGGTGGTGTGGTGGCAGGGGAGGTTTGAAACTCATTAAACTAGACTCTTGAACTGAATTTTCAATATATGGCTATCAAAAGGTTCCTGAGGATTAATGAATGATTTTCAAATTAAAAAAAAACTATACATCTCCACTATAAAAATCCATGCCATTTCACCCATCAACTACTTTCTCCAATGTACTTCCTCCCTTTCTTCCTCTCACCTGCCCATTCAAGCTCTCCAAATTATCCTGTCACCTCCTGATTCTTTCTTCCATAATGTTTCCTCTCCTTAGTCTTTCGCCTATTTATTTTCACTTGTGTCTCCTTTGCTCCCCATCCCCCATTCTTTTTTCCACTTTTGCTTACTCTTTTTGAGTTTATCTTATTCCTTCCCCAGAAATATCTTTTTTCAGACTGATTTTCCCCTTTCTTTTTTTTCTCCCTTCCCTTCCATGATCTTTCCTAACCCCCTGCTTCTTCCTTTCCCTTAAATTCTCCTATTCCCCTTGTGCCCCACTCTTCCCTTTCCTGCTTCCCCACTATCTTCTCTTCTCTCCAAGCCCCACTGTGGCCACTCATCTAGAAACTCTATTTACTAGGGTCTGAACGGTAACAACCTCCTAACCCTTGGATGGACGTAGAGGTTCATTAGTCACCAAATAAAACAATCACAGGCACAGACCCGGAGATCACTTTCTCTAGTCTCAGGTCTGTTAGTCTGTGGTATCTGTTAAGAGCTTACTTTATGTCAAACACTGTTTTAAGTGCTGGGGATGGCACAAGATAATCAGACCAGACAGAGTCCCACAGAACCCACGGCTCTAATTTTGTCCCTGTTTTTTTTTTTAATAGTATTGGTTAAGTGCTTACTATGTGGCAAATACTGTTCTAAGCTCTGGGATAGACACAAGTTAATTAGGTTGGACACAGACCCTATCCCGCATGGGGCTCACAGTCTAAGGAGGATGGTATTTGTTAAGCGCTTACTATGCTCCAAGCAGTGTTCTAAGTGCTGGGGTAATAATAATAATAATGTTGGTATTTGTTAAGCGCTTACTATGTGCCGAGCACTGCTCTAAGCGCTGGGGTAGACACAGGGGAATCAGATTGTCCCACGTGGGGCTCACAGTCTTAATTCCCATTTTACAGATGAGGCAACTGAGGCACCGAGAAGTTGGGGCTCGAACCCATGACCTCTGGGGTAGATACAAGGTAATCAGGTTGTCCCTCGTGGGGCTCACACTTTTAATCCCCATTTTGCATATGAGGTCATTGAGGCACAGAAAAGTTAGGTGACTTGCCCAAGGTCACACAGTGGACAAGTGGCGGAGCCAGGATTAGAACCCATGTCCTCTGACTCCCAAACCCGGGTTCTTTCCACTGGAGAACTGAGGCACAGAGAAGTCGAGTGACTTGCCGAAGGTCACACAGCAAACAACTGGCAGAGATGGGATTAGAACTCAGGTCCTCTGACTTCCAGTCTCGTACTCTTTCCACTAGGCCATGCTGCTTCCCTCCCTGCTTTCTCCCCTCCCCTTCTCAACCCTCACCCAAAGCAGAAGGTGCATCCTCTTTTCCCCTGGCAGTCACACTGGGCATGTTCGATAGGCAAGGGCAGTTTGTGATCTCAAGGTGGAAGTTACCATTCAAATTTAAAATCTGGTTTAGAAATCTGCCGGTTGACAGATCATAAAGTCAGTAGTGATCATCTTCCCATCTTCTTCGTTTCCTGTCATGCATTTCTTCTCCTCTCTTCCTGTGGTCCAGTCCTAGTAGTCAGCACTTAGTTCAGTCTTCTGCACCCAGAAGCGCTCAATAAATGATTGATTAATAGGAATAGTTGCCTTAGAAGCAGTTATAGCAGTTCAGTCTTTCCCTGAAGCCTTTACTTCCAAGAAAGAGCCCTGCCACCAGGGCTGCTGATCCTAGGGCTGTTGCCCCTTGGACAGGCTGAATGTTGATTGGCTTGGAAAATTCTTGAACTCTATATTCTATAACTAATGATAATAATTGTGATACTTGTTAAGTACTTACTATGAGCCATGTGCTGTACTAAGTGCTGGGGTAGGTTCAAAGCAGTTAGATCAGACCAAATCCCTCACCCTCGTGGGGCAGGGGAAGAAGAGGGACTCTTCCACTAGATTTTAAGCTCCTTGAGGGTAGGGGGTCTACCAATCCTTTTGAATTAAACTCTCTCAAGGGCTTAGAACAGTGCTCTGCACACAGTAAGCACTCAATAGATACCCTTGATTGATGAATAGATTTGATTCACTCCACTCACCAGCTTCCTGGAGTCAGAGAGATGTCCCGAATGACTCACTAGGGACCCAAGTTTGTCAGGCCTGGAACACAACCACTACTTTGAGAATACTTCAGTTCCAAGTGGGAAATTCCATTCCTGGCATCTGAAAAAGGTGTTGATACTCATTCTCATATCCCCCAAGGGAAGACAAAACTAGCCAATAAAAGAGCTAGCTCTTCTTCTTTTCCCTTTGCCAATGCTCTGAGCAAATCAGGTCAAGTCAGTCACTCGCGGTCTTCCTCTCTGAATCGCTGGGATTAGTTCTGCTCTATGGTCTGTTATGTTGCACGACCACATATCGTAACAAGACACAAAGCAATCAAAAGCAGCCCTGCCATTCCTCCTGGATCTGATATCCAAGATCTAGGTTGTATTTCAAGCCAACTTTTAGTGGGTTGGATCAATGCTTCGGTCACATAATGTAAAATGATTCTTCAAGAGTTTGATTAATAGTGTCACAATCTGAGCTCCAGTTCAGGTTCAAGCTTTTTCAAGTTTTATTATTTTATACAGTAATAAATTATGAGGGGAGAGAAGGTGAGCACTGGATTTTGTTGGGCCATCTTTTCCTCTCCACCCTGTCCACGTCTATCTTGGCTTGCTATGCCTGTGTGTCACTGCGGCCTGACTTGAACCAGACCTAGGACAAATTGCAACTGAGACAAATGGCGAGTGGGAACCCTCCCAACTGGCCAGGGGGTCAGGGTGGGTTATAGGGGCCGAGAGTTAGGTCAGACTTTCTACTTGACCTCTGAATTACTTGCTCTTCGAGGCAAAGCCAGACCACTCTAATAATGACATAGTACCCTGGGGATTGGATTTCTTGTGTTGTTCAATGCTTTAAAGAAGGCCTACACTCACTCTCTTGGGAAACCCATCAGTTTGCCATGGTTCAGCTACCACCTTTTTGTAGATGACTCCCAAATCAACAGCTCCAGACCACCCTTCTCACCTGCTCGACAATGCCAGATGTTTTCCTTCCTTTAGGACATCTCCACCAAGACGAATCACCAATTCCTTAAACTGAATATTACCAAATTAAACTTGCCAACCTAACCCTTGCACGTCATCAATGACAACACCGCCATTTTATCCCACAAGTCCCCAACCTCATCTTGGTGTCACCTCTGACTCTTCTTTCTCTTTGTCTTATTTATCAACCATATTCAATTTGTTCTCCATTAGTTAATCACAATTATTGAGTGCTTACTGTGTGCAGAGCACTGTACTAAGCAGTTGGGAGAATACAATTTAACAGAGATTTTTATGGTATTTGTTAAGTGCTTACTATGTATCAAACACTGATCTAAGCACTGGGGCAGGTACAAGTTAATTGTGTCGGATGCAGTCCCTGCCCCACGTGGGAATGACTCACAGTCTAAGCAGAAGGGAGAACAGGGGAGCTAAGGCACAGAGAAATTGAGGGATCTGCCGAAGGTCACACAGCAAGCAACTGGCAGAGCCAGGATTAAAACCCAGATCCTTCTGATTCTCAGGCCAGTGCTCTCTCCAGTAGGCCATGCTGCCTAGTGGAGACACATTCCCTTCCCTCAGAGAGCTTACAGTCTAGAGGGCAAGACAGACATTAATCTAAATAAATAAATTATGGATATGTACATAAATGCTGTAGGTCTGAGGGTGGGGTGAATAGAGGGATCAAATCCAAGTGCAAGGGTGATGCAGAAGGGAGTGGGAAAAGAGTAGGAGAAGTGGGAGAAGAAATCTGGTCTGCATCTATTTAGAGTAGATTTTTCAGTGTCTGTCCTAATCACATACTCACCTTGATGAATACTTTCCCTTTCATCCCATCAGCCACCTCAGCACTCATGTATTCATCTTTTGTAAGACTGATTTATTGAATTGATTCTATTGGCTAAGTCTATTCTCACACTCCTTGTAGTTGGCATATTCATTGATCTTTGCCTAGTTACCCCCAACCAAGTCAATACCAGACCAAAAACAAACTTTGCCTCTTCCAGTTCTAAGCTTACCCATTTCTATCACTCCCTTCCTCTCCAGATTAAGAACACAATTCCCAAGGAAACCCAAGTGAAAGGTAATACAAAGAGAAAATAGATCTTATTTAATTTATTTTAGGGCTGAGGCAGGAGGAGTTGCGGTATGTAGCTTGACTGGCCTTAAAAGAAAGCGAGAGAGAGAGAGATGGGGGTTGAGGGGGAGAGAGAGGGTAAGAGAGAAAAGACAAGTGGGGAGAGAAGAGGCAGGGGAAAGTAAAGGCAGAAAGAAGATGGAGGTAAGTAAAACATGTGAGATGATTCTCTAATGAAAATTACTCCAACAACTTTTGGGAGTCTTTGTAGCCTGTCTAGTTTATTGGGCAGGCAGAAAGAAAGAATCAAAGACCTTTTCAAAAGCATATTTTTTTATGCTCAAGCACCGTTTTCCAAATCATTCCACACCTTAAAATCTGGTGTGGAATTCCTGACTTTTAATTTCCTTGGTGCACACCTGCTTTCTCGCCAAATAGTCTCTGGAAGCCCCATTCTCTCGCCTCACTTTTCTATGTCTGAGGGCAGGAAACTTTCCTACTGGGTTATTAGCTCACTGCTGGCGACCCTCTCCAAAACCTACTAAGGCCCTTCCTTAACTTCACCAGAGGGAGTTACCATAAATTTTCACTCTCCTGGAGTTAGATTTTTCCAGTGAAGGGAATAGATAAGATTTCCCCTGATATGGCTGATCATTTCTCCTCAGTCCTCAGATTGTGTGACACCATTTATAGACAGGAGGGGCTAGGATGTTCCAACTTGTATGCTCCCACTGCCAACACATTTCCACCACCACGCAATAGGGCAGTTTACCAACAAGAACAGCTCCGAAGACATGCCCATCACATGACTAGCAGCATGGCCTAGTGGATAGACCACGGGCCTGAGAGTCAGAAGGATCTGGATTCTAATCCTGGCTCCCCACTTGTCTGCTGTATGACCTTGGGTAAACCACTTAACTTCTCTGTGCCTCCGTTACCTTATCTGTAAAAATGGGGATTAAGACTGTCCAACCTGATTAGCTTTTATTTACCCCAGCATTTAGTACAGTGCCTGGCCTATAGAAAGCTCTTAACAGTGGCATAGAGGATAAACCTCAGGCCTAGGAGTCAAAAGGTCATAGGCTCCAATCCTGGCTCTGCCCCCTGTTGTCTGCTGTGTGACCCTGGGCAAGTCACTTAACTTCTCGGTGCCTCAGTGACCTCATCTGTAAAATGGGGATTGAGACTGTGAGCCCCATGTGGGACAGGGACCCCAGTGCTTAGTACAGTGCTTGGCACATAGTAAGCACTTAACAAATACCACAGCTAATATTATTATTACTAATAACAAAAGCCATTAAATAAATACATAAATAAATGAATGAACACGGTTGTGAACAGTTTGAACACAGGGATTTTATTCTCATTCTCTATCCTGGAAACTCACTTTTAGAAAAGTGATAAAACTGTCTTGAGATTTCCTTTAAAAGTTTCTGCCTCTCAGAGACAGAAATTATGTTGTAAAATTCGGTGGTTTGGTTCTTGGCACTTTGAAATAGCAGGACTAATGAGATGAGAAGGAAACCAAAGTTGTCTTGCTGGAGTATGTTAGGTGGAGGGTAGGTTCGAGACTGTAGAAGCAGCACGGCCTAGTGGAAAGGCACTAGCCTGGGAGTCAGAACACTGAATCCTAATTATGGCTCTGCCACTTGCCTATGCTGTGACCCAGGGCAAGTCATTTAACTTCTCTGTGACTCAGTTCCTTATCTGTAGAATGAGGATCAAATGCTTGTTCTCCCTCCTACTTAGACTATGAGCCCTCTGTGGCTTACAGGGACTGTGTCCAAAATAATTTTCTTGAATTTGTCCCAGTACTTAGAACAGTCCTTGGAATGTATCAAGTGATTAGCAGATATGACAATGATTAATTTTAAGTCATGAATTTTTCAGTCCCAACCCAGTGATTATGCACCTTAGAGGCATCCACCCAAAATGTAAGACCACCTAAAATGTTCCTTACCATGTGTCCACTCAAACTGCTCACAAAATGTACCTTTCTGCACACAAATGCAAAATGTACAGAAACTGTATCGGAAACAGCATGGACTAATGGAAAGAGCATGGGGCTGGGAGTCAAAGGGCCTGGGTTATAATTCCACTTCTGCCACTAACCTGCTGTGTGCTCTGTGCCTCAGTTACCTCATCTATAAAATGGGGATGAGGATTATGGTCTAATGTGAGACAGGGACTGTGTCCAATCGGAATAACCCAGGGCTTTAGTACAGTGCCTGCTAAGTAGTAAGTTGCTTAAAAAATATAATAAAACCCCACAAAAACAGCATGACAAATCATAAACCCTTAAAAAAATGTTTGTATATAAAATGGACAACTACACTAGGGTGAAAAATGTGGTCCCATCTTTTTGGGCTGAGAATTTTGATGCCAAATTTCAGCTGACAGAAAATGATTTTCGCCTTCTAAGGCGATTTAGAGCAGATTAAAAAAAATTTCATTTTTAGTTTGTTGTTTGAGGCCTTTATGATGTTTTATTTGAGAGGCTCCTGGGACTTTTGAATAAACATACTGCCTTCTAAAACTGCAAGTTGCTTTTATTTATTTCAGTTAAGATGCCCAGTGACCTCTGGGCATTAAGCAGCAATAAATTACAATTAAAATAATAATCCTACTCATGAAATAATAATAAGTTTATAATGTGGAAAGATAATATTAGGTTATCCAGAAAACCTGTTTTGGGAGATGCCACAACTAGGATGACAATGCCTTTCTTCTGGAAGCCAAACATAAGCATTTCTTAAATAAAATCCTCTCTAAGAGCATCTCTGTTTTTTATTTCTTTAGCTATCTAATGCTGGATTGAGATTGGACTACTTAGGATTGAGTGTTAATTGTTTTTTTTTTCTCTTCTGCTTAATTCTTTGCTTTGGATTTGGGATGAGGTGGGGATGGTGACTGTAACAGATATTTTTGTTGATAATATTGCATTTTCACAGGCAGTAAAGGAAACAACAATGAAACCAACCGATATCATAGTTTGGAATTAAACAAAATTCATGTGTTATTGACCAAAAAACATTGACAATCTGTGAAGTTCAAAAAGATACTAGCAGTGGGAACAGCAGAAACCAACTGTGTTCTACAAAAGGATAAATTCTGAAAGTGTTTTCTAGTCCCTCTAAGACGCATACATTCCTCCATCTGTCAGCTAGCACATCCTCCTCTCCCAACTGTTCTTAAATTAAATGAATACATCTAATGGGAGATTTTCTCATGAAAGCTTATGAGAATTTGTCCAAAGCAAATTAAAACATTGCAATGTAATCATACAATTCAAATCACTAACTGTTTGCCTGGCTCCAGTGCTCACTTTTACCCGAAGGAGGAAATCAACCCTGAGCCCCAGATGGAGAAAATCATCCAGAGAGTAAACCTGCCCTTCTGCTCACTGGCCGAAGTTGAGCAGCTCCAACTTTAGGTTTCACTGTTCTGTACAGCCTGTTCTATACAGGAGTTAGGAGAGTAGAGAGACGTTAAAGAGAGGGAAGAAGTGTGGTTTCTTGTAGCTCCAATTCCTCTGATTTAATGACTACCATTTTGATCTGAGAATGGATCTTGGGAGGTCTCTGCGTGACCCTCCTGGATGTCGGCAGAGGCCTCAACTCATTTTAGAAACTGTTTTGACATCATAGCCCAGTTGGGGGCAGAGAGAGAATTACTCCAGAGCCAAGAATGGAGGGGAACCCCTCTTTGCAGGTGATTCGGTGGCTGTACCCACCTCCTCTCCTGGGACAGTCCCCAATCCTGACAGGTTGGACTATTCTGATGTAAAATAGGCACTTAGTAGCTAAGGGACTACCTACTACAATTCCAATTTTACAGACAAGGAGAATGAAGCACGGGGAGGTTAACCAACTCGACCAAAGTCAATCAACATGTCAGCAATCAATGGTATTTTTTGAGTGCTTACTGTGTGCAGAGCACTGTGCTAAACACCTAGGAGAGTACACTATAACAGAGCTGGTAGACATGATCCCTGCCCTTTAGGAGCTTACAGTCTAGAGGACAGAGGAGAGAATAGATCCCAGGTGACTTTACTCTAACTCCAGTGTTTAACTGGAGCCTTTCAATTTTATTCTTTCGTCACTACTTGCTACCTCTGATTTAACTAACATCTTTCTTCATAAGAGCTCAAAGCACTGCCCACCTATTATTTTGCTGTACCTTCAGCATGCTCTTGTGAGGTGAGGTAGAAAGGGTAAGGATTTATTAGGCTGCCGTCCCCACTTTATGGGGAAAATGAGGCACTAACTAGCCTGCAACATATCCTGAACCCCATTCAAGACTTTTGACTTTAGATCTAGCTGCAACTCCTTTAGGAAGAACAAGAAGATAGAGGAAAATAACTTTTTAAGTAGGTTTACCTTAAGGGAGTCAGTGAATAACCTCGGCACTAATAAAAAACTGCAAAGGGAATGGAGAGGCACAGTGCAATTATTTGAGTTGGAATGTGGCTAGGTCATAAGGTATTTGCTAAATCAAGGCATGGCATTTATTGAGCATTTACTGGGTGCAGAGCACTGTACCGATCACTTGGGAGAGTACAATTCAACAGAGTTGGTAGACATGTTCCCTGCCCACAAGGAGTTTACAATCTAGAAATGCTCTAGGTGCCAAGCACTATACTAAACATCGCAATAGATATGAGGTAATCAGGTTGGACACAGTCACAGTTTAGGTAGGAGGGAGAACAGGCAGTGAATCCCCATTTTACAAATGAGAAATCAGAGGAACAGAGAAGTTAAGTGACTTCCCAAGGTCACACGGTAGCCAAGTGGCAGAGATGGGATTAGTTCTCCCAGGCCCTGGTCTTTCCACTAAGCCGTGCTGGTGGTTGGTGACCTGGGGACCTTACTTTACCAGTAGTCATGAAGCAGGTTTCCCATCTCATCCAAGAGAAAGGTCCTCCACCAGCCCAACCGGTGCCAGAGACATTGGGTCCAGGAGAGATAGGGAAGAGTGCGGTCAAACACTGTTGTCCTTTCTTTAGGCAGCTGGGTTTGTCCTCTCCAAACTCTCCCTCAACTCTACCTGATTCACCCTGACAGGGTCTCAGTCCAGCTGCTATAACGACACAACGGATAACGCATCTTATTGCTCCATCTTCTGTATACGTCAACTATCTCGCCAGTTGTAGCTTCAATTCGGCCCTTCGTTCTGCCTTATGTGTTCCTGACCAATTTCTCCCTCCCCTCTTGGTCTCACTCTTTCCAGGCTGAGTGACAGAAATTCAATGCTGACCACTTCATTATCCAATGACCTTGTCCCTCTGGCCTTCTGCCCCTTTAGCTCTCCTGGGCAGCTTGCCCTACGTCACAAGTCCTTGTTAAAGGTCAGGACCTTCAAGCCATCAGTACTGGGCATGTTGTTTTAATATATCACCAGAGAAATCATGCCTGTCAGATCTCATTAAGCCCCTATTTATGGACTGTGCACCAATCTCTGCAATGGAGACGGGCTGCTACCTTTGAAATACAATCATCACCAGATCAACGGAGTACAGAGTGGGGATTACATCCTATCGATGAAGCCTCCATAATCTGCCTCCACCCTCACGGGCAGGAATGCGACCATCCTTGAATCAGAGAAATCCTCTTAAAACAGCCTTCCAAAAGAATGAGACCCTGAACTGGGTAGGCTTTCTTTATGAAACCTTTTAACCCACCTTGGTCCCTTTTCTGTGTGTTTTCTCTTCTTCCTGTGCTCAGTTCCCCCCTGATTTTTTGAATCTCTGTTTCTTTAGAGGGAAATCTTGAAAGCAATGGTTCTTTGCTCTCAGCCTGTCCAAGAACCAAGAGGATGATGGATCCAGTTGTACGAAACATACGAAACACCACTGACATACTATACTGGTTAGCAGTCACTGTCAGGGTTGTTGCCAGTCAGTGAATACAGTGAAACAAAGAGACCTTTTCTTCAAGGGATTATTGTTATATCATACTCTCCCAAGTGCTTAATACAGTGTTTTGTACACAGTCAGCATTCAATATATAAGATTGAATGAAAGAATGAAAGGGATTGCCACATTTTCCTGAGATGGCAAAAAGAGTTTAATCTCAGAATGGAATAATAGCAATAATAATAATGATGATCATAATAACGGTGTTATTTGTTAAGCACTTACCATGTGCCCTGAACTGTAGTAAGCACTGGGGTAGATGCAATATATGCAGATGATAATAATAATTATGGTATTTGTTAAGTGCCTACTATGTGCCACGGCCTTTTCTAAGTGCTGGGGTAGATACAAGGTAATCAAGTTGTCCCACGTGGGACTCACAGTCTTAATCCCCATTTTACAGATGAGGTGACTGAGGCACAGAGAAGTTAAGTGGCTTGCCCAAGGTCACACAGCAGACAAGTGGCTGAGTCTTGATTAGAACGCATGTTCTCTGATTCCCAAGCCCGTGCTCTTTCCACTAAGCCATGCTGTTTCTCGGATACAGTGACACAGACACATATCAGGCACAGTGCCTGTCCCACAGTATAAAGGAGAAGGAGAGCAAGTGCTTAATCCTCATTTTACAGATGAGGGAACTGAAGCACAGAGAAGTTAAGTGACTTGCCCCAAATCACACAGCTGGCCAGTGGCATAACTGGCACAGTGTTTGGCACATAGTAAGTGCTTAGCAAGTACCATCACTAGAAGCCAAATCTACCGACTCCCCGGCCTGTGCTCTTTCCATTAGGCCATGCTGCTTCTCACTGCTTCTCAATAATGTTTTAGTAACATTTTTAAGGGAATGACTTCAGTATCCTTTCTGCCCTCTGAAAAGCTGGAAACTCAGAACCGGACGACTTTAAGCCACCCCTAAGGCAAATGAGATGAGTAAGAGAAAAACCGAACCCCGGAAGAAGAGAAAACATATGTTTTGAATGGCAAGGTGGACTAAACATCAATGATAAGATGATTCTTAGAAGTGATGACTATTATAGCAATTCATTTGCTAACGGATGATTCAAAAAGCAAAGGGACTAATCCAGAAAAAAACCTTCCTTTCTGGAGAAAGGTATTTGAATAGTTAATAATAATGGTGGTATTTGTTAAGCACTTACTATGTGCAAAGCACTGTTCTAAGTGCTGGGGGGATACAAGAGGATGTTGTCCCACGTGGGGCTCACAGCTTTATGAGCCCGGGCTTTGGAGTCAGAGGTCATGGGTTCGAATCCTGGCTCTGCCACTTGTCAGCTGTGTGACTGTGGGAAAGTCACTTAACTTCTCTGGGCCTCAGTTACCTCATCTGTAAATTGGGGATTAAGACTGTGAGCACCACGTGGGACAACCTGATTCCCCTGTGTCTACCCCAGCGCTTAGAACAGTGCTCTGCATATAGTAAACACTTAACAAATACCATTATTATTATTATTATTAATCCCCATTTTACAGATGAGGGAACTGAGGCACAGAGAAGTGAAGTGACTTGCCTAAAGTCACACAGCTGGCAAGAGGCGGAGCTGGGATTAGAACCCATGACCTCTGACTCCCAAGCCTGGGCTCTTTCCACTGTTCTATCAGGCCTTTTTTTTCTGTCATGTTTATTTTGATAGGACAAATCTAGGTCCCAGATTGCACTAATTCTAAAACTCATGAGTGCGAGCATAAACCAGAGTCGCAGAATCACAGATCCAACTCACTTCCAGAATCTAATTAGTCAGAGGAATTCTGCCCTAAGCATGCAAACTTAAATGCCCTTGCTATGCTGCTTGTATCCCTTGGATGACTTTATTGTGCAATATTGAAGAGACTGAGAACACATGAGCTTTTTAAAAAACTTGTTTTTGGTTTACTTAACACCACTGTTAAAAAGTCCAGCCTTTCTAGCCAGGTAGAACCACACCATTCCTTCCATACAATTCCTTTGGAGACAAATGAGTAGACTCTACAACCTCTTTCTGGTACCCAGTTATGGCATTTACTGAGTATTTACTGTGTACATTGCACTGTACTAAATGCCTGGGAGAGTACAACAGAGTTGGTAGATTCTCTGCCCACAAGGAGCTTCCCATACAGATGGGGAGACAGACATTAAAATTAATTTTGGATATGCACATGAGTCTTAGGGGTTGAGGGTGAATATCAGGCATTTAAAGGTGGAGATCAAAGTGTACAGGTAATACAGAAGAGAGGGAGTAGGGGAAATGAGGGCTTAGTCAGGGAAGGCCTGTTGGAGGAGATGAGATTTTAATAAGGCTTTGAAGATGGGGCAGGTGGTCATCTGTACTATATGAAGGGGGAGGGAGATCTAGCCAGAGGTGTTGTAAGGGAGAAGCAGCATGACCTAGTCGACACAGAAAGACCTGGGTTCTAATCCCAGTTCCGCCACTGGTCTGCTGTGTGACCTTGGGCAAATCACTTCACATCTCTGTGTCTTAGTTACCTCAACTGTAATATCGGGATTTAGATTGTGAGTCCCATGTGGGACAGGGACTGTGTCCAACCCAATTTCCTTGTATCTACTCCAGCGCTTAGTATAGTGCTTGGTACATAGTAAGCACTTCACAAATACCACAATTATAATTATTATTGTTATTAAGGGATAGCCGACAAGAAAGATGTGATCGAGGTACAGGGATTAGGTTGAGATTAGAGGAGTAAAGTGTGCGGGATGGGTTATAGTAAGAAATCGGAAAGGTTAGGTAGGAAAGGGAGAGTTGATTGAATGCTTAAAGCCAGTGGAGAGGAGTTTCTGTGTGATGCAGAGGTGGGTGGGCAATCACTGGAAGTTCTTGAGGAGTGGGGAGAAAGGGAGAGTGAAAAGGCTGCTCCAGAAGTAACCCTATCAGAGGCGCAGGCCAGGGAAAAAAGCAATAAATTGCCATTCTAGATACCCAGAAGGACACCCCCCCCGGCAAATTGTGATGCCAGGAGACGCTTCTGGGGTCTCTCTAGGGGAGCTGGAGTTTCAGAGGAACAACAGATAGGAAAGGGGAATCTGAGAACTCCATCAGCACCTCTTTCCACTACTTCCAGCTTTGGTCTTTGTGAGGGGATGGAACTGGCCCAAAGCCAGGTGTCCTACACTGGGTGCAAAAATATTCAGTTCCGCCACTGTTGATTCCCACAAAGCCAGATGTTCTCTAACAGGGCTGGAGTAACCTAAGGCAGAATGCAAATTGTTCTGTCAAGTCCTAAGGAATTGTGGAAAGGGAAAAACTGCTAGTTGATGAAATAGGGGAGGCTGAAGTTTTGTGATCCGTTCTAGGTCAACTGGACATTGAGGTTGATAGTTCAGAATCCCTTGATATAGTAATCCATCTTCAAGGTCATCTTGACAGAAAACAGACACTGAGGATGGAGAGCCGTCTTTGCGATATCGATGAGCTAAAAAACCCTCCATCCATACAAGTGCCACCAGCAGCAGTGGAAAGAACGTGGGCCTGGGAGTCAGAGGACCTGGCTTCTATTCCCAGGTCCACCTCGTTCGTACCTGCTGTGTGTCCTTGGGTAAGTCCGTTAACTTCTCTGTGTCTTAGTTCCCTCATCTACAAAAGGGGTTTCGATACCTGTTCTCCCTCCTACTTAGACAGTGAGCCCATGAGGGATCTAATTATTTTACTCCTACCTCAGTGCTTAGTTTGGCGTTTGGCACATAATAAGCACTTAACAAATACCACCCACCACCACCCTCCAGGTAACTCAATCCCCTTATTGATCTACACTGGTTTCATTCTGATTCATATTCGAGAGAAATATTGTGGAGAAAGTGACTCCAAAGCACACAGAGGAGGCTTATCCAGTAAAACCCACTGCCACCAAACTGGAACCAGAATTTAATTAATTAGAAATTCATGTGCTGCACTCTTCCAACAGAAGTGAACAGAATAATAGTGTAGGTGTATCTAGGCTGAGGAGGCCCTAAAGCCAAAATCAACAAGTCAATTCGCGGGCTGCTTAAAAGCCACCATGATCAGTACATTTCTTCTTAAGTGATGGTGTCCCTACCTGCCCATCCGCTGAAAAGAATTCAAATGACGCTAACTATTGAAGACTTCCCGGGCTCTCTCTCCCCCTTTCCCTGGGTAGCTGTGGTGAATTTGCTGCCTAGTTGCAGCCCTGAACCTATCCATCAAGTCTAAAGGAAGAGAGCGTTAGAAAGGCAAACATTATCTGTGATCAATATCTTTACAAATCCAAAGGAAACCCCAGCTCCCAAAGGGTTAAGCCTGGGAAGGAAAAGCCATCAGACTGTTTAGTGAGCTAATGTTTTTATTGATGGGGGAGGCCTTTAAGTCCTCAACAGGGAAAGTGGCAGATTGTTTGTCTGGGTAAGAGGGAGCCTGAGGAGGGGGAGGAAGAGTTGAGAGAGCCTGGTTTGGAAGGAACATTATGTTGAAAGTTTCCCCGTCATTTTAACCCCTTATTTCTTTAACTCCTATAATATCAGAACCATTCCAGAACCTGGAATTATGTGCATTTTGAGTTAGAGCCCCTCTTCCCACCCTGGTGTAATACACATCTCACTCTAACAATCTTGCGATAATGCACATTTCAAGCTTAATGCCTGCGGTGAAGTGCACATCTTAATTTAACAACTGTGGAATAAAGCCCATCTCAAGCTAACATTCCTAGAATAATACATATTTCAACCTAACTACCCTAGCATAACACTTCATCTAATTCCCTCACTATAAAATACATTGCAATCTCACACCCCTATATAAGGTACATTTTAGTCTATTATTTTGTATTTGGTAAGCTATGTTTTGGTCTGTGTTTTCCATTACGGAGCAGGAATGTCTGAAGACAACTGTCATCCCTGGGGTAAAAGCTCAGAATCCAGGACGGGTTCCACCACAGCCTTGTGTGACATTCACTTGATGGATACGTTCCTGAAATGGATACGCTTCTGAACTTTCACCTTTGAAGACTTAGGTTCAGCTCTGATGTGCTTCTGCACTTCATGACTTACGCTTCCTGTTGGGAACAGGGAAGATCACAGACTCCAGCTGTGTCGTTCAACACAATGATCAGTCCTGATGGACCTTCCCTTTTGCTAACCATCAGGGCAGGGTGATAGAACTTTGTCAGTCCACCTTAAACGATCGGGGTCTACCTTACCAGAGACCCTCTGCGGTCAATGTCAGGGTCAAGGGTCAGGGTGTAGCTGCTTGCTAATAGAGTGTAAGCTAACATTGTTGTCAAATTGCTGGAGTAAAAAGACAATGCCCACCTCCCGCTGATGACCTTACCCTGGGGGAGGGGGATATTGGCTTTATTGGAAAACTGCCAGTCTCAGAGGTGATGGAAATGGCTGATAGCAGCTAAAGACTGTTTGATTGTTGCTGGAGAACCAGTTCAGTGGCTGGTAACCATCTGAAAGGCAGTTCATTGACTGACCCTGCAGAGCTGCTTATTGATGACTGGGTTTTCCTCACTTGACGAATCTCTCTTGAGCTTCCTATGTAGCAGGGATACTGTTCGGTTGTGGAAGCAGTCTGCTTAGCCGGACAGACCCAGGGCCTGGATATGCCTTTCTTTGGATCACAGAGCAGTTACAGATGCCAGTCGCTCTGGCTTCTAGAATGTAGTTCGACTTCTTTAATTGTGGCTCTGATTGGTTCTTCAGAACGGAACAGGAGGGAATGAGCGGGCAGTGGGTGGGAGGCATTTTACTGTGGTTGAAAGGGTCCACAATAAGATGACAAATGGTGAGAATAGCCCAAAGGGTGAGAAAAGGTTACAAGCACATTAATGTATTTTGGGATATAATTAGCCATGTCCCCTGGTGTGGTTCTGGGGTGGGGGGGTCAGGGAGGGGAGGGAAGGGAGGCCCTATTTCCAATTCATCATGTGCAAGATTAAGATTGCTTTTGCCTTATGGTGGTACCTTACTGTATATCAACAAAAGCAAGAGAGGATTCAAAATCAAAATGACCTTGCTAAGATGTGTGAGGTCTTGCAAACCAATGGGATGAAGTTCACTGATCCTCAAACTGCAGGGTAATTCACAAAAGGAAGAAAAAGAAAATGCAGAAATACAAAATGGTGAATAGCTTTGGGTGCTTGGGCAGAAGAGGATATAAGGGTCACAGTGGATCACAAGCTAATCATGAGCTGGCAATAGAGTGCTATTTTTGAGATAGTGATATATTAAAAGGTATGTGGCTCAGTGGAAAGAGCACAGGCTTGGGAGTCAGAGGTCATGGGTTTGAATCCCTGCTTTGCCACTTGTCGGCTGTGTGACTGTGGGCAGGTCACTTAGCTTCTCTGTGCCTCAGTTACCTCATCTGTAAAATGGGGATTAAGACTGTGAGCCTCATATGGGACAACCTGATTACCCTGTATACCCCAGCGCTTAGAACTGTGCTCTGCACATAGTAAGCACTTAACAAATACCAACATTATTATTATTATTATTACTATACTAGACAAGATCCATATGCTCAACAGTAGTCCAGCCCTTTCTTGAGTACAGTATTGAGTTTCCAATATTCAAACCTAATAGAGGGGTCAAGATTTAATAATAATAATATTTATTAAGCACTTACTATGTGCCAAGTGCTGGGTTCGATACAAGATAATTAACTCAGACAAAATCCTTTCTTCACATGGGAAGGGAGTACAGGAATCTAATCAAACAATCATATTTATTGAGCACTTACTGTGTGGAGAGTATACTATAACAGAATAGGTAGATACGTTTCCTGCCCACAACAAGCTTATCGCCATTTCATAGATGAGGAAACTGAGGGAGTGAGAAGTTGTGACTTGCCCAAGGTCACACAACTTGTAAGTGGCAGAGCTGGGATTAGAGCCCAGATCCTGACTGCCGTGTCAACTAACCTTGCATTTTCAATAGCCAGTCTTGGCTCAGATCCAGTGTTAATGCACTGTATGCCACTGGTGTCCTCCACAGCTGCAGTCAGGGAGGCCATACCTTTAGAGGCCTACGTTGGTGAAATGATCTATTGGTTTAGGCCTGTGATTTTTTCATGAGTTTGTAAATGATGTAATTTTGATTTTTGGAAACAGAGACGATTGGAATTTGCTGATGATTTACTTTCAGATAATGTATAATCGCCCTCCCCCCAAGATTGTACATGTCTTTCTGCAGAAGTGAATGTAATTAAAGAGATCAGTGCATGACCCTAAAGCCCCTCCCACATTAGCTGCCCTCACAGTCTGGCCTTTGAAAGACAATTCCAGCCTCTCCCTGCAAGATCTATTATTGTTTGCGGCTAAGTTTTTCTATCCCATGTCTGTATGACATTACAGCTCAAAGTCTAATACTCCTTCTCTGATTGCTTCACAGTTCCTCAAGGCCTGTGAAGAAAATTCATTTTGAAGCCTCATTCCTGGTAAATATATCTTACCAGATGGTGTGAAACAATAATAATTATTTAATATTTGTTAAATGTTGTGGTGTGAAGGTGTTTCAGAAGAAGCCCCTCCAGCAGTTGAGAATGACAGAAAATTTGTCTCTTTTCCAGGAGACAAGTCCCTCAGACTCAAACCCTTAATTTGAGACCTGGATCTTGATATCTTGTTCACACCACCAGCTCATCTGACAACATTTCACAGTTTGCTTCTAAGCTTGCGGAATTCAGGGACGGCTTTCGACTAAGTACTGCAGCTTAGCCCTGGAGGCCGCTGGTCTGGACCAGAGAGGGTTCAGAGAATCTATTCATTTCTGACCTGGCTCATGCCTTCCCTTGGTCTGAAGAGTTGTTAGAAGGCTAGCGAAGTTCCCTTTGCCAGTTGGAGCTTTGAACTCTCAGAGATGCTTAGGAAGGTTCAGTTCAACTGCCGACCCCAGAGTCACTCCAGGCACACTTTGATGGTGATGATGGTGGAGTTTCCCATCAAGACTGACAGAAGAGCCTTGGTGCTAGCGTGGCTCAGTGGGAAGAGCCCAGGCTTGGGAGTCAGAGGTCATGGGTTCTAATCCCAGCTCTGCCACTTGTCAGCTGTGTGACTCTGGGCAAGTCACTTCACTTCTCTATGCTTCAGTTCTCTCATCTGTAAAATGGGGATTAAGACTCTGAGCCCCACGTGGGACAACCTGATCACCTTGCATCCCCCCAGTGCTTTGCACATAGTAAGCTCTTAACAAATACAATTATTATTATTATTGTGCCACTCATACTCTCCTGTCCCTGTCAGACAGGTTTCCCCTGGGGTACAGAGTTCAAAGAGAAAGTAGTAGAAGTAATAGTAGTATTAGTAATAATCACTTAATCATATTTATTAAGCACTTTCTGGATGCAGAACACTGTACTGAGCACTTGGGAGAGTACAGTATAACAGAGTTGGGAGACACGTTCCCTGTCCACAACAATCTTACAGTCTGGAGGGGGAGACGGACTTTAATAAAAAGAAATAAATCCCAGATATATACATAAGTGCTGTGAGGCTGGGGGAGTGGTGAACAAAGTAGTAATAGTAGTAATTGACTGAGCACTTACTGGGTTTGAAACAAGCAAACGACACATTCCCTGAGCTTACATTATAATGGACCACCCTCAGATGAACCTGAAACCCTGGGTCGGTCCTAAAACCCTGCTACCTTCGGTGATATCCTTGGGACCAGGAGAGATCTAGGGATGTGTCGCTAGGGAGAAAGAAATGAAACAATCTTCTTCTAGGCCTTCTCTTGAGTATAACTGCCTTATTGTCAGACTACCCATGAAATTTGGGTTCTACCTCCAAACCCTGAATTATTACTCAGTTGATCAGTCAAGGGTATTTACTGAGTGCTTACTGTGTGCAGAGCACTGACCTAAGCACTTGGGGTGGTACAACACTTGGGATGGTACAATACAATAGAGTTGGCAGGCATCGTTCCTGCCCCCAAGAGCTTACAGTCTAGTCTAAGATGAGTTTCTTTGATAAACTGCTTGGAGACATACCAGGGCTTTGGGCTAGCAATAGGTTTCCTCATTGCTTTTGAACAGAGCTCTCTGAAACAAGCAAGATTGTCTCTTTGTTTAAGGAAAATAACCTCTTAACTGTCTGTTGCCAGCCAGGGTGGCCAGCCTGCTGATCTTGTCTCCTACCAGTTCTTTGGTATATCACATCATTTGAGACTGAGCTTCCCTATGTTTATACAATGTTTGTTTCTCTTCCTGATTGCAACTGTCCCATTTCAATTTACCATAATGTAGCAGTTTAAGAATCATACAATTATTCATTCTTCCAATGTACCTGGCAGTCAAATATCTCGTAGTAAGGATTACCTCAATGCTGGCTATCTGGCTTCCTTCCTTCCTTCGGTTCTATTTTCCGACCATTAGAGGGTGAATGTGGTTCTAAGATTCAGAGGTATTTCAGGTGCTCAAGAGGTTGGATGGGTCTTTTCCAATTTGACCAAGGTTTGGAGGTGGAACCCAAATTTCATGGGTAATCTGACAATAAAGCAGGTATACCCAGGAGAAGACCTAGGCCTATATATACCCAGTTCATATAGATCTCTGGATACCACTATGGATTTACAGACCTGCAGTTTAGTAAAAAACACAAAACAGAAAAAAACCCAACCTGTTGTCCTGCTGTCATCAACAATGCCAGTCAATCTGCCAAAAGCCATGCTGACATCCTTCATTCTGTTTTCCACCTTTTTCTATCTATGCATTCTTATATAGTCTAATATCTACACAGCAGAATCTGGCGATTGCATTTTAGCAGCATGACCTAATGGAAAGAGCATGGGCCTAGGATTCAGAGGACCTGGGTTCTAATCCCAGATCTTCCACTTTTCTGTGGCATGACCCTAGGCAGGTCATTTAACTTCTCTATGCCTCAGACTCCTCATCTGTAAAATGGCAATTATCTCCTTCTCCCTCTCCTTAGGTTGTGAGCCCCATGAGGGACAGGGACTGTGTCCAACCTTAATATCTTTTATCTACCCAGAGCTTAGTACAGTGCACAGAACATAGTAAGCACTTAACAAATACCATCATTATTATTACAATTATTAAAATTACCGTATTATCGTTCTTATGTTTTCTGTGAAAATTTGGTTGCGTGTAGGGAGTAGTCATAGCAGTAATAGTAGTAACAATTATTGCAGAAGAAGGAGGAGGAGGAGTATTTATTGAACACCCACTGCGGGAATTGCTCTGTACTAAATGCTTGGGAATCACAAAACAAACAAGTGTCCCATTCCTTGCCCACAGGGAGATTACACAGTTTACACATTAAATTATTTGAAAAGAGAGGAATTAAATAATTGAATCTACATGTTAGATTTTTTTATAGGGATTTATAAAATGGTAGCTATTTCTCACTTTCCCTAAATGTTTGGAAACAGGGTACCTTGGTTCAATGAAATTCCCTGAAAATTCCCAAAACTCTTTTCAATTGCTAGCTTAATAAAGCAATTAGGTAATTAATTAATATTAATGTCTGTCTCCCCCTCTAGACTGTAAGTTCACTGTGGGAAGGGAATACGTCTACCAACTCGGCTGTATTGTACTCTCTCAAGCACTTAATCCAGTGCTCTGCACACAGTAAGCACTCAATAAATACCACTGATGATGATGAGGAGGAGAAGGAGGAGGGTCTGATACACTAGTCTAGGCTTCCTATGACTGAGCATGTATGAAAATTAAAGCTGTCTGGGGGGAAAGAAAGAGTTGGCTCTGAGAGAGGAAGTTCACTGAATGTGAGAGTTGAAGGAGACTCAAGAACAAGGCTGAGGTTGTGGGCTTCTGGAACAGTGAGGCTGAGAGAAAAGTTAGGAGGAAGAGTAGATTTAAGAGGAAAGATGTGTGGATTGGTTTTAAACATATTTTGAGGTGCCAACCGAATACCCAAGTGCCAACCAAATACCCTATAGACAAGAAGAGATGTGGGATTGCAGATTAGGCAAGTGCTCTGGGTAGAGGGGTAGATTTGGGAGTTATCTGCTTAGAGTTAATTGGGGAAATCATGTGATGAACTCCCTGAGGGAGTAGATGGAGAAATGAGAAGGGCAGGGGATCCAGAATTGAAGTTGTAGGGCTCCCACAGTTATTTTAATGTCTGTCTGCCCCTGTAGATTGTAAGATCTCTGGAGACAGTGATCTTGTCTATCAACTCTATTGTGCTTTCCCGAGTTCTTAGCAGAGGACTCTGCACACAGCAAGTGCTCAATAAATACTATTGATCGACTGATCGGATGATAGATGCAAGAGGAGCCAGCAAACGAAACTGAGGAGCAGTCAGAGAGGCAGGAGTGGAATCAGGTTATTACCAGGTCAGCAAAGCAGAGGCCAGATAGTGTTTTAAGGAGGAGGGAGTGGGCCATAGTTTCAAAAGCAGCTGAGAGGTCAAGAAGGGCTATGATGGAGTAGAGCCCATTGAATTTGACTGTAGGGAGGGCATTGATGACCTTAGATTGTGCAGCCTCAGTGGAGTGAAGGGGTCAAAAGTCTGATGTAGTGGGTTAAGAATAGAATTGGGGAAGAGGAAGTAAAGGCAGCGGGTATAAAGAAATCATTCCAGGAGTTTGCACAGGTAAGGGAGGAGGGAGATGGGGGTGAGAGCTGGAGGGGGTTCTGGGATGAAAAGAATGCTTTTTAACTGTGGAGAAGACTTGGGATGCTAGAAGGCGGAAGGGAACGAGCCAACTGAGGGTGAGAGGTTGAAGGTAACAGTGAGGGAGAGCAGAACTTTACGGGTGTAGTCTGACACATCACCACAGTTCTCTTCAGGCTAATCATCAGCACATCTTGTGTGTGTGTCTCAAGGGCAGAGTCATCAGCATTTAACAATTCTTGGATAACTGTTTCGGGGCTTTTCAATGGTGCCTGAAGTCTGTTGGCTTGGAAGCTTTTCCCCGTAGATCGGAAACACATTCTTCTAGGTCATTTTTTGCAGCCTCAAACATGGCAGCATTGAATAAATTGAACAGTACTGGATCAAACCCCCAGCCCTACTGGGGAAAGAAAGATCCAGCTTATGGCTCTGCCTAGGGTAGGTTTGAGGTAATCTAGTCATGACCTACCTAGTGCATGCAGGAAGTGTGCTGTCTGCAGTGGCATCAAGTCGCGACCCAGGTGTAAGTGATAAAGGAGAATTCAATCGCATTGTCTCTGAAGGCTCCGAATCTCACTGTACGCTAATCAGCCCTAACAGTCGACTAAAATCCAAAACAGAATATAGATCATTTTATCTTCTCTTTCCTTTTCTTAAATTTGCATATGCAAGGATCTCATTTCCTTCCTAGCTGTCAGGGATGGTGACAGTTGTAGGGTTTTTCTAGCTTTATCAAGGGGGATTATTTTTAACCCAAATTATTTTGCATTGTAAATGTTCAAATCCACATTAAACCCAGATTAATGCAGGAATCAGCCCAAAAGGATATTTACTGAAAAAATAATAATAAGGGAAACTACTTTGGTCAGTTTCTCACCTAAAAATATTTTCTAATGGAAAATACAGTGTTTAGGATTAAAAGGTATACCTTAAAGGGACTCATACCTGTGGTAAACTCTCTTTCCAAAGAAGTAAACTTTGTATACAAACTATAGCCTTAGTCCTTTTTTCACAACATGACCGGAATTAATAATGCAGATAAATCCTAAATAAATCAGGATTAGTGTTAACTGAATCTTGAGGTTTAGTACGCTATAGGAAAATGAAAAGAGGAAAAAAAAAACCTCTTACTTGAAAAACGGCCGGTGCTAACGGGTGAGAGGGCATGTGGAAGGGGGGCAGAGGGAGGTCGTATTATAAAGGACCGAGGGCCAGCTGAGCTGGGTAATCAAAGAACTTCTAATCACTGCAGCTCTGGGGATGTGTTCAAAGGATCTTGTCTGACCACAGACTGTGGAAGGTCACAAGTGAAATGCAGTTGCAGGGAAGGGGGAGGGGCGTCTCCGCTTTTTGGACAGCTTCGCTATTTGCCTTTATTTTCGAGAGGTTGCTTTACATGGCTAGATTTTAGCATCTGATCGGCAAGCAGATTCAACCTCTTTGGTCATCGGTAGACTGAGCCACCTTTCTTCCTCCCCCAACAACAAGAGAAAAGAAAATTAAAGCCCCCGAAGTAAGTTTCCAAATGAAAAGGCTGACACAGTGCAGTCATCGTTTCACCCCAGTGCCGCTGCAGTTCCATACTCTGGCGTCTGAGTCATTTACAGCAAATAATCTAAATCCCGGGATGAATTTCAATGAAGTTATTTGAATTCTTTGATGTTCCTGACATGATGTCCCTAATGTCGCCCCCAAAGCTTTCACTCCGGATTTTGCAACATTCTCTGCTGGTTGCTGGGGGTAAAGTCTGCAGGTGATGGAAAATCCCATCTTTCTGTCAATATGAAGTTTACAACTAAACACTTTCCTATTTTCAACAGTCCCTTGCCTTATGGTGTCAGTGTCTCTTACTCTCCCTCTGCCCTCAATCCCTGCAAAGAATGTCACCACATTCTTTTTCATATTGAAACTCAGTTCTTTCCTGTAAACTGAGAGATTGGTGGAGTTCTCTATTGCACACCGAGGCTGTTTCCAAAGTCAAAATGAAGCAGAGCACTTAGGCAATTTTTAGGTTAACTCAGAATTTGCGAGTTTAATTATCTGGCTATTTACGTCAATCTTTGGCTTTACTTTTGCTGTGGATACTAAGCTATTAGCATACTGGATTCAACTGAAGCTTGATGCTTACCTGAAATGAACTCTTAAAATGCTCTTCCTTTCTGCTTCCTTTGGTGATAGTGCAAATTTAACATTTGTCCTCACTGCCCCTAATCGCTGGGCTGCCAAACTGGTCTGAGGTTTCTCAGAATTCTTGGAGTTTTGAGAAATCATATCTTCCATCTGTTTCCTGTTCCGTTTTTTAGCACTTCCTCCTCTTTCTCTTTCTCGCTCTCTCCACCAAGCTGGGGAAACACACACCAAGGGGCTAGTTGTTCCCGTTGGGTAAGGAACTTGGGGAGTCTGAAATTAAGCTATTACGTTTCTTTTAGGATTGTCAAACTCAAATCAACTCTGAACCACTGATGGACAAAAATCCACGATTTCATTTTTAAAACACTCCTAGGCACTGTTTACATTCACTCCTATCCTAGTATACTCTATGTAGTAGATATTTCGGGGAAGAGATTTGAAAGAGAGAGAGAATGTTTGCGTGCGTGTGTGTGAGAAGAGGGAGACTTTTAAGTGAATGAATATATAGTATATATCAATATAAGTATTTTATTGTGTGGGTCATTCTAGATAGTCTAGAATTTTAGGAAATATTCATATTCTGGCATTTGAGGAGGTTATCTCCATATGTAATCTGATTGGACCAGATCCTCACAGTTAGCAAGAAAGGGGTGTGTGGAGAATGTGTCTAGGGAAAACCCACATTTTTCCCTGAAAATTCAGTCTGTAAAACTGAAGAAGCTACTACTGATTTCTTTATAATGACAGATTAGGAGATGCTTTTCTGAGGTAAACAAACACAGATTTGTTCACCAAAGGAGATCTAGCCTGTTAAGCAATTCATCACACATGTGGCAGGGTTTTAGTGACACATAAAAGAGTCCTGGTTTTTGGTCCTCCCCCTAAGTTCCTTCGTCCTTTGCCTACCACAAAAAGATATCAGATCTGCACTTTGCCTCCCACCCTCATTGTCTGGGATAGGACTCTGCAAATGATCTCTTAAGAGTCAATCAAAAGCTGTGGTGCATTTCAGTCTGGTTTTAAGGGAGCACAAAAATTGTCTAAGAGCTATGGACACGATTGTCCACTTACCTCTCCTTCCGAGGGAGGAAGTGACTGGTGCCACAATTAGCTGATTGTATGAGCAGTTAGATAAATCACAATGCTTATCTGAAGATGTGGTTCTGGAACCTAAAATAAGATCTGGGTGAAACTCTAAACCCAGTGGTTAAAGGAGATGGGATAGCCTGAATAGCAATCTGAAATAAAGAGGGATAGAAATGGTTTTTGTGAACCCATTACTGATCCAATGAGGCATTTTTAAATTTATAGGATTCTCCCTGGAACTAAGCTTCTCAGAATCTGCCTTTGTTACTCAAACATGGTCAGATTTATAAAGCAAGGCCAGATGGGTTTGATCCCAAGATCCTACTGCCCATGGCAAAAGGGAAAGGTCATTAGTAAGGGTCAGCTTGAAGCTCAAAGGTGTCACACTTTGATTCCCAGGTACCTGCTAGCTAACAAGCAGGCATTACAGTGAGCAGATGCTAGAATTCGTTAGTGGGTAAATTTCCACTTAGGCTGGAAACCAATATGGGGAAACTATGGGCTGGAGGCTTAAGGGAGGAGACATCCAGGGATGACAAAGAAGCCAGGCAACAATAGAAAGTTACCAGAACTAGTAAGACGATTCCCTTTCCAGTAAAAGTCAACTCACTAACTCGTAGCAGCAGCTCGTTATGTCTGACTTTGCACAATTAAAAATGAGCAAACTGCTTTCAAACTTTGCACAGTAGCAATTACATCTGATTCCAT
Source organism: Ornithorhynchus anatinus (assembly GCF_004115215.2). Taxonomy (NCBI): domain Eukaryota; kingdom Metazoa; phylum Chordata; class Mammalia; order Monotremata; family Ornithorhynchidae; genus Ornithorhynchus; species Ornithorhynchus anatinus. Next base: position 38,823,925 of record NC_041738.1, read on the forward strand.
TAATAAAAAAAAGAAATGAGGTCGGATGCTATTATTTTGAAGTTTAAATTCTGGAAAAATCTCCGCGTTGCTTTGTTTGGAATCTAACCCCAGTAGTTAGGAGTGGTATGATTAAGTTAGTTGGCTTCTTATAACAACATGAGGTTTGCTGTGGGACTAAAGAGATGCCATCAGACTCATCAAGAAGAAATGGAGCTGAAGGGATTCTGAACCACTGAAGCAGCCCAATAAATCCCCTCTAATAGTCAACATTGCTGGACTTTCTGGTGTTGAGGCTGTTGCATGAGGAGGGGGTCTGAAATGAGTCAAGGAAAATGAACAAAAATAGCTATTTTTGTAAAACCAATGGAAACCGCGTCTAATCCAGGAAAAGAAAATTGAGACAGGAAAGGGAGGCCCACATTTTTTAAGGAAATCATGTGGTGTTTTGGTTATTCTTTGTTTATGCAAAAAATTAACATCAGCATTAATTATGTCTTAGAAATGATACACTGAACCTTCACTGCTAAATTTGCACCCTTGCCAAGACAGCCAAACAAAAATAACATTCATCACTAGGATTAATGCAAATATATGATTCTGTGTTTGAATCCCCTGGAGGACTCAAACTGCTAAGCTCCTCACTAATGGCAGAAATCTGATCTGTACAGGAGTTCAAGAGATAGGAAGGATATTTTCACAAGGTAAGTAATGACAACTAAAGAGCTTAGGATGTTTATAAGACTTGTAAGGCCAAATTCTGGAAATGTAAGGGAGTTGGATATGCCAAGGGAAGGATTTGGGGACATTCTATAATATTTAGAAATATTTGTGAACTACGTAGTGCGTTGGTCTAGACCATACCCATTCTGATCCAGGAAGGGTGGGCACTGAGCAAACTTGCAGACACTCATTCATTCATTCAATCATACTTGTTGAGCGCTTACTATGTGCAGAGCACTGTACTAAGCACTTGGAGTGTACAATTCAGCAACAGATAGAGACAATCCCTGCCCAACAACGGGCTCACCGTCTAAACGGGGGAGCCAGACAACAAAACAGGATAAAACAAAACAAGTAGCCCGGTAGTCCATATCTTCATTTGCTCTTGAATTCACCTTCTCCTTCCACCACTTAAGTGCATGGGAGTTGAAACTTTCTTTAAGTCCTTTAATGGTATTCCTAAATGTGCTCTTTTCCTCACTCATTGTGGTTGCCTATCACAGAGTCAGTATTCAACCGCAGCAGGGACAGCTTTTCCCTGGTTATCAGTGTGCCAATCTGATAGCATATAAATGTTTTGAAAAGGAATAGACGGATATACTTCCAGGTGCAGTCACCAGTGAATTCATATTCAATGAAACAGTTTCTGAAAGCACCTCTTCCAAATTGGCATCGCCTAACAAGTCATGGAAAGGTCTTCTGCCTCAGTGTTTGGTTGCAGTTATGCAGACAATTAAAATGGTCTCAGGGGTGATCAGAGCTCAGTTCAAGGTCTTTACCCTGCCTGCCACCCTGGTCTACAGGCTCTGAGTCAACGCTTATTGATCACAAGAGCAATAGGGGTTTCTAGGCTGAAGGTACCACCTCATGGGATGATGAGCCATCATGGGAGTCATGAAGTTCCAGCTCCTAGGGAAATCCCACTGTACTCTTTGGCCCACAAAGATTTCCTGTTCAGTTCCCTTCCAAAGATGGAGTAAGGAAGACATTGTGATCCAAATAAAACAGCAATTTGGGAAATCACTTGCCGGATGTGGACCTCCAAATCCACCAGACCATCACTCGTCCCATCTTCAAAGCTTTTCTGAAATTCCCACCTCCAGAAAGCTTTCCCTAGTTCATTTTTCCTCTCCCCAAGTTATATCCTCACAACTCTCATTCATCTCAGCACTCTTGCAATGCCAATCTCCTGTGGTACTTGTGTATCTATAAATGTTGGTATTTGTTAAGTGCTTACTATGTGCCAAGCACTGTTCTAAGTGCTGGGGTAGATACAAAGCTAATCAGATTGTCCCACGTAGGGCTCACAGTCTTAATCCCCATTTTACAAATGAGGTCACTGAGGCCCAGAGAAGTTGAGTGACTTGCCTGAGGCCACACAGCTGACAAGCGGCAGAGCCAGGATGAGAACTCATGACCTCCGATTTCCCAGCCCGGGTTCTTTCCACTGAGCCATGCTGCTTCTCTAATTGATTTAGATGCTCTTCTATTTAAGGACTTTTCCCTCCAATCAGTAAATAATTATGGTCTATCTTGTCCCACAAGATTGTAAGCCTCTTGAGGGATCATATGTTCTACAAACATTTATTCTGGCAAGTGTTTAGCAGAGTGCTCTGTATACAGTAATGGCTCAGTAAATACTATTGATATGTTGTTGAATGGTTGAGGCCATTACCCCAGGAATATCCAGTGTCTAAGCCCAGTAGTTGTTCTAGTTAATGAAGGGAGATCTGAGAGACCCAGAGGACAATCTAGTTAGTTTTTAGTGACATTTTTCTCAGGATCCCAGATTTTGTACTCTGTTCACAGTGGCAGGGTAAATGCTCCTGGTATATTGGCAGACTGGACATAAGATAGAACAAGAGCGGGAAGATGGGTTCTCTCTGTGCCAACTCTTACATCTTAACTACTAGTATGCCTCTGCTCCAGCTTTGGTCCCACAGCAGTGTAAGCAGACAGGGCAAGCTTGCAACTGCTGAGTGGTCCTGCTCTTGATTTAGGATTGCAGTACTCCACTGTAATTGCAACTGACTATTACATTTCTTACAGAACTTCCTCTTCTGGTAAGAATATCATATCATTTACATATTAAAACTTTTCCCTGCAATTGATTGCGACCTCACAATTCACTAGACAACCTGCCCATTATCTAGAATTGCTACATTCAGTTACCACTACGGGTTTAAAGCCCAGCCTAATAGTCCATTTTTGTTCAGGGGCTATTTAGGCACTACAGCTAGTATTTTCCCAGTGTAATTGTAGAAGGACAAAAATTTCCACACAGCCAGCTATGTATTCGGATGAAGCCATGCCCAGCCCTAGAACTACAATGACATGCATCTTAACTTTATTTCTGACAATATGTTTCTGGTTAATTTGTTTTTTTAAGGAAATCCTTGAATTCCTCTTGCTTCTCTGACAAACTTTCAGGAATTCTGCATAGCCATGTAAGCCCGTCAATGGGCAGGGATTGTCTCTATCTGTTACTGAATTGTCCATTCCAAGTGCTTAGTACAGTGCTCTGCACATAGTAAGCGCTCAATAAATACTATTGAATGAATTTAGAATGCACTGCTATTGATAATCAACCTTCACCCCAAAGATATCGGTCTGTTATCTCTGTAAGCCTTTCAGGAATAGCTGTCAAACTTGAACTCTAGAACCACATCTTCATAAACCACTGTGACTGCATTCTCAGGGTCCTTGATGATGTAAATTACAAGCAGGGCAGGAGGGAAATACTATTTTTTGAATTTTTGGATGACTTTTTCCATATTTACCTTCATTGGTATAAATTATTCATTTTTAACATAAGGGAAGGGGTAGTTGCTTGTGAGCATTTTCCAACACTCTCTCATCAACCTTTCTCCAGGCCTAACGGAAAAAACTATTATTTTGTTCGCATTTTGCTTGCCCTCTCCCATCCTCCTTTATGTTTGCTTTGGGCTCTGCTTGCCCACTCCCTTCCTTGGTACTCATTTTAGAATACTGTCCAGCCACATGCATGTGCAGACAAGAGATACCCACATGGAAGGGAGGCATAGAAGCACCAGGGGAGTGAAATGGCAGCCTCATCTCTATACCTCATGAGGCATTATGGATAATAGGCTCCAAAGTGCCAAGGAGCGGTTCCCATGTTCACATCATCTGAATGGCTCTCTAGTCCATGCTTTGTTGTACAACAGAGACAGATATTAAGGATGAGAATTCTAGGGCTGGAGCTAGGCCTGAGAGGAGTAGGGGTGAGTGAGTTTGAGCTACCTTTAAATCTGAAATGTTGATATGCTCTTTCCCTCCTAACATCAATCAATGGTACTTACTGAGCACTTGCTGTGTGCAGAGCTTGGGAGAGTACAACCTGACTGTCAACTATCAGTTTTGCTCTGGTTGGCTGTGTTCATCTGTTTACAAGGAATATTCAGGCAAATACAATTTTTCAAGGTATTTCAGCCATTAAACCAACCCAAGTATCTTGACTAACTTTTTTTAAGTTTTAAATAAAATCCAGAAGATTATGTTAATGCTGAACTTTGGATAATTTTGGCAAAGTCTTCGTCATACCAGGGAGTATACTTGCAACCACAACTGCATATGATAGAAAAAAATGAATTTTAAAATTAAATACTTCTGGTGCCAGTCAATTTTTTTCCTGTTTCCTCTATATAATGGTCTCTTAATAAGTCTGACTTCTGGGCCTTTGAGTCATTATTAAATGGATGATAATTTTTGATATAGCGGAAGTAATGTTTGAAGCAAACTGAAATTTGGAGAGTTTTGTTTTATTTTGGTTATTTCACCAGCAACACTGAGGGTTCTTGAATTTCAGAGCATTGGAATCAATCAGTCATTCGATCAGTGGTATTTATTGAGTGCTTACTGTGTGCAGAGCACTCTACTAACTGCTTGGGAGAGTACGGTACAATAACCACAAGGAGCTGACCGTCTGCATTCTATTCAACAATAAAGGTTGTTTTATCCAGTACAGTGGAAAATAATAAAAATAGCAGTAGTAGACTTGTATAGTCTTGGAAAAAACCTATAAAGATGCGGACTTAAGTTCGGATTGTGGGCAATGGAAGGGCAGTTACTAGTGAGTATTTTTTTAGTGTTTTTTTAAATGGTATTGCTAAGTGCTTACTATGTTCCAGGCACTGTACGATGCTCTGGGGTAGATACAAGTTAATCAGGTTGGGCTCCCAATCTTAATCCCCATTTTACAGATGAGGCAACTGAGGTACAGGGAAGTTAAGTGGTTTGCTCCAAGTCACACAGCTGACAAGTGGCAGAGCTGGGATTAGAACTCAGGTTCTTCTGACTCCCAGGCCCGTGTTCTATTCATTAGGTCATAATGCTTCTCAGGATTGAAAGGATAGGAGCAAAAACAGTGAAAATGGCTGCCTTGGGACTAATTGCCAAGGTTAGAAATTCTGTGGAAAGTTCCTGTAGTAGAAAAGAAAGAGCCAAGATTTAGAAGAAAGATGGCCCTTGGAAGTGAGAGCAACTTGAGACAGAGAGTGGTAACTGCTGAAAACTGGACATGGAAGACGACACACCCACCAGGCTAATTAAATTTGATACAAAATTGGGGGATAAAAGTGGTAATTACAGGGAGGGGAGTACAATTCAGAATGCCTGGAATGCATTAGGACTGTGGGCCAAGTAAAAGGCTATGTAATTTAATGAACAGAAATGTAAGTTATGAAACTAGGAAGATAAACTAAGAAATGAGAATATACCTGGAGGCCTTAGTATCAGCATTTGAGAGATGCGGCAGATAAATTAAAACCTCCCGTCTAATAAAAGAAACAATTATCAAAATTAAGGGAAATACAAATAGAGGATAGCAGTAACAAATCTAAGTGAATTGTGCTAACTCTCAAAGAGGGGATTTCCAAGGCCTTATCTGGTTACTGAACCCAGTTTTGGCTACCTTGTTATAAAATAGGTATTCTAGATCAGTAAATGGTATAACATAAACAACCAGGATGATAGAGATTTATTGGATTTCCTTAGCCGAAACCATTCCAATAAGGCTTGTAGACTTCCGAAAGGAAGAGATTCAAGGTTGAGTCCGCAGAAATAGACTATTCAGAAGAGAATTCCAAAGAGGTTTTTAGAATGTCTGTGAAATATGTCATATTTCATATGCCTAGAATGGTCTAGACATAGCAAGACATTGGATAAAATTTCCTATAGACCAAAGGGAGTTCTTAGAGGGATTTAACCCCCGAGGAAGCAATAAAACCAAGTAAACCACTTCAAAAATGCAATTGACAACTAGCTCAGGTTAGGCAAGAGCAGGTGGAACAGCCAGCTCAGATCAAGGGAAAGACTGAGGTGGATTGCCTTGGTGGAAAGGGCACAGAACTGGCTGTCAGGAAATCGGGGTTCTAGTGCTGGCTCCGCCACTTGTCTGCTGCGTGACCTTGGGCAAGTCATTTACCTTTCCTCAACTCTGAAATTCCACTCTCCAACCACAACCTCAACAGCCTTTTCTCCCATACATCCCCTCCTCAGACTGTCCAGTTTAGTCAGTGGTATTTAAAAATAATAATGTTGGTATTTGTTAAGCGCTTACTCTGTGCAGAGCACTGTTCTAAGCGCTGGGGTAGCTACAGGGTAATCAGGTTGTCCCACGTGAAGCTCAGAGTCTTAATCCCCATTTTACAGATGAGGAACTGAGGCACAGAGAAGTTAAGTGATTTGCCCAAAGTCACACAGCTGACAAGTGGCAGAGCGGACATTTGAACCCATGACCTCTGACTCCCAAGCCCGGGCTCTTTCCACTGAGCCACGCTGCTATTGAGAGCTTACTGTGTGCACAGTACTATACTTAGCATTTGGGAGAGTACAATGTAACATTCATTCATTCATTCATTTATTCATTCATTCGTATTTTTGAGCACTTACTGTGTGCAGAGCACTGTACTAAGCGCTTGGAATGTACAATTGGGCAACAGGTAGAGACAATCCCTGCCCAACAACGGGCTCATAGTCTAAATGGGGGAGACAGACAACAAAACAAAACAAGTAGTCAGGCAAAAAATAATAGTATAAGTGCTTACTATGTGCCAAGCACTAAACACTGGGGTAGATACAAGGTAATGACGTTGTCCCACATGGGGGTCACAGTCTTAATCCCCATTTTACAGATGAGGTGACAGGCACAGAGAAGTTAAGTGACTTGCTCAAAGTCACACAGCTGACAAGTGGCGGAGCCAGTATTAGAACCCATGACCTCTGACTCTCAAGCCCTTGCTCTTTCCACTAAGCCACGCTGCTTCCCTAACAGTAAACATGTTCTCTGCCATCAAGGAGTTTACTTCTGATCTCTCAACCCCCTCTAATTTTCTCCAAACCCAACCTACTTTTCTTTTATGAACAAATCCATTCTCTCAATTTTATCCCCTCCATTGAACTCAACTCCCTCGCTTCTCTATCCCTCCATCATTCTTTTACCACCACCACCAAATATATATACACACAGTAAACTGTGATTGTGCTTGGGCCACATATAACTGCTGGTGGATATCCAGACAACATGCCCGCCTCATTCATCTCAAACTAACCCTCAAGAGCTATAATTCTGCCTTCACTACTGTCAATCAGTCAATGGTATTTACTGAGCACTTACTGTGTGCAGAGCACTGTACTGTCCGACAGCAATACTTCTCCATCTTTATTGACTCCCAGGCCCATTGCCTGCACCAGCTGTTTCAGACTTTCAATTCCTTCCTCAAACCCCCTGTCCTTTTGCCCCATACCTTTTGCCCTTAATGGCCTTGTCATCTATTTCATTGAAAAAAATTAAAACCATTAGGTGCGATCTCCCTAAAAATCTCCTCTGCACCTCTCCAGTCCTACCTTCATCCCAACCTTCTTCAACTCTTCCATCCTTCCCAGCAGTATCATGAGGAGATAGCCCTCCACCTCTTAAAATCTGCCCCCCTCCACTTGCACATCTGACTCCATCCCTTCACACCTTATTTTAAAACACTTGGCCTCTTCCTTCTCTTTCTAACAGTCATCTTCAACCACTCACTCTCTAAAGGCTCCTTTCCAACTGCTTTCAAACTTGCACTGTTCTAAGCACTGGGGTAGAAACGAGTTAATCAGGTTGGACACAGCCCCTGTCCCACTTGGGGTTCACAGTCTTAATCCCCATTTTACAGATAAGGCAACTGAGGCTCAGGGAAGTGAAGTGACTTGCCCAAGGTCACACAGCACACGTGGAAGAAGCAGGTTTAGAACCCAGGTCTTTCTGACCTGCTCCATCCTCTAAGCCATGCTTCTTCTAGGAAGATTAACTGTCACCACCCCCTCCTGTTTCTTCTCCTATCTCAAAGGCCACGCCTTCTCAATCTCTTGCTGTCTCTTCTTCTGTCTCCCATCTTCTAAACTGTGGGAATACTAAAGGCTCAGTTCAAAGTTTCCTTCTATTTTCCACCTACACCCAGAGCCTTGGAGAATTAATGAACTCCCTCAGTTTCAACTCACTCTTCCCAAATCTACCTGTCCAGCCCTGTCCTATTTCCTCTGCCGTCTCACATTTCCTTAGTCAATCAATCAATCACATTCATTGAATGCTTATTTTGTGCAGATCATGGTATTAAGCGTTTGGGAAAGTACAATATAACAGAATTGGTAGACATGTTCCTTACCCCAAAGGAGCTTACAGTCTAGATGTCCTGTTAACACCTCACATTTAATATGTCTAAATCAAAACTTCTCATTTTCCCATCCAAACCCTGTCTTCTACCAGGCTTTCCAATAACTAGACAAAAACACTATCCTTCCTAACTCACAAACCAATAACTTTAGCATTATATTTGACTCTCCTTCATTCAATGCACATAACCAGTCTGTCACCACTCCTGTCAGTGCTATCTTCAGAACACCTCTAGAATTCACCCTTTCTCCACCCTGTTATCACGCTGAACCAAGCATGGATTATATTCTGCCTTGATTACTCCATCAGCCCTCTCACTGACTTCCCTGCTTCCTGTCTCTCCCCTCATTATCAGTGGTATTCATCGAGTGTTTATTGTGTGCAGAACACTATACTAAGCGCTTGAGAGAGTGCAATACAACAGAATTGGTAGGCACATTCCCTGCTCCTCTCCAGTCTGCACTTCACTCTGATACTCAGGTATTTTTCTAAAAAAAACCTCAGTCCCTGTTTTTTCTCTCCTAAGAAACCTCCACCAGTTGCCCATCATCTCTGCGTCAAATGGAAACTCTTTTCCATCAGCTTTAAACCACTTAATCAGCTCTCTCCCTCTTACCTTACCTTGCTGATCTCTGACTACAATCCAAGCACACGTTTAGCTCCAATGCTAATCTTCTCACTGTGCTTTGATTTCATTTTCCTCATCATCGACCCCATGCCTAACTCCACCCTCTGGCCTGGAACTCCCTCCCCATTCATATCTGACAAACCTCAACTCCCCTCATCTTCAAAGTCCTACTAAAATTATATTTCCACAAAGAGGCCTTCCCTGACTAAGCCCTGACTTCCCCATCTAAGCCTTCCTTTCAGCATCGCCTATGTACTTACACCTGTACCACTTTAAGTACTTTGATATTCACCCCTTCCCCAGCACCACAGTACTCATGTATGCATCCATCTTCATTTATTTTAATGCCTGTCTCCACCGCATACCTCCCCACCCAACCCCATCAGTCTGTAAGCTCCTTTTGGGCAGTGATTGTGTTTACCTACTAAACTGTACTGTACTCTCCCAAGCACTTAGTAGAGTGCTCAGCACACAGTGACTAATACCACTGAAGGATTGATTTTCCATGCCTTAGTTTCCTCATCTGTGAAACAGGGTTAAAATACCAGTTCTTTCTCTTTCTCAGACCGAGAAGCCCATGTGGGTCAGTGAGTGTGACTGACCTGATTATCTTGCATCTACTCCAGCACTCAGCAGAGTGCTTGGGACATAGGAAGAGCTTAATGAATATTATCACTCTTATCATTACAGTTTTCGGCACTTCAGCTCCTGACTTGGGGTAAGTACTGAGGAGTTTTTATATCTCAAACATTTGAAAAAGCTATTTTCAGGTGCTTTTAGGAATGGAGAAATAAGAGCTTTTCTATCCAAATGATAAGCAGTCGCCAAGAAATTTTAAGCAAACTTATGTTGCTTAGGTGAGTAGGGCCCTTTTTAAAGTCACCCAAGGACCCTGCAATTTGAAAAGAGCAGGAAAAGCCATGAAGCAAATGAAAATCCTAGCAAAGAAAAATGGATGGCATGATCGGGATATTAAATGTGATTAATAAATATGAGAAATGCCCAACAACCTTGTTAAGTGTTTTCTGACGCTGAGAAGATTCCCATAAATGTGGTCAGGGGTGATAAATGAATGAACTCCAAACTACTCTAGCTCCATAAACAGCATAGTGTCCATCAGAGGGTGCTCTGTGAGCCAGACACTGGATTTGTTGCACATCAACAGCTGGGTCTTTGAGTTTAGGGCATTTTTAGTTGAATTTTTTTCCTCTTTTAAAAAAAACACACACACAGTTGAAAAGAGACTGGTCTTGCAACTAGCAGCCCCGAGACATACCTGATAAACAGTCTGACTAATGAGATTGGAAATTCTTTTTTTTTTCTTAAATTTGCTCATTATTTGGTTACAGTCTCCATATGGCAAGAAGAGAAGGGGGAAAAAATCTTCCATTGGCCCCCAAACCACATATTTAATCCATGCGCTTATGTCAAACTTAATTACAGGACTTTTGGCATAAAATAACAATCCACATCCTTGGAGAGGAGAACTTAAGTAGTTAATATGTGCGATTGAGTGAAATTGCTTTGCTGAATGTTTATGAGAAACCTAAGACCAGTGAAATGTGCTGATATTTTAACCACTTAAGGGCAAAACCTTCTATTCCCAGAAGTTGAGTGGAAGAGGACCTTTCCCCTGCCCTGATATTTGTCCAAAAGCCCAAGATGAACAATGGCTGGTGAAATATTTTGATGAACAATTTCATCAATTAGAGAAAAAAATTAGGCTAAATAGTTTCCATAACTTGCCATTTTCTCAATGAACTTTTGGCAAGTTGAAAAAGCAGCTCCATTTCCAACCTTGTCTCTATTCCTTGCAGAGAATTGTCCAAAACATTAAAAATCTTTTCTTTCCAAAGTTTACAACGTTCAATTTTAGTCTTTTGATCTTTTCTACCTTAGTTATCCTTTAGGGCTATTCATCTTTACCCTTTACCTCAATTGACATTTTCATGCTAATGAACTCAACTGTACGTAATCTATACATGTGAGTTGCATCTCTGACCAAAACTGCACATTGGTTTTTGACCCTTAGTGGGCAAAAAAAATCAGGGTGCCTTTCTTTCCAGGGGATTCCTGGTCTTTTTTTCCAACCCTGGGTCTCATTTCCCACCAAAAGATGGGAAATTTATCCTATAATTTACTGAAGAAAAAAACTGCCTGTAATACTTGCATATATATATTGCATCTTTCAACATCCCTAATGACCTTTCCCCATCTAGTAGTTGATTAAGTAAACTCATAGCTTCATCTTAACTTCCTTCACCAGAATATACCAGAGACAGAATTGCTTTTTTTAGACTAGAGGAACCTCCTAAAATATAAATTCATCTCCTCCGTTTCCTTCCTCATCACAGGCATCTGATGCCTCGTTTGAGAAACACTGCTTGAGACTGTTGCCGACTGCTGTCATGGCAGTGGTGGGGGGTGGGAGAGGGGCTGGCCAGAGAGACTGAGGCAGCCACAGGACTTCCTGTGGCCTTTTTGATTAATGCTACAGCCTGTTCCACCCAGCCAACCACTTTGGAGACCCACTCCAGCCTCCTCCAGAATTCCCATTCAGAGGCAGGGCTGCTCTGGGGCAGAGGAATGGAGCAGTAATGTTGGGTCCTGGCTTGGGTCCAGATGGGTCTGCAGAGGTGGCAGCGATCTTCCCCCAGCCTCACAGCAGCACTGCCTTTTATTTTCCGGAGATAGCGCCAATGTGAAGCAGACTGCAACGGTGCTCCAGACTGTGTGCGAATTCAAAACACTGCGATAATGATATGACACTCACTTGCCCACCTCAGGCTCCACGCCAGTTTCCAATGACTCTGGCTGGTTCATACATAAATACAGAAATATCATCATCCTCCTCACACTACCCTGCTGACTTTCGATTTACTTCATTTGATGGTCATACCTTCCTCTTGACTGTAAGCTAGTTGTGGGCAGGGAATGTGTCTGTTTATTCTTATACTGTACTCTCCCAAGTGCTTAGTATAGTGCTCTGCACACAGTAAGTGCTCAATAAATACAACTGAATAAATGAACTCCCTTAGTTCGAATGCTGCCATCATGGACCCATTATTTAATCCATCAGCTCATATCTCTTTTTAGTTTCCTTTTTCCCTCTCCTTGAACTTGTTTCTACTTCTTAGGGTGAAAAGCTCTTTTCATCCCTTGATCTTCTCCTATTGTTTACCTCATCTGAATATGCTTTTTTTCTGTAGTTCTATTTTCCTACTCTATTTTCTACTTTTTCTCATCTCTCTTGGGTAGCCGAATTCACTTGTGGTTCTTCTTTTTTTCAATAAATGCCAGGTAACTTTAGCGTCAGAGCAGTTTTCTAAGTAGGGAGGCGAATATATATTTTTTAAATCCCCGAAGTCCATTGGGCTTATTTGAAAGGGACTTATTGGCCGAGTGTGCTTGAGGCAAAACAAATGTCCATTACAAATAAAAAAATCGAAAATCCACATTTTTTAATGGTGTGAACATTGGCTGCTTCATTTCCCTCCCAGTGAAAGGAGAATTGCTGAGTCCCTTTTTTGTCAAAATCAGGGAGTCTGCCTGACTGACAGCTGCTGCCTGGGGGGCTGAGGGGACTGATCCTTTTGCTCTTATCTGCTAAGGATTTGCAGCCAGCTAGTACACTCATGGGAACAAGAGAAGCCCTTGAGGAAGGGGAGACTTTGTTCAGTTAAAACCACCCTGGTATTTGCTCAAGGGGAAAAAGCAGAAGCAACAACCATAACTATAGCAAACTGCCCCAGTCCCCTCTCTGCAACTGGCTATCTAGGAGCAGGGTCCTCACTACTTTTGCCCCCCACCCCCACCTTGCCAGCTGACTTAGGCCCTGGGAACTGCTTTTGGGTCACTCAGGATGCCATTAGGGTAAGAGGGCAGGGGTAGGTGTTGGGGAATCCTGAAATGAAGCTCATTAATCAGACCCAGTGATGAGTTCAGGGTACTCTGGACAGGCCCTAGTAGCACTTTGCTCCAAAACCATTAGTCTCTCTGGTTGGGTGGCGAGGGGATGATTCCTGTTAATTTTAACTGGGCACTGAAGGCTAAGGTTTTGGTGAAAAACAGATTTCACCCCTGAAAATAATCCTGTCCCCAAATGTCTTCCTGGTGTTGATTTAATCCAAGCCTGAGAATGAAACGCTCCAGTAAACCACAAGGAAAATGAATAATATTCTGGGAAATATGATTACAATGGGCAGACATCCCACATTAGGTGAGACAGTCCTACAGTTTGTATTGCCTTCTCACCATCTGAATTATGGCTGGTGGGACCATCCAGTCTCGTTTTTGCCTAAAGTGGTGGTGATACTGACATGAAAGCCGGCACATTAACAATGGTGACGAGTAAGGAGCCATCACCATGGAATAGATGCCGGGGGAAGAGGCAGGTTTTCAACTGTTTGAAGCAAAGGCCTCCTTGGAGAATACTCTACATATATGTGTACTCCATTTTGTATGTGCCTGTCTTTCCTGACTCTTCCTTTCTTTACCTCTCATCCTCTACCATCCCTTTCTCTCCCCACTCCCTGGCCCTCTTTCCCACTGCCTCCTTTTCCTGCCTTTTCTCCCTCCTAATCTTGGTCCCCTGATTTCACCCACATTTAAGCCACGCCTCCTATCCCACTTTGTGCTTCAGAAAATATGATCGCCTCAGTCAAAATGGAAGTTTGTAATGAAATAAAACAGGTGGTGAATTTAGCATTTTAGTTTGCACAATCAGCTCAAGAAATAAATCCCCCTGCAGGCTCTGCTATTAAAACCAAACTAATTATACTTTTATCTGCCAAGGTAATTTCCTTGATATTTTCCGTAACCCCTTGGACTCATCCAACTCACGAAGAGCCAATGCCATTCTAAAAGCACACGGAAGAGGGAGGATGCATTTTTTCTTATTTAAATGCCGGACTCATGGTCACTTTGAGCTCACCCTTGGCATCGCTCCGTGAATTTCCTTTCTGATTCCGTATGAGGGTCTTCGTAAGACAATTCGATGCCCTGAGGCAGAGCATACCTAGTAGTGCTTGGCAGTATTATAGACAATCATTAGTAGGGGAATTAAAGGCAGGTATATATTTATGTGTGTGTGTGTGTGTGTATGTACACACTCACACACGTGTGAGCACATATGCATATTTGTGCCTATTCCATGTCTAGTTGTTTCAGAGTGAGTGTCATCATATTACTGAGATCTCCTGGGTAGCACTAATTTTTACCTAAACATTGGACAGACACACTTGTTTTGTATAAAACGCCTAGATTTACATACATGCAGGTAAGGTATGTATGATGACTTAATCTACGTGGTCAGGTGCCAAATTTCAGGGGTCGGTTTGAAAATTTGGCCAAGTACAGGTCTATCCCAAGTACAGGTCTATCTCACGTCCAGATGGACGGAAAAAGGCAAACTGGAATTCTGCTACAGGCCTCTCCCAGTATGCCACACACTGCTGTTTCCCACCCCTCCTCCACTGCTTTGCCAATTCCTTTAGGAAGGATGAAGAAGTCCACTGACCCTGAGAACCAAAAGAGCACATACTCTTTCCCCGAGGTCACAGACACTCCAAGTGACATCACGGCCTCAAGTCTCAGACGGCCCGGCAGCTCCAGAGAGAAGGGTGAGACCTGATGTAATGGCATCTCCCATTCCAATTTAAATCTGCCCTGGAATTGGCCACATTCGATGCCCTCCTCCTCCATCCTGCTTGCCGAAGGCTCAGTCTTCCCATGTCTGCTGGAAAGATCTGTCTCCTCTGACAGATTCAAGATTCCAGACAGAACTTTCCCATGCCATCGTCCCTCAAAATAGCTGAGCTCCTCAGTATTTATAGCAGCACAAGACTCTAATGGGCCAATTTGTTTGAATTTCCACTGCTTTTGTGTTTAACTTACCCCTCACCCGTGGGCAGTCTCTTCATGCCTTTATTGATGGGGTGTGTTAGGGTGGAGGGGGAGTATTCAAGATGGTAGCTGAACAGAGCATGGGCTGTTTTGCATATTTACTGTTCTTTAAAGCTGGTTTTCTGAGAGAGAGAAAGAGACAGAGAAAGAGGTTTCTGTAAGTAGCTGGGACAATGAGAACAAGGCAGGCAGTATGCCAAGCACGGGATGGCTGCCAAAACACATATCATTAGCTTGGGCCAGCTATAAGCAAGGAAATGAGAAACATATGTTGGAGAGCAAGGTTAGGAGTGAGGGACTATGGGTCAGTGACAGTCGTCCGAAAACTTTTCCCTTGTTCTTCAGCTGTGGCCTGGTGGTGTCAAATGTCATTCTGACTGCCTTGATTTCTCATGGCGGTGGTGCTTGTTTTGTTTTGGGGAATTTTTTTTTTCTGTTTCCTGATGTGTGTTTTTTGGGAGGGGGAAGGGAACGGACAGGGAAGGATTTGTGATTTTTTTTTTTTCAGTTATGGGAAAATAACAACCTTGTTTTCCGTGATGCTCTCTAAATTCCTCACCCTTCCCTGAAATAACGGTGTCTCTGGAACTGGGATTCTGACTGGCCTGTGAGAGGAGAAAGGGGAGGGCTGTGTGTTCCTAAGTAGTCCTCACTGTTCTTTCTTAAATATAATTAGATGCGCCTCATTACCTCACACTGAAGGCCTTTTGTACTTTTTAGAGTTCTATTTCCTGAGATCCACGACATGCTACAGCTTGTAGTATACACTCTCATTTTATATTGTTTTAACAGTTTATTTTTAACGTTTTTCATCCCTTCTCTCTGCTATATCCAAACTATTTGGAAATGATTTCATTTTACACCAAAGGCCACACCCAGTTAAGCCTTTAGTCACTGACACCAAATGGAGTGAATACATTTTCCCAGTACCCTTCCTGTTTCTCTTCCCTCCCCTACATTCCTTTTTTCTTAAGAGTTTTCCCTGGGCAGCTTCTAATAAGCCTTTTCTCTTTGCCTCCCCAGGGCGGAGACCCCTGTTCTCTATAAACCCCAGATGAAGAACAGTATCACACGAAGCGCAGACGATATCCCAGGAGATTACTATGTGGCTACTGTTCTGAAACAGACAACAGCTCCAGACAGCTCCAGACAGCCAGCCCAGAAAACTCACCACATGAGGCTTGGGGAGTCAACTTTGGCCTAAGTTGCGAAATGGACACAGGTCTGTACCCATCCATTTCACATTAAAAATGTTTGCAATGTCTGTGATAGAATTGTGTTGGGGCAGGAGAGAATAACATCGCGTTTAACAGGGTACTTAAAGAAATCAGTTCAAACCACTCCTACTCTTTCAATAAGGAATGAAACGTGTCTGAATGGTTGACTTTTTCAGATAACTTTAAAAACTTACAGGGTGTTTGAACATTTTTCCCCTCCATCCTAAGGCTTTTGTCCTAAAATACATGGCCCACCTAGCTTCTTGGGGGTCTCAGGTCTCTGCAGAGCTGAGGTCCATGTTCTCAGCTCAGCTTGCTCTGTGGAATCCTTCTGACCTCTTTTTCCTGGTTGCTTTCTCCAGAGGTAGGTTTGTGGCTTCTTCCCAGCTGATCACTCTTCTCGGAAATGTGAATAACCTGGATCCCACATTGGGATAGTCTGAGGGTGGCCTATCCTGATTAGGTCTCCTCAGTGATATCGTTCTACAGTTCCCTTTAGTCAGAGAGCACCTCTCTTTAAAGTGCCACACGAGGGTGGCCAGGGGTGGCAGAGTGGGTTAGGAAAAGGAACTGCGGAACAATCAATCAATGGTATTTACTGAGTGCTTACTGAGTGCATAGCACTGTGAGAAGCACTTGGAGAAGACGAGAGGTTGACTTAGCCACACCACAACTTCTTTTGATAATAGCATTACAGGAGTCCTTCTAAGATCCTCAAACTCCTGTCCTGGGGATTTTATTCCCAAACTTCACCCTGTCTTTTGTCCTTTCTTCCTTCTCCCTTTCTGAATGGAATGCTCAGATCTTTTTCCTCCTAGCTTCTGTGAATGTGGGTCTTTCTCAAAATCCCCTGCCAGCTCACCCCTCCCACCCTTTAGTCTCTCAACTTTCTTCACCTGTGACATTCTTCACCTAGTCTCTCTCATCCTGATGGTGTTTTGTAATCTCTCACTTCTCTCTCAAACAACTCCTATCAGTCAATGGTATTTATTGAGTGCTCACTGTATGCAGAGCACTGTACTAAGTGCTTGGGAGAGTACAACAGAGTTGGTAGACATTTTGCCTGCCCACAGCGAGCCAATGGTTTAGAGACAACTTACAATCCAGAGCTTCCAAGTTTCCCTTATCCTTGTCATCACTGACCCATGTCCCTTCAGGGATGCTTTATCTCACATTCCTTTGGTAAATCCTATCCCTACTTTCCCACCACTCCAAGCACCCTTTACCTGCTGTTGTGCTACCAGACTGTGCAGAATAAGGATACAGTTCAATCTTCCACATATTCATTTCTATGCTAATGACAAATAATATAATATAGAGCAATGAGCATGATGGCAATAAGAAGTCGCTCCTTTTCTGCTACTAGAAGGGTTTGGAGATGAATTAACTCATCTTTCCCCATTAAAAGATCAATGTCTAAGCAATTACTCAGGGAAAATCCAAGATTAGGCATGTGCTTCCTTACCTGAACACATGAAATGAACACAAGAGACCAGATAGAGATAAAGTTATTGTTCATATTCTTGATCCCAATCACTCTCCATAAGGACCTATTATGTTAAAAGTGATGTAATATGAACCAAATGGTCCCAATGAACACCCCCTCCTTCATCCATGACCAAGGAAAGCAAGGTGGAAACTGTTTCCAATTGAATTTTTTTATTATTGATTGATTGATAACCCACTTTTCGCAAAGGCTGAATGCACTCTGCTAATTACTTCTTCTGGGAATCGCTTTGCTTTGCCCTTCTGGGGTGGAATGTGGCAGTACAATGGAAGAGAATTTAAACCACATCAGCAACAGCTTAGGGCAGAGCTGAGGCAGAACAGCCTATGGCCTTCATGTCATTATCCTTTCCTCCTTTAGAGTAACAACTTAAAGTTTGCTAAAGGCCTCCCATCAAGTCCTGGCCCAGCCCAGTGCTGCTTAGTTCACCGAGTTTAATTCGATTACAGCCAGGAGTAAGATGGGAATAATGAAAAATATCATAAGGCCCGACTCAGAGATGACTCTTTTTGACTATATTCACCATTAGCTGCCTCAGTTATTCCACCCTCAGGACTTCAACCAGTGATGAGATGACCATGAGAAAGCTGGCTCTTCCACCACTAGTATTCTTTTTCTTGGCAGGGTTGAACTGAAATCAGTGAGCTGGTATAAGAGTAAAAGCCTGAGGTGATAGAGGTGAAAAGCTCTATGAACATATATTGCCACCAAACAATGAATCCCTAAGTTTGGTAGGACTTAATAATAATAATAATAATAATGTTGGTATTTGTTAAGCGCTTACTATGTGCCGAGCACTGTTCTAAGCGCTGGGGTAGACACAGGGGAATCAGGTTGTCCCACGTGGGGCTCACAGTCTTAATCCCCATTTTACAGATGAGGTAACTGAGGCACAGAGAAGTTAAGTGACTTGCCCAAAGTCACACAGCTGACAAGTGGCCGAGCCGGGATTCAAACCCATGAACTCTGACTCCAAAGGCCGGGCTCTTTCCACTGAGCCACGCTGTTTCTCTACATTAGTGATCTTAACCAGGAGGCCAAGATCACATACTCCTATATCAATTCCACTGGCCACTGAGTATTTTAGGAAAAGCTTTTTAGGAAAGTCATCTTTCAGCAAGAATACAGTACTCAGTTACATGTATGAGAGACTGAACAGGTTCTAGCAAAGCCTAAATGGCCAGAGTACCCAGAGGGGGTACTCTTTGTGCAGATGGCCTATTGGAAAAATTGAGAATGCTTCCATTAATGAAGAGAGGGAAAAGCTTTACACAAATGTTTTGTTCCTGTTCAAATCAAGATACTTTTTTTTTTTAAATGTCATTTGTTGCTGGGGTAGGTATGAGATAATCAGGTTGGACAAAATCCCTGTCCCACATGGGGCTCAAAGTATTAATCCCCATTTTACAGATGAGGTAACAAAGGCACAGAGAAGTTAAGTGACTTGACCAAGGTCACACAGCAGACAAATGCAGCAGGGATTAGAACCCACATCCTCTGACTCCCATTTCTGGGCTCTTTCCACTAGGCCATGATTGTTTCTCAGTGTAATCCGGGAGCATATACAGGCTCTTTTCCAAAAGGCACAAGCAGTGAGATGAAGCAGCACAACTTGGTAGTTAGAGCATGGGTCTAGGAGTCAGAAGAATGTGGGTTTTAATCCTGACTACACCATATATCTTCTGTGTGACCTTGGGCAAGTCATTTAACTTCTCTGGACCTTAATTACCTCCTTTGTAAACTGGGGATTAAGAGTGTGCCCCCTCTGTGGGACAGGGTCTGTGTCCAACCTGGATTAACTTGTATCTACCCCAGCGCTTAGAACAGTGCTTGGCACATAGTAAGCGGGTTAACAAGTACCATAATCATCATCATTATCATCACAAGGCCCTGTTCATTGCATTATAGCCCTTCTCTTCACCACGCTCTAATAATCTAAGAAATAAACTCCTTTACAGAAATTGAAAAACTGAGCCCAGAGGTGTGAGGGAAGGAAGAAGATGGGAACAAGTCAGTGCTGTACCCATGAGACAGCAAAGCAGCAGCCCAAAGAAATTAAATTTTTTTCAGAATTATCTGTGTGGTACATACAGCAAGTGCTCAATAAATACCATTTATTGACTGATTGATTGTTTCGCCCATTTCTGTGGAAAGCAATGTGGGTTAGTTAGAAAGGGCATATATCTGGAGTCAGGGGGCCTAGGTTCAGATCTACTTCTGCCACTTGCCTTCTGGGTGATCTTGGAAAAGTCACCTAACCTCTCTTTCCTCATTTAAAACATGGGGCTAATAATGCCTACCTCCACCTCACAGGAATGCTGTGAGGATAGAATGAGATCATTGATTCAAAAGAACTTTGGAAAAATAAAAGTGCAGTAGAAACAGAAGCTATTATTTCACAGTGCCAACTTATTCACTGTACCTCTAACTCATCTATCTCACCACTGATTCCTTGCCCACATCCTCCCTCTGACTTGTAACTCCCTTCCCCTCCATATATGACAGGCTACCACCCTCCCCTTCTTTAAAGGCCTATTACAATCACATCTCCTACAAGAGGCCTTCTCCAACTGCTCCCTCTTTTCCCCTGCCTCCTCTCATTCATTCATTCAGTCGTATTTATTGAGCACTTACTGTTTGCAGAACACTGTACTGAGCACTTAGGAGAGTACAAAGTAACAGAGTTGGTGGACATATTCCCTGCCCACACGAGCTTACAGTCTAGAGGAGATCTCTCCCTTCACTATTGCCTAGGTGCTTGGATCTGTACTCCTTACGCACTTTATATGCACCTCACCCTTAGCCCCACAGCACTTATGTACCTATCCATAATTTATAGTACTGTCCACTTCCCCCTCTAGACTGTAAGCTCCTTGTGGGCAGGGGATGTGCCCACCAAATATTTTATATTGTACTCTCCTAAGTGCTTAGTACAGTGCTCTGCACACTGTAAGCACTTAGTAAATGCCATTGATAGACTGACTAATCATACTCCGTTTAATATTTTGAATATCAGCAATAACACAGTCTAGTCCAATGGATAGCATATGACAGTAAAAGTAAGGGGACCTGCACTCTACCCCTTATCTGCTGAGGCACCTTGGGACAAATCACAGCTTTCGGAAAGTCCCATGAATCCCATCCAGAATGGTACACACACCAGTTCAGTGTTATTATAAGTTGCTACCGGTTTTCCTTCACCATTGGTAGCACAGTACCAATCCATTAGCAGAGGTCAAAGTTCTCCCATAAGGTCCGCCTTTCAAAAGAAGCAGGTTTTTCTCCCTGAATTTAAAGTTGTTTAAGTTGTCATGACAGTTTCCTAGGCCTTGATTAGATTTACGATGATTGAATTGCACCCCTGTTCCCCAGACTGAAGGGAAGTAGAACTGGTGGAAGGGAGAAAGAAAGACAGGACTTTGTTTCTACAATATTTTCAAAATATTAAATCAGCTTTCAGATGCAATGACAAAACCATCCCTGAAGGAGGCCAAGGGGCCCAAAGCATGTCTTTTCATCTGAAACCTGATAAAGGATTTAAAAAATCTCATAAAAATGAAGTGAATTAAGACTTCTTCCCTTCAGTCTAGGAAGAAGGAGGGCAGTCCAGTCATTGAAAGTCTAATGAAATGCAGGTTTATTTAATTCTTAGAACCTTAGTGTTTTCCTGACAGCCAGCTGGATTTGAGTGCTTGGAAGGGCATATAGTATTCCTGAGAATGGATTCTGAGAACCACTCTACAACCTTACCCCAGTGTTGCAAGAATCTAGGTGGAAGATGAGCCCTAGTCCAGTTGGCCTACCTAACCTCCAAAGACATTTCATGCTTTGAAATAACTGTTTGATAGGGAGGATTTTCTAGCTTATGTGGTTGGAAATGAACCTTATAGACAGAGATGCCTGAAGTGCAGGAAATTCCTGAAAACCTAACTGCCTATCATTCAATGCCTGCTTAATAGAATACTCCAACTTTATAAAGAGACCAAGCTGTGCCGAGGGAGCACAGTCTCCCTCAGCCCCATAGCACTTTTGTGCAAATGTCTGTAATTTATTTATTTGCACTGATATCTATCTTCCCCTCTAGACTGTAAGTTCGTTGTGGGAGGGGAATGTGTCTACCAACTTTGTGATTATTGTACTCTTCCAAGTGCTCAGTATAGTGCTCTGCACAGAGTAAGTGCTCAGTAAATATGAGTGAGTGATTGAGTTGTAAAGCTGGAAGGCTGGAGGCAGGAGGATCTAGATGCTCAGTTCCAATAGACTAAATGAGAAGACTGTATTTCTGTATTATTTAGAGGCTTTAGGGGATCAGCATCTTTATAACCATCTTGATTTTCCTTTTTTTCAAAAGTGAAATACACTGGGTCCCACCAACCTGTGGTTTGTCTGCTGGGGTTTTAGTAAACTCTAGTTGGGGTTGCTCTCCCTGACAGAGCATTCCATGCTACTTGGAGGTAGGGTCCACTGACCTCTGACCTCTGTGTTCTGCAGATAGTGTCAGAAACAGACCAATTACCAAAGAGGGTCGAGAAAATCAAACAGAGGCAGAGCAAGGAAAGGAAAAGAACAGATCCAGTTTTCAGTCCTATTGCTTGAATTTACCACTGTGTCAATACGAGGTGATAAATCAAGAGAGATATTTACTGATTAAAAATACAGACTCCTACGGGAAACTTATACTATGGGTGTAAACAGCTTTAGGAACAAAGCCTGAGCAGACTGAACAGAACTAGGGCCCTCCTAATCATAGTTGGGCAGCTCTGCCTTCATCCAACTTTGTGACCCAAGACCGCAAAGAGAGCAAGTTACTTGACTCAACTCTTTACCAGTACAAAGACCCCAAATATTTATAGAAAAAAAAATGTGGAGAGAAGCAGTGGAAAGACAGGTAACCCTAGAAGTCAGATCAATTCAAATGGAATACTCTTATTACATTCTTAATTTTTTCCTTAAGTCTTGAGTCTGGTTGAGAGCTACAGTAAGTCCTAGATCTCTGCAAGGTCAAGAGTCATTCTTTGGCTCATGATTGGGCATGTGTCAGTTTACTGTTGTATTGTACTTTCTCAAGTGCTTAGTACAGTGTTTTGCACACAGGAAGCACTCAATAAATATGACTGACTGAATGAATGATTCTAAAGCTGAGGAGAGAAGATGGGAGATATGGGGAGATGGAGCATGGCTTTTACCGAGTCCAAGGCAAATGGAGACTTTGTCCTTCTAAACCCACCTCTCTCTGGCTGCTGCCCCTCCATCATCCCTACTGTCTCTGGCTGGGATCCCTGGGGGGAAACCGAAGAACTCCCACTCTGATGACGCCTCCTGATGGAGGCATTAATTACGCCACTCTCCACCTTCACATATATCATTGTGATTTGTCACGTGCCAGTTATTCACCTCGATTTTCTTATCGGGTCAGAACGGTATTGCTATTTCAGGGAGCAGTGCCTGTAGAGGACTCTCTTAGTATGTAGTCCAATCCTCTGTGACTGTAAATTTTCTTTTAGCTAACGATAGCTGACATTAGTAATGCAATCACCCCAAACTGCCTGCCTGATAGGGGGAGAGGCCCTGCTGTATGTCTATTAATGGAATGGTTCATGTACAGGAATATGCTTACTGTTACTCTTGGCTCTGTTTCCCATGGATGTTCCCAGTGCTAAATTCTGCCCTAATAGTCTTGCATATAATTCCTTCTGAAGTCAACGGCTAACATCCCATCCTCCCCCACTCCCAGTTGCTGATATGCAGCTCCAATTGACTTGAGGTGGGATCATGTGACACTCATCCAAAGACTGAAAGTGCTCAAGGTCTGTTAAAAGGCTTGGCCTACTCCTTTCCTGAACAGTAATACAAAGGGAGGCAGGCATGTCTTGAGGTTTGATTTCTGTGACCTTTTCCCTAGGTGCTATGAAGAGGAGGAAATGAAGAAAATCCCAAATAAAGCATTTAGAAGTTCATACTTTGGTTTTTAAAAGGCAGCTGTGAATAATAAAATTCCTATATAATTAACCTGGCTCCTCCCACGTTCTTTTGTAACTGAGTAACTGTGAAATGAGGTGAGAGTTGCTTTGTTTTGCTTTTTGCTTATGGAGGAGTCCATCAAGTCTATCCCTGTTGGAGAACACTCCTTGGCTGGACTGCATCAGGGAGCCCATCTCTTTCCCTCGGCCTCCGGAGATTGTTGATGTTACAGCTCAGACGTCACACGCTGTCTTAAGTTCTGGAAAACACTGTGGCTTTTTTTTTAAAGGAAGTTATGTTTATAGCTGTTGCGCTTGACTGCTCTTCTGCCCTTCTGAGTTTCCTCTGAATAGTTTCCAATATGTGCATTTATCTCTGGATGAAAATACATCTTTGAAACATGGAGAAATTAATTACGGTTTCACGAGATGGGAAACGGGCTATTGAAAGCCACGGGGGCGCTCCGATCATTTTCTTCCTTCTTAGAGACCCAGCCTTGCCCTGTAATACCATGGCCTGAAGCCCTTGAAATTGAAAACAGTTGTGAGACTGGCAACAGTACAGAGCTTGTGCCAGAACGTGAGCCCATAAGGAGAGGAGCCCCAAGGAGGCAGTTCGTGTGTGTGTGGAGAAAATGAGGGTGGTGTTTTCTGTTTTTGTGTTTAACACTTCAGCAAGTTCTTGTCTTGCTTTTTTGCTTTTAGGGCAGAATGCAGGCTGTTCTGGGGGCCCAGGATCTGTGCCTATCAAAGGAAAGGTCTAAGCAGCCTCCCATCCACACTGAAACAGCTACTTCTCTCCTTCGTATTTTTAGCTTCCCCTCTTTGCTGCCTGTCCGTCCCCACCAGACGCTCATAGTGATTCATGCAGAAGAGCTGTGGTCGCTAAGCCCCTCCCCAGACCTTCCCTGAAGCCTCAAACCAGTTCAGTAAGAGCCTGGTTAGCTCTCTCCTCCTTCCCAAAGTGCTACGAACAGTACACTTCCAGGCTGCTCTACTCTACTGGCAAGGCTTGCGGGAGAAGCTAGGAGTTAAGCCACACTAACTTGGAAGATGATGTCAGGCAAAACTTTGAAAATGAAAAGCTGCATTTTTCATAAAAGATTTGTGTTTTGTGACAGCTCAAAGATAAGGCTCCAGAAGAAATTTAGGATAGTGAGTTAAGGTCAGACTGGTGACCTCATCCATGGAAGACTCTTCAGGAAGATTTTTATAACCTGCACTGTTTAGACGTCAAAAGATATTGGTGCTTCATAAACTGGGGTTCAGTTCAGTTGGGGTCATCTACTTCCAATACCTGGATCTCCTTACACTCCTCTGTAGTGAGCACCCTTCTTCAATCCTGAAGAAACTTTTTAGACTGTAGTCTAAACCTCTAGACTGTATGCTCCTTGAGAGCATACAGCCAACTCCTTTGCACTGTACTCTCCCGAGTCCTTAGTACAGTGCTCTACATGTAGTAAGTACTCAATAAATACCACTGATGGATTGATTGATAATTTATAAATTTAGTTCCAACCTTAAGAACCCAAGGACCAGAATAAGCTTGGCCATATCAAAGTTCAGTAAAGTTCAAGCGTGATCCTGACAAAAAGAAATTCAGCTAAAAGTCATCATCAAATGGGTCTCCACTGACAAAGTAAAGCTGAGGAAATTGCAATGAGAGTTTGGCCAATTTATCTGGTTATTTCAGTCAGAGTGAGTTTCTTCCCCAATGATCTAGTTATTTGCTTTAATTCTCTGTTTCGATTTGACAACAGAAGCCAGGTCATTGACAGTAAGGAGTGAAAACAGACATCAATCAGTAAGCAGTTCCAGGCATAATTGTATCCTCAGTAAAACTCGGTCTGGAGGAATTCAAGGGAAGATTCAAAGATGTTGTTCTTGATCAACCCACAAAACACTCTGAAACTACTTTCTGTTCACGTCTCCAAAGAGTGAACAAAAAGAATATTCTAAAAAAACAAGCTCTGTCATTCCCAGGTAGAATCTTTGTGCCCCTTAATTTTTCTACTTCATGTTGATGTCTCTCCCTCAGTTTCTTGCCAGTTTCTCTCTGTGTCCTTCTCTTTGTGCTTCCTTTCCCATAATTCTCTTTCATAGCCTTTCATAACCTATAAGAAGCAGTGTTGCCTAGAGGAAAGAGCTCAGGCCTGGGAGTCAGAAGGAACTGGGTTCTAATTCCAGCAGTACCACTTGTCTGCTATATGACTTTGGGCAAATCATTTAACTTCTTTGCACCTCCATTATGACATCTGTAAAAATGGAGTACTGTGAGCCCCATGTGAGACAGGGACTATGTCCAACCTGATTTACTTGTATCCACCCCAGCACTTAATACAGTGCCTGGCACAAAGTAAGCACTTCACAAATACCACCGTTATTATTATTATTACATGGACTGTGTCCCACCTGCCTAGCTTGAATCTACCCAGCATGCAGTACAGTGCCTGGCATATAGTAAGCGCTTAAAAAACCCATAACCCGCCTCCCTCCCCCCCAAAAAAAAACCAACCAACAACTTTCTGGTCATTCTCAACTCCCTCAACCTTTTAAAAGGAAAATGTTCCCAAGGTCAAGAGTATTGGTTTGATCAGAATTCATCTTTTGGGACTCTGACTCTAGAATTAGTAAATATGAGAAATGTTAGCCAATCAGGGATCCTTTAGTGAGCAGAAAGGCCCATCTTACTAAATAGGTCCTTGGTATCCTGGAAGTTCAGTTTCCTCTTAATGGGGAGTATTTGGTTCTAAATTAATAATTTAACTCTGGCTAAATGGCTTGACCCCCTAGGTTTTCCTTCTGAAAACTATATCCTAACTGGAGAAGACTTCTCCCTGTCTCATGAAAACATCAGCTCTTTCCTCTACTATCAAAGTTGCAGCATAAGTAAAAAATAAGGAAACAGAAACAATTCCCATTATTATCTTAAACCTCTATTCTGTAGGTATTAAATTTGGATTGAGAGGTCATCTCACTTTGAAAGTATTTCCATCTGTAGAGCTCCATCCTGTGTCTGTTAAATTAAGCCTGAGAATTCAAATTGTCTCCCTCTAACTCCAAAAATATATATAGATACTTCTGAAAGTGGAAACTATTTCAGTGCTTATAAGTAATTCTGTGGGAGTCAATGTGTTCACAGCTTCCAGGCCAGGAAGGCTGACCCTTCCCAATCTTTAAAAGGTTGTGGAAAGACTGTAAAAATCAAATCAAATAAAAATAGACTCAGCTTTTCTCGCACTAAGGATATTTGGGAACGAAATCTCGGGATGGAAAAGTTGTGGGTGAAAAACACACACACATACTGTATTTGTCCAAAAAAATTTAATTAAAAACTTCTTAGAGTGATAGTATTTATTTCACTCTCTCTCATTTCCAGCTCATTCTTATCAGAATTCTGTCAGCTCGAAAACTGACATTTTCCTGTTCCGATCTTTCCTCAGATAGAGAAGAGGGGATTTTTTTTTCTATTGGACTGATGCAAACAGCAGATCAACCTACAGAGAGACGTCAAGGACAGTTTGGAGTCCTAATCCCTGACCTGCCTGGCCTCTTCTAACTAGCTATTGACATTGAACTTAAAAAGCTGCAATGCTGAGATGAGATAATGTTTTAGAGAGAAAGAGAAAAGGGCTAGGGTGAGGGAGGGAGAGCCCTCCAGAAGTGAAAGTGTTCCTATCATGTCAGCCCAACTTCAGTTTCTTTTAAAGTCGAGACTTTGCTTTGACCTAAATGGTTGAGTCAAAGGGAATGGTTTCAGCCACTTTGCATCCTGAAGTCTTGACCAGGAAGGTAGCATCTTGGGAGATGTATTTCGGTTATTTGATGTTAGCCACATGAACTATATGATTTGCCAAGATTCTGGGTAATGCAATGTTTTCTACCCAGGCATGATACTAACTCTGTTGCATGATATCAACTCCCTTGTACCATGTTCTCCCAAGCCCCTAGTAGAGTGCTCTCCATACAGTAAGTGCCCAGTGAACACCACTAAAAATGGATCCTTTCCCAATTTACAAATAATATGGGTCACTTAGCCAGTGTAAGAGCAGTCTTAGAATAGGTTCTTTGAATATAAATATTCTCAATTGGGTCAAGGTTTTTAAGTACAAACTCTCCCCCCCACCCCCGTTTCCTTTGTTTCTCCTCTTCCTTTTGTCCTTCCCCTTTCTTAGTATTGGCTTTTGTTTATTCCCATTTGAGGATTTCATTCATTCATTCAATCATATTTATTGAGGGCTTACTATGCGTAGAGCACTGTATTAAGCGCTTGGGAGAGTACAATATAACAACAAACAGATATATTCCCTGCCCACAATGAGCTCAAGCAGTCTAGAGGGGAGACAGACATTAATATACATGTATAAATAAATAATAGTTATCTACATATATGCTGTGGGGATGAGAGGGAGGATGAATGAAGGGAGCAAGTCAGGGTGATGCAGAAGGGAGTGGGAGAGGAGGAGAGGAGGGCTTAGGGAAGGCTTCTAGGAGGAGATGGGCCTTCAAGAAGGCTTTGAATTTGGGGAGAGCAATTATCTGTCTGACACGAGGAGGGAGGGAGGGCAAGAAGTAGGATGTGGGCAAGAGGTCGACGGCAAGATAGATGTGATCGAGGTGCAGTGAGAAGGTTAGCATTAGAGGAACAAAGCGTGTGGACTGGGTTGTACTAGGGGAGTAGCGAGGTGAGGTAGGAGAGGGCAAGGTGTTTCGTGCTTTAAAGCCAGTTGTGAGAAGGAGGAAGGTCTCTCAGCCCTGAAAACGGTGGGTTTGACTCATTAACTAGGTGCAGTGCTAAATGAATATGATTTTCTCCAGAACTCCTGATGGTAGAACAGTTAAATGATTGTGTGGGGATTCAGGGTTGCAGAAGTGCAGTACTATGCACCTTCTTCCCATTTCCAGCATGAGCTAGGAGATAGAATTCGGAGGGCTTTTGCTACTACCAATCTAACATGGAATAAAACTTAAAACAGATAAAGTAGTGATCCTTAGGATATAATTTGGTTTAGTTTAGTTTTTTTAATCTAATTTGGGTGCTCATATTTTCCTTCCTCCCATCTAAGGCTACCGAGCTGGATTGGCTAATAACTAGATTAGCAGAGGTGCTGATTTAGCTTGATCAATTAAAAGGAGAGAGCAGATCTTTTCTCTACCTTTATAGTAGTCTCTGTGTCCACTAGACCAAGCCTTTGGGAATTTAGAAGGTTGGCCAAAGGCGCAGCACATGAGTAGATGAATATTCCCATCACTCCATATCATCACGGTAGCCAGCCATGATTTCCTTTACCTTCTTTACATCCATTAGGCCTGACAAAGCACTAGCAAATACACTGAAGGGAACAGTCATACCCTGGACTCTGGGGAATCATCTAAATGACTTAATAGGTCTTGTCCATCTTTAATTTCCATGATTCTCTGATATGGTGGCTGCCTATAAAGGGGCAGATTGATTTTTTTAGACTGACTTGTTGGTTTTGAAAGCACTTAATGAAGAAGGACTTAGCTCTATTCAAGATTCCTCTTTGACCCTCCAATTTATCAGGTATCTATGCTCAGAGACCACCCATCTTTTGACTTCCACCCTTAAGTGATCAGGAGGTGGCTGCTCACTTTTACTTTGTGCTCTAACAGGGATTGCCTTATAGGTTGCAGGAGAGTCCCTTGACCTTCCTCCCTCAGTCTTCCTTCTGTAAATTATGGATTTTAATTGCTGCCAGCATTCCCAGGGGAAGCTTACATAGCTAACACTGTAAAAGGCTCTGAAGACAAACAGTACAACGTAAATGTAAAGAACACTTTTTGATGGTTACAGAAATCTAAATCACTCTGCACTCTCAGTTTCATGGGTTAAATTGCAGTTGATGAAAACTCAAGACAGAAGTCGTGAACTAAACTCCTTTATTCAGTCCAACAGGCCTATTTCCAATGAAAATAATACTTCAAGGCGTGTGGTGGAATTTAAAGTAAGTCAAGCAGTAAGGAGAATGTAACATAAGGAACCTAAAATATATATGGAAATATATATGTGCTATTATTATATTATATATTACATTATTATATATTTGTATACTGACACTGATCTACCAACTCTGTTACATTGTACTCTCCCAAGTACTTACCACAGTGCCCGGGACAGTACTCAATAAATACAATTGATTGATTGGCTGATTGATTTATCTGTCTCCTTGTGGGCAGGGAACATGTCCACCAATTCTGTTGTAGTCTACCAAGGCTTTAGTGCAGTAAGCGCTCAATAAATGTCATTTATTGACTAAGCCATTTATCCATAGGCTACAATGAAGGGCCCTTTAACTTCCGCAGCACTCAGAGAATTTAACAAATGCAATAACAGTAATAATGACAATAATAAACAGCAGCATGGCTTAGTTGAAAGAGCATGGACTTAGGAATCAGAGGATCTGGGTTTGGATCTCTGCTCTGCCAATTGCTTGCTATGCAACTTTGGGCAAGTCACTTAACTTCTCTGTGCCTCAATTTCTTAATTGTAAAATGGGGATTAAATCCTACTGCCTCTGACTTAGACTGTGAGCCCCAGTGGGATAGAGACTATGTCCAACCTGGAGAAGCAGCGTGGCTCAGTGGAAAGAGCACGGGCTTTGGAGTCAGGGCTCATGAGTTCGAATCCCAGCTCTGCCACTTGTCGGCTGTGTGACTGTGGGCAAGTCACTTAACTTCTCTGTGCCTCAGTTCCCTCATCTGTAAAATGGGGATTAAGATTGTGAGCCCCACGTGGGACAACCTGATTCCCCTATGTCTACCCCAGTGCTTAGAACAGTGCTCGGCACATAGTAAGCGCTTAACAAATACCAACATTATTATTATTATTACCCCAGTGCTTAGAACAGTGCTTGACCCATAGTAAGTGCTTAACAAATGCCATAATAATAACAGTAATAATAATACAGAATAGAAACAGGACACTAATAGCTCCAGACACTAACTTTGCCACCTACGTAGAGATGGGTGACTGATTCTCCTATTTATCCTATTTTAATTTCCTACAGTTCCTCCCAAATGCCCTCATCCTCCACCCACCGTCCTGCTAACAAAGCAGCATCAAGACCGCTGGGTCCCCATTTCTCACTTCCATCATGTCTGTTTTGTTGGGACAATTTTAATGCAAATGCCTAGGTGGATGTTCCTAAGACAAGCCTATGCTGTCAGACAGAAAGCCCAATTGTAGGGCAATCACCAAAAAGGCATTCAGCTCTAACATAGCATAACCTGAGATTAAAGGGCATTGCTGTCCTGCCTCAGTTCAAAGTATAAGGAATATGTATTAAATAAATGGACATTTTTGTATTGAAGAGGGTCACTGCTGGATTTTAAGATTTCTGCCTGGTCATGGACTGGCATGACATGAACAGGAGTCCAGACTGAACTCCTCTGTTCTAGGCCAGGTAGGAGATGAAATCATTGTTTTGTTTCTATAACCTGAAAGATCTTTGCAAGAATCCTCCAGATCTGATTCCCCACACTGGCTGAAGAGTTCCTCTAATAACTAAAGTAGAGGTATAAAGCCCGACAGGGTCCATTGAGATGGTGTCCATTGCTTGACAAGA
Source organism: Ornithorhynchus anatinus (assembly GCF_004115215.2). Classification (NCBI taxonomy): domain Eukaryota; kingdom Metazoa; phylum Chordata; class Mammalia; order Monotremata; family Ornithorhynchidae; genus Ornithorhynchus; species Ornithorhynchus anatinus. The sequence goes on from NC_041738.1 coordinate 38,855,098, forward strand.
CAAGACAACCGTCCTTATGTGATCGTCGTTAACAACAAGACCTTTGAGCCAATTAATTGTGAAATGCTTTAGAGAATGTCTCTGAATGGACCCTGTCCAAACTTCATCACTGTCATCTACCAACTGCTCAACAGACTACAGAAGCTAGAGGCCTTTACTCATGGATCCAATATAGAACCTTTAAAATTATGAAAATAAAGCGGGCTTAGATAATGCTTCAAAACTTTCCTTGAGACTTCTTCTTCTGATGGTCCACAAGACCACCAATGGTTTTTAAATGGTATATGTTAAGTGCTTACTTTGTGCCAGGCACTGTCCTGAGCGCTGGTGTAGATATAAACTAATCAGATTGGGCACAATCCATGTCCCACATGGAGTTCACAGTTTCAATCCCCATTTTATAGATGAAGTAAATGAAGCATAGAGAAGTAAAGTGACTTGCCCAACATCACACAGCAGACAAGTGGTGGAGCTGGGAATGGAAGTCGGGCCTTCTGACTCCTAGCCCTGTGCTCATTCCATTAGGCCATTCTGCTTCCCAATTCTGGACAAGAGAAGAATTAAATTACTAAAAGGTTGGGAACCAGTTCATTCTGAAGAAATTTTAAGATTTAATTAGGACCATCACCATCTTAGTCACTGAGATTCAACATACCGAAGAAGCAGCATGGATTAGGGAAAGAGCACAGGCATGGGTTCTAATCCCGGCTTCACCACTTGCCAGCTGTTTGACCTTGGGGAAGTCACTTAACTTCTTGGTACTCTCATTCCCTCATCTGTAAAACGGGCATTCAATACCTCTTTCTTTTTTATGACATTTGGTAAGCACTTATTATGTGCCAGGCACTCTCTTAAGCAGATACAAGAAAATCAGATAGGATAATAGTCCACATGGGGCTCAAAGTCTTAATCCCCACTTTACAGATGAGGCAAATGAGGCACAAAGAAGTTAAGAGACTTACCCAAGGTTTTACAGCAGACAAGTGGTGCAGGCAGGATTAGAATTCAGGTCTTTGTGACTCCCAGGCCCATGCTCTATCCTCTGGGAAACACTGCTCCTCCCTTCCCTGTAGACTGTGAGCCCTGAATTGGGCAGAGACTGTGTCCGACTTAATAATAATAATAATGTTGGTATTTGTTAAGCGCTTACTAGGTGCCGAGCACTGTTCTAAGCGCTGGGGGAGATACAGGGTAATCAGGTTGTCCCACGTGGGGCTCACACACTTTTAATCCCTATTTTACAGATGAGGGAACTGAGGCACAGAGAAGTTAAGTGACTTGCCCACAGTCACACAGCTGACAAGTGGCAGAGCCAGGAGTCGAACTCATGACCTCTGACTCCGAAGCCCAGGCTCTTTCCACTGAGCCACGCTGCTTCATTATCTTGTAGCTTGATTATCTTGTAGCTACCCCAGCATCTAGTACAGTGCTTGGCACATAATGAGTGCTTAATAAATAACACAATTATTATTATATACTCACTTAGAAGCAGAATTCTAAACCATCTCTGTCATCTTTTTTAAGGTATGAGGAAAATGGGATTACATTTACCGTAGAGAAGCAGTGTAGCTTAGTGGCTAGAACACGGGCTTGGGAATCAGAAGGTCATGGGTTCTATTCCCGACTCTGCCACTTGTCTGCTCTGAGACCTTGAACAAGTCACTTTACTTCCCTGTAAAATGGGGAATGAGACTGTGAACCTCACATAGGACAGGGACTGAGTCTAACCCGATTTGCTTGTATCTACCCCAGGGCTTAGTACAGTGCCTGGCACATAGTAAGTGCTTAACAAATACCAAATTAATAATAATAATTATTATTATCCAAAAGATAAAAAAAATCAAAATGCCTCTAATGGCTCTACTCGGTGGCACAACTGGGAGGGGTGAGCGGACGGAGGGGCAGTCTCTCTCAACTCACTGGGACAGCGGGGATAAGAAAGGGCCTAGAGTAACTTGTCTCTGCGTAGGCTCTGCCTCCTCCTCCCACTTGTGGGAGCTGCCCCGGCCCTGGTAGTTCCCATAGCTGTCTTCACTTCACACTCCATCACCCTCTCGCTGTGAAAGTGGTGAGGGGAGACTGGTTTCGAAGGGGGTAAAGCCCCTGGGAGGAAGATGCCAGGCTGGTAGCCATCCAGGAGCACTGTTTAGATAATATGTCCCCTATAATAGGGGGACCCTGCCATCAGGGTCTCTTTATGGGTCACTTCTGGGGGAGTAGCAGCAGCAACAGAGGGTTGTCCACAAGGCTTGGTGTGAAGCTGGTGGTCAAGGCTTGGCCAGCTATTGAGTTTGTTGATTGCCACCAGCCCAGCTCCATGTTTCCAGGAGCTTCCCTGGATTCTAGAAACCAGTCCCTTCTGGCTGTGTCCATCAGGGTCTCCACTGCTCTCCACTGCTTCCCTCTGTTCCTACAGAAAGTGGAGTGGGGCAGACTCGGAAGTGGGTGGGAGCAGGTCACTGAGAAATGCTACATAAAGTCTAAAATCAAACTGGGTAGCTTTGACCACCACCTCACTGCAGAGCTGAGAAATGAACAAGAAAAGGAAGACACCTTATTGTTGTCCCGAGAATGATGGAGTCTCCTGCCACATCTGATGGACCAGCCTTGGTCCAAAGATCCCAGGGGCAGAAACCTGCTTGAAAGATTGATTCTAGTGCTAGTTGTTCACACAGCGTCACCCATACCCTGCCATTCCTGCCAGTTACGTTCCCACTGGGGTTCAGGGATGCAACAAGTGAGGGGTGGAACCCCTTGCAAAGCGCACCCAAGAAGTTTACGTACAAAATAAAGAGAGGCAGCATGGCCTAGTGGACAGAGCATGAGCCTGGGAGTCAGAAGGACCTGGGTTCTAATCCCTGCTCCACCACTTGTCTGCTGTGTGACTTTGGGCAAGTCATTTAACTTCTCTGGACCTCATCTGTAAAATGGAGATTAGGACTGTGAGGCTTATTTGGGATATGGACTGCATCCATAACCTGATTATCTTGCATCTAGGACTTAGTTCAGTGGCTGGCACATAGTTACCGCTTAACAAATGACATTAAAAAAAAAACCCACATAAAACAAAACCAAAAAAACCCAAAGTGTTGCTAAGCTCAGCTTTGTCGGACTGGACTTGGTTCAGAATGTCTGAGTCTAGGCCTCCAAGTGAATGTTGAGCTTGCATTTAAGCCAAGGAGAGCTTCTGGAACTAGAGAAAATGTTTTAAAGATATCCTTACGTCAGACAAAATTCAAAGTAAATAGAGAGTTAGGAATAAGGCCCTGGCCATAGATCACTCCTCAAGCCCTGAAGCTTCACCTTGTGAAAGGGAGATGGAAAGAAGAATGACTGTATTTATGCTGGACTGTAAGCTTCTTGTGTGCAGGGAATGGGTCTACCAACTCTTGTATTATATCTCCCAAGTGCTTAGGACAGTTCTCTGCAGGCAGTAAGCATTCAATAAATACCATTGATTCATGGATAAGAGAGCAGTGGAAACAGGGCCCTGAGACCTTGATCTACTCTCTCATCTAAACGTGTGCCCAAATGCAGCAGATTTGGCTAGTCTCACATCAACCTTATAAGTCATATATGAACACCTAAATAGCACAGACAGAAAGCAGAAGCATTCTCATTCCCAAGAGAGTGCTGCTGCAGCTGAGTGTGGACAGAGATGACACAGAAGGGAATCCAACCCAGAAAAAGGTCTGGAGAAGGAAAAGTGATATAGGGAAGATGTCGGCAAAGAGGGCAGTGTGGGCCGAGGAGGCAGAAGAGTGAGGAGCAGCTGACAAGAGGAGAAAATTGGGTGGCCAGACTGCTTTCTTTCCTTTCAGTTTGAGAGAGGGTTTATCTTCCCATGACCCCGTCAACCTATCCCATCTCCACCAGAAAACCAGTGGTGGAAAGGTGCTTGCATTCCCCTCTCCCTCTCAATCTGCATCCCTGCCCAACCTGATCGGCATAATTCACGGAAAAGAAGGAGAGAGAGAGGGAGAGAGCTTTTCCTCCTCTGGATATTTCATCAGAATTCTCTAAGCTTTGTCTGTAACCTCTCTTAAAAACCAGAAAATGAAACAAGACATATTTCTGGGGCTGTCAGCAGGTAGATCCCCTGGTTTTGTGGTAAGTAATCTCTCTGGGAGGAAGTCTTTGCTCTGATGTCTGTGTTGAATGTTCTGTGGCTCCCCCCGGCCGCACCGGTGCAGGCCTATGTGCTGGGAGAGGAGGCGGTGATGATATTGCTTCTAACAACTAGACTGAAGTGTAGCCTTAGGCTATCTTGCAAAGCCCCCTCCAAACAGCCTCTAATTAATTTTTATCCTGCCACTCCAATGAGTCCCGGGAGTGCAGCAACCAAAACAACAAAAACCTCTCATCAAGTCATTCGGAAAAAGCTTTGACGTAACGCTTCAAGATTTCAGATCTCCAAAAAGGAAACGGGTGCAGAAGCTTTGCGACTCGATTTTTCTTCAGTTTTTCTCCCTTTCTGTCACGGTGGCCACAAGATGGGCTCTTGACCTCTGGCAAGCAGGGAGGAGACCAGCTTTCTGCTTAGGTGCTATTCCAGGGAGCGCTTTTGAGGCTAGGGTTGACAGAGAAATTAGCCAAATCCTCCAATGACTCGTTCACTACCTGGACCTATGGACTACTTTCTGGTCCCCCCAAACCCTGAACGGAAGGAGGAAGGGGACTTAATGCTGAGTTGAGGTGCAGCTTTGGTAAGCAGAGAGGCTTCAGCCTCTGTGTAAAAGCCCTCTCTGGCAGAGATCGTATTGGAAACAAGGAAGAATCCCCACAGAGACATTTTAACCTTCTGAGTACAACAAAGATCTGGCATTAGAGCTTCACCCTCTGGAAGCACTGCTGGCAACAACACAGCTTCACTGTTTGCATGTCAGCGGCTTGAGGGATTCTTTGTAGGATAGTCTCGCTCTTATTCCAAAGGGAATCGAATGGTGGAGGGAGTTCTCCTTCTCACTGTACAAGTGCTGACTGAATCGGAGGGGGAGGACTTTCACTTGTTGCGCTCTATGCTGAGTCTCAGAACACCCCTGCAGAACCTGGGCCTCACTATAAAAAGCAGATGAGCAGCACACGCTTAGAGACTGTTATCTCATCATCCCAGACTGCCCCTCCAACCCTAGCAACTGCCTTGCGATCCCCACTACTGGGCACAGGGAGACCATATGGGAAAGTGTGGACAGTTTGATGCGAACCATCACTATTACATGGAGAACGAGAGTGGCAATAGGATACCCAAGCAGTTGCTGTATGGTGACCTGAAATTGGAAAATCCAAAGCAAGGAACGAAGAAGAAACTTTTTAGGACACAGTAAAACAAAACTTCAGAAAATGCTGTATCCCAGTTGAAAACTGGGAGTCAACTGCTGGTATTACATCAGCCTGGCATGTATGATCAAGAAAGGAGTGGCTCTTTCTGAACAAAATTTTGGAAAGGAATAAGAGACAGGGAGGCAGAAAGGAAAACAGCACCAGGCAATGAAAATATTTATCATGACAATTACAAGGGATAGCCTTTTTGTTTGTCCAATGGGGTTGGAACTATGAATCCCCCGTTGTGGGCAAGAGATGTATCTGTATATTGCTATATTTTACTCTACCAAGCGCTTACTTAGTGCTATGCACACAGTAAGGGCTCAATAAATATAATTGAATGAATGCCTTTTCAGCCACATACATACTCATAGGTGAATTTTACCATCAGTGGTGTCTTCTTTGACAGCACTGTATACACACATACACATACTCACTACTGGAAAACAACTTAACGCTTGCCCTGCTAACAATGCGATATCTCCTTTCCCTATCCCCAGATAGGAGTTTTAATAATAATAATAATAATGTTGGTATTTGTTAAGCGCTTACTATGTGCAGAGCACTGTTCTAAGCACCGGGGGAGATACAGGGTCATCAGGTTGTCCCACGTGAGGCTCACAGTTAATCCCCATTTTCCAGATGAGGGAACTGAGGCACAGAGAAGTTAAGTGACTTGCCCACAGTCACACAGCTGACAAGTGGCAGAGCTGGGAGTCGAACTCATGACCTCTGACTCCGAAGCCCAGCCTCTTTCCACTGAGCCACGCTGCTTCCCCAGCTGTTTTAGGTAGGCAGGCACCAGGATACTGATCACTCAATTGCTGATGAGGCAGCAGTGGCATTCAGAGACATCCTGAGTGCCTGAGCTGCTCTACTTAGTAATGCACTGCCCACTCTGAACAGGGAAGGGTCTAGAAAAGATGCCCAAAACTCTGCCTGTTCCACCAGACTCACAGTTGGTTTACCAGTGGGTCATATCAAGTGCATTTAAATCTTGGGATAGTCTAGTCCCTCTAGACTGTAAGCTCCTTGTGGGCAGGAACCATGTCTACCAACTCCGATATACTGATATACTCTGATATACTCCCACACACGTAGAACAGTGCCCTGCACACAGTTAGCACTCAATTAATACAACCGATTGTGGTACACTGACAAATAGAAGCCCATTTTCAAACCACACAGTATCAGCGGGACTACTGCAAGTCATATGCAGAAGATAGGCCATCTTGGATTGGACTGGACTGAGGTTCAGGCCTGAACTAACTCCTTTCCACAAATTAATCCTAAAAACATAAACCTCTTTCATCTTGGAAGACCTCCTAAGACCTTCCTCTGATAACCATTCTGGTTCCAAAAATTCTCATTGAATTTCTTTCATTGAACCCAAATCCCTCTCACTGTAGTCTAAACATATTTTCATTCATTTTCCTTAGGGAAAATGTAAAACAGCTGGTTATCAAATGGTTATTTTGTTTTTCCTCATCTTCTCTTTTCATTTCATTTCCATCTTACTACAGGTTCCCAGGTCCCAAACCTTAACACTCCCTATGACATTTCATAACCCTCTAGGCTGTAAGTTCATTGTGGGTAGGGATGTGTTTGTTTATTGTTGTTTTGTACTCTTCCAAATGCTTAGTACATAATAATAATAATGCTGGTATTTCTTAAGCGCTTACTATGTGCCGAGCACTGTTCTAAGCGCTGGGGTAGACATAGGGGAATCAGATTGTCCCACGTGGGGCTCACAGTCTTAATCCCCATTTTACAGATGAGGGAACTGAGGCACAGAGAAGTTAAGTGACTTGCCCACAGTCACACAGCCGACAAGTGGCAGAGCTGGGATTCGAACTCATGAGCCCTGACTCGAAAGCCCATGCTCTTTCCACTGAGCCACGCTGCTTCTCCAAGTGCTCTGCACACAGAAAGCGCTCAATAAATACAATTGAATGAATGAATAATCATATTGCAAGACTAATTCTTTGTTGAATTGCCCCCCCCTTCCATCTATTTCTTCAACATTCCCTTTTCCTTACCAGAGCTCCTCATGGGTCTATTATTGTTATTATTATTATTATTATATCTTTTTGGTCTTCCTCTGCTCTTCGCCAACCCCTTTCCATGAGCTACCCGAGAACTACCAAATTGTTTCCTACAGTTCTTCCAAGAATTCCACTGAATTGGCAGTTGTGAGCAAGAAGCCATGCTGCTTTGGGGGATCAGGGACTCTAACTAATAATAGCTAAATTAGGTCAGTATAGCTAGTATGTTATGCTACATATTTGGCTAGGTTTTAGTCTAGTCAGCATATGCAAGTACCACCTCTTTTGGAAAATAAGAACTCAGTTATTGATGAGTAAAGAAACTGGTACAGAATTTTGCCAGCAGGATGCTGGTATCATACTGAAAGACCATAAAATATTAAACTTAAAAACAAGGTGTTTTGCATTGTCCATTCAGCCACTGCCATTGTTTTCTATTTATTGGGCCACCAAAATCATCCAGGGCTTGGGAGTCTGAAGGTCAAGGGTTCTAATTCCACTCCATCACTTGTCTGCTGTGTGGCCTTGGGCAGGTCACTTTACTTCTCTGTGCCTCATTTACCTCAAATCTGTAAAATGGGGATTAAGAAGACTATGAGCTCCAAAGGGATAGAAACTGTGTCCAATCCAAATTGCTTGTATCCACCCCAGCACTTAGTGCAGCCTGGCGTATAGTAAGAGCTTAATAAGTAACATAATTATTATCCAGCTTCTCTAGATGTTTAGTGCACAATGGAGATCTTAAAGGGAATATGGGTCCTGTAGTATTCTTGAACTCTAACTGGCTTTTTCTCAGTGTGGTCCATTTGTCTCTTTGCTTCTAAGGGAAATTAGTTGCTCTGAAGCCACAAGGCTTTGTTTATCTGAGGGGAAAATCTCTTTCCAGGTCAATCCTCCTGGCAGTAGCCATTACCCAAGAAGCTTTTGTAAAGGGTGCCTTACTAAGGTTGAACTGCAGAAAAAAGAAGCTCCAAATTTGAAGTCCCAGTCAAAGATCTCTTTTTCCTACCGGTCCACCAAAGTGAGCAGGCTTGTTATGCATACTTCTTGGAGGGCAGAGTTTGTAAGGAATTAATGCAATATGGGTAAATATGCTTTTGGATACAATTTTGTTGACAGTGAATTTATTAGAAGTTAGGTGGGAATTAGGAGTTGACTCAGTGAATTTTTATTTTCTTGGTAGGAAAATACCCCCAAAACATACACCCACTTCTCATAACAATAGGGTTGTATTCTTGCAAAGCATCCATTAATGAAATCTCACTCTGTAGTGCCTATCTTTCCTGATACCACAAGAAGATTCTTCTAACACCATGCCCGCTGTAGCCGAACAGATCTGTGCTGCTGGCTAAGTGTTCCTGAATAGGTTTCTAGCTAAAATGCATAATGAAAACACACATTATAGCAAACTTGGGTGCATTTCACATCCAATCTCCCCACATGTCCCTTTTAGAAAACAATATCCTTTTAGTATTTCATCTATTCAATTGCTGAAAGACACGTTTTCTAGATTATTCTAGAACGTAACAGCATAGTGTCTGGCATATAGTACATACTTAATGAATACCATTTAAAAAATATTAAGCAACATCTCTAGCTGGAAACTGGAAGGCAACCCTACTGGTGGTCTAGAGAGTGTGGACAAATTTCCCGTTATGAAACTCTGAATCTGAGTAAATGTGAGTATGCGAGACACCCACAGAGAGATGGAGACACACCAAGACAGAGAGAGGTAGACATTAAATCATTAATCAGCACTCAAAAGAAGTTCTAACCCCAGACAATGAAAAATCGACAACAATAAATTTCCTCCTGGGTTGAGATAATCAGTCTTCAGCGGTACACATCCGAACTGGAATTTTGTGCAGGCTTCCCATTAAGAAGTTTCCATTCAGTGAAATTGGCCTACACGCACCTTGGAATTACTTCTAGTCCAAAATAATTGATCGACAGTAATACTGATGCGCAGAAGGCACTTAAAAAAAAATCTGGTGCCAGAAAATGTTTTAGAGAGCACTCTATTCCATACCTGTAGTGCTTGAAATAACTGCAAATGGCCACATGCAACGAGTGATGGGCATTGGGCAACATAGCTTGTGCTAGGTTGAGCCGATCGGAGCCAAGAACTCTTTGGTGGTAGCCGTCCTGGAGGAGAATGTAGCCAAGGGACTGGCATTAACATAGTGACCCCTTGTGTTTGATGACAGTATCACACCTTGGAATGATTCCCAACTCCAGGGAGGTGGCTCAGACTCTTCAGTTGTCCATCGTAACTGCTCAAACCTCTGGGCATTACCCATCAACGAAAGCATTACCCATCAGTAAAACTTGGTAAATGTGAATAGGGCGTCACGTGCGTAAGGCCCCCGCGTAGGTCGAGGTGCATCCGGTTGATGGAAGGATGGGATGGGGAGGGGTGATGACCCTCGTCTACGTCTTGGTTCTGGGCCTCCTCAGACAAGTTGATGACTGTCGCTCCAACAGGCAGGTGAAGACGACGCCGTGGATCCCTAAGACCGCAAATCCTGATAGTCTACAGAGACATCTGCTTGTCTAATGCATCAACCACTGAATGATTGATCAAAAGTCTAGAGGGACATCTGCGTATGTGCACTGAATCACATATGAGATATCCTGTTCTCCTAGAAGTGAGTTCAGGCCTAAATGGGAGTCATGTTGTGTTGGCTGCTCTCTAGTTGGGCCTTGGGCTGGGACAGGATGGATTAAACCACAGACTTTCAGTCATGCAGTGGTCTACTATATATCTTTTCCAATTTCTCCTGAGTAGAGTTGAGCTTCAGCAGAAGGTTTTTCTCGTAATTGGTGGCCTCTTGTCCAAATCAGTGATGATGTATTTCAAAGTGTGCTATATAACAACCCGTTACTTTAGCAATGTCATCACTTGAACAACTGGAAGGAAGGGGTGGGTGAAGGTGAATGTCATTTGAGTATGGATTTGAGGTGCGTGTAGAGGAGGGGGTGGGGTGGAGCGAGCAGGAGATTTATTACTTGAAAACATGGGCTTTGCAACATTCTTTTGAAAAAGTCACCCACCTCAGTCAAAACCACAAAAATGGTATGACTGCAAAAAATCCCCAAGCAAGATTGGGGCAAAGCTTAAATGCCTGCATGGGATAGTTTTCATATATGAAATAAGGAAGACAGGCCAGAGGACTTCAAAGATGCCACTGTGATCATCATCTTCAAGAAGAAAGGCAAGAGAGTCCCCTGGAAATCACCTCAAGGTTCTCCATTGGAGAGGTCTGGTCAGAATCTTTCTGGAAATATTACTGAAGAATATTGTTTTAACTATTGGTAATCCCTTAATTACAATATAGCAAAATGCAACCCCCCCAGATTCAGGGAGCTAAACGAAATCTCTGCACTGCATTTTCAGTGCTTACAAAGAATCAGCAGACAAGAACTGTAAAAGTCACTAAGCAGACTTGGCTTCCCTGAGAAATTTACCAGAATTCTTGACCTTGGTAGTTTGGATCGCCAGGTCCCCTTTGAAGACAAACTGTTCCACACTGTCTCCTGTTCAGTTGGAGTAAAGGAAGGCTGAGTCTGTTCTGTTCGAACTGGTCAATGTTCTCATTTTTGAGGATGTGTCAAGGGATCTGGAAATTGGTTTTGAAATGCACTGTTGATTCACCAGGAAACTCTTTCAACTCAACAGCTTGTGAACATAGTCATCCAGGAACTGGTTTTAAAAAATTTTTTATTTTTATTTTTTATGGTATTTGTTAAGCTGTTGTAGGCTGATGTCAATGCTCTGGAGGCACTTATCCAAAAAGACATATAGATGGTTATAAATCACCTTATGGAGTAAACATATAGATTTGTCATGCCTGAAGATGACTGGGATTATGTACAAGCTTGCACCATGGAAGGCTGGCACAGAACCCGAGATTTTCATCGGCAAAACGGAGCTGAATATGGTTACAACAATCTGCTAACGAGGCAGTATTCTATCCAATGATGCATGGATAAACCAAAAAAGTAGAAAACTAATTTTACAAGGTTTATGAGATTGACAGCTTCCACAGTGGTACATCAGGCTTCATATAATATAAACTGAAGGTCTGCAATGCAGTAATGGTGTAATGACAGAAGTGACCACAGAAGGCCCACTGACCATTTGTATAGTTTCATCAATTAATCAATCAACATTTATTAAGAGCTTCTAATGTGCAAAGCACTGCACTAAGTGCTGGGAAGAATACACAGACACTGACTCAGTGTCTTGATGACCCAAAAGAGCTTTCTAATCCAGGACAGGCTGAGAACACATGGGGAAAATGCAACAAATCAAATAAATTATAAAAGAAAATGAGGTCAAATTCAGCATTTTAAGAGGATCAAATGCAAAATGTGTAACAGTTCACTGCTTCTCCGCTGGGCCCAGTCCCCTGGCACCTCGCTGTTCCACGGAAACAGAGCTGGGTCAAAAATGGCCATAACCTAGCTAACGTCCTACGTGTTGTAAATGTAGACTGCTGTCTATCCCAGCTCCCATCTGGGTAGGACTTCTCTCAAGCAAAGGCAGATAGGAAGGTCGCCCTGTCCTAGGTGGGCCTAACCTGGGGGCACGGGGGTCTTGGGACTGCCCACTCTTTGGCTTCTTTCTGTTCGTCCTCCATCCTGTGCAGTGGCAGAGGCCACTATCAATATTACCTTCAAGCGACATTTCATATCAATGGGAACAAAGGGGACACAGACCATGAAGTTCTGGAATATGGTCTGCCCAAAATGGAGTCAATCCTCCTTTGCTGGATGGGCCTCATGAAGAGGATGGATGATGAAGCACATTATCTAAGCAGCTGCTCTTTGACCGAAACAGGGCATTCACACACAGAAAAGACATGTGAAAGGCAATTTGAAGTATGGTCTTGAGCAATATGGCTGAGCAGCAGAACAATGAGAAACAACGCCAGTAGTCGGATAAATTGGCATGCGCAATCAAGAAAGAAGAAGCAGCGAATGGGGCCTAGTGGATAGAGCATAGGCCTGGGAGTCAGAAAGACCTGGATTTTAATCCTGGCTCTGCCACTCATCTGCTGCGTGACCTTGGGGAAGTCACTTAAATTTCTCTGTGCCTTAGTTACCCCACCTGTAAAATGGGAATTAAGACTGTGAGCCGTACACACAGGAAAGGGACTGTGTCCAACCTAATTAGTCTGTATCTACCCCAGCACTTAGTACAATGCCTGGCACATAGTAAGTGCTTAACAAATACCATAAAAAAGAAAGGTTTTTTTTCTTGAATGGAAACTTTGGGAAGATCAGGATATTAAGAGACAAATTCAAGAAGAGTGAGAGTTGCTGCAAGTGGTAAATGTATCACTGTCACTGTCAGTAGCATCATCTTTGAATTTGAAGGACAGCTACATATTAGCTGTTAAGTGAGCCTAGTGAGAATAAAGGTTGTAAAGTGGTTGTACTGGTAGCTATATAATTTGGCAATTGGCTATTTCCTCTTCGGGTCCATGGCCAAATAGAATAATATATCAATCAATCAATCACATTTATTGAGTGTCTAATGTACGCAGAGCCCTATAATAGGTACTTGGGAGAAGCAGCATGGGCAGCTGGAAGGAGCACAGGCCTGGGAGTCAGAGGACCTGGGTTCTAATCATGAGTCTGCCATTTACTGGCAGTGTGACTTTGGACAAGTCACTTAACTTCTCTGTGCCTTGGTTTACTCATCTGAAAAATGGGGCTTTAATACCTGCCCTTTCTTGGAGTTAGATTGTGAGGCCCATGTGGGATAGGGGCCATATTTACCACTTGTATTTACCCTAGTGCTTAGCATAGTGCTGAACATAGAGTAAATGCTTAACAAATATCATTAAAAAGTTATGAGATAAATGGTTCAATCCCTGCCAACTGCTGAGAATTAAAATATAAATAAAACACTAATAAAATGGTTTGCACTAGTATCAGAGTCCAAATCCAATATTATTCATGCTATTGTTAGTGCCCTGTTGCTCAACTATGGAAGACCCCGTAGACATTAAAAGATTCATGAAGAAGGATCAGGAAGGAGGTTCAAGAAGATTAAAAGAGGTATTTCATTGCATTTAGAAGAATACAATATCCATCTCCCCAGTCCCCAGTTAGTTGTTTTTAGAAAATCCTTTGGATAGGCCATTACATGATTCGGACTGTGGACATTTGTTTTCTCTTCACATTTTCTGTTTCTTCCAGTTTCAACAACCGTGGCTGGGGAGTGATACAGTTTGACCCTGAAGAGAGCCCAGGGACATTATTCTGTTTTCAACATCCTACAGAGAAATGAAGAAAGAGCTAGGGGCTACATGCAAAAAAAACAAATGAAGCACCATCATCTCAATCCATTCCCTTCTGACATCTTTATGGCTCCTTTCTCCTTGATCTAGACCTTTAGCTGCAGCTGGCAGCTCACCACACCTCAGTGATTGCTTCATATACAAGCCAGACAGATATAAAAATAGAGAAAGGGACTGATCTTAACAAGAAAGGGTAGATGGGACCTTCCAACCAGAGCTCTAGATGAAAGTAGATTCTCCTTGGCAAGTTTGACTGAATTTGTTTGTGTTTCCTTGCTTCTTTCTTCCCTCTGTTCACATATGCCATAATCTTTAATCAATCCTATAATCTCAGGCAGATCATTCGCATTTTAAGAACACGCTCATGAAATACCTCCCAAGTTTAAATGACAGCAAGTCTCAAATTCGGAAAAGCTCATTTCAGCTCAGGGCTTTCAACTTGACCAAATTTCCTTTTGAAACAAACCACTTTCAGCTATTACGCCTACTCCAGATGCTCTCAGCTTTCAAAATGTAGTAATCTATGGATCAGAGGCAAACCGTTGATATCAACATCCAGGATCAAAGTCACACACCCCATAATGTTCTCTAGAAACGCTCCTAGCTAGTGGACAGAGTTCAGAAGTACAGCACTACACCACAGGAAATGGATCTTGCTGCTTGTGAGGACAATGAGCGTAATCGAGCTTTAGGATTGAAGGATTTAGGGATCTTGGGGAACTGAGTCAATGGCTGAGATTTAATCCTAATGTCCAAAAAGCATGTAAGCAGGAGGAGGGTGAATTATTGTCATTCGTGCATTGTGGTAAAATGAAATGCTGGGAAGGATTTGGTGGAATGAGATACTACCGCTTTGGGGAGGGAAATCAAGTGGGAAATGTCCCTGTTAATCAATGAATCAATCAATCATACTTATTGGGTGTTTACTGTATGCAAAGCACTGTACTAAATGCTGGGGAGAGTACAGTATAGCTGAGTTGGTAGAAATGTTCTCCGCCTATAAAGAGATTATAGTCTAGAGGGGGAGGCAGATATTAATATACATAAATTAATGATATTATATAAGGGCTGTGGGGTTGAGGGTGGGGTGAGTAAAGGGTACAAATCCAAGTGTAATGGAGAAGGGAGTGGGAGAAGAGGAAATGAGGGCTTAGTTGGGGAGGGCCTCTTGGAAGAGTTGTGTTTTTAATAAGACTTTGAAGGTGGTGAGAGTGATCATCTGTTGGATATGAAGGAGAAGGGAGTTCCAGGCTAGAGGCAGCATGTGGGCGAGAGATCAGCCCTGAAATAGATGAGATTGAAATAGGTTGGCATTACAGGATTGAAGCGTGCGGGCTGGGTTGTAGTAGGAATTCATAATTAAAGTAGGAGGAGGCAAGGTGATTGAATGCTTTAAAGCTAATGGTAAGGAGTTTCTGTTTGATGTGAAGGTGGATGGGAAACCACTGGAGGTTCTTGAGGAGTGGGATGAATGGTTGTGTAGAAAAATGATCCAAGCAGCCAAGTGAAGGATGGACTGAAGTGGGGACAGACAGGAGGCGGAGAGGTCCGCGAAGAAGCCGGCGGTCATCAAGGTGGGATACAGTAAGTGTTTGGATTCATGTGGTTTGGATGGAGAGGAAAGGGTGGATTTTAGCAATGTTGTCAGGGTTGAACTGACGGGATTTGGTGACAGATGGAATATGTGGGTTGAATGAGAGAGATGAGTCGAGGATAACGCCAAGGTTACTGTCTTGGGTGGCAAGGAGGATAGTGGTGCTATCTACAGTGATGGGAAAGTCAAGGGGAGGACAGGCTTTGTATAGAAAGATGAGGATTCTATTTTGGACATGTAATGTTGAAGTGTGGGCAAGACTTCCAAACAGAGATTGTCCTGAAGGGAGAAGGAAACACAAGACTGCAGAGAAGGAGGAAGATCAGGGTTGGAGATATAGATTGGGGATTCATCCAAGTACAGATGGCAGTTCAAGCCATGGGAGCAAATGATATCTCCAAAGCAGTGGGTGTAGATGGAAAGATAATTAGGTGAAGTAATTGTCTAGACACACACCAGAACATTTTCCTTTATATTTTGACCAAATGAAAGTGAGTTTCTGGGATTTCCCCACCCAGTGCTCTCTTGGCTACTTCATGACAGTACTATTTCATTACTTATTGATTTTTCTCCAAGCTCTCTTCATGGCTGTAATTTACAAAAGTCTTTACAGCCCTTAGTGATCCTTAACACCTAAAGGTGAATTCTATGAGTTCACTGAGGGCTGGATTAGGCTTCCCTCTTTGTATGGAGGATGGAAAAATGAGAAAATTTGGAAATCACAGGGCAAACTTTGGAAGACAAAGGGAGGCAGTAAATGGTGCTTTACTAGCCACGATCAAGGCCTTAAAAAGTTTCCCTGTGATTTGAGAGGTAGCAGAATGAGTAACATTTGCTGTTGGGAAGAAGAATGATCTCTAGATCCGACTTTTTGCGCACAAAGTTGTGCTCACTGACTTTTTCTCATGAAGGGTAGATAGAGCAAGCTGCAGAGTACAGTAAGAGACTGTGGATTTATGAAAAGGAGAAATTACTAAGGGGCCTACAGAAGTTCAACAACACTTAGGACACTACAGACTTTGATTCTGATTAATTTATCAGCTTGTGGAAAGGAAGGAGACATCCTTTGATGGTCTCCAATTTCATATCGGAAAAATAGAAATAGGGAACTTGAAGGACAAAAGACAGACATGTTATGAAAAATATTTAGAGTTTTATCACACTCTAAAAGAGAATCTCAAGAGGAATGACTAAATAAGTTGCTCTTATATAGGCATTGAGTTTCAGACCTTCATCTGGGAGGGAAACCTAATTTGTTTAGGCCTGACTTCTCACCTCCCATCTTTGAACTGTTTCATAACAAAATGTTATTATCTGGCATTTACGTGTTTATGATTCAATCAGTTCCTTTATTGTAAGTTACTAGAGAGGACAATCTCTTTTATCGTTAAACTACTTCCTTGTTTTATTTTCAATATTCTAAGAGTTAATGCAGCATATTAAATGATATATTTGAGAAAAAATTTAATATGATTAAAAACTATCATGAAAATGGATTCCTATATATAAGGTTAACAGAATATAAGCTGTCCTTAGAAATTATTTTTAAAAAGATGCCCCCTAGAGGATTTGTTTTCAGCTGGTCTTGAAGGGAAGTGTGAACATTAAAAGATTTATAAAAATAAAATTCACATCACAATATCCGACCTAGAAAACCTGCTGTCCATAAGGCCACACAGCTGCAATATCAAATTATCTTGATATTTGGGCAACCAATCTGTTGGTTGTGTTCCCATTTCATTTGCATAAGGATTTTTTTTTTCAGTTGGCCTGGAAGGTTCATGTGAAATGTCCACCAGAACAGAAAAATATCTGAATATTTGTAGTCTATCCACTTTACCATTTCTTATATTCATTTGAGAAGAAAATGCTAGTGTAATGGGATGCTTCTCTCAAATGACTTGGGATTAAAATGCAGTTTCAATAAAAGATTTCGGAAAAATGCTGGAAAATCCTGAGAGAAAAAGTGGCATTGGATGTAATTGTTTCATTTATGGGCAGTTACTACCACATATTATTTACTCTCTGGATTCAAAGTACAGTAAAAAGATAACATGGGGAAAAAAAGACAATTCCATTCAGCAGGGAATGTAATCCGTCATAGACTATATATATATATATATATATATATATTAGGGACACAACTTTGCTGGAGTACTTAATATATCCTCAAAATGATCAAACTGTCCTCTGGTGTTTAAGTAAATTCTCAGAAAACACCAAAGAACATTACACAGCTGGTACATCCTTTCTCTCTTTCTACCGCCCACCTCGCACGCTCCGCTCCTCTGCCGCCCACCTCCTCACCGTCCCTCGGTCTCGCCTATCCTGCCGTCGACCCCCAGGCCACGTCCTCCCGCGGTCCCGGAACTCCCTCCCTCCTCACCTCCGCCAAACTGATTCTCTTCCCCTCTTCAAAACCCTACTTAAAACTCACCTCCTCCAAGAGGCCTTCCCAGACTGAGCTCCCCTTCTCCCTCTACTTCCTCTACCACCCCCCCTTCACCTCTCTGCAGCTAAACCCTCTTTTCCCCCCTTTCTCTCTGCTCCTCCCCCTCTCCCTTCCCATCCCCTCAGCACTGTATTCATCCACTCAACTGTATATATTTTCATTACCCTATTTATTTTGTTAATGAAATGTACATCGCCTCGATTCTATTTAGTTGCCATTGTTCTTATGAGATGTTCTTCCCCTTGACTCTATTTATTGCCATTGTTCTTGTCTGTCCGTCTCCCCCGATTAGACTGTAAGCCCGTCAAACGGCAGGTTCTGTCGACTTGTTCATTCCAAGCGCTTAGTACAGTGCTCTGCACATAGTAAGCGCTCAATAAATACTAAATACTACTACTACTACTAGTTTTCTAGCCTTTGTGATCTTTTTCTAAAAGAGGATATGAATGGGACGATCAAAGCTCACTCTAATGATGCTGAGGGAGAACACCCACTCCTCACCCCAATGTCATGAGTAAGAACCCCAAGCTAATATGAATTAGTACATTTGGCCAAATTCTGGATTTAGCCTAACATTTTTGAGTCTCTATAATGGTCTTAAATTAATGCAACTTGATAAGAAGAATGCCTCCAGTGTGGACTAACCATTGTTTAACTCTTCCTTTATTTTCCTTCTCAACCTTGCCTTGAACAGTAGTCAAAGCTTTAGAACAGATGGCCCATTGGCGAGGTTCCTCAGGGGACTCTTTACCTAAAGAGAAAACATTAACATGGTTCAAATGGCCATGGCCCTTCAGAAGGCCAGCACTAAAATACTTGAAGACTGCTCTGCCAGCAATAGTAATTATGGTACTTATTAAGCACTTACTATGTGCCAAGCACTTTTCTAAGCCCTGAGGTTGATCCATGTTATTCAGTTTGGACACAGTCCCTGTCCCACATGGGGCTTACACTCTTAATCTCCATTCTACAGATGAAGTAACTGAGGCACAGAGAAGTGAAATGACTTGCCCCAGGTCACACAATAGTAACGTGGCAGAACTGGAATTAGAACCCAGGACCTTCTGACTCTCAGGCCAATGCTCTATCCACTAAGCCATGTTGCTTCAGTCAAACCAAAATCAATCAGTGGTATTGAGCACTTGCCATACGCAGAGCACTATATTAAGCGCTTGGGGGACTATAATACAATAGAATAGGTAGACATGATCCCCGGCCACAAGAAGCAACTCCAAGGCAACAAAACTACAGCCAAGGGAAAGGAGAAGCTGGGCTCCTTTTAGCCCCAATGACTGAATTTAAAAGAAAAAGTGGGAAAGAAAGAATTGTCATATAGGTAAGTAAAACAATAGTTTGCAGCCTAAATGAAGAATGCATAGCTTCAGCAGACCAAAAAGATCTCACTGTCTTTAATAATAATGCTTTTGAAATACATGTGGGGGTCAGTTCAAAGGGAACGATGTTCTTTAACTCCTTGTTGAAGACAAACCAAGAGAAGATAGGCTTACATGGCAGAAATGGGATCAAGGGGTAGGTATGGGGAAGAACCTCCTGACCATGAAATTCAGAAAAAGTGTAATGATTCCTTTAAACTGAGTTAAAAGGATTTTAAGAGGCCTTCCCTGATTAAGCCCTTTTTTTTACCCGACTCCCTCTCTTTTTGCGTTGGGATCTCTACCCTTTGGATACTTGATATTCACCCCACCCTCAGTCCCAAAGCATGTATGTACATATCCATAACATATTTATGTCTGACTCCCTCTCTAGAATGTAAGCTCTTTGAGGGCAAGGGAGCATGTCTATCAACTCCATTGTATTCTCCCAAGTGCTTAGTATAATGCTCCGCACAGAGTAAGCACTCAATAAATATTATGGATTGATTGATTAGTTAGATCCTCACCTCTCTGAAGCGTTGAGTTATATTCCAGGCTGAAGGTGAACCAGAATATTTTTGTAGGTCTCTACCAGCCCTGTGTCATGTTACAATCCCATGTACCCTCCTAGTTGAGTCTGGAAGGTGTGGAGGTCTATAGGGCTAGAGGATCCCTGATGGCAAGAAGGGTAGAAACTAGAGATGCTGGTTCAGAGAGAAAAGGAGCAGCAGAACTTTGGAATTATGTCCTGTGGAGAAGAGGGTAGAACAAGGTCCTGGAGATATTATAAAAGAAAGGTTGTGGGACAGGAATGGAGAGGGAATCCTACACTTAAAAGAAGGATGAGACAGCCACCCAAAGGAATTCTTGGCAGAAAGTTTGGGAGATGCTGCTTTAGGATTTAGTACGGTGCTGAAATCCTGACTCGAGTCCTGCTTTGAAGGCAAAAGAGGACACTGAAGACCCCAGAAAGATAAACAAAAACTAAAGTGAAATGGCTGAATTTCCAACCAAAATGGAAACACATTACCTAGTGGGTAGAGCAGGGGTCAGGGAGTCAGAAGGACCTGGGTTCTAATCCCAGCTCTGCCACTTGTACCCTGTAAGACCTTGGACAAGTCACTTTACTTCTCTTTGCCTAAGTTACCTCATCTGTAAAATGGGACTAAGACTGTGAGCCCCATATGGGACAGGGACTATGTCCAACTTAATAAGCTTGTATCTACCCCAGCACTTAGCACATAGTAAGTACTTAACAAATACCATAAAAAACATGGCTACATCATTTTTATGTGATAGGTATGTATATATTTGTCTTGCCTTTGTCATCTGATGCTGTATTTACTTAGCCACGGATGAATGCTTTTTGATAAAGCTTCATATTTAAACCCTCAAATTGCAATTTGTCCAAGTCTACTTGCCAGCCTCTTTAACAGTTCCAGGCAAATTGTAAATGGTACAAATGTCTGCATCATTTGCATGCATAATCACGTTAGAATGATGGCATAATCTAGGCAGGTCATTTTGAGTAGAGAGAACAATAGCTGCTAGGTTCCAATTACAGGGCTTCTTTAAGGGTAATTTATGACATAACTGATATGTCTCTGTAATGTCACCAAATTCTCTCTCTCATAGTATTGGGCACCTGAATTTGTTTAGGTCTTTTCTAACCCTCGGTACCAAACAGGCATTTGTGGGAAGAGTGCTGTGCAGACAAGCATAATGATTTCAGAGTTGGCCACTGCTTCAGAGCTCACTCCAAAGCTTCAAAGCTTCAATACCAGCATGCCAGCCAACCTGAAAACATTTTGGGCTATTCTGTCCTTAACCCTGAGGCACTCTGAAATTCCTCATGGCAGTTCTAGGATCCAAGAGGAATAACAGTGAGCTGTTGGGCCAGTGGCCCTTAGAGTCCAGCACCAGTCACCTCAAACACCAGTTGCCAATCAATGGACATCTGGGTCAATCAGGAGGAATGGCCAAAAAATATGTCTGAAGGGCCTTAAAACCGGATCATTTTCAGCTGATCCATATAACGCCCAACTAAAATAACCGGTTGAAAATGCCTTATTGTTCGGTTGTAAAATAGGCCAGAGAGTCCTTTAATTTTTCAGTATTTATATCCATCTTGTAGATGACATTAAAATGCATCAGTCCATAAATATTTTTACCAGCCCATCACCCTTTCACAGCCTGAAAGGATAGGACAACAAACAATATTATATTGGTCCATCATAAACAGTTACTAACTCAGTCAAGAGGGCAAGTCACTCTCAGCAAGGCCGATAGATGTACAGACATCATCAATCAATCATTCAGTAGTATTTACTGAGCACTTAATCTGTGAAAAACACTATACTTAGAACTTGGGAGAATACAATTGCGTTAACAGGCAAGATCCCTGTCCTCAACGGGCATACAATGTAGCAAGGGAGACAGAGGTTTAATAAACTATGGATATGCCTTTTATAAGTTCTAAAAATATCCTTGTGAGGTAGCAAAGGAGGCCCCAGAATCTCTCTGTTACATGGTCTTTCACAAAAAAGAGGGTTTCTCATATTATGGATAGTTTATGTGGTCCTGTCCAAAGCCTCCATCACTCTTGAGGATTCCTTCAGGCCCTTGGATTCTGATCATTATTTCCAAGGAACAGATGAGGAAGTTTAGACAGACAGAAGTTGAGTGATTTTCCAAAGGGCATAAAAGCAACTGTATTAGCAGAAAAAGGACTAAGATTCCTGATTTACAACTTCTTGGTCAGTGTTCTATCCATCAAGTAGTGTTCACTGAGAGACTGTTGTGTACTACAGAGCACTGACCCAGGCAGTTGGAAAACATTAAAAAAGGAGTAAAAGGCAGGGCCCAGGCCTTTGAGAGGCTTACTGTCCAATGGTGAAAACAAGGGGAGAGTGTGCTGCCTAAATGAGTCATTTTCAAACTTTTCAACAGTATTTTCTGGAAAAGAATGCAATAAAGGAGCTGCTTCACCTCAAGTTCAGATTCATCAGTTGCCACATTTAAAATGATTATGATTTAAAAATCTAGTTTGGGCTCAGAGGAGCTGAGGAAACTACGCTCTAAAACAAAATACATCCACCTGAGCTCACACATTACGTACTCATTCAAAAACACCCCAGATCATATTCTCCTCTGAGTAATCTGGGTCTAGTTCTCATTGCTTTGAATAAGAGTTATGCACTTATCACTATTAAGAGGAGAATTAAGTCTACTTCTGCTTCCATTAGCTGTATTCAATTGATCTCACCTTCATATCACTTGAGGTCAAGGAAATAGTTCTGGTCGATCTCTGGATATCTTTTAGTCACCTTGCCACCTTTTCTTTTCCAGACTAAAGCACCTTCGTTCTTTCAATCATTATTCATAGGTCCTATTTAATCATATTTTGGCTCTTCTCTGAACCCCTCCTTAAGTACTTTGGAAAGAGCCCGGGCTTGGGAGTAAGAGGTCATGGGTTCTAATCCCGGCTCCTCCGCTTGTCAGCTGTGTGACTTTAGGCAAGTCACGTAACTTCTCGGTGCCTCAGTTCCTTCATCTGTAAAATGGGGCTGAAGACTGTGAGCCCCACGTGGGACAACCTGATTAACTTGTATCTACCCCAGTGCTTAGAACAGTGCTCGGCACATAGTAAGCACTTAACAAATACCAACATTATTATTATTACTTCTTATCTCTCTTGAGATTTAGAACCCAGGACACCATACTCTAGGAAGATGCATTACTAGCCATTTGTTTAATACTACATTGACTACCTGGCAGCTTCTACAAGACTTCCACTTATGGACTCTACTACTGCTTTATTCTTGTGGTTTACTCTGAGTTGCAGATTCTTTTCTGCCATCTTGCAAAATGCTTTTTTGCTTCTTTTTCATATTCTTTGTAGTTGTTTTTCCCTTCTTAACTGCCCTTAACTTGTCCTCATCAACAACTGCAGAATTCTGGTTGCTTCTGCAAGTTTCTAAATTCATTTTAGATTCTAATCCTATTCACTAAGGTTGTAGATGCTTATGCCCCTGGGTTGATGTCACCTGCAATTTTAATGAGTATATGAATTGCTTCTCAGTCTCTCAGTGTTTTCTTCTTGTTTCTACCCATAACTCAATTCCTTCACCTCTCAATTTCCCCACTTGTAAAATGAGGATTAAAAATTGATGAGTCCCCCATGGGGTTTGTGGAATTCAAAGAATTTACAATTACTGATGCTTTGAG
This sequence comes from Ornithorhynchus anatinus, assembly GCF_004115215.2. Taxonomy (NCBI): domain Eukaryota; kingdom Metazoa; phylum Chordata; class Mammalia; order Monotremata; family Ornithorhynchidae; genus Ornithorhynchus; species Ornithorhynchus anatinus. Next base: position 38,878,422 of record NC_041738.1, read on the forward strand.
ATCTTTCAGCGAGAGGCAACCCAGAAAGGCAAATCACTCAATCAACTACATTTATTGAGTGTTTACTGTGTGCAGAGCATCCTACTAAGTGCTTGGGAGAGTACCACATGACCAAGTTGATAGGCATGATTCCCACCCTCAAGGAGCTTCAGAGTCTAGTGCAAAAGTGTCCCATAGTCTCTGATGTCTACTTATACATCAAACACTTATAAAGGAGTATGTTTATTGGGATCACCCTATTGAAAACCTGGGGTGTACTGAACAGAAGGGAATTGAAAGAGAAAGGAAAGACAAAACAGAAAAATATATAATCATAAGACGATACATCCATAAATATAGTAATTAAAAGAACCAACTGGGGAGAAAGCCTGAAGCCACATGTGGGATAGGGACTGTGTCTGATCTGATTATATCTACTCTAGTGCTTAACACAGTGCTAACCACATAGTAAGCATTTAACAAGTACTATATTATTATTATCCAGGCAATTAATCATATTTAATGATGGGTACAGAGCACTGTACTAAGCACTTGGGAGAGTAGAGGGTAACAGAGTCAGTAAACATGTTCCCTGCCCACAACACACTTACTGCCTAGCGGGGGATACAAACATTAATATAAATAAATAAATTATGGATATGTATATTAGTGCTTTGGGGCTGAAGGAGGGGTGAATACAAACCCAAGTGGAAGGACAACCCAGAGGGAGTGGGAGAAGAGGAAATGAAGGCCTCATTCATTCATTCATTCATTCATTCATTCATTCATTCATTCATTCATTCAATCATATTTATTGAGCACTTACTTTGTGCAGATCACTGTACTAAGTACTTGGAATGTACAATTTGGTAACAGATGGAGACAATCCCTGCCCAACAACAGGCTCACAGTCTACAGGACTGATCCCTATGGCTAGGGTGTAAGTGAGCAAGCAGTGTGGTGGAAACTAGGAATGAATGAACATAAAGTTTTAAGTTGTCCTGGCAGAAAGTACTGCATTCTTTACCTCTGAACCATGCTCAGGACATTTCTGTTAAGTTTAAAAGTATCTGCAAGGAATGTAGGATATTGAGTTTTGGAAATATCATGTTAAATTCTTTCTATTGTACTGAAGAAACAATCTGCAAAGAATTGTCCATTATACCAAAGGCAGTTTTTCCTCCTTGGCAGACAATAATGGCATAATCTACACATTCTAGGAAACAGTTATGTTAAAAAATGTAAAAGAAGGGCAGAAATCAATGCTTCCAAGAATCTAAGCACTATACTTAAGTTTAAGATCCAAAATGTTAAGAGAAGAAAAAAGTAGGGAAGATAGAAAAGTTAAAATTTGGAAGGGGATCATGAAGCTTCTGCTCCCTCTTATGATAGAAGGGGTTCAATATCTGCATAATGCAGAATTCAGGTATGAAATCGTATTTTCTTGGGGTGGGTTGGTAAAACTAAGGTGATATTTGCATTTTTCTGACAAGCTGAAGCACTCTGGAGCTGAGAGCCAGTAGAAAGATAGGCCACATCAAAATAGGGAAGCAGTGTTGCCTAGTGGAAAGAACATGGACCTGAAAGTCAGAGAATGGTCTACAGGATAGAGCACACGTATGGGAGTTAGAAGGATCTGGGTTCTAATCCTAGCTCCACCACTACTCTGCTATGTGACCATGGACAAGTCACTCAGCTCCTCTGTGCCTGTTACCTCATCTGTAAAATGGGGATTAAGACTGTGAGCCCTATCTGGGGCATGGACTATGTGCAACCTGTTTAGTTTGTATCTATTCCAGTGCTTAGTTCAGTGCTCGGCACACAATAAGTGCTTAACAAATACCAAAAAAAAAAAAAAAGAGGACCTGGGTTTTAATCCCGGCTCCACCCCTTGCCTGCTGTGTGACCTTGGGCAGGTCACTAAACTTCTCTGTGCCTCAGTTTATTCATCTGTCAATTGGGAATTAAACTTTACCCCCACCCTACTTAGACAGTGAGCCCTAAGTGGAAGAGGGACTGTGTCCAACCTGATTATCTGGTATTTACCCCAGTGCTTAGTACCGTGCCTTAACATTGAAAAAAAAATGAAGGAAACAAGAAGAAAGGAAAGATTAAAAAAATACTGATGGGATAAGAAAAACTGATGGTGAGAAATGATTCAAGTGTTAGGAAGAACACAGGAATAAACGAGGATCCCCTTTCTAAAGCTCGGAGGTAATTGTTGCTCCAAGAAGAGATTGTAAGTTCCTAGAAGCTAGAGTTCAGGTCTGATCAGCTCAGACCTCTGCCTAGTGGGGCCCTAAATACAGAAGTTATGTGATGATAAGGAAGGGAAGAACCTAGTGAACCTTTAGGGAAAAACCAATTCATCAAGAGACAGGGAGAAGAGTGCTGAGGGTGGGACCAAGGATGTTCTTGAAATGAAACCCAGTTCTACTCCAGACCTGCCAAATTCTTATCCACACAAATTGGTGAGGCTTATAGAGTTCCAATCTCAAGGGCTGCCAATAACTCACCTTTTCTAAGCATTAAACGTGCTGCGTCTTGAAGACGTTTGAAAAATAGATATAAATATAGATATTTGGGGGTAAAAATCCTTTATATTTTTTGATTGCCTCGAATTGCTTATCAAGGGTGTGTGAATAATGCCAGGAAAAGATACTCTTCTAAAAATCAATATGTTGAAAGTGCTGTTTTAGGGTTGCTGTAGTTGTTGGTTGTGTTTCTGAGTTATTCCTATTGACCTGAGTTCAAAAACAAGGTATTGATTTATAAAGTACCTTCAGTAAATAAATGCACATTCTTTCAGCTAACCCTAATAACCTGTAGCATACAGAACAGGGTTTCAACTCAGCTCGCTACAGCACAGCCCACAGTGTCAAGAATAATCCTTCCTAAAAGCCATCAGACCGCCCTTACTTAAAGAATAACTGAGATAGCGGGGAAGAAAGCGCATAGCCAAGTTGTGGAGGAGGAGGAGGAGGAGGAGGCTGGAGGATCTCAGTTTTTTAAGACATATCATTGAAAATTGCATTTTAGTTAGCTATTTACCAGTTAGCTATTCGCCTCTGACTGTGGCAAGTTGGCTTACTAAATTCCCTTATGGATTGGGGCTCCCCCCAATGTGCCTCTTTATGTTTAAATCATTTGTAAACAAGAAGAGGTGGCGGAGAAGTAGGGTGGCCTAGTGGAAAGAGGCCCAGGCTTCTAATCCTAGCACTGCTACTCGCCTGTTGGGCGACCTTGAGCAAGCCACTTAGCTTCTCAGTGCCTCAGTTTCCCCCTCTGTGAAATGGGGATTCAATACCTGTTCTCTCTCCCCCTGAGGCTGTGAGCCTCCTCTGGGACGAGGACTTTGCCGGATCTGGTTATCTCATATCTACCTCAGCACTCAGTAAATACTTGGCTCACAGTAAGGGCTTAATAAAAATCACAATTAATATTAAAGTTTCTGACAATGATGGGGGCATCTATTCAGTAGAATAAATGAAAGCTGAGACATCCCACCCCAGTCACCGTGCCCTTCCCCCAGTAATAATAATGTTGGTATTTGTTAAGCGCTTACTAGGTGCAGAGCACTGTTCTAAGCGCCGGGGTAGATACAGGGTAATCAGGTTGTCCCATGTGAGGCTCACAGTTAATCCCCATTTTACAGATGAGGTAACTGAGGCACAGAGAAGTTAAGTGACTTTCCCACAGTCGCACAGCTGATAAGTGGCAGAGCTGGAAGTCGAACTCATGACCTCTGACTCCGAAGCCCAGGCTCTTTCCCACTGATCCACGCTGCTTCCAGTAGTAGCATTTGAACTCAGTCAATGGTAATTATTGAGCTCTGAGTGCACAGCACTGAACTAAACACTTGGAAAAGCAAAACTCTTAAGGACTTTGGCCCTCCAGGGACTTTTACCTCTAGGATCCACAAGGTGGCAATGTTTTAGAATGGTACATGCGGGTGTTAATGTGATTTAGTGACCTGATAATTGAATCTTCAGGTTAGTAGTAATTCTCTCATGGAGGAGGAGGAGGAGGGGTATTCATTTAGCGTCCACTTGGTATACTGTACTGTACTAGTCACTTGTTAAGTACAGAAAATTAAGTGGACATACATTCCCTGCCCACAAGGAGCTTCCACTCAGTGCGGGGGAGGGGAGGGGAGGCAAACATAAAATAGAGTTATAACTAGAGTTATCGACACATAGAATTGAGTTCACATATATATGCATCTATGAGTGTTGATGATGGCTATAAATAAGCTCCTAAATGCTGTAAAAAATAACAAACATCCAAAAGAGTAGAGATGCTTTCAATAGCGGACATTCTGGGGTGCTTTGTTTTACTTTAAAATGGCACAACAGAAGAGGGAAATTGAGGTGGGCCTGCACCTCTAAGGGTCTCATAAATCCAAATTGCAGGCTGCAGTGGGAAGCATGTAGGCAGAACAGTTCCAACCACCAAGTTCCTTATGAGAGTCTACCTCTTCCACCTCCCTTCTATATGCTTCACTGAAACACCAGGGAGGCCAGTGGAGGATTCTGCTGTAAGTGCCCAATCTGTAAGAGGGAATTAGACTATTCCAATATTTTCTCACTTGGCATTTGCAAGAAGTCCACAACATGAAGAACAATGGAAACCAACAGAAAAGAAATGAAAGTGGGAAACAGAGAAATTCAGCAGCGGCAAGGAGGAGGCCATCGTGTAAGGAGTCAAGAAGGCTGAACATTTGAATTTGGTCATCTTGATTTATACAATTTCCACAGTATAAGACACTGGCATAAACCTGTGAATTTGAATCGTCATCCAAAGGATCTTTTTCTTTCATAGATGAGTTACATTTTTTTTTCAGAACTGGCATTTTTTTACCATCTAAATGAGTTTTTCCTAATGCTTATTTTCTAGATGGCAGTGATTCTCTACTGTGGTGAGGAAAATCACATTTGGACCAAAAGTATATCAGATTGTAGAATAAGACTTTCTTTTTTATGCAACGGAAACTCAGCCCCTTTAATCCTAGTGCTTTTGGTTCTTTTCCATTTTTTTCTTTTTTAAATTGATCTGTGAGAGAATCTCAGCTTCCCTTCCCAACATTAGCCCTATTTGGCTTCTGGCTGAGCCTGAGGGAGGAGATGGAAGAACAAAACAAGGCATTTCTTCACCCAGGAATCCAGGTGACTCTTTTTCAATCTTGATGTCCTTGTCTCTGGCTGGGTACTAAGAGATGTGGAGTTGATTTCTGACTCCTAACTAAAACATCCTACTCCAGCAGATTTTACTTTCCCACCCTTTTCTCTGAAGGCTAGTTATTAGTCAAAACAGCCCTGCTTTGCAAGAATCTTTACTTGACCTTTGAATGCAACAGGAAGGAGATCAGGTTACTGCAGTAGTTTGCGGAGTAGCTTTAACAGTATATTGCAATATAATATTATAATTACCTCTCTTTGAAGAAAGAAAAACAAGTTAATAATCCCTCCCGTACAGATCATGTGGCTCTTTTGTTTTCATTATTTGTCCAGTACCTTCAGTTATTGACCAGGAAAGATGAGAACGTTATATATGGGTTTCTAAAATCTGAAGATTAAGATGTTTGGCCACCTATTAACTGCTTCTTGGTTGTCAACCATTTTTCTAGCTATTGTTTTAATTGTTATATCTTCACGTCTCCAAGTTCCCAAAGTTCTCTTCGGCCCTCTCTCTGTCTGGCCCGCTTCCCACTTTTGCCCTAGTTGAGTGCAGATACTTGTATCAAATTCTGGCTGAAACTCAGATGTCTTCTCAGTTTTCAGAAGATGTCTCCTATTCCTTCCAGAAGTTTCTTCAGGCTTTGTTCCTCTGCCCAATCTGCAAGCCATCTGCACCCTTTATTATTAAGAACATATTTACGGCGATTTCACAACTGTTTAATAGATATGTATCTTATTACATGTTTGTTACACCTCATTAAACATACTATTCAATTGGTATTTATTTAACATGCAGTAAATGCTGCGACCCCCTCAGCCCAGCGGATGGGTATGAGGATCTTGGCCAAGTATCAATCCTCCCCTTTGTCCTGCAGGAGCCTGCTGTTGCCGCAGTCTGGTGCCTTCCTCCTTTGCAGCAAGACACTGACAGTTTCAAGTTGGGACTCCGGCCGAGATTGGATTGTATGCTGCATCCAGGGCTACCACTGGGCTGCTGCTGGCAGCGATCCCACCTCTTCTGGTGTCATTCACCAAGTAGTCACCCCCAAAAGGGGCATGTCCTATATTAGCTTTCCAGACCGTATGTGGAACTGTGATTTTTGGAGTCCCATGACTTCTCTCGGAACTCACCACCTCAACTCAACGTGAAGGAAAATTATCCAGGAGGCGTCCTAGCTGCTATTCGTGACAACAGCTGGAGCATTTTAATGGAAGCATCGGTAAATGAACTAGATGACACTGGGATACTTTTTGAGCCCATTGGTTCATTTCAGCTCTCCCTTGCCCAGTTTCATAGCCCCTAGTTCATCTCAGAGTCCTTGTTTCACAGATCACCGCTTGCTCAGTTCATTTCTAGTAAGCCTAGTGTTCTACAGCCACTTGGGAAGTAATGATACATTTGAACCCTGAAAAGGGTGTAGACCAGAGCAGTAAAGTATCCAAAGGCAAGTTACTTTTTTCTGTTTGGGATTTTCTGGCCACAACTTTCGGCTCCCTTCCAGCTTCACTTTCTCCAGAGGCAGAGTCTGAGGGAAAATTCTGTGCTCTCCTTAAGTTCTTCAGACTTCTTGCACGGTTTGCAGGATCCTCAATAAATGCATAGAAGCTGCAGCAGCTCATCTGTGAGGAAAGTTTTCCTCCCAGAAAGCCACAAGATTTAGCTAAACAACTGATTACAAACTGGGAATTGAAATGGTTTCTGTGAGGGGCAGGAGGTAATTTAGTTCCACGCCATAAATAACGGATTAAAAAGCTTAGCTGACGCTATAAATTAAAAATGTGAAACTAATTATACCAGCCTCGTAAAAGCGAAACAATCAAATCATAACCCAAGTATGTGATGTGACAGCATCCACAGTCTATGACAGGACATGCAGGGGCGGAGAGAACCCGGTAATCAGACAAGAATCCTTCCCCTAGCCCAGAACCACAGTCCCATTTCCATGTTGCGAAGCAAAACAGTAGTAGTTTTGTTGTTCTCTCAATCCGTTTTTCATGACGACAGTTCATCCTTCCCTTCTCCACCCCTTCAGTGCAGATGCATTACTCAAAAAAAGGAAAAAAAAGCCTAAAGAAAACCCACCCAAACCCAACAACCACAGCTGCACTGAACACTGCTCTGTCAATTCAATCCAGATGAGTGTGGAAGGCAGCTGCTGCCAAGGCTATAATTCAACGAAGAATCCCTGAATGTTCCACCCGCCAACTACAGTTGGGAATGTCTGACCAGAGCTTTCTTCCCACTGGAAGTTCTTGGGTACGACCAACGTTGAAGGGCTTGGGCTGAGTCTCTCGTGGATGCCTCTACTACAGGTGCTTTCTCCATTCTTTTCAGGCTATTAAGTCCTTCTGCTCCTCGAAGACAACTGTGTTTGTCGGACCAGTAATCGGTAAACACCATGGTCTAACTGACTTGGACATTTTACAAGCTGTTCTAGCAAAATGGGCTCAAACAACCTCTGAAAACTTGAGTGGAGTTTGACAGTTCACCAGAGTGGGGGACTCTGCATTTCCACATGACAGCAAAATGTCTGTTTTGGGCAGGGAGCTTATGGTTGTGGATGGTCCTTTTTTTCTACCTTTGCTTCCAAATATTTGCTTTTGTCAAATTGAGTGCAAATTCTTGGTTGACTGTCAGTAGACTGAGTCTACCTCATCCCTTATCTTTATAGCCCTTTTCTCAACTCCTTGTTGACAAAACAAAATGGAGGGAAAATTGTTTGAGTTGAGCCCTAGTGCATCAGTTGAAATCAGCTTCCTTATGCAACACAGCTCCAATTTTCAGTTTAAAGGGAATCAGTAGTTAAGCAAATGTTATTGGAGATTCCAAAGATAAGCTTCTAACAGCAGAAACACTGTCCGCTTGCCTTTTACTCCCCCTCCTTACTCTAATGTTGACTTAGTGGAAGTCTCCCATTGAGGAAAGAAGAAAACAGGCTGGAGTCTGATTTTTCCCAGGTGAATTGGTAGCAGTTTTGCCAATAATAATGTTGCTGTTTTTTTTGGCCTGTGAATGTTTTTGGCAGAGTCAGATGAGTGGGCCCTGCAGCCCTCAGATAGATCGATGCTATCGATCTTAGAGGCTCCGTGTCATTTCCAAGGGATTTGCTAAAGAAGCTACTTATGTCCCTTTTTCATTTTCACCAACTCATTACCAGCTGCTGCTGCTCACTGCCTTTAAGCAACACCTGGAGTAGTGAAACCTGGTGGCCCTGTCTCTCCTATTTAGGTTTAGAAATGCCTTCTTCCAAAATGAAAACAAAACAAGAAACCAACCAATTGGAGTCAAATGCTGAAGTCAGTTACACCAGCATACAGGGTTTTTTTTTTGTTTTGTTTTAAAAAGGGCAGCCTGGCCCTAGCCTAAGCAATTGATCCCCTGGCTTAACTTTTAAATTAAGACCATTGTAAATTTGGGAACTTGAGAAGAGATAGAGAGGACACCCATAATCCTTTGCAAATGTCAAGTGCCTCTCAATATTGGTTACTTTTCAAAGGTAGCTAGGTTACAATGTACCGTGGTAATGAAAAAGCCCCGTCAGGCCCACTCCATAGGGTTTCAGTCAATATACATAATATTATTGGGCTTTGCAAGGATTAAAGGTTGTTTCTCTCACAGCCTCACAATAGGTTGATCTCTCCTGCTGCAGGCACAAAAGGGGCCTTCCTGTTTACAGAAGAGTACACAAAATTTTACGCAGAAAGGGATCCAAACAACCCATTTGGAACCTCCCCCTGCTGGTGGGTTTGAAGTTATACTAAAATGCTCTCATGCCCATCAAAAACAAGCCCGCATTTGTCTTCAAAAAAAGCTACATATAGGTTTGCTCTGCTGACTGACCTTGGTGACTTCCACCATTTACTCACTACTCCTGGGATAAAAATCATCTGGAGTCTCAATCCAGTCTCTCTCCAAACATTAAAGGTTTTGGTGCTTTCTGGGAACGGGATGAGCATATTACTATTACAGGACAAGCTGGAAGCTCAAGGGGCTCCAGCCTACCAACTAAGTTTATTATATTGTACTTTTGCAAGTGCTTAGCACAGCGCTCTGCACACAGTAAGTTCTCAATCAATACAACTTATTGATTGATGGAGTCATTTTATGTCCAGGAATGTCACTGATTATTGTTGCACTGTACTTTCCCAAGTGCTTAGTATAGTGCTCTGTACACAGTAAGCGCTTCATAAATATGCTTGAATGAATGTCCACATGGGTAAATAATATTAACAGTGATGGTATTTGACTATGTATCAAGCACTGTTCTAACCGCGGGGGTAGATACAAGATAATAAAGTTGGACACAGTCCCTGTTCCACACGGGCTTCCAGTCGCCATTTTATAGATGAGGTAACTGAAGCAGAGAGGAGTTGAGTGACTTGCCCAAGGTCACACAGCAGACAAGTGACAGAGTTGGGATTAGAACCCATGATCTACTGACTCTCAGGCCCGTGCTCTATCCACTACGCCATGTATGCCCCAGTAAATAATCCTGGGTTGGTTCCAGAGGCCTGATGCTTCCACCGCTGAAGCCATGCGGGGATGTAGTCAATCAATCAATCAATTGTAATTCCTGAACACTTACTGTATGCAGAGCGCTATACTAAATGCTTGGGAGAGTACAATATAACAGAGTTTGGTAGACATATTCCCTGCCCACAAAGAGCTTGCAGTCTAGAGGGAGAAGGAGACAATAAAATCAATTAGGGATGTGACATAAGGGCTGTGGGGCTGAGAGTGGGAAAAGTAAAGGATACAAATCCAGGTGCAAGAGTGACACAGATGGGAGAGGGAGTAGGGGAAATGAGGGTTAGTCAGGGAAGGCCTCTTGGAGGAGATGTGATTTTAATAAGGCTTTGAAGGTGGGTAGAGTGATTAGCTGTCAGATATGAAGGGGGAAGGTGTTCCAAGCCAAAGACAGGACATGGGTAAGGGGTTGGTAATAAGGTATATGAGAACGAGATACATTGATGCACATTTTTTCAGTGTCCAGCCCCTCTGAGATTTAAGTGTATGTTTCCTTGTCAGTGAACCCAAACTTTCCTTATAAATTAGCCGGAGCATAGTGCGTTGCAATCATTATCATCTCATCATCGTCAACAGTATTTTCTCAATGCCTGGGAGCAAAGCAAAGGTACTAGAAATTTGACAAATACACCAAATGCTTTCTATGAAACCAAATGTGTTTCTAGCCCAGTTGTCTATAAACGTATTCTGTTGGCATTTTGGGCTGCAGGTTCTGCTACACTAGCAATCCTTCTAGTACACTGCTTACAATAAATAGCAGTTGATGAAGCTGATGATGATTTTCACAGAAAAATGACCAAGATGCTATTCAGGATCTCTATAAATGCTCTCTTAACTTCCTTGATTAGGATTAGAATAATTTCCCTTCACTTACATTTCCTACAGTGGTTCAAAGTCATGATTTTCTAAGGTCATGGGCACTTCTTTCTGGTTTTTTTTTTTTAACTGAATGCAAAGAAAATGAACACATATAATTACATTATATGTAATGAACACATATAATGGCAAGTGATCTCTTCTATTCTAACCAGCAGCACATTGCGAGAGGAGAGGTTTTTTTGAAACATAAGGTGTTCAAGGAATCTGCTCCTCAGTGGACTGCTCCTGGCCATCTCAGTGCTAGTAGAACTGGAGGCTTTGGGATTAATTCCCCCAAGGAGCTCCAGTTCAGAATAAGAGAGAAGGGCCTGGGGGAAATGTCACTAATATTTAGATTTAGAAGGACTCCCTCCCTTTGGAGAGCAATGGGCCCAATGGCAAGTTCTTATGCCAAATAAGTTCTCCTGCAAGGTTGCATCAAGCAGAAATACAGGGAAAGACTTGGCAGAAATAAGGCCAGAAGGGACTCCTACAGGCAAAAAGGATGCCCAAGTCTCAAGAAAGGAAGAAAGGGAGTGCAGAAGAGCTCCCTGACTGCAGACAGACAAAAGATCAATATCTAAAAGCTGGATAACCAGAGGATTCGTAATTCTTGGGAGACTGAGATTTGGAAAAGGAATAAAATAAACCTGGGACAGGGGTTAGGGACAGGACTTAATACTTGGCTTTGCCTACTTTTGGCATTTGTGGTTTGGCAGTTCCAGTGCTGGAATCTATTGACCCACTTGAAAACCTTCTCCTCTTCTCACCCTAAGTTCCAACCCAACTCTGGTCGTTATTCAAATGAAAGGCTCTCATGAGTCATTCCTAACCTAGACCCCTCAAGGAAAGCCTTTCTGGATCCAAAATTCATTTTTGCAGCATATCATTTACATTTTCTATTGCCCTTTGCTTAAACTGAATATTTGAAACACATGGCAAATATATTGATAAGAATTAGATACTGTTGTACCAAAAAACCACAATGGATCCTATCACCTTTGCTAGATATTCTCTGTCCCTAATACGGGTGAGGCCTGGATAAGAGGCCTAAAATGGCTGGGGAGAATAGACCTCAGAGAAAGCTGGTCAGAAAGGTGAAAGGCTTTTTTGAAGATGCTGAATTTAAGTTATTTCACTTTCTGAAAGAGACTCTAATCTCAGACAAAATTAATACCACTGGGATTGACCTGGATTTTTTTCTGGTTGCTTTTACGTGTATCCAAGTAACAACTTACACGACTCTCCGTAGCAGACGTGAAGATCTGAAGTGGAGATAAGGATATTTCCTTTAGCACATTCAGAGGGGATTGGCTAATGAGGGAGGGGATTTCTGGCCTTCTCGAAATGATTGAGGCCCAGCTCCGCCAATATAGTGCTTCATATTAAAGGAGTTCATGGGACATTGCAGGCTAGAGAAGTCGTTCGTCACATATATTTAAAGTTGAATTTACCGATATTTTATGGTATTAGATATTATTTCTATTAACATTTTATGCTGAAATTACAGAATGATTCGTGAGTACTGAATTTTTGATTGCTTTTACACTTGCTGGGACACTATTAAAGTTGATTTACGTTAATAGCACTGTGAGAAGATATTAACAATGAAATTTCCAAAAGCACTTAGCATCCCATAATTGGAGTTAAATGACAAAAAAAATGAGGGGATAATAAAGTAAAGAGAGAAGAGGAGAGCGGAAATTTTGACAATGCTACCTTTAACCTGTGGTTTTCAATATTTTTTGAGGAAGGTTGTCTTTTGAAATGACGAAATAACCAATCAGGTGAGGGGACAATGATTTATTCATGGGACCTCACACTGCCAATCAGAGAACTTGGTCAAGATCAGTGAAGGTACACTGGCACTGCTGAAGACAGACAGTTTTTTGAGTGGAGATTCAGACTTTTGTGCTCTTGTTTTTCTCTTTCTTTGGAAGCTGAATGACAATTCTGGGTTTCTTAGAAAATTGTTGATTCACTCCTGACTCCCGGGTGGCTTAGGAGTAGAGTTTGGAGAACGGCAAAGACAAAACTAAATTGAAAGTCTAAAAAGATGTTTTATCTTCAGTAGCTCCCAAATCCTAGCTAACCTGGCTAGACTGAGAACTTATCTTCACACCACTATTACTTGATTCCAACCTCAGAAAGACATAGATGGTGAGCCACGATACAAGAGGCAGTATAAGAGGACTTGAATTTGGTTTTGCCTTCTTTTTTTGAAGCTAGTGCATTTTGTTCTAATGAAGACAAAAATCTGTCTGACTCTGGGGCTTAATTGTTGGATTTTTGGGTTGTCCTTCCTGGCCCTGGCTTAGTCAAATACCTGGGGAGAAATACGGAAGCCCAGTTAACTTAAGAGCAACAATTTGAGGCTAGTCTAATAACATTCCTGGAGGTGAGCATTTTTTGGCTCTGCAATACGGGAGCCTCTGTATGATGAGCAAAGCTTAATCTGGGAAGGAGAACACAACCTACTTTATTATTACTGGGAACCAATATAGATGTTTAATGACAAGTTTTCTTCAGCTGTCCAAATAATTGAGTTATTCAACTTCTCTCTTTAACATCAATAACTTCTTTTACTACTGCCCCAAGCAAGAATCTTATTCCCCTAGCAAATGAAGATTTTTGGTTTATCTCCAAGACCCAGCCCAGTTTAGTTTTATTCTTTTCTGTTAGAGCTAGACACTAGACTAGATACTGTACAAAGAAGACTCTCTGGACAGTGAGAATGGTTACGCTCTGGAAGAGGGTACAGAAGAAAATTAAGGAGGTTTCCCTCCTTAGTAAAGTTTAAAAATCTGCCCAGGAAAGTTGGGTGTAGAACTAATTGAAGCAAGGGGATCAATGAGGCAATATGTCAAAAATGTCATCTTCATCACATTTGAGTCCCTTGAAGCTCCTTGAGAGAAGTTTTCAACTGGGCCAAAATTCAATTTAAAGGGATTTTAAAGTTATGATTGGCTGAGAATGGGACTACTTTTAAATTCACTAATCAAGAGTATTTAGGGAACACTTTCAAAGATAAAGATCTAGAACACAGAGACAAAAAACATGGAGAAACAGTCTTCTAGAATGGGAAGATTGCATTCCCTCTCATCTCCCTAATTAAAATTTTTGTTTTTTTTCTCTATTTGAGTGGAAAGTAACCCACACCTTTGCTCAAAACGCATACCCACCGATTTCTGGTTTAAGGCTCAAAAAATAAATGAGACTAAGTCACTTTTGACAATTGATTTGTTCTTTTAGAAGACAAGGTGATGAGTCTAAACAAGTGTAGCTATACCAATATGTAGTTGTATATTCATTTAAAATGAGGCAAAACCTGACTGCAGCTAACTCAAATGTCAAGAGGTCTCAAACTGGTGAGAGTAGATTTTAATGGTTAACACAAAATCTAATTGAGATTTATCTAATCTAAGGTTTTCTGTAGATCCCCCTCCCTCCCTTTTAAATTGTAGCTAAAAATAGTAGAAAATACAAGACTCGTTTTCTTGGGTAACTCAGAATTCCTCTGGAAACCCTGGGTAATATGTTGGTTCAGTATTTCCTCATAACTCTTAACCCACTTAAGAGAGCATCTTAGGTTCTCTTATTGGGAGCCTGCAGTGGTTTTGAAGAAGCCAAATAGGGGTATTGACATGGCACCCCACTTGGAAACTGAATCACTTTTACCTGAGGAACCACTAAAAATATGGTCTTGGGGATCGACTGAGTTATATTCTCACTTGATTTAAGGTAAAAAAGAAAATTGCTAAAGATTGGAAATTGGTAAATAAATGAGAGTTGAATAGATACATGAATAAATAGAAAAATAGATGGATAATATACGTAGATGAATTAATAGATACACAAATGGATGGACAAGTGGATGACAGATAAATAGAAAAATATTCAGAGATCAATAACTGGTCAGAAAAATGGATAGCTATATACATATGAATGAACAGGTGACTCAGGAGCAGAGAATAAATAGTTGATGTATCAGTGAATCATATTTGATGACTGAATGGATATTGTAGATTAATGAATGTGAAAAGAGAGACAAAGGGCCGGATGGAGGGCAGAGGAGTGGATATAAAGATAACAAAATGCTAGTGTCCAGCTAGCAGGTAGTCTCTCACCAGTGTGGGAAGTTTACAGAGAGCTGCCTCTGAATTCCGAAGCCACACTGAAATACCTATGTTTACCTGGGAACTGGGAGAAACCAATGGCAAATAGTTTTACTGATCCTCCATCCAAAATTGCCTTGAGGAAGGCAGGATACGAGAAGGAATGCTAGGGTGAATTTCACAGTGAAAGCCCTGAAAATCACTTGGGGAACCCCCAAAAGCTCCAACTCAGTTGCCCTTGAATCATATTACCCCTAGAGTGCTCAAAACTAGCCCACCTGGGCCCCTGAGCTCCTGAAAACTTTAGCAGAGGGCATTGGTGATCCACTGGATCAATCCTTCATGGGACATGAGGCCCATTCTGTTTTTACCTCTTCTTTATTTCTGATATTCACATACACCTCCACTGGCGGCCCTGCTCTTGAAGCCCTGGTGCTGTAATTAATCCATGTCACAAGAAGATGTAGTGTCGGCAGAATTTATGACTGGGTCTGAGCTGCTGTGATGAGCAGGGGCACCTCAGCCCCTTGTGATATAAATGCCTCCGCTAATTGGATTGCTGGAGCTAATCAGAAGCCAGAGAGAGAATAAAAAATCAGCGTCCCTCCTGCTGGTCCTAGCTGATAAAGCGGACAGCTCCTTGCAGGAAAGGAGACACTGGAATTGAATCTTCACATAGAGGTCTCACTCTAGATTGCTATCTCAAAGGTTACTCATACTTCTGTCAGGAGGCCAGGAACCCAGCTCATGCAGAGAAAATGGAACCCGATGAGGAAAGGCCTGGAGTTTTCCAAAGGAGATTTTACTATCAAATTATAAATATGTAGAAAGGCAGAGAAAAGAGAAAGGGAAGTATGGGATGGTTCAGGAGTGAGGGTGAAAGGAAAACACCATACCAGTGATCTAACAAAGGCCTGGAGTTTACAGTGACTCAAGAGGCCCCTTTCTGGGCAACATGAAAGACAACTAATCAACATGAGTGAATCAGCACACTGTCCCCTTTGGATTAAAGCTCCATGGGCATATATGGCGAGTGAGAGATATGATGGTCTTATTTCTTCAGTTTTTTCAGCCCTATTTCCCTGGAAATCGAAGAAGGCAGGGAGAGCTTCAGTAGAGAAGCGAATTCCAAGCCCGGGAACCAAGGTGCAGAGGGAAGAACTGGAAAAACTGCCAAGGTGGGGGAACTGGCTTCTATCACCGGATTGCCACCACAGAGTGGCTGAGGGGGAATGAGGCCTCCTGAGAAATCTGCAATTCCCTCCCAGTCTTGACCACCAAGGTTGTTCTTGGATGGGGCTGGTGATACAAGTCACATTGGGCTGAGGCATCTCATCTTCCCCTGGGAGGACAAACAGCTCTTCTCGTCTGGCAGCAATCAGTGCCTGATCCGGGGCACGGGCTGGATCTTGGTGGTCTATACCTCTGAAGGCAGAGACAGAAGATGCATACAGATTCCCAGCTGTAGACAACACTTTCTCAATCTCTGGTGTCACCAAGTGCCCGGTCATCACCTTCCAATTCCAGGCCATGGTGCCCGTATAGCCTCTTCTACTGTTCTCTTGGCTCTGGGAGATTGCTTCTTCCTATTGCCCTTGTTTTCTTCTCGATCCCCCCTCTCCAAAAGCCCTGCCTTGGAGGTAGAGCCTCAGATGCCATAAGCATGCAGCAATCCCCCTTTGCGCACAACAAAGACTTCTTTTCTTTTTTATCTTTTGGGCGACACGATAAAAAATAACCCTGTATTTATGCAAATTGCAAAGTAGCGTGTGATAATGAAAACAAAACAGTGCTGGCCTGCAGCCAAGACATGGCACTGACGGGGGCTCCCGACCATTTGGTTTCTGATTCTTCGGGGAAAGCAGCTGTGGAGAAATGAAAATACAGAACACCCCCTCGCGCGCGCAGACACACGCTCATCCACACACATTCCAGTACCCGTCACCTCGGAGTCAGCGAGACTTGGGATCCGGGTACGGTTCTGCCTACAGCCGCTGCTAGAATCACCCTGTCGTCCCCCACGAGCCTCCCTGCCCCCCGTCCATGAATCCCTTTCAGGAATTTACAAACATTTTCCACAGATCAATATCTGTATTGATTATTCATTGTGAGTGAGTCGTGTGTCTTTGGCGATCCAGCTTGGCAGAGGGAGAAGCCAAAGGCTGCCGCAGTAAAAAAAAATAACAGAAGGCGAGTGGGACCCAGCTCTTGCTGGGTTGGCTCCTGTCGGCAACACAGAGACGGAAGGAGAGGAAGAAAGAAAGAGAAAAGCGTAAAAACCCGAAGAAAGATGGGGGAGGAAGAGAAAGAGGGAACGCTAGCAAGAAAGACAAAGTCACAACTGGAAAACTGGTTCCGGGGCACGTTGGTAGCTTGGGGAAAACCCAGCCTCGTGTATGCTGTTACGTGCACAGATACAGTGGACTTATTGCTCTGGGAGTGAAAAGTGACTCACAGTTTTGGTATCTGCTACGTAAGAGCATTGGGGGGATTCCTTGGCTTGCTGACAGGAAAGGAAGAAAGCAGCAGCAGTGAGGTAAAATACGATTCCTTCCTACTGCCTTGCTGAGGATATGCAGTCGCCTGGGCTGACTTGAACAGCTTGCTGCTCTCCTATGGCATGCGGAAGGAGAATAATTAAAAGGGCCAGCATCACTTACAAAGTGAGTAAACACAAAGCCTTTCAAAACGTGCTCTCCAGCTAATGAGAAGCTGTAATTTCTTATACTTCAAGGCAAAACAAGACAGTGATGGGGCTCAGTGGAGTGTGTGTGTACGCATGGATGTGTGTGTGTGTGTGGTGTATATGTGTATGTGGGTGGGGGGTTCAGCTAATTGTTGGCAATGTTTAAAAAAGGGATTACGGGAAAAGACAGTGAAATGATGACAGGAAAACAACTTGGACCAGAGCCAAAAAAAAAAAAATTCAAGGAAAAGCAAGTCTGCAGCTTCGAGAAAGCATCGGTCGCTTCTGTCGGGGGCTTGGATAGGGGCTACCTGTACTTCGCAGCTGTGCATGGAATACTGCCCTGGCAGAGGGGACAGAGCCAAAGGGACAGACCACTAGCGTGCCCAGAGACTCGAACGGAGGAGTGCAAGGTTGCAGAGTTGTGCTGCATTCTGAGCTGAAAAACCTTTTCTTGCCTGTCAGTTGGAGCTTCTTGCTTGCCCAGAATCGCTTTTTCTATTAAAAACATCCCCCAAATCTGCTACATGACAGGAGGAGCTGCTGATTCTCCTGTTTGCCTCCTGGGAGCTGCTGCGGCATTACAGAAGCATACTGAAAAAAGGGAGGCTCAGGAAATTAAGTTTTCCATTGGCTGGTGATCTGGCAAAACATTCCAGGTAATCTTCTCTAGCATCTGGCTCTGCCTGAGGGGGCTGCTTTTGGAGACAGCCTCCACTCCGAGCCCTTCACCTATGGCTTGGGAAGTCCAGACAACTCCAAGATTGGGACTTGCAATCCAGATGTTCCAAGCACATATGAAAAAGTGATAACCCAATGGAATAAAATGAGATGGATTTTCCTTCTGGGTGTGTGGTGATTTCTCTGAGCAGTGAAAACTAAGCGCTACTGAGGTTCTTTTTCACCTGAATGTGGTGGGGCTTTTTTAGGAAGCCTGGGAGCGTGGGGGTCTAATAGAGAAGCTTTCATTCTTTTGCTTGAGATTTTAACCTTCAGGCTACTTCATGATTTCTGACTTCTGGCCCATTCCACTCAGTTTCCTCAGCAGAAAAAAAAATACATTGTCTGCAGAAATAAGCCCTGGGGACCCAGAGAAGGAAGTATTAGTCAATCATGGATGGATTTTGCACGTTTCGTTTCTCCAACACTTACAGAAAGCTGTCTGGATTGTATTTGTGTGTGCATGAGGTGTGTGTGTGTCTGTGTGTGTGTATGCTTCTCAGAGTGTTTGTGTATGTGTGTAGGTCTGAGGAGAGAGAGAGGATGGGAGAGAAGTGGAAACAGACAGAATGTTTGGGTATTTATGTTATTCATGCACTGAATTTTCAATGCTGCCAGGCAGACACCCATCCCTGTGCTCCAGAGCTCTGGAGAGCCTGCACAGACCTGATCTGAATGTTAAATGCAAAAGACTAAATTAGCATACTAACCAAGTCATGTCAACCCCTAGCAATCAGTAAATGGCCGTCTTCTCTCTCTAATGCTGGTGCAGCCGAGCACGCCAGCCACTTAACCGTGTCCTCTGTCAGATCCTTTTTTTGTGTGTTTGTTTTTTGTTTTTGTTTTTTGATGAAAGACTGGAAATTCATTAATGAGGAGGGAAGGAAGGGCTTCAAGGAATTGTAATGAAAACAAATGACCCTCTTTTAACATTGTGACGGCCGAAAAGAGGAGGCTTACTGCTCTGGGACTGGGGGAATAGAAAGCCCCACAGCCCAGAGAAACATTTGTGCAGGGCTGAGAAGTGTATTGGTCAGGAGTAACTTACTCCTGCCTGGGGTTCCTGTGTATTTGCTCCTATGTGAGGGGCAGCCTGTCCCTAACAGATGTGCGCTGAGAAAAACCATGATGTGGGGTTTTCTATCGAGTCCAACTGGAGAGAAGGGGCTGGCACCAGCTAGCCAGACCGGTTCCTTTCAGTTGCTCCCGGACTGGCCACTCAGCCTCTAATTATCAAAGGTTCTGACCTCTGCAAAGGCAGGAAGATTCTTCTTAGATCGTCTGGCCAGCTTCCCCAGCTTCTGAAATAACAAGCATTCTTCTTGTGGGCTAAGCGTTCAGGGCATCCCCTTAAGGAAGCTGCTCTTATTTTGATCTATACCACACCAGAGAAAGCACCGAGTAAAAGGTCCGATTTCCATTCTAGTGTACACTCTCAGCTGCGGTGAGGGAATTCTCCCTGCCAACAGAGACGCTGGCGTGGAGCTCCATGTTCCGGCCAGAGACGTTCTGCTTTCTAGTTTCCCATGGTAGGCACTCATTCCACAAAAATGCACCGGTCCCCTCCACCTCCAGGCCCTGGGGGGATTTTGATCAGGAGAGCTTAGCCTGATTGCCTTACCCTCAAGAAGGAGGAGAAAAGTATGAGTAACCAAAGCAGGGGATTTCATCAAGCAGTCTGGATGGTAAAGGTCATGGGAGGTAGAGTCTATTTTTCAGCTAGGAGAACAGTTAATTTACAACTGTAACTCGGGGGACGGAATGGTCTCTTCTCTCTGCTTCATGTTGGCGTGTACATCCTGATATTTTACCCGTGTGCAAGTCACAGGGTTCCATCGCCTCCCTATATCTGATGGTTTTTCTCTCTAAGTCAGAACTGTGAGTCCTGTTTCTCGAAGGAATCACAATCGATGAATCCATGTCACCATATCCTAGAGCGATGACCTCCATTAGGATTTCTCCAAAGGCCACACCCGGGTTTACGGAATAGTTAGGAAGGCCACGGGTATGTTAGCAAATCATCCACAAATAATTTACATACACCTCCATAGACTTTAAGCGATTTTCAAGCTAAAATTCAATTATAGCTACTCCTGAGGAATCATTTTGTGATTTTTTTCTAGTTTCTGCTCCTATTCACTCACTCAAGCTCATTGAACCAGATCCTGTAGGTCAGAATTATATGTCCGAGAGGACCAGCCAAGTCACAAGCAGGGTGAAGGGTGACAGAGAGGTCCAGGGGGACTCTTTACAGGGCCCCTGGGTCACGTTCTAAAGAACGATGCCCTCGAGCCTATGACAAACCTAGACAAACCTAGCTATGGTGCAGGGCATGTTAGCCGTATGTCCAGGGAAAGAAAGATCATGCTTGTTTCTCTGATCCATTCAATTCATTCTTCAGTATTCTCTTCAGGGTCCCTTTCCTTCTCAAACCTAAATGCTGAAGGTGGCAGCAGGGATGTCAAGGAATATTACTGTTCTTCGGTCAAATGTTTTAAGTATTTTCTTTATCTGCCAGACCTGAGGCATGCTGATTTCCTAGGCTAAAGTGAGAACTAGGCTGGGAAAAACAGCCTTACCTGTGTAAGCGTTCCCCACAGTGAAGAAAGGACTTCCTATTGTGCATTTCCCACCTGCTTCAATTGTGACTTCTTTAAGGTAAGACACCTCACACTGGGAAGAGCCCAAGGGTTTACACTGATGTTGTAGAAAACTTTGGCTTTAATTAAAGACTGTAAGCACAGATAAGTTTCCTTTGCCTCTGCGCTGGTGGGAGCTAACACACCAAGGAATGGCTCGGCAGGGCTGCCAGCCAGTTAGACTTTTGCCCTTAGATTGTGTCTATACTCATTCATCCCTACATGTTCATTTTTCTCTTGAAACTGCGTATAGCTGCCACACTAGAAACAATGACGGTTACGGCAAATGTACCCTTAAAAAGACACAAAGCAAAATGAAAGAAAAAAAGCTTCCCCCTTCCCGCCCCCAACACAAAGCCTGATTTCTTTTATTGTATAATTGGCCCGTTTGTATCGTCTTGTACTCCACATGAGATGGCAAGCTTTTGGAGGGCAGGGACCTAGCTGTAATTTATTTCATTGTCTGTCTCTTGGCTAGATTGTAAATTCCTTTGGGGCAGACAGGGATCCCATCTTCTACCTCTAATGTACTTTCCCAAGCACTAGAACAATGCACTAGAACAGTAGAAAGGCACGCAAAAGGTGATCAATAAATGGTACTCTTCTACTGAACTTTGCACACCGCAGGGCACTCAGTTAAATGTTTATCATGTTGTTGTTGATAACAATAATAAAGGTTCGTGACTGTGTTATCCAATTTGTAAATGTGTTATCTGAATCAAAATGAATCTCTTTCTTGTGTATAGATATATATAGTATATATATATAGTGTGAATATATATATAGTACACAGCATGGCTCAGTGGAAAGACCTCGGGCTTGGGAGTCAGAGGTCATGGGTTCTAATTCTAGCTCTGCCGCTTGTCAGCTGTGTGACCTTGGGCAAGTCACTTAACTTCTCTGTGCCTCAGTTACCTCATCTGAAAAATGGGGATGAAGACTGTGAGCCCTATGTGGGACAACCTGATTACCTTGTATCTACCCCAGTGCTTAGAACAGTGCTTGGCACATAGTAAGTACTTAGCAAATACCAACATTATTATTATTATTATAAACATACTGGTCCAAAACGTACCCTGATTTCAGATCACTTTCTCTGTATGATATCCAGCAACTTTCCCCTTGAACTTTTACCTCCAGTACTTAGTTTCATGTTGCAACTGCAAAGGTAATAAATCTGGTGCAAAATTATAAATCTGGCACAGATACAATGCAGAGCTCATCATCAACAGGAGGAGTAATAGTTGAGCTTTACTTTTCTAAAAATGGCATTTTTTAACTACTTACTGTGCCAGACACTAGATTAAATGCTAGGTTAAAGTCAAGCAAATCAGGTTGGACACAAAGTCTCACATGGGGCTCAGTTTTAATTCCCATGTTACAGGTGACATAACTGAGGCACAGAGAACCGAAATGACTTGCTCCAGGTGACTGAGCAGACAAGTGGAGGAACTGGAATTAGAACTCGGGTCCTTTGACTCTTTCCACTAAGCTATGTGCAGAACATTTTAGAAAGTGTTTGGGAATGTACAATCCAATAATAACAACAATAATAATAATTGGGTTATTTGTTAAACTCTATGTGCCAAGCACCATACTATGCACAGGGGTAGATACTAGATAATCAGGTCAAACACAGTCCCTATCCCATATGGGGCTTGCAATCTAACTAGGAGGAGAACAATTACTGAATACCATTTTACAGATGAGGAAACTGAAGCACAGAGAAGTTGACTGACTTTCCTAAGGTCAGCCAGCAGGCAGGTGGTGGAGCTAGGATAAGAGCCCAGGTCCTCTGACTTCTAGGCCCATGTTCTTCAACTAGGACTTCAACAAGTTTACAATCTATTGGGACATACAGGCAGACACAGATTGTATATATACATTTTATGGAAACAAGAGGGAAAATATAGATACAGCTAATAAAAACAAAGGCAAGCAGAAAATGAATGAGTGATAAATGATTGGATTCAATCAACATCCACATTAGAGGTGTTTTACCTATGTGTGATAATGGGTAAAGTCATATCACTTTCTTAGCCCAAAAGAATCACTTGTGAAAACTGCAGTCAGCTGTGTTCATTACATCAATCTGGCTGGGTATTTATCATGAACTTTTTAATTTGAGATCATGGATTGATTTTTTAAATTTATTCCATTCTCTTTTTCTAAAGTCATTATGTAATTCAGGAACGGAAAACTTTCAAAGATTAAATTAATGACCTTGGTATTGGGTAGTTCATTTGTCTATGTAACCCAGGTCTGGAGTCTCTGTAGAAGACCTCTAAGATTTTTTGCCACTTCCTTTTATGTTTTGACTGCTTTTTGAAACCATTCTCTTGGCCTGCAAAGTATCTATGCTACTTATCTAAATACTGGGAGAAACATGTTATTAATCTAAAGAATTTCAGAAACAATTGAGCCGTAAGATTTCCAAACTGCTCAGTATCTATTTTGGTAGCGCAGACTTGCATCTAATATGTAAATAAAAATCCTCTGGATGGGAATATATTCAAGTTGGAGTTTCAAATAAAATCTGACTAAATAATCAAAGAACTTTCTTGAAACTACTCATTTAGATGCCTCAAAGAAAGAGTTAAAGTGCACTCGGTGTACATACCAAATATCAATTCTTTGAAGTGGCTCCATTAAAAATGTGGAGAGAATTTAAAAGCCCCCAAGTAAAATATCCTTCATTATTAATGATTATGATGATGATAATAATAATAGCAGTATTTGTTAAGAACAAAGCTCTGTGCTATGCACTGGTGTAGATGCAACATAATAATACTAGTAATGATGATAAAAATTTTGGTATTTGTTAAGCACTTACTAGGTGCCAAACACTGTACTTAGCACTAGAGTAATTACAAGGTAATAAGGTCCCACTTGGAGTTCACAATCTGAGTAGGAGGGAGAACATTCATTCAATTCATTCATTCAATAGTAATTATTGAGCGCTTACTATGTGCAGAGCACTGTACTAAGCGCTTGGAATGTACAAATCGGTAACAGATAGAGACAGTCCCTGCCTTAGATGGGCTTACAGTCTAATCAGGGGAGACCGACAGACAAGAACAATAGCAATAAAACTATTGCAGGTAGAGATCAGGTATTGAATCCCCATTTTACCAATGAGTGAACTGAGGTCCAGAGAAGTTAAGTGATTTGTCCAAGGCCATTCAACAGGTACATAGAGGAGCCAGGCTCAGAACTCTGCCTTTTCTGACTCGATTACACTCACCACTCCCAGAGATCATGTTTGGGAATAGCAAAGTCAAGTATATGGAAAGTTTCGGGGGCTAGGCCTGGACCTTTGACGGAGGCCTTGGACGGGTTCTGGAGCCTCATCTCCTAAAGGGAGAAGTGCTTCCTGGAGTTGCAGAAAGTCAGGAGCCTCAGAGCGAATAAGGAACACTGGAAGTCTGGAGCTGGAGGGAGCAGCGGTAATAAGAAGTGTCCTCCTACAGTATCCGCTCACCTTCCCCTCTGGCCCCTGCCAAGCTCCCCTCTGTTACAGCTCTCTAACTTCTCTGGACAAGACTGGGAGATGGTGGCAAAGTGCTGGTTTTCAGCACTCTGGCACCTCTCCCATTATAAAGTAAGCACTGACACAATCCTTTAGTTCGGCTGGATGGATAATCCTTACTTTAAAACCAGGATGCAAACCCACTGAACTCTCCCTCCGCGTTGTGAGCACCATCAGTTCTATATCCCTCATAATTTTTCAGAGAAATATGATTTGATCTGAGTACATTTGCTACAGTCTGGAATGTATTTCCCCAGTACTTGACTTTTAGTTTACAATAGGTATCAGATGTTCTCTCATAGATTCAGTGTCATATTCTAGCACTGATTATTGAACAAGCTGCAGTTTAGCTGTAATTTGAATAGCTTCAATCGAAACTAAAAACTTGCCAGCTTTTTTTAACACCAGCACTGACAGACATCTTAATTAATCTTTGATGCCTTTGTTTTAGAAATGAGAGTAGAGCTAGAATTTCTTCCTCCACTACCATTAAAAGTTGCTCTAGCTATTAAAGAATCAAGGTGCTTTTTGAGTAACACATTTCTAGTTCCTCAAAGCTAGAATTCAAAAAGTAACCCATAACACACTTCTTCACTGTTTACGAGTATTTTGCTCCTCAGTAACTGAATTCTTCTTTACCAATAACTTTAATTGCATCAATCATTTGTTCTAAAACTGCTCTTTGTCTGTTGAACTGTTCCATCCTTCTGAACTCATGATTGTGAAGGTTAGTGATGACACAGCCAAGAGTTACATGTTTTATGTTACTTGATCCATACAAATATATGACTCCAGTCTGTCATGCCTGAAATAAATTTACTGCAAATAAATTTGTCTTTATTCTATGCTAACCATAGAGAACAAAAAAAAGCCAGCGTCTGGGGAGAATAACCAAGTCAGGGATGTTAAGTTCCAACTTTACAATGAAAGGCAGATTTCCCATTAAAAGGCAAATTCTTCATTTCAAAAGATTGAATAAAATGGTACTTAAAAAAGAATTCCAGCTGGTTAAATTTAGGGCACTGAAAAATGTTCAATCCAAGAATATTTTCTGGCTCTGGGCCCATAGATTTTCATTTGATTATAAATTGGTTAAATTTTCATTCACTTTATGCTCTTGCCCTCAGTATTTTGTTCCTAGACAGGAGAAAAGCAAGGGCCAATAGTCAGGTTGCCTTTAGGAATACTGCCTCCTTTACTTAATGTCCTATTGCAATTTAATCACTGGCAGTTTAAAAATGACCACGCACTTGCTGATACATTTTTGGTGAAAGAAGGTGGAAGAAATGTTGATATCTTTCTTTCACTGTTTTTCCTCTTCAATCATCAACCTGACCCTTTCCCTACCTCTTTTCTGCAGCCCTGCCCATTTTCTTCTCTGAAGCCACCTGTAGAAGGGAGAAAATCCTACAGAGTCTATTTGTTTCCTAGTCTTTGCCATCCAGTTTAGACCTTTTCATGGTTTTTTTTCCTTCCCATTAATCATTAAGACTCCCTTCTTCCTTCCCAGCCGGGTCTTGGCCCGGCCCATTGCTATTCCCCTGGCCTAGGACTTTCCCACATGGATCTCACCCAAGAACCCTGTCCTCTAATGCTGCCCCATTCTTTACTCCCATGCTATTTCTGCTTGGTCACCTCCTTTGCTTTTTATAACTGAGTGGCCCAAGCCTACTCTTGGAACCTCAGTGGGTTTGGACTCTTATGATGGGTGGGCATGGGGAGCGGTCCCTTTCCTGATACTGCATGGCGTGGGCATGCCATAGTTACTACAGTTCAGTCCATGTCACCCCACTCCTCGAGACCCTTCAGGGGTTCCCCTTCCACCTCTTTGTAGAGGAGAGGTTCCTTTGTCATTGGCTTTAAGGTATTAGATCATTAATTCATTCTGTCATATTTATTGAGTACTTACTGTGTGCAGAGCACAATCAGCTCTCCTCATCTTACCTCGCCGATCTCAATCAATCAACTGTATTTCTTGAGCACTTATTGAGTTCAGAGCACTGTACTAAGTGCTTGAGAAAGTACACTCTAAAAGATTTGGTAGGCATGTTTCCTGCCCACAAGGAGATTATTACAGCCCAGACTGCACACTTTGCTCCTCTAACACCAATCTATTCACTGGATATAGATCTCGCCTCTCTCACTTAACCCTTGTAAACACCCTCCTTTTGGCCTGGAACTCCTTCCCCCTTCATATATGACAAACCGCCACTCTCCCCACCTTCAAAGCCTTGCTGAAACCACTTCTCCCGAAAAGATTCCTTCCCCAATTAAGCCCTCGTTTCCTCTACTCCTTCTCTCTCGGTCACCTATGCACTTGGATCTGTACCCCTTAAGCACCCCAGGCTAAATCCCACAGCACTCGCGTACGTAGCCATAATTTATTTTAATGTCTGTCTCCTCCTCTAGACTGTAAGGTCCGCTGTGGGCAGGGAGCTTGTCTCCCAAGTCTATTTAGTTGTTCTCTTCCATATGCTTAGTACAGTGCTCTGTTTACAGTAAGTGCTCAATAAATACCACTGATGGAAACAGAGGGAGTAAAATGGGGATCCTGAAAGCAGATCAGTCACTGATGCACCTGTTGCCCTCAAAACCAGTCTCCATATTTTTGCTTAAGTTTCCATTCGGGCAATCCAGTGTTGTCCCAGAAGTCCAGATCTCTTAGCGGCCTCTCTTTCTGGAGCACTAGCAATACACCAAAGCAAGTTCAGCACTTGCAGATCACAAAGAAAAGGAAGTTGCTTTCTGCTGCTGAAAAAGCTAATCCATTTTTTTAAATTAATGTCTTCTCCTCGATATTTTATTATACTCTCCCGAGGGCTTAGTACAGTACTCTGTACATAGTAAACGCTCAATACATACAATTGATTGATTAATCGAGCCAAGTTGAGTGGAAAGAAAGGTAATAGTCTAGCCAGTACAATGTTAAGGAAGTGGGTTTTAATCCTACCTCTGTCACCTGTCTGGTGTGTGATCTTGATCAAGTCACTTTAGTTCTCTGTGCCTCAGGTCTCTCCTCTGCAAAATGGGGATTCAATGCCTGTGCTCCCTCCTACTTAGACTGTGAGCCATGTGGGACCTGATTATCTTGTATCTTCCCCAGTGCTTAGTACAGTGCTTGGCACAGGGTAAGCGCTTAACAAATACCACAATCAGCATTATCATCATTAAGTGGGGACTGGCTGGACAGAATTCACAGGGACACTCTCAGTGAGATGTAATATAATAATTGTGATATTCATTAAGCATTCACACACTGCATTACGTGCTGGGGTGGATACAAAATAATCAGGTTGGACACAGTGCCTGTCCCACTTGGGGCTCACAGTCTAAATAGGAAGGTGAGCAAGTATTTAATTCCCATTATAAAGATGAGGAAACTGAGGCATCCCCAAAATTAAATGATCTGCCCAAGGTGATACTACAGGCAAGTGGCAGAGCTGGGTTTAGAACCTAGGTCCTCCGAATCCCAGGCCCGTGGTCTCTCTGTTAGGCTTCGCTGCTTCTCCAAAGATCCAAAGCCGAAGTTCTATGTTCAGTCTGGTTTGTTCATTCACATGAAATGGACATCTCACAAACAGCAACATAAAACCTCAGTGGAAATAAACATTTTTCATTAACTGATTGGGAATATGGTCTAATGAGGTGGACCTGAAACACAAAGCATTCTTATTATGTGTTAATATTCTTTTTCTTCCTCTCTCTTCCTTTATCCATCTCTCTCCCCTTTCTTCCCCACAACTTTTGTCACTTTCCTGTTCAGTTTCTCTAATTTGCTGCATTTCTCTTCTATTTCCCTCTCACTTAACATTTTCTGAGACATACCACTTTTCTCCCCATTTCATGTCTTTCAGAGTCTGTGTCAGTTCTCTTTGTCTCATTTGATGTTTTAAGGATCTGGGTCATGTTTGTTATCTCATGTTGAAGGAATCAGGGATTTCTATGTCAATATCCCTCTCTCAACTCCTTCTACTTTAGTCTTTAATAGTTTGATAGAAGTGACTACAATGCTGTGTCTATATTAAATTATAGGATACAAAGGCTTGGAAAAAATTTCCTTCTAACTAGAAATAATGTGGACAACCCAGTCCATGATTTTTAGGATATTCTTAGAACTCAAACAAGAAGATTTTCTTTTCCACCAAAAAATCTTATGTTCCCAATTTTATTTCTGAAAACCAGTGATACATCTATCAGCTTTTATCAGAAGTTTTAACACAACTGAAATGGATGAAATGAGTTCATATAGTACCAGAAATGGGCATATCACTAAATGGAAGAAAAAGTTAAACAACCTTGGTTATTGGACAAGCAGAGAATTGCCATTAGGCCATTTTTGCAAATAAGAAAAGTGAATAAACCTAATCCCTGCCAGGAGGTTAGCAGTAAGCCACACAAATTTGCACAGCATTCTTGCTTATTCACCCATGGTATACTGTTCTTCAATTTAGGTGGATAGTCTAATAGTAACCTGGTTGGTTTTGCACAATGTGAAGCTGAAGTCTATTATGCATCCTTGCAGAGAGATACCCCAAAACAACGTGGCTCAGTGGAAAGAGCCTGGGCTTGGGCATCAGAGGTCGTGGGTTCTAATTCCGGCTCTGCTGCTTGCCATCTGTGTGACTTTGGGCAAATCACTTAACTTCTATGTGCCTCAGTTACCTCATCTGTAAAATGAGAGAAGCAGCATGGCTCAGTGGAAAGAGCCCGGGCTTGGGAGTGAGAGGTCATGGGTTCGAATCCCAGCTCTGTCACTTGTCCGCTGTGTGACTTTGGGCAAGTCACTTAACCTCTCTGTGCCTCAGTGCCCTTACCTGTAAAATGGCCATTAAGACTGTGAGCCTCACGTGGGACAACCTGATTTCTCTGTATCTACCCCAGCGCTTAGAACAGTGTTCTGCACATAGTAAGCGCATAACAAATATCAACATTATTAAAATGGAGATTCAAACTGTGAGCCACACGTGGGACAATCTGATCACCTTGTATCTCCCAGAGCTTGGAACAGCACTCTGAACATAGTAAGCACGTAGCAAATGGCACCATTTTTTTAATCTGGCTGCCCAGGCTTAGAATCACCCCCGAGGTGAATCTGAGTTTCTTTTGGGTGAAACCACTAGAAACCTGGGCTGGAAAGGTGTCCTCAAGACCAGACCTCCAGCCTGAGGAACAGGAGGACACCATAGACTGTAAGCTCATTGTGGACAAGGAACATGTGTACCAACTCTGTTATATTGTATTCTCCCAAGTGCTTAGGACACTTCTTGGCAAACATTAAGTGCTCACTAAATATGACTGGTTGATTGATAGGGCAGTACTGTGCTGGAGATTCAAATGATTCTATTCTAGGGAAGCCAAACTTAGCTGAGGGCCTTTCTCTTAAAGGGATAGCTGCCTGGCAGAAAGACAACTAGTAATTTTGAACCTTCCTTATTACTATGACTGTGGTTTGCTAATAGTTCAAGAGAAAAATGCACATAGTTCAGTGGGTAGGATGTTTGATGGGATGATTTCAAGGTTCCTCTTCTCTGAAGAAGCAAGCACCTGAGCAGTAGGATTGTAGACCATTAAAAACCTCCCTCACTACATCACCAGAGTCTCCTGTCTGGAACAACGCATGCGGGGGACTTGATTATACTGTTGATAGTTTGTATGGCAGCACTAACACTTTCTCAGCTTTGCAAGTCGTGATTCCACTAGGGCCCAGGTGGCAACGTGTGAGTGGGTAGGCAGGGCTGTAGCAAATTTCCCTGTGCCTATGCAGTCTTCACCTATGTTAGCCAGCTACAAGCTGAAGCTGGGCTATCAATCAGTCAATCAATCGTATTTCATTCATTCAATAGTATTTATTGAGCGCTTACTATGTGCAGAGCACTGTACTAAGCGCTTGGAATGAACAAGTCGGCAACAGATAGAGACAGTCCCTGCCGTTTGACGGGCTTACAGTCTAATCGGGGGAGACAGTATTTATTGAGTGCTTCCTGAGTGTCGAGCACTGTACTAACTGCTTGCAAGAGTGCAATACTACAGAATTGGTAGACATGTTCTCTGCCCATACTGAGCTGACAGTCTAGATGGGGAGACAGACATTAATATAAATTACAGATATGGCCGTAGACACTGTGGGATCGAGGCAGGGGTGAATAAAGGGTGTAAATCCATGTGTAAAGGAGATGCTGAAGAGAGTGGGAGAAGAGGAAATGAGGGTTTAATCAGGGAAGGCCTCTTGGAGGAGACGTGCCTTCAATAAGGATTTGAAGGTGGGGAGAGTGATGGGATAAGAAGACGGAGGGAGTTCAGGACAAAGGCAGGACTTGTGCAGTGAGATATACGAGATCCAGGTACAGTGAGTAGGTTGGCGTTAGAGGAGGCTCTTGATTCTCAAAGCAGGGCTTTTTCCACTGGTCCAAGAGCAGGGCTCCTCATAAAGCATCCTGTTGCCAGTCAGTGACAGAATTCTAGGCTGCTAAAGCTTCGTATCCAGTCGTCAGTCAACCAATTAATGTTATATATAGAATATGTACTGAGTGCAACACACTGCGTGAGGCACTGGGAAGCATTCAACAGCAGCCAAACACATGCTTCCTGTTCTCTAGGAGTTTACAGACTGAACTATTTACAAGTAGTGGGAATAGTTGGAAGAACAGAGAAATAGCCAGTAGAACTCTTGTGTTCTCTCCTCACAGTATAGTGCTCTGCACACAATAAGCACTTAATAAAGACTATTACTACTACAAGGGAGGCTGTTGCCTTGACAAAACTTGGAGTGTGAAGAATTAATTGGAGATAGTTTTCTGAAGGAGGTGAGAGAAGGGCTCTTAAGGTAGGGGAAAGCTGTGGTCTGGGGGATTTGAAGTGAAAGGGCATTCCAGGCAGGGGAGAAGTATGAGCTGGGGAATGGGGTACATGGAGGAGAAAGATGTGAACTCTCTGGTTCCATTTATCAAGTGGTGAGTTCTCTATCCCTTTTCCACTATCATTTCTAGCAGGACCGGATCCTAGCTCCTGGAGCTTTGGTGCCAAGTCTAATGGAGAAAATAGTAACTATTTCTCTATACTGGTCTGAACCAGTGAATGTGGCTATGATGGTCCCCAAAGTGGCAACTGTACTACACTGCCAGCCTTGGCACAGGCCTGCCCAAATGCTATCATTTCTGGCTGTCCAGGTGTTGGTAAAACATGCCTATGCAAATATTCAGGCTTATATTGGTGAAGGGGGTGGGGGCAATAATCTTAACAAAAAAGAAATGAGGGAATAGGAAGGCTATTCCAGGAAACTCTTTCTGGAAGTGAGGTTTCCCAGAATCTTCAAAGTTTTCCTAGAATCCTTTGGGAATTTAGAACCTTCCTGGAAGGTGGTGGATCTGCCCAATAGGAGTCTGGGAATGGCTCGGTGAATTAGCGATTAAGGCAGTGCTTTTAAAAGGTTCCTTGTCAGCCTGGGGGAAATCACTTCCTCTCGAAGTGATTGCTGCTCGAGAGTCCCTGCTTCTTCAGCTCAGGCCCCTCCCCCTATCCCAGCTTTCCTGGGTTCCTGAGGCTTTCAGCTTTCCTATTCCCTGTCCCTAAACCCTGAACTTGCCTTCCTGTCTCTCCAGTCTTCCCATAACCCCTTTTAACTTAATATGGTATTTGGTAAGTGCTTTCTATGTGCCAGACACTGTAATAATAATGTTGGTATTTGTTAAGTGCTTACTATGTGCAGAGCACTGTTCTAAGAGCTGGGGTAGATACAGGGTAATCAGGTTGTCCCACGTGAGGCTCACAGTTAATCCCCATTTTGCAGATGAGGGAACTGAGGCACAGAGAAGTGAAGTGACTTGCCCACAGTCACACAGCTGACAAGTGGCAGAGCCGGGAGTCGAACTCATGACCTCTGACTCCGTAGCCCAGGCTCATTCCACTGAGCCACGCTGCTTCCCCTGTACTAAGTGCTGAGGGTAGACACAAAATAATTGGATTGGACACAATCCCTGTCCCACATGGGATTCAAAGTATTAATCCCCATTTTATAGATGAGGTAGCTGAGGCAGAGAGAAGTGAATTGCCCAAGGTCACACGGCAGATAAGTGGTGGAGTTGGAATTAGAACTCAGGTCCTCTGAGTCCCAGGTCCTTGCTCTTTCCACTAGACGAGGACAGCTCCAATGTTGAGGAAAGGTAGTGATGTAGAAGGAGGATAATAATAATAATTATGGTATTTGTTCAACACTCTGTGCCAAGCACTGCTGTAAGCATTAGGGTAGATACAAGGTAATCAGGTTGGACACAGTCCCTGTCCCACATGAGGCTCACACTCTTAATCCCCATTTTACAGATGAGGTAACTGGGGCCCAGAGAAGTGAAGTGACTTGCTCAAGGTCACACAGCAGACAAGTGTGGCAGAGTCAGGATTAGAACCCACGACCTCTGACTCCCAAGCCCGTGCTCTTGCAAGGACAGGTGGATGGGGGGAGAAGTTCACAGCTCTCCCAGGCCAACGTCCCCCTCTTTTTTCTTCACATTCTCCTTCTCAACTGCTGATTCCTATCTTGGTCTGGCCCCAGCCCTATGATTCAGCAACTCCAGAAAGCAGGGACTGCCAATCCCGGAAACAGCTGGAGTGGTGGAGGATGTGGGGGAAAGCAGCTGTGACAGGAGCAGCAAGGAGCTGTAGAAAAAAATCAAGGGTAGCATGGGATAGCTCGAATCCATTAATCAATTAATGGCATTTCGTTAGCGTTTACCATGTGCAGACCACTTTAAGACTGAAGAGAGAGGGAAGTGAGTTTAGACTAAGGAGAGGAGGGATAGGGAAACCAAAAGCCATGAGAACCCCAGGGAGGGAGAGGGGGTGGGTTATTTTATGTAATTTAAAGGGACAGTTCAACAGGAAAGAGTGGGTCACTTCTGACCTACTTAATGCAGAGAAATTCACCTCTCTGATGCTTAACTTTTTAAAATCCAAGAAAGTGGCTCTTTCTCACCTCACCTCCAGTGCTGCTCTGCCTTCTCTGACTTCTGATTTAGAAGTATCTAGGTTTTTGTTTAATTATCATTACTTCAGAGCAAATAGGAGGGGTTAGGAATTGATAATTTGGTTGCTCTGCAGGAGCAATGTGAAGTTTGGCCAAAGTGCTGCTAATTGCCCCATTGAGATCGGGAACCTGGGGGCCTTCTAACTTCCGCTGTAGGAGGCCTGGTGCTGAAGTTTGAATTGGAGAAAGTTGTCTGTAGCTTTTCTCTCTTTTGTTCTCTTTCTGAATTAAATGAGAATTTCTCCACTTGTGATTGCTGTGCATCATTTGAAAATATTGGGGATTAACTATGAATCTTTCCCCAACCTCCTTACTACTTCCAGAGGTCTTCCTTGTTTCTCCAAATGCCGATGGAGTGTGGTGAATCTGGGCAGGAGATTTTGAAAAACAGAAGCCAGCACTTGACCCTTGACAGACAATTTTGGACTCATAGGCCAGGTTCACCTCTTTTTACAAGCTCTAGTTAAGTGGCAACCACATTGCCTTGGATTTTATAAATGCAATCTGATAACGCTGATTATAATACTACATAATGAAGTCAGGCAGTCCAGAAATACCAGAATCAGAGCTTAAACCATAAAATCCCAGACATACTACTCTAGAAACACTCCAAATAAATAAATCAACACAAAATCAAATAAACTCAATGCCCAACCTAAATCAGCCATGGGTATTGTCTAGGGAAGGTTTTATGGGAGAATAGAAGACTCTTTAAGGGGCGCTTGTAGGACCGTGCCTCAATGATCATGCACTATATGGTGCCCATTATTTTAGAAGAGAGCTTTATGTCTATCTTATAGCACACAACAATAAAAATACATTCTCAAGGCTCTGATTCCTTTCAGCTGTGTCCAGAGAAAATGTCTGCAGAGCCATAGAAGAAGAGCAGCAGAAAGCTCCGCTGGGCAATTAGACCAATTCCAGTGGGGAATACCTCTGGAGCTAATAATAACAGCATCCCCTGGCAAGAACTCATTTATTTATTCAATCATATTTACTGAGTATTTACTGTGTGCAGAGCACTGTACTAAGCACTTGGGAGAGTACAATGTAACAATAAGCAGACGCGTTCCCTGCCCACAATGAGCTTACAGTCTAGAAGATGACAGAGAAGCCTTGGTCTAATCATTAGGTTGTCTCAATTCAGACCTGTAAGAAGGAGTTGATCACAGGGCATCTTTTCTCTCATTCTAGCCAGTCAGGTTCCCACTGAGGCATGAAAGCGCAACAAATGAATCAAAAGATAGAGTGTGGCCCTTTGCAAGATATATTCCACAATTTTATGTACAAACTCCATTTATGGTCAAAGTGACCCCATTGTACTACCAATTCTATGCTCTAGCACCACAGACCAGAGTAACCAAAGCTCTAAACACACTGTGCCCTCCTAAAATATTTTAAAGGCAGAATTGAACCATCAATTATAAAACAGCTTCTGTAGGTAAATTCCCTGTTAATAGTGTCATTTTCAAATACAGTACATCATCTTCATCAATTTTTTGCCTATCTCAATCTTCCAGATGAGGTTTCGAGGCTCCAAGCTCAATTTTCAGTTCATGTTTTGGTTGCATGCAACAGGCATGCCAAAAAAAATTTGAGCAACCCCAATTTTCTGGGTTCTTCCAAATCAGCTATCTTTGCAGAACTTCAGACACAGGGCCTCTGTTTCTCCATCACGGCATCAATAGTTCTTTACTGGGGACTATTTGTAATGGTTTAAAGTCCACTCTACGTTAGATAATTTTAAACATTTTCATTTGTTTCCAGTGGAACTTGATTGAAACTTAATTTAAGTTCCACTGGAAACACTAATAAACTAGTGATATCTGGACAGGGTAGCTCAATGAGATTCCTGAAGGAAGGAGGAAGGACCACAGCTGGTTTGAAAGAGATTTAGATTTCTTTGTTTTCTTTCTGCAAATTTTGCCTTTTACCAGTTGTATTTATTGAACACTTACTATGTGCAGGGCACTGTACTTGACGGTGTCACTGAAGCCAGAGAATAATAATTGTGATTTATTTTTTTTTTAAAAGAAGTTGGACAGTACCTCACCCCATGTATTCCATATGACTTTGTCCTGACTGAGTACTTACTAACTTAACTATGGCCTTTCAGGCACCCAACTCCCATGGTTGGCTTGGGAAACCTGTATATTCAATCATTTATTAAGTCTAAGAAAGTATTCCTTGGCTGCAAGTGCTGATAAAAATTAAAATGGACGTTGGAGGATGATTCTGGAATCTCCATCCCTATAGATCTTCATGAATAGGGCAGGAAACCACCTGCATATCCACCTCAGAGACACTTTTTCATCTCTATAGGTCTTCCTTTTTGGTATGGTTCATTCATTCATTCAATGGGTATTTATTGAGCGCTTACTGTGTGCAGAGCACTGAACTAAGTGCTTGGAAAGTACAATTCAGCAATAGAGATAATCCCTACCCAACAACAGGCTCACAGCATGGTTCCATTCACATTGCCAAATTAATTACTCTTTAAATGTCTTTCAATCATTCATTTACTCATATACAGAGAGTGCTTACTATGTGCAGAGCACTGTACTAAGCTCTGGAGAGTACATTAAAACAATAGACAGCTACAGAAGAAAATTCCATTTG
Organism: Ornithorhynchus anatinus; assembly: GCF_004115215.2. NCBI lineage: Eukaryota > Metazoa > Chordata > Mammalia > Monotremata > Ornithorhynchidae > Ornithorhynchus > Ornithorhynchus anatinus. The sequence goes on from NC_041738.1 coordinate 38,914,288, forward strand.
CAGTGAGAAGCCTAGGTGCCACCATTCACTTTGGGTGTGGGGGTCAAAAGGGGTTAGAGCATTACAGGGCCAGCTAGAGAGATGGGGCTTGGGAGTGGTGAACACAGTCAGAAAAATTTGACTTTGGATCTTTGCTTTTCATTCCTTCTTAAGAGCACTTGCTACAGTGTGGCTTAGTGGAAAGAGCCCGGGCTTGAGAGTCAGATGTCGTGGGTTCTAATACCGCTCTGCCACTTACCAGCTGGATGACTTTGGGCAAGTCAATTCACTTCTCTGTGCCTCAGTAACCTCAGTAAAATGGGGATTAAGACTGTGAGCCCCAGGTGGCATGAGACAACCTGATTACCTTGTGTCTACCCCAGTGCTTAGAACAGTGCTTGGAACATAGTAAGCACTTAACAAATACCATTATTATTATTATCCTTGAAAGAGAGAGACTGGGAGTCCAGCCCTAAGAGCTGGAAGGGAAAAGGAAACGGCTCTAGTTATGGTCTCCATCAGCTGGCCACACGGCACTGACACCTTTGATGGTAGAGTATCAATCGCTTCTTAAGTAAATGATTGCAAGACAAGTCTTTCAAAATTTGAGAAAGCAACTAATACCTATCACTGCCAGGAACACACACAGCCTCTGCAGAGATCTTGTCTACAGATAGTACTGGAAGGAAGTACTATCTTTCAGTGATCTTGTTTTATTCTCTTTTCATCACAGTCAAGGGGAGGAGAGCCAAGTCTCCTATCCAAAAGCGATGATGATTTGGCCCGGCAGGTGTTGAGAGGTGGTGTGTGCCGAAGGAAAAATCACGAGATAAAACAATCGACAAATGCTGATTATATTTCCTATCCTTTAAGTACCAGAGACCATTCTAGAAGCTTTTCATTGAAAATGGCATTGAAATTGGTAACCTAGCCAATGACTTCTTCAGTCTCAAAGTCATCACTGAACTCATGAGTCTTAGGGCTGATGATCTACTCAGATTGCTATTTCAAGGTCAGGACCTGTAAATCAGCAAGAAAAAAATCACCTACCTTTGCCAAAAAATGTGACAATAGATAACAGCAGGGTTCCAAGTTTTTCTTCACCAGGAGAAGTAGGTATCTGGAGTCTCCAAATCAACGTCTACAATTGAATAAAAGATGAGGAGTGGCAAGAAACCTAAAGTATTTATGACAACACAGCAAAAGAACAAATCTCCATCCCCCCTGTCTGAGGTAATTCAGGCTTCTAAGGCAATGTCCAGCATCAATAGCAGATCATATCCCCACTTACTGCAGTAATTTCCATTTGAAACTCAGATTGTAGTTTCAGCTACAGCAGTGGGTAAGCCTCAGTTGAAGATTACAATTATAGACTAAATTCTTGACTGTGACGGCAGAGGCCGGCTGAAGATGTTTTGCCTACCAAGCCATGATCGATAGTCTGAGGCATTTGAACATCCAATTAAGGTCACAGAGTTTATTATTTTGTCATGAGTTCCAACTCCCCTAACACTTCAAAGCTAAGACTAGGCAAACTGAAATTTAAGTGGCTAAGATTTAATTTAAGAAAAGAAGGTGATCACGGTGATGATTTGAGTCCAACAATGGGATTGAAGTTTTGGGATCAAGACCGCCTCAGATCTGGCTAGGTTGTAAACTCCTTGAGGACAGGGATAGTTTCCCAAGTGCAGAGTACTGTGCTCTGCACCAAGGAAGCACTCAAATACCATTGACTGATTGACCTTTTGGTCAAGAAGCAGTGTGGACTAACAGAAAAGGCACAGGCCTGGGAGTGAGAGGACCTGGGTTCTAATTCCAGCTCTTCCCCTTGCCTGCTGTGTGACTTTGGGCAAATCATTAATTTCTCTGTGCCTTAGTTCCTCATCTATAAAATGGGGATTCAATATCTGATCTCTCTCCTAATTAGACTGTGAGCCCAATGTGGGACAGGGATTGAATACAATGTGATTTCCTTGTATCAATCCTGGAGTTTAAAACAGTGCTTGAAATACAGCAAACACTTTATAAATGCCATCATTATTATTCAGAAACCCGAGGAATCCTTTTTAGCACAACTTGGTGAGTTGTGATGGACTGTTTATGTTAGGGGTTAAGGTAGATGGACGGAGAGGAAAATGAGCAAGAATATCATAAAAGGAAATGGAATGTTCTCTAAATTTTAAATTCAGCCCCATTCCATATTGGGAAAGGCTAATCTTTGTCTCAATTCTCACATGAGGTAACATGATTTAATAGACAATGACTCAGAAGTGAGGCCGTTTTAAATCTTTTCTCCCTCCCGCTTAGACGGTGAGCCCTATGTGGGACAGAGTCTCATGTTAGGTGCTTATTATAGGCAGAGCACTGTACTGAGCAGTGGGTTAGATACCAGAAAATTAGGTTGGAGGTGTTGTGCATCTGGTATCTACCCTAAAACTTAGTACAGTGCTTGGCACGTAGTAAGAGCTTAACAAATATCATTATTAATATTACTATTGTTATTAATCCCAGTTTGAGCCACTGATTTTGGGTGTAATCTCAGGGAATCAACTGTCTTAATGGTCCCAGCTGAAAAGTGATGGCAATCAGCTTACATCCCAAAGCAACTGGACTGTATAGCTAGATATATATGGAAAGTGTAATGTTAATGCCCCAAGGCAATGGAAACAATTATGTATGTCCCACTTTCATTCACAAGCTTCAGAAACACCTTAACACCAAACCCAAAGAGTAAATCAAAAAGTATATTGATCAACTGATTATCAGATATTTTACAGTAGGTGGCCAGTGTTTAATACCAATGGCCCTTCAGGTGCCTGCTCCCTCTTCCCAACTCCTCCCATCTTCTGCTCCCCTCACCCGTTTACCAACTTTGACACAAAATGGATCTCAGTGTTACTAGTTCGTTGTATTATTTCTCGTCTCCCCTTCCCCAACTCTTAATTACCACTAATTGGCTACAACCTCTTTACACACCAACTCAACTATAACCTCTGTCCTGGCAAAACTGTTCTCTTCCCTTATAGAGACTTTCATTCTCTAGAACCCCTTCACCCATCCTAGGCCATCATGCCCTACTTGGACATTCTACTCATCCACTCCTCTTGTGATACACAGAATCCCACCCTCAATAGAGGCTGTTCCTCTGTCTCCCACCCTGTAAATGAGGGTGTCCCTAACTTTACATGCACTCTCTTGGAGAACTCATCTTTTGTCAGTAGCTTCAACTTCTATGCTGATGACTCAAAGTCTAAATCGCTACCCCTGCCATCTTGATTTTTCTGAGATTTCACATTTCCTTCTGCCTCTGGGACATCTCTACCTGGATGCCCCGCCAGCACTTCAAGCTCAATATGTTCAAAATTGAACACTTCACCTTCCCTCCCAGGTCCTCCCCTCCATCTATCATTCCCATCATAGTTGACAATCTCCTTGCTCAGAACTTTGATATTGTCTGTGACTCCCTCTCTTCCAATTCCTATATTCAGTATTTCACTAAGTCCTGTCAGCCTTTCCTTTACAATATTTCCAGGGCCGAACCATTCCTCTCTGTCCAAATGACCAATACATAGGTTCAAGTCCTTGTCATATCCCAGTTAGACTACTGCCTCATCTTCCTTCCTGTCTCCAGTGAGTTTCTCCCTTTAGCAGTCAAACTTCAATCTGCTCTATGGATTATTTTTCTAAATATTATCCTGCACATCTTTTAATTTCTCAAAATTCTCAAATGGTTACCCATTCCTCTGCATCAAGCAGAAACTCCTATCATTGTCTTTAAGCTACTCAATCAGCTCTCTCCCTCCTACTTTATCCTCTCTCTTCTTTTACTACAGCTCAACTCACATTTTTCTTTCCTCTTAAATAAAGCTACTTAATGTACCTTGTTTACCTGCCATTGACAAATTGCTCACACCCATTCCCCAAGCTGGAACTTCCCTCAATTTCAAATTTGATGGAACTCTTGCCATTTTCAAGCATTTTATGAAATCACATCCCCTCCAGGTAGATTTCCTCAATTAACTTATAATCTCTCCTGTTTATAGTGTTCCCTGATGTCTGTTCAACACTTCAACACTTGAGGAACAGCTTGGCTAAGTGGAAAGAGCCCGGACTTGGGAGTCAGAGGTCATGGGTTCTAATCCCGGCTCTGCCACTTGTCATCTGCGGGACTTTGGGCAAGTCACTTAACTTCTCCGTGCCTCTGCCTCATCTGTAAAATGGGGTTTAAGACTGTGAGCCCCTCATGGGACAGCCTGATTACCTTGTATGCTTCCCAGTGCATAGAATAGTGCTTTGCACATAGTAAGTGCTTAACAAATGCCATCTTCATTATTATTCTCTGTGCCTCAGTTACCTCATCTGTAAATTGGGGATTAAGACTATGAGACATGTGGGACAACCTGATTACCCTGTATCTTCCCCAGTGCTTAGAGCAGTGCTTGGCACATAGTAAGTGCTTAATAAATACCATCTTCATTATCATTCTGCACATCTAACCAATTAAGTTCTCACAATCTATCATTGTAGTTTTGTACATATCTTATATATCCTCTTAAAACACTCACTCGTATATATCCCCTTTTCTTTCTTCCTCATATCTGTAATTTATTTTACTATCTCAATCAGTCCATCATATTTACTGAGAGCTTATTGTGTGTAGAGTACTGTATTAAGTGCTTGGGAGAGTACAATGTAACAGAGTCAGTAGACACATTCCCTGCCCACAGTGAGCTCACAGCCTAGAGTATTTTTTTTTATCTCCTGGCTAGATTGTAAACTTCCTGAGGATCATATCCACTACTTCTATTGTACTTTCCCAGGGGCTTAGTACTGTTCTCTGCTCACACTGAGCACTCAATAAATACTAATTATTGAGAAGCAGCATGGCCTAGTGGAAGGAGCATGAGCCTGGGAGTCAGAGGACAGGGGTTTGAATCCTAGCTCTGTCACTTACCCTTTTTTAATGGTATGTTTTAAGTGCTTACTATGTGTCACCTGCTGTACTAAGCACTGGGGTAGATACAAGATATTTGGGATGGACGCAGTCCCGTCTCAATACAGGGTTCAGAGTCTTAATCCCCATTTTACAAATAAGATAATTGAGGCAGAGAAGTTAAGCGACTTGCCCAAGGTCATAATGCAGAAAATTGGCAGAGCCAGGATTACATGCTGTGTGACCTTTGTCAAGTCACCTAAATTCTCTGTGTCTCAGTTCCCTCATCTACAGAATGGGGATTCAATACCTGCTCTCCCTTCTACTTGGACTATGAGCCCTATATGGGACCAGATTATCTAGTATCTACCCAAGCACTTAGTACAGTGCTTGGCACGTAGTAAGTGCTTAACAAATACCACAATTATTATTATTGCTGTTTAATAAATATTAAACCATTAAAATAATAATAGTGGAAGGGAAGTGTCTATTTCAACAAATATGTAACTATGCTTTGGATACCCCTATTATTACAGGTATCAGTTATCACCAAACACAACTGGTCAGTGATGCAGGACAAGGTGTAAAAGGTTCTAGCCCTACTATAATGAAAACTATTTCTGGTCACTAGAAATTAGGGATACTGTACAGAGGAAGACAGTGGTTTGCAAGTAACAGATTAAGATTGGAGTAGAGGGGTTGGAAATAAGACATAATTATTACCACTCCTCTTCGCTCTCTCACACCTGAAAATGAATGTCAGATGGATTGTTTTAGGATGCACAGGGTTTTCAAGGGTGTGTGTGTGTGAGAGAGAGAGAGAGAAAGAGAGAAAGAAAAAGAAAGAGGTGGCCAGAGGTGCTGGTGGTGAAAAACATCTGTCTGTGGTGGAGGCGTTGCTGAGGAACATTAGACATTAGAAGGTGGGAAGAGAAAAGGGTACAGGCTCGTCTACTCTGATTTTCTACTGAACCAATTCAGTTACAGTTTCCGTCTTGGAGCCTTGTATTTCCTTTGGCACCACTCAACTGAACAGTGTTTCTAATTCCACATATTCCTTTAATAATCCTAAATGCAAGATGATTGATTTCGGTCCTGTTTATGAACTTACAGCAAAACGGCCCCAATTTCTATCCAAGGAAGAAAAACCCACATGGGAGACAACTGGTCATCCACCAAGTTTCCCCCTCCGTATTATTCAACCCAATAGTAAAATAGGACAGCTTGCCAGGCACTGGATTCAGCCTAGGGTGTGTGGTCTAACAGGGAAGCCCGAGGCAAAGCCCATCAGCAGCCCGAGGTTATAGGAACCGGACCTCAATCTACTTTCTTGAAAGAACAGTTCAGAGATACGCAGCATCTTTGCTTCCCTTTTCCATAGAAGAGGGTATTGCATGAAGCCTTTTCACCAGAGTAGGATAGATCAATTCAATTGTTTATTTCATTTCTTTTATAAAATGTATTTTAGTTAAGGAAAAGTGAATAAGAGAAAAAGACTTTTGCTGATTTTCTAGGCCTATATAAATGTCCTCCTCAAAATAGATGTTGGTTGTGCATTGAGATGAAAATTAAAAATCTGAATAATAAAATGAGAAATCCAGACCGTTTTTATTAACTCATACTTTTGTGCTCATAAGTTACGACACCTCAGATAGTATTGCTCTCCCTCCTACACAGTATTAGTGGAAAAGATTGTACAGTGCATGATTGGCCCAGGGTTTTACTTAGGAATTTCCTGGCCAGGAAACCCTGGCCTGGAGAGTGTATTCTTTTTCAGCACAGGCAATTTTGGTTCCCTTGTTTATTGGGAGCTGCTGTAAGTTTGTGCAAAGCTCATGCCTGCAATTGGCTTTGCCCGGGCCGAATTACTGTCTTGTGGCCACGGACACCGTGGGTACAGAAAAGGGAGCTTGGGAAAGGCCTTTTCAAAACCCGGACCATTATTTTAATGTCTGGCTGTGCTTAACTCTCGAGACAATGCCAAGCATTGTTTTGTACAGCCAATAGAAGAACAAATGATGCACCCTGATTAAACTGAAGCAAGGTTCTGGGATAGAGGAAAGAAAGAAAGTGGTGTGGTTGCCCAGATACATTGGTTAGGCTCATTTAGGATCACTCCATCTCATTCGCACAGTTCTCTGCTCAGAGGAGACTGACATCTAGACAAACCAGTCCTTAGCCACCCTGTGCATGGGGCTGTCTGGCAGGCTGTGTTGTGGGGGTACTGCTTTGAAAAGCTTTGGCATCTGTTTTGTCTTGCCTCATGCCCACATACTGAGGCTGCTTGTTTCCATCTGATCACAATTAGCACCGTGGTAAATTCCTGGTGCCCTGCACTAATTCGGGAGAATGAGCATGTCGCACCCTGCCAAGAACTACAGTGAATCCCGGAGGACTCTGGGCCAGTCTGCCCTTTCATTAGTCTTTTGTTTTAAAAGGAAGTACTAGTGGATGTTAAAATCACATTCTCCTTTTTATGAGGAATAAGCGTGGAGATCTAGACTCAGTCGCTGAGCCTGACTACATGGGTATCTACATAGCTAATGAAGTCTTAGAGGGCAGCCAGTTCACCAGCACTGGAGACAAACGTGCTGCTGTGGAGTTCTGCTGGGCTAGACATTTGTAGAGGATGGCTGTCAGCAGGATACCCAAGCAGCTGCTCTAAGCTGAATTAACACTGGGTGATTACAAGCAGGGTGGACAAAAAAGACCGTATAAAGAAAGAGAGAAGCCAAACTTCAAGCATTAATGATTAGGTATGGCCGGTGGGGAGACAACAGTTAATGGGTGACCATGGTGGTGCACCAGAGTAAGTGATGGGGGAGTGATTGTTGAGCAAAGGTACCATACAGGAGAAGTGCAGCGTGGTCTGGAGGAAAGAGTACAAGCCTGAGGGTTCCTGGGTTCTAATCCTGGCTCCCCCACTTGTCTGTTATGTGACTTTAGGCAAGCCACTTAACTTCTCTGTGCCTCAGGTTCCTCTTCTGTAAAATGGGGATTAAATACCCATCCTCCCTCCTGTATAGACTGTGAGCCCCATGAGGATAGGGTTTGGGCCCAACCTGATTAACTTGTATGTACACCAGCACTTAGAAAAGTGCTTGACACAGAGTAAGCACTTAACAGAGATAATGCGGTTAATAATACGGTTCTAAAAGTGAAGAGGTAAAGCCAGAAAGTCACAGCAATCCCCAAAAGCAACCTGAATACAGCCAACATACCTACTAGGTGTTGGGAAGGGAGAAGCTACTGCTAAAGTCATTCTTTCACCATACGGTGAGTTGTACTGCTAGAGAATAGCCCATACCAATAACCAGTGGAAAACCCTGGCTCAAGAGTGTTGTGATGTGAGGCGGGGCCTCACACCCTTCCTACTTCCTCCTTGCTCCGGAAGATGACCTCCCCCACTGGGAAACTACAGCAGGGCCAGTAACAGGGGTAAGCTACTGGCCAGTGGCAACAGGGCAGGAGAAATGAGCCTACAGCATTCTCCCATTGCCAGTCCTGCCTATTTTCTAAGGAGGGAGAGTATGCTTCCATCAGCATCCCTCAAAAACTAACTGCACATAATAATAATCATGGTAGTATTTGTTTAGTGCTTACTATGTGCAGAGCACTGTTCTAAGCGCTGGGGTAGATACAGGGTAATCAGGTTGTCCCACGTGAGACTCACAGTTGATCCCCATTTTACAGATGAGGGAACTGAGGCACAGGGAAGTTAAGTGACTTGCCCCCAGTCACACAGCTGACAAGTGGCAGATCTGGGATTCGAACCCATGAACTCTGACTCCCAAACCTGGGCTCTTTCCACTGAGCCACGCTGCTTCTTGGTTACATCATGAGATGTAACCAAATGCAGCTCAAGTGAGTCAATGCCTGATGCTAGAACATGTGCATTAAGATGGAATTCTTCAATCAATCCAGAATTCATAGCACTGTGCTAAGTGTTAATCATCATACTAAGGGTACAACAGAAGTAGAACATATGTTTCCTGCCCTTAAGGAACTTACAGTTGAATAGGGGAGACAGATGAAAGCAATTTACAATTACTGAGAGTAGGAAGAAAAGCAAGGATAAAACCCTACTCAATATCCATGTCAGGCAAGATTGCCCACAATCATTACAAACCAAAATCAAGTGAGGTCCTGGAATACAGTCAGCTCACAAGCACTGAAGCAATGCTCAGAGCTGCACAGCTCTGCTGAGTTGAGTGTGGAAGACGGATGGGCCACAGCATGATACTTAAGCAACTGAGAGCTCACCTCCTCCAGGAAGTCTTCCCAGACTGAGCCCTCCCTTTCCCTCTGTCCCTCCTCCCATCCCGCCTCCTCCCTCCTTTTGCTCTTCCTTCTCTTCCCCAAAGCACTTGTGCATATTTGTATAAATTATTTATTACTCTATTTTATTAATGATGTTTATATATCTATGATTCTATTTATCTTGATGGTACTGATGCCTACTTGTTTTTTTTTGTCTGTCTTCCCCGTTTAGACTGTGAGCCTGTTATTGGGCAGGGATTGTCTGTCTCTGTTGCCACATTGTCCATTCCAAGCGCTTAGTACAGTGTTCTGCACACAGTAAGCACTCAATAAATATGATTGAATGAATGAATGAACTGCTGAATGGTGAACTGAAATGGAGCCAATCCAAGCCAGGAGCAGCACGGACTAGTAGATAGAGGCCGGGCCTGGGAGCCAGAAGAACCATTTCTAATCCCACCTCTCCCACATGTCTGTTATGTGACCTGGGGCAACTCACTTCACTTCTCTGTGCCTCAGTTACCTCATCTGCAAAGTGGGGAATAAGACTATGAGCTCCATGTGGGCTTTACCCCAGAGTTTAGTACAGTAAGCACACAGTAAGCGCTGAACAAATGCCATAAAAAAGGAGCATAAAATTGATTATATTAAGACTTAATGAAGCACACTTTCAAACAAGGAAGCATAGCAGTGGGCTGATGGGAGATGCCTGCCATGAACAGACCAGCTTAGCATGTCGTATTCAGGAGAGGGATTGCTTTATTCAAGCAAAGGCTGCGTGATGATCAAGATACCAAGAGGCAAGTTCAAAAATATTGACAGGCTCTTAATGGAGAAAACCCATTAGTGCAGAATAGATCTATCCTTAATTTCAAACAATGCAGAGAAACAAAGGGCCTGAGGAAATAGATGGGGCAAAGTATGATTTCTATAGGGATACCCCTATTAACTTAACACTGTCCCATGGAGAGATCTCACCTGGCAAACGTTCACTTTCCTTCTCGTGCCAAGAAGTGACTCAGACATTTCTTAGCAGTGATGATAATTAAAGTAATTGTGGTATTGTTTAAGCATTTACTATGTGCTGAGCACTGAACTAAATAATAATGTTGGCATTTGTTAAGCGCTTACTATGTGCAAAGCACTGTTCTAAGCATTGGGAAGGATGCAAGGTGATCAGGTTGTCCCACGTGGGGCTCACAGTCTTAATCCCCATTTTACAAATGAAGTAACTGAGGCCCAGAGAAGTTAAGTGACTTGCCCAAAGTCACCCAGCTGACAAGCGGCGGAGCCGGGATTTGAACCCATGATCTCTGACTCCCCAGACTGTGCTCTTTCCACTGAGCCATGCTGCTTCTGAATAATGTTGGTATTTGTTAAGCGCTTACTATGTGCAGAGCACTGTTGTAAGCGCTGGGGGAGATGCAGGGTCATCAGGTTGCCCCACGTGAGGCTCACAGTCTTCATCCCCATTTTACAGATGAGGGAAGTGAGGCCCCGAGAAGTGAAGTGACTTGCCCAGAATCACACAGCTGACAAGGGGCAGAGCTGGGATTTGAACCCATGACCTCTGACTCCCAAGCCCGGGCTTTTTCCACTGAGCCACGCTGCTTTTAATCGGTAGGACACAATCCCTGTCCCAAATGGTCCTCACCATCTAAGTGGGAGGGAGAACAGGTATTAAAGCCCCATTTTACAGATGAGGAAACAGACACAGAGATGTTAAGTAACTTGCTCAAGGGGATTAGAATCCTGCTCCTGCCAGGCTCATGGTCTTTCCACTAGGCCCCTCTGCTACTCAGGAGTGACTCACTCGGGACAAAATTTGACCTTAATCCAGAAGCACAGTGGGAAGGGACAGACTTTATTCTTCCAGGCTCAGTTATTTCTAGGAGATTTAACTGTGTGAGGAGTGTCCTCTGAATGTTAAGCCACTGTGATTCCTTCTGCTTGCAGATGGTGAGTCCCAGCAGTGTGAAGCCAAACCTGTCATCAGACAAGCCTTCAAGAGTGTCAAGGTTGAAGGGTGCTCAGTTTTAGTAAATCCACAAGAATTACAAGAGGGTCTCTCACTTGAATATAGAAGTGGTAGCCTGCTTCATATACCTTCATACGTGAAAAGCAGTGTGGCTTAGTGAATAGAACACAGGCCTGCAAATCAGAAGGAGCTGGGTTCTAATCCTGGCTCCACCACTTGTCTTCTGTGTGACCTTGGGCAAATCACTTCACTTCTCCGTGCTTCAGTTCCCTCATCTGTAAATAATAATGTTGGTATTTGTTAAGCGCTTACTATGTGCAGAGCACTGTTCTAAGCGCTGGGGTAGACACAAGGGAATCAGGTTGTCCCATGTGGGGCTCACAGTCTTAATCCCCATTTTACAGATGAGGTAACTGAGGCACAGAGAAGTGAGGTGACTTGCCCACAGTCACACAGCTGACAAGTGGCGGAGCAGGGATTCGAACCCATGACCTCTGACTCCAAAGCCCGTGCTCTTTCCACTGAGCCACGCTGCTTCTCTGTAAAATAGAGTAGCATTTACATTTTACATTCTCTGTAAAATGTAAAATAGAGATTAAGAGTGTGAGCCCCATGTGGGACAGGGATTGGGTCCAACCTGATTAATTTGTATCTACCCCAGTGCTTATAACAGTGCTTGATGCAGAGTAAGCGCTTAACAAGTACCGTAATTATTATTATTGTTACCTAGAAGGTTCTGACATTAACACGTAGCACAGTCCACTTAATCAAGATTTCCCTCTTAAAAATTTCAATTATCCCAAAAGCCCACTTACTCTCTTACAGTGATGAAATTAACTGTTTCCCTATCTGCTTCATGGTTATATTCTGATTTCATCACTAGTTAAAGTAGGTGTGTGACCACAGGCAAGAGTGTGTTGACAGCACCTTCCTAGAGCATGAGAATTTCCATATTTCCTGGATGGAGACTGCAGACTTTAATTATTCTATTAAAATAGTCCTAACTATGGCCCATCTTAGCAAATTGCACAATTTGTAGTCCTTAAACTAGATGGTAAGTTGGTTCTGCTGTTTGACTTAAGAATCCAAGTGTTTGATCTGAAATTGTTTTTCAATGGCTGTATCTCTTTTAGTATTATTACTTTACATGGAGTAGGTTTGTACACTATTGAAAATCAATAAAATGTAAGATTTTTTTTCCTTAAAAATGAAGTGATCTTACGTTTTTAATGTAGTTTTTTAAAAGTTTCCTCTTTTCAAAATGACAGTTATACTTCCCATTATCATACTGGCACCACATTCATGTGTTCAACTCTTCCCCAAAAATGGGCAATCTTTTATCAAAAAAGAGAATATTAGGTACTTGATAGCACAGAAATCCTCCTTTTCTAGACTATAAGCTCACTGTGGGCAGGGATTGTATCTACCAATTTGGTTATATTTTTACATCGCACTCTCCCAAGTGCTTAGTACAGTCTCTGCACACAGTAAATGCTCAACAAATACAAGTGATTTATATCCATCCATTCATTTAATCGTATTTATTGAGTATTTGTTGTGTGCACAGCACTGTACTAAGTGCTTGGGAGAGCATAACATAACAATAAGCAGACACGTTCCCTGTCCACAATGAGTTTACTGTCCTAGAGGGTAGACTAAACCAAATCACGAAGTACCAAAGAATGAATTGTAATGTAGATTGTAAATTTCTTGAGAGCAGGAATCACATCTCCTACCTCTACTGCACTCTGCACAGAGTAAATGCTCAATAAATACCAGTGATTATTTACCATCCTGCTATCTTTGTCCTCTGCTCGAAGTTCCAGGGAATTGCATGAAAAATTTTATGATGCACCTATAGTACTTTAAAGAAAAGATCTAGGGGAACCAGAAATCAACAATATAACCTTCTGTAGCAAGGCTGTTTGTTGTTATTAGACACTCCTGTAGATGCATCAGGGGTTTCTGATCAATCAGCATCTACTCTATTATTCCCGGCTGAGAAGAAAAATAAGATCTGGGGAAGCTTGGGATAAGAGCCACAGTGGGGACCCCGGAGAAATCGGGCTAGGGGCAACTATCTGAGCGGTGTTTCTAGAGTGGGGATTCTCATTAGACTTTTGTCATGGCCTATTGGAAAGAACATAGGCCTGGGAGTCAGAGGACGTGGGTCCTAATTCCAGCTCCCTAATTACCTGTTGTGTGACCTTGCGTAACTCACCTAACTTCTCTAAGCCTCAGTTCCCACAGCCATAAATGGGGATTAAATACCTGTTCTCCATTCCCCTTTGACTGTGAACCCCAATGGGTCAAGGGACCGTTTACAACCTGATTATCTTGTATCTACCCCAACACTTAACATAATGCTAAAGAAGCAGTGTGGCTCAGTGGAAAGAGCATGGGCCTGGGAGTCAGAGATCATGGGTTCTAATCCCAGCTCCGCCATTTGTCAGCTGTGAGACTTTGGGTAAGTCACTTAATTTCTCTGGGCCTCAGTTACCTCATCTGTAAAATGGGGATTAAGACTGTGAGCCCCAGGTAGAACAACCTGATCACCTTGTATCCTCCCCAGCACTTAGAATAGTGCTTTGCACATCATAGTGCTTAACAAATACCATCATCATTATTATTAGCACATAGAGTTGAACATTAATTATTATTATTTTGACTGCTCCTTCATCAAACTCTCCTGGAGTTTCTCCAGCTGTAGCTCTCATCAGTCCTCCCATCCCTTTCCCTGATAATGTTCCAGGGCCCTGAGACTAGAAACTTATGATATATTTCTGAGGGGGTAAAATTATTCATGAAATTCTGAAGAGCACTGCTTAGTGGGATGTCGGAGAAAACAAGGCCTTGGCACTTCAATGTCTAAATATGATTTTGACTCATTGCCCTTGCTGACTATCTAAGGAAAATATTTAGCTTTCAGAATGAACGTAAACTTCTGTGGAGGCTACAAGACACAACCTTGGACCAGGTTTACAGATTTCTCACAAGGTTGCGTGATCCAGCTGGAACGATTCTTTGTCTTGTGAGAAGAGTCAGTTTCACCTAGGCCTTTGATTGACCATCCATCAATCAATGTATTTATTGAGAACTTATTATGTGCAGAGCGCTGTACTAAGCACTTAGGTGAGTACAAGCACTTAAGGTCATAGGTGTAATTTATTCATTTATATGGTCTGTCTCCCCTTCTAGACTGTAAGCTCGTGGGCAGGCAACGTGTCTGTTATATTGTACGCTCCCAAGCACTTAGTACAGTAATCTGAACACAGTAAATGCTGAATAAATAAGATTGGTTGATTGATCACTTATAATACAACAGATTTAGCAGATATGGCCCTTGATTGTAATTGAGCTGGACTCTCTCACCTTCATTCTGACCCAAAGGCCCTGCATAAGTATGGCAGATGGTTTATTACAGATGTGAATAGCATATGATGTTGCAAGGCAGGTTAGAGATTCTTGATGCTGTCCATGCTTGGCATCACTACTATGACACAGGTAGCAGTAGAGCAGCAGCCCAAGAGACATTTTCCTCATTTTCATCAGGATACCTAAATACCCTTCCTGAACATTAAGACATCAGCGGGTTAAATTCATTGGTCTAACCTCCTGGAAATCCTTCTTTTTTGACAGGAAGCCTTCCCTGAAAACTCGATCAGAGTAATAAATAAAAAGAGGTATTTCTTACATGTTTGTTTTCAGTGAGAAATAACCTCATCTATTTTCTTTCATTAGGCCTGTAAATAATCAGACAAACTCATTGGCAAAGGCCTCCTGAACTGAGTAATTGTAGAAATAATAGTCTTGATCTCCTGTTCGATTAAAGTAAGAGATTGTTGCTGAGAATCTAACCTCTTATTAATGACTTGGTTATAAGCAGTAATGACATCTCCAGCTCAGCTAACTGGCCCCTATAGAACAGAGTCTGCTTGCTGATGATGGCAACATTTCTCTGTCTGGAGACTTCTAGGGAGGAAACTGAGGCCTGAGGGTGTTGGCTTAAAAATCAGCTTGCATATATTTAAAATGCATATTTCCACTTCTACACATACAAAATGATGGATACTGGTAGGAAATTGCAGAATTTAAATGAAGACATTCAAAAACTCAAGTCATTTGAAACTCCTCCTTTGGAGCAGTCTCTCTGAAGGACTCTAAGCAAGCTAGACTGGAGTTTACTCTAGATTGTAAGCTCCTTGTGGGCAGAGAAAATATCTACCAACTCCATTATGTTGTACTCTCCCAAGTGCTTGGCACAGTGCTCTGCACACAGTGATTGCCTGTATGAGCATCTCACTGGGCAGCAAGAGGATATAAGCTGTTGGGCCTTCCATTTTTCATAACTCCAACCTCCCTCTAATGCATGGCCTAGTGCATAGAGCACGGGCCTGGGAGTCAGGAGGACCTGGGTTCTAATCCTGACTCTGCCACACGTCTTCTGGGTGACCTTGGGCAAGTCACTGAACTTTTATAGGCCTCAGTTCTCATCCGTAAAATGGGGATTAAGACTGTGAACCCTATATGGGACAGGACCTGTGCCCAAATCTGATTATCTTGTATCTACCCCAGAGTCTAGTATAATGCCTGGAACATAGTAAGCACTAAAAAAATACCACAATTATTATTATTATTATTAGTCAGATCAGTTAGGAGACTGCAGCTTTCCCTGATTTCTGACCTGGGACTCCAATGAATCCCATCTCTAGCATCCTTCAAAAGGCCCTGAATCTCTGTTCTGTGAACAGAGCTGAATGAGAGGCAAGCAGCATCCCGGATAATGCCCCTTCTACTACTTGTGTTTAGTGTCCATCCACCAGCAGTAATGTGTTACTTTAACAGTGGATATGAGGAGAAGTTCATTCTTTTTAGGATACTGTAGCTATGAAGTCAAGAAAAGAATTTAACAAAAAGCTTATTATGAATAACCCGACAGAAATGGTCACTGAACTCCCAAAGCCATCTGCACTGAATAATTCCTTTGCTACCACAACCTCTGAAATTCTATTGATGGTAGCGTACAGTATATTAAAGGCAGCTGTTCACCTCCAATTCAGGGGACTTCATGTCCTTCTAACAATGGCAGCATTCTTTATAGAAATATACATAGCAGGCATGGGAAGCCATCATGTTGCTCAAACAGAACAGGCACAAGATTTTATGCCCACAGCTGGGGTTCAGAGGAGATTGAATTAGAAACAAACTTTTCTGTTCTGAGACTACGATTCTGCAGCTGAGCCTAAGGAGCAGTCACTAGTACAATAAATGAAATGCTGTGGGCAATTAAGGAGTAACTAAGACACTCCATAGTCTGTTGATAACAAATGGGTACGATGAAAGGGATTGGAAAATATACAGATCAACAGGTTTGGAAAATATGAATTTGGAAGCTTTAAGATTCCGCGTGTCCAACTGCTGTGAACTACTGTAGTCATTTCTGAAAAATCATGGGAGCAGCAAATGTGGCACTAAAAATAGTCCCTCAAAATAATGCTAGGAAAAATGTCAGAAGCAAAAAAATGAGAATTTGCACTGATAAAACCAATAGTAGAAAGAGCACGAGTCTGGGAGTCATAGGACCTAGGTTCTAAGTTTGGCTCTGCTGCTTGTCTGCTGTGTGGCCTTAGGCAAGTCATTTAACTTTTCTGTGCCTCAGTTTCCTCTTCAAAGCCCTACTGAGAGCTCACCTCCTCCAGGAGGCCTTCCCAGACTGAACCCTCCCTTTCCCTTTGCCCCTCCTCCCCTTCCCATTGCCCCTCCTCCCTCCCTCTGCTCTACCTCCTTCCCCTCCCCACAGCACTTGTGTATATTTGTGTTTACTATTCTATTTTATTCATGATGTATATATATATCTATGATTCTATTTATCTATTTTGATGGTATTGATGCCTGACTACTTGTTTTGTTTTGCTGTCTGTCTCCCCCTTTCAGACTGTGAGCCCGTTGCTGGGCAGGGATTGTCTCCATCTGTTGTCGAATTGCCCATTCCAAGCGCTCAGTATAGTGCTCTGCACATAGTCAGCGCTCAATAAATACGATTGAATGAATGAATGAAGATTAAATACCTACACTCTCTTTCTCTTCAACTGTAATTCCCATGTGGGACAGGGATGATGTCCAACCTGATTTTCTTGTATTCATTCCATGCTCAGTACAGTGCTTGGCACATAGTAAGGGCTTAATAATATTAATTATGGCACTTGTCAAACACTTACTGTGTGCCAAGCACTGTTCTAAGAGCTGGGGTAGGTACAAGTTAATCAAGTTGGATACAGTCCCTGTCCCACATGAGGCTCACACTCTTAATCCCCATTTTACAGATGAACTGAGGCCTAGAGAAGTTAAGTGATTTGCCTAAAGTCGCACAGCAGACATGTGGCAGAGGCAGGATTAGAACCCAGGTCCTGCTGACTCCTAGGCTCATGCTCTATCCACTAAGCCATGCTGCTTCACAATAATTACCATAATTATTGTAAATCAGAATCTCATCTTCAGCACCCAGGGACCAGTTTATAATGACCCAGAGAGGGTGAGAGCAGAGAGTAAACTGTAAATAATAAAACCATGAAAATTTTGGGGTGAATGTGCTAACCCTAATTTCAGAGGAATGGGGTAGAGGCAAGTGAAAAGAGCGCTGGAGAGAAGTTCACTCATTCATTCACTCAAACATATTTATTGAGTGCTTACTATGTGCAGAGCACTGTACTAAGCACTTGGGAGAGTACAATATAGCAAGAGACAGTCACATTCCCTGCCCACAGTGCGTTGAAAGTGTAGAGTTTGGGAGACAGGCAACAATACAAATAAATAAAATTACAGATATGTACATAAGTGTTGTGGGGCTGGGAGGGGAGAAGAGCAAAGGGAGCAAGTTAGGGTGATACAGATGGGAGTGGGAGATAAGGAAAAGTGCGGCCTGGTCCGAGAAGGCCTCCTGGATGAGACGTGCCCTCAAAAAGGCTTTGAAGTAGAGGAGAGTAGTTGTCAGATTAGAAGAGGGAGGGCGCTCCAGGCCAGAGGCAGGACGTGGACTAGGGGTTGGCAGCAAGACAGGCAAGATCGAGAAGTTCGGAGAGACTTGAGTTCTATCTGTGACTGCCAACTGATAAACAACGTAGATTTAGTTCATTTAGTCACTCTGAGCCTCAGTTTCTCTTCCTGAGAAGTAGGGTTGCCCAGAGGAAAGAGCACGGGCCCGGGAGTTAGAGGACCTGAGTTCCAATCCCGGCTCCCCCACTCATCTGTTATGTGAACTTGGTTGGACAATTTCTCTGTGCCTCAGTTACCACATCTGTAAAATGGGTATTAAAATGGTGAGCCCCATGTGGGACATGGACTATGTCCAAAGCGATTAGCTTGTTTCTACCCCAGTACTTAATAGGGTGCCTGGCACATAGTAAGCACTTAACAAATAGCATTTAAAGAAAAAAAAGAGGGTAATACTATCTTTCAGGCACCCCTCTCCCTGGAAAGCAATTGGAATTAATAAAGCGGCCCTGAAACAAAAACATACTGGTGGTATGGTCTTCTGTTCACAATATACCTAGGATGCTCACTTAGTTTTGACTATCGCAGTTCCAAATGGGCAGATTTTTATAGCTGAACAGGGTTAAGGGACTATGGAAGTGAGAAAAAATAAAAATATATTTACAAATTACTAGGGTATATGACACTCAGTTACCAAGTTAGACACCAGGGAAAGAAAAATACAGTAACAATGGAAAGAAAGACTAGATAATTAAAACAAAAACATTTAGATTATCCAGATCCATGTATGCATACACATGCAAACACACACATCTTTGCAAAATGGGAATGAAAGGGTAACAGACTCATCATTTCAATATTCCTTGCAGGTAGGTCACCATACTGAACTCTACCTGAAGACAATTTGTTTAAGTCTTTTGTCTTTAAAAATACTTCTTGCCCAGAGTTGTTCTAATACAGTTCTTTCTAAAATCATGACTGATGGGAACAAAAGGTCCAATTCTGTTCTACTTGATCTAACCCAGTTTCCAAGTGGCTATCCTCGCAGAGAACAAGAAAGCATTTTCCAGGCTAGATTTAAAATCTTAGTGGGGGAGGATTTTGTTTGCTCAAACTTTTACAAGGGGAGAAATGCGAAGAAGGAATGGAGCCGGGAAACTAATAAGAACAACACTGGAGAAAATACTCAGAGCTGCCCTAGGGGAGTACCATGACGAGAGAGGGGAGGGCCAGAAGGTGGAGGTTTGGTTGTGTGTGGGGGAGGTGGTTGGGGGTTTCCATTGGCAAAGAGCCTGAACGGGTGTAGCACCGATAATTCTGACAATGGCTTGTTTGACTCTGGCAGCCTGGAGAGCCAGAGGGATTTGTTCATCAGTGTTCATAAGCTGGGCATTAGCATTTGTGAGCCAAGTCCAGAGAGCACCAACAAAAGGGTGTTAACACCACCAGGATTTTTGGAGAGGGTGTTCATTCTACTATCCCCGGGTATAAATTTGGCTTGACCAGTAACCAGGACTTATTGACAGCTACTTGACTAAATAAAGTGTTTGTTTCATTCAAGTGTGGTATTTGAAAGAGCAGTGCAAGTGGGAGCTAATGATTGATTTGTTTGTAAATTGTTTGACTTCAGGTTTCATTGATGTTTCTGTCTGACCCACATTCCCCTTTCCTGAAGTTGCCTCACGGTTCCCCCTTGGAAACTTGCTCAGTTTGCTGCAGGGCAGCAGTAGAGAGGTTAAAGAGTGGGAGGGTCGGTGTGTGTTGAAGTTGATTTTCCTGTGAGAGGGTAGCTGGGGAAGATGTAAGGTTGGTGAGATGGAGGACGTAGAAATAGACTGCCAGGGGTGCAGAAGTATTTGAGCATGGCCCTGGAAATACAGTGGCATAGGGTTTAGTCCTAAAATCCTAAAACCCTAAATCTCTAGATTCTAAGCTCATTCATTATGGGCAGGAAACTCGTCTACCAACTCTATGGATAGTGGATAGAACATGGGCCTGGGAGTCAGAAGGACCTGGGTTCTAATCCCTGCTCCGTCACTTGTCTGGTGTGTGACCTTGGACAAGTCACTCCACTTCTCTGTGCCTCAGTTAGCTCATTTGAAAAATGGGGATTAAGACTGTGAGCCCCATGAGGGACACTGACTGTGTCCAATCTGATCTATCCAATAGAACAGTGCCTGGCACATAGTAAACATTTAACAAATACCATTTAAAAGAGCAAAAACAAACACAAAAAATCTGTTGTACTGTACTCCCCCAAGTGCTCTGCACATAGTAAGTGCTCAATCAACATCACTGATTGAGTGATTAATTAAAAGGAAAATGTAGACATAGATACTATGCCTAGTGTAAACAGATGATAAATCCTGGACTAGGGGTCCCCCAATTAGAACAAGAGCTCCTCAACCTGATTAACGTATCTACCCTGAATTGAGAACAGAGCACATATTAAAGCACTTAACAAATACTATAAAAATTTTTTGTTACTTTCAGTAATGATCCTAGACCTTTCTTATCAGGCCTCACAAAGCCATGGATCAGGTCCGAGGAGGCCACTCTGACACCTGGCAGGAGGGGTGAACTCATTTTCCTTAGGCCAGTGCATATGGGGATTGTTGGGGACTGGAGTGTTCCTTTCAGTCCATCAGTTGTATTTATTGAGAGTTTACGGTGTGCAGAGCACTGTACTAGGTGCTTGGGAGAGGACAATATAACTGATATATTCTCTGCCCACAGTGAGCTTTTCCCTCCCTTTCCATCCAAGGTGGCTATTTGTCTGGTTTTATACCGAACAGCCTGGTTTTCTGATGGCCGATGTCTGTAAACTTGTGTTGGGCAGGGAATGTGTCTGTTTACTGTTATATTGTACTCTCCCAAGCGCTCAGTACATGCTCTGCCCACAGAAAGTGCTCAATAAATATGATTGAATGAGTTTTACCTAATTATGGTGTATCTGTCCGAGAAAGTAGTACAGTGCTCGGGACATAATAATAATATTAATGATAATAATCATAATAGTGGTATTTCTAAAGTGCTTCCTAAGTTCCAAGCACTGTACTATGCACTGGGGTAGACACAAGATAATCAGGTTGGACACAGTTCCCATGGGTTTACCGCCTAAGAAGCATGGAGAACAGGCATTGACTATTTAAGAGATGAAGAAACTGATGATTCTTCATGAATGAACTGGAATTGAATCCCCATTTTAGAGAGAGAGAAGTTAGGTGACTTGCCCAAGGTAACACAGCAGGTAGGTGGCAAAGGTAGAATTAGAACCCAGGCCCTCTGACTCCCAAGCCCGTGCTTTTTCTACACTGTTTCTCTAGTAAGTGCTTAACAAATACCATAATTACTAGATTCAAGGACACTCCAGATCCCCATTCGCTCCTCCTCTACTCCCCCCTCACTCCTCCCCTGCCGAAAGAGCACAGGCTTGGGAGTCAGAGGTCATGAGTTCGAATTCCAGCTCTGCCACTTGTCAACTGCGTGACTGTGGGCAAGTCACTTAACTTCATTGTGCCTCAGTTATCTCATCTGTAAATTGGGGATTAACTGTGAGCCTCACGTGGGACAACCTGATTACCCTGTATCTACCCCAGCGCTTAGAACAGTGCTCGGCACATAGTAAGCGCTTAACAAATACCAACATTATCATTATTATTATTATTCATTTCTCCCCTCCCCTTGATGGGCCTCAATTTCCCCACAATGGTAGTGGGAGGGCAGGGCAGAGGAACGGAGGAGAAGGAATGGAACAGCATGGCCTAGTGGAAAGAACCCAGGGTCTAATCTCAGCTCTGCCAGGCGGCTGCTTTGTGACCTTGGGCAAGTCACTTAACTTCTCTCTCTCTAAAATGGGGATTCAATTCCTGTTATCCTTCCTACTTAAACTGTGAGCCCCATGTGGGACAGGAACTATGTGGGACTTCATTATTTCATATCTTCCCCGGGGCTTAGAACGGAGTTTGCACATAGTAAGCGCTCAAACAAATACTGCAATTGCTGTTATTTAATGATTAGGGAAGGAATGGCAGGGCCTTGTCGGGGAGAATGGGTGGGAGGGAAAATCCTGTGGCCTGTATTCATCCTTTACATCACAGCTCCAAGTCACCTCTGCTAGAACTCACCCTCCTCTTTGCTCTAACCCATTACAGTTCTTCAAATAAATCGGAATCTCTCCAGTTGGGGCCAAAGGTGATCCAAGCATCTTGGCAGTTGCCCAAATCTTTGCCTCCTAGTACCTGGCTATTGTTATTTCTATTACCACTACAATTCATGCTAGTAGTAGTATTTGCTCAAGGAAATTATGTGGCTATAATCATTTTAAAATAGTAGAGATTATTTCCAAGGAAAAATCATTGAAAGGAAACTCTGTGTTTCAGGGGAGGGATCGGCCACTTGGGGTTTTCCCTGCAAACTGACTCAAAGACTAAAGGAGCCCAAACAGTGGCCCGAGGCAGATAGACAATGGCTCTGCCCAAATCTCAGAAGCTCTGGACTAGAAGGGAGAGGAAGAGTAGATTAAATGTCCTTTAGGTCCATTTTCAGATTTCATTATTCCCAGTGCCTGATCCCCCAGAGGCCTGCACTAAATTTTTTTTAATCTCCCAGACAAGCGAGCACACACTTATTTTCGGGGCTGCCTTGAACCGCTTTAAATCAGGGCTGCCGTCAACATCAACTGCAGGGAGAGATGACTCCCATTTTGTCTCATCCGTCCATTTCCTCTCCGGTCGTGTTTTTTCCAGGGCTAGAAATCGGGGTCTGCCTGGGTAAACAAACTCAGCAAAATAACTAGAGATACTACTGTCCCTCTGGCTAACTTATAGGGAATGGAACAAGAAGAAGGCAAAACAGTTAAAAAATATAAGGCTCACGGTTTACCTGTCAGCCCTGGATTAGGATTAAGAAATTGATGCCCTGTGAGGCAATGCCCATGAGGAGATGAGAACAGCGCGGCTACTTAAAGAGATTAAGGGATTCAGTGGAGTGTAATTGAAAGACCAAGCAGCCCTATTGCGATCATTACTACCTAAAGAGAGAAGAGACCCATTATACCAGTAAATACTAAAGAATAGACGGAAAAAATCCAAAGGGTGTCACTGACTAAAGGCAAAAAAGGGAAAACACAGACTTTTGGGTGACGAGCCACTATTTACGGTCCATCGTTGAGGACAAAGTGCTTTTTAACACGGGGGTGAGTGGAGGGTTCAGGAGAGGGGAAAGGGAGATACCGAGGCAACTTTCTCACTTCTCAGCTTTCAGTTGAGGTTCTTCTGCTGACCAGTGTCAAACCTGCAGATTTATAGGAATGTTTACATCCACTATATTTTTTAAACACTTATATTGCTTTTGGAAAATGTATATTTACTATTCATTATTGAAATACACATTATTTTTCAGCACGGCACTAACATTCTAAACATCCGCAGGACCACAGGGGACAGAGGTGAGGGAACAAGAGGGAGGGCAAGCATTTTAGGGGTGAAATGATTAACTTGCCCCACACCCTGTGCACTAGAGGGCAATCACCCCTATGGAATCAGGCCCATGGATACGTACTCTCATGTAACCAAGTCTGGATTGGGGTACTTCGCTGAACTGTGACCCTCCTCTCCTTTTGCAACTCCATCTCCGACCATACCTTATAAAACCTCCTGTATGGAAGGTTGTAAACTGTATATTATAGACATGTGAAGGCTTTGCCGCTGTTCTAGTCCATCAGGGAAATATATACTGAGGCAGGTGGGTTTTTTTTTACGTATTATTTGTATTTATACATTTTTTTGCAACCCCCTATTATTTCCCCAGGACTCTCGCTCCTGCTGGGCCCTGGGGAAATATGTACTGTGAAGTTGGCAGGTAGGAGGGTTTGTTTTTTTTAACATATTACACATATTTTTTACTTTTTTTTACAAAAAAAAATCATTTCCCCAGAAGGTTCATCTGCTGACTAGTGTCAAGCCTGCAGATTTATAGGAATGTTTGCATATATTATATTTTAAAACACATATTGCTTTTGTAAAATGTGTATTTATTATCCATTTTTGGAATACATATTATTTACTAGTAAGACTGCTCCAACTTAGCCATACGTGATTCAGTCTATCACAGAACTATATCTCATCCAGATTCCATAATGAAAATCCTTATGAATTTTTTCTGGCACCAAGTTCCTGGAAGTGCTATTCCTAGACTTATAAGCCTAATCCATTTCTCTTTTTTTCTGCACCAAAATAAACAAACAGCGAGTATGGTAGGTCATTTTAAGGGCAGATTTGAAATTAAAAAAATAATAATTTTAGGGTCAGGCAAGCCAGTGCAACGTCATAAAGGAAATGGTAATTATATTTGTAATTATAAATGTGGAAAGGAGTGTCTCAAATTTGTTTCTGAAATTCCTAAACTATGACCTAGTGCACAAAATGTAATCTAAAAGCAAATTTAAAGAGAGGTTTATGGAGCGGAAACATCATCAAAGCCTGGTCCCTTTGACAAATCAACTTTTTTTGTGGTTTTGAACAAATGCTAAGCTCGTTCAAATCCCGTGAATGTCAAATGTGCTCAGGATGGCTCCTGCCATGAGTTAAAGGTGACTTTTCTTTTCCTCCCTGATTTTTTCTAATACACATCAAGGAGCCCCATACAAAGCCGGTAAAGATGGAGAGTCTGTGCCTCACTGGGGGTCTGACCGTCGCCATTAGTGTCATTCTGTCAATCTCAGAGTGCTTGGAGCCCTTGAGAAGGATGGGTGCTGGCTATTTACTGGTGCCCCTGCCAACATCCATCTCCCTGCTGTCTCCACCGACCAGGGAAATACGGCAAGAAGCAAAGAAAAATTGGAAAGGGAAGGGGAAGGGGAAACCCGATTACACTCTCTGCTTGTATGTGCTATGTAGGGAATGCAATGGGAGAAAGGAGGACAAGCGTGAAGCTAGGGCAGGGGAGTCAGCAGTCTTCATTCTGATCTCTCTACTACAGAAAGTAGGCTTAGAGAATATCCAAGGGGCTCTGTTCACTCTCTCTCCCTCATGCAGAAAGGAACAAAATAAACCAACCAACCAACCAAGGTCTGAGCTTCTCTTCTCCTCTGTGACAGCCAGGGCTCTAATGGTGACCTAAAAGGCAACAGATCCCCTCAATCCTCCCATTGATGCCAGCCAAAGACACGCTCCTCTCTCCCATCTTCCTACGTCTACCGAAAAAATCAGAACTGCCTCTAATCTTTTTTGTAACATATTTGGTCTCAGAGCCTGGGAGATCCTACCCAATCTAAGTCCTTTATACAGCTGAGGAAGTGTGTCGTCTCGTACTATGCAGATATTTCTTTCTTTAGACTTTTTGTTGTCAAGCCTTTATATATTTCTTCCCCTACTAGCTCAGTTCTCTACACACTGATGCCTGAGCTGTCTCAGGGACCTTCCGCGTCTTTACGGTTACAGAAGCAGCAGCCGCTGCCACAGGAGTTTCACTACACAAAAGGAGACACCAAGAGCCAAGATTATGTCTTCAGCATATTACGGGCACATGCAGCGTGTATATCTTCGGTAAATAACCCTCAGTTTTCACATGGATTATTTAGAATTTCTGATGAAACTGCAGAAATGTCAATGCAGAGCATGCACAACCAATCAGGGAACAGCTCTGTGACCTTTGCCCTTCTTTTCTTCAGCATGACTGCTATTATCTTCAAGGGGAAAAAAACCCTCCTTGTCTCTTGTTATACCTTTTTTTATGATCTAGGATGCTGTTAATAATGACTCCATGTTACATAAAACAGATACATTAATGTCACCAAGTCCCAAAAGTACTGAATCAACCCGACTCCTTCAGAAAGAAAGAAAGTAATAGATATACTGAAGGCAAAGCCTTAATAAGGGCTCGGATCCTAAAGAGGAGAGCGGCTACACCAGACTGCTTTCCTGTTCCTATTTGAAATGGGATATTTAAAGGGCAATATGGCTGAAGAAGATCAGAGTCTGGAGAAGATGACTGAATACACCATCAAAGTGAACAAATCAAATGTGAGATTTTAGCTGGTGTTCTAAAAGTCTTCTAACCCTATTATATTTGCACATTACAGTTTCAGCTTTTAATAGGGAAAGAGAACAGGAGGCTGGGTGGTACTCTGATCAAGCACTCATCCCTTTTCTTTAGAAACTAAGTGGCTGTTCGAAACAACGTCTTTTGGTGAGATGAAATTATTTGGTCTCAGTTCAGAGAGCAATCCAGCTCCTCTCACTGAGCATTTTGCTCCTGCTCCATCTGTAGAATAAGGATCTGTACCCTTTAGGCACATGCTATTCACCCCACCCTAAGCCCAATGCCAGTCTCCCTCTCCCAGCTCACTGCTGGCCGGGAATGTGTCTACCAAATCTGTTGTGCTGCACTCTCGCAAGTACAGTACTCCTCTGCACACAGTAAACACTTGATAGATACCACTGATTGAAGGATTGAAGGAGAAAATAGGACATTTAAACACTTTCTCCACCACACCAAAAGCTAGCCTTAATTTTCAGATGAGGTCACGGGCCAACTGACCAGATTTCTACAGGTTGAGCCTCATCGATGGGTCATAGCTGTATCTGGAGTTCAAGCTACCAGTTTGTAAATTCTCAAAAGCCACTCTGAAAAGATTCCCAAGAAAAGGTCTCGGGCCAACTAAATGACAGGTGGAAGGTGTCAAAGCAGAACTCACCATCGAACTGGCAAAATGTAGAAATTTCAAAATTTAGAATTGAAGTCTGTGAATGGAATACTGTAAGAGACAAATCTTCAGATGGAATTAGGAAATATGATAGGAAAGTGGGAATGAAAAAGGAAAAGGGTTTCATTTAAATGAATTGGGCAAGTTCCCACCTAAACCTCTCTGGGCAGGGATTGTCTCTATTGCTGTATTGTACTTTCCAAGCTTTTAGTACAGTGCTCTGCACACAGTGAGTGCTTAATAAATTCGATTGAATGAATGAATGGCTGAATGAATCTCACTAACTCAACCCCCAAAACTGTACAACAGCTCTGGATGTCCCTTCTTCCCTCAGAACAGATGGGATTTCCCTTCAACTTAAATGGACAACACATCTGGCTTTCCCAAGCCAGACACTGTCACAGTATGGCTAGTACTAACCATCAAGGGAACTGGGGGGGAACTGAAGGGCAAAAGAAAAAAGGTGTGCACTTTAGAAGCGGGAAGGGGGGCAGGTCTCAGAATCATGACCTGAACTTCTGAGTAATTGCCTTCTGCCTAAAAGGAGAAGCCTGAAAGAGAGTTGAATTCTCTCTCCACTGGATGTTTATTAGCTTCTTGCTGGTTGGGAGATTCTCCAGAGATATGTGCTAGAGATCATGTAAATCCTGTATTCTGGCAGCAGTGGAAAAACATTAATTTTTACATTAGTGCCATCTCAACATGGAACTGGTTGAAAAAGCATCTGCTCACCCCTGATTAGGAAACCAGAAATATGGATGACATCTGTTCATCTCACCTCTTCCTCCCTCACTAATCTACAGTCATCCAAAGGGGTAAAATGCACCTGGTAAACAGGTATTTCTAACAGATAGAGGAAGGCTTTAACTGTTTACTTTCTGGACCCAGCAGGAAATCTTAGTGGAATTTTTTAGGAAATACTATCCTTATATCCGAATGACTTTGATCTTCTTCTGTGACATCCAAAAGGCACTTCTAGAGTTAAGAGCTACTGGCCTCTGAGAGAGATCTGAAGAGTCCCAGTGTTCTGACACAGAACTCTCAAACAGAGGTAATTTGTCAAAATTAATAATTTTACCTTTGTTTCTTTTGTTTCAGTCATATCAGCAGAAGCATAGTTGATGGAATACTCTCACCTTGCACTCTGAGTAAGCACGGCACACATACCTAGAACCCAAATTACTGTGCATTAATCCAAATGGGATATTGGGGTGCTATTGAGCAGACAGTTCACCATGCTACTCATCATACAGAAAGCTGTATGGCTTGAAAAAGAGTCCATTGCCTTTTATATAGTTAGAAGGTATAGGGAACATATTATTTTTAGGTGGTGAGCCCCTTGTGAGACAGGGACTGAGTTCCATCCCATTATCTTCTATCTTCCCCTGGGCTTAACATAGTGTTTGACACAGAATAAACACCTTAATACTACCTTATTATTAGTACAAATGATAATATTAATAATTATGTTAACAACTGAAAAGTGAAATCAGAGCAGGGAAAGGAGAAGGTAACTGATGCACTTAAAGCCCAGGGTAGAGGCTCTAATATCTGAAATAAAGGAATTGAATGTAAAGACTAGAGAGTTTCATCCTTTACTTCCTCTGATGGGTTTGGCAACGTCAGTGGCAAACAGCCCCATGGCTTAAATTGAGACAGATCTGACAGGTTGGGATTTGATGGTAATTTCAAACCTTAACTCTGAAGTCCTTGAGTTGAGTGAGTTGTTCAGACATTAAACTTTGATTTAATATTTTAGTGATTGATTTCACCTTTCCAAATTGTAATTTTTAGAACTTTGGAAGAAACATATGGTATTTAAAAAAGGGAAAACCACCTAATCCCAATTAAATCTGGTAGCTTCTTTCCAGAACATCCTTCTAGCTCCCTCAGGGTTACTTAAAACCTTCATTGAAAATGTTTTGTAGGAGCTTCATAGCTATTGCTACATTCTTCCAGAACAACTTTTTCTATTTCCATACAATCAACACTGGATTATCCAGTTGCTGATTATCCTTTTGGGACATTATCCAAGTTTTTTGTTCTTCCTTCCCTGGTTCTATTTTACTCTTCATTAGCAGTTTCACCAAGAGCTGGCCGGGGAAAAAGAAGATGCAGTTCAAATCTGGTCAGGGGATGATATCAGGTTGCAAACCCCAAAACCACTCTTACATTTTGACCTCCTCCAACCCATGTGCCCATGAAGTTTCCCTCTGTTCCTCACCCAGTGCTCTGTCCAGAGCTCAGCTGACTGGCACACTCTCTCAACTGCCTGGTACAGTGTTGTGTACAGAATAAGTGCTCAGTAAATATCACTTATTGATTAGTTGAATGACATCTGGAGTGGGGGACTGTGGTTCAGAAGCGAACACCGCATCTTTTACATTGCTTCTGGTTTTAATTACTACTCCTTTATGAACCAAACTGCTGAGTGTCTGCCTTTCCTAATAGATGTTTGGCCCCAGAGATATTCTATGATCTCCCTCCCCAAAGTCACCCACATGGCCTGGATTCCTTCCCAGGACTACTCATACCTTCAATGTGACCCTAACAGGAATGAAAGACTTTTCAACTTAATTTGATAGGCAGCCCTGTTTGAGCCCAGCTTGAGTGGCTTGTCTACCAGTGATGGTGTTTTGGGCTTAGCCATTCACAATTCCCTGCCTGATGCAGCTGCGCCCAGCAACTTGGAGAAGAGGTTTGGTGAGAGAGGAAAAAGGTGAAAGCAAAAATGAGCTTTTGGATTGTCCATCCATTTAAAATGTTCCTACTCTTCTATTAACATAGATAACTGGGAGTTGGTTTTACATTTGTCCTTTGGGCCAAAATTTCCAATTTTTTAAAAACCTTCCTCTGGCAACAGTCATAGGGCTACCACACTTTCACTTCAAAAGCTAAAAAAAAAATCCATTTGGAATTCTATCAAATTCCTTTTTGTTTCCATGCAAGGGAATGGCTGGAAGGCCAAGGTGGGAAAAGAAGATTGATAGTTGGGGAGGAAGGGGTCATTAGTAGTGGCGGAGTGAGTCAGAGTGAGGCCCAGAAGGTGGGAAGGAATGCAGGGGCTTCTAATCCTCCCTCTTGCACTCTGCCAATCAGCGGTTTCTTGAAGCAGTGGGAGGGGACTGACAGGCTAACTACTCAGCTGGCAGTCAGTCGGCTGCCTAAACTTGGCAGGAAGGGGAAAGAAGAGGAGTCCTGGATGTGTATTGCCCCCTGCAGCTCTTCGTAGGTAGGAATTTTCTCCAAGCCCAGAAATGGGGATTTCCAAAAAAAAAAGCACCATTTTCTTCTTTTCCTTTTCCTAATTAACCCGCAGCAAGAGATCCACTTTAAACTTCATCATGAACCTCTGTGGTTCATTGTGTAAGAGGTAGCCATTTCTCCTCAGTTCATGCCACTATCAAGGTCCCTACATTCTAAACCTTTCATTATAATCCCCTATATATTCACTCTAACGTGTTTTTTTTTTCAAACCTCAATATCTTGACCTTTGTACATTCCATTTTGGAAATAACACCAACAATTGGCTCATATTACAAGTTAAATGCTCATGAAATTTCATTTTAAGAGACATAACTGAAAAAGCATAAAAACGTCCAAACTCTTATTTAAAAAAAAAAATCACTACAAGCCAAGACCTTGTATGGTAATATGCAAGTACAATGTAACAACTGAATTATGAACATTACTGAAATAAAGACAAGGAAGGAAAACTGATAGAACATTAATGGCTCTCACATATACACCACCAGGAAATTTATCACGAAAAAGCTGAATCTCTATGTGCTACTCTGGAAATAAACCCTTGTATAAGCAGTTCAATTCTGATGTGGGTCTAATATCTGAGAACAAGTCAGCCTTGCAGATTAATATAAAATTTACCAGCCCAGATAAAATATTAGTGGTTTTTCTTTCCTATCCCTAAGCTGCCCAAGCACAATATATGGAGGGGGAAATAAAGACCCGCACTTCTGTACAATTACTAGACGCATTATTAGCAACTGTTCTGAGAAGCAGCGTGACTTAACGGAAAGACCACAGGCTTGGGGGTCAGAGGTCATGGGTTCTAATCCCAGCTTCACCACTTGTCAGTGCGTGACTTTAGGCAAGTCACTTAACTTCTCTGTGCCTCAGTTACGACATCTGTAAAATGGGGATTAAGACTGTGAGCTCCACATGGGACAATCCGATTACCTTGTATCCCCCACAGTGCTTAGGACAGTGCATGGCACATAGTAAGCACTTAACAAATACCATCATTATTATTATTATCATTATTACTGCAGTCTGATGACAGCTGTCAAAAATTCCATTGCTATTTCTTGTCTGGAAAACTTTGGTCAGCAGGGACAAGGTTGTGATCGAAACCTTGGACTGTCTCCGTGGTGTTAGCTATAATGCCTCAACACATCCCTGCCAACACAGGATGTATTTTCTGGGACATAGGTTGATCTAAAATCCAGAGGTGCTTCACAGTTCCAGGGAACCCTCAGGCAACAACTGGGCACCAACCCCACAAAGCCTTCTAAATTAATACTGAATTGGCATTTATATTATATATCTATATCTAGTATCCAGATAGATACCAGAGAAGCAGTATAGTTTAGAAGGAAGGAGTATGGCCTAGTGGAAAAAGTATGGGCCTGGAAGTCAGAGGACATGGGTTCTAATCTCAGCTCTGGTACTTCCCTGCTGCATTACTGTGGTCAAGTCACTTAACTTCTCTGTGTCTCAGTTTCCTCAACTGTAAAATGGGGATTAAATCCTACTCCCTTCTACTTGGACTGTGAGTCCCATGTGGGACAGGGTCTGTGTCCAACCTGATTATCTTCTATCTACCTCACCACTTAGTACAGTGCTTGGCTCATAGTAAGCACTTAATAAATATAATTATAATGATTAACTACAATTATTTATCTTGCTCTCCTTTAGGAAGTAACAACCAATTACCTGGAATTGTTGAGATGCAAACAAAGCATAGACTTTAGAATGTGAGCTTGTAATGCGCAGGGAATGGGTCTGCTTTGACTGTAAGCCCGTCAAACGGCAGGGACTGTCTCTATCTGTTGCCGACTTGTTCATCCCAAGCGCTTAGTACAGTGCTCTGCACATAGTAAGCGCTCAATAAATACTATTGAATGAATACTCTCCCAAGCACTTAGAACAGTGCTCTGCACATAGTAGGTGCTCAATAACTACCAATGATTGATTGATTGCAAGCACAGTATAAAATTAATCCGATTTTGCTCCAATTCCTTCTGAGCTTGAGGGCCCTTCCTTCACATGGAAAATACACTGATTTCTCTATCTGAATTTTTATAAGTGCAGAGTTACTTGTGCTGGTGGGTTTCTGTCAAATACATGATCATGTCCTCCCCTTAAAGTGATTTGGGCAATTTAGGGGATCCTGGGCCTCCTAACTCAAGAAGCAGAACAATTTGATTCAGGGAAACTTACCTGATATGAGACCAAAACCAGCCCAGAACTAACGGCTCACGGTCTCCCATTGGCTGAGGTAGGGTGTGGGCAGGAAGTGGTTTAGGGACAAGAACTAATGCGCTGGTAATTCCACATCTTAACATTCCTCTACCGACTCACCTCGTGCTACCCAATACATCTGTCCTGCAAATAGCCATATGGGTGGAAGTCACATGGTAAATATTCTGAGTTCCTAATTGTATGGAATTGAGAAAGGCAACCATAATAATTTTTAAGATGAGGAGCCGAACTGGCTAGCTTCAATTTCAAATGAAATAATTTTATGATTTCAAATTTTGATATTATATATATATGCATACCTATAAATACAGGTGTGTGCAAATATATGAAGTATAAAACTGTGGTATTTGACAAGCGCTTACTATGTGCCAAGCACTGTACTAAGCACTGAGGTAGATACAAGATAATCAGATCCCACATGGGGCTCACAGTCTAAGTAGGAGGGAGAACAGGTATTGAACCCCCATTTTTCAGACAAAGGAACTGAGGCACAAAGAAATTAAGTGACTTGCCCAAGGTCACACAGCAGATAAGTGGTGGAGCTGGAATGAGAACCCATTCATTAATTCATTCATTCAATAGTATTTATTGAGTGCTTACTATTTGCAGAGCACTGTACTAAGCGCTTGGAATGTATAAGTCGGCAACAGGGTCCCAGTCAGCAACCCAGGTCCTCTGACTCCCAGGCCAGTGCTCTTTCCATTAGGACACACTGTTTCCCCTGTATCTCACAAAGAATCACCATTTGAGGGTATTTGAAGAAGTCAAGAGTTGAGAAAGGTGTATTTTGATGAAATTTTCTCTAAAATTTTCTTTCATCTTTTTATTTCATCTAAAGTCCAAACTAACATTACTCTGATTTTGCCTGTCAGATTCCCTTTCCCTCCTTCAAATGAGAGACAGAATCTGGACTCTAAAATTTTCTCCCTCCCATATCTGAATCAATCTACTAATTTGATGGATGTGTCTTTAATGCTTTTTAAACCAGTCAATGACTGGCATCAGCAGGGCCAGAACTGGACAGTGTTTTTCCAAGGCCCCAATCTTTCTCTTCGGGAGAGGGAGAGGCAACAATAGAATCTTCATTGCCATTCACCTCCTGACTAGGCAATTCTACCTCCAACATCAAAGCAGCAGCATTAAAATTTAATTTGAATTTAAAATCCCTGACAGGGACCACTACTGGGGAAGCAGGGGTTAACCACAGAGATAATGAGGCTGCTGCTGATTCTGTTGACAGTATTGTGTCACCTAATGAATGTGGTGATATAAATCTTGATGAGGGGGCAGACTGGGAGAGTATCAGGAAAGGTAATAATAATGAGGAAGAGCAAGAGGCCACCTTACTACAGACTCAAGGAGAGAACCCACAAAATATTCTGGCCCGGGAGGAAGAGGCTAAACTCCAGCTCTAAGAAGAGATGGGGCCAGTCTTGTTGACCAATTTGGAGAGAATCCATTTTACCATTTCTGCTGAAGGAGCACAGTTTCTGGGACAAAGTTTCTGGGTCTTCTCAGGCAGGAAAACAAAGACATGAGGGGATCAGGGCCAGAAAGCAAAGGAAAATGGCAATGAGTCATTGCACTTCCAGATCCAGAATCTAATGTCAGTGAAGTGAAGGACTGAATCAATTACAGCCCAATTAGACTGTAAGCTCCTTGCTAGTAGGGATCATGTCCTAAAAGTTATTTATTTATTCATGTATATTAATATCTGTTCCCCTCTAGATTGAGAGCTCGTTGTGGGAATGTATCTGTAAGCCTCAATAAATACGATTAAAAGAATGAATACCAAATCTCCTAAGTGCTTGATACAGTGGTGTGTACAAAGTAAGCTCTCAAAACCACTGATTGATTGAATTACCTAGCTAGTGTCACTCACACTCATAATTTGGCCTGAATTACCCAGATAACTGAGGTAAATCCAGTTTTCCCTGTCCTCAAGTAGTTATGCTTTGTCACATCTCTTAAGAATTGGAGCCAAGACCAGCTAGTGCCCAGTGAAGGGGTTAACTTCACCAGTGCATTGAACCCCTCGAGGTAAATAAAGGAACTCAAGTTGCAGCGTGGCCTACTGGCTCGGGCGTCAGGGGATGGGTGTTCTAACCCCGGCTCTGCCACTTGTCTGCTGTGTGACCTTGGGCAAGTCACTTTATTTTTCTGGGCCTCAGTTACCTCATCTCTAAAATGGGGATTGAGACTGTGAGCCCCATGTGGGACAGAGACTGTGTCCAACCTGATTACCTTGGGTCTACTCCAGTGCTTAGAACGGTGCTTGGCCCAGAGTAAATGCTTAACAAATACTATTATTATTGTTATTATTACACTGGCTTGGGATGGAGCCACAGCTCACAGATACATACATATCTATAAAGTTCATATTATAAATTATTTATGTATATTAATGTCAGTCTCCCCCTCTAGACTATAAAGCCACTGTGGGCAGGGAATGTGTCTGCCAATTCTGGTGTACTGTACTCTCTCAAGTTCTTGTACAGGGTACATAGTAAGCGCTCAATAAATACCATTAATGATGAGGAGGAGGA
Organism: Ornithorhynchus anatinus; assembly: GCF_004115215.2. NCBI lineage: Eukaryota > Metazoa > Chordata > Mammalia > Monotremata > Ornithorhynchidae > Ornithorhynchus > Ornithorhynchus anatinus. Next base: position 38,949,183 of record NC_041738.1, read on the forward strand.
GGAGGGGCCTGGGAAAATTGTTGTTCAGGAAACAGCAGGGTACACTCTGTCAGGCCTGGTCTGGGGTGATTGTACAGGAACAGTACCCTCCTCTCTGCCTTCACTGATAAACCCAAGATTGTGGGTGGTGGAGGAGTGGAATGGGATGACATTTTTTCATTCCAACCAAACTAAATTATTGAGAGATTTTCCTTGGGGGGGTGGCAGTTCTAGGGAGAAAACTCCTGAGAAATTTAATTTTGGAAAAAATTCAGAAACCCACACCCTCCCCCTCAGGGAGATGGGATTTTCTGGCATTCTGTCAAAACTGGAACCTTTCCTCTGATGTTGGGTATCATAAATGATCATTATTTTGAAGCACATGAGGCATAAATGATCCCAAAGGAGCTTGAAAATATGACAAATCTGGCTCACTAGGTTGCAGAAGTGATCCTACTGCCAGAGCTTGAAAAAAATCAGTAAACTATGGTGCAAATGCAATAATCGTAATTATTATAGTTCTGTTTTCAGAGGGACTTTGATATAATGAAGTCAGGTGGTTGGAACAAGGGTGAGGGAGAGAGTGAAAGGAGACTGAAATTGAAGAAATTGGCCACTTTAAGTGTGCAATAAATATGACTGATTGATTGACAAGATAGTGTAGTCCATCTATGTGGCTGCATCAACTCGGGCAGTTGAATAACTAATAGGGAACAGTAGTGGTAATAATAGTATTTATCAAACACTTACTGAGTGCAGTACTCTGCACTAAGTGCTGGAAAAGAATACAATAAGTCACTGTTGTTTTCCTGATTTAGAGTTCCAGTGCATTTTGGAATTTCAATTTTGAGAGAGAAATTTTGTATTTGTATTCTGAGACAATTAGTATCCTCAATGGAATAGTTTACAAGACAAAAGAAACTGAGAAGCAGCATGGCCTAGTGGATAGATCATGGGCCTGAGTGTCACAAGGACCTGGATTCTAATCCCGGCCCTGCCACTTGTCTGCTGTATGACCTTGGGTAAGTTACTTCACTTCTCTGGGCCTCGATGATCTCATCTGTAAAGTGGGGATTTACACTGTGAGCCCTACGTGGGACATGGACTAGGTCCATCTTGCTTTGTTTTGTTTTCTGTCTCCCCCTTTTAGACTGTGAGCCCGTTGTTCGGCTGGGATTGTCTCTGTTGCTGAATTGTACATTCTAAACACTTAGTACAGTGTTCTGCACACAGTACGCGCTCAGTAAATACGATTGAATGAGTGAATGAACTGTATTAGTTCACATCTACCCCAGCATTTAGTTTACTGCCTGGCACATAACAAACACTTGCCCAATATCATTAAAAAATTGGTTTTATCAGTATCATACTCTATTATAATTCACTTCATAATTCTATCATAATTCACGAGATCACCAAAATTTGAGCAAACAGCAACTTAAATACACTCATCTGGTATCTTTATGTCGTTATTATTATGATGATATTTGTTAAGTATTTACTACGTATCAACACTGTTTTAAGTGCTGGGTTAGACACCAGTGAATCAGGTTGGACCCAATCCCTGTCCCACATGGGACTTACAGTCTAAGTAAGGGAGGGAATAGGTATTGAATTCCCATTTTACACTTGAGGAAATTTGCCCAAGCTCAGACAGAACCCAGGTCCTCTTACTCCCAGGACCGTGCTTTTTCCGCTAGGCCATGTTGCTTCCCAAATATCCTAGTGACAAGAACATTTTTGTGTTCACATATCCATGCACAATCACCAAGACCATAGCTCTTTTCCCATTTGGCATTGACACTGGCCTATACCAATGTGGGTCTTCAATTTCCCAGAGTCAGATAAAGAAAGGAGCTTTTATTAATGATAGGAGAGTGAGACAAAAGCACTGAGCAGGCCTAAATCCTTCAAGAGTTCTATTGGCAGGAGGAACTTCTCTTTCTCTCCCTCTCTTTCAAAAAATCCTTTCTATTGGCTTGCCCAGTAACCTTACGGAAACTTCTCTCAAGTGCAGCCTATTGAGCTCCGTTCTCAAATTGCCCCCAGAGCCTACTGGATATTCCTTCAGATGTCTAACAAGCGTTGAACACAACTGAGGTTTAGAGAGACACAGAAATCAATACCGCGGCTTCCACCAGTCACGCTGAGGGATTAGTCGTCCCAAGGAAAAGCACAGACAGTTGAATAAGAGAATCATGACTCCGAATACCCTAACAGGTTTATGAAGCTAGAGAGCTGCCTCTGGCCTTGATAACCTCCAGTTGGCCCAGAGAAAAAGGAGACTGTGAAAACATTCACTTAGCTTCCTCCCCTTTTGTATTAATGAGGTCAAGCATTCGACCTCAGAGGGTCAGCTGTGGTACTCGGAGGAGCAGCAATATTGGGCCATGGGTGGGCTGACCATTTGAGCAGCGGAGGCTGTAAAGGTGGTAAATGTCTTCCTGGATCTATGTGGCACATATCTGGGTCTCTCAGGTACAGCCCCTGTGAACAGCCTAGAAAATGATGATGCCCAGCCCCAAATGGACACTTAGAAATAATAATAATAATGATGGCATTTAAGTGCTTACTATGTGCCAGGCACTGTACTAAGTGTTGAGGTGGATACAAACAAATCAAATTGGACACATTCCCCGCCCCATGTGGGGCTCACAGTCTCAATCTCCATTTTGTCTCGTCTGTGCTGTCGAGTCATTTCTGACCCACAGCGACTCCACAGATGCATCTCTCCCAGAATGCTCCGCCTCCATCTGCAATCGTTCTGATAGTGTATCCATGGACTTTTCTTGGTAAAAATATGGAAGGGGGCTACCATTGCCTTCTTCGGCACAGTAAACTTGGGTCTCCGCCCTTGACTTGCCCAAGTCACTGCTGCCCAATACTGGTGAGTTTTGACTTGTAGCAGATTGCCTTCCACTCGTTAGCCACTGCCCAAGCTAGGAATGGAATGGGTATCTTCTGCTTGACTCTCCCTCCCGCAGCCGAAACTGGTAGAGTACTGGAAACTCTCCAGGTGTCATCCTGAGAGGGGCAATCTCCATTTTACGGATGAGGTAACTGAGGCACAGAGAAGTGAAGTGACTGGCCCAGAGTCACATAGCAGACAAGTGGTGGAGCCACGATTAGCACCCATGATTTTCTGACTCCCAGGCCCATGCTCTATCCACTACACCACACTGGAACTACCTAGCAACACTCCTTCTACATCGTCAATGATCGTGGAGGGTGGAATAGAACAGCCAAGAATGCAAATGCAATCTGGAGTTTTTCTACATGTATTTAGAAAGAGGGGAGAGCATCTAAACATTTTCCTGTTAAGGAAGGAGACAGCTCAGGGGTCATTTTCCCCTTAGAGGCAAAAGAATGCATGTAAAAAACTCTTCTCATACATTCAGACACTCTAACTCAGCAGTGGGGAATGACTATTCCAAGCATTCACTCTGGACTACTGGAATGTTTTCAAACAGCTTGGTGGGTTTGGTGTCTTTGAAACAGGAGAGAATCAATGTCTTAAAAAGTGTTGCCACTCAATTTCCTCCTCGTCGACCCAAGGAGCGCAGTGCTCAGTCAGAGGGAAGTTCTCGGGGCTGACCCACTTGATCCCCCAGGGAAATACTGCTCCTGCCTCGTCCTGCTTCTCTGAATGAAATTCTGAGCTTCAGGAGCATTTCTGTGCTCTGCTTGTGCACTAACTAGTAAGTGCAGTTCTTGTAGAAGGCACTCCTGCCAGTCAGCTGAGGGTCTTGAAGGAGTTGGGTGAGTCTGTCCTTAGGCTCAGGTGTCTCCATGGGAGCAGAGCCCAGCATGGCAATTCCCCTGGGTGGGCAGCCCCTGTGAAGGGAGTGGAAAGAGGAGACTGGGATGGTTCCCTGGAATTACTCCAGCCTCCAGAGGTATTTCTGAACAAGCCGCTGGACTATCAGCGGCTCAGATGCTCTGGACCTGACATATATTTCAGAAAACCTTCCTTAAATCATGAGAAACAGCTTGGCCTAGTGGCAAGATCACAGGCCTTGGAATTGGAGGACCGGGGTTCTAATTGCAACCTTGCCACTTGCCCACTGTGTGACCTTGGGTGAGTCATTTAACTTCTCTGGGCCTCAGTTTCTTCATCTGTGAAGTGGGAATTTCATACCTGTTCTCCTTCCTACTTAGACTATGGGCCCCATATGGGTCAGAGATCATGACTGACCTGATTATCTTGCATCTACCCCAGCTTTTAGTACTGTATTTGGATTATAGTAAGTCCTTAACAAGTGGGACACTTACTATTATTACTATGAAGATTCACAAAGGTCCGGTTTGGCCCAAAACTGGCATCCCCGATCCAGATAGAGGATTTAATCTGCTGTCCAGTTAATGAGGTCTGACTGGTCCAAGCCATCTACCACCCATCAGAGCACATGTGACTAGGCCTCCCTCTTAGCCCTCCCAAACATCACAGCCCCAAGAACAGAGACATCCCATCACCTTGCCTGTTGGCTTGCATTTTCCTTCAGCAGAATTCTGGCTGGCAAATCAGCATGGAGACAATACCCGCCGTCCAGAGCTCATAGTTGCACCGCCACCGGGTCAGTTGTGCCCACAGTGGACCTAGTGGATTCCCACGCAAACTCAGTGACAGCCGGCTCCCCGTATCGGAAGCCGTGGGAGGAGCCTGGCGCTTACGCTGTCAGGTAGAGGGCACGTGCGTGGAGCTCAGATTCATGTTTATAAGGCTGGTTAGCCCTGAGCGCTGGGAATAGCACCATTTAAATCTGGCTGATGAAGTGCCTGTTAGACACCTGCTCAAGTCGCCAGGGGTCACAGGGGAAGCGGACCCTCCTCCTGATGCCTTCAGACAATGCTGAGGTCAAACTGGCTGGCTTAGGTCTCTGCATATTATTGTGGGCTGAGATCAGACCCAGGTTCTGCATTTACGTGTGTGTTTGTGTGTGTGTATATATGTGCCCGAGTATTAATGTGAGCATGTGGTTATGTGCGGCTCTGAACACATGTATGTGTCTCCGTTGTGTCCACCCTGATGGGTGTAGCCCTCCCCCACGAAGCCATCAATCTAGCCCCGCTCCATCCCCCACTCTTTTCCCCTCACATTAACCTAAAATATGAGCACAGGCTCCTACCCCACCGCGGCTCTGCTCCCACAGCTCTCCCTGCCCCCTCCCTCCAGCACTCTTATCTAAGGCAGTGTGTCACTGCAATTTTATGGTCAACATTACAGGCTCAAGTCCTCCTCTGAACCAATCAAACCGCACCGAATATGCTAGAGAGAAGCCAGGCTTTCGGCAAGGAGCTTGCTTTCTGAGCTCTGCTGTCTGACCCCCTCCACCGGCAGCCATCATAAATCTGCCTCACCTGATGGGAGATGGGCTTTTTAGGATCTCTCAGGGTGCTTTGAGGTAGCACTTCTATGAACTCCTTGCCACAATAAATAATGCTACCTGCAATATGTCTTGGGGAGTGTGTCAGCAGCTGCTGTCCTGCCATGAATTTTTATTCTTGGGCCGTCTGGAAGATAGATTCCAGATACAGCATTTTCCCGCACTTAGTGTCAGATCTCTTTACCCCTTTGCCCCGGCAGAATGACAGGGACCACAAATAAAATAAAATAATAAAAAAGTGGCAAAGGAAAAATGGCCAGAGACGAGAGGAAAGCACCACACTCACCTCTCTGCTGTGGGGCCGCTGCAGATGGTCAGCGGCGAGGAGGATGTGGGGGCCAGTTTGGGTGGACGGTGATTGTTTTCTGGGCCCAGTGGAATGAAGAAGCTCTTGGGAGTGGCGAGAGGAAGAAGGAATTTTCCACCAGGTTGAGCAGTGAGTTGGGAGGATGTCTGGAGGATGGGGTCAGGTGCCCACTGCAAGGAAAATGACAGAAATCTGGGTTCAAATGGCAATGTCAGCTGGTTAGCCCCTTGCTCGTGTGGGGAACTACCTTAGGGTACGATGTATGCAAGAGCTCAAGAGAGGGACCCATTACCGAGATAATGGGTCATTTGTTCAATTGTCAGCAGCAAAATGAAACAATAATCCTTACCTGCCCTCACAACACAAATGGATGACAGGCCCAAGATCATTATAATGTATATATAAACTTGCTCAGGCTTATTTACACTGGCTTAAATTCATTTTACTGCTTCGGCGTGCTTATGAACTACGGTTCTTAAAAACAAGCCCATAGATGGGGACTCATTACCTTGAGCCACCCTTCGGAAGATCAGTTGTATTGTTTTTGACAAGAAGGATGAGGAAGAGAGGACAGGAAACCAGCTTAAATCAGAATATTCACCTGCTCAAAGCCCTGGCATTCCTTGGCTAAACTGGAAATTCAACTATGGCACCCCCCCGAGAGATACTATTAACTATGACGGTTTGGGGAGATGCTAGTGCTCAAGATGAGGTCTTCAATTCTGACTCCTAAGAATGGCCTGCAGATCACTCCTAAGAAATTGAGTTTTTCCATCATCCTTCCTGCTTTCTCCAGTTCAAAAAACATTCACTGTTGTCAATTTACTAGTTTACTAGCAGCGGGTCACTCCATTCCACAAGTTGCTTTCTCCTTGTGGTCTGTAACACCCATACAAGGGAAGTCACAGGTGATATATATCTGAGTACTACTCTTTTAACTATTGGTAATTCCTTAATTTACATCTACTGTCTCCTCCATTAGGATATAAGCCCTCAAGGACAGGGGGTCCCATCTACTACTTCTTTGCATATTCCCCAACTATGTACTCCCTAAGCATAGTCACTCAGTAACATGGACTTTTTTTTAAAAAAATGGTATTTGTTAAGCCCTTACTATGTGCTAGGCACTGTACTAAGCTCTGTGATAAATACAAGGCAGGACACAGCTGAAGTCTCACATGGGAGTCACAGTCTTAATACCCATTTTACAGATGAGGTAACTGAAGCAGAGAGTTGTGATGTGACTTACTCAAGGTCACACAGTAGACAAGCGTTAGAGCCAGGATTAGAACTCAGGTCGTCTGACTCCCAGGCTCATGCTCTTTCCGCTAGGTCATAATCATTGTGGTATTTCTTAAGGGCTTACTAAGTGCCAGGGACTCTACTAAGCACTTGGGGGGAATACAAGCAAATCGGGTCGGACACAGTCCCTGTTCCACATTGGGCTCACAATCTTAAGTCCCATTTTACAGATGAGGTAACTGAGGCCCAGAGAAGGGAAGTTACTTGCCCAAGATCACCCAGCTGACAAGCATCGGAGCCAGTACTAGAACCCAGGTACTTCTGATTTCCAGGCCCATGCTCCATCCACTAGAGCATGCTGCTTCCAATGCTAAATAATGATGATGATATTAATATTTCCAGAATGGGGGTGCTGTAGAATCTGTACCCCAATACTGGAAGTCTCAGACCTCCACATGACCAGACTCTGAGGACCAAAGATCTACTGAGCAGCATTCTCACCTCGTGAACACGTGCATTTCACTTTCTGAGGGACTTCATGCCTGGCCTAAGACCAGAACACCCGGTACTGACCTATGAGTGCAATCTGACCTGGATGTCTCCCTTCCACTGCCTAATTGACCCCAGAAGGTAAGAACATTAGGTGTGTAGATAAAAGAAGATTGAAAGGTAACTCTGAATGATCTGCTTCTTCCCCACCTTTCTCTTTAAGTTTCCCAGGTGCAATTGGAAAAACTGGAATATGGTTTTCCCCAGTCAATGTCTCCTGCTGAACAGCGGGGTAGTCTATTCGGCAATCCTCTTGCTCGCCCTGAAGACATCAGGAAGCAGCTATTGCCACACAGCAGACTTAAAGTGGAGGTGATTTACAAGGTCGTTGACAAATGCAAGTATTGATTGGGTATTAAAGTGTCTTGTGATTAATACAGCCTTCGAAGTAATTAGTGCGAAGATCTCTTATATCTCTACATGTTTAAATAATGTATCTGTGAACACAGGCCCCCTGTCAATCATGCTGACGGAGGCCAGGTATCATAGCATCTGATAAGTCACATGGAGATTGGGTCTCTGAAGATCTTTCAAAACCGGGAGCACATTGCTAATTGCTTGGGGTGACCTGTGTTCAAAGGCCAAGGATTCACTTTAGGAGGGGAGGTGGGCCAGGGAGCCAAGGGAATCTTGGATGCTTACGTCTCAACTAGTGACAGTCAACCCTGGAAAAGCTCCGGGTGCAGAAGGGACCTGACCAAGGAGACTTCAGAGGTTTGGACGGAAGTGGGGCCTTTTCCCAACAGGGCCAAAGACTTGCTGCATTCTCCTGCTGGGGTCTCCTTAGTCCTTGGCCATCTGGGCTTTCTCAAGCCATCTGTTTTTGATGTTGCTTGAGCTGCTTCATCACATCTTACAAGAGACTCAGGCTCTTTGGGGCTAGGGATTATTTGAAGGAAAGAGAGACCTAGCTTGTGCCTGGAGACCTAACCGTGTAATTGCTTCCATCTCCCAGTGCTTCCTGACCCAAAAATGAAAGGTTAGTGACTTTCCAAGGTGCTTTGGGTACGTTAAAATTCCTGATTTGGGACATAGTCCTTCCCTAAATGCAAAGAAAACTTGCACCAACGTAAAAGGTTTCCTAAGAGCCAGTGGTTTGGAAAGTAGAAGGAATGGAATTTTGGATATGAATCCCAGATAAAATTAATTCTGCAGGACAGGTGGATGAACTGATGGTTGCTCCATGAAGCAGCTCTGACCTGCATACATCATATCACAGGAAGAAGGAATTTAAGGACCTTGCTAGCTCAGGGAGCTTATGTTTGTACTCCACCCCCCTGCAAGCCTCTTCCACTTCAGAGATTATTACTGACTTGAGGTCTTCCTTTCCAGGCTGGGGAAAATGAATAATTCAAGTGTTTCATACAGGGTTTGGCACAGAGTTGTCTCTTATCCAATATAATAATAAATTATTATAATTAGTAGTAGTTTTATTATTATTAGACCCCTCTCCTTAGGCAGTGAATCTCAGTTATATCTGACAGAGTTTCTGGGACTCCCCAAAGATTATTTCTACTTCCAGGTCAGGGACGTAAGAAGCCCAAAATACCGGTAATTTCAAAGATTATGATGTGAACATTTATCTATGAACTGTCCAGCTACCTATGGGCTCTTCAGTCCCTGGATCTAGTATTTTTTTTATATATCTGTTGAATTTTGGCAAACATGGAAGAGTGGAGGAGTATCAGGGTTAACCTGGAGGGAGGGGAAGCAGGGTTTTAAGCAGTGAGAGATAATTCATTGCACTGCTTCCACTCCATCTTTGCCCCATTTCGATTTTCCCAGTATTTCATTGGTCCAGCTCTTTCTCTGCCTCCTCCTCCTCCTCCTCCTCCCTGCCCCCAGTCAACCTCTAGGCTGAATCTATGCCCTGGCCCAGCACATGGGAGGAAGGGGGTCCTTGATCTCTTTTAAAAATAATTATCATTATAACATTACTTACCCTTTTTTGGTTAAGACCAGGTGAAGTCACTTCAACTTTTTCTTCCCACACCTAAATGGGTGTGTGCAGATTTAGAAATGAACACTTGTCTAAGGTCAAGTTGGACCACTGAGAAAATCCCAATGGGCTGCTCCTATGTGGGCCAAAGTAGGTTGTGGCCACTGGGGGGAACAAGCTGCCAGTAACTAGCATTTGTAGCAAGTAAGGAACCCTTGGAGCCAATAAGCAGATGGATGAGCCGTGACTAGAACAGCTCTTCTCTTCAAACTCCCTTTCCCTTTTCCTCACCACTTTACTTTCATGTGTGTATGATGGGGAATGGTTTATCCCTTTTCTTAGTAATGTTTACTGAACCAGTTGGGCTTGGTACTTCTTCCTTCAACCTGAGAAAACCCAGAGTTGCTTCCTATCAGGTGCTGTATTTCAAACATTTGGTCTAGTCCTATTTTTGATGATTCTTGTGATAAGGCATCCAACTTTTCCTCTGGGAGACAATTCTATCTTTAATAAAACACCGTAGTTCTACTTATGCTTATTTCTCTTAAGCAAACTTCATCCCACAAGGTCCCTCACATCTCCTTGGACCACTCCTCTTCTCATTTGAGCGGCTTGTTCTTTCTACAGGCAGTGCAAACAACAGGATGAACTAGAGTGAAGCGGTCCAAACTGTGCTACGGGATCCAGCATAGAAAAAAAGGGTTATTTTTAAAGTCAACAAAATATATTTTAACACCCTCAGGAACAAAGAGGAAATAGGAAAACAAACTTAAGCAAAGAAAAAGGAAGGTGAAAGGACCCCCTTCCCTCCACCCACCGCCACAAACCCTGGTGGCTAATATGAGTCTATTAAGATAATAGTCTTTTCCTAGTACTCATCAACATATTCCCGAAGAACAATCCACTGTGGGGCTACATTGCCTGGACACTTCCTGTTTACAGCCATATTTAAGAGAACCTATTAGTTCCCATTTGCAGCCCCCCAGGGAGTTGCAAGGGGAAGGTGTTACCACCGAAGCAGGAGACACAAAGACTGCAAAACCATGCTTGGGCACAGTTCAGTCCCTTTCAGTTTGAGGTGCCTGGCCCAGAAGATGAGAAACACAGAAGCATCCCATCCAAGGCAATTTTGACAGAAGTAGCATCCATCAGCCTTTTGGTCAGTCTATTCCTATTTCCTATAAGACTGTTTCCTATAAGGTGTCGTGTTTCCAAACATTTGGTGAGAGCTTCAGATGGCCAGCCCTCCACAAAAGGCCACCAGAGAACTGAGATAATTTTCTGTTTTGTTCCTCAGTTACTGCTTTAAACTCCAGGTTGCAGCCAAGAAATTCCAGAAATTTCAGATCTGCCAAAATAGAAGCAGTTAGAAGCCCTCTCAGAAAATGACCAAAGACCTCAACCCACAGGAAAAAGCTAATGAAGGAATCTGATCAATTTACGACTGAAAAACAGCAATAAAAAAAGAAATACACCTGAAAAATAAATGGTGAAACTGATGCTCAAGCAAAAAAATAAGTGACGTCTTAGCCAGACAAAGCTACTCCTTATGGCTCTGAGTTTAAGAAAACAGAGGTCTCGTGTCCAAGATATTCCCCGAGAAGTGATTTGATTTAGGGTCCGAACCGGGAGTAGAACTGCTGACTCTTAAGGCAAACTTTATATGGAGCATAAATGTAGGACTAAGGGTCTTCTGAACAGAAATGGATGTAGTCTTGTGAATCTGTTTTTTTGAGGTCTAAGAGAGGAAAAACCTGAGGAGGCATGAAAATGAAGCACAGATACAATAGTGATTGCGAACTTAGAAATCACACTGCAGTAAACGAGAATCTTTTACAGAGAAGGAAGAAGCACCAGATTATCAAGTCCTCTGTTTAATAAAGACAGGAAAGTAGAAATGGGATGAACAAGCAATCCTATTTTTACAGTGAGGTTAAGGGTTACAGAAAGATGTAATATTGAGTTTCATTTCTCAGAGATACTCAATAAAATGAAGATTATTCCTAAGGGTGCAGAAGACAACACAAAAATACTGACTGATTATGGCTTTGATTGAATTAGCGAACGGTGAGCTTCAGTAAGGACTACAGATGAGGTTTTCTGGCTTCAGTGTGGCTTTTCTTTTACACAGAAGCTGGGAGTATTGTTCTGCCTTTAGTATTAATCTTGTTTTCCTTCGTCTTGCACCTGCTAATGTTACCTAACAGAGCTATAGCCTTTCCCATTTCCCCTCCCCCTCCCCCCCCCCAAGTTTATTTATTGTGGCTATTTTACCAGCTATTGGCTCAACACACTCCACTCAAATATTCATCATTTAGCTCTCTGGGTAAATCGTATTTAATCAGCACAGGAGAGAAAATAGCATAATTATAGATGCCGGATGCCATTACACTCAGAAGAAATTAAACCTTGTCTCAAGCCGTCCAGCGGTGCCTCTGATGAAAACAAGCAGATTGCATTACTAGTGGGGTTACTGAGAGGTTAGTGGCCATACGGGGCCAACTGCACCTTGTAAGATGTCTGACCCCGATCAGCCGTAAGGAGACGCATACACGCACACACACATGCTCACAAACACACACACACATGCCTCACCCCCGGCCCCCAACACACGCCAGCATCAAAAACTCATCAAATTGGACCTGGAAATGAATCTCTTATTGTTCTGAGCATGTGATAAATGACTGTGTAATAAAGGAAGCTTAATTCACAGAGACGTTAAAATGGTAAATAAATGGGTCTAGAAAATCCAAGCCTTGAAAACTGACAGAGGGAATTCCAATTCCCAATCTTCTTCAGGGCACTTTTCTGCCAATTGAGTCATAGCAGTAGAAACCAATTAAGGAAAATGAAGAAAGAACCTTTGTCCTTTTTCAAGAGATGGAAAGTCATCCATTTGGGGCGTCTTAGATCTTAAGTGTAATGCTCTCCATTTCTATGTCTGGACCTGGCTCCTTTCACCCTCGGAGAAGACATACAAAAGGCCCAAGCCAAAGGTGCACACAGGGAAAACCATGATTAATCCTATCATCTGTCTGTGGTGATTGGCAGACTGACCATTTCTTGAGTGGAAATTCTATCATTTCAATAATGGCTTAAAAATATTTGAGTAACCAGTTGACACAGGAAAAAAAAGTTGTAAAAAAATTACAGCTCTGATTGTGATTCAAAGGATTTCTGGCAAGAGGTGGAAGCAAGAGGATCTGTTTCTTTCAAATCACCTACTGCCAGCTCACCCTCTTTTACATTAACAGATCTCCAGAGTAGCCTGTTCTTCTCTGAAGTTACAAAGGAAGAAAGAAGCCTTTCACCCAGTGCTATCCTTGTCTTTCACCTGGGCCTGATGCCTGGGCTGAAACTAGGCTTCCTGATCTAGAAAAATCAACAATGACAAAAAAGGCAATCGAGCTTTATTTATTATTATTATTCTTTTCTTTTTTTTTTGGCTAATAATGCTTCTGAGGTTTGGATAAGTAACTAAGAGGAAGGAAATCTCCTTCTAGTCCATCCTGCTACCGACAATTAAGAAACCTCAAAGTAATTTTTGAAAATGTCAGCGTCTCATTTAGCAAAAGGATAAATAATAAATGAAGCGTAATCACTGTCCTGGGCTGGTGGTACAGCTTCGCGGTGTCATTAGTAAACTAACGGTATAATATCTTCGTGTCACAGTTTAATTATATCTTGTAATTAGTTTCAGCAATGGATTGCACAGAGTCAGGCCCCCTGAGCTAAACAAAAGGTAATAGAACTTTCAGCGCCCCTGCATAAATCAATTATGAAAGTGTCCCGCGTTATTTGAGGCTTGTTTGCTGCAATTTTATGCACAAAGCCAAGCGGATCCCTCCTGCCCAAGGAGGGCAATTCGCCTTTCCAAATACCTGACTGTGGCTGAGCCAGGCCTCATTCATGCACTTGTACCCGCCCATCCCCAACAGCCCATTGGAGCGTGCTTGGCAGCCAATGCCGCACGTGGGAAAGGGGATGGTCCGAGAGGACCAGCGTGTCTAGGGAAAGCACCGAGTGCCAGGGAGCAAGGAACAAAATGGGAAAGATGTGACGCTCCGGAAGAACGCTTCTCAATGCTCCGAAGAACAAAGGCAAGGAGGTGAAGGGAATCAAAAAGCTGGGCAACGTCGATGCATATGGGTAGGCTGACATGACCCACATTCCTTTATCCTTTGTCCTTTCAACAGCCTGGCTCTTCCCCAGAGGAATCAGCACAGGTTACATGGCAATGGGAAATAGGGAAGGAGAATCCACATCTTTAATTGGATCTAATTCAGGTCCTAGTGAGCTCTGAAACAGCAAAGGGCTTCTGGGAGTAGGAAAGGGCTAGCTGTGGTCACCAAGTCCATGTGTGAGTGTCATGGATCCCCACTGGGGGAAGCTAAGAAGAAACTCAGGGGCGGGGGTTTGGTGAAGTCCAATTGCCACCAATACGTGTGATCGTCTCAGTTTTGATCAACCTGTAAGGGATAGTGGAGAGTGGGGGTGGGGTCCTGGTTCAAAGTCCTCCTGAAATCTGCTTTGAAAGTAAGTCTAGTGCCATGCTGGCCTTTCTGTTTATACAACAACTTACAGGTTTAAATGAAACCCTGCTTGAAAAAGCAGGCTGAATCTTCCTATTGTGAGCACTTCAGCAAATTTAACAAAAGAAAAAGCCCAGGCGAGGAGCAGAAAAAAAAAAGTCCACTCCTCAGACTGGTGTGCTGCAATCTGGCTGGTTGCTATGGTGACATGATGGCTTGTTCACATGGCAACATACCTTAGGTCCACTATTAAAATGATGAGAGTGAACTAGGTTGCATTAAGGATAGCACACTGTATGCTAAAGCAAGTCTTTATCTCCAGAGAGAGCTGGACAGAGACTAGCATACAGTACAAATGAGGGAGAAAAGAAGGAGGAGGAAGAGGTTGGAGGCCTTGAAGAGGGAAAAACCACAGGAGTACAATAACTGTGAATAGAAAGATCTTCAGCTCTGGTTCTAAAGTGAGGGACTGAGACACACATGATGGACAATGAGTTTTCTTTGATGGACAATGGAATTCATCTTCACAGGACCGAGACTGATGTCAGTGCATCAGCCTAATGACCTGAGGTTCTTATATGAAATGTGCATTACAAATGAACTGGCGGCCCCTTCTCTTCATAAAACATCAACAGTAAACTAAACCAAACCCACGGGCTGCCATGACAATGAATAGCTGAGTTGTTTTGCTTGCCACTTAAATAAAATACTCTAATAACTTTGAGGGTGCAAATTATATAGCATTTGTTTTTTTATATAAAAAGTCCATGACAGCCACAGATCTGCATCATATCACATCAGAGCTAGTGGGGAACGTTTTCTTTTGAAATGGTGCTTTTATACTTTAACGTAGGAGCTTTTATTATTTTTTTTTCTTGCTGACATTGAGAGGGTGGTGATAATTCTGCAGATATTATTCCAACAGCCCTGCCTAGGTTCCCGTGCTTGATTGCTCTCTGCTGTTTAGCATTTGCTGGTGTGGCATTTGTAATAGACAACCAGGAATTACAGGGTTATAGAATTCCGCTGAGGGTTTCAGGTGATATAAACTATGGAGTGATGCCTGAATCACTGGAATTCCCTCCCATCTGCACGCACTCTGCCACCTCTCCGTGGACAGTTGTGTCTTATTTTAAAATCTCATCTCCATAAAGAGAAGGGAAGGGCCACCGCAAAACCCAAGGCGTCAGGCTGCCAGTTTGCAGTTACTGAACTCTCCCTTCCCTCCTTCTGAATGAAGTGACAAACCCAACGGTCCCACATTCAGTAGTTTTCTCCTTCTTCCAGCCCTTCCTGGGTTTCTCACCCTTCATCCTCCTACCCCATTCTTTTCATTTATTTGTTGTTTCCAAACCTTACTCCCCCATCTGCTTTCTTGACTCCACTGTACGTGTGTTTGGTCTCTTTGCGTTGCGTAATCTGATACAATAAATACCTTATTCACCTTGTGGGCTTGGTGGCAAGAGTAAATTCCTGCTCTGCTTAATTTTGAGGTGCATGGGAACTGATGGTTTGTAGATATTATGCTCCTAGTGGGCAAGGGGCACTGTGACAGTTGAATATGAGTGTTCCCGGGATAGAGCACTATGCAGATGAGAACTTAATGCCTGCTTTTTGATGACACTGTCCTATAGACTTCCTCCAATTTTGCTTCCGGTCTAGAAAGTGAGGGCAAGGCACCTATTTTCTTGGCTAATGGATGCTACAAATCAATTAATTAATCATATTTATTGAGTGATCACTGAATGTAGAGCATTATACTAAGTGATTGGGAGAGTAGAGTATAACAGAACTGGTAGGTATGTTCCCTGCCCACAGGGAGCTTACAGTCTGGAGGGGGAACCTTACAGTCTAGAGGGAGAGAAGCCTGGGCAGGAACATGATATTTTTTGGCTTGATTTCCCTAGTGACAAAATGCCAGCTTTGTCCCTCTCCCGGTAACACAGTGGGCAATAATCACCTCATAAGGATGGTAAACTGTATGCAGAAGAAAAGGAAACCTTCTGGTGTCTATCAACTTATCATGACAGCTGCACTCGTGTTTCCTCCTGAGGACCAAAATAACTACAAAGTGTATGAAATCGTTAAGCACATAAAAATCCCGGAGGTAGAGGCTGAGAATAAAACTCATGATTTCCCAACCGAAAGGCATCAAAGCCCCATCCCTCACAGTTCATTTGCTTCCCTTCGCTCGGCACATAGCCGATGTGGGGAGATTTGACTTTGCTCAGTAAGCAGGCAGCATCACACACACACTCACACCACCCTCCCCCTCCTCAGGAAAGGAATATAAAGGTGAGCAAGCTGACCTAACCAGCCCTACCAGACTGGGATGCATAATGAAGGGATGTGGGGAAGCGAGAACCAGGTGAAACCAGTCATAAAGCTCAGAGGGAAGAGAAACATCAGAATCCTCATGACGGCGTTTGCGGCCTGTGATGTACTTTTCACACGTTTAGCGGCACAGCAGCTCAGTTTAAAGCAACTTTCCCATTTAAATGTGCCATAACAGAATAATAAGGTTATACAGCATAACTTGATAGAGGGACATACCAGAAGGAAGGGTGATAGAAATATACTGGGATTTTGAAAGTGGACTATGTAGATTGGAATTACCCATCCTGATGCTGCTCCTGACGATGAAACCCAGAACAATCTTGTCTGAGCCCAGTACAGGGAGGAATAACCCCTGGCATGCAGTCTACGTAAGCTGCTTTTTACTTAACAAATGAATCCATTTTTCACCTATTACTCAGTAAGCAAATAGGGGTAAGGGGGCTGACAGTGACATTGTTTCCTCTATGATCCGTTATGGCAAATTGTAATTGGTATTTGTTAAGCACTCACTATGTGCCAAGAACTTTGCTAAGCACTGGGGTGGGTACAATGCAAGCTGATCAGATACCACCCCTGTTCCACATGGGGGCTCAAGGCCTGAGGGGAAGGGAGAACAGATATTTCACCCCCATTTTTACAGATGAGGAAACTGAGGCAAAGATAATTTAAGTGACTTGTCCAAGGTCACACAACGGGCAAGTGTGAAGCCTGGTCTCCTGCTTCCCAGCCCTGTGCTCTCAACCCTGTATTCTATCCAGCAGGCCACACTGCTTCTAAATTAGGTGAGTCTCACTGCCAGTGCAACTTTCAGCTGCATGCCAAAATCTTTCCTCCATGACTCTGGTGGCAGTTCAAAGCAAAGAGAGTTCTGCCATTCTGATTTCTATTTTCCTGGCCCCGTCATCTGAGAGAGCCAGGAGGTTATACACAGCTGATTCCTCTGACATCCAATTTTGATCCATTTCCTATTGATGATAAAGAGTGGTTATTCCTCAATGTTTCTCACAGTTGTACTGGCTTTGTGGCGGAAATATCCCAGATGATTATGCTGAAATTAGGGCATTTTGTCAGTTTAATGCTCAGATGGTTATTTTTGTTTCTGACAGCCATTAAATGCTCGCCAAAGGGCCACTCGACACCAATAGCACACCTGTGTTTATCCTGGTTTACAGGCAACAGCTGTCAGTGCTCCTCAATGACTTTCTCGTTGCAATATCTTTGAGAAGCAGCGTCACCTGATGGAAATAGTAAGGGTCTGGGAGTCAGAGGACCTGGGTTCTATGACCAGGTCTGGCACAAGACTCTTTACTTCTCTGTGCTACAGTTTCCTCAAAAATGAGGACTCAATACTTGTCCTCCCTCCTACTTAGACTGTGAGCCAATTTGCGACAGGGACTGCGTTTGACCCAGTTATCTTGTATCTACCCCATTGCTTAATACAGTGCTTGGCACATAGTAAGTGCTTAACAAATACTTATGTTATCATTATGATTAATCGACACCACGAGAGACATGGTTCTTGAGGTCAATTTGCTCACTTTTGGGCATGTGAAATTGAATTTTCTCTGAACCATTCAGGAACCAGGAAACTCTGGACTGAGGCAGAGAGCAAGAGCACAGAGAGACTTTTGCCAGTGGAGGACAGACCCCCTAAGTGAGAGCTACCTGAAGGAGATAGATGACAGTCCACAGGGGACAATTGACCAGTGGAAAAGAGAATCGATTAAAAGATGAAAATCTAATGATGGAAAATGTTTCAAGCATTCTAGGGTGGGAATGAAATGAACCATAACTCTCAAATGTGGATGCCATTAGTTAACCTTATCAAGCTCATGTACGTGTACGACTACCTCAGTGGTATTCACTGAGCACTTACTGTGTACAAAGCACTGTATTAAGTGCTGGGGAGAATACAACAGAGTATTCTCTGCCCACCAAGAGCTTACTTTGTTAAAGGCTACAGGCTACCACCACCATCGTCATCGATGGCATTTATTGAGCGCTTCCTATGTGCAGAGAATTGTACTAAGCACTTGGGAGAGTACAACAGAATACTGGTACTCATGTTCACTGCCCACAAGGAGGTTACATTAACAAAGACTCGAGGCCAGGACTACTATTACCCTTTTTGCGAAGGCCTCTGGTGGGCATTCTCAAATGGAGAGCCAAAAGAGTGGAATGGAATCAAGAGTTGCAATGTCCGAAGGGTGATTTACGAGATTCACTTGGGCTGCCCAGCAACCCTCTTAAAGAAGACTGGATTGAAAGCATCACTGTCAAGTGCAAGCTCACTGTGGGCCGTGAACGTGTCTACCAACTTTATATTGTACTCTCCCAAGTGCTTAGGACAGTGCTGTGCATACAGTACTCAATAAATACAACTGATTTAAATGGGGTGACTCCCAACATTTTATAACTCAGAAAGTTCCAGAGAACAACATGAAGTAATTTGAAAGCATCCCATATTGCACGAGAGGATTGCCCAGAGTAGAACGTGGGGAAATACTAAGGAAACAGCACTCTTGGCAAAATGAAATGTGGCTGTGGATAAATATTCAAGCCCACCCAGGCTGTACTCAGAGGTTACCAAAATAGTCAAAGTGAAACTTTAAACACTACCCACAGTGTGAGGGAGATACATTACTTGGAAAATATTGTAGGAATTTATGTTGGTGGAATATGCCTTATGGAAGCTTAATAAATAATATTTGCTTCCTTCTTATGGGATATGTAAACCCAGTCTTATAGGAGTTAAAGAGGGAAAAAGTGCTTCAAATCTCCACATTCTAGTTTTTCATCTTTTGGTCCCACTCAGTCCTAACTTACCCATCATTCCAAAAATGGGAGAATTTAGCTCACGATGCTCAGGGATGATAAGCTCAATCAGCCACATCATTAGTACTGTTTTTCTCCAGAACAGCAACCCAAAAGGTTGTGGACATCCCATCACGTTTCCCTAAGGTTGCTTAGCTGGACTTTTCCTTCTATGAAAACCCAAACAGAATAACAAGACTGAGCCAGCATGATACCTCATTACTCAGAGATGGAGTCACCTTTATGCCCAACTCAAACTTGGCAGGCATATGTGTCAAGTGCTGAGCTGTTCCTGAATGAAACCTTTCTAATCGATTGCTATAGCAATTTCACATACTCTCTCTGCATGATTTAACTGAATTTAGCGCATTGTAGACATTTTGCTTCCTGTCACTCTTTCCAGCAGCCAATTTTTGCAATACCGGTATTCTCACAGGTGGAGGCTACACCCCCTCCACCCAAATCATTGTAGATGCCAGTCAAAGTTCCCCCGATACTATTTTCGGCACCTAGGAGAACATCCTGTTGGGGTGAAAGTACTCAAAGCCACTATATTTTCCCAGCTCTCAACCCTTTCACCAAGGTTGTTGGGTCCATTTTATTTTTAACTATTGCTCTTTTTTTTTAAGATAGAGAGCTGCAGGGGCTTCTTTGCCTAGGTGTCAGTTAATCATTAAAAAAAGAAAAGAAACTTAAGATACATCTTAAACCTATTATCATAAATATATCCACTGGATGTTAGGTTATGATGGTAGAAGAGTGGAAACTCTAAAGTCTAAAAGATCCATTTTAAAGATTTTTGTTTAAATATCCATTTGAGATGATATTTGGACCTTTAATCAAAAAAGTCAGTCCTTATCCAGCAATAATTTCATTAACGTATGACTATGGTCAATTTGAACTCACAAGTCCTTATCAAGCTTCTCACTGAAAATTCTGATCACATGAAATACAGCTCTGAAAAACTGAGAAAAACTATGGCAAAAGTAAAGGGACCTGCCCAGAGGAGGCAGACAGCTGACAGGGATTACCCCCATCTCATTTTCTTTTTGCTGAAAATCCTCCACTTATTACCATACTGAAAGAGAAAAGCAAGAAAGGGAGGCTGCAAGAGAACACCATTTTCAAGTTACTTCATCTATCTGCGCCCAAATCACTTTAAATGGACAAAGAAGTCCCATTCTGTTATTTCCCTTATTTTCAGCATATTACCAGGTGGAGAGGATTCTCAGGTAGCTTGATTCAAGTGCAAATGTCATCAGCTAGGAATAGTCTTTATTGAGCACCCCCTGGATGTAAAGCACAGTAATAAATGTGTGGGAAGTACAAACCCGGAAAATGTCACTTTCTCTGCTCACCAGGAGCTTACCCTCTAATGGGAAAGACAGACAGAAGGGTATTTACAAACAGAGTAATCTAAACAATCACTGATCGAACAATCAAATACAAGTACATACTTAAGTGGTTAAAATGAGTAGAAATGAGGACAGGAGCTCTAGAGTTGGTTGATGGACTTATAGCTAGAATGTTTTCTTAGTAGCAGCGTGGCTCAGTGGAAAGAGCATGGGCTTTGGAGTCAGGGCTCATGAGTTCGAATCCCAGCTCTGCCACTTGTCGGCTGTGTGACTGTGGGCAAGTCACAACTTCTCTGTGCCTCAGTTCCCTCATCTGTAAAATGGGGATTAAGACTGTGAGCCCCACGTGGGACAACCTGATTCCCCTATGTCTACCCCAGCGCTTAGAACAGTGCTCGGCACATAGTAAGCGCTTAACAAATACCAACATTATTATTATTATTATTATTAGTAAACAGCAGTAATGAGTAAATCCCAGATATTTTTTCTGCCCACATCTGGCAAAAAATCCCTTCTCGATTCTCACTTAGTCTCTCTCCCCCATCTACCTCTCTCTCTCTCTCTCTCTCTCTAAGTATATATGATGCTACTGACAATAGATGAGTTAATAATTCACAAGAACCTGAGTAGGTTCAAACAAACTCCTTGAAGAGAGGAGAGTAGTAAGGATGCCTTTGCTGTTCAGTTTCTAAATTTAAGGCTGATGAGCTCTTATCATCTTTGGTGCTTCTTTCTGTGTGTTCTGACACATGAGAACTGGGAGGCTAGTTCCCATAAACAGGGACTGTTAAGAACAGAGGTACAATGGGAGGTGTTTAAGGATTTCCTTCTCGCTCTTCCCTCCCTCACCCTCCATCCCACTTCATGTCGACTTTATTTTCAAGTTTCACTCAATGATGGAGTTGTTTCTTAGCTTCTTGTGCACTTAGCCATTTAATTAAAGCAATCCATATTGAATTCACGTCCAGATGCCTTGACCGGTAGAGCCAGATCCTCATTGGCATGCCAGCTGCTCAAAGAGGAACACGGCCCCTTGCATACTAATCGGGAGAGCAGGCAGTGATTCATCAGCCTATGATACTGCTCCAGCATCTACAAGCACTTATGACATGTAATTGGTGGTGCATAAGCAAGCCAGGCCACATTAAAAACCCTACAGATAGTCAGAGATAAAAATTAATGACTTTTGCTTTGTGTAATCCTGCATGCATTGGTGGGAATGGGAAAGGGCGGGGGGCGGGATTAATGGGCAAATCTAAGTAGACACAAAGGAACAAAGGCTTTACTGGCCTTGTTTACGTACCGAACAATAAAAAACACAAGTGACAAGTTATGGGAAAGGCAAGTGCGAATTTTCGGCACGAGTGAGTTGGAAGACTGCTTGCAGTTCATTATGGATTCCAAATTTCCATATTCATTATTCCAAAACAAACCTCCTTAGTAGGCTCTTCTGGGACCAGCCAGAACAGTTCTTATTATTCATCTTTCACTAGTTGTGAGGTTGACATTATCAGGGCTGTGCCACACTCTCCCTTCAGGATATGCAGGGCATTGAGGCCATGGCTTCTTTGGGATGCAGAGCAAATCTTGGACAGGACCAAGGGAACTAAATGGGATCAAGAAGAGTCAGCTGGGGAGTGTACATACAAATCCAAGGTGGCAGGGGCAGTCTGGGGGCAGGCTTAGACAATAAAAGTGTCTGGGTGGGTACCTGCCGTCTTATGGTGGGACGTGGCCGCTGTCTCGTAAAGAAGGGAAAGCTTGTGAGGGATGGATAAGACCTAGAATAAAATCGGAGAACCAGGCAGCGAAGAAATAGTGAATGGAGAGTGACTGAGGAAATGAATGTAGCTAACAAGGAAGGAATCTGAACTCCCAGGGTAGCCTTGGAAGGTGTAAGTAACCAAATCACTGAGACGATATCGGCAGAGCTGTAGTTCATGGAGACAGGTGTACTGGGGGAAACTGAAAGTAGAGGTAACCAATTAATGCTAGTCATAGGTTCAACAGCGTGGGGTTTGAGGGAACGTTTGAATCTCTATTAATTTTAGTGTAACCTGGGAAACTTCAGGATTAGCTTTCTATTCTCAGGATGGATGCTGATTGTTTTTTAGGAGCCTTCTTTAGGTCAGTATTGGATATGACTTAATTTTGCATCCTGGGTTGAGCTGGAGTAGTTTGAAGGGTTAGGGAAGGGAGTGGTGGGTATGGTCATGGAAATAGTGCACAAGGGTAAGGGGAGGAAGCTGGTAGTGCTGGGAAGGGTTAGACACCATTAAATGTTTAGAACTGTAGTTTAGTGAAGGGCCCTGGAAGTGATCATTAAAAGACAGAGAGATGCTAGAGTATAATGCAGTTTGGACTCAACTATCTGCTTGGCTATCTGGACCATTCCCTCTCCAAATGAAATCTCGTGTCAACCCACCCTAAATCTTGCTGTTTTTCTCAGTCTCCCCAGGGCAGTGAAAGGTATCTGGAGTTAGAGCCATCCCTTTGATCTAAATCCTGATGAATCAACATGTTCAATAGGAACATTTTCTGCGGGTCCCTGGGAAAATTTCCCTCAGCCTCAAAACAACAAAAGAAAAAAAATCTGGGGATAGCAACTGAGAGAAAAGAAAGAGGGAACTGGACAAGGAAAGTCAGTGCTTCTATAATGCAGGGTTTGTATTCCTGAATAAATGGATGATACAGAAAACTCACATTATAACACACACTCTTGTGTTAATGCCAGTTACGTGTGCAGAGCTGGTTTTTCTGAGACCCCACTGGATTGTGGAAATAATTTTCCTTAGTAACCTAATAGGGTTCCTTTCAAAATCTGTAATGAAAACATGTGTTGTAGAATTGATTACATATACACACATACATGCATGTATTTACATACATATATGTATGGATGGATGTGTGTTTATGTGAAGGGCTACCTCATAACATAAAGATGCATAGTATAGATACTAGCTCACTTATCTAGGTAATTTTTAATTTTGTCAAGTATATATTATATATATATATATATATATATATATATATATATATATATAAAGAGAGAAAGAGAGCACAGTCTTTCCAGTAAAAAGATGACACAACTGACAGTAATGTGTTATCAGTGTATATGGGTGAGGCTGATAAAACCAGTATGTGACTGACAATCTTGTACACATCACGTGCATGCAGAGAATACTTCTTGCTGCATTAGTTCATGTGCTACCCTCAGTGCCTGACTCTGTTTTCTTTTCTCTCCATTTCACAATATTTACCCAAGTCCCTGGTTTAAGACAGCCATACCATTTCTAATTGCCGCAAGCCGGCCTGTCCTCTCCTCTGCAGTCGTCTCCAACTCAATTGCTACGTCACACCTTAAGAGGTTTGCTCTCTTTGTGACATTTATGCTTTTCTTTGGTCCACCCTATCTACAGTCGGTCCATTTCAGCATCTTATTTACAGCTACCTACCCCATTATTACAAATTCTCTCATGAAATTCCAGCCTTGAGTAACTCAAATAATACAGTTGTATATAAATTGCCAGTAGACCCAGCAGTCTTTAAGGCAGAAGTGAAGGCTTTACAAAAAGGTATATAAAAAGTGGGCAAGAGAACAGCAGTGTCACCTACTGAGGAGGGTACGTAGAAATACTTTGCTAAATGGGCATAGGCTTAACCTGTAATTCCAGATAGCTCATATTTCACAATGCTGGATATCCTCTCACTCACCAAAATCCCATTCTTTCTTCTGTCTGCTTGTGCCACTTCCTCTCTGCCTTGCCCTCTTTATCTCTCTTGCACCCCTTCCCTATTCTGGACCCTCCCCTTTCCCCAGCCTGCCGCCATCTAGTTTCAGACCAGGGGAAACCCATTCACTTTAATCAGGATATAATCATGAGGGGAAGCAATCTCCTGTAACCCTCAACCCAACCTATCAGTCAGTCATATTTACTGAGTACTTACAGTGTGCAGAACACTGTACTACGTACTTGGGAGAGTAAAGTATAGCAGAGTTGGTAGACCCGTTCCCTGCCCACAGTGAACTTACTGTCCAGAGGGGAAATTTACTGCTTCCGACACATACCCTGTTGACTCCCAACAATAAAATGTTTGGTACCAACCCCTCATGCATTGCCTTGAAAACAAAGCTTCTAAAGTTTGTGACATTAAGAAACAAGTGGTTCCCTTTAAGAAGCATGTTTAGGTGGGGATTAATGAATACAGAAAAGAGATATAGTAGTAATAGCATTTATTAAACACTTACTGTGTGCAGAGCACTTTACTAAGCACTGGGAGAGAATAAATAAACAGGAGGGAATTAGACATGGGCCCTGTCCCTCGGGGGCTCATGATCTAAGGTGTATGGTAGAAAGAAGTTCTCCACAAATCACCACCTGTCTGCCCCAAAGGAAAGAATCTTAAAAGAAGTCACATACTCTGATCTAAGAAACTGGCCTCATATTGACTGTGTAAGTACGGGGATTATGCAAACTACTTTGTCAGTTGCTTATTAACCAGTTAAAGGTTCTGTTTCCCTCATCGGAAGGGAAACAACCATGGCAGAGAGTTGCCAGCCATTATTTTCCTTAAAAAGGAATTGTGAGGTGTTGGGATCATCCTTACTCCCCAAAAGGGTTTTCCTGCATCTTGATCCAGTAATCCAACTGGTTGCTGAAGCCCCGAGGTGGAGCCACAGCAAAAGAATCTGAAATTTTCTCTGCTTCTGATCCAAATCCATCACAAATAGCTAGATCCCTCTGACTATTTTCCAATGAAAGCGTTAGATAAAAATACGGTCGAGAACTGTGGTTTAGGCAACACACTGAGAATAAAATCTGGTCAGTGGGGTGGGGTGAATATGTTTATAACTGTTCTGCATGACTGTCACAGCATCTAGCTCAAAGAAACAAAAACAAATATAATTTACAGTAAGGATTTCTCCAGCTTCCTGGTAGCATCTCTTAGCCAGGAAAAAAGGGGAGCCAACGCTAACAACCAGCAACTTTTTCACTGGTCTAAAGGTGATGCCTGTTGGGTCCTAGTTATCATCTTAGTTGTCCCCATTGGCCTCCTTCCCATCCCTTCCACTCCACTCTCATCCAACAGATCCACAACAGCAATAAGGCTGCCATTTACTAGGTTTCTTCTTCTCTCTTCCCTGTGTCCAGTCTATCTACACAGTCTATGCATTCTCACAAAGCTATTTTAACCTAGAATATCTTGAACTGTATTTCTAAATCATCAAGAAATCACCTGGCAAGAAATCAGACAGTGCTAGAAGTATTGGAAAAATCACGCTGAGCTCATCCAGCATGACATGAGATTAGATGGTATATTGTGTCACTTTGGCCCAAAGAAATTAAGCCTAACTGTGCACATATTATAATAAAGCAAACAGTTATTTTATTGCAGTGTGCAACTGTCACAGTTTTAGATTTCTGGTTGGCCTGGGATTATAATACATTAATTGTATACCCTGATTGCAAAACCTCTGAATCTGGGTTACCTGGATGGTTTGAGCTGAGATGAAGTGATCTAATTAAAGCCAAAAACATGTAGAAAGGCACAGGTTGGAAAAGTTTGACTTCTTTTTATCGATTAAAAATAATAAGCATTTATTAGATACCACTGCTGGACTAGAAGTCAAGCAAACATCAATCAATCAAGCGTTTATTAAGTATCATTACAGAAAGCACTATACTAGGCACTGGAGAAGTCCTACGGAATACACAAAAATGATTGTAAGGCAAGATGGTGGCTTTACAACCTAAAGTGGGTGGTACAAGGGATATCAAGCATAAATGTCCTTTCTGTCCATGGCTATTATTACCAATGACAATTCTTTTTCATTTAGACAAACTCTCTTTTCTTTAAATAATGTTTGTGATGCTGATTTGCTGTTTCTTATTTCAGTAATAAAAAATGCATAGAATAATTTTCCTAGTTTCTTCTTTCCACAGCCACCAATTTTTTTTTATGCTATTTGTTAAGAACTTACTCTGTGCCAGGCACTGTACTAAGTACTGGGATAGATGCAAGTTAACCAGCTTGGACACTTTCCATGTCCCTCATGGGTTTACAGACAATCCTCATTTTACAGATGAGGTAACTGAGGCACAAAGAAGTCAAGTGACCTGTCTAAGGTCACGCAAGCAGATAAGCTGCAGAGCCGGGGAGAGCCTTTTAAATCCTATGACGTGTGTACTCCTTCCTGCTTTATCTTTGTTCTTGCCCCAACTTTCAATATCCATACATAATTTTTGTCTGTTTCTCTGTTAAGCTTCTTGAGAGTGAATGACTGCCTTTCTACTGTTGTACTAATCTCAAGAGCATTGTACAGTGCTTAGAACTAAGCAGTTGCTCAATAATTATGATTGACCAATTGATACCTGGTTAAACCCTATATAATTCTATTTCAGTTCTTACCCATAATAATAATAATAATGTTGGTATTTGTTAAGCGCTTACTATGTGCCGAGCACTGTTCTAAGCGCTGGGGTAGACACAGGGGAATCAGGATGTCCCACGTGGGGCTCACAGTCTTAATCCCCATTTTACAGATGAGCTAATTGAGGCACAGAGAAGTTAAGTGACTTGCCCACAGTCACACAGCTGACAAGTGGCAGAGCTGGGATTCAAACTCAAACTCAAAATACCCATCCACTGTATGTACGCAAGTCAGAGGATTAGCCTTACTGAATTCTCCAAATAACTAGTCTCAGTCCATTTTATTCTTGCACAGTCTTTACCTGAATGGAGATTTCAAGGAGAGCAACCACTCTCTCCACTGAGCGAAACTTTCAGATGGCCCCAAAACACTGGGACGGTTCTATTAGTTCAGCCACGCAAATACTTTTGGGCCCACATCCAACTCCTGCCCAAGTTGGAAGGGTAGATTGGGGGCCCATCTGGCTTCAGAAGGTACTTGTAAAGTTACGCTTGGACATGTCATTCCACAGAGAGTGATCACGGGGGTTTGAAGTGGAACCAGCCAGGTAGCATAATGGCTTTTCCAGGGAGTGCCCTGTTACTGCTGGAAAATCATCTAGGTTCCGCTCTGCCCACATACAGTCCTCTGCACACAGTAAGCACTTATTAAATACGATTGAATGAACCCACCCAGGCCAAAGTATACTTGGAAGGCTTTCTTCCTTGGAGTTGACTCTTTTGGATCAGTCCTGCCCTCTTATTTGAGCCAAATTCTCTCTTTATTTGGTGATATGGGCCAGAGCTGTTGTAAACAATTATAAAGTGCCACTAACCTCCATATTGCTGCCACGTGATCCCCTATGATACTGGGTAGCTGACATTACATAGAGATGGAATTGGGCTCATTAAAAATTTCCTAATCATGAGGATTTTATTTAGAAACTCTCACCTTCCAGAAAATAAAGCAAAATCATTTTTTAATTGGTTGCTTAGAAATTGATACTCCAGCCAAGTACCCTCAGCTCTCAATCAGTTACCACAATGATGGTGAGTTTACAGAAGACAGTGACGTGAGCCCAATCTCACTGGCTTTTGTATAATACAGGTTACCCACAAAGGTTTTTGTCTTTGGTTATTACACAGATGAATCCTCTGTTCCGTACATCAACAGCTTTTTCATTTGTGCCAGACAATAGGTGGAAGAGAGGAAGCAGCTGATGCCACCGATGATGATGATGACAAAAACGATAATGGCATTTACATGATTCTGAAGTGCTTGACAAACTCAGCAAATTACTTGTAAACTCTACAGTCATGGCTGTCATCGAAAGAGAGTCACCTCTGGGGTGGAAGACCGTGTCTTGTATTTGCATATATGAAGAGCAGGGCAACATAACAACTCAGAAGAGGATGAAGACAGAGAGCCAAGTAATCAACTAAAAGCATTTAAAGCTTTTAAGTAAGGGGTTAAGAAAGCAAGAGAGAGAATTGGGCACAAAGATGAAAGGAACTGGGAGTATTTAG
Source organism: Ornithorhynchus anatinus (assembly GCF_004115215.2). NCBI lineage: Eukaryota > Metazoa > Chordata > Mammalia > Monotremata > Ornithorhynchidae > Ornithorhynchus > Ornithorhynchus anatinus. Next base: position 38,977,559 of record NC_041738.1, read on the forward strand.
CCTTAAGACAAAGAAGTTCAAGTGAAATAATTTTCTTAAAATATTGAAAGGTTTATTACTCTGTGTGTTCTAACCAACTGTACTCCATCTCCACTGAGGACAGAACAAAATAGAATGGGCTTAAATTGTAGGAAGAAGCATTTAAGTTAGATATAAGGAAGAACTTATTAAATACCACAATATAATACTTTAAGATCAAGGTATTTATATGAAACTAGCTGGGAGGGAGAAGGATCGAATAGATGACCTTTGGGGATTTCATCCATGCCTAGTGGTCGGATTGAACAATTATCCAGCGATAATGAGAATTCTTGTATTGCCTGTTTTATCTAGGTTCATTTCCTCCACTGTCCAAATTGGGTTGCTTTGACCTGACACAATGAAAAATCCAGGTTCTAGCTGCCCTACACAACCGATGATCAACTCATTCACCCCCTACATAATCTAATAAACTCCAGCTTCTTTTAAATCTGTGATTAATCAAGCAGAGGATGACAAGTGGAGACCAGGCCTTCACTTGACTGGGTTCCAGGAGCTACTGCTCATCTTGCTGATAATGCTCCTGAATCCTGGGTTTCAGAGCTTGTCTCAAGTGTGGCATGATAATGGGAATTTGGAGTTGCTTTTATTGAAACATCATTATTTCAGCATGGTCTAGCATGGTAATGAGCCTGGGAGTCAGAAGACCTGGATTCTAATCCTGGCTCCGCTTCTGGTCAGCTGTGTGACTTTGGGCAAGTCACCTAACTTCGCTGTACCTCACTTACCTCATCTGGAAAATGGGGATTAAGACTGTGAGTTCCATACGGGACAATCTGATCACCTTGTATCCCCCCTCCCCCAGAGCTTAGAACAGTGCTTCACGCATAATAAGCGCCTAACAAATACCATCATTATTATTATCTCCATATAGCAAGTGTTAACACAAGCCACTATAATTATTTTTATTCCCCTCTCTTTCTCTTCAGAGGTCTTCCATGGAAAGGCTGGTTAGCTACGGCCAACGCTTGGCCCAGAGAGAAGAAGAAGAAAGTTCTCATGGCCCGCGTGTTCTGGCACACTGATTTTAACAAGTGTTGGCTCTTGTCAAGTGGTCAGGTCTGGGACCTGAGTGTAGAGCCCTGGCATTGGGTCGCTGTCCAGAGCCACAGTGAGTTGGGTCTACTGTGAGCCAGGAAACACAAAGCCAGGAAGGAGTCACATGGGAGCAGAGAGGGCCAGAAATCGTGAATCTTCTGTACTCAAGCTCCCTTCGTTCCGCTCTCTTAGTCTCCAGAGAAGAGCTTGATCTTTTATTGGAAAGGAGGCTGGTAAATATTTCAACTGATGGCTTTTATTGAGCACTTACCATCCGCAGAGCACTGTAGTATGCCCTTGGGAAAGTAAAATAGAACTGGTAGACCCGATCCCTGCCCACAAGCTTATCTTCTGCCCCATGCATTCCTACAGGTTACCTTATTTGCGTCCTTTAACCTTGTTCCATTCATCAAAAAGCTAACTTCCAGCTGTCCTCGAAAACCCTTCTCAAGATTGATTTTTTTTCCCCTACCTTGTACAAACTGAGAGCAGCTTTGTAAATAATGACCAAACCTTTACCAGTCCAAACTTATTTTTCCAGGAGTCTATAGGGAGTCCAAGAGATGAAGTCGGAACTCATGGACCAGGTGGCTTAGACCCACAATTGGAATTACACGCTGTTTAGATCTTGTCTCAGGCAATGTTGATCTCTCTTCTCTTTCTTCCCTTTCAAAACTCAGGGTCTCTGCAGAGTACGGATAGCATTTGTGGACACCTGCACCTAGTTACAGAGTTCTGGTTTACCCTCATATCAGAAATGAATTGGAAGTGCTAGGCTGGGAAGCAGTTACGTTTAATTTGAGTTCAAAGGTAAACCCACCCAAGACAACAATCACTACAGAAGGTTCACTCCTGTCTCTTACATTATACAGAGGGCCTGGAGGATTTTTCCACTTCTTTCCAACTCTTATCAGAGCAGGGGCCGAAAGGCCTGATAGAGGGGATCGCAAAAACAGAGAGACATTGATATTGGCAGGCAGTTGAGCAGAAACTCAGAGCTATCAGTCGTGCTTAAGCAGGATTGCTGTGTTTCAACATTTGCTCAGAGAACTATGCTCTCTATTTATCTGTTACACTAGTTAATTTCATCTGTTTTGCAGAAATATTTACTAAGGGTGAGTGAGGGGAGCGGGAGCTGTGGCTGTATCCACTATAACCATATGGTTTATTTACAACTGGGGCTCTGTGGTGCAGATAGCTAAAAGAGGATTAAATTACGCTTTGTAGATTAAGGGTCTGAACACTATAAAACTCATAAGCCTTTGTATGCTAAGCAAGAACTTTTGACTCCCATAGGGTTTTCAACTGATATTTTGCACATGCAGAAAAGACTGAAAATTTCTGATATTTGAGCAATTTCTTCAAAAGCCGGCAGAATATCAAGCTTGTTCCTCAGACAGAGGATGGGTTAAAAGAGAAAACTGCTCACAAAATATCTTTTCAAGGGACTAGATGTGGCATTTTCAATATAAACAAGTTTGCTCCCTCTCTATCTTTGCTAATCTGCTCTCTTCAAAGCAAACTGCCCTGAAACCCCTACAAAGTCACATTTATGGTTTTCTAGCAGCAGAGGTAACTTGCTTCTAGTAATTGTAGCCAAGGAAGGCTGAATTCGTTTATTAACGGAGTTTGCTCCTGATAGAGAAAAAGGACACTAACAAGAAGTCTCGAAGAGGTCCATCACTTGATTCAACTTGAAAGAGTGAGCAGCAGCCTGAGAGTAAGACACCAGGCTGACCGACAGCAGGGTCTCTTCCAACCCCCAGGAGTCATTTCTCTGCCCTCTTCTGATGATGATAATGTTTTTTATTAAGTGCTGACTATGTGCCAGGCACTGTACTAAGCACTGGAGTAAATGCAAGACAATTAGTTGGACACAGTCCCTGTCCCAAATAAACCTCACAGTCTTAAACCCCATTTTACAGGTCGGGTCACAGAGGCAGAGAGAAGTTAAGTGACTTGCCTGAGGTCACACAGCTGCCAGGATTAGAAACCAGGTCCTCTGACCTCCCCACCCCTGCTCTTTCTTCTAGGCCACGCTGCTTCTCAAGGCTGAAGGAGTCTTACACTATTTGGTCTTCTGGTCGATCATTCATATTTGTCTCTCATTCACATTCCCTTTGAAGTTGAGATTATATGCTTTTCAGAGCACTTCTAATGCCCCTTGGTGATGGGTTTCACTTGGGAGAACTTTGCGAATCTTGTTCTCCGAGAATGGCCTGATCTTTGCAAGTGTTGGTTTTCCTGCAGTGCAATTACTTGTACAAGCCTGGTGTGCAGGAGAAGTGACCTAAATCAATCAATCTCTGGTAGTTGCTGAGCACTTACTGTGTGCAGACCACTGTACATAGGATTTGGAAAAGTATAATACAATGGAGTTGGTAGAAATATCCCCTGCACACAAGGAGCTTAGAGTTTAAGGGGAAATCTGCTTGCAGTTAACCTGGAGCTGGTTATGTTGACACCCTGGATAATGAAATGGGTTCAACTGGTGAACCACACCCTTCACGAGAGGGCAGTGGATAAAAAGGGCACTACTCCTCTGGTTACAACAGGGTTGTAATTTATTTCCTTGGACACAGAAATCTGGGATGGCTGAAATCCTGGAAATGTCTCCCTCCCCATATGAGGCAAATGACAACTCTCTCCCCAATTCAAAGTCCTCTTTGGAATTTGACTCTTCTCAAAGTCATTCCAAAAGTTCTGCATCTAGGATTTACTTAGGAGGTAGGTAAATCCTCCTACCCCCTCCAAAAATATTCCCCAATTAACTTCCCAGCCGACTAAACCATATCATCCCTTCACCCTTGCCTGGCACTTATAGACTCCTCAACACTCATGTCAAATTATTTATTTTGTCTTCTGGATTTGTAAATATTTTTATGTTTGTCCTTCCTCTTTGAATGTAAGCTCCTTGGATACAAGAAGTGTAGCACTTCTTTTTTCTACATTTCTCAAGGGTACAGAGGTACAGCATATCACACCAGTGCATGCTCCATAAATACTAGTACCACTAGTAGAAGAAGAGGCTTCCAGCCCTAGAACTCTCTATATCTGTGAACAGTCAATTTTGGCATTAATTCCAAAGAGAATATTTTCTTAAACAGGAAGATTTTCAGACTGGGATGGTTCCATGATCCCATATTTCTGATTCCCTTTTCTTGAGAATCACCAACAAGAGAACTGGCTCAGATCAGAGGAATGACTTAGATGTGCTAAGAGAACAATCTGCGCCCTTAAAGAATATACATTAAATGCCCCAAAGGCAATGGTTCTCAAACTCTGAACTTTAACACCCCAGAGGCAGGTCTGGGAACTCCTGATTTGCCCAAAGGAAGTTTCAACAGATTGATATCCAATGAGCATAACTTTCAGTTCTGTGTCTCCTGGGGCCAATTAAGACAAAGACAGGAAGGAGTAAAGGTCATGGTTTCCCAGAGTTGGATTCTAAATTTAAAGCTAATACTTGAGGATTTTTCCCATAAGACCAGTTTTGCCTAAGTGATTAGTCTCTTGAAGGCAGGGATTGTGTCTACCAACTCTACTGTCTTATACTGTCTACACAGTAAACATTCAATTAATACACTTGATGGATTCATTACTTTTCCTCCAGTTCTGCAAGAAAAAAATCCTTAAGAATTAACTTGAATTTTAGAGCCCCTCCTCAGAAATCCCTGCATCACTCCTCCTCACCTGAGTTGAAGGGCCCCAGGGATAATGGTGAACAAGTCATCAACCCCAGCTAAAAGTTGGTCAGGATCTATCCTGAAAATTTCCAAGCTCAGCCATCTTTAATTTCTCTAAGTGTTTGAAAGCTGTCGTTGGGAGAGTGCCACGAATGTGGAGTGAAATCAAAGATGGCAGCACTCCAAACCAGGGTTCAATGCCTTTTCTTCTTCCTATTTAGACTGTGAGCCCCATGTGGGACGAGGATGGTATCTGACCTGATTAACTTGTATCTATCCCAGCAATTACAACACTGTTTGACACATAATGAGCACTTAACCAGGGTCGCAATAATGATGATGATGATGATGATGATAACAACAATAATAATAATACAAACACTTCTAGGAATTGCCTAGTCTGTTTTTACCAACCATACTGATGGTAAACTCTCTCCACCTGCCTGGATTGAGATTATGAAGGATTTATACAGAGTGATGATGACATCATATCTGATTTATTAAGCCCTTCTTCCCCTTGTGATTACTTTTTCTATTTGGAACAAAAATATCTGTTCTTTCTGGGTGATGGACCAGCCTGATTATTGCTGCATTAGAAAATGATGCTACTCATTCTCACAGTCTAATTGGTCAGGTTTTGGGATATAGGGAAATAAATCACCAACAAACACAAGCAGTGGTATTTTTATCACAATGAAATCCTCACCTGTCAAAGTGAATGGATATGTGTAGCTGCTAATTTTATGTGTCATTAAGAGAACCATAATTGCAGCAATAAGTCTTCTAGGATCATTTCAGGAGGGGTATGCAGAATTCAGTAGGCCTCCTGCAGGCTGCACAACTCTCTGCAGTGTTAGGTGGATCTTAGCCCTGTCCCGGTCAACCTTGTTGTCAACGACTTGGAGCGAAAGTATCATCCCCTGCAGCATTTATTTAGGATTCCTCACCAGGGTCCCTCCCACATGCTCCACTTCAATCCAGTGGAGTGGGGTTAGGTTACACTCTTCATCTTCAGAGGACTAGATGAGGGTGTTCAGTGCTACATACCAGGGAATCTTTGCTTCTCAAGATGGGAGTTGGCAGAAGTGAAAGTTTTAGAACAAAAATCAAGGCCTTTGAGTGCCAATATTTTCGACAATGAATTCCTGGGAATGGAAGGTCTCTCTTTTGGAAAGATTGTTCTAACCTTCCCAGAGAGCCTCTCCTGCCACCTGCCAGCTCCTTCCTCAGGCATGCAGAACAGCTCATCTGGATCCAAATCCATTTTCCTCTCTATACCACTCACTTGGACAATTTAGGCTCCAGCACAAGATGCTATCACTGTGGGTAAAGACGGGAAGGGAAGAGCCAATGTGGCATTAAGTGTTAACTGTCCAGGAATCCCTAAGAATGGCACGTTAAACAGTAATCACTAGGTAACAGTCTCAGACAGATAGAAAGAGAGGGGGGAAAACCCAGGAGTAGCTATCTTTAAAGAGAACAAGCAGATCTGAGTAATCCAATTTAGGGGAGATAAGAGTCTGCTGGTAGTACTGTCCTTTAACTGGACAAACGCCTTCGTTCAAGTGTCAACCCCAATCCTGGAGAGGTCACCGCACTGGGCCTGCTGCCTAATGTACTCCTGAATTGGCTGAGTGGATTTCCGAACAAACACACTGGTCCAACAGAATTGATTTTCAACAGGCCATATTGGTCCCTAACGTAATTATCCTGCAGTGAGTCAGTTCACGGCAGCCCCTGAATTTCAAAGCTGCCGGTCAGCGGAGGAGAGGTTACAACTCGAGCCTTGCCTCCTTCTCCAAATATTGCTTGGGAAATCTCTCTCTCTTTTTTTTCCACATCTCTTAAAGAGCAATGGGAATTTCATTCCACTCTTTCTTAAGCAGCAGCAGCTGGGTTCCTAGCCACAAGGAATGCAGGGAAGTCAGAAGGATGGCCGTCCTCGGACTCGGCTGACGGTGAGAATCACCTTGAGGCTACAATCCTGTGGAGCCCACTTGCTTCGGTACAAACCTTAGCCTCTTTTTATTCCCCAAAAGTTTTCGTTCAACATAGATAAGAACACAAATCAGGTTTAGAAACTCTCCAGGTTTCATGTAAATGATTGGTAATTTTAGGGGTTTAGACTGTGAGTGTCTTGAGTCAGGGACAGGGTCATCTAGCACAGATCATTTAATAAACAATAGATGAGGAGGAGGAGCATCATGATCTGTTGGAAAAAGCACGGGCTTTGGAGTCAGAAGACCTGAGTTCTAATCCCATCTCCACCAGATGTCTGCTCTATAACCTCAAAAAGTCACATAGCTTTTCTGGATTTCAACTTTCTCAACTGTAAAACAGAGATTCAATGCCTGTCCTACTTCCTACTTAGACTGTGACCCATGTGGGACAGGGACTTTGTCAGACCTGATTTACTTGTATCAATCCCAGAGTTTAGAACAGTGTTTGATACACCGTAAGTGCTTAAATACCAAATACCATAATTATGATGACGATGATGATTGTTCAGTTAGTCATAAGCAGGCCAGCTAGCCTAACATTACAACCCAATATACTTTCTTAGTAAAGCCAAAGTAATTGAAACACAGCATCACCTTTTGACTTCTAATTAAACATAACAAAGTCTTCACAGAGAGTCAACTAACAACTCAGTTGGCTGGTCAGCCGTTCCCTAGGATTATCCTTTTTCTGTTGCTTACTCTTTCTAATGAAACACAACTAATCAAAATTTATCCCCCCTTGCTTAAAAAAACAACAACCCAAAATAAAGGCCTCAAACTTCCCTTCAGCTGTCTGGCTGAACCCTCCAGGTCAAGACTCCTACCATTTTCCTTGTATTTAGGATGCACGATTATAAAGGCTGCAATAAATATGGGATAAAAGGATGAACTCCATATTCTGAAATCTTTTCGTTTTACAGAACCTGCCTAAACACTACCTTTCACCCACTTTCTGAAAGCCACAACCCACAAATCTCAGCAAGATCACCAAAAATTCAACTAAATTGATTTCCCTCTTATTGAATGGGACTTAAAAAGCTGAAACCAGTTAAGTGTACATGTATATTCATATTCTCTCCATAAATCAAAATTTCACTCCTTCTGAGTTTTCCTTAAAATGAATATTATCAGTGAAATTTCTCTTTTGGATAAAATCTGCAAATATTAGGTCTGCTGCACTATTTCCAAAATTCAGGGCTAGGAAGATCACATCCAAGATCCAAAGGCAGAGTACTTTTATCAAATGGCATAGCTAATATTCTCAGTTAGGCAAAATAGCTCCTTAATGGAACACTATATCCTGACAGGGATTTGAAGAAAACGTGCCTTCGGGATATGGTTCTCAAAGGGAAAGGGAATGTGTCTGTTATACTGTTATATTGTACTCTCCCAAGGGCTTAGTACAGTGCTCTCCACACAGTAAGTGTTAAATTTATACAATTGATTGATTGATTGAAAGGGGCACTGATCTAGAATGGGCATAGGCTTGGGAGTCAGAAGACTTGGGTTCTAATCCTGCCTCTGCAGGTTGCCTGCTCTGTGAGCAGTGTGGCTTACTGGGAAAAGCACTGGCTTGGGAGTCAGACGACATGGGTTTTAAACCCAGCTCCACCACTGTCTGCTGTGTGTCCTTGGGCAAGTCACTTAACTTCTCTATGCCTCAGTTCCCTCATCTGTAAAATAGGGATTAATACTGCGAGTCCCATGTGGGAAAGAGACTGTGTCCAACCTGGTTTGCTTGTATCTACCCAGGGCTTAGAACAGTGCCTGGAACATAGTAATCACGTAACAAATACCAGCATCATCTTTTGAGAAGCAGCGTGGCTCAGTGGAAAGAGCACAGGCTTAGGAGTCAGAGGTCATGGGTTCTAATTCCAGCTCTGCCATCTGTCAGCTGTGTGACTTGGGGCAACTCATTTAACTTTTCAGTGCCACAGTTACCTCATCTGTATAATGTATAAAGCCTCACGTGGGACAACCTGATTACCCTGTATCTCCCCCAGCACTTAGAACAATGCTCAGCACATAGTAAGCACTTAAATACCATCAGTATTACTATCATTATTCTCTCTGTCTCAGATTTCCCAGCTCAGATTCAAAACTTGCTCTTTCTTATACTTAGACTGTGAGCCCCATGTGGGGCTCCAACCATGAGTAACTTGAATCTACCCCAGATCTTAAAATAGGGTTTGACACACAGTAAGCACTTAAACATTTTTTTAAACCCTTATTTGTTAAGGACATTGCATGACTGATTTTTGTAGGTAGAAAGATCAGTGTGTCCCTGCCCCACCTCAAAATTGCTTCATACCATCTTGGGGTTGGAGGAGGAAAGCAATGGCTTGTTCTACCCAAAGACAGGGTACCCTTGTCTTTTTAGGGCACAAGTAAGGTAGGGATCTTCCCCCTGTTGTGTCTTCTTGCAAAGGGTCCCCTGTGAAAATTTGAGCTCTCTACTCTCACCCACGGGACTATACACTATTACATACTCTCCCCCAATTAGACTGTAAGCCCGTCAAAGGGCAGGGACTGACTCCATCTGTTGCCGATCTGTACATTCCAAGTGCTTAGTACAGTGCTCTGCACATAGTAAGTGCTCAATAAATACTATTGAACATATTTGCAAAGGTGGCTTTATATTTCCAGTATGTGTTGTGCCTTGGGTTCCTCTTTAATGAACCATTTTGAATATTTCATCCAGGTTTCCTTTGTCACCTTCAGGAAACTGAAAGTGATCCCTCTGGTGTCAGGGAACCTAGACATGTTGGACAAGTCACTTCACTTCTTTGTGCCTCAGTTACCGCATCTGTAAAATGCGGATTAAGACTGTGAGCCCCCTGTGGGACAGGGATTGTGTCCAACCTGATTACCCTGTAACTACCCTAGAGCTCCAAACAGTTCCTGAAACATAGTAAGTGCTTAGCAAATACCATAAAAGAAAAATGTCAGTCTGAGGGGCTCAGGAAGGAGTGACACATGCATAACACTCACTAAAAATATGGTAACCTCTTTCTCAATCTCTCTTTCACAGTCTCTTTTTCTTTAAGGTGAGCTTACTCATGGTGAGGTTTATCAGCATTTGTAGTGCAACTGAAGAGATCAATGTCCCAGTGAAAGTTTCCAGCTACACTGGGCTCACTGGAAATAGCAAGGAAAAGGATGTTGATGCTGCAATTTAAAATGTAATTATTTGCATGTTCAAGTGCTGTTATTGGGGGCAAAGTTATATTTAAAAAAGTCAAATAAACATTATTACCAAGGACTCACATCAGAATTTTTCAGGGACTGGGTTTTTTCTCTTGATTATGTAAAATATATTGAATATCCATAATGTGCTAAATGCTGATCTGAGCATAAAAAAAGAAAAATATATCCCCAGTCTACAAACAGCTTACATTAAATAAAACAAGAGCCATATAGACAGATGTTCCTCTCTAGCTTTTTTTTTTCAGCTAATAACGTCTTTCCATCAAAAATGCACTGAACCACCATCCAGATGTTTAGGCTTCCCTCTGACTTTCGTTGGATAGCAAGGGAGGAATTGTGGGCAGAGAGACAGAATCTGGGAGGAAACTTGTTTTGATGACGTGGACCAAGAATATCCTTTTCTTGGAACCATTTTCTTGCTTTCTCAACAGTGTTTCAGAGTTCTGCTTTGCATTCTAAAAGCAGAGCAACCATGAGAAAAAGACAGAGGGAAGAAGGGAGAGGGAAAGATGGAGAGAGAGCGAGAGAGAGAGCAAGGAAGAGTCCCTTTTAATAGGGTGGTAAGGCAAGAGAACTGGAAGAACCTTTGGGATTTCAATAAGTTGAATTTCCCTCAAACCCCTGTGACTTTCCTCTCAACAGGGTCTAAGGAAAAAATCCCTACTGACTTTAAGGGAGGCAAAGGGGATCGTGGATTGATGGCATTTTAAAGATTCCGGTTGGCTCCCAGTTCTAGTTCTTGAAAGGTTTGAAGTGCAAATTTTAGTTCCAGTGAGATGTACTGCAACCAAGATGCCCAGATTGATGAGAAAAGGTTTCCTCCGCAAACATCTCGAGTGAACCCTGACTAATCTGCTTCCTTTGACAATAAAAGGTATTTATCGAGCACTTACTAAGCTAGGTACAGAGCACTGTACTAAGCATGTGGGAGAGTACAACAGAGTTGGCAGACACATTCACTGCCCACAACGAGTTTTTTTTTCTGGTATATGTTAAACACTTACTATATGCCAGGAGCTGTTCTAAGCACTGGGGTAGATACAAGGTAAATCAGGCTGGACACAGTCCATGTCCCACATGGGGCTCACAGTCTTAATCCTCATTTTACAGATGAGAAAACTGAGGCACAGAGACGTTAAGTGACTCGCCTGAGGTCACCAAGCAGACAAGTGGCAGAGCCTGGATTAGAAATCAAGTCATTCTGACTCCCAGGCTCAATCTGACAGCCTAGAGGGCTCCATCCACATTTCCGTTTTGGGCCTATGAAGCAGGGCTATTCAGGCTTTGACCCCCGCCCAAGTGTCAGCAGGTTTCAGGCTTCCTGACCTTAACAAGATGCTGGCAATAGCCATAACTTCCTTTCTTCGACTACGCATAGCTGCCAATCGTATCAAGGCAGGGAGTCAAATATCTTCATCTTCGCCTGTCTTTTCCCCAAAGTAGGAGTGAACAGGGCCAGATTCCAGCTGTATTTTTCAGCCTCCAATTAGCGGATTCCAATTCATCACCCTGAGTATCTCCTGGCATCAGTGTGGAGATTCCCTCCTCTTGCCTGGTAAATCGGTCTTCATTTAAAACCCTCTCTCTTAGCCCTAAATGGAAATCAATTCTGCAAGTTTAGCAAATAGTTAATTACTCCACAAAGAGGATTGATTGGCCTTTGATCACCAGAAAGCTCTGTAGTGTTATTAGTCTCTTTCATCTGTGATTAAACCACAGAGAGAAAGAAACAAAAACTAAATTAGGCTTCTCCTGTTATCCTACAAATATTTAATGATGGGATAATCTCCTAGAGGTGTGTTCAGGGGATACACATTCCGTCAGGAACCAGCTTCAATTCAACCTTGAACCCAAATTCTATCTTTGTGAAGAGACCAGCAAAGAACTTGAGAGAGGAACAGAGCTCAACTCAAAGAAACGCTTTGTAGCACACCCTCTTGTCTGTCTTTTCTTCTTTTCTCTTCTTATGTATGTTTTAATGCATATAAAGATTTTCCCAATGGACTCCTGACATGAATAATAAAAAAAGCTTTTTTTAAAAAAAAAAAATTCCATTTGGGTTTCACTAACTCTCTCGGCAGGACCAGACCTTGTCCCATTGATTTGCAGCATTACGGAGACCCGTTCCCCCAGCGACAGAACCCTCCTGCTTCAGAAGAGGCACTGGTATTTTAGTTTGAGTTGGTTTAACTCCTTCTGCCGCGTGCATCTCAAATAGGGCGAGGAAACGGATTTCTCACACCCACATCTCTGCTCTGCAGTAGGAGACTGGGCTGGACTGGCAGGATGCCAACACCCTAGCGTAGGTTTTCTCGGGATTAATGACAGATGAGTCCAAAATATCTGAATGCCACTCGCTCCGGGGTATAACTTCAAAATCAAGGGGTGCCGGAAGCCCATAGAGGAGGCCCCGTTCCCCTTGGAACCTGTTCTCCGAACTGTTAGGGGTGAAGGACAACAGTTGGATCTCCCCAACCCGTGCCCGATGGGTGCCCCCAAAACCCAGCTGGGCAACGGCTCGGTATAAATAACACCAGTACTGGGAGCCCATGAGAGGTAGCGATGGAACTCTTGGGATGTAGGGTGAGGGGACTGGATTTAATGATGATAGTAATTATGGTATCGGTTGAGTGCCTACTATGTGCCAGGCACTGTACTAAGTGCCGGGTGGATACAAGCAAATCAAGTTGGACACAATCCTTTTCCCACGTAGGGGTCAAAATCTCAAACCCCATTTTACAGATGAGGCAACTGAGGCACAGAGAAGTAACATCACTTGTCCAAGGTCACACAGCAGACAGGTGACAGAGCCAGGATTAGAACCCATGACCTTTTGACTCCCAGGCCCATGCTCCATCCACCACACTATGCTGCTTCTAGGAAATTTACCCCTGGGGATCATCCATGTGAGATTTGAAAATCAAAAGTCTCTGGTTGACAGGTGCCTGTGTGTCCCCAGCAGCAGTTTGTGCCGGATAAGAAGGTGGATCAGTGCCAGCTCCTCTTGGCTTGCCATCGAGGGACAAATCTTATGGTGATAATAATAATCCTCTTGTGCTGAAACAGTATTGTGTCTCTCTCCGCTGAGCTAAAAGCCCTTCATAGCCATTATCCTCACTGATCCTCCACTCTCCTCTAGGGGAGGCAGGGCTGAGGGTAAGGACAAAGCCCATTGGGGTTTCGCTGCATGTCGGTTGCAAATGATGCTATGGGTGGAGAGAGAGACGATCCAATGCCAGACCTACCAGTCCAGCGGGAATCAGTTTTTCCAGGTCTCAGGCTCTTCAGGTTGCCCTGGACTGCTTCAAACTGGCTGCATCACCCTTGTTCTGGGACCATTCCGGTTGACTGTGCCTCCAGCTAGGGGAACCCTGCCACAAAGCCACCATCAAATTATGAGGTCCCTCACATGACCTTGACACTGAGGAAACTGGGCCATAAAGAGACATTAATGATTTGCCCAAAGTCAGTGGAGGAGAGAGGCAATGCCAGATCTCCAGTCCAATGTTCCCTTTGTCCTCCTATCGAAACAGCTTAAGTCCACCTGGTTGTGGTTTTATAGCACTCTGTTTGGGTGAGGACAGAATCCCATAAGACCATGGGATGTGACGATGGGTCTAATAAAACAATCAGTGGTATTTTTTAATGGTATTTGTTAAGCTCTTACTATGTGCCAGGCACAGTACTAAGCCCTGGGATAGATACGAAATTGGACAGAGTCCATGGTTCACTTGGGGCTCACAGTTTTAATCCCAATTTTGCAGATGAGGTAACTAAGGCACTGAGAAGGGAAGTGGCTTGGCCAACGTCACACAGCAGACAAAAGACAGAGCTGGGTTTAGAACTCAGGTTCTCTGATTCCCAGGCCCGTGCTCTTTCTGCTAGTCCACACTGCTCCTACGGGGACACCCGCAAGGCGGTTACAATCTAGTTGGGGCTGCAGGCACTCAGATGAAGTACAAACAGGAGGAAGAAGCAAAAGGTGACATGTATATGAGTTAGTACTAAACTAATGAGGTACATAGGAAACGTATAGATGTTCTCAGAGGGGTTGGAAACATTTAAGTGATAGGTGGTGTGAAGCAATGAAGGGGCAGCTGGGGGAATGGGTGAAAAGATTAGAAATAATAATGATGGTATTTGTTAAGCACTTACTATGTGCCAAATACTGTTCTAAGCACTGGGGCTCATAGTCTTCATCCCCATTTTACAGATAAGGTAACTGAGGCCCAGAGAAGTTAAGTGGCTTGCCTAAGGTCACACAGCGGACAAGTGGCGGAGCAGGGATTAGAATCCACGTCCTCTAACTCTGAACCCGATGCCCTTTCCACTAAGCCACGCTGCTTCTCTAAATGAAATCAGGAAGGTCTCCAGGAAGAGAGGCGATTTCAGAAGGGCTTTGAAGATGTAGAGAGTAGTAAATTCTGCTGGATATGAAGGCAAGGGGAAGCACATACATTCCAGGCAGAGAGGATGACATGAACAAGAGGCTGGTGGTGAGAGAGATGAGGAGAAAGTATAGTGAGGATGTCATCTTGAGAGCAAAATGAGTATGAGCTGGGGTGCAGTGGGAGAAGCCATTACATACTACATTTCCTAAAATCAAAATGGTTGATGATCTGGAAATTTCTTTCCATTTATAACAGATGTCTTGGGTCTCTCGATGGTTTTTTAGCTTCCAGATGGTGAACAGTCCTTGTCAGGATGCTGGGAGCCAGAAGCATGTCTTCTCTTTGCATTGCAATCCTACCCTAGAGTTCTTCATCCTAGTGGGGTCCTGTATAGATTAACCCAATGAATCAATCACTAGACTGGGGTTTGTGTGTATGTGCATGTTCCTGTGTGTAATCACATGTATGTGCTTATACAGGGCCTCTCCAACTAATGGACAAAAGCGGCACCTTCTCTTTGACTGTAGGGAGCCCTTGTGGCCAGGATTACCTGGAGGACACTTAACTCCCTGCTATTGTCCCTGTTTCCTGTAAAAATAAACCTGACCCCATCAAGAAGGGGAGTATGTTGTTGAAGATAGGACTGGACCTGTGTGTTCTTTGGAAAATGGAAGTAAGTGTTCCATGGTCTAAGACCAGAGCAGGCTTCAACAGCCTTAGGCCCAAAAGAGCTTCAATCTGACCGGTGAATTTGAATGCACATCCAGGCTTGTATCTGTGTATTTTGGGAGGCTTGAGGGGTGCTATTTGCAGATGTTCGGTGACCCTTCTCGCAGAATTCAGCGCTTGGGTGTGGGTGCGCGTGTGTGTGCATGTGTTTGTAACTGTTGAGACACAACACCTGTCAGACAGTGCCATTGTAAATTGGACATGTCAGTCCTAGTGTGCTGCTGCCAAGGTGTGAATTAGATAGAGACTCTCTGTGCTAATCTTCTGACCTCTTTGCTCCATGACCAGGACATCCTGAGCCTCCCCAGACCTCAGGGAAACAAGGTGGATTCCAACTCTGTATAAGTATCAGTGGGTTCCAAAGTAGGGGACGCTGAGGAACACTGACAGCTCCCTCATTCATTAATCCACCCACAGAGTATCCGCTAACTGGTCTCACGATGCTGTACAGAGAAGACCGGCTTTCTCAGCTCCCTTCTCTCTGGCCCTCGTCATACTTTCCTGACAGAGGGAGTGTAAGAATCTAGCAAAGAAAGGAAACCTTGAAGGCTTTGGACTGCCAATATTCTCACAGAATTGGTTTGCAGCAAGTTATTCTAGGCAGGACTTGTTGCGGAAAGGGATGAGAGACACTGGAGCCAGGTACTGAGAGAAGCTGGTGAGTTTTTTTCCCTAGAGAGCTTTAAAATAGGCAGACACCCAAGTTTTGGGGGTAGTTTTATTTCAGTTCTGTCTGGAAGCAGAAGGATGGATTAGTTCGAGCCAGCTCTAGGATTCTAGACTTCAAGAATTAAAAAGAAAGAAGGTGTTTTTGCAAGGTTCCTTGCAGGGATACACGAATTGTTGATTTTAGTTAGAAAGAGAATGAAGAGTTAAGGAAAAAAAGGGCATTTAGATGCACTGAAGATTATCAGAAGTCCAGTGTCCGAAGGAAGTTAGTCACTTCACCTCTTACAACAAATGAGGGCAGCTGACTGATATTTTTTCCTTTGGTTAAAACTTCCCTAAAGTTCCACAGGGAAAGGGTTCTGTCTCATTTCATGTCCCGCTTGCAAAGTCTTAAAGATGTCTCTATGGCCTGATAATCATAGGAATGAAGTATGGCCACCTGCAGGAGGTCTCCAAAGCTTTGCCAGAGAGGGTCTCATGGGAAGGCAGACCCAGTGCCTTTTGTGAGGAAAGAGAGGGGCTGGGAAATGGGCTCTTGGAGAAGTGGAGATGGAAACTGGACAGAGGATCCTTTCTTAGTAGTTCTGACCACTCCATCTTCCCCGCTCATGGAACGTAGCCAGTGGGGTCATTTAGCGGCCGGGGTCAGTCTCACAGTTATCCTCTTTAGCAATCTTTCCCAGACTGAGAAGTGGGCTATGGGGCTTAATACATCTCTCTCCCCTCAAATCAACATAATCATACAAATGCAGGTGCAGTTAAGATAACCCGCTCAGGCTGCAGCTTCTAAATGGTGGTAGACTCTGGGTTTATTCCTAGGATCAGGCAGAACTTCCTTATTTAATTTTTACCAATACTTGTTTGATCATTAAAAAACCCTGTCTAACAAGACCTGCCCTGTGATCAATACACATCCACGCTGAATCTTTAATGCTCTGTCTTATCAAATTAGCAGCTTCCACAACAACTCTGTGTGGAAATCAATGCTACCTTGACCTTAAAACACGTACTAACTTGCAGGCACAAATTCACTGGCGTTTTTGCAATACACTGGTGAACATCAACTGTACAATATGCATACAGAGAATACTCTCCATTCCAGCCTTGGGTATACAGTGGAAAAAAGGCCATTTGGGGGCCTATAACCTGTGGTTTTTCTCTTCCTCAAACCAGGGGCTGCAACAGAGGGTGTATGTTTCTTGCACCCAGAGCCGACAACTAGATCAACTAGAGAAGCAGCATGGCATAGTGGAAAGAGCAAGAGTTAGAGGTCATGGGTTTTAATCCTGGCTATGCCGCTTGTCAGCAGTGTGACCTTTAGCAAGTCACTTAACTTCTCTGTGCCTCAGTTCCCTCATCTGTAAAAGTGAGGATGAAGATTGTGAGCCCTACGTGGGACAACGTGATTACCTTGTATCTATCCCAGCGTTAAGAACAGTGCTCGGCACATAGTGCTTAAATACCAACATTATTAATATTATTAGTAATTTTAATTGTGGTATTTGTTTAGTGCTTACTCTGCATCGGGCACTCTACTAAGCCCTGGGGTACATACAAGATAATCGGGTCCCACATGGGGCTCTAAGTCTAAGTAAGAGAGACAACTGGTATTGAGTCCCCATTGTGCAGATGAGGGAACTGAGACACAGAGAGGTTAACTGACTTACCTAAGGTCACACAGTGGACACGTGGCAGAACCTTATCCTTCTGCTAGATCCTCAAAACAGGGCACCTAAAGTAAGCATGCATACTACTGAACTGTAGCAGAGAAGCTGATGTCTTTCAATTCCCACAAGCCCCCTGGCAAATTCCTATTTAACCCACCACACTTGTATTGGCCCCTCCTCATTTCCCAGTACCACTTCCACATTCTAGTCTCCCTATTACCAGATCCAGAACAAAGAAACACAGATTCCTTTGAAAATCACACAAAAAGGCAAAAAGGAGAATAGGGCATAATTGTTTGGGTTTTTTTTTTGAAGTTTATGCCCCATGAGCCTACCTGATTTCCTTTAGGGCCTAGGTAGGAGGGTCAATAATAGTAGTAATAGCATTTATTAAGTGTTTATTGTGTGCAGAACACTGTACCGAAAGCTGGAAGGGAATACAAATGTGGGAATTCGACAAGGTTTCTGTCCCCCAAGAGGCTCATAATCCAAGAGTTTTGGGGTAGCTTACCATTACCTTGGCTTCAGTGCTGAAAACCCAAATAACAGTATATCCTCAGAGCTTGCAGGTCCTAATACCAGGGTCAATTCTTTGCCACCCACAAGGTGATGCTGGGTACAACCCATCAACTGGTAATGATTTCTTTTCAGGGACAGCTTTAAATTGGCTTGGTCATTTTGAATCCCAAACACTTGAATGAGCATGAAGACCTTCAACTAAAAAATGAAGTTCATGTGCTTGAAGGATCTTTGCGAGTACTCATTATATACCCTTCTACTGTGGTGCTGCCCTCTGTGATTATCTGCAAAACATCTATGCAGTCATCAGAAACAAAATGGCCAGTTCATTTTCCTATTTCTTTCCATTGGTGACCCTTGCCCTCCCCTCAGATTCACATGGTTTAAATGGCACCATTTTTTGCTCCTTTGTTCCATCCACCATAAATATTGCAGTTGCTGCTCCTTACCAAGGGGTGTATGATGAGCAAAGAGAGAGAGAGAGGTGGATGGAGAAACAGATCAAGAGACAGACTCTGAGGAGGCTCCTTTTCAAATCACATAAACAGGTTTTGGAGCATCACGGAACTATCAGGAAAGAAAGTGACAATTGGATTTAACTATTTCCATGGAAATCTTTTGAGATCTTTCAAAAGTCAAAGAGTTAATACATGCTAAATTAATATATCTGTTATAACATGATAATATACATTTATTGAAATTGATGTTTGTCTCACCCACCAGAATGTAAGCTTGCTGTGGGCAGGGAACGTGTCAGTCAGCTGTATATATTGAGCACTTATTGTATTAAGTGCTTGGGAGAATACAATATCACAATGAATGAACATATTACCCGCCTTTGAC
This sequence comes from Ornithorhynchus anatinus, assembly GCF_004115215.2. Lineage (NCBI taxonomy): Eukaryota > Metazoa > Chordata > Mammalia > Monotremata > Ornithorhynchidae > Ornithorhynchus > Ornithorhynchus anatinus. Next base: position 38,996,347 of record NC_041738.1, read on the forward strand.
AAACTTACGATCTATAAGGGGAACAGAGTCTACCAACTCTGTTATGTTGTACTCTCTCAAGCAGGACAGTGCTCTGCTTGCAATAAGTGCTCAATAAATTCTGTTGATGGTGATAATATCTAACTAAACTTTTTAATTATCCAGTTTGGAATTTTGCTGTCGGAGCAAGACGTGGTTCCCTTTAAATCTTAAGCAGAGACTGAATCTTCTCTTTCCCCAGTTAGGATGTTTGACAGCCACGTTAAGCTAGCCCCTTGCCGGAACCATGATCTAGGCCTTCTTTTTGCTCCTAACCCTATCTCCAATAAATCACAGCACTCGTCCTTCCTGCCCTTAACCCTCCCTGCCTTTGACTATACTGCGGGGGGGCCCACCTGTTCTGACTTTCATTTCTTGCAAATCTAAATTCACATACTGTGGCTCTATCCACTCTGCAAATGTGCAGTTCTTAGTTGGTGATGATTAAACTGGGATCAAATCTAATATGAGAAGAATGGAATTTGAGGGAAGAAATACCACTTGTAGAACATCTGAATTATTCATATTACCTAGCAATAGTGAAAACACTGTGGGGCCTTTGTAATTTATTATTTAATTCATTAAATTTTTTTTGTGTTCAGCAATCATTTATAAATACTGCTAGTTAATTTTTTGGTCTATTGTCAAGACTCCTGGACAGTTTGGGTGTGTTAAGAGGAATGTCAAGGATTAGTAAACGAGGAATATTGCAGGAGAGTAGATCTGAGACAGCTCTAGCTCAAGAGTGAATGAACGGATAGCGCTAGTATGTGGGAAAGATGAGATTCCTGACAAAAGGGACTATTGAATGGAATGAATGGCCTTGAGTGGCTTAAATGGCCTGAACATCTTCATTTACACTCCTCCGGGAACAAATCAGACAATGCCATCATGCCAGCAGGGGATTCCGCTCTCAGGGTGCTACCAAGTTTAAGCAGCCTAAACCAAGTGCTCTGGCTGGTTAGTATTTTAGTCCTTAGTCTGGTGGGCAGATCACTGAGTGACTCAAGTCCATGACATTTTGGCCCTGCTGATTAGGCACAGCTGCAGCATGACCCCATTGCCCTGGCCACATTCAGAGTAGGGTCCCCGTTTCCCAGGCTTGTAAAGGGAGGGGAGGAGACCAAGAGGCAGAATAGGAATTAAGGGTGTGAAAGGCCTGCAATCAATCAGTTGTATTTATTGAGCGCTTAATATGTGCAGTGCGCTGAACTAAGCACTCGGGAGAGTACAATGCAACAGAATTAGCAGACATGTTTCCTGACCATAACGAGCTAAATACAGTCTAGGGCAGGGCAGAATACAACAATCTCTTCCTGCCAGAACCATGGGAATCTGGGGACTCTATCTGAACAGCTGATGTTGTGATGGCAAGACATCATCATGAACTTTAAGTTTTCATAAGAGCTCCATTAGCAATAGTAATGATGATACCAATAATAATGATAACAATAGTGATATTACGTGCTTACTAGGTGCAAAGTATTGTACTACATCCTGGGTTAGATCCAAGATAAGCAGATTGGACACAGTTCCTATCTCACATAGGGCTTACATTCCAAGAGGAGGGAACAACAGATACTGAATCCATATTTTACAGATGAGAGAACTGAGGCACAGAGAAGTTAAATGACTAGCCCAATATCACGCGGCTGGCAAATAGGGGATCGGGTATTAGAACACAGGTCCTCTGACTCCCAGGCCCATGTTCTTTCCACTAGGCCACACTGCTTCTCATTACTGAATAGGCACTAAGAGCACATCTCCTCCAAGAGGCCTTCCCTGATTAAGCCCTATTTTCCCGGTTCCCTCCCCCTTCTGCATTGTCTCTGCACTTGGGTCTGTGACCTTTGGGCATTTGGTATTCACCTCACCCTCAACCTTACAGCATTTAGGTACATATAGATAAAATTATGAATTATTTATATTGCCTGTCTCCCGCTCTAGACTGTAAGCTCGCTGTGGGTAGAGAACTGGTCTACCAACTCATTAGATTGAAAACCCTTTGAGGGCAGGGATCATGTCTACCAACTTTGTTGTACTGTACTCTCCCAAGTGCCCAGTAAAGTGCTCTGCACACAGTAAGCACCCAATAATTAACATTGATATACTGATTGATAGACAAGCTAAATAAAGCACCTCGCTTAACCTCTCTATCCCTCAGTTTCCCCTTCCATAAAGCAGGCACTAAGATGCACCTCTCCCTAGCTCAAGAGATGCTGAAAGGCTCAGGGAAATTATATGTGTAGGATGCTTGGAGAAAGGTTCTGAGTACACAGGAGTTATGATTCTCACTTCAATCAATCCGTCAGTGGTATTTATTGAGCTCCTACTGTGTCAGAGCACTGTAGTAAATGCTTGGAAGACTACAATATAACATAGTTGGTAGACACTATCCCTGCCATCAAGGGGTTTTCAATCTAGTGACCTCCATCTTTATCTTTCTGGAAAATCTTTTGCTTTTCTCCTGGGCACTTGGTTTGCAGCCTTATGTTTCTCCCATCACTACTTCTAGCCTCCAAAATCACGTCTATCTCTGACCACTCCAACTCCTACCTGTATCTTAAAGAAAATTTGTAAGAGAAACCAGAACTCACTTGGGAACAAAATATCTCATGAGCCAATATACAGATTTGGCATATAATATTAAATAATGGATTTCCTTCCTCCTGCTAGGCAGTTTCAAGGCTTTGTTTCCTCAATTACATTCAAAGCTTTAGCCTAGTTTTAATGCCATGACCTCCTTCCACTGAACCCCTGGTACAGGGCATAATGGCATCAGTATCCAGAAAAGGCCAACTGTTCAACAAATTATTCCAAAGCATTTTTAAAGTCCCCAAGTCACCACAGTTCTCTCCCTAACCAGGGCCATTCTCCTGATTGCCAAAAACTGATGCAGGTTCCCCAGGGCTTCCCACTGCATTTCTTCTGGGGAAATATTTAACATCTGGACAGAAAATGGACTGTATGGCGATAGCTTGGTGATTCAGTTGCATTCTCACCTGGGTGCCTGCTTTAGAGACTGCAGGAATAGTAGCACTTGACAGGTTTCACGTATCTTCCCATCAAAGCCATTTGATTTTTAATAGATTGCGCTTGGCCTAAATGGGGGGATTAATTAAGGACCTGTTATGCAGAAATACAGGTATGGAAGGGGGTTAAAAGCTATAGAGGACTGAGGACAGACCCAATGCACACGTGTGTAGCCATTAACAGGGTGTTAATTGGGTGGTGGGGGAACATAAATAGGAAGCACAGAAGGTGTTTGTTGTGGTTTTCTTGGTGTACAGCAAGGCCTAAGTGCTAACTCTGGAATTTATAACTAGCTAAATTAAAATTTCCTGGCTATGGGGTGGTTGCCTCTGTGCAGGGGTGGGGAAGGTTGGTGCTAATGTAGGAACTATTATTTAGATCTCAGCCTTACTCCTCTCAACTGGATGAGGAAGTCTAACTCATTGTTTAGCCAAGAACACTATACTTCTTAAGCCTCAACATTTGGCCACCGGGGACTCCTCGACAGGCCTACAATTAGTCCTCTTTCCTGCTGCGTGGCTCCACCCAGAAATTTTGTCCTTTATGTCACTCAGTCTCCACCTGCGTCCACTTCTCCTCTCCCTTGCCCAGCAGTGGCTAGCAAGTAAACTAAGCTTCTGCATGTTCTCAGTGAAAATCCAAAGGCAGAACCCAGTAAGTGTGCAACACACAGATTAAATCAGTCAGTCAATGGTATTTACTGAATACTTCAAGCAAAAAGAGGAAAAATGGTCCTCAAGTTGCTCGCCAGCTTTCTAGTTGGGCTTTGGGCAGTTGTAGTGTCCCCTCGAACCTCCCGCTCCCCTTCATCCACCTTCCCCCCCAGATTATTAACTGTTAACTATTTACTCAAACTGTTAACCCCCCTCAAGACTTTAAGCTCCTTATGGGCAGGGGATACATCTACCAAGGAGAAGCAGGGTGGCCAAGTGGATATAGCATGGGCCTGGGAGTCAGGAGAACCTGGGTTCTAATTCCGGCTCTGCCACGTGTCGGTTGTGCGACCTTAGCCAAGTCACTTCACTTCCTCTGGGACTCAGTTATTTTATCTGAAAAATGGAGATCAAGACTGTGAGCCTCATGTGGGACGAGGACTGTTTCCAACCTGCCTAGCTTCTGCCTACCCTAGTGTTTAGTACAGTGCCTGGCACATAGTAAACGCTTTAAAAATACCATTAAAAATATATGTTACGGCATACTATCCCAAGTGCTTAGTGCAGTGTTCTACCCAAAAGAAACACTCACTAAATATGATTGAGTCACTGAATGATCTTCTTGACATGGCATCACAAGTATTATTAAATGCAGGGAGAGATGCTTCTCCTGTTCAGCTGTCACTGTGCGCATCTGTTTGGCATTTGCATTAAATATGCCTTTACCTTTCTTCATAGGTACGCGGAATCCACTTCCCTGACTTCGTTCAGGTCTCGGATTATTACTGCACTGGTTTGGGCTGTTAAGTAAATGTCAGCCGCGAATGCGAGGTGGTGCCAAGCCTCTCCCAGTGATCCAGGTGCCCTTTCCTTTCTGGCTAAGGTCTCGGCAGACTTCCCCTGGGCAAGTGGGGAAGATTTTCAGCGAGAATGAGGTTCTTGCCTTCATGGCTCTCTTCGTTCTCTCTTTAAAGCCTAAACAGCAGTGCTGTGTTCGCATGCATGTATCACACACAGGTTTTTCTACTCTTTCCACTTCCAACATAGCTTCTATTTCCATGGAGTCAAAGGGCTTTTCAGAGTCCATAAAAGTCTATGTACACAATGGCATTTTGTACTCAGCAGTCTTCTCTGGGACTTTTTCATTTTCTGCAGGTGATCCCTAGTTGAGAAATGACTTCTAAATCCTGCCTACTCTCATGGCTGATTAAAGTGAAGAAGTCCCTGTAGTCAGCCCACCAGTACTTTTGTGAAGGTTTTGCATAACTACTGACAACAGTTTAAAAGATCATCCTTGTGATCTATTAAACAAGATTTTTTTTTCTTTACTGGAGATAAAGGTTTTAAAATTAACCCATTAAACAGGAATGGTTTGGTTTTGCTTATTATAAGTAGGAAATTACAAGGATGATGCATTTATTAGTAATTACCCACCGATTTATCATAAAGCACTTTCCAGAAAAAAACATATTTGAATTTCCCAAATCTCTAGCAAAAAATTCATTTGGTAAACAATTTTGTTTCATCACTATTTTCATGATTTTCATTTAACATAGAATTTTCTGAAAGTAATGCAAACATTTTATTCCTCTGGCTAAATAATGACGATGTTGCTTAATTATAATTAGTTCTTGCTCTTTCAGGTATAAGATGAAAAGAATGCAAAGTTCAAAAACGTTTTCCTCTTGATGTAAGAGGACATGGCTACTGCTTTGGGCTTTGAGCATCATGAGGGGATACAGGGTGGCATTGAGAGGTATATCAGCTGTGAAACAACTGCCCAGGGGAAAAACAAAGGAATGCCAGTGAAAGAGTAAGAGCTCTGAGCTTTTCCTCAATCTAAGCACAGTCCCAAAATAGTAATAACACCCACCAATATTTCCACCCAAGCATAACACACACAGATTCACTGACACCTGAGTTCAGGACACACACTCTTACACACAACCTTCACCTACACCTCTCACTGGTTAAAAAACTAACACAGTTCCAGAAGCACCCCTAATGACAAAACACATCCCAAATGTTGTCAAATTGCTTTCACAGAGTTTAATGAGTTGAGCACCCAGAGACATGTTTTTAGATGCTGCAAGATCTACAACTTGTAACTCTCTCAGTATACGTGAAGGAAGGACACTTCTGCCTGGGGATTTAAACTTGAGGGGTCAGGAGGTTTTCAAAGATGGGCTTTTCAAAGATTTGAAGCACATTTTCTTTTACTAAATTTGAGAGAGAGAGAAAATTCATATCCCTAGCTCTCTGTTTCCAGTTCTCACTGGTCTTTAACCTATTTGTCCTGAACCTTGTCTCTTGACTTATATGCTTTCTAAAGAAACATTTTCCCCCATCAGTAGCTACTGCATGAAGAGGCATTAAGAGGAGCCTATCAATCAATCAGTGGTATTTATTGAGCACTGATTTTATGCAGAGCACAATATAGTACTTAGACACAATCCCTGCCCTTAAGAAGTGGAGTCCACAAGGACAGGTAGGGAGGTGGTTGACAAAGGTTGGAATGCTATCTGGAGGAGTGGATTGATGGCATGAGTATAGAGCAAGCTTTTCCTTGCTTCCTGACTGCTAGAAATCCAAGAAGCTTCTTGAGGGCAGGGATCAAGTCTACCAATTCTACTGTATTACTGTCTCCCAAACTCTGAGTATGATGAGAAGTATGATGAGTATGATGAGAAGCAGCGTGGCTCACTGGAAAGAGCACGGGCTTTGGAGTCAGAGGTCATGGGTTCGAACCCCAGCTCTGCCTCTTGTCAGCTGTGTGACTTTGGGCAAGTCACTTAACTTCTCGGTGCCTCAGTTCCCTCATCTGTAAAATGGGGATGAAGACTGTGAGCCCCGCGTGGGACAACCTGATTCCCCTGTGTCTACCCCAGCGCTTAGAACAGTGCTCGGCACATAGTAAGCGCTTAACAAATACCAACATTATTATTATGATTTGTCCATAGTAAATGCTCAGTAAATACTAATGAAGGTTCAGACTATTGAGATTAAAGACTGGTAAGAATTGGAAAGAGAGAGATTGATTAAGCAGTTTCTCAGGAAGCATCTCGATACCTAGGGCAGTCAGAGCAGATCCCACATGGATCCAAGAGTTGACAGAGGCAGAGATCCAGGTCAGACTGCTGCTCTGTGAAGCAATGGACACGGGTGGAGAGAGAGCTACTGGGGATAGTAATAATAATAACTGTGGTATTTGTTAAGCGCTTACTTTGTGCTATGCACTCTACTAAGCGCTAGGATGGGTACAAGCAAATCAGGTTAGATACAGTCCCTGTCCCACATGGGGCTCACAGTCTCAGTCTCCATTTTACAGTGAGGTAACTGAGGCACAGAGAAGTGAAGTGACTTGGCCAAGGTCACACAGAAGACAAGTGGTGGAGCCGGGATCAGAACCCACCATCTTCTGACTGCCAGGCCTGTGCTCTATCCACTACACCATGCTGGTTAGAGACACAATACTATATTTGCCCAAGCAACCAAGGTACTGTCTAGCCAAACACTGAGCATTTTTATTAGGACATGTTGGGAAGGAAGATGCCAAACGAAAGCATTGCCTAGTCCAATCTCATCAGCTGGTTCTAGGTTAAGTGACACAGCCAGTTTTCTGTTTTTCTTGAACGGTTAGGCATTGGCTGGCATCCATTTTACTGCTCAGTTCTCAGCATGTCCAGGATGATGTACTAGAAGAAAAATGCTACCTTCATCCCTTGCCATTCCCATCAATGGAACATCCAAAAATTTCCCCACAAAAACCTAACACTGACGTTTAGCTCTGGAAGAAGGGGACAGTATATTTGCAACCTTCTGAGCAATGCAAAAGAGGAGCAGAATCAAGGGAGATGGATCCTAAATTTCCAATGATGGCACTCCCAGATATGGAACGCTACCCAACCAAGTCTGGCATTCAGTGTGGGTGGAAAGCAAATTTAGCCTGGGCAGGATTCATGGCTATTGCCTATGGCCACTTTTTTGAGTCTGATGATAATAATAATAATGATGGTATTTGTGAAGTGCTTTACTATGTGCCAAGCACTGTTCTAAGCACTGGGATAGATAGAAGGTAATCAGGTTGTACCATGCGGGGCTCACAATCTTAAATCCCCATTGCACAGATGAGATAACTGAGGCACAGAGAAGTCAAGTGACTGCCCCAAAGTCACACAGATGAAAAGTGGTGGATCCGAGATTAGAACACACAACCTCAGACTCCCAAGCCCGTGCCCTTTCTACTAAGCCATGCTAAATGGTACCTTTAATGAGTGTTATTCAGGCTAGGAAGGGAGTGAGGAGAAAGATTTAGTGGAAAAATTGGGAAGGCCCCACACTCTAGACTTTATGATAGTTATAGGAAGGGGCCATATCTACTAATTTTGTTGTACTCTCCGGAGCACTTAATACAGTGCTCTGCATATAGTAAATGCTCAATAAATGCTTGGGAAAGCATATAGTAAATGCTCGATTAATTGCAAAGAAGAGACATGGACCTCACAGAGATGACCCTCAAATATACATTTCCACCAAAGGGATCAATGGAACCACCAGTTTTTTCTTTCTATAGAATGGCTGAGTTTGTTAAATTAAAGACAGGGTTGTTCCAGGCCAGAAAAAGTCCAACTGAAAATGGCAACATTATAAGAATGCCAGACTCAGAACCCTAAAGATACAATACGTGTCAAGGAACACCCTGAAGAGGACTATTGGTTGTTATTGTACTAATTCATTTAGCTTTGAAGTCCAGAAGAAAGCTTGTTGTTCATGCAGGGCAAAGGGCTCCAAATTTATGGGAGACTCTGCTTCCAGAGGTGTCAATAAGGAGTTGGCCACTGGGACACTCCCACATCCTCAGGTGTGCAGGTAATCATTTAGGTCCAGGTAACCCTCTGTCCTTTTGTGCAGAAGCAAAATTTCAGTGGATGGTTCAATGGGCTCCCTTGCCTCTGATTTTGAGGTCAAAAGACTGATTTGGTGGGGAGAGAGTGAGGGAGGAAATGGGGGCACTGGGCTCTGGCCCTGGTTACCTAGCCCTTCAATTTTTTTTAATGGTATTTGTTGAGCACTTATTATGTGGCAGGCACCGTACTAAGTGCTGGGATAGATACAAGCTAATCAGATTGGACAAGTCTACATCCCTTCCCACATGGGGCTCACAGCATTAATCCCCATTTTACAGATGAGATAACTGAAGCACAGAGAAACGACTTGCCCAAGGTCACCCAGCAGACAATTGGGTGAGTCAGAATTAGAACCCAGGTCCTTCTGACTCCCAGACCCATGCTCTATCCACTAGGCCACACTGACCCTTCAGATTCCAAAGCTGGGTTGACAATCACAACAGGAAGCAGAGGACTAATTCCATCCAATCTGGATATTTTTTGAGAAAAAAAAAGAAAAAATACTATTTTGGTTGAAATGATTCAAGTAAATAGTCCCACTTTCCCCAACCCACAGCTGGTGTAAATCAGTTATCGGAGAGTATAGACTGGACGAAGCTGAAAATGCTCCCGTGATAGTTCCAAGTTGATGTTTTGAGCTCTTCTTTTGGGACTCAGGTGAGAGCTAAAATGAAGCCTAATGATCAGCTGCATGCAACTGCATCAAACAATGCAAACAGCCATCCAGACTCAGACGAAAGAAATTCATTTTTAATCTGTATTTCTCCCCAGAGATTTTTTTTTTAAAGCTACATCCCTTCCTTAAAACCTTCTTCTCACAAAGAGGCGATTTCAAAACAGAGTCCACCAACCAGCGAGGACTCCGCTGAGCTGGCTCTTAGCAAAGAAAGCAGCCCCCAATGCTGTTTGGGGAGCCTAAGGCAAAATAGAAGCACACGGTGGAAGAGAGCCCAGAGTTTAGCAACGCATGGCTCTGCTGCCATGTGTCGAAACTTAGCTTTTTAAAATGTAAAATGAAAAACTTACAATACAGACCAGATCTCTAGAGAAAAATAAAAGAATGCACACAATCGCAGCCTCTGAGTGGCTGGGAGCGAGGAGCGCGCAGATATTTATGGCCAAGATCAGCTCCAACCCTGGAGGAGAGGGTTTGGCTGCAGTATCTCGTCTCCATCCCAGGCTGAGGCCTAAGCACATGCGGTCCCTAGAGTTCTATAACACCACAGTTTTTGGAAATAATCCCGTTCCTGTTCATCTGTAACTCTCTGGCAGCTTCAACACTAGTGGTTTTATGAAATAAGCAAAAGAAGCTGGATTCACTCTGCAAGGTTCCTGCACAACTAAAGCTCATTTCCTCACAACTGGAATCTGGATTAGGGTCTACATAAAACTGTCTACACTGCCCCGCTGAATCTGTGTCTAAATTCACAAGACTACATTCTCCTCCCACCCAGACTGGCACATGGTATTAACCATGTCAGCACATCAGCCTGGGTTATTATCATTCATCTGGTCCTGAGCACTAAGGCTTCCACAGTTCCAGGGCACTGAAGCAATTCAGGCCTGAACCCACTCTCACCTGGGTTGTTAATGTGACTTTTCACTTTACTATAGCTGTGAAGAGGTGAATCTCTGGCCCTCCACTAAGAATTACGTATTCTCCTCTTACCTGGAGTCTTGATGCTGTTACTTAAGGTAACCAATTCCGAGGGGCCTGAGAAAGGCACAGGCCATATAATACAGATGTCAATGTCATTCTGGGCCATCTCCATCTTCCAGACTGACATCTGCTGCCTTGGGGTTTCACTGATACTGCTGCTGCTTACTGCTGCTGCATATGAACACCTTTGTCCGTACACTTCCAACTGTGAGGACAGCAGGCTTCCTAACCTGCCCAACCTTTGGCCTCCCTCGCCAGGTTGGCTTTGAACTATTACAACTCTATTCCACACCAAGCCACAAGAAGGTCAATTAAGGGTTGAGAAGAGAGTTTGAGGATCTCACCTCCAGTGCGGACTCTATTCAGACCCAATTCCCTTGGGATGTCACGTGAAATGCGGAAGGTGAAAGAAGGCATTCCAAAGCTGGGGTACCACTGGGTAATTTGGGGGATTTGAAAACATCATCCGTGAAGCTCCACTGGCCCTGGCTAGACCAGCTGAGTACTCACCCAGTATAGTTCCAGCCTTGATCAGGGTCACTTTTTTATTTTTCCAATGGCGTCCCTGGCTCAGTGTGTAATTATGTAAATAACCCTCCCTAAATAAAGTGGTAAAACCTTCTGAATCAATTCTGTCAGCATCTAAGTTAAGGGCCGGTTAGTCAAGAGAGTTCTATCTGCTCTAAGAACCAGCCTTCCAGGGATTATTGCTTAACTGACAGAACAGAGGGAAACTGCATCAGGTCAGCACATCACCAAATATTTCCATTATATCTGACAGCGTATTAGATGCAATGGCATGAGTCTATTTTTTTCTTAGCATACTTATAACACATTAGGGGTACATTATTTAGAACCTAGCCAACATTTAGGTCTAAATGTTAAGAGACATTAACATGAGATACACCTCAGATGGGGTTGTGCCCAGTGAACAGATTTGTAACGTGCTCACTCCCCTGCTCTGTCAGGATGTGGGCATTTCCTTTTGGTTTCAAGCTCCCATTGCCCTAAAGTAATATGGATTACCATTTTGAAAGAGACTGACCCATAATGGTCTGCTTGTGAGAGAATCGGGCATAAACAATTGTGACAAAAAGAAAGCAGGGGGATGATTCAGAACTTGTCACTGAAATATTAGCATGGAGAATTACAATCCTTTCACAGCCTTTGTTTCCTGGGATGCTTGACAGAATTACTCAAAGGCTAGGGTTGCAACTCTAAGAGGCACAACAATTCTTTTCTTTAAGACCCTTTGACAACTTTCCTTTTTTCAACCCTTTATAAAATTCTTTTGACTTGCCTGACAAATTTCTCTATTTAGTTCAAAAAATGGAAATTAATTTCTCCATTGATAGCAGAAAAATGGCCCCAATAATCACTCACACATGTAGGCAAACGTATATAAGCGAGGGTATGTTCTTATACATATGCATCATGCACCACATGCATATATCGTCGTTCCGTAGGATCCGAAGCTTTGTCGGAAAATACAGGAAACTATTTCAAATAGCAAAAATCACTTATGACAGCCCTATCTCCTGTGTAAAAGGTCATCACCCAGCACACGAAGAGCTTGCCTAGTTAAAGGGATACCAATTTTTAAGCGCTCTGCCAAGCTGAAGAGACAGAGTGAGCGAGTGAGAGAGATGTCAGATTTCAGATGCAGGGCACGCTCGTTGCTCGCTCGGGTGCTGAGTTAGTAGGAGGGAAAGAGAAACCTCTATTTAGAGATGATTGGAAAAGAATCAGTACTACACACCACACACTTCAGAAAGACCCAAAGACGGCTGTTCTTTCCCTTTCCCTAGAAATATCAAAATGGCTGTCACGGAGACACTTAGAAGCAGCAAATGGTGGCAAACGTGTAACTTGACTATCGCAGTCACGGCTTCACAGTGCAGGAATGTTTCTGAGAAGGAAAGGCTTTTTACCTCAATAAGGCAGTGTGGAGAGATGGAGGCAATTGGGATGAAGAGTTAGAAGTCAAGGAAGAGCAAAGGGGGCTCTAGAGTAGAGAAGGGGTAGGCTCCAGGAGGCGATATTGAATTACAGCATCCTAAGAAAGAGTTGAACATAATACTAACTGGATCAACTTGCTAGGCTTGTGTAGGATTATACTAATTCACTTGTCCCCAAATGAATCAGTCATCTTCCCCTTAAAGCCACCTTTGAAAATAATGCGGACACTCTCATAAATCACATTGGCAGAGTAATATGGTGGCACAGATCTATGGCCCCAGGATTCCTTAGGTGTGTAGCCTACCAGACTTGAGTACAACCCCACAAACCATTGTATTGGCCCTAAACTGCATCTGCTGGAGATCGTATAGTGAGGCACATGCTGGAAGGTGACAAACATGGAAAAGAGGATTCAATATTTAGAATTAAACAACAAAAAAAAATGAAATAGGATTCTCATGATTATGGGAAAAGCAGTGTTTGAAATAATGCCCAAAATATGTTTTCTAGCTGCTTAAAGGCAGCTGTTATTAGTGGCTTAAGAGGCTCAAGAAATTTCTCTAACTGAGAATGTAACAAAGGAACAGACAGTGTTTGGTGAGAACAATAGAGGATTGAACCTTTTTCTTACATTTTAAAAGGTATATATTTCTTATTTAAATTTACCACTCCAAACACCAGCTTCTCCCCCTGGTGCACCAATTGGGAGCTACTGAGGAGGGGAAAAAAAAAGAAAAATCATTAAACAACCCCCCAAAAAGAGGGCTCAATGAGGTCTCATTTCGTCGTAATGAGCTCCAATTTAACATGATCATTATTTCTGACATTAAAGGCCTGTGAATAGTGTCACATGCCCAGAAGCTATTTTTTTACCCTCTAATGCCAGAAATAACAAGCTGCAGTTAAGGGACAGTGAATCAGGATCTGTAAAATTGCATTGAGAGAGGAATTTCGCTACAGAGTGACTTGAACCCAGAAAATCCTGTCCAAAGACGACAGCCATGGCACAGGGTCATTGGACATCATGAAAATGTTGTGCGGCTTCCTCAGCTCCGGCAGTTGTTCAGACCATGAAAGACGTAGGGGGAAATGATGAGTTGGTTGCCTTGTCTCAGTGGCATAAAGGAACAGTATCTCATTCCAAGGACAGTAGCTGTTTGCTTCTCAAAGGATAAGACAATGGAGACTTTCTGGAGCTGCTCCTCTGTAAACCTCCAATGGACAACAAAATGGAACAATGCCATTGTTTTTTCAGATCCTATAGCAACCACTTCCCCATTTGTTCTAGCGTTTTCTGATATGTCTATAGTGTTGTTGGACACATCATCACGTATCCACACTCCTTTTGACCAAATCACACTCCTAACTCCCTAACACTAACACTGTTCTCAGGGTCATCTCAATAGGCCATCATTTTCTTACCTATTCCCTGAAGAAGGCAAGTCCCACTTGCCTCGATGGAAATGACTGCACCACAAAAGCAAAGTCTGCTGGGAAGTCACCCTCTCTTGGGCACTAGCGTCTGATTTAGTAAAGCAAGAAGAGGCTCCAATGGGAAGAGACCGTAATTCACTAAGGGGAGTCAGGCAGTCACGGCATATTTAGAGAAGCCATCTCCCTATTCTCTGAAAGCATAGAGAAAATCAGATTCCCACTCCATTAACAGTCAATGCATTTGATGTTAAAAACGAATATCTCTCAATTTAAAAATTAATCAATTCCAATTGTTTATTCTTCATGAACATTCTGAAATAGTCTGGCACGCTTCAGTTGTATTGAGGAAACTCTTACAACGTATACAAAAACTCTTAGATCAGCTTATGCTACTATCCATCTACAAACACAGACAATCACCAGCAGGAATACAAAAGCATGGCCTAGTGGAAAGAGCACGGGCTTGGGAGTCAGAGGAACTGGGTTCTGATCCCAGCTCCACCACAGGCCTGCTGTGTGACCCTGGGCAAGGCACTCAACTTCTCTGTGACCCTGAAACCTCATCTGTAAAAATGGGAATTTAGACTCTGAGCCCCACGTGGGACATGTACTGTGTCCACTCCAACCTGATCAGTTTGTATCTACCCCAGTGTTTGGCACATAGGAATACAACACATAGGGCTCTGTAAGTACAAACAACTCAACTGACATACCAGTTCTTCTGCATTACTCAATCAGTGGTATTTAGCAAATGCCTACGGACACAAATTACTGCACTACATACTTGGGGTAGCACAACAGAAGCAATCGATGGTATTTATTAAGCATTTCCTCTGCGCAGAGCACTGTATTCAGGGGTTGGGTGAGTACAGTACAGTATAACTGACACTTTCACTGACAATAACAACCTTACAGTCAAGAGCAAAATATGTGTTCCCTTTCCACAAGGAGTTTATAGTCTAATGGTAGTGATACATCGTATGCAACTGATGTAAGAACACCCTCATTTTTTTTTTTTGCTTTACTAATGTGTAGGATAGAATTGGCACAGCAGAGCTGTACAGGATGTGCTTAATTTCTTTTCTTCTTGGTACTGTTTAAGCTGTAGGGTTTATGTCTAAGTTCAAAATCACAGAAGTCAGGGGGAGTTTAAGAAATAATCTCCTTGAATTCACTTGTCACTGCCTTCAAGAATACACACATGTCCAATATGGTGTGGGATTAGAACATGCCTTGTAAACACAAGGAAGGCATAAGGAGCCTTTCTTTCTTCTTCTGGATAGTCTTTTCTCCTGAATAAAATGAGCATGAAAAGCCACTCCCAAGTAGGGGAGCAGGCTCAGTTATCTCCTGCAAGGACAAACAATAAAATAGCCCAAATTAGCCTCTTCAGAAGGGACCAGAAACAGGAAAATCTAGAAGGTGAAGAAGAATGGAGCTCCAGACATAACTTCCACTAGGGCTCATACCCACCTGGATCATTTCTATACTAATGCTAGCCAATCTCACAGAAGGCATTGACACCATCATCAAGGAACATGCCGCACTCCTCAGCAAAGGGGTTTCTGGAGGGGGACATCACACCATGCTTCAAAGGGGGAGAGAAAGCTTCTGCTGTCTCAAGTAACAATAGATGCATGACTAAAGAATCCCTTTTCAGTGGAGTAGGCACAAACCAGATGTAAAACACAAGGGGTCGAGTCCCATTCTTCAGCAGATTCATTCAGAGCAAGAAGACCATAGCTACCGGGAAGAAATATTTCATAGTGCGTTGAACTGTTTTTCTAAACCACATCCTTTTCTGTTTGTTTTTTGCAAGACACTGAAGATTCAGTGCCATGTTTTCTTTCTAAAGAGAAGACAAGTATCTGTCTGTAACCCTCTTTTGCCCTTCCTCTACCTCGCCCCTTCCAACATCTTCTGAATCGCCTCGATCACATTGATTTCATTGACTCTGAAATGCATTTTCATAAAGGTGCAAATGGGTTGATTAGTTTATTCAGGGGTATTGACAGGCTGTAATGCACTGGAGCATTCAGCCTGCCTCTCCGGCACGCTTGACTGCTCAGTGGCTACTTCGTGCTGACTTGAACAGGAATTGAGTGCTGGTTTGCATCGGGGGCTCCAGTGTCTGTGTGATGTGTCACTCTGGCATCACCCTAATTATGATTTTTAGAAGATATAGCTGTTTGAATCTGGCTGCGGAAAACAGGGCTTTCAATAGTATGCAGCAAAGGAAAGTGAGGGGCATAGGAGAGCAGATCCAGGAAGCCTGGACCTAAGGAGCCTCTGACTAGAAGAGGGTGTAGGCTCACACACCCCCAAACCCACCTCACTCTTACACGACAGGCTTCTCAGGAAGGCCCACCTTTCTAAAGGAAAATTCACTTCAAAGGGGTATTTTTGAATGGGTGTGTGTGTATGAATACTTGCTATGAGGAATAATTTCCATGGGATAGTTTCCCTACATTTAGCTATTCATTCTGTATTTCCAGGCTTCCCCAAAAAATAGATTCTAAAAGGATAAGTTGGGAGAGTGGGCCTCCCAGGCTTTGGTAATTGATGTGGACATTTAGTTTGGGCTCTCCTTCTCTGGGGGCTTAGCTTGATGGAATCACAACGATTGCACTTTTTGTTAAATGCTCACCTTGTGCCAAACCCTGAACTGAACACTGGCATAAATACAGTATAAGCAATGGGACAAATGCGGCTCACAGGCTAAGCTGGAAGGAGTACAGATATTTAATCCCCATTTTACAAATGGGGAAACCGAGGCACAAAACAGTTGAGCAACTTCCCCAAGGTCATATAGCAGTCAAGCCCCCACTAGGCCATTCTCCTTCTGATGTTCTGATTTTTGCCAGGCCTGACACTGGCTTTCTGGGAAATCCTATCTATCTGAGGTAATCCATAATAATGAGTGAAGATATTTGTGGAATAAAGGCAGATCTAGGACCAGAAATCAAGCAGAACCTGCCAGCTTCCTTTTTCTATTTCAACCTGCAAAGCCTTGTTCTCACCAAGCTAGCCCCAGAAAGAAATACCAGCTAATTCCACCTGCCCATGGTGGAAGGTGCAGTCTTTCTACAGTTTATACATTGCTTTTATTATATTTTTTGGTCTAATCAGAGCACCGACATTGTTTTTCATAACACGGCACTGGTGTTTAATTGCTCCAGACTCAGTTATTACCTGAATTCTTCCCCAGTGGGGACCCTACCCTGCAGATACTCCTAGTCTCTCCTTTTTGGGCTCCTCCCCTTGCATTCTTCTGGGCCAAACCACTTCCCCCTTCTGGCTAAATTGGCCAAGGGACTACCAAGGAGGGAAGGAACCGGGATTTTTTCTCTTCTGAATTTTGCATAAAACTGGCTCCTGAGCCCACTTAATGAGAAGACATCAATCAAACTTCTATCCTGGGGAATGTCAAACCCATCCCAAGCCACTCAGCTGCCCCACACTTCTATACACAGACATTGCTTGTGAAATTGCTTTTTCCTCAGAAAATGTGTCGGTTTCCATTCTCCTCAGACAGTGTTCCTAAATGAAAGTGCTTTGTCATTTTTAATGCATGACATTCCTTTTCTCCCACCTATCTAAGTGCCTCGGGTCATAATCTGTCCATGCAACCCACAGGTATTTGGTTTCCAAACCATCCTGGAAAGCCCAGAGGAATCAGAAACTACAAAAGGGTCAATTCTAGGGGGTTTCCTTACACTTACATAATGCAGAAATAACTGAAACTGGAGGTTCCCTCAAATCCCATGGAATAAATAATCTCTCTGGCTAACCCCTCAGGTGCCATTTTAGTGGGGGAAATACAGTCTTTCTCTCTGGCATCTCATTTTTCTTAGGAATCCCCTGGCCTCCCTAGCTAATTACCAAACTCTTAATTGCTCCCTATACTGAAGCAAACACGCTCAGCATCTTTGCTACGGGTAAATTTTGCTGTCAGTAAATCAGGCAACAGGTAGCTTTAGGCAGATTGGAGAATGTTGGGAATGGCATTGCCTGGTTGGATCAAATTTTCTCTTGCTTGCTTTCAATTAAAAAGACTTGCTCCTAGAACAGATGATTGTTTGTGTGTCACTATGTCATATCTATGAATAGAGGGCTATATACAGATAAGTAGGTCTATAGGGTTACATAAGGAAAGTAAAGAAAGACACCAATGGAATGAATGGCTAAATAATAACTAAGGTGGGGAACATGGTAAATACCTTCATGCCATCAGTATAGGAGGAATTATGTAACAATGATTTAATGGGCTGAAAGTAGGAGCACTGGATGTTGAGGTTTTTTTTAAATAAAGGGGTGAAATGACAAAAAAAGATTATGAAATTGCCCTTTATCAGACGATATCCACAGGAAGAGCAGAAACAGCTTCTTCACAGAGACAGGAAAACTGGTCTGGTTTAAGCAACTGAAAGTCTGAGGGTGTCCATAATAGTAGAGCATAGGATACATGTTCATGCATGAAACTGTAAATAGGTTCAGGGTGGGGGGGGGCACGTTAACTGATGGGATCCGTAGAAGAGAAAGACGAGAAAAGGTTAAAGGAACATTTCTAGAAAGGGGGTCCAATTTGTATCCTTTGCTGTAATTGGTTTGTTTTTGTGGAAAAGGTAGAAGGGGTGGTGGAGGGATGTGATGGAGTGAAACAGCAAGGGCTGTGATTCCCTTGCCTGATGAGTTGGAGAGAAATTGTTAGTAACCAAGGCTAGTCCCGCAGGGGTTCATTAAGAGACTGGCCCTCCACAATATCTTGTCATTTCCGACATGGATGCATCAGCATTAGCCAGCTTTGTGGTATGCGTGTGTGTGTTGGGGGGGGGGGGATGAATGGGGAGGGGAGGAATGAGGGGGAGGGGTGCACATACCCACATGTGCACAGCAGAATGTATATGCCTCTTTTTTTGTGAATATCAGGTTTGTGTGTGCATGTGCCTTTTCCACAGAAAATCAATTTTTGAGGGGAATTAGAATCACTTTGGCAGCTTTTAAAAAGGCAAAAAGCAAAAGATGCCAATACCTGGAAGCAAAAACTCACCCCAACACTTAAGAAACATTGTGTAGTCAAACAATAGCCACTCCATGAAAGGAACTAAGTTGAGCATGAGGGAGGAAGAGGATAAAAAAAGACCAGAAACCAAAGGAAAACACAAGCAAATGGCAACTCCTTAGACTAGAGAGGAGAAAAGCAGCAGTATTTTCTTGGAGACTGTGAGATCTGTCAAGCATTGGGAGATGAGGCCAGAAGTTTGAGCTTTAAAGGGATGTGGTGACTGGAGAACGAGCCAAGCTAGCAAAGCTGCAGATATTGTCCTGGTTCCAGGGTTTTCAAAAATCCTCTTTCCTCTGCCCTGGGAGGTTTCTTGCAACTCATCAGGCAAAGGAATCACAGCCCTTGCTGTTCCTCTCCATGACATCCCTCCACCACTCTTTCTACATTTTCCACATAAACAAACCAATTACAGCAAAGGATACAATGAAAAGTCCTGGATGAGGCTTTTCAAAAGCACACACCCAGCCTAGGGGAGCCCATACACTCTGAATTTGGAAAAGCAGCAAAAATTTTTTAAAAAAGCCATCCAGTTTCTAATTCCAGCACTTAAGAAATTCAGTCCCATAAATGCTCTGCCTGTCATGGGCAGTCAAATTAAACTAATATTTATTGAGTCCAGAGAAAATGATAATGTCGTCTCAGAGGGGAACACAATCCCACACTCATCCACTAATTTCACGCACGGACAAAACTGGACCCCTTGTATGGAGATGCTAATCCCCCATCAAACAGATTCTGAGGGTTTGGGATCAATTTTGCTCCTTTGGCTCAGGAGACTTTCTTAGGACATGCTCAGTTAACAAAAGGGTCTGGATCTACCCTCCAGTGCTGCCTCTGGGCTCTTGTCCCAGCCCTTCTGCTCACACCTATAATGTCCCCTGACAGATTCTGCCTTTAAGTTTCAGATTCATTCAGAATGAGCAAAAGGGGCAAAATGGGACACCTCACCCTTCTCAGATAATATGCTCCAAGTGCCCGGATACACAGGGGGGCATGATGGGTGGAGTACAAATCAGGTTGAACAGACACAGGCTCTACCCTTGAGGAGTAAACAATAATTCTGAAGAAGGTGAGCTCTCCATCTTCATGGGGAATAACCACCCTATTGCTGGAGATGCAGTCGTGGCCATAAACTGGAGATTCTGAGGGTGGTTTGGGTCAGATTAAGGCAAATGTTATTCTGGGTAAATGTCCACAAGAGCAGGGCAGAGGATTGCCAGATATTCATAACTATGGGAAACCTAGAGACTATTAGCCTAATTTTGTGGGCTTCAAATCTCCCAGGAATGGGCGAGGCTCAGCTGTGCTCTTCTGTATGATGTTGCTTAATATTTATTAAAATAAAATAACATATAATCAAAAAGACCAGAGAGCTCAACAAACAGAAAAACATTTCTAATGAGGGGATTTTGGAGCTGTTTATATAGTACGTCTCTTTATCTGCACAAAGACCTCTCTAGGTATTTTCACTGGATTGATCTCATCAAATAATAGATTTATTAAAAGAAATACAGGCAGCAGGAAACAGGGCTCTGTAATTATATATTAGTATTTTTAAAAATAAAAACTGACTCCAAGTTTTTTAGTCATTGAAATGGGCCCTACACATCATGTATGTGATGTAATGACAGCTTGAGACGGGGAAGGCTTTTGATGCATTATTAACCATAAAAAAGGCATTAAATACCAGGCTTCAATGCCATAGGGATGCATATTTCACTAGGAATTATTTTTCAATGTATGCTTAAAGTTTATTTTGGTAAACAGATGACTGTAGGCTGTCAGAGCTGGAGTGAGATTTATGTTCATGTGGAATCTTTTTGAAAGGAGAGGAAATGACTGGGACCTGTTGCACACTGACAGAGAAATGTAAATCTCTCCCGTGGCTCGTGGTGAAGTTGGCAAGGACCATACGAACAAGTCCACCTCGACTTGGGGGTCTTAGAGGGGTTCTCAGCTCTGACACTGCCCATCAACTTTCCCCAGGAAGAGTTGAAAGAGCATGAACATTTACTTATTGGGGTTAGAATGTAATCAAGTTGCCCCAGATATGTAGAACCTTTTTCCTTGGATCAAAAACAGGTCTCAGAATTACCTTCTCCAATGCCATGACATTATCATGGAAATGACACTGCTTAAATGGGTTCCATTCTCTTCACTTGGCTAAGAGGTCGATAGCACTGTGGTTAGCAGCCAGTCACTCAAATACACTTGGTCTAGTGGATAGAGCACAGGCCTGGGAGTCAGAAAGACTTGGGTTCTAATCCCAACTCCACTGTTTGTCTGCTGTATGAACTTGGGCAAGTAACTTCACTTCTCTGGGCCTGTTACCTCATCTGGAAAATGGGGATGAAGACTGTGAGCCTCATGTGGGACAGGGACCTAGTCCAACCTGATTTGCTTGAAGCCTCCTCAGTGTTTAGTATAATGTTTGGCACATAGTAAGCACTTAAATACCACAATTATTATAAGCCTCAGGGCACAGAATTCATGTTATCTAGCACTAAGATTACAGTTAACCAATGGAGAAAAGCCCTAGGCACTCAGAACCTTAATTAACTACCTCTTTTCTGCTGGAGAATCGGGCAACTGATTACCTCTTTTATAGTAGTGCAAGCCATCCAGTAAGTGGCAGAGCTCAAATATGATCCTCAACAGCCCTGGATAACTTGCTTGCATAGGGAACCCATACCATCTTTCCTGCCTCTAGAAAGTTCTGACATATGTGTGTGTAATTTGGAAATACAGATATGCATAACCCGTTTATATGAGGCCTATTGTTCAGGACTTGCAAGCTCTTAAAGACTGCTATTGGAGACCTAATACTGCCACTCCGGCCTGTGTTCTACATCTTTAATAATTATGGTATTTGTTAAGCGCTTATTTTGTGACAAAGACTGTAATAAACCCAGGGGTGGATATCAGATAATCAGGTCCTGCATGGGGCCTTCACAGTCTAAGTAGGAGGGAGAACAGGTATTGAAACCTCATTTTGCAGATGAGGGAACTGAGGCACAGAGAAGTTAAATGACTTGCCCAAGGTCACATAGCAGGTATGTGACAGAGCTGGGATTAGAACCCATGCCCATGCTCTCTCCACTAGGTCATGCTGTTTCTCAGTTGTACATTGGACCCCCTCAGCACTGTACTCGTCCGCTCAACTGTATATATCTTCATCACCCTATTTATTTTGTTTATTTTGTTTAATGAGATGTACATTATCCTGATTCTATTTATTTGCCATTGTTTTTATGAGATGTTCTTCCCCTTGACTCTATTTATTGCCATTGTTCTTGTCTGCCTGTCTCCCCCGATTAGACTGTAAGCCCGTCAAAGGGCAGGGACTGACTTTATCTGTTGCCGACTTGTACATTCCAAGCGCTTAGTACAGTGCTCTGCACATAGTAAGCGCTCAATAAATACTATTGAATGAATGAATAAATCTCTATATCCTCAGTCCCTCCAGCCTAGCTTCTGAGGCATTTTCAAAGCAAAGAGCTCCTGGGTTAAAAGACCAGAGAAGCTGTGAGATCATTATTCTCTAAACAGACCAATCAGCTTCACCAAATTCTATATAGAGTATTACAATATATAATTCTCCTTCCATTCAGGGATCATTATCCCTCTCTTTGCTGGACCACAATTGAATCATTCCTTCAAATCTTTACTTCTTGAAGCCTTCCTTGATTATCTCCTCCTGTCACTGTAGCCGAATACTTAAATTCAACTCTGTAAATTACACCTCCAAGTGCTTCCGTCATTTACACTTTTATGGATCTGTGTTGCCCTAGGTATGCCCTTGTCATTTGTGTTTTTTTCCATTATCATGTTGGTGTATCAATCAACAATCAGTGGCATTTATTGAAGGCTTACTGTGAGCAGAGCACTGTACTAAATGCTTGGGAGAGTATTAAACATTAGAGTTGGTAGACATGTTTCCTGCCTACAAGGAGCTTTCAATCCAGAGGATATAAGGAGTCCAAATGATGTACAGTTTTTCCTAACTCTCTCAAGATACTCCTCAAAGGCAGAGACTATATCTTGTCTTCCTTTTCACACCTTTCCACAGTAATACAGTACACTGTGTTCTGCCCACAGAGGGCCCTTGGTAACACAAATTCATTTTGATTACAGGGAAACTGAGGCAAGGGGCCAGTGATTCAGTGGCAGTGTTCATTCATCTATTCAATCATATCTATTAAGTGCTTACTGTGTGCAGACCACTGTACTAAGCACTTGGGAAAGTACAATAGAGCAATAAAGAGTGACCATCCCTACCCACAGTGAGCTCACAGTCTGGCGTGGGGGACAGAATACAGGCTACCGAACGTCCAGTCCAATTTTTAGCCAGTACACTCGGCTTACTCTCTCTCTAGCCTGTACAGAGATATATAGCAAAATGCAGGTTAAGTTGCCTTTAATCTTTAATTCATACACAAGGACGTTCTGCACACGGTGAAATGAAAAGCAAGCTCCAGAGGCAGCAAGTTCTATAGGCTTGGCCAGGCTTCCCTTTTCACAGACAGAAAGCCTGGGGAATTGCTTGGATGGCCTTCCATTGCCCTCTTAGTTTCTTTTTATGGCAAAATGCTTTCTTTTATCAATTCCTCCCCCAATCTCTGATTCCCACAGGCTCGGAGAAAACAAACAGCAGCAGAGCGAAGTGCACCCTGGCTTCTGAATGGAACTGGAGCCTCACTCCACGGCAAAGTGACAGCAGGTTGGGGCGGGGGGGGGGGGGGCGAGGAAAGGGATGGGGAAGAGTGGATGGAGAAAGCTCTAAATGTAAAAGCAAATGAAACTGATATTTCTCCTTGGGTGGAGAAATCGGGTCTAGGCTAAAGAGTGTGGCTGCTCTTTTGAAACCCCTGTAGGCACTACTGAATCAAAGCGAGTCAGACCAGTTGCAGGGGAAACACGAGTCTGTTGTTGTAGCCACCATTAAAAACAGAGGGAACAAGAAAGCGATCCTAGAGCAGGATTCCTCCTGAAAAAAAATCCTGGAAGAAATCTCAACTAGGAAAGCCTGCGATCCTGGCTAAACTTGGGGATCTAAACCTAATGGGGTGACAGACAGTGTTGCTGAATGCCAACGTATCTAACCATCAACAGATCCTGAAGCTACCGGTTCTTCACTGTCCTATCGTCCTTTTCTGTTCAACTTCTGTACAGCTCTGGCCAAGAAATAGACATTCCTGAATCCTGACAGCTGGACAATCTATAGTTAAAGGAGAGAAAAACATCTGGAAAATATCTCCATGCCAAGGAATACTTGCCACTTTTGAGAAAGGATGAGAAAAACAGAGAAGCACCTGAGAATGCCTGTTTCCATCTAGAAGAGGCCCGGGTCATTTAATCTGCTGGAATTTGCAAAGGCTGGGACTGTTGCATTTCTTTCTGCACTGCTGCGCTGGCTAAGTGAACAGGCCAGATGTTGTCATAGGACTGTCCAAGAAGAGTTGCTGTTGAACTTGGCGTTTTCTTGAACTACTGGTTTAAACTGAGGCTTGGGGGAAGGGGATGGGGAAGATAAAAGAATATGTTATTCCTGCCCCTTTTGTCCTTGCAAAGAGAAGAGCTTCCCATACATTCCTTAAATGTCCCTCAGGGAGAGAAGAGCAAGCAGGTTTAAATCAAATTTAAGGAAAAGAACTTTGAAGACAATCAATTGGTGTCTGTAATAGGCAAGCTCCACATCAGATCGAAATAAATAAAAAGAATCTGGATTTCTCCAACTTTCTGCCAAACGGTCATTATGGTCCCAGGCTCATTTATAATTCAAGAAAAGGGAGATCGGTAACTATTACTTGTTGTTGTAAGCCATTGTGGTTTTTAACTTGAAAAATCTAGTTTGAGCTTCTTATGGAAACAAGACAGCAGGTTTGGGTTATAGGCATCTTGTGCTTGCCTCCCGATTGGTCCTGGGATATTCCTGATCAATGGCTGCTTCCTAGGACATAGCTGGTGTCACTTTCCAATATCAAACTGACTGGACTCTGGGGGCTTTCCTAAGCCACCCAGGAAAGTCATGGTTTGAGGAACAAGGATGGAGGAGCTGTGGAAAAGTTAAGGGGATCCCTGTCGGTCAAGATGGCGTGTTGACGTGACAATTCCTAGGGAGGATTCTGAGAGAGGACCCCTTTAGATGTAGGGAATGTGGCAGTCCATAAGGGAGGGGTCTCTCCACCAGGATGATCTCATATGAGACTAAATTAGCAGAGAAGAATTTGGCTTGAGCTGGGGGTAGAAGAAAGGGTTAAATAAAGACAGGGATGAAGTCCAAGGCCTTTAACTGGGCATAACTTGCTGGAGCAGTAGGGTCCCCAGGAAAGAAAAACCCTGGAGAAGCCTCAGAGAGCAGGACGTCTTGATGCATGAAAGGTGAGCTTACACCAGCCTTGAATGGGCTGGGTAAACCTTTCACAAATCTTAAGGCTAATTAAATTCTATCTTAGGATCAAATTTAGGGAAAGAAAAAATTATGTTTGGCAGTGAGTGCTCTTTTTGCCTAGATTTCTACTGCTGTTTAGACTGATTATGCTCTTTGTTAAATCTTTATTGCTTTTATGTTCTTTTTACCAAATTTTCAAATCTCTCTTACTTTGGTAAAATAATTTAAAATTGCAGGTTCAGATGGTGTGTGCCCAATTACTAGCCCATCAACACTCCCCCCACCCCAATACACACAGTGTTTTCTTTTATAAAAAATGTATAATCACAGTATCAGGAGAAAGGACAGAAAACCCTTTGGGAAAACAGTTTTTTTTTTTTTTCCCAGCCACAGAACAGGACTAGCAGTGCAACCACAACTTTTCCCATACCAGTCTTGGGTACTTTTTCTAGCCCTTGAAGGAGGTAGGGCATTCATTTGTAATTCTGGGGTGCTCTCATTGGGAAATATCTTTTTAAGATTTTTGGTAGGTTGGAGAACCTTGAGTTACAAAAATATCTGATGTTTTCCATTTGAGGAAGGTTTGGGTGGGGTGTACGCTAGTGACAAGAAAGGTGGAGGCTAAGGAAGATTTTACAGCCTTTTTTTTTTCTAATATGGTCAGATACTGTACTACGCACTGGGGAGGATACAAGCTAATCAGGTAGGACACAGTCCCTGTCCCACATAGAGTTTAGTCTTAATCCCCATTTTACAGCAAAGTGAAGTGACTTGCCTAAGGTAAAACAGCAGACAAGAGGTGGATCTGAGATTAAAATCCAGGTCTTCTTACTCCCAATCTGTGCTCTTTTCACTAGGCCACACTGCTTCTCATTTTACCATAAAACTTTCCTGAAGTATAAACATGGGACACAGCAGGCAAAAATCTAATCCACCCTGTGTTCCTTATGGTTGTGAACCAGGTCAACATAACCCTCCAGTAGATGACTACATCTTCCTAGCCTTAACCTTAGTTAGCAGAGGGTGTCAGGGTGTGGAATTATGGAGGCTTTCTCCTTTTGGAGTTGGAGCTTTTCACTGGAAAATTCAGTAGAGAGAAAATACCACTTCCTGGTATGGACACGATGTCAGACCTCATTGGCAGTGGTGGAAATACCATGGGTTGGAGGAATTTATAAAAGACTGTCTTAGAGATTTTAAAACAAGGCATTCCAGGAATGGCTATTTATGGAAGAAGTACAGGGAGTACAGATGATCTAATAGGCTTTTTCCAGCTTTAATTTCAGTGTGTCTGACTCTGCAGTGAGAAGCAAACTGATTATGCCCACGGGATATATTAACATCAGGGGATTAGGATCTCATTTAAGCAGTCAATTCTTTGGTATACTGAATGGCATTGTAAGGGTTAATTCCCCTTTTAGTGCAACAATTTCTGGCAGCACAATAGAAAATCCTTGAATTATTCATTCAGGAGCTCCTATATCCTGATGACTGTGGTCTGGGAGCACCCTCAGAAGAAGACATGCAGGTGCTCATGAGTTGATTCTCAGAATTATCATGGCCAAAGGATCAACAGTTATTCTTAGGAAGACTAAGTTTATGTTTCAGGATACACCAAGCAAATCTGACACAAAACTAATACTCTCCTTTCAGTAAAACAGAGCTGAATGCTATCAGTGATATCTGTTTCCTGAACAGCATATTGTTCCATGACAGGAGACTCAAATGGGTAGAAAAAACTCATCAAGAATCCCGATTTGTCGATTGGGAGTCTCTAAAACAGTATGTCGCCGAGAAATCATCAACACTCACACCAAACTAAAGGTAAATATGGCAGTCACAGCATTCAGCCTTTAAGAATTCATTAGATTTTAGAGTTGGAAGACCAAAGAGTGGTAGACACTTCCAAGCTACTTCCTCCTCTTGACCTGAGTGCTCTCCCAAGCATTTAGTACAGTGCTCTGCACACAGTAAGCTCTTAATAAATATGAATGATTGATCAATTGATTGGTCTGTATTTCCCGAGTCTGAAGTCCCCTTCTGTAGAACAGGATGAGACCTCACCCTCACCCTGACCCTCAGCAAAGCTCTGCTGAGTTGCCAATGCCCATGGTCACTCTGTCAGCCAATCATCAAAGAAGATTCACTGAGCAACTGTTTTTTTTTTTCCCACAATGCTGTACTAGATATTGAAGAGAATGCACAAAAGTAAGAGTGCAGGTCATTATCCTTGAGGAGATTACAATCTGGTAGGAGAGACCAGCAAGTAAATGTGAAAAATACATTAGATAAAAATAAATGAATGCCTTGTCTTTCCCCATCCAGTCTCAGCCATTTTTTTCATTTTCCCCTCCATGCATTCTACTGCTGTAGGCAAAGGGCAAGATAGGGGTCCTTTTTTCCTCTATATGAAGGCTAATCGAAGGTTCCAAGCGGAATCAACAGTGGAATCAGGGATAAATCCCATTACTTCTTATTCCTTGGCCAGTGCTCTCTCCACCAGAACTCCCTCACTGTTTTGTCCACACCACGAAATGACCTGTTTCCCACCTAAGTGAATTTTTAGATAGTAAGTTCTGTTATAACTCTGTGCTTACATTGAATGATAGTCTGAGACCCAAGCACCTAACAAATGAAGTTGATGTTGGGCAGATGCAACAGTCTGTAAGGGAGCAGGCCACATTGGCCCCACTTCTGAATCTGCTGTAGGAACCTTGACCTCAGCATCACACGTTTATCTATTCCTTCACCTCCTTTCCCTGTCTCCTTACCTCACCAATAGCTTGGCATACCCCAGGCCATCTTCAGGGTTCAGGTAACCTACCCTGGACCCCTGGTTAGGTTAGCGCAAGATGTAGGGGCAGGGGAGGGCAGGGTCACTAAACCCTGGGCAAATAATAATAATAATGTTGGTATTTGTTAAGCGCTTACTATGTGCAGAGCACTGTTCTAAGCACTGGGGTAGATACAGGGTAATCAGGTTGTCCCACGTGAGGCTCACAGTCTAAATCCCCATTTTACAGATGAGGTCACTGAGGCACAGAGAAGTTAAGTGACTTGCCCCATAGTCACACAGCTGACAAGTGGCAGAGCTGGGATTCATAGCGCATATTTCGGGGCCAAACAAATGACACTCATAAGGGAACTTTATCGGCAGGGAATATGTCTATTTAATGTTACATTGTCCACTCCCAAGCACCAAGTACAGTGTTCTGCACACAGGAAGTCAGCCCAATCCAAATGACTGGTTACAAGTCTCACTTTAGCTGGATTTGAAATGAAACTGGGACGCAGCGGGGGTGTCTGTTCAGGTTATAGAGCCGACATATAAGTGGGTTAGACAGAAATGCAAGCCCCAACCCAAGAAGAGATATAGGTCACCAGTGAGTGGGAGTATAGAAACAATCAAATGACTTTGATTAAGGATGTTAAGGTCACCTGAGGTGACCTTATCCTACAATATCTACAATATCGCCAAGATCCGCCCTTTCCTCTCCACCCAAACGGCTACCTTACTATTACGGGCTCTCGTTATATCCCGGCTAGACTACTGTGTCAGCCTTCTCTCTGACCTCCCTTCCTCCTCTCTCACCCCGCTCCGGTCTATTCTTCACTCCGCTGCCCGGCTCATCTTCCTGCAGAAACGATCTGGGCATGTCACTCCCCTTCTTAAACAACTCCAGTGGTTGCCTATCGACCTCCGCTCCAAACAAAAACTCCTCACTCTAGGCTTCAAGGCTCTCCATCACCTTGCCCCTTCCTACCTCTCCTCCCTTCTCTCTTTCTACCGCCCACCCCGCACGCTCCGCTCCTCTGCCGCCCACCTCCTCGCCGTCCCTCGGTCTCGCCTATCCCGCCGTCGACCCCTGGGTCACGTCCTCCCGCGGTCCTGGAACGCCCTCCCTCCTCACCTCCGCCAAACTGATTCTCTTTCCCTCTTCAAAACCTTACTTAAAAATCACCTCCTCCAAGAGGCCTTCCCAGACTGAGCTCCTCTTCCCCCTCTACTCCCTCTGCCATCCCCCCTTTCCCTCTCCGCAGCTAAAGCCTCATTTTCCCCTTTTCCCTCTGCTCCTCCACCTCTCCCTTCCCATCCCCACAGCACTGTACCCGTCCGCTCAACTGTATATATTTTCGTTACCCTATTTATTTTGTTAATGAATTGTACATCGCCTTGATTCTATTTAGTTGCCATTGTTTTTATGAGATGTTCTTCCCCTTGACGCTGTTTAGTGCCATTGTTCTTGTCTGTCCGTCTCCCCCGATTAGACTGTAAGCCCGTCAAACGGCAGGGACTGTCTCTATCTGTTGCCGACTTGTTCATCCCAAGCGCTTAGTACAGTGCTCTGCACATAGTAAGCGCTCAATAAATACTATTGAATGAATGAAAGTGTCACCTGCCAGTTTCAGTTTTTGAGGTAATGTTGATCCTAAGAATGAGATAGTTTAATTATCTGTATTATAGGAGTAAAGGTACTTCTGATACCCTATACATTAAAAGTTTTGCTATCTCTAGTGTCCTCCCTCCCATAAGCTTCATAGGTGTCCGTAAAGTATGTGAAAAATTAGGAATAGGGTCAACATTTCATCATTCAGGGACTTTTGCCCAATTTTGTGGCTAAAACAATCCTGCTTCTTCTCTTTTTCCTTCTGGCTGACTACCTTTAGGATGCCTTCCTACTCACTCGTCTCACTGAATGGCAGGGGAAATACAATTCAAACCAATCTATTGTTTTTAATTTGGTAGTAGATCTGATTAAAGACTTGTTTAGAGAAGGGAATGATTGTTTAAAGGTATGTTAAAATGTTATTTGGGGATTATCTCTGAATTTTAAGAGTCTATTTCTCACTCATTGAAGATAATTGTGATGCTCTACTCAACTGACCATTTCCAGTTAACTCCTGGCTACTACATCTGTTGGCCCTATAAATTTGTCTCACAGGTCTTTTAAAAGCTGTCTCATATTCTATAATTATCAGGGGAAAGAGAAGAAATAAACTGTAAACTTCTAATTGTAGGCTTAAAATATTAATAAAAATTGGCTCTGGGCTGGAAATCAGCAGAAACAGTCTCAGTTCAAGGGCAATTAAAAAAAATTGGACTCAAGGTGTTGGTGTTTCATGAGTTTTTAAACAGGAATAAAATGGAACTTCAGCTCTTGAAATGTCCAGTTCAAAACTCAATACTATTTTTGTTGTAATTCTGTTAGCTGTTTCTGTCTTTGCTGTCAAATCATGCCCGACCCATCGCAACACCAAGGACATATCTTTCCCAGAATGCCTAACCTTCATCTGCAATCATTTTGGTAGTGTATCTATAGAGTTTTTTAGGTTAAAATACAGAAGCGGTTTACCATCGCCTCCTTCCATGCAGTAAACCTGAGTCTCTACCCTCAACTCTCTCCCATGCCGCTGCTGCCCAGCACAGGTGAGTTTTGACTTGTAGCAGATTGCCTTCCACTCACTAGACACTGCCCAAGTTAAGAATGGGTAGGCCACTACTTGACTCTCCCTTCCATACTCCAGACTGGTAAAGTACCAGAAACTCTCTAGCTGCAACCCTGAGAGGTGAATTCTATAGCTATTAGACCTTAAATGGGCACTAAGCTGGTGATGCCAAATATTAAAAGAAAAAATGGAAACAACATCCTAGAATTCCTCACTCAAGACTGAAAACGCTGGCTCCCTCAAAGCAAAACTTCAAGACAAAGACTTCTTAAACTTACTCTTCTATGTCAACATCCTTCTTGGAGTGAAAAATATTACTGATGTTGGAATTGCTGGTAACTATAAATCAAAGTCATTTTTCTTCCTCAAGTCTTTTCTCCTGCTTCTAAATCTAGACTGTAAGCTTGATGTGGGCAAGGAACATGTCTACCAACTCTGCTTTTATTGTACTCCTCCAAGGGCTTAGTACAGTGATCTGCATACAGTAAGTGTTCAAAAAACACCACTTTTGGATTCTGTTTTATGATACATTCCAGTTTCCCCTGGCAAAGTCTTTATCAGGGATAGGCAGTTCATTTGGCCAGATTGACACAACCTTCTCTAGACAAAAAGTTGACAGGATGGACGTGGAGTGTGGGCTTGAAAAAGAAAGAAAAAGAGGAAGGGATTTAAATTTGGATGTGTTTATGCTTCTGTACCTGATGGCGACTACCTGGCTCCAGCCAGCTGTGCATATGCTTAGCACCACAATGTAGGAGTTACTGACACAATCCATTGGAATGAGTAATTGGAAAAGATAACAGAAAAACAAGGTATGATGTGTGTGGAAAAAACTGATCAGTAGTTGCCACCGAATGCTTGCAGGATCACCAGAGGGCAAGAATGAGAGCAGCTGCTGCTTGCCTGTATGGCAAGGATAATTGGAAACCCACTGATCGCCAAGCCAAGTGAGTTTGCATCCAGCTGGCAGAGGCCAAAGAGTGAACCCCCAATTCTTGACTTGCTGTTGACCCCTTTCCAGCTCAAAGGGGCAGGGTGGGTAAGATATTTCCTACCCAGAAAGTCACAAAGATGAAGAAAATGCTTTGGCCCTCATGGTTCCAAGACTGCCCGTGGAGTGGGAGCCTATTCTAGAGAACACCACCAGATGTTATACGAAGCCCCATAGCCAGTTTTTAAGTAATAGGTTCCCTACCCATCATGGGTTAGAGCAAAGTGCCTGGGTCTAGATTTCAGGAGACCTAGGATCCAGTCCCAATTCTCTCTCTGGCCTTTTGTTTCACCTTGGACATGACACTTAGCTTGCCTCTGCCCTAGTATCCCCATTGTTAAATTGGGATGAAATTACCATTCTCTAGTTCACAGGGATACTATAAGGACAAAATAAGATATTTAGGAGAAAAGACTTGGGAAAAATGTAAGCACCATACATAAGCAAGTATTTCTTATTGCAAACATCTTGCCAATGTTCCTTAAAATGTTTTGGTACTGTTTATCAACTTAAGGAAAAGGCCCATTTTTAATTTTACAATGAAATAAACTTGATTAAAATAAAGGGAATCTCAAGGAAAACCACAGAAAAGGGGAATTTATTCGGGGGCCACCATTTGCCACTGATCTGTATGTTGTTAAACCTTTGTAGAGGAAAAAATGACATATTCTATTTCCACATTTTTACGCAAAGAAAACAGTCACCTAAATTCAGACCTTAAAATCACATTGGAAATGAATAAGGACACTACAAAATTAGAATTATGGCTATTTCACCTTTTGAATAAACAAAATCCATTGACAAGTTTTTATATTCCACTGGTGGCATTCAACAATACAACTGAAATGCCTAAAGATCACAACCTAAGCCTTCCATCTAGTAGGGGATGCAAAAGTGGAATGAATTGGCTAGGAGTTGGCCAATATTCACAAGTCAATGACTTTTTCCCTTTAAACTTGTCTATGCCTCACACACACTTAAATAAGGATTAAAGTAGCAAAATTCATTCCAAATCAGATCATCCTATGGGTAGGCTGGCCCATTAACCAAGATACCTGTTGCTATATAATGGTAATAGTCATCTTCCTGGGGATTATTTCTTACATATTTCTGCAAAGAGAGGTTGTTTAAACATTGGATTGAATCTGTACACAAATTGAAAGCCTTTTGTAGCAGCTCATATTCTTCCATTTATTGTCTACCACCGTAAACTTCCCTTAGTTCAAGCAAGACGTCTGAACCATTACTCAAAACTCAATCCAACTCCGCTTTGGACCAGGTCTTGGATCTTGAAACAGGAGAGTCAGCTGTTGAATCTGAAGCCTTTAAGCACTTGATATTCACCCCACCTTCAACACTACAGTACCTATATATCTTTATATATCTGTAACAATTTAATGCCTGTCTTCCCCTCTAGACTGTAAGCTCCTTGTAGGCAGGAAATTTCTCTACCAACTCTATTGTACTGTATTCTCCCAAGTGCTTAGTACAGTGCTGAGTAAATACCACAGATTGATTGATTCCTCATCCATGAGGCATACATCATCATCTACCCCACTGAGGAAAATTGGATGAAGGGAAGCTAAAATGCAGTTCCTTTGTCTGAGCTCTTTATCATGTTTGCTCAATGGCCAACTTAAAAACAGGAATTATAAATGGTGGACCTATTGCATATTTGAATGGAAACACTTCACAGTAAAGTGAAGGAAAAAGGAAATGCTTATAAAAACCATCCCAGCTCCCTAGTGAGTTACCTGAAATTAGGAAACTGTCCCATTGGGCTGGATCCCCCTGGGGTCCACTGTCACTTGTAGCCAGGCTTTGATGCTGTCCAAAGTTTTGTCAGATCTGGGGCTCTGAGAGCATCCTGAGACTGACAGAGGCTTGGGGAGCTCCAGCTGGGCAATTGGACTTCCAGGGTGTCCAGGAGGAGTTGAAACCACTATCACCAATTGGTATTACAGACCTGGAAGGAGAATTCCAGGGACAGAGCGGAAGCTGAAACCTTCCAAACCCGGGAAGCTACTGGAATGTTTTAGGCAGAAGGTGACTCCTTTATCAATAGTGGAAAAACTTAGGGAGGAAATTCAGTTTTGACCTTCTCGTGCTATGCTCTGCTTGCCTGCCTGCTCCCCTGAGACCCAGACAAAAGACCCTCCAGGTGGTAAAGTATTTGTCTCTGCTGGAGATCTACTTGGGGTAAAAGGGAAGCCATGGCAAGTTTATAGGGGGTTATTTTTAGGCTAAACCCTTTTGTCCAACCACTTCCCCAAGCAAAGCTTCCAAGGGACCATGCGGAGAGCCACATGGTGATTGATTTCTGGTAATTAAATCAACAAGTTTGGCCCTAGTAGCTTTGAACCTCAGTGGCTGTAAATATCATCTTGTAAACCTCAGCTTTGGTGTTTTTCTGTTACTATTCTTTCCAATTTGTAGCACTAATTAAATCCCGACGTTGGTCATTTTCTGGTTTAGGCGTCTGGTTCAGCCCTGATTCCTGGGGCTCTCACAGAAATCTCAACTGAGTCCCGGCTGGAACTTTTAATCATACATCTTCCTTGAATCACAGTAAACATAGGGTGGTCTGGAGGTTTAGTTCTAGTCTGGTGTTATGCAGCTAAGTGGGCCCAATTTCGATCTCATGAAGCAAGAGCTTTGGAGTCTAGAAAGCCACTGCCAAGGAATGTGCCTACATCAAAGTCATGTAGCCTGAGGGGTATAAGGCTGTGCTCCCTGAAGTCTAACGCTGAAAAGTGGGCTTGATGATAATTTAACACGAGCAGTGATAAACATATATGAAGAGAGAAAAAGGAATACAGCAAGAGGGAGAGGGAGAGAGCAGTCTTTCACATGACTCTACAATACTGAAATCCTACCCTTGCAAATGGATGGGATTGAACATATCTCTGCACAACCAACAGTTCACTCTGCATTGTGGGCATGCAAAAGGAGCTCCTTGCTCCACCGAGGCATTTCTCATATGCAGGCTGTTTTTGAGCCTGCTTCTTGGAATCCTGATTTTCATTTGCTTACCCTCCACTAGGGACCAACTCCTCTCCTAATTACTGCCCTCTAGGCTGGTCTGTCTGCTGCTGTGGTTTCCCAGTAGACAACTGCTACACCGCATTGCCTGAGAGAGTACTTAATCTTTAAGACTGTCGTTCTGCGCTACCTACTTTGAGTCCCACTTCCTTTCCCCGCTGTCCATCTTCAGTTTACCCTATAGCAATTACTTGGGGATCCACTCATCTTGCAAGTCTTGCCTGGCAAAGCTATGTTGCAGTGAACATCACCTTGAAGCTGATGAAATGACCACATTTCCATTAATTATTCAATGCTATTTATCAAGTACCTACTGTGTGCTGAGTACTGTATTAAGTTCTTAGGAAAGGACAAGAGAGATAGAAGACTCCAGAAGCTTAGAGTCTAGAGGGGAGGACAGCCGCAAAATGATTTGCAGATAGAAATCGGATACTTAGATGAGTAAATGCTTAAATAACATGGAACGGAAGACAATATGTACAGAAATGCTTTGGATCGATGTAAGCTCCAGGACCTCACTGTTGGTAATCTTACCATTTGATGTTGATGTTGCCATTTTCTCACTATGTGTGCTGCTAGTCCCAGGGAGACTGGATGGGAGAGTAAGGATGACTCAGTGCAACACATCAACTCTGCTACAAAAAGTAATTCAAATGTACATCCTGCTGTTGGAGTGGAAGGGAATCTTCCTACCCTATTCTAAACAAAGCCCCATCACATAGATGACTCAAGGTACTGGTAATTTAATCTCCCTCTAGACTGTAAACTCACTGTGGTCAGGGAATGTGTCTTTTGTTATATTGTACTCTCCCAAATGCTCAGTACAGTGCTCTGCATACAGTAAGTGCTCAAATATGATTGACTGATTGATCATTAAAGAGGGTGCCTGGTCAACCTATTTAAGAAAGTACTGTTCATTCCAAATGGGGAAAGGATTTGAAAAGGTGCCTCACAAGACCCCTGCTTCACCAACTGAATACAGGTTTATTAGACGAGTGTGCCTGATAAATTTTAATATTGCAATAATATCAGTGCTAAAAGAAAACTAATGAATGGAAAGAAAATATCAATGGCAACACCAGAGAAGAGGTGAGAAGCCACATGTCCTGATGGAAAGATCATGGGCCTGGGAGTCAGAAGACCTGAGTTCCAATCCTGACTCTGTTACTTGTGTACTGTGAGACCTTGGGCAAGTCACAAATTCTCTGTGCCTCAGTTGCCTCATCTGTAAAATGGACATTAAGTCTGTGAACCCCCATGGGACATGGACTGTTATCCAACGTGATTAACTTTTATCTACCCCACTGCTTAGTACAGTGTCTGGCACATATAAAGCACTTAATAAATACCATCTAACCACCCCCCCATACAAAAAAGCCACCCAAAACCCCCTAGAAATCAGAAAACTAGATGACCATTATAAGCCAAAGATAGCTCTCGCTGGCTCATGAACTGGTCAGATGCAGTCAACTTCATGGTGCCTCTAACCCTTTCTTTTTTCTCTTACCCCTCTAGACTGTAAGCTTAGTAGGGACAGGGAATGTGTCTATTTATTGTTGTACTTAACTCTCCCAAGCGTATGGTACTGTGCTCTGCAAACAGTAAGCACTCAATAAATATGATTAAATGAACTATATATAGTATTAATATATATATTAACTATATATATACACACATGTATGCACATACAAATATGTAACATTTAGTGCTTATTTTGTGCAGAGCACTGAACTAAGCCCTTGGGAAAGTACAATTGTCAGTCAATCGTATTTATTGAGTGCATACTGTGTGCAGATCATTGTGGTAAGTTCTTGGGAATGTAAAACAATAAACATTCCCTGCCCATAAGGAGCTTATAGAGTAGGTAGACATGATTTCTGACCTCAAGAACCTTACAGTCTTATGAGGGAGAGAGAATTAAAATAAATTATATATAAAGAGAAGCAACTGAATATACATTTTTGCCCATAGACATAAGACTTTGCTTTCATGATTAGCACATAGGCCCCAACATTGACAAATAGCAATGAAGACCAAGAAAAATTCTATAAGGATCTGGAGCGATTCATTATAAAGATTCCAATATATGACAAGCTGATCATAATGAAAAATGTCAATTCTTGGGTGGGTAGTGATGTCAAAATACGGTAAAAAGCAATCGGTTCTCACTCAATTAGAAAGCTAAATTGCAGTGACCTACTTCTGCTAAGAAAATGTGCCAAACATCAGCTCATAATCACCAATAACATCTTCCACCTCCCAAATAAGAAAATGACATCATGGATGCAGCCTACGTATGAAAATGACATTTCACATCTTTCACTTGAAACGTTCCGAATACTGGATGCTCCAAATTTAAACTCTATATTTATTACCATATCGAAAAGAAACTTCCAGACTCTCAATAAGGCTACATATTAAACTCTGGCACTGTTATCAGAGTCAAAAAGTAATCTTAATCAGATGCCAAGAAAATTCTAATGATGTTCTGATCACATCTTCCACCACTAAGGAGAGGTCAGTTTTGAAGCATCAAAAATTGACCAGAATGTGAAGACAAAGATTTTTTGCCAACTTCTGAGGAAGTTGCTATCACAGAATGAAAAATGTCAAAAAACGAAGACCTGATGGCCTCCCTGAAAGAATCTTTGAAGAAGGACCAATCTAATTCTCATGCAGCAGTGGAGGCAGGATAAAGACAAATTCTTGGACCCACAAAGTAGCAGTTAGGATGGAGAAGAAGGAGTGGATTTTAGAGATTTTGGGAAAATAAGATGGACAAGATTTGGCCCCTCCTATCTCACCTTGTTACTCCCCTACTACAACCAGCCCTCACACTTTGCTCCTCTGATGCTAACCTTCTCAATGGACCTCCACCTCATCTTTCATTCATTCATTCAATCATATTTATTAAGCGCCTACTGAGAACAGAGCGCTGTACTAAGCTCTTGGGAAAGTACAATATTGACATTCCCTGCCAAAAATGAGCTCAGTCTCCAGGCCTCCCTCTGGCCTGGAATGCCCTTCCTCCTCAAATCCGACAATTACTCTTGATCCTTCAAAGCCCAATTGAAGGCACATATCCAAGAGATCTTCCCTAAGTCCCTACTGAAGGCACATCTCCAAGAGGTCTTCCCTAAGTCCCTGCTTTCCTCCTCTCCTACTCCCTTCTGCATTGCCTTGATTTGCTCCCTTTATTCATCTTTCCAACCAGCCCCACAGAACTTACATACTTGTAATTTATTTATTTACATTAAATGTCTACCTCCTCCTCTAGACCTCATTGTGGGCAGGGAATGTGCCCATTTATTAATAATTAATAATAATAATCATGGTACTTTTTAGCACTTCCTATGTGCCAAGCACTATTCTAAGCACTGGGGGAGATATAAGTGAATCAGGTTGGACACAGTCCTTGTCCCACATGGGCTCACAGTCTTAATCCCCATTTTACAGATGAGGGAACTGAGGCCCAGAGAAGTTAAATGATTTGCTCAAGGTTATACAGGAAGCATACGGTGGAGCCAGGATTAGAACCCAGGTCCTTCTGGCTCCTAGGACCATGCTCTATCCACAAAGCCATGCTGCTTCTCTATTGCTTCTTCTCTACTTCTGCTTCTTTACTGTTGTACTCTCCCAAGTGCTTAGTACAGTGCTCTGCACATATCAAGGGTTCAATAAATATGATTGAATGAATGCAGGTTGAAGGAAAGAGATGAGACAAACATACTACCAACATTGTGGTCTTTTGAGACAGGGAGGATGTTGATGTATTCAACTGCAATGGGAACAATGTGGGAAGGAGA
Organism: Ornithorhynchus anatinus; assembly: GCF_004115215.2. NCBI lineage: Eukaryota > Metazoa > Chordata > Mammalia > Monotremata > Ornithorhynchidae > Ornithorhynchus > Ornithorhynchus anatinus. The sequence goes on from NC_041738.1 coordinate 39,034,754, forward strand.
CGGTTAGGGTGGGAATATGAGTAGCTATGTTTTGGACATGTTAAATTGGAGGTGTAGGTGAAACATTCCAATAGAAGTGTTCTGATGAATGGAGGAAAAACTAGGAGATTATTTAAAGCCCTGGGACAGTGTATGCTGCATCAAGTATATTATCCCCTTTTGGTCTGAAAGAGTTAATATACCTCTCCAAACTCAGGACTAAGGCTCATATGCCATTCTTGCTGGGGCGGGCCCATCAGCATACAGATAGAGTGAAAAGGCCCTATTCATTCAATCGTATGTATTTATTGAGCGCTTACTGTGTGTAGAGAACAGTACTAAGCGCTTGGAAAGTACAATTCGGTAACAGAGACAATTCCTACCCAACAACGGGCTCATAGTTTAGAAGTGGGGAGACAGACAACTAAACAAAACACGTAGTCAGGCATCAAATACCTTCAAAATAAATAGAATCTTAGATATATACACATCATTAATGAAATAGAGTCATAAATATGTACAAATAAACACAAGTGCTGCGGGGAGGGGAAGGGGGTAGAGCAGAGGGAGGGAGTAGGGGCAATGGGGAGGAGAGGAGGAGCAGAGGGAAAGGGAGGGCTCAGTGTGGGAAGGCCTCTTGGAGGAGGTGAGCTCTCAGTAGGGCGTTGAAGAGAGTTAGTCTGGCAGCTGTGAGGAGGGAGGGCATTGCAGGTCAGAGGTAGGACGCAGGCAGGGGTCGATGGCGGAACAGGAGAGAACGAGGCACCGGGAGGAGGTTAGCGGCAGGGGAGTGGAGTATAGAGGCTGGGCTGTAGAAGGGGAGAAGCGAGGTGAAGTAGGAGGGGGCCAGGTGATGGAGAGCTTTGAAGTCAAGAATGAGGAGTTTTTGCTTCATGCGAAGGTTGATAGGCAAGCACTGGAGATTTTTGAGGAGGGGAGTGACATGCTCAGATCGTTTAATCTGGCCCTATGAGAATACACTGTAAGGCAGCCAGAATTTTTTATATGTGGATTCTAGCACATTCATTTTTCATGTTTGTCACTATCCTGAAACAACTTTATGTTTATATTGTCTGAAAAATAGGATCCTTTTAGGCAAGACCTAAGCACTGGGGCAAAGAGCCTCTCGACCAGATTGCTTAAACCTCAGTTGAACTGCTCCATGTGCTTTTCCTGGTCTTGTGAATCCATCTGGTGTATATTTTGTGGGGTGGTGTGAAAAGAAGGCGGCAGTGGTAAACCACTTCCATATTTTTTACCAAGAAAACTCTATGGATTCACTACCAGAATGATTGCAGATGGAGAGCGGGGTGTTCTGGGACAGATGTGTCTACAGTGTGGCTATGGGTTGGAAACGACTCGACGGCATGAGACAAGACAAGTGTGAAGAGCAGAGGACTGGGAGTATGAAGATTGAGGGAGACCTGTTCTCTCTCCCCTTTTGACTTTGCATCTGGTGAGGGACAGAGACTGTCCTATTGTGTTGCCTCTACCTTAAAGCTCAGTACAGTGTTTGGCAAAAAGTAAGCGCCAAAACAAATACCACTGTCGATTAAGGGGACCTGGGTTCTAACTTTAGTTCCGTCACTTGCCTGATATGTGATCATGAGCAAATTATTTCACTTTTCTATGCATCAATACATCTGTAAAATGGAAATTCCATATATTTTCTCCTCCAACTTAGACTGTGAGCTCTGTGTGGGACAGTAACTGTTTCCAATCTGTCTTGAATCTATCCCAGTACTTAGCAGAGAACTTGGCACAGGGTAAGCATTAAAAGAAATACTGCCACTATTATTATTATCCTAACTCCCAAAGCAGTAAACTCTCTTCCAGATGGGACTGCCTCCCAGTGTTATTGTGATTCAAATTTTACACAGGGAACACAACTCTTTTGGAATCCCAGATAGAAATATTTGAACATAATTTGTACCAAGGCATTTTGAAGAAACACTTTAAAAATCATTTTTCTAGTTGAATGGAATAAAGGACTCAGAAACCATACTTTTCCACCCTGTAGCAAACCTTCTGCTGTCTTTAATGGGAATATTCTTTGACTGCCGACCTGATCTCTGTCTATAATTCATTTTATTTAGGAGTAGAAATTACTTAACTGATCCAGGACATAAATTATTTACTCAAGTTTAATCCTAGCAACTGTTACTTCTCTCCCCTCCCGACCCAACCGCTTCTCTCTAGTCACTCTTTCCTTGTAGCATTGGAATTTTGGTCATGCACATTTTCCTTTTGCACTGCATTATCTCGATAATATAGTCTAAACAGAACAGGCTTGTGTAGGATATGCTTAACTGTTAATTTACCTAATTAAACTTAATTAAATTAAATCATTTGTATCTTTTTGGGAAAAAGCCAGTTGATATCAGCATAGAACTGTAATGTTTGAGAAGATGATTGTTCAGCAAATGAATGGAGAAGGAAATAATGGAACGCAAAATGAAACAACAGTCCAAATCTCTTGTGCTTGAAAATTAAATGATTCCAGCAAAGTGCTGTTTTTGCGGGGCCCCACGATTAGCTATTTTTCTTAAACCAATTTTCTCTAGAAATTGGTATTTTCACATAGTGAACATCATTTATTTTAAAAGAGATATTTTAAATACTATTTATATTTTCACATATTTAGTATGTTTAAGTAATGGGTGCTCATTTTAGCGTTAGTATATGATTAGTATAATGTGATGAGGTGCTGGCAAGACAGCCTAGTAAGTTATTCTGATCAAAATCCTCCCGCAAAACAAAATCCAAAAAGCTTGAAAAAATGAATTTTTAAAAATATGTATCTTTTAGACACATATTTCATTTACAGTCATCATCTAAACATCCCTGTCACTGTGATATACGTAGAAAAGTAAATGTAAAACATTCCATGCCAATAAAAATCAACGGCAAAAGACAAGAAATTCTAGGCACGAGAGCTTAAATAAATTATCATCTTTGTAGATCTGCCATAAATCCCCCAGTTGGGATATACTGATTTAGAGTTTGCTGATCTGGCACAAATCCAAATGCCTTAGGTTGCTTAATGGATAGAGCGTTACCATTTCACCTCTGTGACCCCACTCCAACTTCTGTCTGAGGTGAGACAAGTTTTCTGGCCTCTGTCCTGTTCCTGGTGGACAGTCAAGGTGCAGATTAGAAACCTACAGGAGGGAGGTTGGGGCTGGGAGTCGACAGGTTTCCTGTTCATCTCCCTGAAAGAACGGCTTCTGTCTCTGGGGTTAAGTCCCTCCCAGAGTAACTGCTTTATAGTAATCAACCCTGGGAGGAGACCTCATCTTGAAGAGCCTGAGAAAGTCACTGATGAAAACAAAACACGAAGCCCATCACCTTAACCGTTCATGGCCCACCTAAGAGGAGAGTTCCTTGTCATCAGGATCACGACTGGCCTCACACAGAAGGAGAGGGAAGCAGCTGGCTCAGGATGCCACTTCAAGAAATAGGGAACCAGTGCCAGCGCCATGTCGGAGGGGGTGGGAGAGGTGATGGGGCAGAACTTAATTTCAAAATGGAAGCAGGGCCTGTGGGAATAGGGACCTGGAAGGAAGAATGCAATGGATCTGAAGCAATGAACGGTGGGTCCCCACGGAATCCTCTCAGAGAAGCACAGTAGGTTCTGGGGGTTGAATAGGCTTTTACATGATGTCATACATAGCAACATGTGTACACATGGCATGACGTGGCAATGTCATGCAGAATGGTATGTACCTGCTTGCACGACATATGAGATTGTCCAGAATGGGGAGGGGGCAGGGGATTTTTTTCCCTGGTTCTTTCACCAAATGTCTGTAACCGGGACTGATCAGAGCTCCAAAGATCATCAAGTGAAGGGAAACTGTCTGCTCTTGGTTTTCCTATCATAAAACAACATTTCCTTCACTTTGGTCTTGTCACATTAGTGCAAGATATCTAGCTTCCAGGTAATCGTACATCCTGATTTATTGGCTGTACCCATTTGGTATTCAAGCATTTCATTTTTCCACTCCATGATCATGAGCAGATAGTTCAAAGGATCAACTAAACTCTTCAAGAAAAAAAAACCCACAAACTCTTTTTATGGTATTTGTTAAACACTTTATGTACTTGGCATTGCACGAAGCACTTGGGTAGATAGGTCATGAGTTTGGATACAACTCCACATCGCACATGGGGCTCACAGTCTTAATCCCTATTTTACAGAGGAGGTAACTGAGGCACAGAGAAGTGAAGTGACTTGCACACAAGTCACACAGCAGACAAGTGCAGAGCTAGGTTTAAATTTCAGGTTCTTCTCACTCCCAGGCCCGGGCTCTAACCAATAGGCCATGCTGCTGCTTAGGAGTTTACATGTGTTCACATAATCACCAGCTAATTTTCTGTCTCCTTCTTTCACAGGTTAAAGCCTTAAAATAACCTCTGGGCTTGAACTGGATTTTTCACTGTCACCCATTAACCCATGGTGAATAGACTGGAAACAAGGATTGGGAAGGTCGACTATCAGGTTTCTGGCTTCCTTACTTTAAAACTACTTTGTTCAGAAACTTGGCTGAGAATTTTTGGTGCCTGGAACTGAATGGATATTAGAAATCATTCATATTGGGTTGGTGTTCTAATTTTTTTTTCAATTACTGAAGTTTGAAACTGAGCTTTGTTCCTCTGGGGGATGGTTATACATTTGAATTAAATGAAATTCATGAGTCAGTACTATCTTTCTGAATATTGAACAGGGCAAATTCCAGCCCATTTAGTTCTAGGTGTAAGGGAAAAAAAAAGTTTCCTGCCCTTAATTTGCGAGTGGCAGATCTTGGTTTTCCCTCAATGTATGTTCATGCACACATTCACAAGTGCAGTGAAACAAACATCCAGTCAAGAATCTCCAGGATAATAGTGTCCTACATCTCCAACCACCATTTTCTACTGTGAGATGTGGGAAAGGGCCAGTACTGAAAATGGGTTTTGCAAAAAGTGTGTGAAAGGGAGGTGTCTTTGACGGGAGAAGCGAATTGCAATTTTAGTAGTGCTGATTTTGCCTCTTTCCTGAATTAAGTCAATAATCTCCTCTCTGGAACTCACTATGACTACTATTTGTCCCTACTTCCCTGGGTTCAATATACAACCTTGGATGACATTCCAGTGTTCTCCAGCTAAAATGGTAAAATCTCTGTATCTTGCTCAATCAGTTGCATTTATTGATATTTATTCAGTACTTACTGTGTGTAGAATGCTGCACTAAGCGCTTGGGAGAGTACAGTTAGGCAGATCTGTTAGATATATTCCCTACCCACAAGGAGCTTGCAGTCAAAAGGGAGAAGCAGCAGGGCATATTGGATAGAGCACGGGCCTGGGAGTCAGGTGATCACGGCTCCTAATCTGGGCTCTGCCACTTGCCTGTGTGACCTTGGGCAAGTCACCTAACTTCACTGTGCCTCAGTTACCTCATCTGTAAAATGGGGATTAAGACTGTGAACCCTACATGGGACTAGCTGATTACCTTGTATCTACCCCAGCGCTTAGAACAGTGCTTGGGACATAGTAAGTGCTTAATAAATACAATTGTTATCATCATTATTATTATTATGAATGACTGCAGGGGCCTTAAACCTGAAAACCACACTCCCACCACCTAACTTTGCCCATATTCACTGGTAATTATCTGTTAGGCACCAAGTGGTGAGCGGTAGACTGCAAAATGGCCCAAGGAAACTTGGTTATGTGGCCAAAGCCCAAGCTTAAATCCAATGGAAAAAACTATGCCTGCAATCTGGCCAGTTCAGTTAATCACACCGGGGGCCCCTTTCTACATATGTTTGTTGGAAGAGGTCACCCGAGACCTTTCCATGTGATGACACAAGTAAACCAGTCTCTAAACGGTGTTCTGGAGTCTGTGAGGGTGAAGGAGAGAGCAAGACAGTGAGATAGAGCCCAGAAAGCTGACACGCAGGGAAAAGACAAAGAAACCAGAAAAGGGGGAGAATGTAATAACTGGGCAAAGGAAGAAAGAATTCTTTTCCAGAATTTTTGTATATTATATTAATGTGGATCTGTTAAGAATTCAGCCAGATTAATGCAAACCATTCTTTTAAGTCCTAAATGGAGGGCTGCAAGAAGAAGAACATCAAAATGTTTGATGGAAAGAACCGGATCAGAATCTCAAGGTTGCTTGCTAAATAAATGTTTATATCCATAAAAGAATATGCGACGAGAAGGGATGTGTGCACTATCAATATATACAAAGGGGTCAGGAGATGCCTAGGGGCAGATTGCCAGGAGCACACTCTGTCTATTTTTAATCACCAAATCTGAAAACATGAGGTTAAAGGTTACCACGTACCTCAAATCTTCTCCACACACCTTCGGAGTTCAGCAGCATCTATTTACACTAAATCTCCATTTCCAAGGTTGAGTCCTTCTCGTTACTTTTTTCTTCCTATGTGCATCAAGATGTCAGTCTGTTGATCATTCTGGCTGGACTTTGCGTTTAATTTACAGGACCGAGCTAGTGTTAGCAGCCGAGCTGTGGTCCTCTGCAGGGGCTCACGGGGCCAGCACTGACCTGAAAGAGTTAAGAAGCAACATTTAATTAAAACAGGAAGGGAAGAGAGAGTAAAATATAGTCCTAAAAGAAACCCAAGCATCTAGAGTGAGATCGAAATCTCAACCCAGGCCTTGTAAAGAATAGGCTAGGTGTTGCAAATTAGAGCTATTTTCCCTTATTAGCAGCAACTTTCCACGACACTGTCAGTTGTGAGTTGGAAGGTCACCTCTAATGTGTGAAAAAGAATCTGAGAGCCCACTCACCATCATTAGTTACGCTTTGACTCCACCTCACCGTGGGTATTCCCTGGGAGAGGGGCAACCTATATACATTTGGTACCTGCATGTGGGTTTCAGAGAGGCCACCGTATTCTGGGCCACGGCATTCCGAGGGACAGGAATATCCTTTTCCTAATTAAGCTACACCTCCCTGCACCTGTCTCCAGGTCCTGTGAAGGACTCAACATAGTTCTGATGCCGAGTTGCCTATGACCAAGTGCCCCCTTTAAGATGAAAGCACTAAGGAGCCTATTCCCCTCTGGCTGTTGGTTATGCGCCCATTAGCGTTAATGGGAGTCAGACATGCGCATCAAGAGGCAAAGAGACCCCTAAGGCTGCGTTTAGAAGTGTGAAGAAAGTCGTTCATTATAACACAAAAAGCACCTAAATTGGAGGTCAAGAAAGCCAGTCACTTTAAGGAAAAGGAAGGACAGAATTTATCGGTTATGCAGCAGTTGTGAGATGAGATTTGAGAAGTACAGCCGGGGCTTTGTAAGGCCCTGTGGGAACTGGGCTATTGTCTTCTTTGGCCAGTAGATGTAAGCACCCCGGGCCCACAGCCCCCCTTCTCAAGTGACCTTAAGGTCAGGGGCACACATGCTGGCCTTGAACTCTCCGTCTGTCTCCCCACCATATTAATTACTATTCCTCTCTGCCAGGGCAAGAAAACAACCTTCACTGCATTAGTGCTAATTAAGAAGAGTGAGCTCCCCATTCTGGCAGTCTTAATCGCTCTCCTCCACTTATTCAGAACAGGAAGGAGTGCTGACAATCTTATTAATAGCAGAAGGAAACACCTCAGTAATGCTCCCTATCTGATAAACAACCGGGCCTGCTGTGTCAGGCTCCCATACACACAGATGCATTTATCCAACTGGCAGCGATAACAGTCCGAGATGAAGTAGAACAGGAAGATGACAAAGTTTGAGAGCTCAGAGGAGTGGTATTAGGACGGAAATATAAGGTCAGAACCAATGTGAGGTCACTTCCATTAGAAGCAATTTTCATACTACTCCTGCAACCAAAAAAAAAATATTAGTGAGTCATAGCGAACCAACTAATTTGGGATGCAACTGGTTTCCCTCAAAACAAATACACTAGCAATTTGAACTTGTGAGACTGCATCAACTGGGATTCACTGCTCACCAGACACTAAGGAACTGAAGTACATATTAGAAGAGGTTGGGAAGCTGTGTGGCCCAGGGTAAAGAGCATAGGCCTAGAAATTAGACGATCTGGGTTCTAATCCCAGCTCTGCCACTTGCCTCCTCTGTGACCTTGGGCAAGTCACTTCACTTCTCTCTGCTTCAGTTTCCCCAACTATAAAAATGGGCATTTAACAACTGTTGTTCTTTCTATTTAGACAGTGAGCCCTATGTGGAATGGCACTGTGTCTGACCTGATTACTTTATATCTATCCCAGCATTTAGAACAGGGTTTGACACATAATAAGAATTAAAAACCATAAAAGAGGCTTAATCATCACTTAAGTTTTCTGAAAATTGGAGCAAGGTTAAAACTGGATTGTAAAACCTTGTGTGCAGGGATCATGTCAACCAACTATACTGTACTCTTGGAAGTGTTTAATACAGTGTTCAACACACAGTATGCATTCAGGAACACCAATGATTGATTGATAAGGACCTAAAAACCATTGGCAAACATTTTTGCAAACCCATCTCCTCAGAGATTTTGTATTACCTTGCAAATATCTCTCCTTTCTCATTTCAGAGAACCAACTTCTCCTTATATATCTCTTTTGGGGGACACATCTGCATTTTGTTAGGAATGCAATAAAAGGTACATGAGATAGTGTCTACACGTGTAAAATACAGAACTGAGGTATTTTTTCAGAAATTTTAGGCCAGAAATTTTAGAGAGGAAAGGAGGGTCCCTAAATAATTCTGTCGGGTTATCCTCCTGAATTAAATTGAATGTAAACAGCCTATCGTGGCACTCTGAGTTCTTGGGAGACTACAATGTAACTGATTCTTGCCTTTAGGGACCTTACAATCTAGAGGGAAAGACAGATGTTAAAATACATTACAGAGAAGAGGAAGGATGAAAAGGGTAGATGTACATGAGTTAATGCTTAAGCAATTGGATAGGTAAGGTGCATACAAAAGGCCAAGGAGGGTTGTACATACTTAAGTGATGCAGAAGTGCTGATCAGGAAGTAGGGGGAGTGCTATAAGGGGAGATTTGAAATGTATCAGGGAGGGTCTCCTGGAGGACATGGTGGAAGAGTGGTCCTGAGAACTTTAAGAAGGGAGAAAGTTTCAGGCAGGGTTGAGGATGAAAGCAAGAAGTTGGAAGCAGAAAAGAAGAGAATGAAGTGCAGTGAGGAAGCTAGCTTGAGAGGAACAAAGTGTGAGCTGAGGTTTAGTGGGAGAAGATAGTGGATACATAAGGAGGAAGTTGATTGAACGCTTTAAAGCCAATGCTCAGGATTTTCTACTTAAGGTGGGGACGAATGGGTAACCATTTGAGGTCTTTGGGGAAATGGGGAGATGTGTACAGAATGAGGTTTTTGAAAAATGATCTGGGCTGCTAAGTAAAACACAGAATGCAGAGTTGCATGGCCTAGTGGAAAAAGCAAAGCTTTGGAACTCATAGGACCAAAGTTCTGATCTGGACCCTGTCACTTGCCCGCTGTGTGACTTTGGGAAAGCCACTTAACTTTTCTGGGCCTCAGTTTCCTCATCTGTAAAATGAAGATTTGTCTGTGCCCCTCTTACTTAGGCTTCGAGCCCTATGTGGGGTAGGAAATGGGTCCTACCCAATTATTTTCTATCTACCCAGACACTAGTATAGTGCTTAGCACATAGTAGACACTTAATAACAAATTGCCACAATTATTAGGGAACAAGCTAGTGAAGAGGTTGATGCAGTAGATAAGCCAGGATGTGACAAATGCCTAGACTAGAAGAGTGGCCATTTGGGTTGAAATGAAAGGGCAGGTCATGGAAATGTGGAGGAAAACCTATCAATACTTGGTGACAGATTGAATGAGGGGGTTGAAAGAGGAAGGGAAGTACAGGGGAAGATATAGTTTGGGGAGGTATCCACAGAGAGGTGGTAGCTGAAGTCATGGGACTAGATCAGCTCCTCAAAGGAGTATGAGATGAGAAGAGGACATAAAAGAGAGCCTTAAGGGACCCCCAGAATTAAGAGGAGGGTGGCAGAGGAAATGCTGGCAAAAGATGAAAGATTGACCAAAAAAGTAAGAGGAGAACTGGGAGAGAACTGTGTCACTAAAATCCAAGGTTAGATAGTGTTTTCAGGAGGAAGGAAAGGTCCACACTTGAAGACAGCTGAGAGGTTTAGGGGAATTAGGATAGAGTAGACTCCGTTAGATTTGGCAAGTTGAAAAGAGAAGTCACTGATACTAAGAGAGCCCAAACCAAACTACCAAGGAACAAGGAGGGCAATGGAGGAGACTAGTAAAGGCAGCAGATGTACACAGCCCAGTCGGGGAGTTTAGACAGTACTTATGTTGGGATTGGATTTCTAAGGAGAGTATCGTCTTTCTGGCAGTCTTCTAAGAACAGAATGAAATCCCATTTGTCTAAATTTATGAGGTCCTTTCTGAAGTCATAGGGATGGACTAAATGATCACCCCGTGTCACTTCCTGCTTGGTGAGCCCACAGCGAGTGTTGTACACAGTATAGATTGAAGCAGAAAGTTAGAAATTAATTTGGTTAACTGGTCCCTTATAGTCCATCTGGAGAATTCTGGCCTCAAACAATTTTTTGAGTGAAAATAATCATTTGAGGCTCCTCTCAAGGAAAAAAGGACAGTTTCAAATTTCTTCCACTCTGGCTGTGTTGATTCGATTCTTTTCCAAATCATAGGGTGGGGCGAGGTAAGGCCTCTTTGGAAAGAGCATGGGCCTGGGAGTCAGAGAACCTAGGTTCTAATTCTGTCCCTGCCACCTGACAGCTGTGTGAGCTTTACCAAGTCACCTAACTTCTCAGGGTCTCCATTTCCTCATCTGTAAAATTCAGATTAAACATCTGTTCTCCTTTCCTCGTAGGACTGTGAGCCCCATATGAGAAAGGGACTGCATCTGACAGGTTTATCTCCTATGTACCTTAATGCTGAGTATAGTGTTTGGCACATAATAGGCATTTAAATAGCATAATTATCATCATCATTCCTGGCATAGTGAAAAACTCCTGGGGCCCCATGGCCTTATGATTCCTGACTAGTGGGTGCCTTTGTCTCTCAGGCCTCTTCTGCCTGCACTGTTCCTTACCCCAGGCTAAGGGGTTTCCTAAGACAGAGCATTGGACCAATGCTCCCTTCCCAGCTGAGTAATTTAAGATGTCTTGCTGCACCTCAATGGGCCTCAGCTTTCCCTCTCTATATTGAGGCTAATATTATCTGACTTCCTACTTCAAGAAGGTATTGCAGGGATTCATTTAATTTTTTAAAAATCCATTATTATTAACTTCCCCGTACCTCATCTTTATCCTCATACAGCGTCATACAAAGCTGATTTAAAGAACATTCACTCAATTCAAGCTCAACGAACAACTGGGTTCCGGAAAGCCTCTTTGATATTTGGCAGCCACCAGAGAACAAGGGGGTCAAGTGTGGAGAGAGGCCTCCCAGGAGTGGCGAGGTTCCCCGGTGCCTTGATTAAAGACAACCCCCCAGAGCCCCTACATTTTGGTTTGGATGCAAATCACAGCCAGGGTCATTTGCACAGCTCAGGGCCTAGAAGGACCAGAGCAGGGAGGCAGGTCAGGGTTGCTGCCATGTATCTGCCACTGGGTATTACTGTCATTACAGACAGCAAAACATCCCAGGAAAAAAGAGACTTGAAACCCCACAAGCTCAGTCCTCCTTTCCCCTTGTTCTCCCTGTCTTATAAAAATAGAAAGAACACATGTTCCCATTAGTCACTTGCTTGAGGGGAGCTGTGGGCTATATGCAAGCAGCCGGTACACTGGAGCCAAATTTGAATACAATTTGCATATTCCAGGTAGACAATGGGCAACTGCATCAAAAACACATTCACTCACCTCCCCCCACCCCCCCACTAAGGCAGTAAGTGAGACAGAAACCAGATGACATTTACAAATAACAAAACCTTCCTCGTTTTATGTTTTCAAATCTACTTTATAGGGCCCCTCATGGTGACTGAAGCCCACCCCAGCTAGAGAGGCGTTCAAAGAGGCTTTTAATTAAACTTCTGCTTGCCAAGATTGGTTTGCATATGCACAAGCGGGAGGACCGGGCCCCCTGGGGAAGTGTTAAAGATAGGCACAGCTCCACACTTCTCCTTGGGAACGTCTGGTTTGTTTGCCCCAGATTTATTGCATTTTGCTTGCTGAAATCCAGCTTGTGTTTTTAGCATTCACTTTCTGGCCTGTGATGAGCTGCGAGAGCCGAGAGTATAGGAGCTTGTGGTCGCTTGATCTTTAAATGCTGAATGATCTCTGCCTTCGGTGTAACCCCAGGGAGTTCAAAGGTTAAGTTTTGGGGATGCAATCAGTGTCCAAGCAAGACAGGACAAGATTGCGGTGAGGTTGAGTCAAGGCACAGCCAGAGGGGAAAAGAAATAAAAAACCTGGGAATCACACAGGTGCCGCTGTTATTGACCCTCCATTTCCCTTCACTGAAGAGAACCGATCCTAAAGCCAGAGGTTTCCCTAGAGCCTTTGACCTGACTTGACCTGACCTTTGTAACACTATCAGGACCAATGGTCAGTAGATATCAACTGTCAATATACAGCTAAAAAACACCATTTAATGCATAATACAGGAAGGGCTATCTATTTGCTGATCGATCACAGATCTGCAAGTTGACAAAATATGGTGTCCCTTGTCTTATCACAATGCTGAGAATATGTACTGCGACAAATTGAATGATCTACACCTTTCCTGTCCCACTCTGGGGCGCTTAATAAATACAGGATTGATTGACAAATCAAAAATGAATGGGAGTGCTGAACTGCTCATTGGATGATTCAAATGTCACTGAAGTGTATAACAAATTCAAATTAATTCAACTCATTAAGTTGATCTATTAAAATACTGAATAGATAGGTTATGTCTACACTAACACTCATTTGGATAAGTTGATAGTGATCTGCATTTGCCTGAAATATCCACGTAATTGCAGGTGTTGGGGCCTGACCCACTGGCATGAGTTAGATTTTCCTTAGCAAGCCCTGGTCTGTCCCCAGGGCTGCCAAACATAGTTGATTCTTGATCCAAGGGTTTGGCAATGTGGGATTCATTCTTTCATTCATTCCATTCAATCATATTTATTGAGCGCTTACTGTGTGCAGCGCACTGTACTAAGCGCTTGGAAAGTACAGTTCGGCCATGTCCCCAGGAGACTGTGCTTTTCCCCTTTAACCCAGAGAAACTTCCCCTGATCCCTGGCCAAGAAGAGGGGTCCCGTACAGAGCTCTACACCCAGAAGCATCCAGGACAGGTTGTTGATGTTTGACATGGATGATCAGGAAAAAATGATTTTCCTCAGTTGCCCCCGGCAGAGTTAAGAGGTACTGAGGGTAGGAATGAGACCACAGAAGGTGGGGAAAAAGAGAAGTGGGTCGATCAGGTTGAGGCTCGGAAACTCACAGGAGTTGAAGACCCCAGTTTCCCTTCCAACTCCATATCAGGGGAAACCACTCCCTCAGGGCCTTTCCTTTCCTCACTGTCCCCAAAACAAGTAAAGGATCCTCAGTTCCTCTGACCCTCCATCTTTCCAGCTTCCGTTGGCTCCTCTGCTCCTTCAGGAAAGGTCTGTATCTCCCCCAGCTCTTTCCACCCCTCATCAGGGTGAAATGGCCTTCTCCTGGAGAGCCCAGCTCACATGGCTCCCTGGCCAGATACAGTCCCCTAGTTCCCTGCTCTCAGCAGCTGGTCCAGGCCCTGCCCCTGCAAAATCACTTTTAGGTTCTGGCCGCCCCTTCGGGAGCAAGGACTAATGGGTAATTTCCACACGGCAGCCAAAGTCTGCTTACAAGTAGCCCAACCTGCCTGAGTAATCAAATGTGGCACACGAAAGTTACTGACCAATGCTGAAGCACGGGGACACATATGGAATCCTTCGGTAATCTCTTTGCTAAATTCAGTTGCAAAACCTGTGCGTGAGTGCTGTGCAGACACTTTTGGTTTATTCAAATAATGTAAAGGACTTATATTTGGAGAAGGAAGTGTAGATAATTTTCATATTATTATGCTTTAGAGACACATTGCTAAACAGCCCAGAGAAAAATCATCCCTCACTTGATAGGAGGAGGTTCAAATTTCCCACCCTTTCTCCTCCTCCTCACTTCCTTCCCTCCCACACGTATCTCTCTGGGCTCCATAAGAACAGATCCTCTTCGGAGTCAATTTTTCAACAGACCACTGCCCAGATATGAACCGGTGTCCTCAGAGTGAAGGTTTGGATAAAAGAGCTGACTCTTTCTGTTCTAGGCTCCAAGCACGCAGCTACCTAGTGGGAAAACACCATGATTTGAGACTCAATTTGAATGGCCACCATCAGCCTGAATGCACTCGACCGACAAGCAAAAGTCATTGGAAAATTGTTAATCTTCTGCTTGCCTGTGTAGATCTGGCTAAGGATGATCCTTTTCTGGCTGATAGACCTGCAATTCAATCAATCAATAGCATTTATTGAGGACATACTTTGTCAGAGCACTGTACTAAGCACTTGGGGGAGTATGATTAGTAGCTATCATCCCTGCTCTCAAGGAACCTACAACCAGGGGGAAGGGAAGAGAGAACAAACAATTATAACTTGACTTCATATAGCTCTTTTATTTCCCAAAGCAGCCTCACATTACTTATCTCATTTTTGTCCTTCTCATATGGGATGGAAGAATGATTAGCCCTTAGCTCATGTTCAGCTTCCAAATCTTCCAAAAAATGACTGGGAAGGGTAGGATAGGCTGGTATATCTTTCTGAAAGTGGAAGACTTTTCTTTAGTCCCCATGGACTCTAGTTTATAGGAGTACATTTTTCTGTGGGAGGGGGAAGGGTCTGGGACAACATTTCAGAAAAAAAAAACCCTAAAAACCTTACATCAGCAAATCACCTATACATTTTTTGTTTGCAGTCTGTGCCCTATGAGTCATATATGAGCATATGGCAACACAGTAAGTGATGCATTGGGATTTCTTCTGACTGAGGAGGCCCAGAAATCAGCTCACTTCAGGAGTGGAACCGGTGTATTTCAAGACGGAAACCTGCTTTGTAAAATATGATTGATGGAAGAAAAGGAGTGAGTGTAGCTCAATATAGAACACTAGCTAAATCAAAAATCTGGAGAGAAAGATGTGCTGTGATGGAATTATTGCCATCGATCTCCTACGACATTATCAATTCATTCCTTTTCTGAAGGAGGGAAAGGCATTGTACTAGTTTCATAATTTAATAAATGAATTTTTATACATAACTACTTAACAGCTTTTCTAAAATTTATAATTAATGAATACAGTAAGAAATGGCTCTAAGCTAGCAAAAAGCAGTGTGGCTTAATGGAAAGAGCATGGGTTTTGGATTCAGAGGACTTGGGTTTTAATCCCAGCTCTAGCACTTGCCAGTTGTGTGAATTGGAGCAAGTCACAATTTCTCTGAGCCTCACTTTCCTCATCTGGTTATCTTTTATCTATCCCAGCACTTAGTTCAGTACTTAGCACATAGTAAACACTTAAAAAAAATACTCCAATTAGTATTATCCATGGGTGGGAAAATGAGAAATCTCCCCCTATTTTCTGGAAATGAGAGTTCACCACTGGCAGAGTGAGGGTAGAAACTACTTAAGCTCTGAGCTCCTTAAAGATCGGTATTCACGTCTACTAACTCTGTTGTATTGTAGTTTACCAAGTGCTTAGTATAGTGTTCTGCACACAGTTCTCTCTCAGTACCTATCTCTGTTTGATGACTGACAATTTACAGTTTGCAAAGTAGGCCACCTGAGCAGGCAGACCAGTCTGGAGAACAGCCTTTGGGAGGGAACTTGTTTCCTTGATCAGAAGCCTCACTAAAGTCCAGATACAAAGACAAAGGCTCAAAAGCCAGGAACAGTGTGTATGGAGACAAACACATCAGTGCAAAGGAACTACTTTGCTTATGTGTTCAGTGAGGAAGAAAATGATAGTTATGCAACGATCTTCAGTCATGCTCACATTCAGAAATAACAGCTCACGATCCCTGATAACATCTTTGAAAATGAAGGTCAACTATAGTATGGGAATTAATGTTTGTAAAGTCTTTTAAGATTGAGGGGTACAGTCCCACTCCCTTCCAAGTGCCCTGTGAATTTTCAGAGTGGGTGTCTGTGGTATTCCGGGTGGTGTAAGTTCTCCAGTCCAGCACCCCCAGGACCCAGGCCTGGCACCCACTCCCCACCCCCATGAGCCACCTCTTGTCCTCCTCTAGGCCTGCTCCCTGACAGACCCTCTACTTTTACCATGGAGCTTTTTTTTCCTCCCTACCCTTGGAAACCTTATCTCCTTGCTTAAGGGAGATGCTTAGGTTTTCTGAGTGTTTCTTGATGACTTCTTCCCCACCTGCATTGCATAGCATATCCCGGGCCTGTCTAAAGCCTGAAGCTGTTTGTTACTGCAGCTGTTGCTCTTGCATGCTTCTCAAACTTGCCAGGTCAGAGATGAATTGTATATTATAAATCACTTATGTTTTTATGTTATTGTCTTTCTCCCCCTCTAGACTGGAAGCTTGTTATGGGCAGGGAACATGTCCGCCAATTCTGTTGTACTGTACTTTCCCAAGCACTTAGTACAGTGTTCTCTGCACATAGTAAGTGCTTAATAAATATCATGGATTGATGTTTCATATTTGTATATAAAATAATATGGATAATGTTAAATACAATAAGAAATACTTGGGCTTCTAGTATTTTAAGATCCACGCCACAGACTCCAAGCTTTCTCCACTTAAAATACAGCAGATTTTGATAGTTTCTTGTTAAATACCCCCTGGCATTATGAAGAATTTACCACTTCCTTTCAAGCTACTTCTGGTTTTGAATTCACATATCACAATGTTTAATGTTACTCCGACTGAGAGAGATGCTTCCATCAGGGCCTGACTCTGAAGATGGAAGGCTCTTTGGTATACTATACCCAATAACTGACAGCATTCACTCAAACCAACATCAATCTTTTTTGGAAATAAAAATCACTGGAACTGCTTCATTTGATACTTCTCCCAAATGAAATTTTCATTGAATTTAAGTCAATCAGTAACAGCAGTATAGAAGTTGGCCCAATTTCATTATGATTTTGTCAGTTTAGCCACAAACAGGAGAGGATAAAAACAGGTATTCCTCTGAGGTATTTCTCTGCACAGAGGTGAATTCTGGTAGCAAATGCATCAATCATTATGAGTTAATAATCTCAACCCCAGCACTGGCCATATGAACCAATTGGCCAAAATGATGAAAGAAAAAAAAGTGAGTTGGAAGCAAATAATAAAATGCAGATGACTAGAAGAAATCATCAGAATGCCTCTGGATTTATTAATTCATTGTGTTCCAGAGTGGAAAAATAATAAATGCTATATTTACTTATATAATGGTCACCCCCCATTTACCTGCCAAACCTAGACTTTTAGATCATTAGTTTTGAATATTCAGATCCAAAATAACTCCTCCACTGGTCTCCACTCCAGCTACATCTTGAAGAAGTAGGGTGGCAAGAACAAGGAATATTTGAGTAAGTATGGTAAGAATGCCATCTGAAGAGGAAAGTCAAACCCTTTTAGAGGATGTGATTTTTCACCTTGAGAAAACAGGACTGATGAATAAAAGCACAACTGAGAGGAGATCACACTCAGATACAAAGATGACAGAGAATCTGAGAAGGATGTTGTGAATGCTTTTTGCCAAGGTTTGTGAAAACAGGAGCGAGCAAGCCAAAAAATGTAAAAGGATGTCATGCTAGAGCTGCTCACAAGAGAACTAAACCTATATCATACTGCAGCAAGACTTGGTCCTCTGAGGTTTCTTCCCCAACCCCCAACACTCCCCCCACCAGCCAACTGAAGGAAATTAACTGTATTCATTTCTCTTTCCCATCAGGCTTTCGATGGACAGGTCTCTTAGGGCCTGGTGTCAGCAGAGGGGTGGGGCGAGAAGCCCATCAGGTTCATTAATTGCTAGAAAGTTAGAACAATCAGTCAGCAAGAAGGTATTGCTGACCCGGCTTCTCAGTTAACCCTCTGCGCGATGATTAAAGGCAGTTTGGACTATCAAAATGACGCCTGGGATATGGGCCGCTTCTGTCTTCCTGGCCTTTTTTTTCCTCCACTCCTTCCCCTCACAGTGCCCTCTAGTTCATTTGTGTGGAGGCTAGCCTTCTCTGTTGATCTTCCAGGGCTCCCCTACTCCTCTAGGAAAATGTCTGAACACAGGGCAATTAGGAATAGTGGTGATTTGACTCATGAACCCAGCATACTTAGTCCTTTGACTGCCAGAGCTCAAGTGAATATAGACTGCATGCGTGCATGTACAGGAAACCACTGAACTACTTCCTGATGCTACATTACTTCAATCAGTGTGCACTGCGCAGAAAGCAACCTGCAATTAGACAATTAGTCTGATACACACTCTTTCCATTAGTGTTTATTTCTGTCGCTAGTCACGTTGCTTACTGGAAAGTGAAGGCTGTTAGCATATATGGTTCACTCTCCCTACCCCCTTTCAAGATGTTTTGCTGATCTACTTTGATTTCTTTTAGCAGCCTGCTGATTCTCCTCTTTAATGCTGCTCTTTGGAGTTGAGGGGCTCAGAGGTGTGTGAATTGCTGAAATCGGACTTACCTGGCATATTTACCTTGAAAAGCTGAAGTTCTGAGTAAAGAGGCCCCTGGCTACTAGGGGTTTGAGAGGGAGCGGTTGGGGGAGGGAGGGAGGGGACACATGGGCAAAAGACCCAGAGAAAATGGATTCCTAGGATTTCACTGGACAAACTAATGAGAAAGAGGCTGATGACGAGACTCTCCCACTGTAAAAGGTGCTGGGGAAGATACAAGATAATCAGGTTGGACACAGCCTATGTCCCACATGGAGCTCACATTTTTAATCCTCATTTTACAGATGAGGAGCTAAGGCACAGTGAAGTTAAGTGACTAGCTCCATGTCACATAGTAGAAAGATGGCAGAGCCAGGATTACAACCCAGGTCCTAATGTTCATGAGCTCATTGGATTAAGAAAACCATAAGCAATCCACTGAGCTTCCCAGCTGTGGGTTGAGTTCTGTCTCACTGCAAGGCAGTGGAAAAATGGGAAAATTGAGCAAATTCCTGGAATACCTAGAGATGACCAAAGTCAGAGAGACTGAATAATGGACCAATAATAATAATAAATGATCATTATTATTATTATAATCATTATTATTATGGTAAATGTTAAGGACTTATTATGTGCTAAGCATCATACTAAGTTCTAGAGTTGTTATAAAATAAGCAGATTGGACACAGTCCCCATCCTACCCGTGGCTCACAATCTAAGGGAGGACAGGTATTCAATTCCTGTTTTACAAATGAGGTAACTGAGGCACAGAGAAGTGAATGACTTGCTCATGGTCATGCCTCAGGCAAATGGCAGAGCTGGGATTAGAACCCAAGTTCTTTGACACCCAGGTCCATATTCTGTCCAGTTGACCATGCTGCTTCTCTTGACTGTGGCTCAACACCGAAAATTAGGCACCTTATCTTATGTCAGGGAGTTTATGAGGATTCACATCACTCTGATTTCCTCTAAGAGCAATTATATCTGCATGGTATGTTTAAAAAGGAAAAAAAATAATATCTTTATATGTCATATTAAAAGTCACCATGAAATTAAAAAGTTGAGAGAAAAATGCGGAGAACATTGGCAGAAAAGCAAATGACTAGGTATGTATTTATTTCCGGCACGACCATCTTGCATCCCGTTGAGCTTTAGCTTGGCCATCGGGAGATGGGGTAACACCCACTGTACCTCATCAATCGATCGATGGTATTTACTAAGCACTAACTCTGTGAGGAGCGCTGTACTCAGTGCTTATGAGAGAAAGTAGACCTAACTGCAACATGTGGGTGTTGAGATGATGGATGAGGCTGATTCTGATCCAACCAGCAAGTATGGACTAATTTGCTTCCACTTTAGTGAAAAATGCATTTTTCAGGCCATTAAGACACCCCCTAAGGCTGCTTGTAAATCATTTTAAAAGGCATTAAACCCACAAACGTGTCACTGGCCAAAATGAACCTATATTGGCCCAATCCCCATTTTCCAGCCACTTGCTCATCTTTCTTCTGCTCTTCATGTTAGAACACAAGTCCCAGGCTCTGCCAATATACCTTGAATTTTCTCCCCAAAACAGTGTCCAAGAACAACCGAAAACAAGGGAAACAGGAAGGAGAGGAAGAACATACTCAGTTTCTTTTAGGCCCAGCACATTGTCTAACAGCCTCTGGGGCTGCTCTGATTTTTGTTTATAGTTCTGAGCACAGGCTTTCAAACTCCCATAGGGAACCTTTTAATGTCTGGTGTACCTTTAGAGGAGCATTACCGTTTCCCAAGAGGTACGCGATCTACCTATTATTTGCCACTTGAATAAGGTTCTTTGCGTATAATTGACATTGAGCTCGTTTCTTACAGAGCTATGATATAAATTCAGGACACAATCAGAGGTACTAACATTTCATTTTGAGTGCGGAAGTGAAAAGGGAGAGGGAACAACAGAGTAGGCCTTGGGAGGGGCTGGCGAATTACAAAGAACTAGCAGGTCAGAAAGTCCCAATTTCTGGTCTTTTCAGCCCTGTTCAGGTCTTGGGAGACACTTGGGATGAGCAAGGCTCAGAGGTGATGGGAGACAATGGCCACCATGGAATTAACATCTATGGATACAATAGTCGTAGTTATAATAATAATAGCAGGCCAGGATATGATAAATACCCTTTCTGGCCTTTTAATTAAGATGCCTAATCAATGCTGTAAAGTTCTTTTTGTGCTCCCCAATACAGTTCTGATAGTGGATGACAGGCAGTAGGTTTCAGGACAGCAACAAATGCAGAAGGATCAGCTAATATACAGGCTTTATGACACGAACACAGTAGTGAAATGCAGGCAGCAGTCACTTTAGAACTACCTGAGTTACTATGAAGCGGCACACCTATGTCTGAATTTTTTTACCTTATCACAGTGTTACAACATCGGGACTAATTTGGGACTGATTACTGAGAAGCAGTGTGCCTTTTAGTGAGTAGAGCATGGGCCTAAGAGTCCAAAGGTCATGGGTTCTAATTCCAGCTCTGTCACATTTTGTCTGCTGTATGAACTTGGGCAAGTCACTTCACTTCTCTGGGCCTCAGTTACCCCATATGTAAAATAAGGGTTAAGAGTGTGAGCCCTATATGGGATAGGAACTGCGTTCAACCTGACTACCTTGTATCTACCCCAGAGTTTAGAACAGTGCTTGGTAAAGAGTAAGCATTTAACAAGTACTATAATAACAACAATAATAATAATTACACCAGGTGCATAAGGTAAATACTATGTAATCCTTTTAGCAATAATGATAATTTTGATTTTAGTTAAGGGCATACTATGTGTCAAGCCCTGTTACAGTTAAGGTAGATATAAGATGAGCATATAGGACACAGTCCCTGTCCCAGATGGGGCTCACAGAGGGAGAAGTGGCATTTCATTCCCATTTGACTGATGAGAAAACTCAGGCACAGAGAAGTTAAGCGACTTGTCCAAGGTCACACAGCAAGCAAGTGGTCTAGCCGGGATTAGAATCTAGGTCCTCTGACTTCGAGCACCGTGTCCTTTTCACTAGATCACATTGTTTTCCTAACTCTCTCCTTGTCCTCACTCCCCAGCTCACATACCCACCCCATGCTTGCCCTCTCCCTGTCTTTCGCCTATCTCTCACTTTGCCCTGGCCTCCAGCTCATTAGCACTTCTGTCCCCATTGGTGCCCATCCATCAGGGCCACAAAACTGGGGCAGAATAGAGAAGGGACAGTTAGGAGTAAGAGCAAGAATAGGAGGAATTGTCCAATCCCACCAAGCATGCCCTTGAAAACAGGAATTGCCCACACTTTATAAAAATGGGTTCATTTAGGCTGAATAAAGAAATTCCATTTGGGGAAATCCCATAGTACATTGAACAAGAGAGCAGTGAACAGTATTCTTGCAGGTAAATAATGCCCCCCACAACACCTTTTCTGCTGCTGCCCCCACCCTGCCCTTCCCCTATGCTGGGGTGGCTCTGGTGGCGGTGGGAGAGGGAAGTATGGGATCTCAGTGCTCAGCGCTTAGAACAGTGCTTGGCACATAGTAAGTGCTTAACAAATACCATCATCACTATTATCTATACCCAGGGATGGGCCTGGGTTGGCTGTATACCTCACTGTAAAAATGAAAATTCTGTGTATTACCTGCAAGAATACTGTTCACTGCTCTATTAGTGTTTTATGGGATTCTATTCATTTATTCATTCATTCATTCAATAGTATTTATTGAGTGCTTACTATGTGCAGAGCACTGTACTAAGTGCTTGGAATGTACAATTTGGCAACAGATAAAGACAATCCCTGCCCATTTATGACTTATAGTCTAATCGGGGGAGACAGACAAAAACAATAGCAATAAATAGAATCAAGGGGATGTACATCTCGTTAACAAAATAAATAGGGTAATAAAAACATATACAAATGAGCAAATGAGCACAGTGCTGAGGGGAGGGGAAGGGAGAGGGGGAGGAGAAAGGGAGAGAGGGAGATTCCCCCAAAGGATTTTCTTTTTTCAACCAAAATGAACCTGTTTTTACAAAGTGTGGGCAGTACCTGTTTTCAAGGATATGCTGGGTGGGATTGAACAGTTAAGATAAACTAATTTTGCAAGTTCGAATTTCTTTCTCCACCCTCTCTGTGACTTTTGCCTGTAGAATTGGATTGGTAATATGTAAATCTCTTTACCAACAGCAATGTGTCAGTTTGCCCATTAAGGTCGTGTATTTTAGACTCCCTCTTATCAACATCAAGGCCAAAAAACAAGTAGTTTGAAACTGTGGCTCACAGCGCTAGTCTTTATAGGAGAAGCAAAAAATAAAATTGTCATCACATTACCATTCATTCATTCATTCAATAGTATTTATTGAGCGCTTACTATGTGCAGAGCACTGTACTAAGCGCTTGGGATGAACAAGTCGGCAACAGATAGAGACAGTCCCTGCCGTTTGACGGGCTTACAGTCTAATCGGGGGAGACGGACAGACAAGAACAATGGCACTAAACAGCGTCAAGGGGAAGAACATCTCGTAAAAACAATGGCAACTAAATAGAATCAAGGCGATGTACAATTCATTAACAAAATAAATAGGGTAACGAAAATATATACAGTTGAGCGGACGGGTACAGTGCTGTGGGGATGGGAAGGGAGAGGTGGAGGAGCAGAGGGAAAAGGGGAAAATGAGGCTTTAGCTGCGGAGAGGTAAAGGGGGGATGGCAGAGGGAGTAGAGGGGGAAGAGGAGCTCAGTCTGGGAAGGCCTCTTGGAGGAGGTGATTTTTAAGTAAGGTTTTGAAGAGGGAAAGAGAATCAGTTTGGCGGAGGTGAGGAGGGAGGGCGTTCCAGGACCGCGGAAGGACGTGACCCAGGGGTCGACGGCGGGATAGGCGAGACCGAGGGACGGCGAGGAGGTGGGCGGCAGAGGAGCGGAGCGTGCGGGGTGGGCGGTAGAAAGAGAGAAGGGAGGAGAGGTAGGAAGGGGCAAGGTGATGGAGAGCCTTGAAGCCTAGAGTGAGGAGTTTTTGTTTGGAGCGGAGGTCGATAGGCAACCACTGGAGTTGTTTAAGAAGGGGAGTGACACGCCCAGATCGTTTCTGCAGGAAGATGAGCCGGGCAGCGGAGTGAAGAATAGACCGGAGCGGGGCGAGAGAGGAGGAAGGGAGGTCAGAGAGAAGGCTGACACAGTAGTCTAGCCGGGATATAACGAGAGCCCGTAATAGTAAGGTAGCCGTTTGGGTGGAGAGGAAAGGGCGGATCTTGGCGATATTGTAGAGGTGAAACCGGCAGGTCTTGGTAACGGATAGGATGTGTGGGGTGAACGAGAGGGACGAGTCAAGGATGACACCGAGATTGCGGGCCTGCGGGACGGGAAGGATGGTCGTGCCATCCACGGTGATGGAGAAGTCTGGGAGCGGACCGGGCTTGGGAGGGAAGATGAGGAGCTCAGTCTTGCTCATGTTGAGTTTTAGGTGGCGGGCAGACATCCAGGTGGAGACGTCCCGGAGGCAGGAGGAGATGCGAGCCTGAAGGGAGGGGGAGAGGACAGGGGCGGAGATGTAGATCTGCGTGTCATCTGCGTAGAGATGGTAGTCAAAGCCGTGAGAGCGAATGAGTTCACCGAGGGAGTGAGTGTAAATGGAGAACAGAAGAGGGCCAAGAACTGACCCTTGAGGAACTCCAACAGTTAAAGGATGGGAGGGGGAGGAGGCTCCAGCGTAGGAGACCGAGAATGATCGGCCAGAGAGGTAAGAGGAGAACCAGGAGAGGACAGAGTCCGTGAAGCCAAGGTGAGATAAGGTACGGAGGAGGAGGGGATGGTCGACAGTGTCAAAGGCAGCAGAGAGGTCAAGGAGGATCAGAATGGAGTAGGAGCCATTGGATTTGGCAAGAAGGAGGTCATGGGTGACCTTAGAGAGAGCAGTCTCGGTAGAGTGGAGGGGACGGAAGCCAGATTGGAGGGGGTCTAGGAGAGAATGGGAGTTAAGGAATTCTAGGCATCGATTGTAGACGACTCGTTCTAAGATTTTGGAAAGGAAGGGTAGTAGGGAGATAGGACGATAACTGGAGGGGGAAGTGGGGTCAAGAGCGGGTTTTTTTAGGATGGGGGAGACGTGGGCGTGTTTGAAGGCAGAGGGGAAGGAGCCCTTGGAGATTGAGTGGTTAAAAATAGAAGTTAAGGAAGGGAGGAGGGCAGGGGCGATGGTTTTAAGAAGGTGAGAGGGAATGGGGTCCGAGGCGCAGGTGGAGGGGGTGGCACTTGCGAGGAGGGAGGAGATCTCCTCTGAGGATACTGCAGGGAAGGATGGGAAAGTAGGGGAGGGGGTTGTTGGGGGGGAGGGGAGAGGCGGAGGGGTGACTTTGGGGAGCTCAGACCTGATCGTGTTGATTTTCGTGAGGAAATAGGTGGCCAGATCATTAGGGGTGAGAGATGGGGGAGGGGGAGGAACAGGGGGCCTAAGGAGAGAGTTAAAGGTCCGGAACAATCGGCGGGGGTGACGGGCATGGGTGTCGATGAGGGAGGAGAAGAAGCTTTGCCTGGCGGAGGAGAGGGCAGAGTTAAGGCAGGAAAGGATAAATTTGAAGTGTGTGAGGTCGGCTTGGTGCTTGGACTTTCGCCAGCGGCGCTCAGCAGCTCGAGCATAGGAGCGTAGGAGGCAGACGGAGGAGGTGATCCAGGGCTGTGGGTTAGTGGCGCGAGAGCGGCGGAGGGAAAGGGGGGCAAGAGAGTCGAGATGAGTAGTGAGGGTGGAGTTGAGAGCGGAGACCTGATCGTCGAGAGTGGGAAGAGAGGACAGGGCGGCAAGGTGAGGCGAGATGCTATTGGAAAGACGGATGGGATCGAGAGAGCGGAGGTCTCTGTGGGGCAGTAGCGAAGATTTGCAGGGGGAGGGAGTGTGAGAGATGAGGCAGGTGAGAAGGTTATGGTCCGAGAGAGGGATTTCAGAGTTGGTGAGTGAGGAGATAGTGCAGCGGTAGGAGATGACAAGATCGAGGGTGTGACCGAGTCGGTGAGTGGGCGCGGTATGGTGGAGGAGGAGGTCGGCAGAGTCGAGGAGGGATAGCAGGTGGGCGGCAGAGGAGTCGTCGGGTACATCCGTATGGATGTTGAAGTCTCCAAGGATCAGAGTGGGCAGAGAGAAGGAGAGAAGGAAGGTGAGAAAGGGGTCAAGGTGGTTGAAGAAGTCGGAGGTGGGACCGGGAGGGCGGTAGATGACGGCGACAAGTAACTGGAGTGGGTGGTAGAGGCGAATGATATGGGCTTCGAAGGAGGGGAAGGAGAGGGAGGGGGGAGGAGGGATAGTGCGGAAGCGGCATCGGGGCGAGAGGAGGAAGCCGACGCCTCCTCCCTTACCGGTGAGTCTGGGGGAGTGGGAGAAGGAGAGGCCTCCGCTGGAGAGAGCGGCGGCGGAGACCGTGTCTTCGGGAGAGAGCCACGTTTCCGAAAGGGCGAGGAGGAGGAGAGAGCGGGAGAGGAAAAGGTCATGGATGAAAGGTAGCTTGCCTGTAACAGAGCGGGGGTTCCAGAGGCCACACTTGAAAGTAGCTGTGGGTGCAAGGGGAGGAGGGGGGGAGGGGCGGGGGGAGGGGAGGGTTTGGATGGGAAGGAGGTGGCGGGGCCCTGGACGAGGAGAGGGGGATGAGGGGTGGCGGTGAGACAAGAGGACTGGGATGGGGCGTGGGTAATGAGCAATCAATCAACCCTATTTATTGAGCACTTACTGTGTGTAGAGCACTGTATTAAGGGCTTGGGAGAGTTTGGGGAGAATACTGGTCTAGTGGAATCAGTGTGAGGCTGGGGACCAGAAGACCTAGTTCTGATAGTCCTTAGTTCAGCCCCTAATTTTCTGAAACACCATGGGAGACTAATTTGTTCCCTCAGTATCTCAATTTCCCCAATGTAAAACTGTTAATTATTTCCCTATGAATGGTTGGGGACAAAACAAAATAATTAACGAGAATGAGCTTTAGAAGAATAAGTGCTATACACCTTCAGTGCTGTATATATGGAAAATATGACTAACTCTAGAGGTGTTTACAACCCGAATAAATGTTGCATAA
This sequence comes from Ornithorhynchus anatinus, assembly GCF_004115215.2. NCBI lineage: Eukaryota > Metazoa > Chordata > Mammalia > Monotremata > Ornithorhynchidae > Ornithorhynchus > Ornithorhynchus anatinus. Next base: position 39,061,376 of record NC_041738.1, read on the forward strand.
TGTATGTAGTTGCATAAATTATGCATACACATATGGATATTTAAGTATACATGTATATTTAAATATGTGTGGAGGAGCGGTGGATCAGAAATCAGACACTGCTTAGGCCTCAGAAGCTCTATGGAAGCAGTGAGGCTGGAGGGCAGGTATAGAAGGACCTTGGGTTGGTGGACAGGAGAAAGATTATTCCAAACAGGAGGAATGATCTATAATAATGTTTAAAATGCTGAGGCCTGGAGCCTGACAGCAGGTTTGGCTAGCTGGAAGGTCATTCAGTGGAAGTCTATGGAGTCTTTCATAAGAACACAATATAAACAATGCCATATGGAGTCTAGCTAGCCTAGTCTTCTGTCTCTGACACCAAAAGATGCTTAAGGGAATGGAATGATGTTTTCCCTCTAATACCCGATTAGGGATTTCTCATCCATGAATTTATCCACCTCCTTCTTCCACACCTAACTGCTATTTTCTCAAATGTGATACTTTAAGTAGATACTGCCCATGCAAACAGATGAACAACATTTTTCACTTCTTGATTCGACTGAACTTTAAATAAGTGCAAGTGTCCCATCCTAATGAGGGTGAGCATGCTCCTCTGTTCTTAACATTTCAGGTCTCTCCCGTGACCTTATAGCAACCGAATCCAACCAGCATGCCAGCCGGTTGAAGCTTGCTTGGGGAGAGAGGACATGTAATAATAATAATAATGTTGGTATTTGTTAAGCGCTTACTATGTGCCGAGCACTGTTCTAAGCGCTGGGGTAGATACAGGGTAATCAGGTTGTCCCACGTGAGGCTCACAGTTAATCCCCATTTTACAGATGAGGTAACTGAGGCACAGAGAAGTTAAGTGACTTGCCCAAAGTCACACAACTGTCAAGTGGCAGAGCTGGGATTCGAATTCATGACCTCTGACTCCCAAGCCCATGCTCTTTCCACTGAGCCATGCTGCTTCTCAGCACACGCTGAGATGTACTGGACTCAATTCCTGATGTTTATGAATGCAACCCAAATCGTATTTCAAGTAAAATCTAAATCATAATGCTTCCTTCACAGGTCATTTTATGAGGGAATTTTATGGAAAAATCTATGTTGTTACTCCTGTAATATGCTAGTCAGTGTCTGTGAGCACTGCAATTCCACCGACCGAATCACGTAGGACCAACCACATTTATGCCCCACCAGACTTCATTTTGCTTACAACCTGGGACCATTTCCCTCTGATTTTGAATTCTTGGAAGCAGGGCTGAAACATTTGCTCTCTCCACTAAACCCTCTCAGGTTTCACCAGCTAGGCTGGCTAAACCACTTCTCCTGGTCCTTTTTTAAGAAAACTATGCCACATGGCAAGCAGGTGAGTTATCAAAAAGTGTAAGTTCCAGCCCAATTTTAGCAAATAAATAGGTAGAGTCGGGGTGGGTAAAGCAATCAAGACCCGATTAGGACTGGAATGACAGAACTTAATGTGTGCCCAGAAAACCATGTCCTCCTTTTAAAGTAAAACAATGCCAGTTTCACTCTAGCCAGTTGGTAATTGAGACTGCTGTTCTCCTCGGAAGATCCGTTCTGTCCTGAACCCAATGTTCCTTTCCCCTTAATGGGGCCAGATTTCTAACTCCTTCTTTTAGACACTAATCCTCAAGGTTATCTCAGCATGCTCCTGGAAGGATCACCAGAGCCTGCATACATTTGCAGATTAGTGGCTCCTGCCATTAGCAAATTGGAAATTTCACCCCCATTCCTTTCAGAGTGGGATTTTTCTTCCCTTAATATATGTGTTAGGATTCCTATTTTTGCATGTTCTTTATGATTATAAAAAGCATTTCAATCTTCCCTGGCTGCTTCAGCCTTCTGGTGGGTTTCATGGATTTTAAATGTAATGGCTTATCTGGGGGACCAGAGCAAAGACTCTAAATACTACTAATGGGAAGAGCTGATCCTTGACCCAGAAACCAAATATTGATATGGAAACAATGCTCAAACGCAGCTGTGCTAAGCACCAATAAATCAGAAAGTTCACTTGAGGTCACAAGGACAACTCTTTCAGCAACAATTGAGTTATGGAGAGGTGTGGGTGCTGGTGAAGAGCGATGGTTATAAGGCTGTGTTGTTATGAAGCCAGACCTTGGCTCCAATATATAAAAGAAATGTTGGATTGGCCTTTCTGGGGAGTGGCAGGGGAGAGGTGAAAAGGGTGGGCTGGTGGCAGGAAGCCCCCCACCACCCAAGCGGACATTTGCTGGTCATTGTCAGAATGAGTACTTACTGTGTACACAGCACAATACTAAGTGCTTGGGAGAGTACCCTATAGCAGAGTTGGTAGACAGGTTCTCTGACCACAAGGAGTTTACAGTCTAGAGGTGGGGGACAGCCATTAAAATAAATTATGGATATGTACATAAATTCTGTGGGGCTGAGGTATAAATCCAAATGCAAGGGCCATGCAGAATAATAATAATAATAATTATTATGGAAGTTAAGCACTTATGTGTCAAGCACCCTACTAAGCACTGGGGAAGATACAAGCTGATCAGGTTGTTCACAGTCCATGTCCCACATGGAGTTCACAGTCTTAATCCCCACCTTACAGAGAAGTAAAGGGACTTGCCCAAAGTCACACAGTAGACAAGTGATGGAACTGGGATTAGAATCCAGGTCCTTCTGACTCCCAGGCCTGTGCTCTATCCACGAGGCCATGCTGCTTTCCCAAAGGAAAGGGACTAGGGTAAATTAAGGCTTAGTCGGGAAAGGCCTCTTGGAGGAGATGTAATTTAAATAAAGATTTGAAGGTGGGGAGAGGGGTGGTCTGTCAGATAAGAAGGAGGAGGGAGTTTCAGGCCAGAGGTAGGACATGGGTGAGGAGTAAGCAGTGAGATAGATGTAAGTGAGGTACAGTGAGTAAGTTGGCATTAGAATGAAGTGAGCATGCTAGATTGTAGTAGAAATCAATAAGATAGGAGGGGGTGAGGTGACTGAGTTGCTTTTAAACCAATGGTAAGGAATTTCTGTCTGATGCACAAGTGGATGGTCAACCACTGGAGGTTCTTGAGGAGTGAAGAGACATTAAAGGAACATTTTTTTAGAAAAATGATCTGGACAGCAGAGTGATGTACAGACTGAGTTGGGACAGACCAATGGCAGGAGGGTCAGACTGGAGTGTGATAACAGTAGTCAAGGAAGGGTAGGATAGGTTTATGATTAGGAAATCCTGGGCATGGCAGGTGGTTTGATATCTGAATAGAGTTAAATGTAAAGTGCATTTATATACCAAACTATGATTCTGGGAAAGGAGCAATTTCCATATTTATTCCAGCTTGAATTTTCAACTTGTTTTCTATTTATTCAGGCCATAGTCATCAAATGGTCCTAGAGTACTGGCCTTAGAGTACCTAGTGACATCTGTAATTCATTTTAATACCTTTAATTTATTTTAATAATAATAATAATGTTGGTATTTGTTAAGCGCTTACTATGTGCCGAGCACTGTTCTAAGCGCTGGGGTAGACACAGGGGAATCAGGTTGTCCCACGTGGGGCTCACAGTCTTAATCCCCATTTTACAGATGAGGGAACTGAGGCACAGAGAAGTTAAGTGACTTGCCCACAGTCACACAGCTGACAAGTGGCAGAGCTGGGATTCGAACTCATGAGCCCTGACTCCAAAGTCCATGCTCTTTCCACTGAGCCACGCTCCCTCTCGAGTGTGTCTGGCTCCTCCACTAGATCAATTCCTTGAGGGCAGGGGTCCTTCCGACCAGTCTCCTGTTTTGTACTCTCACAAGCTCAGTACAGTATACAGTGCTCAGTAAGAACCATTCATCGATTGATTGACTGCTATCTGCTGAGTGGTAAGCTTCTTGAGGGCACGGATCATGGCCTTCTAAATATTTTGCATTCTTCCAAACAGTGCAAAGCTCTATATACAATAGGTATTCAATAAATCCTATAATGGATGATACCCATTTCCAGGGCATTTTTCCTTCAAAACAGTTCCCATAAGTCAGTGAGTCACTGTGACTCTCTCTCTCTCCAAAATATACTTACAAATGTGTGTATGTCCATTTTTCACTTGAGAGGATGACACTACTAATTGTTTGCTACTAATAAACAATTAGTTGAGGTGACAGGGAGGGTTAATGGTAGAACCAGGAAAGATATGGTAGAACCATAGGAAAGGAAAGGAAGGGTAGAAAGTAAACTCATTGTAGGCAGGGAACACTTCTACCACTTCTGTTATAGTGCACTCTCCCAAGTGCTTAGTACAGTGCTCTGCACACAGTAGGGGCTCAATAACTATGACTGATTGATTGATTATTCTAGATCAAGGTTTCCATGCTTAGGCATACTCAACATCTCTTTAATCCAAATTTCCCTTGAAAATGAAGCCTACTGCTTGTGGGCTGAGTGGAAAGTTAGCCTAAAACCAGGCCAAATGGGTTAACATTTCTCTACAAGGAGACATTTGGGCTATGACAAAGGATACTTTTACCATTTAAACCTACCCCTTGCACTTTTCACACTGACTTACTCATGCTCCAAAGCTTGGGATTGGCAGTCCGGTGAAATTTGAAAGGGAGCACTGTAGTATTACAGTGTTCCCAATCAGGTATTTAACAGAGTAAATGAAGGTTTAGGCACTTTAGCCAGAGAAGGCAGACATCCACACATTATGTTTCCATACCCATGCATTCCATTAGGAAAGAACATGTGCTTCTCAACGTATGGCACACTAAAACTCAATTTACTCACATTTCTGATGCTCAAGGAACAAGGAATTCTGTATACCCTAACTTGACAGAAGAAGGACTTGGAACACAGCTGATGTCCTTAGGTAGTTTCTGTTAAATTGGTGTCTTCTAAAAGCTTAATTTTCTATGGAAAGCGTAAGGGCCTTCAAGGGGTTCTTGGGCCATGCAATAGCCTAAAAAGTGACAAGACAAATTCCTTCCCCTCAGACTTTGGAAGGAATAAGCCTACCCTTGGGCAAAAGGGGCAGCAAAATGCACTGTTAGAAACAGAAGTCAACAAAGAGCATCAAACATAGCTATGCTTTTAAAATGGCATCCTCCCACATATGGTTTATTATACACCATCCCCTAATACTTCTATTGCCGTAGACAGATTAAATAGATCAGAGTAGAGAACTCATGAAAAAAACTTTTCCACTTGACACAATGGATTGCAAATAACCACAAAGTACATTAGGAATCATTCTGAGCTGCCATTAGTACGAAGGAAGGAGTTGGATGATGGTTAGTGAACTTTCTCCACATCTCATCTCTCTACCCCACAAATTTTATCCTTGGATTACAGAACAAACCGTACTCAGCAACTAGAAACTGTTCATTTGCCCAGTCCCCAAACTCCATGTTTCTATTTGTTAGAAGACTGTGTTAAAGTCTTCTTGCCTTAAGTGTTTCAGAGTCTTAGGGACTATGACTAGTTCAAACTTCCATTACAATTTGCCATGGGGCAAAAAGAATTTTGTGTGATTAAGAATCATTCAGGGGTGGTGCGTGAGATGGAGTTGTATGTAAATGGCTCAGATTATACTTCTGAATTTTTAAAGCATCCTAAGTGGAGAGAGTTCCATGCCACACAAAGAGCTCAGCAATGCTAGGCATAAACACATGGGATTTAGCATTGGCAGGAGAGGTGAAAAATGGAGGCTGAATATTACAAAATTCAGTCACATTTTAAAATTTTCTGCTACAATAATTCACTTTATGTAGAATTAATGTGGCTGATTGAACGTTTGTGCTGTAATTTACTTATAATTAACATTTTATGGTGAACAGATTTCACCGTCTCCTTCATGCTGTGAACTCCAAGCCATAGGTCAAAAATAGAGATGAAACAGATAAGCACAAAATATTCTCACTGAAATATTAATGAGATTTTAATTTACTGCTTTAAAAACGCATCTTTCATCAATGTCTATATATTGAATCATTATTTTATTTTAATTTTTTAATCACAGTAAAAACATAATGAACTTTTATAGCTGGTTTAAAGACTCTAAAAAGTCCAATGTGCCCTGAAAGCACTAGGAAATTTAAAGCGCTCCAAACTCACGCAGGTAGCCAAAACCTTGTCTATAGTTGGGTGAGTGTTTGGTTTCAACATGGGCAGGAACTTCCTACCAATTCATCAATTTACAATAGCTTGTGGTAGCATCTTCTGATGGCTTCCTAAATGGAAACTCTAGTATTCCCCAAGGAAATACATCTAAGAACACTAAAAGCTGGGCAGGTAGTTTATTTTTCTCCTTGGACTGTGACAGAAAAACCATTGATATTTCAGCTGAGTCAAAGAGAACTGAGAGTGGAAGTTGAAAATTATTCAAATAGAGTAACTTTCCAATTTGGAGTTTACAGGGGCACTGTCTCAGAGTCCAGTGGTTGTAAATGTTTCCTAGTGTCATGCATTAAAAACCAGTGTCAATAGTGGATTCTCTGGTGTGATATTAGGCCATTCTGGAAACACTGAACACTATGAAAAGAATGCCCTACCTTCACCATTTTCCCTTTAATGGCACCCTTAAAAATTGAAGAACCTATTCTTTAGCTGGTGGAAAATAACTAGACAGGAAACTAGTCAAATGATTAAACGGAATGTGGCTTTGTGTCTTCTATTCTGCTTATATTGTTGGTGGAATTTTGATAAAAGGAACAGCTTCATGACCTTTCCCTATGGAATTCCCCCTTGGCCAATTCCACGGTGAGCTCCTAAACCAATAATGCAACTGTTAAAACATTCCAAATCCAATCCCGGATTGTTGAATTTGCTGCTGCGTTTGCCAGTAGAGAATAAGACTGGAGACAGAAATGCAAATGTGATTAATCACGATCAGAAACGCTGGCCTTTGGACTCCTCTGAGTTAGGAGCTTCATACTAGTTGAGTTTATTTTTTTTCTGCCAAGTTATAGTATTTCTGGAGTGAAGGCAAGTGTCTCAAGAAGGATAACTTTAAGTAGCTCAATTCAAAACTTTGTGTTTCTGGATCCAGGCCAACTGGATCCTAACTACGGTGAATCTTTTGTTCAAATACACTTTCAGAACACATTCCTTCAAACAACAAAATATTACTAATGTGAGTGTTCAAACACTACTATATTTTTAGTGAATCTCTAATTGTTATTTGTCTAATGGGCTGTATTCACTTGCAGGAATGAGCTAGATATCTGGAGCCAAATGAAAACCTATAGACAAGAATTCTGAGGGCCTGATTCCCCTCATCAAGATCATGGAATTAAGAAAGAGATGATTGCGTTTATTGAGAAATCAAGGGTCCCATCAATGTTGGGGCCAATGACTTCCTGAAGTTCTTTTTCCTGACCTTGGTGGGGAAATATGTCGAACTCCTAACCTAGTTAGAAGGAATTGCAGGCAGAGAGGAGGCACAGATTTATGGAAGATATCGGGGAACACTCCCCAAAATATGGTTAGATTATCTAGTGTCATTTTATCTGTTGTGCATTCCCTACAGTCCTGAGCATTGTAGAGCGATCAAGCCAAGATCATTCCATGGATGGAAAGGTGACACTGAATGGAGACTGAAGATATCAGTGAGGAAGTCAGCAAAGACATCACAATTCAACAGAGACATTTCATTCCTTCCAATTTCCACCATGCACTAGCCCATTCAAAGAACTTATTAGAATTTCAAATGAAAAGCTGAATAATATGAGCATTGTAAATCAGCTACAAACAGCCTTTAAAACTGTGTCAGGAGAAAATATACATGTAATTTTCTTTTTTATATTGCATTTTTTCACCCCCAAAGGTTTGTTTGCCGAGAACCAGTACCTGTTTGTTTTTTAAAAAGTGAATCTGAATGACTTTGAGAAGAGTGAAGGGGCCCTATTGGCAACATTCTTTCACTTGGACTGTCAGGAACCTGTCAATCCTGTGGGTTTAGGATATGACCTTATGTCAGATGACATTTTCCTACCTGCAATCCCTGTGTACTAGGATTTCAGCCAGCATCATTTCAATGCTGTCCAGACTTCATGAGAGAGAGAATGGGGGCTGGGGTGTGAAGGGAAGGTTGGGGAATCCAGCCTGCCTTCATCTAAACATTACCTGAAAGAAAGGACAGAGTTGAAACAGGAACCCTCAGTGTTATTTGCCTGAATAGTGGGTTGAATTGTGTTGCAGGAATGAGATAGATACTTGCAGCTGACTGAAAACCTACTGAAAAAATTCAGAGAGCCTGATTCCCCTCAACCAGATCATGGAATTAGGAAAGAGATAACTGCACCTGAGAAATCAGAAGTCCCATCAGCTTTGGGGAACAATGGCTTCCCAGAGCTCTCTTCTCCGACCTTGGACAGAGATGAAACAGGAAACGCCTTATAGAAGAAATAGATGGCACCGTCACTCTCAGTACTCGTAATGTTCTCCTCCTTGCTGGTGTCAGCAGTGATCACTGTACATGCCCGCAGTGGCCCCAAGAGTCTACCAAATAATTCTACATTTGGCTTTAGTAGTCCCCTTAGAAGAACTCCTAGAAATAAAATAATGAATTTCTCAATTTGACAAATTTCTGAAGGAATAACAAGAACTGGTCATCTTGCTATTACTGTGACATTTCCTGTGAAGAATCATCAAGCTCTCTACCAAGACTGCTTACATTTCAGAGGACTGTTGATGAGGAGCAAACCACACCACCTTTATCCACAAACAACCCCGATAACATTTTTGATATAGGACATCTGACTTGTCCAAAATCTTGGCTGTTTGCTCTAGATCCTATTGAGTGAGATGGAATCACAGAGAGTCACAGGATATCTAGAAATAACGCAAGCCAGATAAGGTGAAAGCAGAGATTATTTTAGCTTTCCTTACTCACCAGTATGTGGGCATCTCCCCCACAGGTAGATACTGTAGTATATAAAGGAATGTAGTATATAGGAAGCAGTGTGGCCTAGTGGATAGAACATGGGCCTGGGAGTCCAAAGGACCTGAGTTCTAATCCCAGCTGTCTCTTGTCTGCTGTGTGACTTTGGGCAAGTCATTTGACTTCCCTCTGTCTCAGTTACCTCATCTGTAAAAGGGGGGGATTAAGAATAATAATAATAATAATGTTGGTATTTGTTAAGCGCTTACTATGTGCCGAGCACTGTTCTAAGCGCTGGGGTAGACATAGGGGAATCAGGTTGTCCCACTTGGGGCTCACAGTCTTAATCCCCATTTTACAGATGAGGGAACTGAGGCACAGAGAAGTTAAGTGACTTGCCCACAGTCACACAGCCGACAAGTGGCAGAGCTGGGATTCGAACTCATGAGCCCTGACTCCAAAGCCCGTGCTCTTTCCACTGAGCCACGCTGCTTCTCTAATGTGAGCCCCATGTGGGATGTGGACTCTATCCAACCTGATTAGCTTGTATTTACCCCAGCGCTTAGTACAGTGCATAGCACATAGTAAATGCTTAAGAAATACCATAAAAAGGAGCTTTAAGAAACTTGGGCCTGTATATTACCCACTTTATGGATAAGGATCCTTAAATCAGCTGCTGTCGAAAATGTAGTTTGTACATTCATAATTTCACGGGGACATCTTTTTACTCTTCTGAAGGCCCAGCTTGATAAATGGCAACCTCAAAGTAAAGAGTTGGAAAGGTAGATTTCACCCCAGAATTCTCTTCTCCTAGTTCACATCTGCGCTGGAATCTTCTTGACTGTGGCTGTTGAAGGGTCAAGTACAAAAGTCAAACAGCACTCGTTCCTCAAAAACCTCAATAAGCATCGACCATTCTGCCCTATGACTAAAAAACACCCTCTACACAAAAAACTCTGCTCCTTTTAAATCAATCATATTGAGTGTTTACTGTGCACAGGGGACCATACTAAGCACTTGGGAGAGTACAACACAACAGACATATTTTCTGCCCATAATGAGCTTCTTGCCTCTCATTCTCTGTCTCCTCAACTTGCTGTCCACAAACTGGCCAAATGTCTTGCCCTATACGTAAACCATCTCTCTTTCTTAATCTCATTCCCGGACAATATCATCTGCTATTCCAAACAATTTCAGTCTCCTTCCTTGAAAGCTATTTCCAAAAGGGTGGAAACATAGAACAAGAGCCTGATCTCAGAAAACGCAGAGATGTACTTACAAAACACAGAAACAACTATTCTGGTTGAAAATAACCCAGCTCTATAGGTAAAGCAGCTCATTTGCCTACTTAATGAAGCTAGTCCATAAGACTAGGTCAGCTGCTTAAGGTAGCATTTACAGTTTGGTATGATAACTGCTTGCAATCTGATGACTGGGCTCTAGTCTGAAGGAAGAAACTTGGATTTAAGGATATTTCTACCTATGGTTGGTAAAATCAATTAAAACAGGAAAGAGATGGAAAAAGCTGGTTTAATTTTCAATAAGTCAAAAATGTCAAGCAGGTAAAAGGGAGCAAAAGTTGTACTAAAATACAGTATCAACTTCAGATGACATATGGTCTTTCTAACATCACTAGAGGTCAAATGACCCCTCAAATTTACTCTGGTGAATGAGAAGAACTGCACTGTACCGTGGTTTCAGAAACTGCTCTGTATTTATCATCACATTTTAGAAGATGGTTTTGTTTCTGTATTAACCTTTTGGCTTCTCTATAAAATCAGTATGAACTACACTGGATTATTCTTTTGTGACATCGGGTTTAAATAATCTGTTACTGACACACTTTCTTCTGCAATTTGTCACTCTTCCCAAAACAACCTGCCATCACTTTCTCAAACAAACATTTCCTTTATTACAACCATTTACCATATGTAGCTACCCTAAAACAGCCAAAGTTGATTTGAACAGTAAAGAAGAATATAGGATGAATGTCGCTACTGCTTAAAAGTACACTTTAGCCCACTCAGTTCTGCTCTTGCTCATTATTCTTGAGTTACAAGGCCCAAACTCAGAAAGAATTCCAAATATGAGGTACCCTTATTGTAGTTGTTCTTTAACTACAGGCATGAAAAATGCAATAATGACAAGAATTAAAACTGATCTCATATTAAAAAAAATAAAATTGGAATAACTGGCTTTATCTACCAGAAGTAACCCTCAGTCAGAATATTGCCACCATAGATTTTCAGTACAGCTTACTCAACAGAACATTCATTAAAATGTACAAGCTTTTCCCTAGGCCTTCTCCTGATTCATATCCCAAGGATTTCCTCTGGCTCTGTACTGACTCACTTTTTATTGGCTAGGACAGAGAGGCAAAGGAAAATCTTCTTCTACTGAAGTAAATCCCAACTCTGCCACCTGTCTGCTGTGTGACTTTGGGTAAGCCACTTCAATTCTCTGTGCCTCAGTTAGCTCATCTGTAAAATGGGGATGAAGACTGTGAGCCCCATGTGGGACAAGAACTGTGTCTAATCTGATTTGCTTGTATCCACACCAGCACTTAGGACAGAGCCTGGTAGATATTAAGTGCTTAACAAATGCCATAATTATTATTTGAGGACTAGGTTTGGTGGTGACAGGTGCCACAGGAGACACTACAAAACTCTAGCTGCTGATCTGGTCAGTGCTTTTCCTTTATAGTTTCTCCCTCTTTATGTTCATCCACTGATTTCTCTTTTTCCCTCTCTCTTTTTTATGGTATTTGTTGAATGGTTACTATGTATTAAGTACTGTTCTAAGTGTTGGGGTAGAGTGGGGTAGGGTGTTGGGGTAGTGTTGGGGTTAATCAGGCCTGATACAGTCCCTGTCCACATAGGACTCAGAGTCTAAGCAGGAGGGAGAACAGGTATTTAATACCCATTTTTCAGTTGAGGAAACTGAGGCACAGAGAAGGTAAATGACTTGTCCAAGCTCACAAAGCAGACAAATGGGGAAGCCAGGATGAGAAGACAGGTCATCTGGCTCCCAAGCCCTTGCTTTATTCTCTAGGCCATGATGCTTTCCAGCTTCTCTCTTCAGCACCAAGCCTTCTTCCTGTTCTCCCCCGGTCCCACCTTTCACCCCAATTCCCTGATTCACCCAGAGTTTCAGGACTTGAACAGAAACATTTACTGTAACCTCTGCTTCCTGATTCATGGGCCCTCACATAAATAACTCAGAGCCATAAAATGATAGCCCAACCATTCTGGGATGAGAAAGTGGGGGGCAGATGTCAACGTGAGTCTAACAGGAGGAGGGGACTCTATAATGAGGGCCAGTGGAGAGGCACTGCCTGTTGGCAAATGCAAACATTCTCAACAAGCTAAAGAAAACAGCTCTCGGTTATTCTGGGAAATGATCTTTCTTACATTTGGCCACAAAAGAGACCGCCTTCTTTGCTCATTCAGGGGCCATGCCACTTATTTATTAAAATATCCTCAGTATCTTAAGAAAAAATATTAATACATTAAAATAAATAACACTTCAAAGGCAGAAATGAACATATAAGCAGATGCAGTGCAGGTTCATTCCAGCTTCTTTTATTTTTTTCTAAGTGCCTTTCCTTAATAAAAACCATCAAATATCATTGGGAATTATTACTAATTTTTTTAACAGCACTGAAGAATTAAAGGGAGAGAAAGAGAGAGTATGAGAGTGAGCAAGTGAGAGAGAGGGAGAGAGAGAAAGAGAGAAAGAGAGGTTAAGCTCAAAGGCAGAGAGAGCGAAATGGACCAGATTATACAAAATTAAAAAGCAAATACGAGCAGACAATTTGTGCCGAGTGATTGCAAGCAATTACAGTCCGGCTTTTCTGGAGGGAAGATGGGGGGGAGGGGGTTATTTCAGCTTAAAAGGAGACTTTATTCATTCCTGATCAGCTTCTCCTACTATTCTCTCCTTTATTCTTGGATATCAATTTAAAAAAAAAAATCAGCCTTCAGATGTTACATGTCTAACCCTGCGAATCCCACCCCTGGGCAGAGAGGGAGGATTTAAGCTTCCAATCCGCTCTTTCTATAGCCCTGAAAAACCAATTTGCTCATGAAGAATAAAAAAAAAAAGAGGGGGGGAAAAAAGGGAAAAAAACCACAACAAGGGCATGTGTTTCTCTTGGAGGAGAGCTTCAATTTTACTGTAATTGTCTGAAGAAGGGGCCGCTTTGATCTGCAGAATTATTATTATGCTTCAAATGTCTGTCTGCTAATGTCACAGCTGCTCTTTGGGTTGGTCACACCAATGGTGCTTGGGGGCTAAGTTGGAACTCAACCTTGCTCTCGTTTCCTCTCTCCCTACTGTTTTTCCTTTGTCCAGAAAGAAAACTATCATTTTCTAGGCTCCTTCCAAAGCAATCGAAAGTGCTCCTTCATTGGTTTCCTTCAAGATTTCTAGAACAAGGGGCCCAAGGACTTCTAGATTTAATGGGCAGAAGATTACTGCTGGGGTTGGGGCTGTATGTCAATGATGAGAGAGGGAGAAAGAGAAAGGAATAGAAGCGATGTGGAGGAAAGAAGGAAAAAGGAGGAAAAAGTGAGAGAAAGATAAAAAGAGGAATTAAAATGGTGAAGTTGGGATTGTGCACTCTTGGTTTGATCTTGTACTCTCCCAAGAAATTGGTGTTCTGCACATAGTAAGAGCTCAATAAATGATTGATTGATTAGCTTCTTCCTCACAGAGGAATAGGTACTGGGAAGCTATTTGTGAAAAACACAAGGAATTATTCATCACATTTCCCTGATTTCAATTCTCTGAGTTAATAAATAGTTATGGCCCTTCTCTCCATATTTTACTGCTCAAAAGCAAAGAGTAACCCGAGAAACTGAATTTAACAAAAAGAGACAAAGCAGGTGTCCCTAAACATTGCAATTTGGACCCAAAGACGAAAAAAATGGCTTGCACCAAAACAGTAAATACAACTGAACCACCTCACACTTTTCATCATCACCTTCACACTCCCCCTCCCCATCCTCCAGCCCTTGCCATCTCCTGCATTCCTTAATGTGTTCAGGCCCCCTCTGAAATGGAACCCCAAGAAGGTGACTTACCTCACATATCCTCCAACACTGAGCCTAATGATGTGACAAAAGCAAAAGATCAGGTAGATCAAGTTGCTTTCTGTCAGGATCCTGTGGCCAAATGGAACCCCGCCCCAAACCTCACTGAGATCATTTTCAGCTGGGGTTCAATAAAAAACAGGGCCCAGCTGAGGGCCATAAACTGGAGTAGAATTTGGAGAAGGGCAAACCTGGGTGATATCTAGAAAGGCCTGCTGAGGAAGCAGGAATTTATTCATTTATATTGATATCTCTCTCCACCTCTAGACTGTAAGCTTTTTGCAGTCAGGGAATGTGTCCATTTATCCTTATATTATACTCTCCCAAGAACTTAGTACAGTGCTCAGCACAGAGTAAGTGATAAATAAATACAAATGAATGAATGGTCCCTGCTAACTGGATCCTGTAAAGGTGAAAACTTTAATCTAAGGAGCTGCAACCTGGGGGAAGATGTGGCATTTAAATCAGATGTACAGGGTCTCAGGTTAGTGGAGTGGCACCAAGCACCTGCCAAAATGGGGTATCACTTCTGCGCACTCCAACCACAGAATCCAGGTCTTCTGATTCCTGGTTCCATCCTCTTTTCACTAGGCTATGTTGTTTCCTTTCCTCGGTCACCACCTTTTCCTCTTCCTTCTTCTCTCACAAACAACTCCTGTCTTTCCTACTGGGTCCTCTACCCCGATCCAGAATCCTCCCTATCTCCCAGAAGACACTGTGCTTCAAGATTGCCACACAAACCATTTGGTAATCATGGGGGCAAATCACTGAGGTGACAATGGAGGCAGGAATTATGAAGAGTTCCTGGAGATGTTCTGGATGTAATTAATCTTCCCCTTTATCAGAGGTGCTGGAAGCTCAGTCCACAGTAATTGATGTAGGGACACACGGTATGAGCACCACTTTGCCCAGGGGAACTACACAACAACGACATGTTGCATTCATGCATAAGAAATCCCAACCTCATTGAACCAGTGGTTCATTCTACCCAGTGTTCTATCTCCAACAGAGGCAACAAGAGGTTTGGAGGACCAGTGATTTTTATTAATATCATTATTAATAAATAGAAAATATTTATTGTATTATTAAGTATTGTATTGTATTATTAAGTATATTGTATTAAGTATTGATTATGTGTTCAAACACTGTTCTAAGCTCTCTGGGATAGAAACAAGTTAGGTTGGACATAGTCCAATGTGTCCCACATGGGTCTCACAGTCTAAATAGGAGGAAGTAGGATTTATTCCCCTTTTTACAGCTGCAGAAACTGCGGCACAGAAAAGTTAAGTTTCTTGGCCAAGGTCACACAGCAAGCAATGAGCAGAAACAGGATTAGAATCCAGATCCTCTGCCTCCCAGGCTTGTCCTCTTTCCACTATGCCATGCTGTTTCTCAGTGTGATGCTTGCTCTTTCTCATCCCCAACATAAGAATAATGTCATTCATTATTCAATGTCATTCATTATTCAAAAGCTGTGGGGGCAAAACTGGATCAAGAAGAGTTCAGGACCAGACCTGCAAGACCTCAAACTCATTTAAGTTTTAGTTTGGCTCCTGCAGCCTGTGCCTTGAAGGTCTGGACCTGAACCCTTTGGGTACCTGTTTGCCTGCCCACCCCACCCCCCCACCCCAAGAGTTTACCTTGCAGGTAAAGCCCTGAACCCTTTTGGTTCCAGTTTGGCCTCCGCAGACTTTGCTTTGCACGTTTGGCCCCTAACCCTTTTTGTTCAGATTTAGGCACTTTTCTATTTAGAAAAAGATGAAGAAACTTTCTATCCCTAATTTTATCTTCCTGTTTAATGGGAAGGTCTGTGGAGGCACAATCTCATGCATCATCAGCAACAAAAAATAAAAGAATGCCAACTGGCTGGCAGAAATGACTTTGGCATACAAGCACCAAGTAGTGAAATCAGAACCTGCCAGTCAGAGCAAATCAGAACTAAATACCGTAAAAGCTCAGTGAGGAAAAAGAGTAAGTCTCCAAGGGCAGGCAGCCATTAAAAACAAATTATAAAAATTAGGAATGAACCTACTTCTGGCATGGGAATGACAAATCCCATCTTTGTTTGCAGTCTTAAAAAATACTTTCACTATAACAACACAAGCATCCTTCTATCTCCTTATCCCCCCAGGCACACGGCAAAGTGGTAGGTAAGGGTCTTGATAGTGAATGCGGCTGTCCCTTACTTGGCCTTCATTCATGGTGGACTTTCGAGGTGGATCAGATACCTCATCACCATAGACACATCTGAGGTGGGAACAGAGAGAAAAGTAGCAGGAGAAGAGGAAAAAGAGGAGTGGGGACAGAGGAAAAATAGGGAAGAGAGAAACAAGGACAAAGAAGAATAGAAAAAGATGGGGGAAAAAGGAATAAAGGAGAAGAAAAGGAACGAGGGGGAAAAGGGGGAAATCGGCAAGGGGCAGTACTCCCCTATCTCCTCCATTGCCATCTGCATCTCCTTTACTGCCTTGTCCAGGCCCTGGGGCTGGGGGGCTTGCTCCAGGTTGAGACAGTTTCTCCAGGGACAATACTGTTATTTCTGCCCAGAATTTGGCGGTGTCAGTGGCGGGAGTGGGCCAGGGTGAACTTGGCCTTATTTGAACTTGGTCCTGGGAGAACTGGCACATAATCTGGACTGTGCTCAATGTGGAAAAGCCCAAAGGGCCGATGAACCTCGGCTCAGTTGGTAATGACGGACAGGGGACCCTGCTACACGAAAGTTGGGCCTGTAGACCTGATGCCCCAGAAGGTCTCAGCTGCCTGAGCCTGAGTCCTGGGCGCATAGGCCTGGAATTTAGAGTAGCCACCAATGATACATTGCTTGCTGGATCTGGAACTTGGGCAGTCATAGTCCTTTTTTCTGGCATTTGTTAAGTGTTCACTATGGACCAGGTTCTGAACTAAGCACTGGGGTAGATACAAGTTAATCAGATTGGATGCAGTCCATGTCCCATGTGGGGTTCACAGTCAATCCCCATTTTTACAGATGAGATAATTGAGGTACGGAGAAATGAAGTGACTTGCGCAAGACCACACAGCAAAGTGGCAGAGCCGGAATTAGAACCCAAGTCCTTCTGACTCCTGGGTCTGTGCTCTCTCCTGCTCTCCCAAATATCCACCTTGCCCACCTGGAGGAAAACCTTGATAGTATAATAGGAGGCAGGGCAGAATCTAGGAGTGATTCCACTGTAACCTCTGCTGGGGCAGTAACAGTGTTAATGTCCAATGCAGCACGTCTCTGTCATTACCACCCACTTGGACTTTTGGGGCCAGTCACTACTAGCAGGCACCAAGCCCAAACACGACTGTGGCCCAGTTCGAAACAACCTAGCTCAAGCAATGTTTCCAGAAGGTGCAAACAAATGGGAGTTCTGCTTTAGCACCGGAAAATCTTGAGAACCAACCTTCCAGCAGCACCTTATTTCCAATTAATCATGGAAAGCTTCGGGTACATGAAGGGATTTGAAGGGGTTTTTGAAGGACGAAAGGGAGGTGTGCGGTCAACAGAATTAAGAAGGACAACCCTAGCCCAAACAGGGAGAAGATGTTCAAAGTGGGAAAATCAGACCAAGGTGGGTAGTAAGCAGGTCTGCTTGAGTGAAGTAGGAGTGATAGGGTCTTATGAAATCTATGTGAGATGACTGATAAGAGCTTGCCCTTGGTGCAAAGAGTGATTGGGAATTCACCTCAATTTGAAGGGAGGAGAGGTGGTTGAAGTAGTAGGTGAATGATGACTTGGATAGCAGCATTTCTTCAACGGCCAGTGGTGGGTGATGACCAGCCAACCTGCTGAGAGCATCGTTGAGAGGGGAGAATGAAGGTAGAGCTGAAAGATTATCACAAATTTGTAATAGCGAAAGTCATGGAAGCTGATCTTCCCCCAGTGCTATTTGGTGGCAAGGCTCACATTTCTTTGATTCTTACCAGGCACTAAGGGAACTTTAATGTTATAAGAATTGGTAATACAAAGTATATCAGACACTCATTCCATTTTAAGAATTTGAAGTGTCACTCATTTCCTGCTACAGATTTGCTTTTGCAGATGTTTCATATATGTCATCCCCAGAAAGCCTTAGGTTTTGGGGGTGATTTAATGAGTGGATAAGTAATATGAGCCTATGTTCTTGAAATTAGAACCAAGTTCTTTTGCTGCTCTGAGGAATTTGATCTCCAGAAATCCCTCCTTCTCCCTGTTGTCAATCATCTCCTCTTGGATGCCCAGGAAGGGCAAAAAATGGCCTGTGTTTGATGTTGCAGAGTGTCCAGTTACTTCTCAGTAAATGCTCTTTATTAATGACTGAAATACTGTTGATTAGTAACCAATTGTTGAAGATAATTTTAATAATTCCAAGCAAATAGATAATGTCTTTGAGGCCATCTCCTATGCCCCTCCAAATTATAGTTCTAAATGAGTTTACAGAATCTTGTTATGACAGGTACAATCTCAAATGCATCCACTTATTAAGGCAGTTGGATGTAGTGAAAATCTGCTTTCAATAGATACACTCTCAACGTGTCACACAGGAAATTAAATGGGAACAGAACATTAACAAGGAAGTAGTATGCCTAATTCTCCACACAGGGTCCTGACAAACAGAATGTTGATTTATTTCTTGTCTATGACCTGCATCCTGTGGGATCCAGCTTATTCCCTGGAATACAATCCTTTTCCTTCTCTTTTGATGAGTGCTTGGAGGTTGAGGAAATGTATTCTACTTCCACTCAAGCCAAAGCAAGTGGCATGAGAATTGCCGGGCATGATAGGCGCTGAGATTTAAATTAAGTTTCCTGAGGATGAATATCACCACTGTATTATCACTCTGCTTTTCCACAATGCTAATTGACAAATGCAACATGGTTGCAGCTATTATGTGGTATGTCCAAAATGATGCTCTCATATCTCCGTCCACCTCCTAAAAAGGCTCTCACATATTCTACTGTTTTTGGAAGCAGCCTTTACTACAGAGAATGCAGCCTGCCATTTTTCATTCCTCAGCCATCACAAACACCAATGAGATTCACAAAGCTATGGAACTCTTCTACTACACACCCCCTGAAGGTGTCAATTAGGCATCCACCTAAGATGAAGAAGGAGCGTGGCTCCGTGGAAAGAGCCCGGGCTTTCGGAGTCAGAGGTCATGAGTTCGAATCCCAGCTCTGCCACTTGTCAGCTGAGTGACTGTTGGCATATCACTTCACTTCTCTGTGCCTCAGTTCCCTCATCTGTAAAAGGGGGATGAAGACTATGAGCCCCACGTGGGACAACCTGATTCCCCTCTGTCTACCCCAGCGCTTAGAACAGTGCTCTGCACATAGTAAGCGCTTAACAAATACCAACATTATTATCCACCAAATTATTAGGACAACATGTACTGTTTCTCAAATCTCCTGTGGTTTGAGCAAGAATAATAATTGTGGCATTTGTTAAGCGCTTACTATGTGTCAAGTACTGGACTAAGCACTGGGGAAGAAACAAGATAATCAGGTCCCACCTGGGGCTTATAGTCTAAAAGGGAGTAGTATATATTTACATGACTAAATGAAATTGGGAATTATGAAAATGAATGTTGATTTTGCCCCAAACAGAAACATCCACTCTCTGCTTACCAAGATAAACATGAGAATTACTTTTTGTAGCATACAAACCACAATATTATTAATAATAATAACAATATAATAAAATTACTAATGAATGGTGGTATTTACTAAGCATTTATTATGCCCAAGCACTGCACTAAACACTGGGATAGATACATTAAGATTACCAGGTTGGATACAGTCCCTTCCCTACAAGGGGCTCCAGAGGAACAGAATCAACTTGACGATGTTTCATATTAAAGAGGTAAACTGGATTTAAAATGATCATTTAGAGAATTCTTGGCAAGATAATATAAACTATCATTACAAACTGCCACTGTACTGGAAGACTGATGGATCATTAATGAACTCTCATCTGGAAGGATTCCAGAAGTGACCCTGAGAATTCTAGAACAGGTAGTTTCATTTCTACATCTCAAAATTAGTAGAAACTATAATTAATTTTTGAATCAGGGCACAATGAGATTACTAATTTGTTGGAGGAAGGGCAACAAAATTTCTCTAGGTGGAAACCATATCTCATGACTCCGTTGAAGTTCTTTGAGAGGGTAAGCATGTGAATAGAGTCGACATACATTTAATTTTTCCAAAGGCCAATGACAAGGTTCCAAATCAAATGTTCTTGTTTTAAATCACGTTATCACAGGTTTGGAGAAAATATTCTGACTTGGATAGAAAACTGGCTAAAAGACAGGAATCGAAGAGTAAGGATAAGTGGCCTATTTTCAAGATCAATTAATCATTAATTTAGAATCAATTCTGTATGCAGAGCACTGAACTAAGCACTTGGAGAATACAATATAATTAGCAAACATGATCCCTGACTTCAAGGAGCTTACCATCCATTAGCAAATATTTTGAGATGCCAGGTGGAAGATTCCACGCTCTTTTTTTCCAGAGCTGCCCTGTCACATTTACTTCTCAAGGAATTTTGACGGCCTTTAGAAGTAGCTCTTTTACTTAATCACTAGGCCAATGGGTGGCAGGAACCAAAAGGGTATACAGCAAAATGAAAGGAATCATTTTGTCTCTGCATAAAACCACTGACTAATCACACTTGGAATAGTGTGTACAGTTCTTAGTTGTCCCAGTTTTAGAGAGCTCAAATTCGTAACCTGAGATCTTTCTAAATGAATTATCCTTCACTATGAGTATAATTGTTTTTAATAATAATAATAATGTTGGTATTTGTTAAGCCCTTACTATGTGCCAAGCACTGTTCTAAGCACTGGGGTAGATACAGGGAAATCAGGTTGTCCCACTTGAGGCTCACAGTCTTAATCCCCATTTTACAGATGAGGTAACTGAGACACTGAGAAGTTAAGTAACTTGCCCAAAGACACACAGCTGACAGGTGGCGGAGCCGGAATTGGAACCTATGACCCCTGACTCCTAAACCCATGCTTGCTACATGCTGTACTCTCCCAAGACTGTTCTGCACAAAGTAAGCACTCAATAAATACCACTGATTGATTTTTTACATGTAGTGACAACTCTTTAAATCCCTAACATTCCTAGGACATCTTTCCTTGGAAATCTTGAGAAACAGCATGGCTGAATGAGAAGCAGTGTGGTCCAATGGAGCAAGCATAGGCCTGGGAGTCAGAAGACCTGAGTTCTATTCCTGGCTCCACCACTTGTCTGCTGTGTGACCTTAGGCAAGTCATTTAACTTCTCTGCGCATCAGTTACTTCACTTGTAAAATGGGGATTAAGACTGTTAGCCCCATTTGGGACAGGGCCTGTGTCCAGCCTGATTACCTTGTATCTACCCCAACACTTAGTACAGTGTCTGGCACATAGTAAGGGCAGCGCAAATACTATTTAAAAAAAAATACCTTCAAATCCCCAAGCACGAGTGGGTGGGGTTCATTTTATTGGTTTGGAAAGGGTTAATCCTCTTTAGTACCTCTAAAGCACAAGCAGGTTACTCCTTCCCACCCATTAGGTAGGATTACATGCTCATCATTTAATGGTATTTATTGAGCACTTAATGAGTACAGAGCACTGTACCAGTGCTTGGGAGAGTACTATGGAGTTGATTAATATGCAGTGAATATAAAACTACCAGTTGCTATTTGGGGAAAAAGGGACTTATAGAAAATCAGAGTCCTAAACCCCGCCAAGGGTCAGAGGTAGAACTAGGAAGAGAATTCTAGTCTTTCAGGGAAACACTGTGCTGTTATCACCTGGCCTACTGCCTTATCCACTTAGCCACAGGGCCTCTAAGGACTCATTAGTTTTATTTTTTAAAGTTGAATTAAAATGTCCTCTCTCCAGACTAAGTCTTCTTGCCTTCAAATTTCTAAAGAAGCTTTAAAAAAATTCAGTATTTGAAATGTTTTTAAGCATTTATTTCAAACGCCACTCTCTTTGAACCATTTGTTCAGAACTTTCAATCCATTTTATCAGTGTTTTTTTGTAGCTTAGTCTCATTTCTAAAAGGTTTTTTTTTTTTATTTCTTCTCTATTAACAGCCACCACCTACTTACTGTTTGGATGGGTTTTACTTTCTTTTCTTTGCTTTCATCTAGTGAAATGGGTGAGAAAAACCTTAGGTAATGAACCTTGTTTCCAGTTTTTCCCCTAATGCCCCCTATTTTTATCTCCAAATGCAACTGCTAAGAATGTGAGAAAGTGATGGAAAAATACCAGTGCGCTGACAACTCTGAGAGCATTTCACAGCATATCTACCGTCAGGGGAAGGCACTAGTTCAAAATCACCTGGAGTTGAAGCTGCTCTCCCAGCCTTCTTGCATATTTTGCAAGTAGATATTTCCCTGCATCATTTTAAAAGTCTCAGTGATCAATGTCACTACAGTGTCAAGGTGGGTTTCCCATCCATGACAGAGAGACAAAGGTGAGGTTTTTCCCTAGGAGACACAGCTTGAATCAAGCAATGGACATTATTGGGCATTTGCTATGTAGAGAACACCTTGCTAAGACTTTGGGAGAGTACAAAACAATAAAATTAGCAGACATGTTCCTTGCCTACAATTGGCTTACAGTCTAAAAGGGGAGACAGACATTTATATAAATAAGCAATTCATCATGTATAATTTAGAGAGGTAGAAGCTTCTAAATGGTGACCTGAAAAGGAATGCATATAAATAGGGAGGGGAGAATGATTGCCCTTAAAACATAATGCAGTACAGTCCCAAACTGAGTGTTATAGCAGCTGACTGGATACAGACCGAGCTAGCATGAGGCAATCAGAGGAAAATTCCTGTCCTCCCTTCCTCTTAGGAGGGGGACATGGGACAGGGACTGGGTCTGATTTGATTAACCTGTGTCACTCCCAGTGCTTAGCACACTGTTTTGCACATAGTAAGCATTTAACAGAGTTAAAAATATGCAAACTAAAAGCAGAGGTTTCAGAGAGAGACATCAGAGGCAGTTTCAAAATGTATAGCAGGCCCTGCAAGTGCCAAACATCAACCAATCCATAGCACTTATTGAATACCTACTGTGTGTAGAGTACTATAATAATAATAATAATGATGATGACATTTGTTAAATGCTTACTATGTACAAAGCACTGTTCTAAGCACTGAGTATTAAGTGCCTAGGAGAGTGCTGCAGAAGACAAAGACATAATCCCTGTCCACCGGGAGATTACAAACTACTGGGGAGAGGCGGACATAAGACAATTGAAAAAAAGAAGAAGAAATACTTAAATAGCAGGATATAGAAAACGTTATGTACAAAAGTGAAATGAAAAGTAGGGAGTGTAAAAGTGCCAAGGCCACGCACAAGTCCTGAGATGATAGCAGGGAGAAACAGCGTAGCCTAGTGGAAAGATCACTGGGCTGACAGCCAGAGGACCCGGATTCTAATCCTGCCTTGGCTACATGTCTGCTGCCTCAGTTACCTCATCTGTAAAATAGGAATTAAATCCTACTCTCTTCTAGTTAGACTTGAGCCCTATGTGGAATGGGGACTGTTTCCAGCTTGATTAACTTGTACCTATCCCAGTGTTTAGTACAGCACGTGGTAAGTAATTAACCAGTACCATTATGGCAGTACCATTAATGATAAAATTAATTGGAGGAGGTGGGTTTTTAAGATGGTGAGAGCTGTGGGATGAGATATTTGAAAAGGAAGAGCCTGGGCAGAATTTACATGAAGAGATAGGAACAAGTCACAGTGAAAAATTAGTTTGGGAGCTTTGGGAGTGCAAGCTGGAGTATTAGTACAAGAAAGTTGATTAGTCAGAAGCAAAGTGAAGATGAAGTGCCTTAAAGCCTCTGTCTGGGAGTTCATGCTTAGTGTGGCGAGGAAATTAGACTGTAAGCCCGTCAGTGGGCAGGGACTGTCTCTATCTGTTGCCAAATTGCACATTCCAAGCACTTAAGTGCTCTGCACATAGTAAGCACTCAATAAATAGTATTGAAGGAATAAGTGAACATTTGACATATCTAAGGAGCAGGGAACTGTGCACAGAAGAAAGTCTTAGGTGATCCAAGCAGTAGTTTGAAGTATATACTCAAGCAGTGAGACCAGAGAGGAGGTTGAAATAGTCAAGTCAGTATATGAGGAGCAGCTAGACCAAGGTGGTGGCTGTTTGGATGGAAAGGGAAAGGTGTAATCGGGTAATGTGGTTAACTCATTTTGGGCAAGAAACATGTCTGCCAAATCTGTTGTACTGTACTCTCCCAAAGCACTTAGAATAGTGTTGTGCACACAGTAAGCGCTCCATAAATACATGCATCCAAGCAGTGACTTGCGAGACCCCAGACTCTGGCCACCATCTCAGGGTTGGAGATAGATTTGAGAGTCACCCACATAGAGGTGGCTGAAGCCATAGAGGTGGATGAGCTCCCAGGGGAGTAAATCAAATGTACATCGACAAGATAAAGGACAATTGTGACGTGCACAGTATGGCTGCTTGGTCATATGGCCTTTCAGCTATACCTGCAAGATAGGATTTGTCAGTAGTAGGAACTGCAAACACAAAGGGAAGTTACATCAACATGAACACACACACAAACACACATGGCAGAGGAAGAGCAAGAAGGATAACAAGATGCTGGGGTTGGCTAAACACAGAATTTTTGAAAAGTTACAAAAGCTACAAAAAGGTGGAAATTAGATCAGCCCACTAACGAAGAGAATGAAGCATGTTAAAGAAAAGGGTAGAAAATGATGGCTGGAAAAGAGATGCAGCAAGAATGCAGCATAAAAAGTAACTAAATAATTCTGACAATTGAGGATATTGCACTCCCTGGACAACAAAAATGAAAAGTTGGTAACAGATGATAGGAAAATGCAGTGGCTTTTGAGCACTTTTCTCTTCCATCATTATTAGAAGATTGAAACTGAAACTTGGAAAAATCAAGCGAGAAAAGGAGAAGAAATGGTTAAAGAGTATCTAGTAAACTTGGTATCATTAAATCAGCTGGGTCTGATGACAGCAATTTAGGATACTAAAGGAATTGGAAGATATTATTGTTGAGCCACTAGGAATTACTCATGAAAACTCCCATTTAGGAAACCCCAAATGTTGTGCCTACCTTACAAAGGGGGAAAAGGAAAACCGAAACAATTCATGCTGGTCAATTTAATATTGATATCCAGGAAGATATCGGGACACCTGATCAAACAATCAATTTACAACCTCCTAAAAGAGCAGAAGATACTAGGAAGCAACCAATATAGTTCTGTGAAGAGCAAATCATGCCAGACAAATTTAATTTCCTTCTCAGTTTCTGTTACGTACCCTATAGACAAGGGAGAAGCAGTAAATGTAATTTATCTAGACTTCTGTAAGCCTTTTGATTCCATCCCACATCCCATCCTCACTGACAAGCTGAGGAAGAATGGCCTTGAAGATACTGCGCTTAGGAGAGTACACAGTTGGCTTTAGGGTCTCACCTAAAAGCATCAGTGGCTCTCACAACTTAAGAGAACAATCAGAACGATGTTCCCTAGACAGCAGCCTGGGGCCAAAATATGTGCATTAAATTGGCGATGTTACTAAATTAGACACATTGGTAGTTAAGGGAAACCTACTAATTTCCTGCATACACATGAGGGATCGTGTACTCCTTGAGAGAAGGGGTCACATCTACAAATTCTATGGTATATGCTCAAATAGTATTTAGGGCACATAAATTCTATTGATTGATTGATGGATTGATTGGCAGGGCTCTCAAGGAGAGGATGTTGACTACTTCTATTTGTCCAATATAGAATGAGGAAGAGGAAATGGATTTAAATTAAAGCAAGAGGGATTGTGGAAGGGCATAGAGTAGATTGTCTCGATTATGAGGGTGATAAAATGTAAAAAGGGGCTATTAAAGGAGGTGGAAGAGTCTCAATGCCTGGAAATCATTATCAGTATTTACTGAGCATCTGCTGTGTGCAGAACACTCTCCTGAACACCTGGGAAAGGCAAAACACATAATCCCAGCCCCAAAGAAATTTACAGCCTTTTAAGAAGAGAGTAGACACCTAAATGCCTCTAATGGTTTAGTTACATTCTCTCCCAGAGGCAAGAGGAGGATGATCTTTTGAGTTCCCTCTCTGCTTTAAGATTCTAGGGTTGAAGGCACTAATCGTTTGCCCACCGCTGTAGATGCTGATATTCTAGATATTCTCCCCTGGCACCCTCACATCGTAGAGGGCTAAAACTAAGGACTAGAGATTCCTTTTCAGCAAGCAGGGAATGAGGGGGCACTTGATATTACCTCAGCCTTTTGTTTCCCTTTCTTCACAGTTCGGCACTTCCTGACATCTGGAGAGAAGCACATCACATAGAAAGTCAACTGACCCCAGCCCCTCCTTCCATTCCTTGTGTATTTATGGAGGCCCCTCCATTTGCCTAGGAGGGCCAAGAGAGCCCCTCCCTGGCTGTATACTTCCCTATCCCAACACTAATTAGTAATGCAATCCCACAAAGAGCAAAGCTGCCTGCCACCTCCCCTCACTCACAGTGATTTATGTTCAATTTGTACAAATGGAGAAAATGAGATTTCAAATTTCAATGCCATTTCTGCAATGAGGTGATTAAAAGAGAGAGAGGTATCGCCTTCTACTGTATAGAATATTGATCCCAGTGCTATTTTCCTTTGCAATAACCATTAGCTCAGTATTATTTGCAAACCTCTAATGTGAACCTGGAGATGTAATTTACATTTGTGCTTCACTTATTTGCTTTAACAAAACAACACAAAAGCTTTGGGTCTTTCAATCTATCCATATTGTCAATAAAATTAGCAGCTTGAAGAAAAAAAATTATATTCAAAACCATAACTTCCCATTAACTGCCACAAGACACAACACATGGTTCGGTAGAAGAAAGAATGTCATGGTTAAGCCTAGTCCAGCAGCTTTTTTGTTTTTCTTCCCGGGGTCTACAACTCAATACAGAACTTAAAAATAAAATTTCCACTCCTCCTATTTTTTTTGGCTTGGATGCTCAGGCATCGCAGCAAAAGTTTTGAGTCAGAGCCCTTTGAGGATGTCTCCGGAGGAGGAAGTGCTGACGGGACTGTTTGGCAGAGGCACAGAAGCCAAGTGCCGGCACACGCCTTCGCTCAGAGCACTGAACTTCAGCTACCACCACCGGGCGTGATTACTGGTTGAATCCCCTTAGTAAGCAGGCCAAGTGCAAACACACAGATGCACACAGATAGACATAGACACACATACACGTGCAGAGCCTGGACACCAACACTGAGAGCCTTCCAAAAAGAAAAGAAGCAAAAAAAAAAAATGGGGGTGAGTCGGGGGAGAAACAAAAGCAGAGAAGGAGGGTAATCAAGAAAGAAAAGAGCAGGGCTGTGCTAACACTATTCAAGTGGCAGTTTGTCAGCTTTGGACTCTTAACAAATAGGACAAGGCAGTTCCCTTTTCTCACTGCTTCTGTCTCTACAAACACATCAGCTGCCTACTACTGCCTAACAGAGTCTGGAAGACGAGAACAAGAAAAAGAGAGGAAGAAAAAAAAAGCTAATGACCCATAATTGCCATGATAGTGGAATAGGGGCCAGGCAGCTGTTTTACATTCCTGGTATGTATAGTATGCAAATATCTACAAAGGCCCGACACAGTTTCTCTATTGTGGATCCTGAGGGTAACCAAATTAGCCTTTGGCAGCCATGGTAATTGGGAGGTGCTGTTCCCATTAGGAGTCCTGCAAATTATGAAGAAAAATGGACCAAGGGCTTTGTCACAAATAATAATACCGAGAAGAAAAGAGCAGGCGGCCGTCTTTTCTTTTCTCCCCACCCCCCCGCCTTTTTTTATTTCTACATTGTGCTGTTAATACCTCGCCATTTAGTAATAAGAAAACAGTCTGCAATCCCCTGCTAGATTGAGCATAGATTTTGGGGGAAGAATGTCAAGTTTGCAAGAGTGCAAAATATGGGTTTGTGGTGATGCCTTACGCCTGCAAGCTCCACTCCCTGAGGGTCGCCCTGGAAGAGGAGCATCAGGTCAGGGAGTGCGACTTCCCATCTTGCGATGACCCGAATGCCTGGCAGGGTTGGTTTTAAGCAGAGTGAACTCTCTCCAGAAGGGCAAGGTCTTGTGTCTCGATATCTAAAAGCCTCTAGAGTTTCCATGGTCCAGAGAAGAGAAGATCATCCTTAGATCCGTCCTTCAACCCATGCCATTCTCACCCCTCAAAAACATCTCTAATGTCTGAGTACTGACATGGATCGACTATAATCCCTTAACAAGTCAGGTTCCTGCTCTCTCACCTCCATTCATGGGTATTAGGCCACAGATTCATGCAGAAGGCTTTGGAGCTTTAGCCCAAGGCCTTCCCTGGAGATGGTCTAATTCTATCCCCCCAAGAGCTTTGTGTGGCTGGCTACCAGATGGGCCATTAGGATATCAAATGACCCTATGATCAGATCAGGCCTTTGTGTGGTGCCATGGGTGAATCCAGGTAAAAGAACAGCTTCAGACTGGATGGACTTGGAATTTGCCCCAGATCCCTGCCCCAGATGCCATTGCCTGATGACCCTAGATAACTTGGATTCAGAGGATGGAGCAAATCACAGTTATGAGGATTAACTGCCGCCATATTGACTTCTCATGTGGCATTTCATAAAAAAAATTAGGACCAAAGCCTCTGGGCTTTTGTTGATTTCACAGGGAAGACTATTCTCAAATTGAGGGCCTATCAAAAAAAAATCAGTTCTGGCAATATAATCTCCTTGGTGTCCTTTGGGTACAAAGATGACCCTACTAATGATGAAATTCTAATGTAATGGCATATGCAGGTATGGCTTATAAGACCGATTCATGACTGACAATCTCTTCTACTTTGAATGCAAATTTGGTCCCTTTCTACAGGGCTGAATTTGATGGCTGCATACCTTTGTCAGTTATATTTCTCCTTTTTTCTGTTGTGATTTTTCTCCAAGCAACTTTCTAAAACAGTTACCCATTTCCAATTGCTGGTGTCAAGTTGGTCTTTCTTCCTCTGTCTCACAACT
Organism: Ornithorhynchus anatinus; assembly: GCF_004115215.2. NCBI lineage: Eukaryota > Metazoa > Chordata > Mammalia > Monotremata > Ornithorhynchidae > Ornithorhynchus > Ornithorhynchus anatinus. The sequence continues at coordinate 39,090,356 of NC_041738.1, forward strand.
GTCCATTGCAAGGCCGGCCTTCTTGTTTCAGGTTTTGTTTCACTGTGCCTTTAAAAGGTATCTTGGACTCTCCCTATATGCAATTTCCCTATTTTTGTTCCCAAATAGTCCTACCACTGCCATCCCTTGTATCACAGGCAATGTGGTGTCTAGGATGCAATATCTATGACAACATTTACCTCCACATTACCAGTGGGGATAATGATAATTATGACATTTATTAAGTACTTAATATGGGCTGAGCAATAGGATAGACACAATGCTATATAATCAGACATAGTCCCTGTTCCACATGGGGCTCACAATCTATCTTATCACCATTTTGAACAGTTTATATGCACAGTATTGGAATGGGTAGCTACTACAATAAGAGTTTTCTTTACTGTGAGGTTTTGCCAGAATGCAACTCCCGCATTATAGATTTGGGTGTGCGTTGAAAAGAATTAAGGGGAAATAAGAAACTAAGAAAGACTTCCTATAGCAGAGGGCTGAATAATTATATAGTAAACTCAGGCAGTGTAGATAACCAATCTTGATAAGCAAGTGGATTCTTCAGCTTGTATTACCCTGTTGACTGACATGTCTTAATAATACAGACCCTAAAAGAAATAGTAGAATTTAAACCCTAAACCTTAGACAGTGGAATTTTAATCACCAGAAAATGTATCTGCATTCCAGTAGCTGCCTTTGATGTTGGAAATTCGGGTGATCTCGACTTCTCTATTAACCTTTATGGGTGGGTGGAAATTGCACTGGGATCCTCTAAAATCAAAGAAGTGGCAGGTTGCAAACCAATAGTCCTCCCATCTGAGGCTTTGACAAACACTGCTCAGACATTCAAGGAGCAGCTTTCAAGGAAAGCTGGATCTTCTCAAGGGGTTTCTTTGCTAATTAGCTGAGAATTTTTCCAAATGAGGTCAGGTGGTACAACCTGTGTTTGGCCTTTCCAGGAGACCTGCCAACACCCAGGCACAATTCCAGCTTGGGCATTTTGTAGAAAAGGGTGGCTGGAGGTACATCCATTCTTAGGCCAGGAGTTGCATTGCCAGGAGGGAAGGAGGGTTAATTGAGCCCAGTATATCCAAGTCAACACTTTTTCAGGTTTGTTTCTCATTTTAAAAGAAAGCCAGTGCTTTGGTAGCTGGAGACACTAATTCCCAATTTTTTCTCAAGGAACACTTTCAAGGGAAGTTTAAATTTGCCATCTTAGAAAACCCCACTACGATCAAATAAATTGTCCTGCTATTTCCTGGGGACCTTCAGCAATCTGTTCCATGGGTGTCTCTATTACCACCCCTCTTCATAAGTTTCCTAATGTCTTGTCTCATGCTGTTGGGTCGTTTCTGACCCATAGTGAGGCCATGGACACATCTCTCGCGGAACACCACACCTCCATCAGCAATCGTGCTGGTAGTTTATCCTAATACAACACCAAAATCATAACTGTCTAATAATGTTGGTATTTGTTAAGCGCTTACTATGCGCAGAGCACTGTTCTAAGCGCTGGGGTAGACACAGGGGAATCAGGTTGTCCCTTGTGGGGCTCACAGTCTCAATCCCCATTTTACAGATGAGGTCACTGAAGCACAGAGAAGTTAAGCGACTTGCCCACAGTCACACAGCTGACAAGTGGCAGAGCCGGGACTCGAACCCATGACCTCTGACTCCAAAGCCCGTGCTCTTTCCACTGAGCCGCTGTCTAGTCTGGGGCCCTCCAATCTTCCTCTAAATTATGACATTTGAAAGAGGGAGGGGCTGTTTCCACTCGCCTTCACCCCTGCCTGTTTCTACTTTCCTACACCCAGCTCCTCAAGCCCAAGCTCCATGGTGTTTTCCTGAGTGTCAGTTTCAGAATTTAGCTAGATGACAGGAGCTGGAAAGGCGAGGTCTACTGAAACTCAAGGGAGATGTCTGCTGACGGATTAGCTCCAGCTTCCTCCTGGTTTTAAGAGGTGACTCCTGCAACTGCAACAAGGTGGACTGCAATGGCCTAAAACCTAACTCAGACTACACAGCCCACAACAGCACTCAGTTTTGCAGCTGGTATTAAATTTGTAAAAGAAGTCTGCAGATCCCAGGTGGCAGGTTTCATTGGGACATCCTGGGCCATGTTAAGCTACTAACAGCTTCTCCAGGATAGGGATGGTTTGGGGAGCTCCCAGTCTAAATCTCATCCCAGCTGCCCCCTCTTCCACTAATTAAGCAGTCTGGGTTGCCCCCAGTACATAGATCTTGGGAAAGGGTAATTTATTCCAATTCTGATGCCTGATGGAGCCCCCATTTTGGGTTTCATATTTCTTTTCACCCTGTGTTCAAATAAAATTTGACACAGTCATTTCCTCAGAGGGTTGTGGATTTCATCGCTTTTACTACCTAATGCTCCTCAAATATCTATTCATGAATGTTTTGGTTTCTACTCTTCTGATAGAGAATAGACTTTTTTCCCCTCCCTTCTTTTTCTTCTCCCAAAGGAAACTTCAACTTTTCATTAAAGAACCTCAAAGATAACAAGGAAGGGCATATCTTTCACCAACAGCACAATAACATCAGCCTATCTTTGTCCAGCTTCTAATTAAAGCACAGTGAAAAGTTCCTGTAATATCTGAGGCATACAGAAGAATCCAGCAAAGACCTGTCTGAGCTGAGTGAGCATCTCCCAATGGGTGTAAAGTTACCAGGCCATGAGTAAAGTTGTGTGTGTGTTTATTTTCTGAATTCACAGAACACTATGGATGTGCCAGTGTTCGAAACTTCTTTTGCTCCTTGCTCTAACTCTCTAACTTATCTAACTCTCTCTCCCTTTTTCTTTCAAAGATGCCCTCCATATTAAGCTACTCAAACTTATGAACGTAGCCCCAAGAGTTCAACGTTCATTGTCAAATGCATAAACTCTAATTTAATTATTCTCAAAACACATGTTGCTCACATTGAGGGACTAGAGAATTAAAATACGGGAGGCCTCAACACCCATGCTTGTATTAAGCTATGTTCTCCAAACTCAAAATACTTGTCTGGTGAATCATCTTCCGAAACAGCTTTGGAATAATTTGGTGAAAGACAAAAAATGAAGTATTTACAAGGTGGAATTGACCCCATCACCTGAAGTCAGGGAGACCAGTGAGTTAATTCTAACCATTATGGCCCGGTTGTCCATTATGGGATCCGCAGGGGAGACTCCAAGACTAGGACAAACAGGCTCCTGGCTAGGGGATGATATAAATGAGTAGTCCAAGAGCTTGAGAAGCTTTTAGATGGTCAAAGCATTCTGTCAGAAATTAGCCTGGGCACCACCACTGGGATAGATTTCCTGTCACCTTCTTAATTAGGACTGTGCTGGCTGCTTGTCTGCTGTGTATGTGACCTTGGGCAAGTCACTTTACTTCTCTGGGCCTCATTACCCTCATCTGTAAACTGGGGATTGAGACTGTGAGCCCCACAGGGGACAGGGACTGAGTCCAACCTCATTCGCTTGTACCCCACCGCTTAGTACAGTGCCCGGTACATAGTAAGAACTTAACAAATGTCATAATTATTATTATTATTCCTTGTAGGTTTTTGATGGTATTTGTTAAGCACTTACTATGTGTCAAACTCTGTTCTAAGTGGGGTTTTGGTACAAATTAATTAGGTCAGACACAGTCTCTGTAGTTGGTAATTGGCCTAGCAATTTGCTTCACCTCTGAGAATTCCTTTCACTCTTCTGGGGGGACCCCATTCCTGCCACTCAGAAGCAATGCTCATTCCTCCTCATCACTCCTCCATGAACCTTTCACCTGCCCTACCTATCCATTTTACTCTCCAGGTTTTTGAGGGGGCAACTGTGCTTCGACCTCTACCAGCGAGCTAGGAATATGCAAATCATTATTATTATTATTCCTCTAGATTGTAAGGATGTTGTGGGCAGGAAATGTGTCTATTGTTATATTGTACTCACCCAGTGTTTAGTACAGTGCTCTGCACACAGTAAGCGCTCAATAAATATGACTGATTGGTTATTTGCTAAGTGCATACTATGTTGGCAAGTACTCTTCTAAGCACAGGTGAATCGGGTTGGACACAGTCCATGTCTCATATGGAGCTCACAGACTAAATAGAAAATAGAACAAGTATGGAATCCCCATTTTGCAAATGAGGAAATTGAGGCAAGAGAAGCAAAGTGACTTGCCCAAGGTCACACAGCAGACAAGTGGCAGGGCCAGGATTAGAACTCAGGTCCTCCTACTTCCAAGCCTGGGCTCTTTCAACTAAGCCACACTGCTTCCCTAAAAGTGTGATCCAACATAACACTTCCCATATCTTGGGGCCAATAAGGGGGAGTGTAGAAGCCAAATTAATATTTTTCTTCTAGTGTACACTGGAATGAAAAATCCTACATGGTGAATGAAATTAGGTGTGTCTGACAATTGGAATGTTTTGTATCTTTCAGACTTAGCTAACTCTCAATCTGGAACCACTGTCATCACTGTTTCAACTCTCTTATGTGTACGTTTTTTTCCCTAGGTTTCCCCTCAGGGCTTCTTCAAACAGGCAGCAAAAAAGTCACTCCCTGGGAAGGTGCAGTTGACACGCCTGCAAGTGTACTTAAACTTTGCATCTGATCATGTTATGTGTATTGGATCTGAAACCAGTTAGTCAGTTCTTTCAGGTCCCTAAGTGGCGATTTGTGGTAATGTCTACATCAATACTAACAGAGCGGTTTGCTAGCTGGTTTACGTAAAGGAAACGGCTCCAGTTTGGGAGACTGCCTCCATGAGCTCTTTCAGCTAATGAAGACGTGACTGGAAAAACATGCTAGCATGGACCTCACATGCTCATAGAGATATGGACACATATACACCCTGTGGCCTTCAAGGGTGCTAAAGCCACGGAGTCCAACAGTCTGTTCTTTGGCCAGGCCGAACCCTGGTCTCTTCTCACTACCTGTCTTAATCTCTGACAGATCTGTTGTTATTTCAAGATCATTATTATTACTTTAATTCATCTCCCTTGTAGATTCAACACAGAATCCAGGAATCCAGGTTGAGACAACCTTTGTATTCACTTGCTGTGGGCAGGGAATGTGTCTGTTATATTGGTTCACTCGCTGTGGGCAGGGAATGTGTCTGTTATATTGCAATATTGTACTCTCCCAAGTGTTTCATACAGTGCTCTGCACACAGTAAGTGGTCAATAAATGATTGATTGATTTTTCATGATGCAACCCAGCGTCCTGCCACCAGCTCCAGGAATGATTGAAAACTAGAAAAATGTGTGGTGGTTTAGTTTACCTCTCTTAGCTTCTCTTTTATATAAACAGCTCTAATGTTCACTGAGAAAAGGAAGGGAATGGTCGGTCTACGAGGGAATTTATTGCACGCATGTGTGGGACTGCATTTTGGCTGTATCCCTGTAATACTGAAGAATATATTATTTGTGATCATCATGATGGATTGATACTTATGAGTTGTTGGCAGGTTCTCTGTTAGCATGTTAAAACACCTTCTTTTATTTCTTCGGCCGTTGCGTAACCTGACGTTAGGCAGTGTTGTGAAAATGGAATAAATGCACTTAAAAACAAAAGGCTCCTAAAGAAAATCAAAGGTCTCTGTCTGATCTGAGAAGTGTTCAGCCTTCCCATTTAAATCCCTGCTCTTTTGCAACATAGTAAACCACTTAGTGCGCTTGCTGTGTACGTCGTGGATCCTCGAGTGTCCTGTGAGGTCACCACTATGTTTTCAGCAAGCTGTGAGTTTGCAGGAATATACTAAGTTTCTCAGGGCAAAAAATAAAATAAAATAAAGTCTTGAGTCCTGGAATTCCACTCCAGATCATTAGGCTCGTCACTGATGAACCTCAGAAAATCTGGACAAAGAGATGCATGTGATGTTACATTCATCATGCCGGGCACGCAGTGCAGTAAGGAGATTTCTCACGTAGTATGTTGTGTAGGGAAGCTGGAGTGTGGCTGATGCTAGCTAGTTTTTTGCAGGACACTTCAAACCCCCCATTTACTCAAGACCCACTGCACACCCACACCAGGTCCATATGAACTCTAGTGAGGCATTGAGCTGCAAGAACTGGAAGGAGAAGCCACAACGGAAGGAAGCTCAGTCCTTAAAATTTTAAAATGGACATGACCGAACAGGTAGCAGGCCAATTCTTTGTGGGAAAATTGGTCAAATGGTCACCCCATGTGTCCCCTTTGGCATAGCTTTTCTTGGCTTTTTTTTGGAAAGCTTTCTGTAATTTACCCCCGAGAATTCAAGACTGTGGGGCCACCAATCTCCCTTCTTACAGTCTGACTGCCAACGTTGCCTCTTGAGATACCTCTGGTTCAACTGTAAGCCCACTATGGGCAGTGAATGGGCCTGTTTATTGTTGTATTGTACTCTTCCAAGCACCTAGTACAGTGCTCTGCCCAGTAAGCACTCAATAAATACGATTGAATGAATGAATGAATTTGTCCCTGACTAGACTGCTCTTTTGAACATTGGTGCCCATGCGCTATTCCTGGCAGGCTGGCACCTGGAGGGGAAAGACCCAAATATTTGACATCCCAAAAAGCAAGCAGAAAGTCTGGCAGCATATTAGCTGACCGCAGACCAGGGTGCATCTGTGAACTAAACAGCACTAAGCACCGCCTCACATGAATTTTTATTTCGTTTCGTTTTCTTGCATTTTAATTTTCATTACTCTCTTATTGTTGGTTATATCACTGTTCATTGTCATTCCACCATATTTGTGCTGCAGCAACTTAGAACACAATTTATGGAACCTAAACATAAATATGATGCTACACTGAAAGGGAGCAACATATTAGTTTAGAATTTGCAGACTATCACACACTGAGCACACTTCGCTGATTTATGAAACGGCGATAGCCTGTAAATTCTAAAGTGCAGCGCTGCATTCATAAACTCCCAATGAGAGAGAGACAGCGCCCCATCATCACAGTCTCTAGTCCACTCCTCCTGCCTGGCAAACAAAGAGAAACATTTTCAGTCTTCGGCAACGTGAGGCCAGTTATTTTTTAAGAATTATGAACAAACACGAAAAGCCTCTCAAGCTCCCTGGTGAAAGGAGGAGTATGGAAATGCAATAGCCAGGGCTTCCACCATCTTCACTCCCAGCTCTCAGCCTCTCTGTTTAGGGATAGACATCGCACCCTTGTCCAGTAGAATCTCTTCCATATAGGGAACAGTAGGGCCGACCATTGAAGTCTACTAGACTAAGACAGTGTTCTGCATCCTGTGATCAATTTCTGTTGACTGACACAATTATGGTATTTAGAAATCACTTATTCTGAACTAGGGCGGGTACAAGATAATCATATCGAACACAGTCCCTGACCCTTGCAGAGTTCACAGTATAAAAGGTAAGAAGTACAAGAATCTTATCACTGTTTTACAGATGTGGAAGTAGAGTCACAGAGAGGTTAAGTGACTTGCCCAAGGTCACACAGCATGTTACGGGAAGCTGGGGTTCCCAGTCCCATAATTGGTCCATTAGGCCATACTGTCTCCCAAGCCACCCTTTTGAAAGTGTGGACTTGACTTCAAGAGAAGGAAGGTTCTCAATGTAAAAATATCATTTTCCTCTCCCTGGAAGGAATAGAATGCAGTGCTAATAGAATTTGAGATCAGTCAATGAGATAACTTCATACGCAGCCCTCTGAGGAATGGGAGAAAGTACTGCAAGATGCATGGGGAAGAAGGATCCACTCCAAAACATATTGCTGGAAGACTGTGCTTTCTCATGACTTTTGCCAGAAGGATGTGCTTTGAGGCCAGACAGCTTGGTAAAGGCCTAAGCAACTTACAAGAATTCAGAAAAAATTCAAAAGAGGAGGATCCAAGCCTGCTTCTGCTCTAGACCCATTCCCAATTCTCAGCCTGAAGGCTCCTCCCCACCACTGAATCTGAAGCATGCTAACCAATGTGGAAGAGGGGTTATATACGGTAAAAATGGCCATTGGTCACTTTCCTGCGTTCTTCCACCAGATATAGTTCTGTGAGGTGGAATCTGGCACATTTTGGCATATTTGAATGCAGTTTTGTGATATGATTGTTGAATTTTGCAGGTTTTAATTGTATTCCTTCATTAGTTCTAAAAGTGGAGCAAGAAGGGAGAAAATACTTTTGTTACAGTTTGAGAACTGCCCATTGACAGGAACAACTGAAAGATATAAATGTGCCCTGTACCTTGAGGTTGACAACTCAAATCCAAATCCACTGTGAAAGACAGGATGTGTTAAGGGAATGAATGAATAAATGAATGAATGAGTGAATGGCCACAGGGTATATAACATAGACAAGAATAGGTGACGTTTAGTCTTGGACATAGTCTCTTATGGCACAATTATGCGGGACTGTCACTTGGGTCTTGGCTCGGAGAATGGGGTGCAAGAAGGGATCCAGTCTCAAGGGCTTGGATCCTGATACTGAAACTGGAAGCAGACTGTGAGTCCAATGACTGAACGAACCTCCTGATTGGCTCTGCCTCAGATGTCACCTGTCACCACAGCTTTCTGAACCAATGGAATTCTAACTCTCTACTTGCCAGCCTGGACTCATTACAGAAGAATCTTAATTTTTCTTTTGTAAAATAGGGTTAAGCCCAAATTTGCAAACAAGTTTGCTTGAGTTGGCACGAGATGTTTATGCTGGAGTGTTGGGAAGTCAGAGATAAGCAGGCACAGTGAATTGGGCTATTTCTCTTTGAGAAAGGTAAGGAATGATTGATAGGGCATCTCAGAAGTGGGAGGACGTTTGTTTATTTCACACTATGGAAGGCTGGTTCTTTTCAATCCCACACACTTTGGAGAACAGCAGAATTTCCCAAGTTATGGCACAGATAGCTGCACAGTGCTCATACCCAGAGATAACATGGTTTGACATCGATTATGCTAAGATTAAAACAAAGATGGAGGTCTTAAAGAGGGAGAAAGGTCCAATGATCAAAAGGCAAGAAATCATATGGAATGAAAATAAATTACTACCACAAAAATCCAGTCTGGGAATCCAATTTAAAATGTTTTGTCTTCATGAGTGAAAAACAGTGACATTTGAGATTCTGATAATGACCTAGTAAAGTGCAAGGAAAGATGGGAAATAGCACCAGATCATATGGATGAATTGTATCAAATCAGAGTCCCCTAATTCTGAACATTTAACTAGAAGGCTACCTCCCCCTTTTTGAACTCCCCTCTGAGAGCCTGTGATTTATAGCCAGCCGTCGATAATCAAAGCCATAGCTGGATTGAAACTGACAATCAGATCAAGCATCTAAATTAAACATGAATATGAGTCCCTTTCGAAGCATCCATTAAACTAAAAGAATTCTGCTAAAGACGCCACGGCATTTATTGAGAACACCTCAGAGCAGGACTCAAACTGTGAACAAAATGGAAAATGTCTCAAAGAGCTCTCAAAATTAATTAGAAAAATTAAAAGAAATCTAAAAGAAAAGCCACTGCGAAGAACAGGAGGGAGTTCACAGGGTGGCGATGCCTTTTCTATATGAGGGAAGCCCCAACCCAGTCTTTCCTCTCTATGCATTTGGTCTGATAGGCCACATTAAGCATCTTCCCACTAGGGTAACACAGAATTATTCAGACCTCAGCCAAGACATTTTCTCTTGGCAAAGAGATGTAGCAATTAGAAGGTTTTCTCATTACTATATTGGAGGGATTTTTAAAGCAAAAAGCTATCGGCATACTCTAATAAACTGTAGTGAGCATAGGGAGCAGGCTGTCTCTTTCTACTGGATGGTAAAGCCATCTAAAAACATTTGAGAAAGTGACATGAAAAGTCCTTAACCAGAAAAACAAAACAAAATGAAAAAAAAAACCACTGACCAGTTAGTTTGAAATCTCTACGCTCTGGGTAGGTTCCTTCTTCAAAGTGTAAACTCCCTGAGGGCAGGAATTACTTTTTTACTTTGGTTGTACTTCTCAGCAGGTGCTCAATAAATAGTATTGATTTATTGATTCTAATTGGGTAGCAAGGAAAGACAGTTTTTCATGCCAATAAAGAACATCAACTTTTCCTTGATCTTGGTTGATAAATTCTCATGAATAATGCTCCTGAGATTCTCCAAGAAGGACCTGTCCTAAGTAGCCTTAGATTTTTTTCTACTACTAAAATTACTGGCTCCCTAAAAGTTACTCTCTTACACAAAACAAGTATTATTTATAATGCGCTTAATGGTTCTGCTACGTTAGTTCACAGGAAGAGCCAGTGTGCACCAACACTTTTTTACTGCCTTTATTCAGGCCTGTCTGCTTCCCTACAGACATATGTCTAGAGCTATCCAGTCATAATGGTGTGTTCCTTTAAAAAGGGGCTATTGCCAATGCAATATGGATTGCATAGTTGACAAGTTTATTCTCTGTATGGCCCCAAGCTCATATTCAGATTACACTCCGTTCTTTCACAGTGGGACTTTCACTGAGTATTATGGATAATAGGCAATGCAATATACAAAGCAATAATACGCGATGCAATATTGGAAGAAATGGTCAAGTGTATGTCCATAGTGTTAGTCAAGGTGGCCATACCAAACTGTTTTTAATATGGAGAAACGGGTGTACTTCTGTGTGATTTCTATAGCCATAAGGATATACAAAGTCTCTCTAGTATCTTGTGCATCGTCTCAAAAGTCATCTGGGTTTGCCTCATTTTATGGTCTTCATAGCAAGGCTACCCAGATTAATTTGTTCATGGCAAAGATTGTGAAGATAAATATAACTGCTCTGTTGCCTATTGTTCTGGTGAAAAAAGGTTAAGAGTTCAACTGTTTTTCTGCTGCAGCAGACTTATCCGTAGGGGCATCCATTGGATTTAATCATAGTTACATGCATATTGAAGGTCAGAACATGAAACAACATGGTTTCCAATGGAAACTTGGAATGAGCCATCTTTTATACAGCCACCAACCAGTTTGGGCATTTCTATCATCCCACAGTGTTTACCCATTCCCTAAGAGTTTCTCCATTTCCCAACATCCACATTCTCCCCACCATGACCTCCAGGTCGTAGGAACCAGTCAGTGAAGAATAGCCTTATTATTAGCCTCAAGGCAGTGTTGTCCAAAAAACTAATAATGGAGAGAAGGGGAAGAGAGGAGAGAATTTAATTGCTAAGCATGGAAACTTGAAAAGGATAAACTGTAAAAAATGCTAGGCCAAGAAGGATAATCAAGCTCTGCTTCTGCATCCAGAAAAAAACACAACATCATAGAGTTGGCGATAGGTCATACCCAAACCAAAATGTGTCTACCTGTTTCAGGGGCACTTCAGTTGCTTTTAGCAAATTGGAGAAGAGAAAAAAGGAAACACATTTCTTCATCTCGGAGGTAATGAAGAGGGTTTACTACTATGAGATGAAGGGATGGGACTAGGATTTGTTCATTTCCTTATTTATTTGCACCATAAATATTGTCCTATCCTGAAAACTGTCCTGTCTCCCAAGAAAAACAAAGAAAAACAAATGAAAGACAAGTTGCTCATTTTGTTCAATGACAGGATTAATAAAAAGCTGATTAATAAATAAACAGGATTAGAAGATACTTGCCACAGTTTTCTTATTGCCCAAACTCCAACGGCTTCCCTTTTCTCTCTCAATCCCTCCAGCTTTGGAAGAAAGGCATGTTTTCATTCTCCTTAATATTTCTTTCCTTTTGATTTGGAATGGTAAGTGGGTAGGGTAGGGGATGGCCGAAGAGAAATACACTTGTATCAGAGAATTCACATCGATTCTTTGAAAGTAGAAAAAAATACCCTCTTCTCTCTTAACCTCCACCTCCCAATTTTCTTTCTCGTTTCTCTGCTTCTGTCAAAAGTCAACCTAGGCTACAAAAGCCAATTAATCCATTTGCCCTGAACCACTCAAATATTGAGGGTGTTCAGTGTGCAAAACCTGGCAGCTTTGAATCTTTTTGGGAAAGGTAATTATCGAGGGAAAGGAAAAGAAATGAAAACAAAATCAAAAGATAACACGAGGGATCTGGGCCAATGAAGACAAAGCAACGCACTAAACCCACCTGGAGAGCAAAACGGGCCATCAAGTCACTCTCAGCCAATCACCTGCGGTTTGCGGCGGGGAGGAAAATCCGCATGCATTCATTTGGCCGAAGAGCGTATTTCATAAACCTTACAGTGCTGCTATGAAAGCTGGCAGGAACTTCCCACATTTCCTGTCATTCTGTGGAGATTGGTTGCTGGAGTGTTGGTTGATAGGGGAGGGTGTGAGTGGGGGGAGGGCTGGTGGGGAAGAATTGGCTCAGTTGGGATAGAGGGGCGAGTCACCCAGGGTTGTATTTAACTGAAAATGTTAAATGGCAGAGATAGCGGATTTCTTTTGGGTTGTATGAGGGAGCCACTGGCAAGGATAATAATTGTGTATACATGTATATACACATATATATATATATACATACATACATATTTATATACACATATATATGGAGAGAGAGAGAAATAAAGAAAGAGAAGGGAGAGCGAGTGTGAGAGAGAGTGAGAATGAGAGAGAGGGAGAGAGATAGAGAGAGAGAGAGCACACAAACCAAAGGCTTTCTATTATTCGGGACACCGGTGATGCACACTGAGTCAGTTGGAAGATTAAATTAAGTATTATATCTGCTGACCCTATTGCCATGGTTACGGACAGCGGAAAATATTAATCAACCCAAGCCTTTTCAGATGAATGTACTAGAAAAAAATATGATAAATATAAATATATAGCATATCCTCGCTGCTCTGCTGCATTAATGCAGTAAGCAGCCAGTGCACCACCTGATATTGTCAAGATAAACAAATTTTAAAAAATCCTTGCCTCTTGGCAAAGACTTACGTCACTTATGGAAAGCAGGCCATGGGGAGCAGAACTACCATTCACTTTCTCTTTAAATGATCGCGTTTCTCCCCACCCCGCCCTCGCCTCACCCCCCAGCCTTTAAATAATGAACTATAACATCTGGCTTGATTGCAAATCGAGGGTGTATTTTATTGGAGTCTCTTTCCTCACAGGAAGCCTGCTTACTTCCTCACTATCTAGCCAGGCAGTCCTCAGCAAATACAAAAGCCAAGGAATATTGCAAAAGCCAATCAAAGACAGCACCAAACCCCCCAGGAGCAAGGCACTAGGAAGTATATTAAGACCATGGGGATTCTAGCATGTCCCGCTGTAGGACTGAAGAATCAGGTACACAATGTTGTTCCTCAGGTTTGGAACTAAGCTTTACTGATCAATCAGTTAATCTCTCCACCTGCAACAAGTCTCCTCAGAGCCCCAGACTTCACTTGTGCTTTTCCACAAAGGTGGAACCTGCTTCCTGCATCCCTTGCAGCCTTTCACCTATCCTGGGTTGGGGAAACAACCATCCCAGCCTAAATCCATAAGCCCCAAGATATTCACCTGAAAATCTGCCTGTAGCCTGAAGCATGAAGTTGAGCTTGCTTTGTCCAAAAGTACCTCCTGGGCATCTTCAACCTAAGTCACCTGAGATTCCAGGTTTTTTATTTAAAATTGTATGCTATTTGTCACCTGACCAACATTTCATAATGACAACTGTTTAGGTGATGTTTAGTACTATCAATAAGGCCTGATGAAATGCAATTTCTGCTCTTCTGTCTCTCCCAACTTAAAAGCAACAGTGGAAAACATCAAAGGAAAATGACTTCCTCTTTACCTTTTACCTGACACACTTAGATGCTAATGTTAATAACTGTGGTATTTTAGGTGTTTACTATGTGTCAAGCACTTTTTTAATGGCATTTGTTAAGCATTTACTATGTGCCAGGGACTGTACTAAGCATTGGCATAGATACAATGTTGGACACAGTCGCTGTCCCACATGGGGCTCACAGTTGTAATCTCTATTTTACAGACGAGGTAATCACTAGGGTAGATACAAGATAATCAGGTCAGACAAAGTCCTTGTCCTACTTGGGCCTCATTGTCTAGTGGGTAGAGATAATAGGTATTTAATCCCATTCTACAGATGAGGAAACAGAGGCACAGAGAAATTAGGTGACTCGTCCAAAGTCACATAGCAGGCAAGTGATGGAGCTGGGATTAGAATCCAAGCCCAACTCCCAGTCCTGAGCTTTAGAAGTGAAGCGTCATGAGAGTCCTTTAGTCTTTTAGAGTCCTGAAAAGTGACACTATTTGCGCAAGGTTGCACAGAAGACAGGTGGAGGTGGCGGAATTAGAACCCAGGTCCTTCTGACTTCCTGGTTCAGCCACTAATAATAATAATAATGATGGTATTTGTCTCCCTCTTCTAGACTGTGAGCCCATTGCTGGGTAGGGATTGTCTCTATCTGTTGCCCAACTGTACCTTCCAACCACTTAGTACAGTGCTCTGCACACAGTAAGCGCTCAATAAATACAATTGATTGAATGAATGAATCTACTACACCCCACTACTAAATCACAATCTGCTCCTCCTGGAACTAAACCAGATGGGACTCCAAGGTTATAGCCTACTGGTTATTGCAAAATCCTTAAATCTGGTGTAATATGCTCTATGTAAGCCAGAATGGGCCCAATATAAGTAGAGGAAATCAATCAATCAATGTGATTCAGTGAGCACTTTCTGTGGGCAGAGCACTGTGCTAAGCACTTGAGAAAGTAGAGTACAATTCAAAAGAGTTGGTAGACATGTTCCTTGATCACAAGGAGCTTACACTCTAATGAGGAAGACAGACAAAATGAATAATTGAATAAATGTTTATAAAGCTTCAAAGATGGACATAAATAAATACTTAAATGTTAGAGGTGGCCAATAGGGATATACAATTTAGGGTGTTGTGTGCTTAATGGGGAAGACTTTTTTAGAGGAAGTGGGATTCTAGGAGGGTTTTGACTATGGTGAGAGTTGTGGTCTGTTCCACATGGGGAGGGAGGAAGTTTGAAGCCTGGAGAACAGTGTAAGCAAGGGGAGGGAAACAGAATATTTGAGAGCAAGCTACAACTAGAGGCTATCTTAAAAGGAATGATGAAAGCAAGTTGAGAAAAATTGTGGACAGGGAACGTGTTTACCAACTCTGTTATAGCATACTCTTCCAAGTAGTTAATACAGTGTTTGGCACACAGTAAATGCTCAATAAATACGATTGATTGATTGATTGAACTAGTAAGTGAAGAGAACAGGCATGTAAGGTACAGTGAGTTGATAGAGATTTTAAGTCAATTGTGAGGAATTTTTTCCTGATGCAGAGGAACAAGGAGAATTTTGAGGAGTGGTGAGATATGGGCCAAGGGAAGCTTCAGGAAGATGATCCAGGCAGCTTTATGAAACACAGATTGGAGAGGTTAGAGGATAGAGGCCAAGAGTCTGAAAGATCAGTGAGGAAATGGCTACCAATAATATAATAATGATGGTATTTGTTAAGCACTTACTATGTGCAAAGTACTGTTCTAAGCACTTGGGTAGATACAAGATAATCAGGTTGTCCCACATGGGGCTCACCATCTTAATCCCAATTTTACAGATGAGGTTACTGAGGCACAGAGAAGTGAAGTGACTTGCCCAAAGTCACACAATTGATTAGTGGTGGAGCTGAGATTAGAACCCATGACCTCTGACTCCCAAGCCCGTGCTCTTTCCACCAATCTACGCTGCTTCTCGACTAAGCCAGACTGCTTCTCTAGCTACATTGTGACTAGAATTGGGACTAAAGAGGCAACTATTTGCATGGACAGTAAGGGACAGATCTTAGATGATGTACAGGAAAAACCGGCATGATTTGTCAGTAGATTGATTATTAAATGTTGAAAGACGGTGAGGAGTCAGGGTGACTTTAAGATTGCAGACTTCAGGGACAGGAACGATGGCAGAATTACTGACTGAGATAGGAATGGTAGGAGAAGTGGATTTAGGAGGGAGGATGAGAGGTTTGGTTTGAGATATGTTAAATTTGAAGTACCAGCAAGATATCTAAGTGGAGATGTACTGAAGGCAAGAGGAGATGGGGGACTTCAGATTGCCGCCCCTCAGGAAGGTTCCATTTCCTGGTACTGTGGCCCAATCTCTTGACTTTCACTTTAACCCACTTCTTGCACCTTCTTTCTTCCCCCAAATCCTCAAATGAGGAGGCCCAGGAGAAAGCAGAGGAGCTGGGGTGGCGGGGAGATCGAGCCTCTGGAGTGACAGGAAAGACTGGCAAATTTATGTCAGTTCCTGCAGACATACAGTCTCACTCAAACACATGCCCAAATACTACCAAAGAGAAATGGGTTGAGAGCAGCTGGCCCAGACAAGAGGAGAGGAAGTGGAGAAGGGGGTGGGGGAGAAGCTCCTGTCAGAGCCAGTGGGGGCAAAACAAGATTTGGGGGGGGGGGTATTCCCAGGGCAGCAGGTGAAAGTAGTGGAGGGAAAAGCCCTGATTCTGGGAGGAATTGGCCAGGCAGCCCATCTGGGGCCATTGGGAAGCTAATCTGAATCCCAGTCTCTTGCTCCAAAACCTCCCCCACCACCAATTCACTGGGTTCTGTCTTAGTTCTGCTTTCCCTTTCCTCTTCCTTCCCCATGCAACTCTTATCACCCATCGGTTCTCTCCTTTTTCTTTTGTGTAATTTTACAAAGAAGGCTACATTAACTCGATAGTTAAGTCCTGAAGTGCAGCCATAACAGCTACTAAGTCCCCAGCAGATAACAGTAGACAGGAGACTATAGTCTCGGGCAAATTATTTCCCCATAGTAACTGCAAGATTACATACTTTAATATGCATGCACTAGAGAGATCCCTCTACCTGACAGAACTAAAGCAACAACACATACTTTAGTCTCTAAGAATCCTTTCTACACTGGATAGAGTGGAATAGAAAGCATTATATAAAGTGTGCTAACATGATACTTCTGATCTGACTTCTTCAATAGACTTATATTTGGAGTGCTTTTTCCTTCTTCAGAATATCTCCACGTCTCTTTCAACCGCCCAGCTTCGTATAAACACTGAGGGCCCTACACTCTTGTCACTTACTCAATACACATTCCAGCTTTAGGAAGATATTTCCCTCAAATTTGAAGATATTGGCATTCTGTTGCCTGCCAGGGCTGGCTTCAGAAAGTGGTACTGATTCTCTCGGCTTCAAACCCACTGGAGCGAACAGAGAAGCCATAAGGAAATGAGCCAGATGAGAGGGAGAGGGTGAGAGAAAGTTGAAAATATGAGATTATGGAGCATGCAGAGGCCAAATACCTTCTAACTAATCATAATAATAATAGCTGTGGTGTTTAAGTGCTTACTGTATGCCAGTTACTGTACTAAGCGCTGGGGTGGAAACAAGCAAATTGTATTGGACACAGTCCCTGTCCCATATGGGGCTTCCAGTGTCAATCCCCATTTTCCAGATGAGGAAACTGAGGCCCAGAGAAGTGAGGTGACTTGCCTAAGGTCGCACATCAGGCAAGTGGTAGAGGCAGGGTTAGAACCCATGATCTTCTGACTTCCAACCCCGAGTTCTATCCACTATGCCATGTTCCTTCTATATAGGTGCCCAGGCCTTTCATGCAGATTTAGACACAGTGCCCTATTCTCTCTCCCCCAGAAGGACACACTCCACAGAGTGGCTCGATCCAAATCACTTCAAGTGGAAATTAAGCAGCTCACACATCACACGTGAAAACAAATCTGTTTTCTTGTGAGCAATCTGGAAAATGATCAGGAATGACAATTTGACATCAATGTCAACATGACAACTCTTCTAAACGTTCACTGTTCATCTCTGGGATCTGGTTCCACTGATAATCTGCCACTGCCAAATTATGAGCGTTAACAGATTAGTCCCGGACATTGAACCCTTGAGTTATTTTCAGGGACATTGCCTCATCTCCCATACTTCAGTTTCCCCATCTGTGGAATGGGGCTAATCCTTTCTGAACTTCAAGTTGTTATGAAGCTGAAAGATTTGTAAAATGCTTTAGGAACTTGGGAACATTCCCCAGTGCCGAAACCCTAAAATCTAATCAACCCAATTTTCTGAGTGCCTTGGTTTACTCCCTCGAGGTAAGTTGGGGGCTTTGGAAAGAGCACTGACTCTTTTAAATCATTAGAGGTACATTTAGTGTAAACCAGGGGTGTATGCAAAATGTATGCAGACATGACCTAAACGGTCCCCTAGTGGACTGAAAGAATTACTGCTCCTTCAAAAGTACCTAATTTACCACCAGGGAATAATTTTGGTTCAGGGAGAATTGAGTTTGATATTATTAAATTTTCCTTTGAAAGGGCAAATCTTTTAAGAATGGAAGCTAGACTCGTTTCTGAGTGCCATTTTTCACTATTCTTCCTACCACTGAACTCTATTCAACTTGCAGGACCAAAGCCTTTAAGTTACAAACCGATCTCCTATGAAAGGAAAGAGATTCTGTACTCAGGCATGTTTACACTCTCCTTTCGGATCATAATTATTCATGTGTGACTTAGAACATAGAAACAAACTTTTCATTTTAAGCAGAGGCAGTTAAAGGGAAGAACATAAGTTGATCTTTGCTCATCGCCGATTTACAGTCAATTTATTTGCCTTCCACCAAGACGTGGCCAAGGCAAATCACACTGGCAGTGGAGAATATCACACCTTAACAATCCTCACAAGTAGAATATGGTTGCACTAAGTGCGACACTACAATATGCAGAAATATTCTATGTAACAGTGTGTACTGCTTCTATGAGAAGCAGTGTGGCCTACTGGATAGGGCATAGGCCTAGGAGTCAGAAGGACTTGGGTTCTAAACCCAGGTCTGCCACTTACCTGCTAGGAGATCTTACTCAGTCACTTAACTTCACTGTGTCTCAGTTTCCTCATCTGTAAAATGAGGATTAAGACTGTGAGCCCTATGTGGGACAGGGATTTATGCCCAAACCAATTATCTTCCATCTACCCCAATGCTTAGAACAGTGCCTGACACATAGTAAGCACTTAATAAATACCACAATTATTATTATTATTGTTAGTAGCATTATTATTACGGGGGTTACTATTTAAATTAATATGAGGGGGTGTGCTGTAGTAGGGGCGACCAACAGTAGTATAGGATATGGAAAGTACAGGGACTAAAATGAATGGAAGAACACTATGGAAACTCTCAACTGAAACTACGAGAAACCCTTTGGACAAAATATCACTAATGGCGTAATCTCAATCACAAGTAAAGCAATAGAGTGTACACATTCTATGGAATGTGCTCCCATAATTACTCTGTAGCTCAGCCACCTCATCTGTAAAATGGACATTAAGACTGTGAGCCCCAAGTGGGACATGGACTGTGTCCAACCTGATTATCTTGTATCAACCCCAGTGTTTAGTACAGTGCCTGGCATAGAATAAGTGCTTAACAAATACCATTAAAAATATATTCATTTCTAGGCATGAATGAAGACAATGGCTTAGAATAGGGCTAACTGCCAAAATTGAGGAAGCAATGGTTTGTTCTGTGTATTTCTTAAAATGTTTCAATTATTTCCAAAGTGTGGGAACTGGAGGAAGAGCAGTGTTGACAGCTGTTGATAGTAATATAAATAGAAAAGTAAGTGTAATGTAGTGTAAGTTGAATTATACATAAGTGCTATAAACATAAGCGCTAAGGACAGCTGTTGGATAGATGCAATCTGGGAAACTGAAAATTAATCGAGGAATGTCTCCCGGAGAAGATGGTTTATCTCCCCAATAGACTGTACACTCCTTGTGGGTAGGGATCATGTCTACGATTAGCACAGTGTTCAACACATAATAAGTGCTCAATAAACTCCCATGATTGATTGATTCAAGAGTGCTACATTGAAACACAAAGTAGTCATAATAATGGAAACAAAAGGGAAAAATAAATATAACTGGGACCTTTAAAAGTAAGCAAAGTTGAATAAATGGGGGGAGTAACTAAACGGACATATACATATTAATGGTCGCTAACTGGATGACCTAATCAGAGAGGTGGGTAATAATTAGGGAATGCCTCCAGAGGAAGTGGTTTTTAGGAGGATTTGAAAGATGGAAAGGGCATTGTTGGGCAAATTGTAGTACGAGGGAGTTCTGTAAGAAGAAAACATAGATAGTGGGTTAAAGAAAAGAGTCAAAAGAGAAATAGGCTAGGAGTCTAGCTTGAAAGAGTGAAGAGTGCAAGATGTAATGTAGCAGAAGAGAATGCAAAGAAAGGAAACAGTTCATGGAGAATCCTGAATTCACTTGTAAGGAGCTTCTGTTTGATGTGGAGAGAAATAGGTAATCATTAAAATTTTTAGTGGTGGAAAGCAATGTGTTCTAAAAAGCATTTTTAGATGCAAGCAGTAAAGCGGAGGACAGATATCATACTCTTTTAAGTGCTTAATATAGAGCCCTGCAAACAGTAAGCACTCAATAAATGCCATTGATTGGTTGAGAGACCCTCTAGTTGCCCTAGAACCTCTAGACTCTAAACTTTTTAGATCCTCTAGATCCTCTAATTTCTGGACTCTAGACCCTCTAAACCAAAAACTGTGCACTTCTCCTCTAGAATGTAGACTTTCCTTTGATTCAGTAGTATTTATTGAGTGCTTACTATGTGCAGAGCACTGTACTAAGCGCTTGGAATGAACAAGTCGGCAACAGACAGAGACAGTCCCTGCCGTTTGACGGGCTTACGGCCTAATCGGGGGAGACAGACAGACAAGAACAATGGCAATAAATAGAGTCAAGGAGAAGAACATCTCGTAATAACAATGGCAACTAAATAGAATCAAGGCGATGTACATTTCATTAACAAAATAAATAAGGTAATGACAAAATAAATAGGGTAATGACAAAATAAATAGGGTAATGACAAAATAAAAAGTGTCTATCAACTCTGTTTTATTGTAGTCTCCCAAACGATTAGCACAGTGCTCTGCACACAGTAAGCTCTCAATAAATACCACTGACTGACCCTCTTGAACCTCTAGAGCCTCGCGAATCCCCTAGAGTGCCTAGAACCTCTAGACCCTCCCGACACTCCACGGTCTAGACCCTCTAGATTCTGGACTGTAGAATCTAGACTATATTCTCCTCTTCTGTAGTCTTTCCTCTGTGGGCAGGGGGAGTGTCTACCAACTATATTATAATGTATTCTCCCAAGTGCTTAGTGCTCTGTGCTCCGCTTACAGTAAGCGCTCAATAAATATCACTGATAGATAAGCCTTCCTAGAGCCTCTGGAACCTCTAGACTCTAGACCCTCCAGATTCTAGACAGTATGCTCCTAATCTAGACCTTAGGTTTTTCCTTGTGGGCAGTGAAAGTGTCTATCAACTCTGTTAAGTTGTCCTCCCCCAAACATTTAGTAGAGTGCTCTGGATACAGTAAGTGCTCAATAACTACATCGATTGATTGATTGATTGAAGAAGGGAGAGGCTTGAGACAGGGACACTATTAAGGAGGCTGATGCATTTCTTGATTGGGTACTCCTTAAGCACACAGTATATAGGTAAATATTCCTATACCCTACGCTTTCCCTTATCCCTAATCTATTTTAATGCCTGTCTCTCTCTGTAAACTGTAAGTTCCTTGTGTGCAGGGACCTTGTCTACCAACTCTATGGTAATGCACTTTTCCAAGTGCTTAGTACAGTGCTCAATACACTGGGCAGCATAGCCTAATGGAAAGAGCCCAGACCTGGGAGCTAGAGGCCCTGGGGTCTAATCTTGATTCATCTAAATGTGATTAGGATGTGGAGAAGGGCTACCCAATTCAAGCATAGCAAGTGTTCTAGTCTTTTTGTTGAGCTTCCCAAGCTGCCTATTACCAATTTTGCAAATTTTAGATGATGCAGTTCCAGACACATGAAACTGGAACTGAATGTACCGTCGAATGATAATCCCATAAATCCAGAAAAGAGTGTTTGTTTAGTGTACTGGGGTAAATTTGGGAAAGAGTTTACATGGTGCGGGGAGGGTGCTCAGGGGGTGTGGGTTTGTTGGGGAATGGATTCCAAGGACAGGAAAGAAGGAGGGAGTTGTCAGCCTTCTTCCTCCCCTGACCTCCAGGAGAGGTATAAAAATGATTGGCTGGGACTGGAAAGGAAAAGAAAGGCTCTTTAGACAGCTCCAGATCAATCAATTAATTAAGAGTATTTGTTCAGAACCTACTGATACAGAGGACTGCATTAAGTGCTTGGAAGAATACAATAGAATTAGTAGACATGACCCTTGCCCTCAAAGACCTTGCAATCTAGATGGGGAGACAAATTACCCATAGGAGAAAGAAGGAAAAGGGAATAGGAATTAGTGCTTAAGCAATAGGCTATGCAAGATATGTATGGATGATTCAGGTATTTAAATGCTTAGGCAGCACTGAAGAGCTGAACAGTCGGCAGAGGGATAGAAACTGGGGAGAAGACACTTAATCATGGAAGGCCTTCTGGAGGAGACGTGATTTGAGTGGCTTTGAAAATGGAAAGACCTATAATCTGCCTAATTTCAAGGGGGAAGGAGTTCCAGGCAGCTAGGAGGATATGAGCCAGGAGTTGGTGGTGGGCAAGGTGATTAGGAAGTACTGAGAGCAGGCTAGGTTGAGGGGAATGAAGAGCATTAGCTAGTTAAGTTGCATTTACCCCAGTGCTTAGAACAGTGCTGGGCAAATAGAATGCACTTAATGCACACAGTGATAATAATAGTAATAATTATGCACAGTGGGAGAAGAGAGTGGATAAGTAGGGGGGAGAGAGCGCTGACCGAGTGCCTTAAAGACAGTCAGGAATCTCTGCCTTTTGTAGAGAGGAATGGTTAACTATTTGAGGATTTTGATGAATGGGAAGGCATGTGAGCATGTGCAGAATAACTAAAAAAAATGATCCAGACAGTAGAGTGAGGTATGGACTGGAGAGGAGAATGATGGGAAGTAGGGAGACCAATGAGGAGGTTGATGCAGTTGTGAAGCTGGGATGTGTCAAGACCCTGGTTTGGTGTGGTGTGCTGTGGATAGACAGAGAGGTTCACATCTTAGAAACAGTGTAAAGAAAAGAAATAAGATTTGGCAACAGACTGAATATGGTTGACAGAGAGAAAGGAATCATGAATAACACCGCAAAGATGGGCTTCAGAGATGAGGAGGGTGGTGGTGTCGTCTAGCGTAATGGGCAAGTTACGTAGAGGAGTGGATTTGGGATAGAAGATGAGGAGTTCAGTTTTGGACATACTAGGTCTTATGTGGCAGGAGTAAATATGAGATTGCAAAGAGAGGGTCAAGAAGGGTGTTAGAGGAAAGGAAGTGGAGACAGTGAGTTACACAAGCTGTTTTGGGGTACGATGAATGAAGCTATCATCTTGGTATCATCTTGGTACTTCGGGCTCCAATCCAGATCCAAGGGATGGGGTGGGCTGCCTAATGGCACTCTGCCCCACATGCCCTGGGGAGAGGTTTACGACCTCACCCTCCCTAATACCAACTCCTGGGGAAATGCCCTGCTTATTCCTATGTTTCTGGTATCCCATTGAGGATAGCTCTTTCCTCTGTCATTGCAGCCCTCATTGGCAGCTTTTCTGGAAATCCCACCTTATGTCTAACCCATCTTTCTCAGGCTGTAGTATAAGGCTAATTCCCCTAATTCTCCCAGTTGGAGTCCTCAGCGGCCATGGGAGAGGTTTTATGAGACTTCGAGGAGGAGAGAAAGCACTGGCTGACAAGAGTTTCCAACTGAAATGCTAATTGAAGTACCTTCTTAATCATAGCTAGAGAATGGTGGCTATTATACCATAATGCTAAAAGCAGAGAAGGAGATTTGCGGCAAGTAAGATGCAAAGTCACAAAAGCAAGAAGAATTTGTGAAGCATATACACAAGGAAAAAAAACAACCCACAACACAAAGGTACTAAATGGTGTTCTCTATACACTAATGGAAAAAAGCGAATTTCCCAAATGTCATTTAAGTAAGATGATAGATATAAACATTTCCATGCCTGTCAACTTCTTACAAAGAAAATGAGGGTGATCTGATGAGTTCCACAGGGGTCAAAATGACCCTTCCTTCTTGGCCTTGATCCAGGAAAACTTTCCTGGGTTTTTAATTGATGGTTGTTTATTGTAAACAGACAAACCACTATTAAATCACAGGAACAAAATTTTCCACAAAATAATGAAGCTGGATAAGTTCATTGACATTCTCGTCTCTTTCCTCTTTCTTTTCCTTCCTGCATCCCCTACTTCCAGAATGCCTCTTTTTCTCCATTCTTCTCTCACTGTTCTTTCTCAGCATTAAATTCTGTTTTTAATCTTTTTACATTTTTCTACTCTTTTATTAAAAATCCGTCTCCACTTCTGTTTAAAAAAAACTTTCACTTGGACTTTTTTAAAGAACCATTCTATTTTCTCCATAGATTTACAACAAATAAGAACTCAAAACTGCATGAAATCTGGTCAAGATTACTGGGATGAGATTATTTATTGGGCCAGGGGGTGGAGGGGGGGAGATATCATATTTCTGTGACTATATTTCATTCCCATCTTGGATTTTTTTTCCTAAAGGCACTACACATTGTCTTGTTTTCAGCTTCTGGTCAGCCATGATCCCCAAGTCTTTTTCTGGGCCTCTATTTTTTTGAACTACTTCTTCCTGTTTAATTTCACTTTATAAGATTGCTTTTCCCATTTATCACAAGGTCAGTTTGAATTTATTTTCCAGAACGTTAACAAACTGCCAAACTTAGAGTCATCAAACTAGAGAGGCAAACTTTGTACTTTCCAAGCGCTTGGTACAGAGTTCTGCACACAGAAGTGCTCAATAAATATGGCAGAATGATTAATTCCTCCTTCCAGCTTACTGATAAAGATATCAATTCTATTCTATACAGTTTTGAGGATGGCACTTTAATGAGGCACTAGCTTAACATTTAGGAATGCTTCGGAAAACTATATGATATTTTTTCAATTTATTTTAAATTTTGATCTTCATCTACACAGTCTTGGCTATTTTGTTTTCAAAATGAAAACCTGCCCTGAGCACTAGATGGATCTGGGGACTACTTCCCCCAAGTCTACCGATCAGCTCTTGAGCTCATTATTATTGTTGTTATTGTGGTATTTGTTAAGCAATTACTATGTGCCAAGCACTGTACTAAGTACTGGGGTTCATCACTGCCCCAGGGAAGAGCAGGGCTAATATTGGATACTGACACTTTTTAGAGGAAGTCAAGGAGTCATTGCTAAATTCTCCTGGACCAGAATTATGGCACTTTTATGAGCTGAGCAAAATATCTAAAGGGTGAAAAAAATGCATTTTAAACTGTGTAGATACATAGATGAAATTTGATTTAATCTGATTTCAGGCACTTTGTCAAAAATCAAAGGGAGAAAAAGTCAGACATGGCTGTAGCAAGTTTTTCCATCAGATGAAGAGCGGTTTTCAGTTCTGTGAACAATGAGGTTTGTAACAGACTCAATTGAACCCTTGAATAGGACGGTCCTGCTGCTTCCTGCTACAATTATTCTTATATTCCATGATGATATATAAACCCTGAAGTTCCAGGGAGTAAAAAAATCAGTGAGAAACTTTCAAAATGTCACACAAATTTTCGACAAAATGACTAACACACCCTAATTAAGTAACAATTTACTCTCACCTAGCATTAATATTGAAGTTAAAATGCAGTCATACAGCAGTAAGGTTGCCAAGTTTGAGAATTAGACAAGACTGATAAGGGGTGTAAAAGCAGTCCCTGTAAATCCACACCTCAGCCTCTCTTTCAGACAAGCAAATGCCTTTTGGAGAAATGTCCTAGAAAAAAAAAATACCTTGGCAAACTTCAGCCAGATAAAGAGGTTTTTCTGCAGGTGAATAAAAGGACCAATCCATGTTTTCCAAACCAGCTGGGGAGATCGCACAAACCAGTAACATTTTCCGATGGTCCTCACCATCTTCCCTGACCTTCCCCATCTGGGAATTGATTAGAAGGAGCTGAATGGGCCACCAGATTTCCTATAGCCTTGAGACTGTCCTGGTTTATGATGACCCAAAATCCATTTCCATAGTTGGGACTGTGTGATGTGATTTCTGGGTAATAGGGAAGATTGGTGGTGGGAATGCAGTTACACCACACAAGCAGAGGTCCAGAATGTGCACACAGACTTCTGCGAAAAAGCAAATCACTGAGTATGTGAAGTGGCACTAAAGATGCCCACTTGTGGGGACCACTGTCCCCTACACTCCCCAACTGGACACAGCCTGAACTGAAGGGAATTGACTAATCCAGGCTGAGCCTGTCACATTGCTCCATGGGCCAAGGTGGGACTCTTGCAGTATGCTTCCAAACTGAGCCCTGGTCCTTAGGACTTCTGTGAAAGAACAATTCTGGACCTTCTCCCTCCAGGAGTTTGGGTCACTGCACTAAAATGATCAGATTTTAGGGAACTCAAAGTGGGCCAGGGCCAAGATCAGGGGTGAGTCTTTGAGGGCAGAGCTAAAAAGGAAGGGAAAGTGGGTCAATTCACAGAGACAGAAGAAGACAGAAGGAAAGGAAGAAAAAACAGAGAAAGAAGAAGTGAGGGACAGAGAAAAATGGGGAGAGAGAAAGAGAGAGTGAGGCAGTCAGCTAATGTTGGACTGTCCTGTCAGGAACAACAGATGATCCTTAGTCTTGGATTGAGAACATGCACAGAGGAAATGATTATAGGAGTAGTGAGATTCATAGTACCACTCACACTCTATTTATATTACCGTCTTTCTCCCCCTGGACTGTAAGCTCATTTAGAACCCAAACCGTGTCTATTTATTGTTATACTGTACTCTCCCAAGTGCCTAGTACAGTGCTTTGCACACAGTAAGTGCTCAATAAATACAATTGAATGAATGAATGAACTCTTTCATCCATCCCTGCTCAGTCATGTTTTCAGTCACATTCCCCCTGGGCTATGGAGTGTAACGAGCATGTCAGTGTTGCAGCACAATTGTAAAATGTCTTGCAGTCTTCACACACAATAGCCAGTTACTTGCAGAAGCAAGAATAGAATGTAGGTCTCCGGATTTTCAGAGAACTGTACTTTCCATTAGATCATCAGCAAGTATCTGAAGACCGTAGACTCTAAGCTTACTGTGGGCAAGGAATGTGTCTACCAACTGTTATACTGCACTCTACCAAACACTTAATACTGTGCTCTGCACACAGTAAGCACTTAATAAATACAATTAATTGATTGTAGAATAAAATTAATTATTTCATAACATCCCGGGACCTATCATAGTGCTTTGTCTCATAGTCACATTTAATAAATACCATAATTATTACGTAAGACCTGAGTCACAAGGTAGTTTCAGCCCCAAATTCAACAGTAGTAGTAAAGATATTTATAGTGAGCCTCTGGGGGTAATGCACTGTACTGTTTGGGAAAATACCAAAGCATGACACATGATTGTTCTCTGATCACAAGGAGCTTACATTCTAACATGGGGAAGAGACATAAAATTATTTTCAAATGGAGTATCCCGAATATATTAGCTGTACCACTAATCATACATAAGTACAAAAATGTTGAGAAATGGTATACATGAATAAATATGTACTTGCTAGATATGGCTACTATGTTGATATGACTTGTGTTTGGGGAAAGCTTGTTAGAGGGGTGGGTTTTAAGAGGGCTGAGAAGGTGCGGAGAGCTGTTGCTGCCAGATTATGTGCAAGAGGGAAAATTAGGCTCATGGAGCAGTGTGAGCGAGGTGACAGAGGTAGGAGAAGAAAGAGCGAGGTACAACTAGAAAAGTGGTTTGATAAGAATAAAGAAAGTGAACTGCAGAATAGTGGGTGAATAGTGTGTGAAGGGGACTGATACGTAAGTTGGAGAGAGTTGGTGGAGAGCCTTGAAGCTGATCAGGTAGAGTTTTGCTTGATGTAAAAAGAGTGTCTGAAACAGGTGATCCTTGAAGCAGCCTAGAAGATATTTTCATGGAAAGATTTAAAAAGGAAATGTTTAGGGAGCAACACCTAGGCCTCTAGACTGCTCTAGAATACTCTGGGCCCTGGCAACTACTATGGAAATTTAACTGTCCTAAGAAGTTCATAAAAACCCTGCCACAACACTGGGTTTAGTTGTCAAAGTTGAAAAGGGCCTGACTGATTCTTTGTCTACCATCATGGGAGTTAAACAAGGCTGAGTACCAGGCTCAGTCTCGTTCAACATTAAGGATGTGATGATGGGTCTGGAATCTGGTATCGGAATTTACTTTACTTGCTAGAAAACAAGTCATCAACTATGAGTACCATTGAGGTCTCTAGGTGCTTCAGGACCTTTCTCTGTGACTGGGCCCCTCAAGCTCATGCACAAGAAAGCATGCAAATGATTTTGGAATCCCTCTATACCCTAGACTGTGAGCTCATTGTGGGTGGGGAATGAATCTATTAGCTCTGTTACATTGTACTCTCCTAAACTGTTAGTTCAATGATCTGCACAAGGTAAGTGCCCAATAAATCGACTGCTCTACAGAATAGGCACAGCCCTATGAAATGGCAATCCACCTGAAGAAAATTCAGTTTATGTACTAGTCTGCATTCAGGAAGCCCTACACTCAACCAAAGATTTTCATAGGCAACACATAATTTAAGGCTGACATTTAACATTGCTACCTTGGCAGTACCTTCTCCCACAATGCACGGATTGACAAAGAAATTGAGTATTGAACTATAAAGACCAATCAAGATGGACAAAGAGAGCTGATGGCAATGGGGTATCAAACTTCACACCCAACGATAAGATCTACAAAGCTGTAGCGGAGTCCATACTTTCACAGGACTTTGAGACTTGGTCTCACAACAGAAAGTGCATCCCATCTTATCTGTGAGCCATGCTTTGCATCAGATGGCAATCTGATTGCCAATGATGTGTTCCTGGAATACAATCAGTTTACCAATAGTGAGACAATTTTCACTGTCACCCAGCAATGGGTGAGACACAGGAGAAGAATGTATGGCAGCAGATTTCCCAGCAGATCTGGGGAATGGTGAACTGAAAAGGGGGCATACATGAGCAAGGTGAGCAGAACAATCAATTTAAATCACAATATCAAATAATGTGCCTTTACAGTGGCTTGCTGGGAAACCCCTGCCAGCCTAACCTTTCAACTGTTTTAGTCAGGAGAGAGTTTGCTCTCCTTGACCAGAAGCTCTGTGAAGAGCAGGATGCCAAGAGGGAGTCTATAAAACAGTGATAGGCTCTGCCAGCAGCAAACGCTTCAGCTAAAAGACCGATCTTCACATGCCAGAGTGGATAGCCCATTTCACATCAGTTTTTTTCAGCCACACATCAATCTTTTCAGGCTTAGCAATTATTTCATTGTCCATAACATTATGCTCAAAAAGAAGAGCAGCATTGCAATATGTATATATTATATATATATACAAACTTACTAAATCCTTTTACAGCTCCATAAACAGAACGCACAAATAATGAAAGAGCACAGGACTGGGATTCAAAAGACCAGGTTCTAGTCCTGGCTTTGAAATTTGCCTGTCATGTGTCCTTGAGCGATTCACTTAGCTTCTCTTGGCCTCAGTTTTCTCATCCGTAAAAATGGGAATCAAATACCTATTATCCCTTCCTCTTAGACTATGAGCCCCATATGGTTCAGGGCTAGTGTCTGGTCTCATTATACTGCAGCTTCCCCAGTCTTTTAGCACAGTTCTTGGCAATTAATAAGTACTTAATGAATATTGTTATCATTATCTCTGACTCTAGATTGTAAGCTCATTCTGGGCAAGGAATGTGTCTGTTATATTGTAGTGTTGTACTCAGCCAAGCGCTTAGTACCGTGCCTTGAACACAGTAAGAGCTCAATAAATATGATTGATTGATTAATAATTGTCCTTTTAATTCTTTCTCAAATCCCGCTGGCCTAAACCAACAGAGAAAGGGACCACCTAACAAAGAAAGGTGCTATTAAAATGCTCACACATATAAACCAAAGTAGTTGAGGCGGGTCCACATTCACGGAGTGTTTGTACTTAATTTTAGAATGAAAGTTCATCTCCAGAACAAGGTACAGTTCCATTTCCTCTGAGTCCCAATACACAACCATAAAAGGTAAAAGGATAAAAGTCCCTATCCTTGCTGATTCCCCTCCGGACTAGCAACCAATATCTCCCTGACCTCCCAGCAAGACCCAAGAAGGATCTGGGTTTAATCATTTGTACACAATACACCCTTTGCAGCCTTTTAATATTTCCAGTAATTTCTCTCTTATGAGTTTCTAGATAACATAATTCTCAAGGCACTTCCCTTTAAAACCTTACATCAGCAGAGGAGAAAGGAGTGTTATAGAGACAAAACATGGTACACAAACACAGTCACATGTACACGTTACCCTGAGCCTTGGCTCTTCTAGCGATAAAGCTTTAAACTTTGTGCACGCCCTGCTTCTCGAACAAAGACACAATGAAACAAAGAGAAAAATTGAAAAAAAAAATCAAGTCACACAGGGGCCTAGACAAGTCCCTGTCCGGCATCCAATCCGTTTCTGGCTCAGAAAATGATTACCACACAATGGTCAGCATGGCTGGTTCGGGGCAGCTGTGCGATATAAATTGTCAGCAATGACCATAAGCACTCAGAGAAACAATTTAATTCCTCACTTCCGCCATCATGGGCTGATATATTCTTTCAAGGTCATTACCCAAGGCTAGGAGGGTCACTTGATTAACGAGTGACAGCTCCAATGAGGGCCGGTGTGCTTGAGCAGGCCTTATATTAATTAGACAGAAGCTCAGGAAAATAAATGGTACTGAGAAAGGAGGGGACAGGTCTCAGTCATAATCTGTGACCTCATCACCCACACCCTCTTCACCCCACAAAAGGAAACTCTCTGACTCTGTTCCTTAATATTGGACCTTATTTTATTTTAGAACCTCTAAAATGTCAACATAGAGCAGGCTTTGTTTCACATTTAAAAGGACCAGGGTGTTGGCTTCAAGTCTCCACATTGTCTTTGTCCTACCCTCTCCTAAGTAGTTCTTTTCATTTATTGTTTAATTTGGAATGGTAATGTGGAAGGGAATTGTCAGCTATGAACTTCTCAAGCCAAAAGCACCACCTACGGAATTTTCTTCCAAACCATGTGAAGCAGACTATTGATGACATGTCAGTGCTTGAAGCCCAATGGCTAATAACAAGGCCAGAGCTCTTTAATAAAATCCCATTATCTTGCTTAAAGAGTTCAGGAGATTTGGTAATAACATTGCACTTTTGAGGAATAAGAGCCATTTTGGGAAAAATGCTTAAAAACGCATTCTCTCCATGTCGGACACATTGCACCTACCTATTACACCTGCCCTGCAGTAGTGGGATCTTTCCATTACAAACCACCAAGGGAATGCAATTCCTAAGGGCGCGCAGTCAATTCAGGGCTTTATTCTCTAACATGAAAGGCAATGAGATAAGAATGGGATCTGAATTCCAGCAGCCCCAAGTAGAATTTAGTTCCTCTTCAGACCCGCACAGTCTATCTTCCTACTGCTACTCTGGCCGCTCATGACGCCACTCACCTGCCCCAAGGGATGCCAGACAAAGCTTTTTCGATGGATGAGCCCCTCTGACAGCATCTTTCTGCTTGGGTTTTCCAGGATGATAGCATGAATTACTACATGGCATAAAGACCTTGAATGGAGGCTGCTGGGTTCTATTCATTGGTGTATGGAAGTGTATGAGAGAGTGAGAGGTCCTTTGTTGATTTATTCTGTGGTAGAACCATTACAGTTGTGAATCGACTAAGGGCTTGATCTTTCTGAGAGACTCATCTCCAATCTCTTGGATTGAATTGAGAACTCCCCCACAAAACTCTCCAGAATTTCCAGGTTCCAATGTTTCTGTGATGCCCGTGCTACGTTCTCCACCTCCTGCTGGTAACATGATGAAATATCACCAAACTGACATGCTTTTCTCTATGGCAATGAGGCCTGGGTGGAGGGAGCGGTGAAAGATACTACAGCTCTAGGCATAGCAGGCAGTGGATGCAATCCCACTGCTCCTGACATCACCCCACTGCTGAATCCCCTGACATCACCCTACTGCCTATTCCACCAAATCACTGAGAATCAAAATGGGTGACTGTTTGGGAAATGGGAGGATCACTTGCCGAAACTCTGTACTGAAATGGGCTGGAAACTTTGAGATCCAGAATTATTATTTTGCCATGAGTATGGAATGAGTAGGGCATGCCCTCATGGCGGTCAACTAAATTCCCATCAAGGCTGGGGAGAAAATTCCAGTTGCTTTCATAATCTCCCAATCTGGCAGTGTTCCCTGATCCACATAGTGCTCCAATCCTGCTACTTGTGTGGCAAGTAGACACACTCCATGAGGAAGTCTATTCCTAAGAGCCACTAGCCCACCCTTATTTCTCCACTGGTTCCATCATGACACCTTGGATAATGCTGGATAATGTTCATTCTCTTGGTGGCTCAGGGTTCTCACCTTTAACAATACAGCAAAAAAGGTAGTAGCCCTCATACCCAAGTTTCTGATGGCAACCCAGTATCCTGAAAGAATGAATGGAACTCCTAAAAACCCAGATGAGGCTGCCTAAGCAGACTATCTAGAATTAGGCTCATTAAATAACATCTATAAGATGCTTATACCAAGCGCTCTCTTGCTACTTTCTTGAGGACTGGAATTATAACTTCTTTACATCCAGTGAAAAAACAATTCATTATGGGTATTCAATGATAAATGCAGTCCAGAGGGGACAATCCAGTTTTTACAGGGAGGTACTACACCAAGTTTAGATTAATTTTATGCTAGGTTCATCTTTGGGTTAGCAAAATCAAATTTAACTTGAAATCTGTCTGAAAATAGCTTGAACGCCCCAAATAAGGATATGCAAATAATTTGGGTGATTCCAGCAAAATCATTTGCTTCTTCTAAATTATGCGGAGAATAGAGAAAAAAAAATTTTGACCTGGATTACTTGGATATCTGACCAGCTCTGTGAAGACTCAGTCTAGTGGTTATGATTGTCCCATTATAATTAGAATCCTACCACTAGCCAAAGAATATCCTACTGACTGAAGGAACTTTTATAAGTGAAAAAGTCAGCTTCTACATTTGGATATTGGGCAACTATGTTATTTAAAAAAAACCCCAAAAGCCTTCATCCTTTCAAAGAAGTCAATTCAGCAGGTTTCATTTGTGAAATGTGTATTAAGAGCAGCCTCCCTCAGAGCCAAACTTAGCGTGGCTTCTACTAGCTCAGACAGCAATACGGCTCCCTGCGAGTTTACCTAAGGGGTTAGCTGCTTCTAGATTGTTAGGGACTTCCTGGCTCCCATCTTCGTGAGACCAGATATGGGGTTTCATACACACTGTGCTCAGCTGTAGCTATATGGTGGAACTAGATCATCAGGTGACAGAAAAAGATGCACCAACTTGTACTGCAGGCTTGTTTTAAGGATGACCTGCTGGAGGAGAGTTCCAAAAGAAGTAAGTCTGAGGAGGTCAATGGCATGTTACTTTATTCCCTAGCAGAGAGGATAATAATTTGGAGGAAAATAATTTACACACTCTTGAATTCTGATCTCAAGTCCTGGAAATAATTGTGGGACTTGCAATTGTTGCCATTATGGGCAATTGCTGCATCTGTTTATTGGTGACTTAATTGTGTAATCTTAGGCTATATGATGATGCTTAGCAATTGGCTACTGATCTTTCCTGGGAAACAATTTTGCTCATTTTCAAGACTTAATTGAGAGGGGAATCTTTTTTGGAGAATACAAATGTTAATTTCTGACAACAGCATTGGTTTCTAAATTTTTCCACTTCTTTCCCAAATTTATAAATCTATCTAGGCATCTTTCTTTGGTATTTTATCCCCAAGAGATTCAATCCCTATCTTAGAATTTTTTATACTGTGTCTCAGAAGGTGATCAATTTTAAGTCTTTTTTATTTAAGAGTTTTTATATCAACCACCTACTATTCTTCTTTAATGACCTTTCATTCTCAGTCCTCTACAGTAGTGTCCAGACATCCAGGGACCTTGCTACAATAGCTTTGACATAAATAGGCCGATCATATTAATTTTACTGGAAACTGGGCCAGTGGGCCACCACGCATGCCTACCCTTTCCCTCTTGATGGCCATCAAGGGGTGGAGAAAGAACAGGGATGAGGGAGAGAAGGGAAGGAGGGAAAACTAGCATGGGCTTAGAATCCCCCTGCATTCACGGATGATGGTACTTCAAATCCCAGAAATCTGTGAGGACTCACTGAACATGAACTGAGCCCAGCTTGGACACAGAATTGTAGCATATAAGAAAGGCAGGTAAACAAGGAGGAAAAGTAAGCACTGATATATTCAGGACAGGCCCAATTTCTGGTCATTTGGGTATTTTTCTAAAATTTATTGGGACAGTCTGCAGAAATCTCCGACTTCCCTGGCTAAATAGGATATTGGTTTAGCCTAGGCATAAGACCATGACATTGAGCTTAATGCTGCTATTTATGAGCAATGAGCTGATGATTAGGTTTACATATAGTATGTTTGCTTTTATTCTAAACAGTCTTTCTTTGTGTAAATTTAGGAATTTCGTGATCTTTTAAAATGAGTCAATTAAATGGGAATCTGTTTTTCAAATTATTGGTTTTGAATTTAGAATTAGATTGTGTCTGATCATCCCATACAGCTATTTATTATTCAGTAGCATTTACTGCACAACTACAGAGCAGCAGCATGGAAAGAGCCCGGGCTTGGGAGTCAAAAAGTCATGGGATCTAATCCCAGGTCTGCCACTTGTCTGCTGTGTGACCTTGGGCAAGTCACTTTACTTCTCTGGACCTCAGTTACCTCATCTGTAAAATGGAGATTAAGGCTGTGAGGCCCATGTGGGACAACCAGATTACCTTGTATCTACCCTAGTGCTAAGAATTTCCTTCTCTTTCCCTCTTCAAAACCTTACTTAAAAATCACCTCCTCCAAGAGGCGTTCCGAGACTGAGCTCCTCTTCCCCCTCTACTCCCTCTGCCATCCCCCCTTTACCTCTCCGCAGCTAAAGCCTCATTTTCCCCTTTTCCCTCTGCTCCTCCACCTCTCCCTTCCCATCCCCACAGCACTGTACTCGTCCGCTCAACTGTATATATTTTCGTTACCCTATTTATTTTGTTAATGAATTGTACATCGCCTTGATTCTATTTAGTTGCCATTGTTTTTACAAGATGTTCTTCCCCTTGACGCTGTTTAGTGCCATTGTTCTTGTCTGTCCGTCTCCCCCGATTAGACTGTAAGCCCGTCAAACGGCAGGGACTGTCTCTGTCTGTTGCCGACTTGTTCATCCCAAGCGCTTAGTACAGTGCTCTGCACATAGTAAGCGCTCAATAAATACTATTGAATGAATGAATAATGCTTGGCAATTGGTAAATGCTTAACAAATACCATTATTATTACTATTAACTAAGGTGTGCAGAGCACTTTACTAAGTGCTTGGTAGGGTATGAGAGAATTAAAAGATGAGATCATTGTCCTCAAAAGTCAGTGCTCCTCACAGAGTAAGCGCTCAATAAATACCATTGACTGATTGTTTACGATCTAGCAAAGGAGACAAGACATGTAAATAAAGCACTTCTAGGGGGAGCATTAGAGCACATAAGATATGTATGTAAGTACCACAGAGGTTGTGGGAATGGGAGTGCTTTGGGTGGTGTAAAAGGGCTGTAGTGACAATTGAAGAATATAAAGTGGGAAGAGTAGAAGTTCAACAGGGAAGGCCTCCTGGAGGAGATGTGATCTCAGGAGGACTTTGCAGATGGGGAGGACTGTGGTCCATCAAGATATAAAGGAGGTGGGATTTCTGGTAGGAGAGAGGGCATGAGCAAGAGGTTAGCATTAGGAAAGGCAAGAACAAGGAACAGTGAATATGTTATCTTTTGGGCAATAAAGATCACAAGCTGGGTTGGAGTGGGAGAAAAGAGTGGTTAAGTAGGAAGGAGAGAGCTTATTGAATGCTTTAAGGCCAAAAGCCAGGCATCCCTGCTTGAAGAAGAGAAGAAAGGATAAGCCTTGAAGGTTTTTTGAGGAGAGGGGAGACATGTAAAGTTCATTTTAGAAAAATGATCTAAGCAGCAGAGTGAAGTGTAGGCTAGAGAGAGGGGAGACTGGACGCAGGGAGATCAGTGAGGAGACAGATACCACTCAGTCACGCTGGCTGCCATGACGATCACATGGTTTAGGTCCATGTATTAAAAGTTAAAAATATAAGGTCAGGCTGTGCCACTCACATTCCTGCCCAACTGGAAGCTTAAACAAAACCCCTCCTGCTTTTTGGAAGGAAATCTCATTATGTAAAGCTCTGTTTAAAGGGGCATCAGGGTCCCAGAGATCAGCCTCCCTACCTGTTTCTCTAATTATTACGCCATGGACCAGTCTGGGAGAGGCAGCAGGAAGAATGAGTGGGTCGAAGCCTCCAGATTTCTCATGGTGAGAAGCAGTAAAGGGGAGACACTGCTCCTTTACTCCCCATCCTCTACTAACTAAAATGCTCCCAATAGTAAATACGGTGGGGTAAGCCATCAGACTAGTAAAGAAATGCTGGAGGATGCCCCTCAAATGTCCCAGACCCTAATCTTCCTTCCTCTAAGGCCTCTTCTCCACCCAGAAGTTGGGATCCAGGGTATTCATCCTTATTTGTCTACTAGCAGTGTCAGTCTCAACAGGTCTGGACTTTTAGCTTCTCTCAAAGCGGACGCCGCTGAAACATTTCCACACTCTCCTTGCTTAGGTTTACTATGATTCTCTAACACTTCCTGATTTTGGTCTCTGTGTTCAATATGTGAGTGCTTCTGTCACTTTCTCTCTCTTATTTGCACCTGAACTAGGCTTTTGAGGATTTTACAAGAAGGTCAGATTTTCTAAGTCAAACCCCTCTTCTCAGACAGGCAAGCCTGTGGCACATACTGTTCTGCAAACACTAGCCTCAATTTGTCTGGGGGGGGGGAGGGGCTCTCTGATTCATTGTGCCACACTGAGCTAATCTGATGTTATTAAAATTAAAGAGACACACTGTTAGCACGGATTTAGCGAGGATGATCTATTTTTTATTATTTGGGAAGATATGTTTACATAGGTTAGCTCAATATGCAAAAACCCAGGAAGCAATTGGCCAATACTGCCTCTCAACTTATGTTAATCTGCCCTAGGGTTTATCACAAGTGAGAATCCAAAAGATGCAAGTGATAAGTTATCTCATCACATCTTCGGGTGATGGAGAGATTTGTCTTTCTTACTGAGAATTAAGTTGACAGTAAGAACCGAGTACATATGGTTGTCCTTCACATTCGAAGAAGGCAAAACTGATGGTGAAGTTCACCTATGAGTGGGCCTGTGGCTACGGAGGTTAATGCCATGCTGGCACCAAAAAAGGTTGTCCCTTGTTGTGTTGTTTTGCTGAATGTTTGCCACGCCTTGAGCTGTTTGCTCTTTCCCCTCCTTTTCTCTCTGCTCCCGAGTAGCCGAGGCCCGAGCAGACCTGCTCCTTCTGGAAGACGACTACCTCTCCAGCTTTGACGACCCTGGATGCTGAGCTGTGCAACCTTACCAACCCTCAGGAAAGGAGACTGTTGTCTTTTCTTGAACTTTATTCTGCATGGTTGAGGCCCTAGGCTAATATCATGGGGTTTACATGAAGGGTGCATGCTCTTCATACTCTCGTTCATTCATTCAATTGTATTTATCGAGCGCTTACCGTGTGCAGGGCACTGTACTAAGCACTTGGAAAGTACAATTCGGCAACAGATCTACAGTAAATGATATGTGGGAGGTTATAGATCGCCCTACAGTAGCCATTTGGCTAGCCTGCTGTTGCTGAATCTCCTCACATCCTAACCAGTGAACACCCATTCACAGGAGATGTTCACTATCAGCAGTGTCTTCTTCAAGTAGACATAATGAACTATGCACAGTCTACAGGGCCCATGTCTAAATCTTAACTGTATACTCTTTCCCAGCTCTTAGCCCAGTGCTCTGCACACAGAAAGCACTTAATACAAAAAGTAAAAGTAAAAACAAGACTGTAAGCTCACTGTGGATAGGGACTGGGGCTACCAATTCTGTTGTGTTAGTCTCCCAAGTGCTTAGTACAGTGCTTTGCTCCCAGGAAACACTCAATAAATACCTTTAATTGATTTATTGATTGATTTCAGGGGGTGGTACCCATGTTTCAAAGAGGCAGGTTACTTTTTAAAAATCTCCGTAAAGACATGAGTAATTAAAACTGATTTCATTTCATTAAAACTAAGGATGGTCTTGCCAATCCAGAGGTCTACTAGGTACTAATTTTGGTCTGAATTTAACTTCATTCTTCTGGCTGTAACTCTCGTGTGGTCTGCCACAGAAAAAGGAGAAACTGAATCTGTCAAGCTGGAATGTTTATTCTCATTCAATTCGCCATCTATACAAGAATTTGGAGCATTTTTTTGTGTATCGTTAGAAAAATTTCCCTGCGAATCAGTGGAGCAGCTCAATCGCAGTGCTCCATGTTTGTAGGTTTGGGCCTTTTCAGTACTCTCCCCTGTGATTGGTCAGCTATCTCTGCATCGTGGTCTCTGGACTGTGGAGGGGGAGAAAGGATGGAGTAGTCAGCTAATCAAACAGGAAGATAGTGAGAGGGTTAAAGCTGAATAGCACATTACTGTTCGGCGAATGTAATTGGCGTAATAATCATACTGATTACTGCTGTTTCATTTTTACGAAACAGTCTGGAATGGGAAACGGAAGAGAACTAGCCCCTTCCCGCCATAGTCCCAAGCTTTTCATCTTGTGCCCTCTTCTGTTTCTCTGCTGCAGAGTGTTTCAGAATAATTTTTTAAGGATGGTTGAAACAGTCAGGTCCAATATCAAATTTTTGAGGCGGGGGCCCAGCTCACATTCAGCCCCCACCAACCCCAAATTTCAGTTCCAGGATCTAGATTTTTCTCTCTGTATGGAATTTCCTTTGGTATATGAAAAACTAAACTTTTAAAGCTCCTTGATCCAAGTTTCAGTTTCTTCTCAACTTGACTTCCCTCTGACAAATTTTAATTCATTTTTTTTTCCTTTCTTCTAATGAAATGAGCACCCAAACTCCACTCAGAGTGTGGAAACTCCACTCCACCCAGAAGCAGAAACTGGGGGACAGGGCGAGTTCTTGGCCAAGTAGAAGCACCAACATAAACATCTATTTCCTAAACGAGCAGTTCTGTTCTTCCCATAACCGCTTATTCCTCACTACCGGCGATGTCTTTCTGCTGATACTGATCTGCAGTGCTTCCAGGCACCGAGGAGGCATGCCAGTTTAGAATCATTATGTCACCCAATCTGACACCACACATGGAAGCAGTCAGAGAAAGCAGTCGGACATCTTTCTGTCCTCTCTTATCATCCACCGAAGACAAAGCACATTCTTTCCTCACCACCTCAATCAACCACAAGTGTTGGAAGTTCAATGCAATGTATTTTTGTGCCTATTTAACTTCTACAAACTATTATCACTCAAATCCTGAGTGATATGGAGGCTTCTAAATGATCCGAGGAGCTTAGAGAAGCAAATACTTCAGAAACGAATGAGGAAAAGAGGACCATGAAATCAGGTCTGAGAGAGAAGCAACTTAATATGGGAAAACTGTACAAATTCAGCGGGCAATTAAAAAATCCCTCTTAACAGGAGCATTGCATTACCATTCCTCGTTAAATACTTCTCAGTATCTAAAGGTAGAGGGGAATCTGCGTACTTGCAACTCAAGGCTTGTGTATCTAGGTGAACTGTGGCCGCTGGGATTCTAAGGTTGCATACACTTGGCTCTCAGGTGAACGTCTGGCATTCCGTAGGTACGCATTGTGGATGCTTGTGCCTCTGTCAGAGTATCTTTGTGTAAATGAGTTCCTGCTTCTCTAAAATTCTATTTTCTATTGTTGTTAAGTGCAACTGACTTTATTTCTAAAATAAAAAGAGCCAAAAACACCGCACCCCCCCCCCCGACCGAACCCATTGCATTTCCAAACTGCCTCCTTTTTTTTCTTCTTTTTTTATAAGGCCTCTGGCCTTACACTGCTGTTTATCACCTAAGGCAAACTCCCTCTCTCACTCCTTTTCCCTCTCTGTTTCTTTAAATCTCTAAACCACAAAGCAGCATGCGAGCAACACTGTGGGTCAAGATATCAAAAGAGGGAACTTTTATAGGTTTCCTCGATAACATGGACAATAAAAGAAGAAGGGAGCACAAGCAGCATTACTGACCTTATTTGATGCTGTGCAATAAAGGGAGACGGTTGGTTCCTCCTCTGCCTGCATGTGTGTGTCCAGGCCATTGGTGTGTGGAGAGGGAAGCTCTGTATAAACACGCAGCCCGGGTTTTCCTACACTCTTACACTAAAGCTTTCCAAGTGTTTTCAGCAAATAATACCCAAATAAACAGAAGGTTACTGAA
Source organism: Ornithorhynchus anatinus (assembly GCF_004115215.2). Lineage (NCBI taxonomy): Eukaryota > Metazoa > Chordata > Mammalia > Monotremata > Ornithorhynchidae > Ornithorhynchus > Ornithorhynchus anatinus. The sequence goes on from NC_041738.1 coordinate 39,130,709, forward strand.
TACATTAAACTCACTGCAGCAAGAAATTGCTTTTTGACACACAGTATATATAGACAAACTCTTTCTCTGCTTGCACACACTCACACTTTTATACCTGTTCACTGTACAAATTCAGACACCCACCCACAGATATACACACACACATTGTAGATTTACACATACGATCCTAGATTAAGGCAGAGGTGACATATCCTGGATTCATGATTGGTGTATATACATTAGACATTTTCACCGACGCATCTACACCAGGGGCATTTCAATGGCCGTGATTGCGGGTATGGTTTGAAAAAGCTCATTTCTGCGCTGTTGAATTCAGATGCAGGGTAGAAGGCATTAAAAAACACACACACCTTCTCTTCAGCCGTGTAGAGACTGAAACCAGGTCACATGGACATAGGAATAAAATGGTCTCATCTGCCATCACGAGAGATGTTCCCCCTCCCCTCCTGTACTGTATGCCCTCTCGATCCCCAAATCACTCACGTTATTTCAATCCCGAGATCAGTGGATGAGAAACAAAGCAATTTCTCCTTTACCGTTGATTATTATATAACCCACTTTCAAAAGACACACTTACATATCCGCTGTTTTCAGATACTCTAATTACCTAGTTGTACATTTTTTCCAGTGATGAAACTCTCTGTACTTGAATGATTCATCATTACTCCCCAAATTCTATTTGTTTCAAAACTGTGACCTTTATTTTCCTAACAAGAATCATTTTTCTGACTACTTATTGCCCCTCTCCTGACAATTCCTTTAGCTACTTCATCTCCAGGAGTACGTCCTCTCACCTCCTGAAAGGAAGAATAAGTCCTCTGTCCTACAGAATGGGGACCAGGGAGGTCAACACCTCATCCTGAGCAGATTTGCAACCCGGGATTTCCATGAGTTACTCACATTCAACTGCCTTTTCTTCTAAGTACCCAGTTTCTAATGCAATTATTTGGAGAGTATGACAATTTCTCTCCCTTGATAGATTCCTTAACAGAATCATTTGAGTATTGTGATATCCTTCGCTTCAGCTGTTTCCTACTGCAGAGTTGAATTCTGTACCCGTCGACAAAGGTATGCATATTTCAAAGGTACATTTGCTTCATAGGCACACATTAAAAATCTACAGCCAAAACAGACTGTCTATAGATATGCTTGCTGTCAACATACATTACCCTGGTCAGTGTGCCCAGTGTACATATACTGATGACATCTGTATATGGATGTGATCGCATATGTACAGAATGGGCTAGTGGAGCTTTGATTTCTAAGTGCAGGGGAGTTTGGAGAATGGCAAGCAAGATGTTGTTATGGATGAGAACATAAAATGGCAACCATCTTGATCACCACCTTTTTTTTCTTGGCACTGCCAGTATTTCTCACAGAGGCTTGTATCATAGTAGAGCTGTTGAATATCCTAGGAATGGTAGCCTGGTCCTTTGCCCTTCAGACAGTACTATTCAGATATTATCAGGTCAGTAGGATGGGGTATCCAACTCATAGTATGCCTGTGCTCTGGAACATATTCAGAGTCATATGTATATTTACATTATTCATTGCAAATATCGGGGTGTGAGCTGATGTGATTTTGCCTATTCATATACAGTATAAAACATATGCAGAATAGTTAGTCAAACACATGTAAATAGAACTCGAAGCCTTCCATTTATTTGGCAGATGGAATAAAGGCTAATAAATGAAAAATGCACTCACACGCCCTCTGACATCCTGCCCAAGTGCTTTCAATGCTGGGGACTGAAGACTGACTCCTGTCTCCCCCCTACCTCCCCATTCCATTAAAAAGATATTTTGAACACAGGGATTGCTCACAATCTGGTTGAGTGATCCACATACATGAAATGAATATACCTGCTCCTGTTTTTATATTCATATTCTCTTTTTATTTCTGTCTCTCTCTCCCCCCCTCCCCGCCCCCTTTCCCCTAGGCCTCCACCCACCATGTTTCCAGTCTCACATTCAGTAGTTCTTTCAGCTTAATGTAGTGACATCACAGAATATGGTTTCTCTGATCATTTTCAAATTATGGGATTTAGTGAGGTCTAATATTTATTGCTTATCACTATAATGTAAAAATAATGTTTTTCATAATAGGAACATGTATTCGCACACACATGCAGATGCATATGAGGGTAGATTCAGTCGGGTTGCAGTATTCCGATGATAGCACTGTGTGAGGGTGTTTGTGCAAACTGGGAGTGGGATGGGGACTTTATTAAGTGTGCTCATTTTTATATACAGCCAAGTTGAATGTGAGGCACCTGCCCATTGTAACCACTTGAATTGGTAGAGTTTATATGTCAAGACTGAATGAGATGACTCTCGACAGAGCAGAGGTGTCTGAGCACAGTGTGACATCTCATTTTTCAGCGTCACAGACCAGCCTAGAAAATATTTGTACAGAACACACACACAAGATTATTTTTCCTTTTAGTGACTTAAAACAAACTCCTGCCATCATTCAATTCTTTGTTTATCAGAGGTGATTTTTAAAAGTCTTGTATTTAAAAATGGACGGGCAACGAGCCGTCTGATACTGGAATAAACCGCCAATGCTATTTTGATTGCTTTCTGTGAACCTGGGGGAGGAGAGAATGCAGAAATGAACCCAACACCTTCCTGGGCTAGAAATACAGCAGTCAGGGAGGCAATCAGACCATCAAATGAGCTTTGTAGTGCTTCGTACTATCGTTTCATGTGTCCAGGGACCATTGAAGGGAAGAGGGGTTCAAATCACTGTTAGGAGGAGGAAAAGGAGAAAGAGGAGGAGGAGGAGCAGGAGGAGGAGGGGCAGCCTGGGGACAGGGAAGGACTAGGAAGATATGTTTTTCATCCCAGCTCTCACAGAGCAGGTACATGTAATTAACATTTTTGCGTGGAGCTTCATGGCTTCCTCTGAATCTTCCCCAAATAATTGAATGTACAAAAATACTTGTCTTAAATAAAATCCTCACCTCGAGATGACCAGAGTATCACTTGAATTGAAAATCTTTCAGATTTTTAATCCATACATAACCCATATTTTTATTTATGTATTTTCTTAAGGTACTGTTTTGCAGGGTCTACAGTTAGCAATTCTTGTTTCAAAAGAAGGGATTAAATTAGGCTGCCTGACTTTTCAGACATTTTTCCCTCCTGCTCCTGAAATATTCAGTTGGCAGGTTCCTGTTTTCTTGAGAACTACATCAGGGAAGCCAGTCCAGTGAGCCCGACATTTTTCCCTGGGAACTGCAGGGCCTTGGTTGCCTGATTTGGGAGCCTGAGGTAATTAGCACCATGAAGGACTTAGCAGAAGCAACGTAAAGGAAGCCGCTGAAGGAACCGTAAGGCTGGCTGATGAGAAAGTCAAGTGGAGGCCTGCCTGTCTGAAACCTCTTCAATAGATCTGTAGTCTGGACTTGAACCCTGGCCTCTCACCTCAGGGTCCGATATTTCTTTTTTTTTTCCCTTCCTAACTCCCCTGCCCCCACTCTCTCCTCTCTCAGCTTCTCTATCAAGCGGTGATGTACTCAGGCTGACTGTGAATAAATGTAAGTGACCCCCATCCACCCACCCCCACTTCCCTGAGCCTTCTACTGAGGAGAGAGAGAGAGAGAGAGAGAGAGAGAGAGAGAGGGGGAGAGGGAGAGAGGGGGAGAGAGGGAGAGAGAGAGAGAGAGAGTGAGAGAGAGGAGGAATGAGAGAGAAGGAGAGAGAAAGGGTCCCCGACTTCCTCACAGGTAATTAAAGGGACTGTTTTCAAGGTTGCATGGGCTAAAGACAATTCGGCCCTAATGAAGCATCGATCGCCTGGCAGTAAGGTAGAAAGGAGCTGACATTCATTCAAAGGTACCTTTAACTGATGTAAAACACTGCACCGGGAATTATTCTTACTCTGCTGTCATTGCCTATGACCTGGTTTAGAAAAAAATGGGAGTTTGTTTTAAATTTATTTTATTTCAGTATTGCCACAGATGTGTGTCGGGCTTTGTTAAAAAAAAATATGCATCAGAGTACATTCTATTTGGTTGTGTGGCGGGATGTGTTGTATGGTGTGTGTGTGTGTTCTCTCCTTTCCCTCCTCCCTTTCCCCCCACCCCCCAATCTCCACCAGGATAAATTTTCTTCATTAGTCACGTTTAAAAGCCCACCAATCAGCCCTGACGATTCGGAATTCATGAGGTCAGTTATGGAGATGCAGGAAATTATTGGGGATTGGCAGGGGCATTTCTTTCTCTTTGCAAATCAAAACCTGGGTGATTCCAGCAGTTTTGTGGGTGTCAATTTTCTTTTTTTTGGCAAGATTCAAATATTTAAAAATGAAAACAAAAAAGAAAAAAACACCCAGATTTCTTTCGGGTTTGTAGGAAAATATCGTATCAGAAGGATCTGGGAGTGTATGGGATTGGGGACTTTTCAAAGTACTATATATCTTGCTGAGATGAAGTATTTGGAAATACATGGAGAGAAATGTCATTTTCATAGGAAAATGATATCCAGCCGAAGTCTTGTGTAAAGCAGAATGCATCCAACCCAGGCATCCCTTCTGTGCTCAGGCTGGTGTGGCTTTAGCCGGCTGCCTCTGAGCTCTTCCACTCCAGCCCCCGGGCTGCAGCCATGTCTTTTCTGTTTCCTCTTGTGCGCCCTAAATGTTTGCATTCGCAGAATATCTGAATGATAATAAAAGGATAAGGAAACGATAGTTGTGCCAAGTAAATTGGGGTGAATGACGGGGGAGGATGGCCAGTATTGATTCTGAAACAAGTTGAGTGTTATCTGGAGAGGATTTGCTCACAGTCCAGCACTTCTGGGTGTTACAAGAGGCCCCGTGCTCAACAATAGCAGTCCCTTTAGAGGAGGAAACACAAAGGGAATTTGCTCTGATTCAATCCACATAGTGAGGCCCCTCTTGGGGCTAAACAGGGTCACTTTTTACCCTGGCTAATAACAGGAAAAAGGGAATTCTCTATCCCTGGATCCCTGCCTTTTGCCTTTTTCCCTTTCCACCTCTCCATCACACACATACACATATGTCCATACAAACACATTCTCTATCACACATAGGCACATACATACACCCAAGCATACATTATGCCTGCCAAAGACTGAAGAAAGGATGCACTCATTGATGGATAGTTACAATTACCAGTTTTTTTTTATCATCTTTCATTTGCTCTTCCATTTCAGAATTTAATGATTTTCTGATTTTTATTTTTATTTTTGTTTTATTGGGTAAGGGTGCTGGGAAAAGGGGCGGGGGGAGGTGATGGTGAGTCATATTTAACTTGATAGCAGCATAACAACAGTGTCTTATAGCCCTCCCTCTTTCTCTCTCAGCTATTTATTCATTTGTGTTTACATTTCGAAGACATCCCTTTAGCTGCAGGAGGACACTTACCACATATTGCAGTATTAGTCATTAGTACAAGGGGATAGATTATTAGATGCATCGCTGTGGAGTTGAATTCTAAAAGACAATTTGGAACCCAATTTTCAGGGGTTCGTTGTGTTCATATGAATTTGGTATGTTCTTTTCTACCCTTTATCTTGAAAACAGATTCTACCACCCTTTGTATCACCTTGATGCTATTCCTTCTTCTTCTTCTTCTTCTATTTCATATTCTTCTTCTACTTCATATTCTTCTTCTTCTTCTTCTTCCTCTTCGCCTCCTCCTTTTTAAAGTAAACAGGCAGGAAATGTGTAGAACACCTGCTGAATTAAAAAAAAAAGTTTCCCCTAAAAATGGCTAAAATGTAGCCCCGAAGATTCTATCTGCATTAATTTGGCCGAACAACCAGATATTGCTAGGGACAAACTCTGAATAAAGCAGTTCCGAGTTCCCAGAATTGGCACAGCTCAGCCTAAACAATGGCTGCTTCCTATTCACCTTAACCCGGCTTTTCAAAAGAACATCCCCAGAAACACAAAGCATCAGCGGGAAATGGCAATTTTATGAATCCTAATCAATCAAAGGGCTTATTAACTCAATGTGAAGCCAGATTAAAATCTTTAATTATAAATCGTGCTAAAAGGAAAAACAAAATGTACTTATGGTACATTGAAAATTCCGGATATTAACATAGTTGCCATTATCTCTTGCAATATTAAATTCTCCCTCCCATTCCCCCAACACGCACACCTTTTTCTGTTCTTAAAGAACTGAACTGCAGAACAAAAATCATTTTTCTCTTTCAAAAGCTTATTAAATGTATTCTTTTCCCTGTACAACCATTTGCAGGGAAACTGGGTGGGTGAATATTGTGTGTGAGTGAGTGTGTGTGTTGAGGGGTTGAAGCACAGGACACCCCATTATAGCTACCCAGCAAGAGATGGAGGTGGGGGGGGGAGAGAAAAGGGGGAGGGAGTCAGTTGAATAGTTGTTTGTTAAGGGGGCAGATTTGGTGTTACAGGTTTTTTTTTTTTGTTGTTGTTGTTGTTGTTGGGTTTTTTGGGGGGCAGCAATCAAATGTGAAGCATTTTCGCTAATGAAAGCGGCATGCGTGTCTGTGCAAGTGTGTGTGATTGGCAGGATTGGAGATGGCTAGCCACAGGAAGGACCCTTGCTTTAAGCCATGGTGTGAGAAAAGGCTAGGGGTGCTTTTTTTTATCAAGCAGACATTTGGGAAATGACCACAGCAAATTTAATCACAGTTGGGGGGTTAGGAGGAAGGGAGGTAGAGCAGAGCCTGCGAATCCCATGTTTTATTTATTTGTTCAGAGTCACGGTCATCCTATTGTGTGTCCCTCATTCTGTCATTTCAGGCCCCTACGACCCACCCCCTACCCCATCCCCATTGTTAATGGAAGAGGCAGAGAATATGACCACATTTTATAATAAGAACATATCCAACATGGCAAAAGCAGGGGTTCATCCAGAGCAGGGTTCTTTTCTTACCTTGAAATGAAAAAAACAAAATATCTTCCCATTCTAATGACAGTCTAGAATGGCGAGATTAATTCCCTGGGTAAAAATTAAGCAACCTTCTCAGGCAGGGTATTGTGCCCCGATCTCCTCCCGTTGTGTATGATGGCCATTGTGTGATACTAGTTTTGCATCTGCTGGGCAAACCCGGGTCACTGAATTGACTTTCACAAAAATACCTGGCCAATTCTTTATGTACAATCCAAGCTAGTGAGAGAAGAGGAAGCCCTAGTTTAGAGGAAATCAGGCTTCATCTCTTTTGTTTAAAGTTTTCACTTCCTTTTCCCAATCCTCCCGCTGCCATAACACTTCCTTTGGCTTCATTCTTTCTGCCCCCTGTTCTGGGGAGCTCTCCTTCAGAAATGAAGTCTCTTAAGATCCACAGCCATATCCCTCCTAACCCCCGGACCAAGGTTCATCCAGGGAAAGGATGGGGAATGGCTCTGGCCAATCATTTGGGGGATTAGAGATTTGATTTCCATAATAAAAAGTTGATTTTGTCCCATAATGCCAGAATACTGAGTCTAAAATGTTCAATTTCAACCCAGATTGGGGAAGAGAATTTCCTCTGAGGGGTACATGTTAGAAACACCATAGTTGCCCCATACCTTGTCCTGCATGGCTTTGCACACTGGGTCATTCACTCACTATTTTTACCCAGCTAATTCAAATGTGGAGTAAGAGAAACATATGCTTGTTGCTAGGTCTCTGATTTCTATCGACAATCTGTGGGCAAGTAATAGCTCATGTGGTCTTTAAAGCATTGCCAAAAATCTTCATATTCTTAATGCAAATAACTATATGTAAATGTTTAATTATTTGCAAACTTGAAGAAAACATTTTGAGATCACAGACAACACAAGTACCCCTTACACTTCTTATCCTATACAGCAGAGCCAAATTGGGATTTTACAAAGATGCATCATTTTTAAACATGTTTATACACTCTTTAATTTTCTTCCCTTTACCTGCTGCTTCATATAGATTTAAGTAAATACACGGAGACACATCGGGGATGCAGGGGAAGAATCAAGGTATTAGTGTGATTTTCTATGGAAACCATGAGCAGCACCTATTTTGGAGGGCAAAAAAAAGACTAAAAATCACTCTAAATCACAGAGTTCCTCTGAATCCTTATATAACACATTTCTGTGAAATTCTTTTGAAGATGATCATTAGACTTAATAAATCGAATACGTGAGGTAAAGATCTTGTCCTCTTCAGTTCATGCAAGGGTCTTTCAGGAAATTTAGAAAAGACCCTTTTGTCTAACTGGGTTTTCATTTCACTGCTTTAAAATGTGTTGAGCTTGACTTTTGACACTTTCAAGGTTTAGAATTTTTTTTTAAAAGCACAATTATATAATAAATGTTTGTGTTTCCAAAGGGGAAGACGTTAATCTGTTGATAGTGCCAGTATATGAAGAATAAAATGTACCTCATTCTTTTGTTATAAATAATCCACACAACTATGTACATTTGATAAACATAATCTTTGGGCAATTGATACTGTAAAACACTTTTTGAAACAATATATAGAAACACTACATATACAATGTGTTTACCCCACTCTACTGGAAGCTATAAACAAAATAGAAAAATGATGAACAAAGCAAAAAAGTAAAGCTATCTCATGTAAATAATTATGTTAATAAAATGTGCTTCAGATTGCTATTTAAACAAATTAGGCACTGAATGATAAAATGCTCTGAAACTCCAAACATCTATCAATGATAAAATTATTCAGCTTTGATTTTCCTTTAATTTCATTCCCCAATTTGCCCCAGAAATAAGAAAAATATGAGGAAAAGCCCCTCTAGTTTGACCAGGTTTAGAAATAGGGGAAGACAAAATGCAGAATTATATTTAAACCTTTAAAAAGCAATTGTAGATGAATTTGAGTTATTTCTTATATTTTTCAAGAAAACTTTTTTTTATACCACTCAAAAAGTAATGCCTTAGGGTTCATTTTTCCGCTATAGGGTCCCCTCACACTTTTAAATGTTGTCTCCTTTGAGGAATCCCACTGCCAAATTCAGGGAGTCAGATTTCTCTATCTGAAGAAAATAGTTTTTCACTTTTCCACTTGAAGGGAAATGTTTTAAAATTATTTACTAAAATAATGATACATTTTAAATTGATTTTAAATTCATGAGAAAAACAGCATCATGATTCAATGGAACAGAATTCAAAAAGCATTTTTAACATTCCAATTTTAAAATACTTTTAATCTTCTAATTATATTTCATAATTTTTCTACTTGAAGAATATTGTATGTTTCATGTCTGTTTTCTTCCAGAAAGCAGAAAAGTCCCTCCCTGGATAGTGAGCAGTTTCAGTATTAGTAATGCAAGAGGAGTATTTCTATTCTTCAGCCTTTTTTAGTTTCCTTACAAATCCAAGCAAATAAAAATGTAAAAGCTGCTAATTAATTATGTTAAACCTCTATCTAAAAGTCTCAATCAAGTGCCTTCAGCAAATACGCAATGCTTAGTATGCTTTAGTAAGCTCTCTAAATTCCTCCCATTAATATTGTGGGGTTTTTAAAGATCTGCTTTTTCAAATATACTAACAGCTAAGTTCATCATTACATTCATGGTTGAAACAGACAAACAAACAATCCAATTCTCCCAACAGCCAAAGGATGCCAATCCTCCAAGACAGACAAATTTAGCATTTGTATGTCGGTTTTCCAGTGGGAGCAAAAGATCAAAACTCCACCGGCTCCAGCTGATTTCTTCTGGATCAACCCAGATCTATATTTGCGGCGCAAACTGAACTTGTATATTTACATGGAAGGGGAAAAGCAGGTTCCTGGGTCTTTAGACAAACTGGGGGATTTCTCTGCTCCTCCTATCTGTTCTCAGTGTCAGTCTCAATGTGTAGATAAAACCATTTATCTCTATCATTTCCAAGCTGGTCAGACGGCAAAGGGGGAGGGAGGTGGGAAGGCGTGGAGGGGTGGAAGGAGAGGTGATTGTTTCACTTGTTGTCAGAGGGCATTGATCAGCCCTTCTGTCTCCTGGTCTCAGAGGTGAGGGCAGAGTTCCCTGAGGAGCACTGGGGGGCTTGGCCGTGTCAGCGCAAAGCTGTATTGAGTCATGATCCAAATGACTGCTCATTGAGGGAAACGGGTATTGGCGTCCAAATCATTCTGAGACACCCTCAGTAACACTTAAACAAGTCCACTCCGTTAATGTCAGGTCACAGGGGACACATTTAGCCCTCTCTGCTGACCATTAGGCCCTTTGATGGAGTGGACGATAAACTTGACAGGACAGGCTGGACACTGTTCTTGAATGTGCCTATTTTGACAGCATCCTAGGGCTCAGGGTAGGGCGGGTCAGAGTGCCTACCTGCTCACCTCCTGGAAGATAAAAGGGATCTCCTCGTCAGTGTTCTCTGATGACTGAGTCTCTCTTTTAAGCAAACAGGCAAAAATGCAGCTAAAATGGTTGCTAGTGGTGTAGCTTCTTCAAAGGAAGAAAAACCAGATTCTCCTAAACTTCTATCAGCAATAAGGTCATATTCAGATTTTGGATGAAATGGACAGGTCCAACCATTTTGTAATTTTAATTCCTCCCTTTAATTTCCCCTGTCCTACTAAGCCCCGCTGATATACTGCAGGTGCTATGAAATCTATTTATTATACCTTCGGTGGCCAAGAACAAAAAAAAAACCTTATTTTTTTTTTTAAGGAAGAGGAGGAAAAAGATTCAGTAAAAATCCACTCTGCTTCCGTCAAAACACTACCATACTGGCTTTCTAGAAATAATTTATTTTACTTCGTATTCCTGAACAACTATTAGATTCAGAAAATGGGGAGAAGCTAAAGTTAACTGCATTTCCCAGTGATAGGGGACATCAGCTTAAAGCAAACCCAAGCTCTAAAATTAGTCAAAAGCACAAACTAGCAAAAAAAACCAGTCTTTGTTAACATTCAAAGGGTGAATTAATAATCATTATTGTTACTATTTAAACAAATTCTATTTAAATCTTCTGGTCCCCAAGAGATCACCACTGTTTACTTTTTCTGCTTTCCCACAGCAAAAAGGCCTCAGGTTTAAGAGAGCAGATTTTCTGGCATTATGATGCTTTTATCCCAATTTTAACACCTTGTCTCGTTTCCTCTGGAGAATAAACTGATCCCACATGAGAAGGAAAAATGATAAGAGAATTTTAAATGGTCCCCACAATTACAAACTACCATCCAACAGAATTAGCTCTTAACTAGGAAAAAATACCCAGCTAATAAGAACAGAATTCCTCAGACTTTTACTACCACACGAATACATAATTTGATTTGACAAAATTATACAGGAGGTTTCTATTTAAAGTAAAAACCAAATGAAAATGAGGATCTATTTCCTTTTTATTAACTACTATACCAATAAGGAAACAGCTGTGGGACATTTCTAACAAAGGGTGACATTTCTAAAGAAAATGTCAGACCCTCTGAATTTAATCCAGATTATTCAAACCCTATTTGTAGTTCCAGGCCAAACCTGAAAGGCTTTTTGGAGAAGAAACTTTTTCCTCCATTAAAGTATTTTGAAATATTTACAGTCCGCTGAAGTTTAGGGCAATTTTTCTAAGAAACCTTGTTTTAAAAATAATAGAGTTTAAACCCAAATTTCTCACAACTTTTGCCAAACAAATGGGAAAACCAAAAAAAAAAATCACCACTCCTCTCACCCTTGTTATTGAAGCTTAAAAGTGATTCTTTTATTGGTTTAAATGAGGGATTTAGTACTATTCTTTCTGGAAAGTTGTTTACAGTAATTTTCGTGAAACTGATGTGATTTCCTAGTACTATGACAGGAGTACAAAATATACAAAATGTACAGAACATGCATACAGCTATCTTTAACTACTCCAAACTCCTGGAATTTTTATTTGGAACAATACAACGATTCTAGTTTAGGCAAATCTGAGGTGATGTATGAACAGGGATGCATGTACACCCAGCTGAGGTGTCCAAAATAAAATGAAAACTATCACCCTTAAATTATTCTTCTAATCCCAAAGTTAGAAGGACAAAATGCTCTCCTTTAGCTGCAACACTCACTCATGAAATAAATGGCAGTGATCTGGCATTTATAAGAAGAGCAATTTTGTGTTTTAGTGAGACAAGATAGCAAAGGGAAAGTACACCTTTTTCAGGAACACTTTCTTCTTTCATTTAAGTGAATTTTTTTCACCTTTTCCCTTCACTTCAAAAAGTCAAATAATTGCACAATTAAAAACTACAGATTTATTTCAACATCTAGTAACAAGCACAGCACTCTGAAAACCTCATAAAATTTGAGTTCATACATATTTTCCGAAGCATCAACAAATTGATCAAAAAGTAAATTTTGACATAAAGGGACAAAGATATACACTTTTCTTAATAATGAACAATTCTGAAACCCATAAATGGATAAATGAGTAAAATCAACTTGACATTCAAATCAATAAGAAAATGTAACTACACATTGGAGCTTTCACTTCTTTCTCACAACTAGAATTCCACTGACACAATCAGCAAGACCAAAGGGAGGAGGGAGTCTGAGTATATCATCTTTTTCTGAGAACCAGAAGGCCTGAACCGAGCATCAAATATTGAGTTTAGAGCTAAACTCTACTAGTCGGACTAAGAAATTCCGAGAGAATATTTTTTCTAGTCATAGACCAAAATCAAAAGACTCAGAATCACAATGGGTTGGTCATGGGTTATTACATGAAAGTGACTCTGCCTGAGTTTTTCATGAGAAGTCCTTGATGGGAACAGAACATCCCTCCCTGACCCCCTAGAATCAAGAAACCATATAAGATAGCAAACCACTCAACACAAACATTCTAGTCCAGTGAGGAAGCTCTTTAACTTCTCTCCCTGAACCTTCTTCCCTGTGAGGCACCCAATTCCCAAACACAAATCTAATAAAAAAAAAAAAGTGTGAGGAGTTTCAGGGAGACTAGATTCTCAAAGAAACTTCTCTCACCAACAGAAGGTTTCTGCTCACCATTTCATTCCCTGACCATGGTGAGTTTCATAGTTTGTGCATGACTTTGTCTGAGCAATATACTTTGTTCTAATGAATTCCCTTCCCTACTCAGAAACAAACTAGAAATGATATCCTTGGCCACTTTACAGAACATTTTAAAAATACCTTTTTCAGATCTTCAGATAATGATTTGAATGGGATTTCCTCCCTTCCTCCACCTCCAACACATGGACACTTTTACATGATATTACAATATATTTTAGGTTTTCGTTTTGGATTTCATTTTAAGAGACAGCACAGCTTAAATTGGGTTCCCAAACTGCTTCTCTGTATTAGTTCTAGTAGAATAATCTGTTCTGATTTTCTCAATGTTCTTTCACACTCCCTAACAAGGTCATTGGAAAACTAGTATTGATTTTCCCCATAAATATCTAACTATACAAATATATATTTTACAAACAGTCCTGAAGTTGTTGGGAACTATAGTAAACACAAGTAATATATCTTCCCAAGCCTTCTTAATGTAGACTGGTAGCAGACAAGGGAGACTTGAATTCCAGGCAGGGTAATAATATACTAAGTAACCCTCACTTGGCTTAAAACTTTGTATGTCCCTAAATAACCCAAGAGGAGCCTAAAATAAAATGCCTCTTTCCTGTACACATGTCAACAAACTAGGTCCCCTATTCAACAGGCGCCAGAAATCTGAAGAACCATCTTCTGACCTGTACCATTGCACTGGTCCTTCCTAAACTTATGATCCTCTGAAAAGTTCTAAAGCAGCCTGGCCCAGGGGATAGAGCACAGGCCTGGGAGACAGGAGGACCTGGATTCTCAACTTGGGTCCACCAACCTGTCTGCCGTGTAACCTCGGACAAGTCACTTAACTTCTCTGTGCCTCAGTTCCTCATCTGTATAATGAGGATTAGGACTGTGAGCCCAATGTGGGGCAAAGGACTGTTTCCAACCAAATTACCTTGTATTCATTTATTCAGTCGTATTTATTGAGCGCTTACTGTGTGGAGAGAAATGTACTAAGCACCTGGACAGCACAATTTGGGAACAGATAGAGACAATCCCTACCCAACAACAGGCTCACCGTCTAGAAGGGGGAGACAGACAACAAAACAAAACAAGTAGAAAGGCCTCACTACCATCAAAATAGATAAATCTATATCAGCACTTAGTACAGTGTCTGGTATAAAGTAAATGCTTAACAAATATTACAATGACTATTATTATTTTGAACTGGATGTATTCTAACTTTTCTAAAGTCCATTTAAAATTTCACTTTTACTTTCAAGACTTTAACGAACAAATCAGAATCTGCATATGCCTCCCGAATGCTTCACTGAATAATAATGATGATGATGATTATAATAATAATGATTGATTGTGGTATTTGTTAAGTGCTTACAATGGGCCAACCACAGTACTAAGCACTGGGATAGACATAAGATAAACAGGTCCCACATGGGGCTATCATTCTAAGCAGGAGGCAAGACAGGTATCAAATCCCCATTCTGCAGTACAGGGAACTAAGGCCCAGAAAAATTAAGTAACATGCCCAAGTGCACACATCAGGTAAATGGCAAAGCCAGGATTGGAACCCAGGCCCTCTGACTCTCAGGCCCATGCACTTTCCCCTAGGCCCAGCTCCTTCTAAGTGAAGTTTAAATAGCCAAACCAGAAATGAGGGAAGGATGGTGACGGGGTTCCTGACTTTTCCGCCGGGGCTATTGCATCTGGTTAAAGCACAGAGTGCAGTCATGAAGTCTGTGGACAGGCCAGGATACTTAAGTTTCTGACCCAGCCCAGGTCTGGAGTCACCATAATTTGGAGGTGTTCAGATGGAAATGGATTTCTTTTCCTTCTGCTGGGCACATCATCCACCCATCAAAACGCTTAATGTGGGGATTTCAGACAAATGGGGATGGTGGTCAGAAGAAGTGATAAAATGGGGGACTAGGCTTCATATAGTTGTTTATAACAAACTAACTCCAAACCATTACACTGAAAGGTGCAGTCCAAGGGGAAAAATGTATGCAGGCAACAGGGAGTTAAGTAAATAAATTTTTTCTTTTCTTTGTCGATGTGTTTAGTTCTCTTCCTGCCAAGACTCATTTCACTCTGCTATCTTGTGAGAGACACATATGGTGCACTGAAATTGCCATCCAAGAAAGCATGTCCCAGCCTGTTGAGACATCATCAAATAAGATTAAAGCAAAGTAAAAATAAAAAGATAGAATGATTTTTTTTCTTTTTCTTGTACAGAGAACATCTGATGAAAGTCACTGAGGTACTTGAATTGCTTCTAAGGGTTCTGCAACCATTTCTTTACTTTGGCTGGTTAAGAAAAAAGCAGGAATAACAAGGCAATATCCCGATTTCCTTCTTCAAGTTAGTGAAAAAATGTGCTTCATAATAATCCTGATGTATATGAATATAGTACAATATTGCCTTCCGCACTGTGACAAATAGCACTTCAATGCACTATAGTCAGCACCAGGTTTTTATTTTCTTCCTTTCCATCTGTGGGCTTGGTGGACAAAGACTTTTGATGTTGGCAAGGCGGGGGCAGAAATGATCCTTTCACTAATCATATCATTTTAAGATACAGGCTTTTTAAAAAAAATTTTGTCCATCACAGCATAGTCCTGATTTCTTGCTTCCTCTGTCCTGGTTGGTATAAGAATGGATGCGTTTCATTCTGGAGAAAAAGAAACTTTTTCCTCCTACAGCTTATACTTAGAACAGGGGAGAGAGATAACCACCTGGCCCTTGTGGAGCCTAGTGGTTAGAGCACAGGCCTGGGAGACAGAAGGACCTGGGCTCCAATCTCTGCTCTGCCACTTCTCTGCTGTGTGACCTTGGGCAAGTCACTTGACTTCTCTGTGCCTTGGATATCTCTTCCATAAAATGGTGATTAATACAGTGAACCCCCTGTGGCACATGGGCTGTTTCCAACTTGATTAACTTGTATCTACTCCAGTTGTACAGCTCCTAGCACATAGTAAGCGCTCAACAGATACTATTACCAAAAAAAAAAGAACTAGGATTTTACCACTTGATTCAACTGGACGTATTTGCTTAATTTTTACTGGAAAAAGAAATTCCAGGTGAGATCTGCTTCCAGTGACACCAAGATGGGAGTTTATGAGTAGGTCTGAATTTTCAGCACACCTAGTATTACCATAGAAGGCAGCCTATGCCTCTTATGCCCTTTACAGCTTTATTTAGGCAACTTTTACAGTTGTTTCCAACTTCTTTCACTGTTCCCTTACAACCTTGAGAGCACGGGGGATTCAAGGCACATGTTTATCAGTCTCCTAACCTGCTTTCTCAGAATCTTCTCTTATCTTAAGGGGCTTCATTTCACTCTTGCCCAGGTGGGAATTCGGGAATAGTTTCATATTTCTTAAACCAGTGTTATGTGGCTGGCGTGACTATATCACTTGGAAAAATTCTCGAATGAACTTGAGAACAAATGGAAAGAGGAGTGCAACTTTCTTCACCTTTTCCAGTGCACAGGCACAGGGTCCAGGGATCAATCAATCAATCAATCAATTGTATTTATTGAGTGATCACTGTACTAGTCTGGGAAGGGCTATGAAGTCCTTTTGGCATTCTAGTGCAGAAATGTGAAAGCAGGTTGGGCATTTGTTTGCAAACTGTTCCAGGTAGGAGACTGTGAGATTCAAGGTTCCTGTTTCAGATGCACAGACTTAATTGGACCACGGGAAACCAACAATGCATCAGTAGCAGAGATTATCACTGGCCTTAATAAGCTGTTGTTGGCTTTCATAACAACTGCAGCCTAAAACGAGTCACACGGAGTGCAGAGACAATCTTACCGATAGCCTGAAGCAAGGATTAAAGAAACAAGGATCCGAAGGAAAGGAAGAAAGGAAAAAAAAAACCACAACCCAAGAAACAGGGGCTAATGTAAAATCGTTTCCATATTAACCTTCTTCCCTTCTGACAATGGTCAAGTTCTGATTCAAAATACAAATTATCTCCAATTACTTCAAAAGAAGCAGTCACAGAGCTGTCACTTAACCTTCACCATCTGTTTGGCTCAAAAGAAAGCTGTACAGCCTGCCACTTTGACCTCATCTTTCTCTCTCCACACTGGACGGGCACCAAAAGAGGAGCAGGTTCATTGTTCTCTGGAGAAAACTCATCCATTTCAGGGGTGGGGGGAGGCAGGCAAGGAAACAGGAAAAGATGAGGGCAAGTGAGGGTGGGGGAAGGAGTTTTGAGAGACGATTTAATTCAAATGGTTCAGAATTTTCTATTGAGAGAGTAAATGTGTGGACCCCCTGGACCTCTCTGCCCAATATCCCTAGCACTGACACCTTGTTTAAAAATGGGCCAGTGTGGTCATAGGAGATGAAAGTTCTCTGATAGTTGGGCCTACCAGCTTTCCTCAACAGTTCATTCAAAATGGCAAAGTAAAAGGCCAACTAGCAGATATGCAGGATCATCATCAATGGTATTTATTGAGTGTTTACTGGGTGCAGAGCACTGAACTAAGTGTTTGGGAAAGTACAATACAATAGAGTTGGTAGACATATTCCCTGACCTCAGAGAGCTTACAGTCTAGAGGGGGAGACAGACAGTGTGGCTCAGTGGAAAGAGCCCGGGGGGTTGGGAGTCAGAGGTCATGGGTTCGAATTCCGGCTCTGCTGCTTGTCAGCTGTGTGACTGTGGGCAAGTCACTTCACTTCTCTGTGTCTCAGTTCCCTCATCTGTAAAATGGAGATGAAGACTGTGAACCTCACGTGGGGCAACCTGATTACCCTGTATCTACCCTAGCGCTTAGAACAGTGCTCTGCACATAGTAAGCGCTTAACAAATACCAACATTATTACTATAAATAATAAGAATAATATATAATTTATAGATATGTACATAAGTACTGTGGGGTTGAGGGTGGTGTGAATAGCAAATGCCCAAAGGTCACAGATCCAAGTCACTGGATTGCCTAAAGAGTGGGCAAAATGCAGCACAGAACAGGATTAAAACAGAACAGCACCTTGCAGCAAAAAAGTAGAGAAAAGGAGCAAGACAGCAATAAAGTCTTCTTTAGAGCCAGTATTCTAGAATATACTCACTGGTACCCTGAAACATCTGCCCAATAGCAAATAAACTCACAGATCACTTTCAATACCCGGCTGAAGTTAAAACTGTTCCCAGGGCACACTCGTTGACACTCCAGTCCTTTCCCGGTCTTTGGCGGGGGGGGAGGACAGAACCTTAGTTCCAGAGCCTTCGAAAATGGATTCGGGGAACCAAAAAGCTCAACTTCGCAGTGCTTGCCAAATTAGAGCATCCTTAAGAGTTGAAAATGGGGGAAAAAACACAAACTGCAAAGGTACTTCAAAACAGGCATAAAAAAAATCAGAAGGGAAAGCAGTTTCCCAACTGGTTACAGCAGAATAATAGGGTGAAAACTTCTAAATACCTCACATTTTATGGGAAGTTTCTAATGTTTCTACCCAGGAACATTACAATATTTCCACTGGCTCTGATCTTTATTTTCGGTTTTATGGCTCACTGCATAACAGGTT
The DNA here is from genome assembly GCF_004115215.2 of Ornithorhynchus anatinus. Lineage (NCBI taxonomy): Eukaryota > Metazoa > Chordata > Mammalia > Monotremata > Ornithorhynchidae > Ornithorhynchus > Ornithorhynchus anatinus. The sequence goes on from NC_041738.1 coordinate 39,149,182, forward strand.
TCTTCAAGAGAGAAAGAAAGAAAGCAGATCCCCTGTAAATGAGGACAAGTTCAACTCATAAACAGTTTGTGTACAGAGAGCAAACTGCCAGAAAGTTTCTCTACACAAGAACCCCAGAAATCCAGCCCCTTTTGATGGCCATGCACACTACATGACGTCACTGGGGCATAATTTTCCATGTGGCAGCAGAACACTCTTTTTCTTGTCAAATGGCATTTGAGCTGAGGGCTCCACCACAATGCCCTGAGCCGGCTGCTGGGGCAGCTTATTTCCCATTTCCATAGCAGATGGGAACAAGTCAATTAAATATACAAAGCTGCAGCACTGTTAATAACAAGTAATCAGGGGAATGTAGGCAGGCTTTCCTCCCTGGAAGGAGTTGGGGTAGGTGGGGAAAACAGCCGTCTGGAAAGAACATGGAGGGAAAGGTGAAATGAAGTCTTTGAGGCACCAGCCCTTTCAGAAATGAGAATTCCTTTGCGTCTTCCCCTCCTAAAACCTCTAGTGGATCAGCTGTGGACTTGGGGTTCTCTCACCCTCACATCTCTTCCTCAGATTCATGCGTCTTTCCAAGTATAAAATAACATGTAACTAGCTCACTAGCAAATTAATTCTCTGTTTAAATACACTCCTGCTGCAGGCCATTTGCTGAGAACAAAAATGAAGGCACAGGCACTTCTATGTCTGAATGCTAAATTTAAACAGATGTCCTAAGGACCTCTACCCCCTCCTCCTCCCAATCCCCCTTTCACTGTATCATTGGTCAGCGCAAACCTTCAAAATTAAAAACAAACAGAGAATTAAGATAAAGAAAATATGGCAGAACTTCTCAGAACAAAAAAGTTGTTTCGTGGACTGAACCTCCCCCCAAACCCCGCCCCGCCATCTCCCCCCTCCCAACCATGGTAAGGGATGCGGTGACAGTGAGAAAGTTGCTTGGAAACAGCATCTGGCTCTGATTAGGTAACAAGCCGGAGCATCTGCAAACTTGTCAGGCCTAAGCCCACAACAAAGTCCTGCGAGCAGATTTGTGTTCAGAATGGGAACTGGCTGTTACGTTTTATAAGACAAATATTATCTGTTCCTCTTCCAGGGCGCTTTGTTATTAAAAGCTGGATGTAATAGAAGAAATTAAAAGGGCTTGTTTCACTTGACATTTCGTCTCTTAAAGACCTGAGAAAAAAAACCCCACACCACGGCACAATTCTGAGCTTGTCTGTCAAGGTTCTTCCCTGTTTTCTTTTCGTTTGGTGTTTTCCACCGACCCTTTTTTTACCCCAAATGTTAAACAAACCACAAGACACTGATGGCCCTTTCCCAATTACCTGCATACTTCAAGAGCACTCTGCAAGGAAGCACAGGTGTTCTAGAAGGTTTCATTTCACTTTTTCTAAAGAAATGTCACAATTATTTTTACGGAGCCTCTTGCTGCCTCCTCCCAACACATACATGTGCGAGCTCATCTTGTTATCACTAGGAAAAATACTTGACAAAAAGTTAAACCACCGAACTGCATCTCTGCATAAGTTGGATACAAAGCTCTGTCAGAAACCAGTATGTTTAGTCTGAAGAAATTGATATAAGAGGGTTTTAACCCTTTTCTTTTGATGTAGGAATTCAGATTCATTTCCCAACTTGCTTCATCTTCCTGCTGGCATTAGGCTACCAATCACTACTACCGCCATCTTACGTGCTCAGTGATGGTAGAGAAGCCACTTGGTAAGAGAGATAGAGCACGGGACTGGGAGTCAGAAGGACCTGGGTTCTGGCCCTGTTCTTGCCACTTGTCTGCTGTGTGACCTTGGGCAAGTAACTTCACTTCTCTGTGCCTTGGTTACATCATCTGTAAAAAGGGGATTAAGACTGTGAGCCCCATGTGGAGCAGGGCCTTTGTCCAACCTGATGACCTTGTATCTACTTCAGCGCTCAGAACAGTGCCTGGTACATAGTGAGTGCTGAACAAATGCCCTAAAAAAAGAGTTAAAGTGAGTCCAGACTGAGAAGGTAAGATCCATGCCCCGGACTAGATTGTAAGGTCCTTAAGGGCAGTAATCATTTATCAGTGGCATTTCTTGAGCACTTGCATTGACCAGAGCACCAAACTAAGGTTTTGGGAAAGTTCAATGCAGTTGGTAAGCATGATCTCTGCCCTCAAGGAGCTTACAGTCTAGAGGGGAAGACAGACGTTAAAATAAATTTCAAGTATGGGAAGCAACCACGTATAAGGATGTGTACATAAGGGCTGTCTAAACTTGGCCCGAGGAAGCATCCTCGCCTACTGAATTGCTAGCATCTTGCAGTTCTCCACAGGTCAATGTTTACCAAGTTTTGACTGTGTGCAGAGCACTTAGCTTTGCAGCAGGTGAGGATTCTCCCTCAAACCAATTCTGAATCCTTTAGCTATTTTGGCCTCCCCACAGACAGGGCTAAGGACGGTGTCATCTTTATATAAAATACGGAGCTACAATGTCTAGACTGTAGTCTTTAGACCAGGAGCTCCTCGTGGACAGGGAACATGTCCACTAATTCTGTTGCACTGTACTCTCCCAAGGGTTTAGTACAAAGATCTGCAGCGAGGAAAAGCTAAATAAATTCGACTGATTGACAATAACAGGTTTCAATCTGTTAAAAATCCTCCATAACTTGGAGCCCAGGGATTAGCATTCCCTGATTAGCAGAGCTCTAAGCCCTAGATTCAGGCCAAATTTGGACTAAGCCTCTCTACATTGTTTTTACATTTCAGTTGTGATTGTCACATATTGCCGATAGAGTGTTACTCCTGCCCTTTTCAAGAAATCCCTGCTCTGCAAAGTAAGGGCAACACCACTTTCAGCTGGATCTCATTCCAGAAAATATATAGGGGGACAATCAATGGACATGAGGAGACTGGGTCGGATGGAGAGTAAGAAGACAATTGAGGCACAACTGAGAGGAAACTACCTGATTAGAGGAGAAAGAGTGCCCTCAAACCATAAAGAAGCCAGCCTCCCAGTAGGACAGTTTTTGTGTCTCAGTACATTCATTCTGCCAGGGGTATGCCATGTTATTCTTCTAAAGCACCTACACTAAACCATCATACATGGTTTTAATTTTGCTAACAACTGAACTTTGCTTCTAAGAAGTAAGGAAGAGAATGGATTTCTTGGGCTCTTTTTAATGCAGAAAAATGCATATAATGGGGCTTAATTAATTAATGTGTAAAGTACCATGAGGTCTTTGGAAACTGATTTCCTTCTATAACCCAGCTTGCACACTTTGCTTCTTTAATGTCAACCTGCTCATTATACCTCGATTTGTCTAGCTCACCACCAAACTGTTACCTGTGTCCTCCCTCTGGCCTGGAACTCCTTCCCCCTTCATACAGGACAAAACACCACTCTCTGCACTTTCAAGGCCTTATTAAAATCACACTTCCTCCAAGAGGCCTTCCCAGACTACATCCTCATTTCCCCTACTCCCTCTCGCCTCTGCATCACCCTTGTACTTACATTTCAATCGTTTAAACACTTGATATTTACCCCATCAGCCTCTTAGAACCTTTACACATATCTGTAATTTATTTTAATGTATTTCCCTACCTCTAAACTGTAAACTTCTTGTGGGCTTGGTGCTTTCCCAAGGACTTAGCACAGTGCTCTGTAAAGAGTAAGTGCTCAATAAATATCATTGATTGATTGATTGATTTTTGGAAAAGCAGAGTATTACTGTCATTTCCCTCTCGGTACCTTTTCTTATTCATATTGAGCATTTCATAATCTGGCCTTAGCCTAGAAGGGAGGTCACGCTGATTTTCTGATGCTTTTCTCAACTCAAGGGAAATTCTTTTAATTGTTGAAGGCCATAACAATATTTATTCGTTCTGTGAACATCCAAACAATTTAGCAGCAGTTTTGTGTGTCTTCCCTTCACTCCCACTTTACAAAATGAAAAACACTATTTCAGATGAAATTGGGTTTACTAGTCTACCGCCATAGTGGTTAACATGCAAGAAAACATGCACAGCTTCTCCTGGAAAAATCGTCAAAATCTATATAGATCTTTTTGAGAAATGTGAATGTATGTTATTGTCCAAATGGGATCTGGCCATTAGTGTCTCCATTTTAAGAGGTTTCTGAAAAATGTACTCCATATTTTCTAAAACAAAAGGTTGGGGAACCTGTTTTTATTAGAATATTTTCTGGAATCTACTAGGGAAGAGTCTTATTTTGGAATTTCTCAGTCTGTGCAGCTTCTGTTAGAAATTTTCAGTGGGAAGTCAGACATGCCCCGAGAAAAAAGGGGTTAAATCCTAACCAGGAATGACTAGCTGATGATCAAGGGGACCAGAGTTGGAATCACACAAACGCTGTAAAAGAACGACAACTCAATCCAGAGCCATATAACCCCTGGGCAGAGCAGGAGAACCCATATCCCCCTCTTGAGACAGTGGCTTAAAAATGAAGGTAAAATGGCCAAGAAAATAAAATATTTCAGGCAAATCCAATGGCTCCCATTTTCTATCATTTGCAGCCTAGCTGTAAAACGGGCGTATTTATTAATAGTGAAATACAAACCATGTTATCAAGAATCTTAAGGAAATGGATTGATGTTAAGTGATACTTCAGAATCCACCCCCTAGCAAAGCTACTGCACCATTACAGAAAGATAAGCAGAAAATCCTTCCTGCAAATAAAGGAGACTTTTTCTGATATACCGTAAACCATCCAGTTGCTGTTCTAAAACTGGTGACTCAAAAATATTGCTGTGGAAAATTTCTGTCCAACAGCTTCACCCATGAGTCTTCTCTAAAAATGAAGCTGAAACTCAGCAATTGGAAGATGGGCGAATCATTACTTATTTGGGTTAATTAGGTTCCGACCATACCATTTCTTCCACCCTTTCACCAATATTAATGACACAAATGAAAATTTAAATCAAGAGGGCCTATATTTGGATTGCAGTTGAAAGAAATGATCATGGGCCAACATGCTTTTAAATGAAATCATTTCCAGCCAAGAGGGAACATGAACTGCTGGTGGATGAGAACCTGGAAAACCACTTTTGCCTTTTTAATTATGGGGTTTGCTTACAGAACATGTTATGTTATGGGGAAATCATCTGGAAGAACAATGAATGCTATGCTGGGAAGATACAGGCCCAATCACAAGGACAAAGCATATGGAGACTTATCATGGTTCTGTTAAGTGAGACCTGTGCTAGGCCTCGCCCAAAATTGCTATAAAAGGGAATGTCCTCCAAAAGTCCCATTGGAATGGATGCAGGAATGCTTGGGGACAGCTGGTCATCTTGACAAGATGTCCAAATGCCTAGCGCACTGTCCTGCACATGGTAGGGGCTCAATAAATATTACAGATAATAATGATGGCTGTCTAAAGCAGCTGTTCAGCTTGACCGACATACCAGTTTGTGAACCTTCCATTTTCTCAGTAAGGAATAGGCTCACTGGAAAGAGCACGGGCTTGGGAGTCAGAGATCATGGGTTCGAATCCCAGATCTGCCACTTGTCAGCTGTGTGACTGTAGGCAAGTCACTTAACTTCTCTGTGCCTCAGTTACCTCATCTGCAAAATGGTGATTAAGACTGTGAGCCCCACATGGGACAACCTGATTACCCTGTATCTACACCAGTGCTTAGAACAGTGCTCTGCACATAGTAAGCACTTAACAAACAGCAACATTATTTGTTAAGTCCTTACTAAATGCCAGTCACTGTTCTAAGCACTCGGGAGATATAAATTAATCAGGTTGTACACGTCCCTGGCCCACCTGGGGTTCACAGCTTCAATCCCCATTTTACAGATGAGGTAACTGTAGTGAAGTGACTTACCCACGCCCTCATAGCAGATAAGGGGTGGAGCTGAGATTAGAACCCATGACCTTCTGACTTCTAGGCCTGTGCTCGATCCACTAGGTCATGCTGCTTCCTCCAAGGAAGCTAAACAGAGTTGTAAAGTCTAACACCAGGGCAAGGAACTGAACCAGTAGATTGAGAGCATTTCTAAAGTGGAAAATTAAAGTCAGGGATTAAAAGTGATGGCAGCTCTTGCTCCCATTTTGGAATTTTACACCGGCAGAAAGAAGTGGAAAGCCACCATGCCTTTTTCCCTAATCAGCTGCTGCTGCTGTTTTCTCCACTGCCGAACCATTTTATTTAACTGCAGCATTTGGAACACAAGGTGGGGCTAAGTGGTAAATAATTCACCATCGACCCTTTCCCCCGCATGGTATGTAATGGCATAACTTGTTACAGCTGTGATCCCAGTATGGCTCACACCTATCTAAAAGAGACCGACTGTTGTCTGGACAGGGTTTGGACAAAAGATATTTTTCTAAACAAACTTCCTGCCTCTGGGAGACTCCAGGTCTCTGCCAAAGCTGGGTGTTTCCCCTGGTTTTTGGTAGTACAATGTTTTGCTACTCTATGCAAGTTACTAGGACAATGCCCCGTGTCCTCTGCTGGTCACCCAACGAAGTGCCACCAGATTGACATGCTTCTTAAGGTGGTGGCTCTTTGCGCCCCTTCATACTCTGCTAAATTCTTTTCCAGCTCATCTGCCATTACCACCACTGCCCACTCCAAGGATTTAAAGACATCTTAGGGGTAAAATCCTGGCAAAACGAACCAACAGAATTATGGGGATGCTACAGAGTCTAACCTGCATGCTAATCTAAGATATACTATGCCTCTGGACACCCTGCTTTCCTGGAAATGGAAATCAGCATTATGATCCAGTGATCCAGGAGCTGTCTCAGAAGTGTAGGCCTACACGTGGGCAGGTCAGCAAGTGGTTGGTTCAACCTTGAACTGCTCTAACGAGTCTTGGTCCCAGTGTGGCCCTGGAGGGATCCTTAGGGTCCAGAGCATTTGTGGAGGGGGTCTTGTGGTCTTGGACAGAACTGAGTCTCCTAGGGGTCCCCATTTAACCAATGTAGTGGGCCTTTAAATCAATCTAGCCTGTGAGCTGGGGCCAGCCTAGGACCACGCCCTATCATTCTGGACAACTCTGAATGCAAAACCCAAAGCTTTCACCTGTGGCTCATGCCAATCTGATGCAGGGCTGAGGCTACTCATGGGGGAATCCGGTGGCCTGCTGTCCACCAAAATGGCTTCATGGGTGCTTCATCTCAGAGCCCGCAGATCTGCATTTCTGGCTTCAGAGATGCTGCAACTCAAATACCCAGGGTCGATTAATTAATCAATAAATAAATCATATTTATTGAGCACTCGCTGTTTGCAAAGCACTATGTTTTGTGCTTGGGAGAGTACAATAGAACAGATTTGCTAGATATGACCCCTGCCCTCAATTTAGCTGTCACCTACGACTCCTCACTGCTTTTGAACCCCTCCATTCTCAGTTGCTGAATCCTGTTGGTTCTTTCTCCAAATTACATTTGGTTCCACCCTTTCCTTTCCACCAATCACCACCCTATCATTAATAGCAATTGCACTAGTAATAGCAACGGTATCCATTGGGTGCAATGCATTGTACTAAGTGCTTGGGACAGTTCAGCAGAAGCAGGGAACAGAATCCACGTCCAGAAAGAGCTGAGGATGGGTATAAGTCAATGTGTAGTAAGTGCTTGAGGTGGCTTGTCGATTGATGTGACTGGGAGTTGGAAATGAATCAAGGGAAGGACTGTCGGAGGAGGTGGGATTTAAAATGGCTTTGAACACAGAGAAAGCTATGTTCTACTGGATTTGAGGGGGAGGGAATTCTAGATAGGGTGAACAGTGTGAGAAAGGAGACAGCCATGGGACTGTTGAGAGTGAGATACCGTTAGAAGGTTAGCTTGGGTGAATGAAGAAAGAGTTGGGGCGTAGCAGGTGAAGGGAGTTGACATGCAAGATGTGGAAAGTTGGTGGAAAACTTTAAAACAGTGTGAGGAGATTTTCTTTCTCAACACAGAGGCAAATGGGGAGCACACAGAGATTGTCGAGTTGAGAGAGATGTGTACTCAGTGAGGCTTAAAGATAATCACTCACACCATGGCATGTAGTAGAGATTGGATAGTGGAGAAGTTGGAAGCAGGAATACCAGTGAGGAGGCTGATAACCAATAGCCTAGCAACAAGAGAGGAGAGTTTGGTTCAGGGTGATACGATGTTTGGGTGGAGAGGAAGGGGCAGATTTGGAAAGTGTTATGTAGGTTAAATTGGAGAGTTTGTTCAAGCTGTCATTATATCACGGTTAGATTACGGAATCAATTTCCTCACTGGTCTCGTCACCTAACCCCCCATTCTTCCATCTATACTACACTCCACTGTCCAGATCATCTTCCTAAAAGAATGTTCTGCTCCCATCAGTCCCCTCCTCAAAAACTTCCAATAGCTCTCCAGTTCCTTCCGCATCAAGCAAAAACTCCTAGCCACTGGCCTCAAGGCCCTCCTCCAGTTCTTTCTTCTTCATATTCATCTGTCTCCTTGACTCATTCTTGCCCAGCTCACACTCTATGCCACCTCGCAAGTGAACACTCTCCACTGTTCTTGTTCTTCTACTGCTTCTGTCCCCACGGTCATCTCTTCCCCATGCCTTTTCAAATCTAAATCACATCTCTCTACATCTTCAAGATCCTTCTGAAAGCCCACCTCATCCAGGAGGCCTCCTCCAATTAATTTTCTTCTCTGAGCTACCATCTTAGTACTAAACACACTCACAGCCACTGTAGCACTTTTTTGTATATTAATTTACATACTTCTAATCTTTGAGCACTTATTTAGTCACCTATCCTTCTTTCCATTCTCTTTTCCCTCCTAACTGTAAATAGTTTTGCGATCATCTCCTCAGCTAGATTTTAATCCCCCTGAAGGCAGGGATTTTGTCTTTTACCCCTACTGGACTTCCCCAAACACTCAAAACAGCGCTCTACACAAGTAGGTGCTCAATAAATACTATGGATTGATTGGAACATTTTTGCACTTCCTTGGGAGGCCCCAAATGCTTTAACACTACTTATTACCTGAAGTTTTTCCTCTGCTAACCTCATGCTTCAGGTTAAGCCATTACCTCTTGCTCTGTCTCAAAGGATCATTTAGTTCTTATTTACCATGTGGTTGATCCTCACAGCACCGAAAACTCTAATGCAAATTATGCCATAATCTTCTCTTCCATACCTTGGTAGCGCATCAACATCTGCATCACAGCATTATCCCAACTAACAAATCTAAGTGTACCAGTGCTGAAGACTTATAAGCCACTGAACCCACATGGGGCATCCACATCTACCTTCTTTTCCACACTACATATTCATCTAGTGTATTAAGACAGAGGGGCCTTTTGCAGTCTTTATTCATTTGTTTTTCTTTGTTGTAGTCAGGATTTACTTGAATATCTTCTGGCCTAACTGCCTGCTTAATTAAGACATGAGTCACAAATCATTTTCATGGCAAGAGACTGTGAGCTTATATGCTTTAGAATTCTGCCGTAACAAGCCTAGAATAGAACAAACTCTTTGTTTCTGTGAGAAATGCTAATTGAAGTGAAAAAAGAGGACATTGAATATAAACCAGTGTACTAAGCAAAATGTATAAGATGCTTTTCCTTTTATCTGCTGCTCCTTCAAACAGGAAAAAGTCCAAAGCAACTGTTCCAATGCTAAAGAGAATAGAAATGCAATATTGTTGCTCTCAAACAAAGTCAGTGAATAAAGGAAGAAAGGTGCAGATTGTAAATATCATTCAAAGCCACACAGAAAATAGCCGGTCCTGTTCCTGTCAGCAGCTGGGGGAAAATGTCTCAGCAACCTTTTTTAAAAATTATGTTACTCAATTCCTTTATGTTTCTTGCCTTAGAAAATCTCCTTTACAGGTCATTTAGCAACTATTAAAAACATAAGGGAACAAAATCAAAACCCTGGCCTTTTCCCTTTGATTTTTTTTAACTCTTCTGATGAGAGGGGTTTTTTTTTTGATAGTTGGAATATAAAAAGCTCAATTTTTGTTTTGTGGGCATTAAAAATCATTTGGTAGGTTAGGAACATCTCTTAAATGGCACAGAGGGGCAGAAACCTGTCTTGCATCAGCACACCTGCTGGCCAGAAAAAAACCATGAATACGGGTTTCCCAAATGGAACACCTCATTTACAAAACAAATCTGTGCCGAAAATTACCTGCTCCTGAACTTGATTGCTACACCCGGTTTTCATCAGCCTTCTCGGAACTCTACTTTCACCGCCTCCCTGCTTACACTGACTATAGGTCAGAATAAAATGAAGGTAGGGAGAGGGAGGTTAAGCGAAATACTTCAGAGTCTTTAAAAGCCCACAGGGCCCTTGGCGTAATGGTCGGGACCACGGATGTCCATGCATTGCCGATCCACGTGGTGACCTGCTGTCCGATCCACCGCTAGGCGCAGAACGGGCTGACTTAATGGTTTTAAGGGCTCTGTTCTCCCGCAGGATTCTTTGGTTTTGAAATCTATCAAAGGAATCTCAAAACAAATTACATGGTAAATTATTATCTCTGTTCTGGCCTAGTCTCTATACCCCCACTGTTCAGTGAGAACAGAGATGGGTGAGCAGCTTGTGAAAGCCTGCAAGATAAGCAGATTACAGAATGTCATCTGCCTCGGGCTACTCTAAATTTCACAGCCAAACTTCTCTGGCCGAATCAGTTCCTTTCTGTCTCATAGAGGTCACAGGCTGTTTCAATTAATGCACCTCTAATGACTAAAGTTTGTTCCTTAATATGGAAGGGATAAGCACAGAGGGATTCAGACCAGAGAGCTGAAGCAAAATTGCCCTCCCCTTCAACCAACACCACTGAATTTAATTCTTCAAGCTGATTTATAAGAATGGAGGAAATGTGCCTTGGAAGGAATATAGAATTCCATTCAGACAGAAACCTTTTATGTAGCTTTCCTATCGTTACCAATGCATTTCTGCCAGCTTTCGGTGTCCTGTGGCTCCCAGTGTAGTGAATAACAAGATTTGATATGAAAACAGAATGCAGAAAACAAATTAGCATTTTGAAAATAAAAAGCTTGGCTTTTAATCCTATTAAGATCATGGCTTCTTACTTTTTTTTCTAAGTTCTCTGAAAGAGATACTGATGTTCCTATTAGCATAAATGCTGAAATCAGCATTTCCTTTGAAAGAAGTTGTTAATATTTGGAAATGGTCGGATTTCCAATCCAAGCTTTGATTGTTATTCTACACTACCCGGCGAGTGCCAAGGTCATGGGGAGATTCACCTGCAGACTGAGCTAAATGAATCCACTCGGCCACAATGCATGTATAATTTAACATTCTCCTCTCGAGTACTTCCATGCATTCCTAAAAAATATTTTATTACAATAACAAATTGGTTTCAAAATCATGCATTATGTATTCTGAAATTAGGTCTGCCAATGAAACCTGTATACACAAACATACAAGCAACCATGCAGGACAGGAAGAGCACATAAATAGTATGGAGACCCAGGATGAAGGTTGAGTGAAACAATTAATTCCCCCAGGAATCTCCTTTCTCTCATTTGAGTATCTTAATCTGCATAGTTGCAAAAAAAAAAAGGAGAGAGAACAAACTGATCATTTGCTGTAAAGTGTAGTTAGAAATCTAATCGTCTGTTTTCCTAGTCTCACTCTCTCCAGACTGTCTCTCAGCAGCATGTATGACTGGACAGTGGTTTCAAGTATCCTAAAAATAGGCTCGGTCTCCCATTTCTCCGGAGCTTTACATGAACATTCTGTTACAATAATTTTCAAACACTTAAAGGTCTTTTTTTTCCTGTGATCTCAAGCTTTCCAAGTACACATTTTACAGCAACTGGACTTTTTAACAAAGCTTCTTTGATATATTAAAGTTAAAGTTATCAAAGAACTCCTTACAAATTTTTAAGAAATACTGTTCCTTTGTCCTAAGCTTTCATCCCCAAGTTATCCAAAGAGTTAACATATTCAGAAAACTGGGAGGTTTCCTATGACAAACACTGCCCGGTTAGTGCGTTTTTCTGATAGATGCTGGCTTCTGATTTGCAACTTTCATTTTAAGTTAAATACACATTGATTTAGCAGGCTTCAACTGCACACATATTCTTTTTCCCGAAAGCAAAGTCAGTATTTCTTGATTAACTGACACTCTCAAAATAGAATTGAGGGCACCTATTTATGAATTATTAAGATTAAAATATTTATCTGATTCCCTCTTTTTTATTTCATACATTTATAAAATGTCAAAAGAAGAATTGCTGAACTAAAGGTAAGTTTTCCATTAAGATCATGTAGAAAATGATGTTTCTAATTTCTAAAATAGTCAAGATATTAAAATAGGAACTTCACAGGGCAGCGGGTGGGTAATTTTGGGTGCTATCTCTTGGTATTTAAAGTTTCCAACTCAAATAAACGTCTATTTTAAAATGGTTCGTTAACATCATCTTCATTTCTTCAAATTACAGGAAAATATCTATTTTACCCAAATGAAGATTCATTTCTTAGGAAAATTCCTTCTAAAATCATTCATAAATCTTTAACGATTAAAAAAAATGTAAAACACCATTCATTATATAGCAGGCATTAGGGCAGATTTTGTTTTTTGAATGCACAATCTAGATTTTTAAAGTATAATTCTGTGGCAAAGGCCTTTAAGAAAGGCAAATTATGAATAAAATTAGATACTGCAACCTTTCACTCTCCAAAAAGTCTGCAAATACTGTGTTAAGAAAGAACAGCTCTATAATTTCGTTTAGATGTACTGATATGACTAGACATATAGCTTTTTTTACAGTGGAATTATAAGGAATAATTGTTTCTAATCTAATCAGTAGTATCTGAAAATGGTAAATGTTAACAGCATAATTTCTGATTTCTTAAAAAGTCTTTTATATTGTAATTTAGGCTGACACGTAAAAGCTTTCCTTTTAGAAGAACAATTAAGAAATTGTTGATAGAAATTAAATGTTTCTGACAATTGTAAATGTATTTTTTCCTTCTCTTTTCCCTGTCAAGAATTACAAAAAGGGAAATACAAAGTAAGATTTGTTGTTAAAGTAAAAACAAGAACCTTCCAAGTCTTGCCTCTTTAGAGATTTTAAAACAACACTGTGATTTATATTGGTAATAAACAAATTCCACAATATAGAGATAGATTTTTAAAAAATATCCTCATTTTAAAAGCCCTAAATTGTAATCTGTAGGCTAAATGATTAAACACTCTCCTTGGTTTGACTGTAGAAATATTTCCTTCATTTTAGCTGTGGGCTATTTTAAGTTGAATACAAACTGCTTCTTTATTTGTTATTAAAGTCAGTTTGCATCTTGCATAACTCAGTATGGACTACAGTTCAACATATACAATTTAAGTAGAAACAACAAAAATACAATTCTCTGAAATAATAATTATCAGATCTCATTTATATATATTTAAAGAAAACTACTAACCAAATAGTCTGTTTTCCTAATGATGATCAGGGAAAAATAATAATTCATGGCAAGAGGAATATTACTTGAAAATCATAGTCTTTCTCAGCAGTGCAAAGACTGGTTCTAGAAACGATTCCACATGGCATTTCAAATTTTTATTCAACATAAAGTGGAAGGGAAAAAAACACTGTAAAAGAAGGAAAAAAGATAAGAAAGACTTGGAAATCCTCTGGGAAAGAGGTAGGAATCAGCTAAACTCTGGGGATACCCACACTGTGGGAGAGCACCCGCTCATGCAAGAGATAGCACTTCAGCTACATATCACGAAAACTTTAAAATCACCTACGTGTTATCCCTAAATGTCGGAAAAGATCTTCGTCCCCAATAGCAGCCCAGAGCATCAAACATACAGAACTGATTGTCCCAGCGCTGGCTGGGCCTTGGTTTTGAAGGTTGGGAGGGGTGGCTAAACTGGGAAACACCATGGAATTAGGAGCTTTTTATGAAAATGAGGTGCCAGAAATTACAGAAAATCTTCAAAGTAGCAGCATGAATTCTACTGACCAGACCCTTGTTGCTGACCTGGCAGTGCGCCAGAGAACATAATTTTGAAGGACAAAAAGGCCAATTTCAGCACACTCCCCACTCTTCAGCTCCTGGTAATATCTGAAGAGTCACATGAAACTTAAACTTGGCCATTCTTAGCAGATCTTAACGGAATGAAGAAAGGAGAGGACGAAAGGCAGCACTGCTTCTGTCTTTTTAAGATGAGGTTTTCTTAACCTAAAGAACAATTTATAACTAATAAAGTCTAGCGAGTCAAGGGTCCGTCTAAAAGAGCATAACCGGAGACTTGTGCTGAACTGCTTTCTGACAGCCATGGCTCAATTCACTTTCTTCTGACAGGCTGCATTCACAGGCAACTCAGACGGTGTGTCCGAGGCAACGAAGACGGACACACAGTTCTATTATAAAGATATAAGGTAGCCATTTCAAAAATGAAATAATCACCTCACAATCATACGGTACCTTTTTTCCCCCTAAAGATCCCAAAGCACTTTATCAACTTAAATTGGAATCCCGACTACACAGCCAGTCTCTTTCAGTGCAGGCACTACAGTATAAATTGGATCAAATGCTTTCAGATTAATTCCTGGAAACCTATATCCATCTTTGTATATCTTTATTAGAGAACTAGCCACAAGACTACTCTCAGATTTTCATTATCTGAGCCGCTTTCTGAGTTGGATTACTTCATGGTATATCCCTTCGTGACCCAAAAACCATCTGTTAGGAACATTATTGTATACTTACGTGGCACACCTGAGCCCAAGAAAATGCTTAGTGGGTTTTGGAGAGGGTGGGGGGAGGCAGTAGGTCTTACTGCTGTATCTTCTAGCATTCTTATCTGTCCTTCCATTGCTTAATGTGACCATTCCTCTGCTTTAGAATCCAGCATGTTTTCCACAAATCAGCCTCAAACTGATCACCAGGCAGTCCTCCGTTGGGCCAAGCACTTAAGACAGTTCTGTGTTACCTTAATTTGAGAGTTTTTTGTTTGTTTATGGTATTTCTTAAGCATTTACTATGCGCCAGGCACTCTATGAAGCACAGGATAGAGAAAAGTCAATCAGGTTGGATAGAGTCCCTGCCCCGCAAAGGGTTCCTAGTCTTAATCCTCAGTTTACAGATGAGGTAACTAAGGGCCAGAGAACTGAAGTGACTTGCCCAAAGTCTCACAGCAGAGCAGTGGCGGAGCAGGGACTAGAACCCGGATCCTTCTGACTCCCAGGCCTGTGTTCTATCCACTAGGCCATACTGCTTCTCTATAGGTGAATGAATTTGGTGGTGGTGCTGCTGCTCCTTCCACTGACTGCTCTAGTCAGTCAGTGAATCAAACATACTTATTGCACACCTATGAGTGCAGAGAACTGTAACAAGTGCTTGGGCGAATAGGAAAGAGATGGGGGCAGGAGCACTAGAAATAATAGTTTCTAGGTTGGATAGCAAAGGATCTCCCTGGTCTCAGGGCAATGCTGTTGTTTGGCCTGGGCTTGAGCTGGGCGGGATGTGGCATTCTCTGGTCTTAGCTCTACCGAGCAGCCACCACCACTGGAAACTGCTCTTCCCAGGGCCGAGGCTTCCGTCCAGAAGTGTTTCTGCCTCGAGGATCCTGCTGCCCCCACAGACCATTCAACCGGGAGATTTCCAACTCAGCCGCCCATCTCTCTGGGCTCAGGGCAGCTCTGGCTCCAGACAGAAATATCCTCCAATGTCGATACAAACGGCAGGGGCAGGGAGCCGGGGTGGGGTGCAGGCGAGAGGTGGGGGGGCAAGGGGTCCAGGCTGAACATTCTGGAGCCTGCTTATGATGTCATGACATCCGGTCACCACCTTGGGCCTGAAAGTCAACTCTAGCTATCTGAGGGCTTAGTCAAGGGATGACTAGCATGGCCATTTTCCAGGGTCCTGAGGGGTGACCCTTACTACCACAAAAACTACTGTGGGCAGTTAATATGTCCGTTTATTGTTGTATTGCCCTCTCGCAAGCGAATAGTACAGCGTTCTGTACACAGTAAGTGCTCAAAAAATACGATTGACATAGGTGGACTTGCTTAGCCACAGGCTGCAAGCGCCGAGGCCTGTAACTGCCTCTCAGCCAGGGATGGAGCACTGCTTGTAGGGACTCAGTCTTTGAAGGCTGGAGTGAAAAGAAGGAGGGAAGCTGTACTTTGGATGCCCGTGTGCTCCATAAACCGTGCAAGTGTAAAGTTACACCACAAAAGCAGACAGAATCCAGGAGAAGGCTGCTGGCTTGTTATGCGAGTTGCATGCACTTAAAAAAATAAAAAGAGAGAGACAGGAATTTAGTGGCTTCCCTTCCCAAAAGAAGGATTTTTTTTTCTGTATACTTAAGGGGAGGGGGTCAGTGGTCTAGAGCTCATGTATATTTTGTCATTATTTTATTGATTGTTTGACTTCTGTGAGAATTTGATTTAATTTTCTTTCCTACCAGCTTGGTTCTTCAGACAGTATGACTGCACTAGGAGAATGATCTATTATTTACGTGCTAAAGAGAAACAGTAAGTGGAAATTCACGCACATACACTGAGAGCTGCCCCTCCCACTTGATGACTCTTCTCTTCATCAAATACAATAAAAGGTTTTTATCAACTTAAAACCCTAAGCAAAATTCAGAGGAATTCCTGGTTCCTCCCTCTGTGCTTCTGAGGAGAGAGGTGGGATTGAAAAAAGGAGCAGTTTGCTAATTTTCAGGAGAAGCTTGCAACCACACACTTGGGATTACAATCCCAGGAATATATTTGAAAGAAATCTCCAACTATATTTATGACATTTCTGAAATATTTTTTCACAGACTATTCTTTAGGGTGAATTCTGGTGCACCATCTCCATAGCCTGAGTTGAGAGTCAGCCTATGGCTTGCTTGTTTCTCCTAAAATCTCTATCCACTGAATCCACCACAGCAATGTGGCAGGAGGACAAGACATCCAATCCACATTTGCCTTCAGATACTCATTTGGCTCGGTCTTTTTTTCTCATGGGATTTGTTAAGCGCTTACTATGTGCCAAGCACCGTTCTAAGCACTGGGGTATAGTTAAGGTTGGACCCTGTCCATCTCCCATAAAGGGCTCACATTCTTAATCCTCATTGTACAGATGAGGTAAGTGAGGCACAGAGAAGTGAAGTCACTTGCCCAAGGTCAGACAGCAGGCAACAGGTGCTGCTGGGATTAGAACCCAGGTCCTTCTGATTCCCAGGCCCGTACTCTATCCATTAGCTCCTACTACTCCTATCAGGATCATTCAGCCCCATTCTTTTCTTTCAGGTTGCTGTTTTTCATGCAACTGAATGGCATTAAATAGTTTAGAGGTCCATCAAGTTCCCCACAAAAGATCCAGGAGCAAGCATAATATTTGCAGAACTTGCAATTCACAAACAAAGGATGAGTTTTCGTAGGGACAAGCTGATTTTCGAAGATAAATTTCTGACCAAAAATCATACAGAGGCTTCCTTCTGAACAGGACAAGGCTAATGCTATATGAAGCGTAGGATGTCCAGATTTTCTCAAGTTTATGCCTCAAACCCCTTCACCTTCTACCTCCTTGAGATTGAGGGTGGATAAAGTGAGTGGGGGTTAGTGTCAAGGTGGAGTTGGTTACCATCCAAACTGTAAATTCCTTGTGGGCAAGGACATATCTACAAACTGTTGAATTGTACTTTCCCAGGTTCTTATTATAGTTCTCTGCACATAGTAAGGGCTGAATAAATACTATTGATTGATTGACAGCAGCTCAGGGATGCTTAATAATAATAATAATGATGGTATTTATTAAGTGCTTACTATGTATTAAGAGCCATTCTAAGCTCTGGGGGAGATACAAGGTTGTCCCATGTGGGGCTTACAGTCGTCATCTCCCTTTTACAGATAAGGGAACTGAGGCACAGAGAAGTTAAGTGACTTGCCCCAAGTCACACAGCTGATAAGTGGCGGAGGCAGGATTAGATCTCACGACCTCTGACTTCCAAACCCGGGCTCTTTCCACTGTGCCATGCTGCTTCTTTAGCTTTCGCAAGGAACCAGGACCTGAGGCAGGCTGGATCACTAGTCCCTAATTCCCACGCTGTTCCCCGATTGGCTCACTCCCCTTTCCTAACTTCTGCCTCAGATTCACTCCAGGAGCTTCCAGTGTTCAAGGCATATGGCCTGCCTCTTGGACTTGATCACATCCAGCTTCACTTTGGGATTATTTTTTTTCCTGAATGAACCGAAGCTGGGATGATTAGATTTCCCCATGGCCCTGGCTGGCAGTGGTTGTGTTTCCATTTTCCTGCTTGCTTCCCTTCCACAAATGTAGTAACGACAACAATAACCACAGTAATAATACCAATGATATTTGTTAAGCTCTTACTCTGTGTCCCGCAATGCACTAGAGAAGCAGCGTGGCTCAGAGGAAAGAGCACGGGCTTTGGAGTCAGGGCTCATGAGTTCGAATCCCAGCTCTGCCACTTGTCGGCTGTGTGACTGTGGGCAAGTCACTTAACTTCTCTGTGCCTCAGTTCCCTCATCTGTAAAATGGGGATTAAGACTGTGAGCCCCACGTGGGACAACCCGATTCCCCTATGTCTACCCCAGCGCTTAGAACAGTGCTCAGCACATAGTAAGCGCTTAACAAATACCAACATCATTATTATTATTATTATTATTATCACTAAGTATCAGGGTAGATACAAGAAAATCCCCCTTTCAGAGTCGCCCCTGGAGAGTTTCCAGTACTCTACCAGTCTCGGCTATGGGACGGAGAGTCAAGCAGAGGCCTACCCATTCCACTCCTGGCTTGGCTAGTGAGTGGAAGGCAATCTGCTAACCAGTCAAAACTCACCCGTGCTGGGCAGCAGCGGCATGGGAGTCGAGTGCGGAGACTCGTTTACTGCGCGGAAGAAGGCAATGGTAAAGCGCTTCCGTATTTTTACCAAGAAAACTCTATGGATACTTTACTACCAGAATGATTGCAGATAGAGAGCAGTATTTTTACCAAGAAAACTCTATGGATACTTTACTACCAGAATGATTGCAGATGGAGAGCCAGGCGTTCTGGGACAGATGTGTCCGTGGTGTCACTATGGGTCGGAAATGACTCGATGGCATAAAACAAGACATGACAAGATAATCAGCTTGGACACAGTCGCTGCCCCATGTTAGGCTCATAGTCTACATCATCCCCATTTTACTGATGAGGAAGCTGAGGCCCTGAGAATAATAATAATAGTAATAATGGTGTTTGTTAAGTGCTTACTATGTGTCAGGCTCTGTTCTAAGTGCTGGGGTAGATACAAGGTATTCAGGTTGTCCCCTGTGGGACTCACAGTCTTAATCCCCATTTTACAGATGCGGTAACTGAGGCACAGAGAAGTTAAGTGGCTTGCCCAAAGCCATACAGCTAAGTGGCAGAGCCAGGATTAGAACCCACATACCCTAGAGAAGCAGCGTGGCTCAGTGGAAAGAGCACGGGCTTAGGAGCCAGAGGTCATGGGTTCGAATCCTGGATCCTGGTCATGGGTTCGAATCCCGATCCTGGTCATGGGTTCAAATCCCACAGCTAGGTGACTGTGGGCAAGTCACTTAACTTCTCTGTGCCTCAGTTACCTCATCTGTAAAATGGTAATTAAGCCTGTGAGCCTCTCGAGAGACAACCTGATTACCCTGTGTCTACCCCAGCGCTTAGAACAATGCTCTGCACATAGTAAGCGCTTAACAAATACCAACATTATTATTATTATTATTATTGTTCAGGCCCATTCTCTTTCTACTAGGCCAAGTGACTTCTCCACAGAGGAAACTAAAATGCCCCCTCATTCAACCTATACCCTACCTCACCCAAGCACTACCAAAGAGGATGAGGGAAATAAAGGCAGCCCCTAGTGCAGAGCTGACGCGATGCCCCAGACTCAGAGTTTCCAAAAGTGGGTCCCCAGGAACACTCCTCCTTCTGTGGCTCAGTTCCTCACTGAGCGGCTTCCCAGTGACTGCAGGACAGAGTGGGCAGCCAGATTCCTGGGAAGAAGATGAGGAGATTCCTGGGAAGGAGATGAAGTGAAGAAGAGAGAAAGAGGAGAGAAAGGACCATTCCAGGACCCACTGCCCCAAAGCTGCACATGGAGATGTGAAGGGACAGGTCCCTACAGGTCCCTTTCTACCCCCGTCTCCTGCTGCATATGGATCAAGAGTGGTTTGGTGGATAGAGTGTGGGCCTGGAAGTCAGAAATACCTGGGTTCTAATCCTCCTTCACATATCAGATGTATGACTTTGGACAAGTCACTTAAATCCTCTAGGCCTCAGTTACCTCATCTGTAAAATGGGGATTAAGAATGTGAGCCCCATGTGGGACAGGGACTGTGTCCAACTTGTTGAACTCGTATCTATCCCGATGCTTAGAAAAGTAGAAAAGTGCTTGTAACATAATAAGTGCTTAAATACCAAAATTATTATTATTCATTGATTCATATTTATTGAGTCCTTACTGTGTGCACAGCATTGTACTAAGCGCTTGGGAGAGTACAGTACAACAATAAACAGACACATTCCCTGCCCACAACGAGCTTACAGTCTAACCCTCCTGTCCCCAGATAGCCCTCCACGAAAGGGGCCTTTCAGATCACTTTAACCAATCGAATAATAATGTTGATATTTGTTAAGCACTTACTATGTGCCAAGCATTGTTCTAAGTGCTGGGGTAGATACAAGGTAATCAGGTTCTCCTACGGAGGGCTCACAGTCTTCATCCCCATTTTCCAGATGAGGTAACTGAGGCACAGAGAAGTGAAATGGCTTGCCATGGTCACACAGCTGACAAGCAGAGGAGCGGGGATTAGAACCCATGACCTCTGACTCCCAAGACTGGGCTCTTTCCACTAAGCCATGCTGCTATAATAATAATGAGGGTATTTGTTAAGCGCTTACTATGTGCCAAGTACTGTTCTAAGCGCTGGGGTAGATACAAGGTAAACAGGTTGTCCCATGTGGGGCTCACAGTCTTCATCCCCATTTTACAGATGAGGTAACTGAAGCTCAGAGAAGTTAAGTAGCTCAGTGGCAAGATCCCGGGCTTGGGAGTCAGAGGTCGTAAATTCTAATCCCCGCTCTGCCACTTGTCAGCCGTGTATCTAACCCAGCACTTAGAACAGTGCTCGGCACATAATAAGCGCTTAACAAATACCGACATTATTATTACTAAGTGACTTTCCAAGGTCACCCAGCTGACAAGTGGCAGAGGTGAGAGTAGAACCAATGACCTCTGACTCCCAAGCCCGTGCTCTTTCTCTGAGCCACGCGGCTTCTCATGGCAGTGGGAGTGTTGTGCAGGTAAAATTGATGCTTTGGAGCTCTAATCTACCAGAGCCTTCTCTGAGCCTCTCTAGAGGCCTTCATTAACAGCTGTGCCACCCTCCATCTTGGCCCTCACCCCTTGCCAACTTGGGTGACTCTAGAGCCGATTCCCCGGAAACCCAGCAGACTTGTGGCGGGTGGAAGTGGAAAGGTGCTGCTAGCATCCCTGAGTAGCGGTTGTCAATTGAATGAGCTCTTGAGCCCAGGAGGAGACACACACAGGATGCAGTCCCAAACCAAAACCACCCAGTCCGCCCAGCACCAACTTATTGTTCTTCAGCTGTACGGAGCTGAATTGCAACAAAAAACCACTAGTAACAAATCTTATTGTTAGCTGACTAATGAGTCTGGCAGCATTAACTCCATTAAGACACAGCCTGCTGTTCAGTTCGCCTCACGCAGATATGTACAAAGACGCACTTTAATGAGCCGCCTAAGGTGTCACTGCCTAAGGCACGTGGTTTTTTGGTTCCCTTTTATTGTTTTGTTTATGAGTTGATTGATGTATGAACAAGCCATTTTCCACGAAATGAGATTAAAGTTTAGTAGATTTGCAGGTGCAAGTCAACACGTGCCTGGTGTATCGAAACTTGTGCGACAAGGATGCAGATGGCAACAACTTCAGATTTACTCCATTTGGGAGTGAGCATACTCTCTTTAGTTTGCTCCTAGGTGCTTTTGAAGGGAAATGAGTGGTACCAGAAACCTTCTTTGATCCATTTCTTCCCCTTCACCTGCCCCTTTCTTTTCTTTCCTATGGATGGAGAGATGGTTGGGAGACGTGATGAGTTTCCCTCATCTCTCTGGTGCTCTCGGGTTGCGCAGAGTCCTGTGACCCAGGGCAGTGGATGTGTGTCTCACTGGAGTTGCACTGCGCTGTTCAATTCCTCCAAGCCTTGACCAGCTCAGACCCCAATGATTAGGTTCCTCTCTCTGCACCCAGGGTAAAATATCTCACTGCTTATCATGGAAGATGTTCAAATGAAAGATACATGCTCAGGATGAATGGAAATCCAGCCCTCAAAGTCGCCCGGTTCTTTCCTCCCTCCCTCCCCATATCTTTTCCTTCATCATCCTTCTTTTTTCCTCCCCTACTTTTTCTTTATTCTTATCTACTGCTCTTTCTCTTCTTCTGCCTGCTTTTAAATCTCTCTCTCTCTCTCTCTCTTTCTCTCTCTCTCACACACACACACACAGAACCTCCTCTGTACCTATTTGGAAAAAAATACACACCAACACTCATTTTTTTCCAGCTTTGTTAAAAAACAGTCCCATTTAAGCCATGACAGCTACGACTCAGTAATCTGTACATACAATTTAATCCTTTAAAGAATCAGCAGGACCCACATCAATCAAGAGCCTTCATCAACTTGTAAAAACAATATTTTGATTCAATCAGATTCAAAGCCCTGAAATTCCCAGCTAATTAATGCAGGGTCACTCGAGGGCTGTGCTGTGGTGGCGAGAACAGTGGTCAAATATTTACCCCTCAACACACTACACATTTGGACCGCTGAGGACCTGAGGAGGAGGGAAGAACAGATAATGCACCTTTAGCTGAAGCAAGTTTCATTTGTCACAAGTATTTGGATAAATCATAATTAAAGGGAAAAGAAGAAAGAAAAGCCTCTTTATTATCCAAATATGCAAGCCATTCAGCTCCAGGTCTGCTAAATAGTTGGTGACCCAGCCAGTATCCTGCTGATCGCTCTGTTTTAACATCTGCATAAGTCCCAAGTGCTTGAGTGTTTTGTGGAGCAAGCCTTCCCTGAAACATACTAAATAAATTTCATGTTTAAAATGGTGTAGACAGCTCAAAGTTACTCTGGAATACAATCCTCTGAGACCTTTTGGGTTAGCTTCAGCTTCCTATAAATTTGCCTTGGTTTCGATTTCCTTCTTTAGACATCTTCTAGGCCTATTCCAGAGAGCCGGTAGTTTTATTTACGTGAGTACATAGACTCGGCTCAAAAATAAAGGTTTCGATGTCTTTGTGTGCAATGTATTCGCATTTATCGCTAGCTGGATGAACTCGCATTTTTCATACATACAGATGAACAGAAAAGCAATCAATCTTACACATCACAATACACAACATATATGTGCACAAATGGGCAGGAATTGTTTCTATCTTTGGCCAAATTGTACATTCCAAGTGCTTAGTACAGTGCTCTGCACATAGTAAGCGCTCAATAAATACTATTGAATGAATGAATGAAATGTCTGTATATGTGCATGTGTGTGTGTGTGTGTGTGTGTGAGCATTCCACACCCAAAGAAAGGATTCATAGAGGCCACGAGCAAATACATCAGTCAATCAACAAATGGTATTTATTGAGTGCTTACTACGTGAAGATCACTGTACTAAGCGTTTGGGAGAGTACAATAATAATAATAATGTTGGTATTTGTTAAGCGCTTACTATGTGCAGAGCACTGTTCGAAGCGCTGGGGTAGACACAGGGTAATCAGGTTGGCCCACATGAGGCTTACAGCCTTAATCCCCATTTTACAGATGAGGTAACTGAGGCACAGAGAAGTTAAGTGACTTGCCCAAGGTCACACAGCTGACAAGTGGGGGAGCCGGGATTCAAACCCATGCCCTCTGACTTCCAAGCCCGTGCTATTTCCACTGAGCCACGCTGCAATTAATAAGCCCATTCCCTGCCCATAATGAGTTTTCAGACTACACATAAGCAAAACTCATCTACATACCAGTTCTTCAGACAGATAGATTTTTGTTTTTCACTTTCCAGGGCCTAAAAATGTGGGGGAACATTGAAGTGCACTTGGCAAAAAGGACATATTTACGTCTCTTCTCTTTGACCCTGTTTCTTGCCTCTCCTGTAAATTATTTCAAAAATGTACCCAGTATGTCTGCAGAACTCCAAGAGCTGAGTGTGGGTTTTTTGTCGTTGTTGTTGTTGTTAGTTGTTGGGTTTTTTGTTTTTTCTACAGACACCAAAATAGACATTCCAGAGATGTGCAAAGAAATTGTTTGCAGGGGAAAGACAATGGAGCACTGTTCTGGCTTCCCTTTAAGGGTTTTTTTTGGGTCCTTGTAGTTTTAGTTTTAAATATTTCTGAATTTGCGTTCTTGAATTACACAGGGGACAGAAAACGTGTCTCTTTTCCATCAAACGCCTGTGCCTGTGTGAAGGTCAGCAAAGGAGCCTCTGGCCTCTAAATCCATCATGCACTATATATACTGGTTTCCCCCTGGATTTTAATGATTAGGAAAAGAATGCCATCATGATCGGAACATACGGAACTGGTAAAAGTTCTGGGTCAAATATCCAATAATCATTTCAGAATTAAACCACATTAGCTGTTTCAGTTATCCTTAGAAAGCAAGGCACAGACAAGCTACCTTTTTTTGTTTTTCGTTTTTTTTTTTTAAAAAAAAAACAGCTATACTCAAGACTTTATCTCAGTGACATTTTACTTATGTCATACTGGTTTACAAGGGCAATTATTGATTGATGACAATACTTAATTGGGCTTAAGGCCAAATCTAAACCAGGGTTTCAAATAAAGCAGTAGGGAATAAAGTGGAATTGCTTCGGCTTAGGGGCAGCCAGCCCTGACCAGGCTCCACTTAAGGTGCCAGAGGCCCTGACCCCCGAATGGAAACTCACTGACATTACTGGGCTGGCAAGGAGAATCTGGGCACCCTGAAGCTGTGTCTCTCCATCTAAGGCTGTCGGGGAAACACACTGGCCAAGTCCGTCCAGGACAAATCTAATGAGAGAGCTTGAAAAAAAATTCCAAGGAATCTGTTTGCCTGAGTGGGACTACGTATAACATCTGACCCAGGAGCTTGCTAACGTTTTGGGAAGTTGGCCCTGGTACAATCTGTCACAATTCAGCCCGGCAGTACTGAAAGGGGGCAGATCTGACTTGTTCAGATACAGCTTTTTGGGATGATGGAGTCTTCTGTCTGGAGTGAAGCACGAGCCTCAATCCTGAGATTTCAGGACCTAGAACCTGCCCAGAGGAAGTGATTACAATGCTAGTGGTTTGCATAACACCACTCACATTCTCTCTTCCCTGCTAGTCATGTTTTTGAAGTAGAAGTAAAGGAGCAGGATATTTGGACATTGTTGCATCCTCAATGTAAGTATTGGCCCAGGTGTCTCTTGGATTCCTTTCCTTCTGCCTAAGCAGGCTGGCAGCTCTAGGTCGTCTCTTCCCCTATTCTACTCCTAGCCTGCCTGGACCCTGAACCCTCTTTGATGTGGATGTGCAGACATTCACTTATCTGGCGTTCTTCAGTCAGAAGTTTCATCCTGGTGCCTAATTCTTCAGATTCCTTACTGTCACGCTGTCTTCCAGCCCATGCCAAGTCTTGGGGATTGCTAAAATGTTTCACTGATCCAAAGAAGCTGGTGATACTACAGCTCAGGAAAGGGTTTCCACTGCTGGGGCCTTAGCCAGCAGTTCTAGACACAGAACGAGAAGCCCACAGATTGGGGTAGGCTTGAGGTAGGCATTCACCCGAATGAGATGTCCAAACTGCCACTGTACTGATCTAAGCATTTATCCAATGCCGCCTTGAGTACCTCATCAGCCTCCTCGCTGCCTCTTGACCCTCCCCAATCTTGGCCATATTTGACTCTGCTGCCCAGATAATTTTTCTAAAAAAAATGTACAGTCCACAGTTCCCCACTCCCCAAGAACCTCCAGTGACTGCCCATACATTGCTGCCCAGATAATTTTTCTAAATAAAATGTACAGTCCACAGTTCCCCACTCCCAAGAACCTCCAGGAACTGCCCATACGCTAATACATCACACAGAAACTCCTATCGGCTTTAAAACACTCAGTCAGCTCAATCACTCCTATCTTACCTCAGTGATTTTCTACTAAGTCTAGCCTGTATACTTTGCTCCTCTATCACCAGCTTGATCACTAGTCCTCAATCTTGTCTCTCTCTCCATCTACAACCTTTCCCACATGCTTACTCTGTTCTGGAGCCCCTCTCCCTTTGACCAAATACATGGCAGACCGCCAGATTCCCCACCTTCAAAGCCTTCACTTCAAATGTCACTTCATTCATTCATTCAACAGTATTCACTGAGGGATTACTGTGTGCAGAGCACTCTACTAAGCACTTAGAAGACTACAATACCATGATAAATTGACACATTCCCTGTCCAAAACAATGATGATGATGATGATGATGATGTTGGTATTTGTTAAGCGCTTACTCTGTGCAGAAGACTGTTCTAAGTGCTGGGGTAGGTACAGGGTAACTGGGTTGTCCCACGTGAGGATCACAGTCTTAATCCCCATTTTACAGATGAGGTAACTGAGGCACAGAGAAGTTAAGTGACTTGCCCACAGTCACACAGCTGACAAGTGGCAGATCCGGGATTCAAACCCATGACCTCTGACTCCCAAGCCCGTACTCTTTCCATTGAGCCATGCTGCTTCTCTAACAAGCTTAACAGTCTAGAAGGGGGAGCTTACAGTCTACACCTCCTCCACGAGGCCTTCCCCAGTTAAGCCCTCTTTTCCCCTACTCCCTCTCCTTTCCGCATCACCTATCCATTAAGATCTGTGCCCTTTACGCACTTGATTTGATATTCACCCCACCCTTTGCCTCACAGCACTTACTTAACCATAATTTATTTATATTAGTGTCTGTCTCCCCCTCTAGATCGTGAGCTCCTTACAGGGAGGATATGTCTACCAACTCTGTTGTACTCTCCTAAGCACTTAAGTACTGTGCTCTGTACACAGTAATCAGTCATATTTATTGAATGCTTACTGGGTGTAAAACGCTGTACTAAACACTCTCTATATTGTAAGCTCACTGTGGGCAGGGAATGTATCTGTTATATTGTACTCTCCCAAGCACTTTGCATAGCGCTCTGCACACATTAAGTGCTCAATAAATGTGATGGACTGACTGACTATAGTTAAACGGAGTTGGTAGATAAGTTCCCATCCATAACAAGTTTAGAGTCTAGACACTCAATAAAAAACACTGATTGATTATCTGCATAAGGCTCATTGAGCTGGGCTCTCCCTGTGAGGTGAGCTCTATCCATCCACATTACCAAACCCTTAGTCCAGGACTTTCCATTGCAGCCATCTTCCTATCCACCAAAGGCCATGTCGCCCTTATTCAGATCCTTTCTCCTTCATGAAGCTTTCTTTTGGAGCTGTAGTCTCTGATCAGCAAACTAGAAAATCTCTTGGATCCCTTTCCAAAGCCCTCCTAACAGGTCAAAGACCTCCGCTCTCCCAAAACCACACAAGACACTATTTAATGGCTTTATTGGTCCACCTCATCTCAGTCAGTAAATAAGATCCCAAAGGGGTGGGGCTTCTCGAAGTTCTGGAGAGGTTTATGTGGGTCAAGCAGTGATAGCCCAGAAATGGAAGGGGTCTTAAGAGAGCATCTAGGCAAGCCCCTTGCCTACATTTAGTGGGCACATTGACCCCTAGAACTATGGGGCTCACTTAGCCAGTAATCAATGCCCTCTCATCCATTAGCTCTCTTGTTCTCACACATTCTTTGAAAAACTGAAGGCAAAATGATTCTCATTTCTCCAGTGTTAAAATAAACCGACCAACAAAAAATCTGATTAGCCTGGGAAGCAGCGTAGCTTAGTGGACAGAGCGCGGGCCTGGGAGTCAGAAACACCTGGGTTCTAATCCCGGCTCCGCCATATGTCTGCTGTGTGACCATGGGCAAGTCACTTTGCTTCTCTGTGCCTCAGTTACCTCATCTGCAAAATGGAGATAAAAGTGTGAGGCCCAAGTGGGGACAGGAACTGTGTCCAACCTGATTAACTTGTAACTACTCCAGCACTTAAAACAGTGCTTGGCACATAGTAAGTGCTTAATAAGTACCATAATGATCATTATTAATTATTATCTACCCCAGCACTTAGTTCAGTGTCTGGCACACACTAGGACTAACAAATACCATTAAAATAACCAAAAAACCCTAAAACAATTGATGACAACACTCAGTCTGGCTGTGTCCCAAATTCCAGGCAGCAGAAAGTGGGATCTCTGAGCAGGAAACATAACTTGCCCTTTACAGATTTCCAGCACTGTTTTAGCCAGTGCTCGCCTTTTACTAGTGGTTTTTAGTAACAAGAAGAATCTTCTCTCCTGATAATTAATGTCTAACTACTTGACAGCTTTATTGT
The DNA here is from genome assembly GCF_004115215.2 of Ornithorhynchus anatinus. NCBI lineage: Eukaryota > Metazoa > Chordata > Mammalia > Monotremata > Ornithorhynchidae > Ornithorhynchus > Ornithorhynchus anatinus. Next base: position 39,177,612 of record NC_041738.1, read on the forward strand.
TTCAGTTTCATTTCCGATTTAACCTAGCAGCCAATATTTAATTGTTGATAACTACTGATTCCTTTGCAATGATTTCTTAGAGGGATTTCAGATGCATTCTCTTTCCCCAGGGGCTTTTCACATCACTCTCTCTCTCTCTTTCTCTTTCTCTCTCTCATGAGCTGATCTTACTTTTGGTAAATACACTTCCCAATAAGATATTCTGTTAGTTAATTACAGTTCCAATTAAGTCATTTTTACTAATAAATGAAATCAGATTCCACGATATGTTCAAAACAGCCTTAGATGCTGCTTGTAAAAGCTCAGGGAAGCTTGGCATTATTCTTCAAAGTATTATTTCTGAGCTGCCAAATTACTAGGATCAAGGAACCACAGTTCTTCTGGAAATACACCTGCCACTAATGATTCACACCTTATTATCCCGTTTCCCACTGTCTCATGCCTTGTAGCTTTCTGGTCACTATGCCTCTCATTAGCTTAATGCTATTTCCTTCAACTTCTCTCCTTGAATTCTGGGTCCCTTTATCTGGGAAATTATTCTGCCTATCTCTATCCCTACTGCTTTTTTCTTCCTGGCACTGGAATCCATGGCTGTGTCTTCACCAGGGACTGGTACCTTTCTAAATCATTCTTTTTTTTAAAAAAAAAGAAAACATATGTTTTGTAATGATTGCACCATAAAAAGCACTTGATGCCCAGAATCAAGTTTGTATTCATGGTTTTGGCCACATAAATATAGCATAGGGAGGCATGCATCTCTAGTCCCACCTCTACACTGGCTCTGGGAACCCTGTAGACATTATATTATTTAAATCTTGCTTAGAGAAGCAGCATGAATGACCTAGTGGAAAGATCACTGCCTGGGAGTCAGAGGACTGAGGTTCTAATCCCAACTCTGCACTGTCTACTGTGTGACCTTGGGAAAGTCACTTCACTTCTCTATGCCTCAGTTTCCTCATCAGTAAAATGGTGATTCAATACCTGTTCTCTCTCCTACCAGGCTCTGAGCCTCCCTTAGAGGAGGGATTGAATCTGACCTAATTAACTTTTTATCTCCCCCAGCGCTTAGAACAGTACTTGACACACAGTAAGTGCTTAACAAATAATATTATTATTGCTTCAGGTGGCTTTTTGGATTTTTTTAACCGCATTTATAATCATCTCTGCATTTGCTCCCACATTACATGATCTCGAAGTAGGCCAACAGAATTGACAGAGGAAAGAAGCCACCAGTACCTCCAGGCAACTATGGTGAAAGGTGGGCAGGGGTCGGTGTGTGTGCATTGCGGATGTGTCTGAGTATGTAAGAGTTAAGTGTGAGTGGGTAAGTGGATCTCTCCCCCTCTCAGAAGAGGGACATATCTTTCTACGAGAGGCTGGGTGAGGAATGATGGGGAAAACAGAAGTGGAAGTTTCTTTAGAAACAATACACCTATCTAAGTGACTGACTAGGTCATATTGAAAACCACAAATGTTGTTAGTAATTATCCACAAAAGTAATAATCATATAAAGATCAATGTGCATTAAATCAATTCAAATCTGGGGGCCTCTTTTTAAGCGAAAATATTTTTCCATTTTGGAGCACCAGCTTTTATGGGATGTTAGCTAAAATCCTGGGCCCCCTTGTTTTGAGAGGATCAAGGTAATCACACCCTCCTATTCTCCATTATCAGGAATGATCAAGAACTGGCCGAATAGTATGATGGCATCGTGCTTTTAAAGGGTAGAGTGTGAAAAACTCTGAAGGCATGAAATACTATAGCACCACCTCTTGAAAAGGTAAGATCCTTTCAACTACTCCACTAAGTTAGCCGCTTTTTGAGTGATGGGGCAGAAATGTTCTCCAGGCTAATCAAGTCAGATACCTCTGAGGATTTTTTTTACCCTGTTAGGAAGGAAATCTGATGTGATCAGAACTATAACGACTAGCTGTTCAAAGAGGATATAATTTGGAAGTGATTCTATTCACTCATTCCTGGAGGTTATCAGCTGATGGCTAATAAATACTATTGATTGATACTATTGATTAAGGCAAATTACTCACCAGAAAAGGCCTTACCACAATGCAGACATGGAGGGCTGGAGAAAAATCACTTCCATCATCACCCCCACCTAATTTGTTGAGTAGGCCACTCAGGAAAAAGATAAAATGGTTTCCTTGAAGTTAGCCCAGTCTGTTACTAACATCCAGATATACGCTAATGATAGCGAATCACCAGATGGGCTAAATGGGCCTGGGAATTCACTGAAACTCAACCAAGGAAAGATAGTCAGATAGGGCTTGCCTTAAAAAGGTTAAGTGAGTTTGTCATATGGAATCTGGAAGTTCAATTTTGTTGATGGATCACTAAGATCATAGCTTCCGCTTTGAGACCTGGTAAGGTACTGGAGAGCAGATGTCCAAATTATTCCCACTATCCTGTGAGCACCATGAAGGCAGGAATGGTGTCTATTTACTCTCCTGTACTCTCTCAAGCACTTAGTACACAGTGCTCTCCAGAAAGTGAACATTTATGAAACATAGAATTGACTGATGGATGTATAGACATTAACAGGTAACTGTCAGTTTGGCTGGGAAATTGGGGGTTTAGGGTGGGAGGGGTGACAATGCAAAGCAAGGATCCATAGATGGGGGGTAGCCTAGGGGAAAGAGTACAGGCTTGGGGAGCAGAGGATCTGGGTTCTAATTCCAGCTCTGTCAATTGTTTGCTTTGTAACCTTGGGCAAGTCACAACTTCTCTGTGCCTGTTTCCTCAAGTGTAAAATGGGAGTTCAAAACCTGTTCTCTCTCCTAATTAGACTGTCAACTCCATTTGGGGCAGGTACTGGCTTCAACTCAATTAACTGTACTTATCCCAGCGTTTGGAACAGTGTCTGACACAATAAACCCTTAGCAAATACCATAAAAAGGCAGCTCTTTCCCAAGCCTCCACCTTCTACTTATTGATTCCTAATCTAGGTGCTTGCCTTTCTATTGTACGCTGATGGAGTAATTAATGCATGTTTTCCAGCTTTTTCATCTTCCCAATTAAAGAGGCACCAAATCTGTCCCATAATCTAGTGAGAAGATGAAGTTTAAAAGAAGCTGCTTTGATCTCCCAAAGGATCCTTTCTGAAACAGTCACATTTGTGCTGCTGTCCTGACCCAAGATACTATTCAAGGAGTCCTGACCTTGCTTCAACTCCCCTACAGAATTTTTTCTTAGACCTTCTCTCCCTTCTAAATGGGTTTTTCAGCCAGCCATCACTGACACCTCACTACCGTCAAATCTCTGATTTATCTTTGCTCAGTTCCTCCTTAAAACACTCATGGGCCTATTAAAAAATTTTGAGCAAGAGTATTGCTTTGTAGTGCTTCATGACAAGTGAGTTGTCATCACCTTCTGCTATTGTCATTATTTTAATATTTTGGTAGTGTCTAAGCCTCATATAGGAAAATAAGGAAATGATTGGCATATTACTGCCCTATCTGAGCTACTGCTCAGGTTTATCTAGTTATTAGGGCTTCCAAAATTGACCACACTTGTCCCAAGGTACAGCCATGGCAATGGGGAAAATTCTACCTCATTAAGTTGATACCCTATGCTAATTACCAAACACACAAAGTAAGACACCAAATCTTCCATCTTAAAATGAGCTGAACATGTGAGAAGCAAAGACTCTTATGAAGTGGCAAATATAAGTCAGTAAGAAAGCAGTTAATGTGATGCATGCCTCATTTGATCGTGGGCCAAGGAATGAAGGAGGGCAGAGTCTATGAGAACTCAAGTTCTAGTACCAACCAAAGGGGATAACCTCCCTATCCCAGTGGGGATCCAGGGAAAGGGGGTGAGACATGTGTCAGGCTTCAGAGACCATCAAGGCTGGGAGATTACAGCCTCTACAACAAATCAACTCTCCCATTCCTAAGTGGTTACTGTGACTGAAGCTATGAACATTAGACAGTGAGCTGTGAGAAGTCACAAACTCCTTTCCTATTGCCTTTTTGTTTTGTTTTAACTTATCCCTGACTTTATCTTTAATGTTGCTTTGGGGTTCTTATTGTTTAGTCCTTATGTATCTGTTGCCAGAACTCTTTCCTCTTTTATACTTAGATAGTGAATCCTTTGGGGGCCAGGAACCATGCCTAATTTTTCACCCATGTGTATCCTTTCCCAGCGCTTAGCATTTAGAATTTTCCACGTAGTAAGTGCTTTTTAAATACGTTTACAACTACTCTTGCTAAGTGATACTGACAACCAAGTGGTAGTAGGGCAACCAAAGAGGAGCAGTGGAGAAGAGAGGGAATTATCCCATGGTACTTTTAAGTGTACTGCTGTGTGACCTTGGCAAGTCACTTCACTTCTCTCAGACTCTGTTACCTCATCAAGGCTATAAGCCCCACATGATACATGGACTGAATCCAATCTAATAAACTCGTATCTACCCCACTGCTTAGAACAGTGCCTGGCACACAATAAGTGCTTAACAAATACCAAACCCCAAACCAAAAAAGTTGCAGCCCTAAATCCAGCAGTGAAAACAGTAGGTAAAGCAGAATGGGCATCTGTGCCTTAACTGTAAGATTTGCCAGCCCAAGTGGTTTGGTGGGCCACATTCTGGCTTGTCTGTTTACTGGTTGCCAAGGCCTTCTCTACTGAGTGATTTGTTGGTTCCCCTCAGGATGCTGAGAACAACTGGATCAGGCTAGAAAAAGAAGAGGATGGAAGGTGAGAATAAGAGTGGACCAGTACATCCCCCAAATCCTCATATTGGGTGGCCAGTACATCAAAGAAACTTAGTAGTTTACATTTATTAAATGTTCTCTAAACATCACTGTGAACTTGTCAGGTACTTCGGGCACTATGCCAGAAAGGCACACTCACTAGTCATCTCTGTTACTCCCAAAGTGAAACTCCCTGAAGCAGCATACCCTAATGGAAAGAGTACAGGGTGTGAGTCAGGAGATCTGTGTTCTAGTCCACATTCTGACATTTGTCTGTGATATGACCTTAGACAAGTCCCTTAACTTCTCTGTGCTTCAGTTTCCTCATCTGTAAAATGGAGATTAAAGACCTGTTCTCCCTCCCTTTAGACGGTGAGTCTCATGTGTAATGGGACTTTGTCTGACTTGATGTTATGTACCCCAGTGCTTAGCACATAGTAAGCACTGAACAAATATCATAATTATGATGATTATAATGATGTCACCAGTCATCAGGTCAGCAATTGTCCTTATTTGCCCAATCCCCGAAACTGGGGTAGGGAAGGCTTGGAACAGAGAGTAGAAAATGGGAACAGCACAGAGGGGATAGAAACAGACAAGGAGAAAGCAAGGAAAGAGCCTAGAGGGTCAAGAAAAGGGAAGGAGAGGCAACATGTTTAAGGGAAAATGGCAGGTAGGTTCAGAATTTGGGGTGTAGGAGGCTGGGGGACATATTTCGTTAACAGCAGGCAGGGTGGGAGAAATGCTGATACTTCTTAGTTAAAATTCCTTGAACCTAATCTGTTCTATGGGCAGGGAACATGTCTGCTATTTCTGTTATATTGTATTCTCTCAAGCAGTTGGTACAGTGCCTTGCACACAGTGAGTGCTCAAAAAATATGATTAATTGATTGATCAATCTCTCCCTTCCCAGGCAAAGATGTTCCTTGAGATGCAGTCTTAGTGCTGGACTCCGTAGTGGTGATGCTGACCAGTATTATGAGGCAGCTTTAACCCACCCATTTTTCTGTTTGCCTTTTGAATTTAAAAAACAAAAATCTATTCTTATTCCAGTTGCATGCTTTTTTCTCAAACCCAGTTTCCTCATTCTTCAGTTTAGTCCCACCCTCAAACCCTGCTGCCAAACCAGCAATAACTTCATTAACCGACCCTGGCTTTGATTATACCATAGGGTCAGATTTTGCTTTTACAGCTGTTGTACTTCTGAAGGATCAAAATAAAACTCATGGTCTAAATTCAAAAAACAAAATTGTCATTGGGAATTTCTATTGAAGTTGTAGGCTGGCATGCAAACTTTAAAACATTCTTAAAGCCCAAATTTACAAGTCTGAAAAAGATGGCTTCTGCCACTGTTTTTCAAAAAAAAAAAAGGCTAAATTCTCTCAGAGGGAAGAGAAAATCCAGTGGAATCAAATTCCTCATTGTAGGGACAAGGGACTGTGTCTGATCTAATTGTACATCTCTCAGCGCTCAGCAATTAGTACAGCAATTAGCACATAGAGTGCATTTAACAAATTGCACTATTATTATTATTATGATTAATAAGAGCTCATTCCAATGTCTAACTTTAGCTATTAAATAAATGATGACAATTTCTAGCATGGGTGGCATATTCATTCATTCATTCAATCGTATTTACTGAGCGCTTACTGTGTGCAGAGCACTGTACTAAGTGCTTGGAAAGTACTATATAGGTGACCCTTGGATTTGAAGATGATGGCATGGATAAAGATTACCCTTGATTCCGCTGTTGCTTTATTACCCACAAAGCATGGCACTGTTTTCTCCATCTTGGTGTTAAAACCTCCATAAAGCCTCTGCTCGACGACAATTATCTGTTCTGTGGTTGTAACACACAGGGATATCATTTCCATAGGAGCAAGTGGTCCATCGCCTCCACAGGACAGATAAAACAATTAGGTTGCTCCTAGTTTTTTGGGCAGGGCAGGTAGCTTTAGCTAGCTCACACCACCCCTTGGAACAGCGGGCCAGTCAGTTGGCTCCACTCCTTGCCATCTTGACAGCAGACCACAGCTATCGAGGGCTTTCTCCAGTAGATTTCAGGGCCTCCGCCTCCTCTCAAGAACCCAGTAAGGATGGACCATATAATAGTAATTCAGTTATTTCATCCTGGCTCTCCCCCCATCTTAGCTTTCTTTGATGATCTACTACAATCCAGCCCGCATAATTCGTTCCCCTAACACCAACCTATTGTATCTCAATCTCATCTATCCTGTCATCTACCCTTTGCCTGTGTCTTCCCTCAGGCCTGGAACACCCTCCCCCTAAATATCTGATGGAGCATTACTTTCCCCACCTTCAAAGCCCTTCTTGAATCCCATCTCCCCCAAGAGGCTTTCCCCGACTAGCCCTCCTTTCCCCTACCTGCTCTCTACTCTGTGTCACCTCTACCTTTGGAACTGTACCCCTTCAGCACTTAATATTCACCTTACCCTCAGCCCCCACAGCATTGAAGGACATATTCTTACGCCCTGCCAATTTTCCTATATGTAATTTATTTAATTGTCTGTCTTCCCATTGAGACTGTAAGCTCCTTGTGGGCAGGAATCAGGTCAGCCAACTCAATTTTATTTTACTTTCCCAAGCACCTAGTACAGTGCTCTACAAATGGTAAGCACAGAATAAATATCACGGATTGACTGATCATCCTCATAGATTTGTACTACCATAAACTTGTTCTTTCTCTTGGACCCAGTATCTGTAAATATTTTTTGGTTGCCTGTAAGCCCCCACTATAAGATCCTTGAGGGCAGGGAACATAGGTCTCCCCAACTTCCACTACAGTGCAGAGCACTCAAGAATCGCTCAATAAAGAACACTGATGAATTGATGATGCCAGGTGCTCAAATACCACTGCTGCCTTGCCACTTCCCCATCTGGAACAGAAGATTTGGGCTGTCTTAGGCTGAAACTGCAGCTCCTGCTGCTTGACAGCAATGGAAGCAGAAGGTAAGTACTCCACCTCCATTCCTCTTCTCCTCCGTCTCTCCCATCTTTGTCCACTTCCTCTCCCTCTTTACTCTTCCACCACAAAACCCCACCCCCAAAGACCTGTTCTTCCCATGCTCTGTCCCTACTTAGCCACCATGGTCATATTGAAAAGTTGGCATCCTTGACTGCACGTCAGCTGGCCTGGCTAATGCTGTTGTCTCCCAGTTGTCCACCAGTGTCACCTCATTTGAGGTTTTGATTTTTTGGATCCTAAAAGCTTTTGTTCTGACCACCTTATTTGAAATTTTCACATTTTAGTTCACGATAGGTGACACCCTTACCTATGTTTCCACCCAAACTGGGGTCAGAATTTCTCAATTAGGGTTCTCTCAATTTTCCAAAACATTCAGAATTTCGGGTTGCCAGGTAGACCAGAGAAGAGTTAATTCAGAGGCTCAACTGGATAATAAGGAAAGGCCTGGTTGGGGAACAAGGCCAGAATGGGGAAGGCAGTACATAGGTCCCTATCATCATTATTAATAATAATAATAATAATGGTATTTGTTAAGTGTTTACTAGAGACCAAGGACTGGAAGAAGCCCTGAAGATAATCACATCCCACATGGGCTCACAGTCTCTGTAGAAGGGAGAATAGGTACTGAATCCCCATTTTGCAGAAGAGGAAACTGAGGCACAGAATATTGAAGTGACTTACCCAAGGTCACACAGCAGGTGTGTGACAGAGCTGGGATTAGTACCCAGGTCCTCTGACTCCCAGGCTCATGCTCTTTCCATTAGGCCTTGCTGTTTCCTTAATCTGAGTTGTTGCCACTGCTGCTCAGTGGAATGCCACTCCTTGCTATCCCCAACTCCATGGCAAGGCCACATAAGCAGCATGGCTTAGTGGAAAGAGAACGGGCATGGGAGTCAGAGGTCGTAGGTTCTAATCCCGGCTCCGCCACATATCAGCTGTATGATTTCAGGTGAGACTTAACTTTTCTGTACCTTAGTTACATCCTCTGTCAAATGGGGATGAAGACAGTGAGCCCCATGTGGGACAACCCGACTACTTTGTATCTACCCCAGCATTTAGAACAGTGCTTGGCACATAGTAAGCGCTTAACGAATACCATTATTATTATTATATAAATCATCACTCCTGTCAGCAGCCAGGAAGGTGTGCACCCAGCACATAAACTGGGGGAGCACCATGAGCCTACACACTCAGAGTAAAGGGCTAAAACACACCCCGGAGGAGACAGAGCTGCTGAAAATATCATTAGAGAATCCTAGCCACCCCATCACTCCAAAAACAGTGCAAGCTCATTTTTCCGCCTCTCTATTTACTCAGACCATTTATTTTTCCAGCACGGAGCACTGTATCGTAGATCTTTTACACCATTTCACATGATTGTCACGTGTGTTCATGGCTGGGATGTGTTATAAGATGACCAGAAATTGCTTGCCGCCTTTATTAACACTCTCTTTTGAGCCGAAGTGACTGTTCTGATTTTTCCTTTCGCAAGCGCTAAGGCAGGTAAATTTCCCTCCAGATTATCGATTATCCAAATTATGCCTGGCCCTGGGTAGTTTGGATAATTGAGGTGCTTTTGTAGTTACTGACTAATGGGTATGAAGACAGTCAAACTGGTCCTACTGTCTCCTTTTAACTGTGGAAAACTGATCTTTCATCTTAGCTTTGCTTTCTCTTTTCCTTAAATTGGAACCTGAGCATTGCTGTGCTTTCAAAAAGACGATCTAGGTGCTAAATTATGCTACCTAATTAGGTTATGGAGTTTTTGAGTCTAAAAGATTATATTATTTGGTGGATAATTATCAGGACTTATTACTTTGGAACTGAGAGTAAAAGTTGTGTTTAAATGTAAAAAGAATCAAGTTTTATTTTTGCTTTTTATGACTGATAGTCAGTATCTGCACGGTAAGTATTTCTCGATAATATCACTCCTTTCCATCTCTGATAAATGATGCAAATGGATAAATGGATTCTCCTCCTCCCAGCTATCTGTTGGCATGTAGAGCAGTGTTAAGCTAACCTTGCTTGATTGAGGGTATCACACTAACAGGGTCAATCCAAAAATGTGACAAAATCCAGTTCTTGGTTATCACTGAAGTTAAAAGAATGAGGAAGCTCACACAATACCTAAGCAAAAAATCAGCCAGATTTGTCAGTTTTCCAAGGAAACTCCAAACTTTCCATAGGGGAGAGAAGGGAGATTCCCTAGGGGGATAAAAAAAATTTAAGGTGCATTTAAAACTGACCAAACCTTTTAGAAGTCCCATTCCAAAATAAAAGTCAATTCTATTGACGACAGTGGGAATATTGACAATGCATCAAACAAGTGCAGTAAATCGACACACGAGTGCACTAAATCGACTTAAGTCAGCTGCAGTAGAATGAGGATGAAACTGTAAAGACCAATTGGGTGGTGACAGTGTTAAGAAAAGCATAGCAAATTTTTAAAATATTAAATTTAAGGGGCGTTGAGGGGTTCAAGCCCAATTTCAGCAAAATGATTTGAGGGTTAAAAATCTGGTTAAATCAAATAAGTTGCTAAAAAAAAATTCCCCTATTCCTAATGTGCTACGGTAGTGATATACAGGGAATGCCTCTCCCCACTTTGCTTCCTTAGAGACAGGAATTAACAAACCCAGCCCTGAACCAGGTTTTCCTTCCCCCTTCCCGATTGTCAGAAATTACTGCACTTCCTTCCATTTGGCAAAAAATCTTCAAAACTAAATAGATCTTAGCACTGTTCATCTTAGGGTTTAATAATTCAAAATAGTCAGATAAAATGGTATTTCTAAAGTCTGTAAATATTGATTTTTAAGGTCTTTTCTCTAATTCAAAGGATACTGATATAATTAATAAGTTTTTTGTTCAATTTTGCCTTTTAATCTCTTTCGATTGATGCAGTCAACCACTGTATGAATCAGATTATTAAATGGAACTTTGGTTTCCTTGCTACATGGCCTCCTGTTCATTTTTAACCTTAGGCTCTTCTACAAATTCTTTAATTCACAGAAAAATGAGAAATGAGAGAAGAGGCAAGATGTTCCAGCAAAATACCTGATTTTCTCAACATTTTCCTCAACAGTGTATTAATATTACTGCATTCATTATTAGTGCTTTAATTGCATTCCTCACTATGCGAGTTTCTAAATAGAATTCATTTCTCCCAGATATGGAAGATCATCATATTACAGCAGACACCTATACAGTCCTAAATAAATCCCCGTTTTGAAGTTTACAGTCTGAATGCCTCTTGCTCTTTAAAACTGCAAAATAAAAAAAAAGAATAGAATAAAAAAAAACTCAGCCTTTCAACTGTGATATCGGAGAGCTACAGATTTCATTCCTGCCAATAGAATAAATTTGTACTCACTTTTGTAAAATCATTGACTTAGAGCTATTTTCAAAAGTTAGAAGACATAAAAAGAAATTTGATTTGCTTGTTGTCATCATCATAACTCCATCATTTGATTTCTGTATCGTAGAGCCAATTTATTCAAACTCTGTGCTCATCATAACTACCTGCAGTATGTGTATGTATCTAGACCACATATTTACGCCCCACTAGTTGAAAATAAATGATCAGGATGAATCTGTATATTTGACACTTCTTCTATTGTGAAAAATAAAGGATCAATTTTAAGCCCTTCATTACCGTCCCTAAGAGGAGCAGAAGGGAAATTGAAGATGCTGTCATCAATGAAAGAGAATTTTCTTCTACAAATCTGAGATTTAAATCGGCAGTACTAGCGAACACAATCAGGAGCATCCAATTTTTTTTTCTTCGAATTAAAAGTTGAACAACAGAGTGTTTTCAGACTATAAATCTAAGCCTGCATCACCACGGGGAGAGTTTTAAAAAATGATTTGTATTTCAGATTTTTTTCTGATGAAGATCTTGGACAGGAAAGGAAAAGAAAGGAAAGAGCGAAGGAATCAGGATGAAAATGAAAGAGGGACAAATCACCTTCCCCAGGTTCAGGAAGAGCCCAACCACATAAGAAAGTCTAAAGTTTATCAAGTCTGATCTTACATATATTACAGCCACTGTGTAAAGAGAAAAGACACAATTTCCAAGAAGTCTGTTATTTACCTAATAGACCATAAAAGGCTTCCTGGGAGTCATTATATTCAATTGGGTCAAATTGAAGCGTGAAAATATGTATTTAAAATTTGTAAATATGTATTTGGAGTAGGTGTGGGAAAACTGTTATGGGAGCTGGTTATGCATCATTATAGACAGCATGGATTGAAATAAGCTTTTCCAATGGCCCACACCTGCTCATCGGGTTCCCAGCTACAAGTGAACACACCTGCCTCACTGCTTTAGAAAAGCTAAAAACATCAGCTTGCTCAATTCTCTTCTCCACAAATATCCAACGTGTCAAATGGTACAAGTCAAAAGATTTCACAGGTATTAATTACATTCACATCAATAAAATTAACTTTTGAAGTAAACCATTGAGGGATTGGTGTGACATGATGGAGTTTCAGGTAATCAATTCCTTGTCACTGTCAAATGAAAAAATGATGCATTCATCCACAGAAAGGGATCATTTCACCCCTTACCCACTATATAGTAGTTTCATTTGGGTGTGAAGAGGGCATTTACCTCATCTTATTGTCTAAGACAAATGTACATGCTTAAATGCATAGTTAGCTAAATGTTTTTTTTTATTATTATTATAGGACAGCTGCTTTTCTTGACTTCATATTCTTCTTGCTCTTAAAATGCCTTACTGGGAAAAAAAAAGCACTCCGAGATTTTGTTTTGTTACGCTCACAAAAATCAACACAATCCCACTACCTGCTAATCAAAATACCTGACAGAAAAATAAGTCTATTAGCCTTAAATTTATGAAATTATTGTACCTATTCTTCTACAAGTCCTGAATTTATAGATTAATCATGTTAAATAAACATTTATTAAAGAGTATAAAAGGTATAGATTTGCTAACAAATTCTTCAAATGAAATCACCAGGCTCTCATATATCTGGATTGCAGGTGTTGGAGGACATTTCTGAATATTTACAGTTTTTGAGCACTATTTTTAGGTTCCTGCTAATTTCTGAATGATAAATTCATACACAGAAAAATTCCACATTTGTGTGCTCTAGGTTTGGGAGATTGAGGAGCCAGATCATCGGTTCACTGATTTCAAGCCTCAGCACTGAAAAGGTGGAGGTTTCAAAGCATTCTAAGAACACTGTGAAATATTTTTCCTCTCAGTCAAGTCCTTGCCTCATCCAGTCTGCAGTTGAAGCATCAAATACGAGTTGCTTATATTCTACAATTGGTGCTAAATCTCCATAATTTAGAATTAAATAATCGAGAGATGGGACAATCTGGAGGTGGGGGAGACCAGGTAAGGGGTAGTTGTATCTTTTTAAGTTCTTGGACTGAGGGGTTTACAGGTTCCTCACCCTCTTTTCAGGTTCTGCATAGTTCAGCAATGCCTAAGCCCCAAAGAAGCAACCAAAACTATTCCAATGTATAAATGATGCACAATTTCAAGGAAAGTGAGCAAATGTAACATAAATGCATGGCATTTACTTATAAATTTATCTTCAGGTTTCTTTTTACTTCGGCTTTGATTTCCACCTTGCTAAACAAATGACGAATAAAGCATTTTAATGATAAACTATCGAGAATATTAAATAATGCCAATTTAGATGACAATTTCTAGGCTATCTTTAGATAGCATTTATGCTTTTTGCTGCCTCTGAAGTGGAAAACTTCTTTTCAAATCAGAAAATGAAATTTTGTTAAAACTTTCAGAAGAACTATGCAAAACATCTTTTTAGACTGTTCTATTTCTGTCAGGAAACTCAAAATTAGACCACTCCACCAATTTGTTTTACTGATATCACATATATAATGATTGACTGAATTTTATTCCATCGCTCTTCACAACCTTTTTTATTGAAAAGGAAGAATTTTTCATTTACACATAATGAAACTAAAATTTTCCCTTTCTCAAAAAAGATTCATATACTTTTCTGGATGTTCCTTTAAAATAAATATTAACCTCTCTCAAGGTGTAACATTTACAGATCCTGGTATGCTGTCAACTAATATTCAGGATGCTAATTAACATGGCAGAATAAATTTATGCTTCTCAAAGTGTAAAAACTAGTTGCAAAGATTTTGGGTTGTACCCTAACAAAGGCAATTAATGTAATTGTGAATTGGATATCACAAATGTTCATTTATTTAGACAGTTTAAACATACGGCAAAAGAAAAAAACTGTTTGAAACTCAAACGTATTTAACATTTGCTAGAAAAAAATTTAAATATACGGCAGTGGTTTAAATTTTAAATTTAGTATGAAAAATCCTGAAACCCCAAAAGCTATTCTCTTGCACTGAAGCCTCGTGAGTCAAGCTTCAGTCCTGAGCAAACAAAAGCAGCTGCATTATAAACCCTTGGAAAAAGGGTTTATAATGCAAACGCTGACATGACCTTAACTCTGGAGGTGCAAACATGCTGTTGTAATAGGAAAATTATGCATTAAACCAGAATGGGGTTCATAGAATGCTTTAAGATTTCTATTTGATCATGTTTAGTAGCTTTTCCAGTTTGAAATTATAAATGAACTATTGTAGGTGAATGAAAAGGAAGCTCCTGCTTTCTCCCCGAAACTGTGATTTTATTTTGGAGGCGGAGAGTGTTTGGGGAATGAAGGGGCACAATGGGGTGTTCTGGGCGTTCTGTCCTCTGTCACAGAATGGGGTTATTGAGGGTTTCAGCTCCAGAATCCGACTCGTAAAAAAAATGCTAATGCTTTACACACCTCGACGCAATTAACGGCAGGGAGAAATCACAGGCACATTTTAAATACTACGCTGAAGTATTTAATTCATGAAAATGCAAGGAGCAAACGAATTTGATGATCATATTCTGTAGCCTTCCCCCAAAGTACCAGGATAGTTAAACTGTAGCATTGAAAAAACAAATGTGAGAAAAGAAAGAGACAAATAAGCAAAGAACAAAAAGAAACTCACCAGCAAACTAGTCATAGTCAAACCAGACAGATTAAAGGGAGACAAACCTCTCTTGTCCTCACCAACATTTTAATATTTAGGAAGATAATTTAAAAGGTTCAAGAAGATGGACAGAAATCATCTTCCAAATAGAAATCAAACAAAATGTCAGAGAAAAAGGCTAATTCTAACTTCTAAGACTAAGAAAACTAAATTAATAAAAGGAAAAAGTGAGCAAGGCAACTTTAAGTTGTATAAGAGAAAGCAACCCTCAAAGATTATGATTATATGGGCAAAACATTCTTTTGTGAAAAACAATGATTGAAATGAACATTCTCTGAGATTCAAGAAAGTTCAGACAAATTTTCTCATGTCGTTCCCTGTGCCTTCATGTTCTTTATTTCAAAAAGTCAGTGGTGAAAGCTGAAATTTCTCCCAGACAGGTGTTTCTCCCTCATTGGTAACCAATGTTCCAGATCCGAGACCTTGGAGTGATCCCCCAGAAACTCTAGTTCCCTAGTCTTCCACCAATGCAGTCCAGATAAAACTACCATCTCCTTCAAACTAATTAACCTAATGAATGAAGTCTTATCCGCTCACCCATGGGATGCTTTAAATAGAGGGGGGAAAATGGAGAAAAGGAAGTAACGTTTTTAGAGGAATTCAGTGCTATTCAACAAGCGAGGTTTCCAACAGCCATCCTGAGGCAGATCATACTTATCTCGGTTTGTGAGCAATCCAGGTGAGAGCACTGGGAAGATGGTTATTAGGACCCACGGTCAGTATGGGGAAGATTTTAGTGGAACTCAAGGACAAGGATGGATAGGAGGCAATGATGCCCCTTTTGGGGCCAGCAAGGTGGATCTTCGCTTTCCTGAAACCAATTCAGTTTATTTTGGGGATGCTTTCGTTTCACTGCTGACATTAGTTTTTGTTAACTAGGCCCAGCGGTAGGTGTTAGGCAACCTCTCGCAGAGTCTGTTTTGTCAGTTTACATTTTTGGATTTGGCTGTGGTGCTAGTGATTAACGTCTGCATTTGGTGTAACGTGTGACTGGTGTTGTGTAAATAACGGTGCGTCCATTAATCTTCCCGAAACAGTGCAGCGCTGTGTCCGTGTCAGTGTGGCAGGGGGAGGGTACGGTCACGGAGCTACTAATGTCCTAATAAAATCAGCCTCTGGGATCTGAACCCTAACCTTTCTGACACTCTCAGCTCACTGCTGTTTTCCATTAAAACTTTCCTTTAGATCCTAAGATCAAGGTATTCAATGAGCTCTGCCTTTCTGCTGCTTCTATTTTATACAGCTAGAATGAATCAAGTTTTTAGGGTTATATAATGCCTTCAATTGCATCTATATCGGAAAAGCAAAGGGAAAGTGCACTTTACGACAGAGGAGAGGGAAGGAGTGGAAAAACAAAACAAAACAAAAAACAAGCTGTAGAAACAAGATCCTTTCCAAATAGCATTTAGACAAATCTGCTATACCTGATCCTACTGCCCTGGCTCTGAAAAATATTCACGGATAGACGTGGTTAGGCTTGAAATAAAGGACAACATTAGAGCCCACAAGCTTGATGGCAACACAGCATTTAACTGGCCACCCTTGTAATGGTAGAGTTTGACCAAATGTCAGAAAAGTCAATGGCTTGCACGAAAGAGACTTTTAGAATGATGCCAAATTCTTTCAGGGATGAACTGGCTGTCGGCATTGAAAAAATGGCAGTTCCCTTTTCACCGATATACTGATTCTGTTCGTTGTCATTTTTTTTTTAACTGTAAACACCATTTTGTCTCTTCCCTCTCTTTCCCTCCTCCTCTTACTGAGAGAAAGAGATTGAAGAGAATAAAGAAAATGCTTCTCCAGGCCTCATATCTATAAAAGAAATGCCACCCAGGAAGGGAATGCACATTTTGACCTTTATTGCAGGATCATATAGGATCTCAGATCTGATATTTCTTATTAGATCAATGGGGAACAAAGGGAGACCGGACAGAGAAATGCACCCCGACCTGTAATAGGAGGGGAATCAGACGTTCTTTTCTTTTAATTAAAGAAATTACATTTCTGATCTGGGTGGGGTCAACCTTGCATCAAATCTGGAAAATCAACAACATCACTCTACTCTTTTATAGCACACCATGAGAGAGAAGGAAGCCAAGGAAAGAATAAGAGGTACAGCAGAGGAATGAGGTCTTGGAATGGGGAGGGTGAGGAAGGAGGGTGGGTGCTTGCTGAACTCTTCAGAAAGGCCCGGTACTAGAAGCAGAGGACAAATAGAAAACCCGCTAAGGGAAATGAACAGAACTAGGGAAAGTGTGTGTGTGTGTGTGTGTGTGTGTGTGTGTGTGTGTGTGTGTGTTGGCGGGGGAGGGGGGAAGGGGGGTGGGAATTCAGGTCTGGAAAAGTTATCTTTTATCTCCCAGCTCCATTATTCTACGATTCTATAAATGCCAAATGTCAGGACGGAGTGACGTGCGTAAAGTCAGGCGCGTTAGCTGGAGGTATCGCTATTACTGACTCAGGAACAAAAACTCTAAACAAATACCTTTAAAATGTCAGTATGGAGTAAGTGTGGCTGTACGACAGATGAGAAGATGGTTTCAAATCTATTAACTTGCTACAGTCTTCCTACAGAGAAGCTAGAAATACAGAGCCAAAATTCTGATAAATTCTCTATCTGTTTAATCTCACTTGTCAATTTATAAGATGCTTTTCCAGGCACAAACTGTGAAAAGTGTATTAGGAAACTACAGTTAAAACTGTGACTCAGTTTTGAGGACTTAACATATGATTCTACCTAACGTCAGAATTAAATCTTGGATGGATGCTTCCAAAGCAGAGTGAGAGTTGGTTACACTGCTTGGTCTGTGTGAAAGTGAAAGGAGGTGCCAGAGTGCTACTGAAAGGGAGGGATGAGAAAAACCTGCAGAATATGGTCCAGGACTCTTAGGAGGGGTAAAAAAACAAAAAAAAGGTAAAACTTCACTTGAGAAGGCAATAAATAAATGTGTGACTTTACATTCTTCTGGGCATTACCATTCTCATTTCCCTATCTGTTTTAGGAAGAGGTTTTTATTTTTTTCAAACCAACTATAGTTTCAAAATCGAGCTTAAAAAGATTCAAGGGAAAGGGCCCGTGTTGTTTAATATAAGAAGGGCTCTCATGAAAACATGAAAGCTCTATGAAATTTTAAATGCAATTATTTTAGATTAGAATATTTGGCTTGAAAGATCTTGAGGGTATTGTTTTTGATAAGACAGACCCACTTGACAAGACCTGTCATCACCCTAGGTCTCTCTCTTGTCAACTAAAGATGAAAGGACATCAGAAAGAATTAACTTCAGCTTTTAAACATTTTGAAAATGTCAGAGAGGTCAGGGATGATATATTTCTTTATACAGCATATTTACTTGATGAAATTTGTGGTAACAATGTGTTTTTACTTTTCATTCAAGTTGTTCAAAAAAATCATGGTAATTGATCACAGGCTAATGACAGCTGACAAGGAAACTATATGATTGGATGAGCTTTGTATCAATCACAGCTGCTCCAGGTAAGGGGAGCAAATATTAGATTTTCTAATGGGAGTAATTGGCAACTGTGCCAAAAAAAAACACCGAGCAAAATCTCCTTATACATTTTCCATAGTCATTTATTTGGCTTCCAGTTACCCAGGCACCAATTTTAAGAGCTTTTATGCCTTACACCTCTCTATTGGATCTATTGTTCATGTGTTCTTCTGAGCAACCTCAATAACCAATGCAAAATTCAATCGTATACATCTCTAAAGGAACCGTAAATACTGCTTAACTATTTTAAAAAGAAGGTAGATAAAGGAGTTGAGTATTATCATTGAATACCTGAGTACTTTTTTCATTTTTTTTAAAAGCATCACTTATAAAATTGTGAAGAAGTTATTTAAAACAATAAGCGTCAAAGAGGCTGGTTTAAAGAGGCCAGTTCATAATTCTAAGATGCATCACTGCCATTAAAGAGAAAATAGGTAAGTAAAAAAAGTAAAAGTATAGTTATATCCTAATGTGCTAATTCCTTTTTTCCACATGTGATTCAGAGAGAAAGGTCAAGTCTGCTGTCACTTCTCTCTAACTGATGCTCAGAGCCTGTGTGCACTGAGCATGATATATTTAAAAGAAGCCAAGCAATCGGCCATTTTCTGCATCAACTGTATTAATCATAAACCCTCCATCTTGAGCTGAAACGACAGATTAGGTGCAGAGGAGTCTGTAAACAGCAAATACACAGAAGTTCTCACTGCTCAAAACTAAACTCATCTCCCCCATTTCCCCCCATTTCGAACTGAATTCCTCAATTTTGGGAGAAAGGATCCATAATATCAATCACAATTTATATGATAGGCTGCCTTTAAAATAGGAATTTAGCTATTCTGACCAGCTGATTCCTGCATCTAGGACAAACATCAAGGGGCAAGGGGGGAGAGTGAAAGAAATAAGTAAAATGAAATAATGTAAATACAATTGAAGTAGGAATGCAAATTATGTTGGAAAGTGTTATTAATGTACACCAATGAATATGGAGGTACAAATGATTTGTGCATATCCACATAAATTCACACCCAGTGATTAGTGGTATACTGAACAAGTCAGCAAACAGATTTCAAATAGACCTGTGTTTCCATTTATACATGGGCGCATTTCTATACATGCCCATATATATCATAATAATTAAAATTATTATTATTATGGTATTTGTAAAGCACTATGTGCAGAGCACTGTTCTAAGCGCTGGGGTAGACACAGGGTAATAAAATTGTCCCACGTGGGGCTCACATTTTTTAATCCCCATTTTTACAGATAAGGTAACTGAGGCACAGACAAGTTAAGTGACTTGCCCAAAGTCACACAGCAGACAAGTGGCAGAGGCGGCATTAGAACCCAGACCTCTGACTCCCAGCCCAGGCTCTTTCCACTAAGCCATGCTTCTTCTCTCTATATATATGCATATATATGAAACACACACGTATAACAATTTAATCAAACAAAACTGACCTCCAATCTTGAATTTTTAATAATACTCTCAACTTGGAGAATCAATGCTGCAGTTTACACATTAAACACTATATGGGATCTTCAAAGGTTTAAATTTTTTCAAAGTGAAAATAATTTCTTAGTTGTACATATTATTCTTGATTGGAAAGATTTTGCAGGAAAAAATTGATGTAAGGTTCTGCAATAGAGGACATTTCATCACTAGTGCCCTGTGTGAGGGGGAGAACAAATGGAGAAGATTTTATTCAAATAATTGAAATTGAAATAATTTCTGGGCAGAAGGACAACTTCTCTCCCTGCCCAGATTTTTCCCTCATCATTTCATGCTACCTCACGGATGTATTTTAAATAACATCCTTATCAAACTTCTTCGACTCACATTGCATTCTAGCATTCTGCTAGGGAACTTCTAGCTACACAAATTAATGTAGGAGACAAGAGCCACTTTTTAAAAAGTGCTGTTAATGAATTCTTGCGTGCTGTCAAATCACTAATGATGGGAAAAAAAATTCACGGAACCCACAGGACTCCCTCCTGGTCATTAAATGAATTTGTGATGACTCTCACTGTATCTTACCAGGTCTATTCTCCTTTTACTAATGATCATCATCAGAGTGCTCTGCATTTAGGTAAATCATTGTATTTGAGGATATCAAAGAATTCTAGGCTTTAAGAACCTTGGTCATCATTATTAGCAACTAAATGTTCTTACTACGGTATTGGCTGACCTCTCTTAAGTAAAATTCCCAGCACCTTCCAGGAATGAAAAGTGAACCAGATCATCGTCTCAGGACAGTGTTATGACATTTTGCTTTAGAAGGATGTCCTGGCACCGAAAAGTTTGAAAACACAAAACACCAGGCAAGAGCAGTTAAGTTTAGCTCACCTGACTCTGCTTGGGTTCTGTTCTTAATACAATAGCGGCTTGAAAAGACAATCTCTAACTAATCATGTATTTGAACAATTCACCTAACAACAAAAATGCATAAATATCAAGGAGAATTCACACATGAACAGTTTAGGGAAAAAATAAATCTAGAGAATAAAAAAGTAAGAAAAAAAGTATTATGGATCTTGGATATAGTGTACTTCAGCGCTAAAGAAACAGGTATTGCCTGTCACATGTGAAGTCACCAGTAAACCCATAGTGCATTTTACAGGAAAGTATTTCAACTCTATAGCAATAGAGTATACAACACACTTATGAACAACACTGCGATACCAAAACTGCTTCATTGTCTCCATCAACATATGGAATTTGGGAAGGGGTTGGGAACATCTCAGATTTCTCACTGAAACTATAGTTTACAGGGGCTGATTCTGAGGAAATCATCTCACATAGGAACACATCTGTAGGTGTTAGAGAAGGATCACTGTTGCTCCTAAAATTTCCAAAATTTATCAGATTAGGCAAGTTTACATTTGATATCTGCCCCATCCCCAATCCCACAGCATTTATGATAATAATGGTATTTGTTAAGTGCTTACTAAGTGCAAAGCACTGTTCTAAGTGCTGGGGGGGGGGGGAATACAGGTGATCAGGTTGTCCCGCGTGGGGCTCACAGTCTTAATCCCCATTTTACAGATGAGAGTACTGAGGCACAGAGAAGTTAAGTGTCTTGCCCAAAGTCACACAGCTGACAAGTGGCAGAGCTGGGATTAGAACCCATTACCTCTGACTCCCAAGCCCAGGGTCTTTCCACTGAGCCATGCTATTCATTCATTCATTCATTCATTCAATTTATTGAGCGCTTACCATGTGCAGAGCACTGTACTAAGCACTTGGAATGTACAATTCGGCAACAGATAGAGACAATCCCTGCCCAACAATGGGCTCACAGTCTAAATGGGGGAGACAGACAACAAAACAAAACAAGTAGTACATATCTTTAAATTATATATTATGAATTATTTATTCATTTAGACCTCTGTCTCCCCATCTGAATTATAAACTTATTATGGGGTAGGAATGTATCTGGAAATTCTGATGCATTATACTCTCCCAAGTGCTTAGTACAGGATTCTGCATATAGTAAGCACTCAATAAATACCCGATTGATCAATTGATGCATTCTTGATGAGGGATGGTCAATTATTTGGGCTGGAGAGGAATGGGGAGAACTGAATTGAGCAATCACCATTCTTTCGGGCCCCCATGGCCACCACAACCAACTTAAGTTCCAATACTCAATCGGCTCACTTCCATGGCGGCAAGGGGACAACACAAGCCACCAGGAAATGGCAAAGTGAATAATAATGTTGGTATTTGTTAAGCGCTTACTATGTGCAGAGCACTGTTCTAAGCGCTGGGGTAGACACAGGGGAATCAGGTTGTCCCTCGTGGGGCTCACAGGCTTAATTCCCATTTTACAGATGAGGGAACTGAGGCACAGAGAAGTTAAGTGACTTGCCCACAGTCACACCGCTGACAAGTGGCAGAGCTGGGATTCGAACTCATGAGCCCTGACTCCAAAGCCCGTGCTCTTTCCACTGCGCCACGCTGCTTCTGAATGGAATGCTTCTGAAGTGAATGGAAGCTGACCCTCATCGACCTTCTAGTACTTTATGGAAACAAACCAAGAGCTATCCAAGCCACTAAAGTGACTACTCCAGTAGCCATCCCACCCCCATAAGGATCAATTGGGCATACTTTCCCACCCCTCACTCTTCTGCTACTTTCTTAACCCCCAGATATTTCAAACTCCCGGACTTATTGGGGAAGGGAAGTCTCCACATTGATCCTCGTCAATTATCCCGCTGAGCTGGTTGGGAACATTCATTAGGTAAGGTGTATTTTCGCCTAACCCCGTGTACCCTCTTTCTCTTTTCCCTCTGTGCAACTGATTACAAATCAGAAAGTGTAAAACGGAACCTATTGCTTCTTTCCGGGTAGAAAGGATGTACTTTGAGATGATGTGTAAACTGTGTGGTGATCATAATGACTGTGAGCAAAAGAGATCTGAAGGGAAAGAGAAAACATCTCAGGAGTCATCTTCATTCTGGAAGCCTAAACTCCTCCCAATTCCTTCCAGAGACGGTTTTTGAGATCACCAGAAATACCTACAGGAAACTCAGAAGCAACACTGTTTTTTGAAATTTCAGAATATTTAAGTGTGAAGAAGATCCCTTACTTGAAAAGCAACTAGATCTCTTCACCAATATTTTCTCCTCTCTCAGGTCCAAGTAGCAAACCTCCATAGACTGTCCACGGTGAACTGTGGTTGCAACTAAATTTCCATATTATTTTTCCAAATGAAGTGTAGGCATTAATATACAATATTTTATTTTGGTGCCATCTTAGTTTTCAAAGTAAATGCTTATTTCCCTGCCTTTTCAAATAGAAGCATTTATTTCAAATGTTGTGGCAAAAGAAACAACTGTTCATATCTTATTATGAAAACCAAGTGTTTTTATACACAGTTCCACAGATTGACTACTACTTTCACCCCCAACAGTTCTCTCCTGTTTTACTGGCATGGTATTCTCACATTCAGTGGCTACCCAGGGGACGACGTTTGGAAAGACATTTCAGCACGTTGGAAAGACATTTCAGCAGCTAGGATGGCACGAGTATTTTCAAAATAAATTTTCTTGAAAAGGAGGCAGCCCCCCATCCCCACCCCCACCCCCACTACAGAGCGCTGGGTTTGTTAATGAAGCCATACCCTAAAAGCTGTTTTTGCAGTAAAATTTTCCTCAGGATTTTCTTTTCTCCCAAAAGATGATTTTCTCATTAAATGAAGTCAATGCCTTAAGGACAAAAGGCGATTCTGCTTCATCTTTATTTATTATTTGTTATTTATTAGGTTTTTATAACACCTTTCCTCTGCAGACCTCAAGGTGCTGTACAAATAACTCAAACTAACTTCTACAATAGATATTTTAAAATATTCAAAAATCAAAAATGAATAAAGCGACTAGGGATAGCAGTGAAGGGAACCTGAAAGGGTAAAATAAGAAAGGAAACCATTTTAGTGTTTTGCCCTCTCCCCACACTTCTATTCCAGAAAATTCTATCTTCATTTCAATAGTGCCAGCTAGAATAAAGTGAATAGAATTCCTCCAATGCGTGATGGTGGAGAGAAAAAAAAGAGTGTAAACAGAGACAACACAGAGATAGATGGAGAGGGAAGCTAGAGAGAAGGGGGAAAAAAGGGAGAGATAAAAACGAATGAAAAATGAAAACAGGATCAGGCATATTCAATTCATTTATGAGGATTACTCAGCCAGATTGAGGGCAACCCTTGTGTTCAAGGTATCAAAGAGGGGGAGTGAGAAAGGGAAGGAGAGAAGAAAAGAGAAAAGAGTGAGAGAGCGATGAGGATGGGAGAGAGTAATAGTGAAAAAGAAAAGAGGATAAAAGCATAGCAGGAAAGGAAGAGTGAAAAGGAAAAAGTGCAAAGGAAGTAGAAAGGGGAGGAAACCCATCCATCATCTCCCCTCTACTGAGGCCCCAACTGACACCCTGTCTGTATTTGCTCATCCAAAAGCTGTGAATGGCCTAGGGTAAATAGTACAGGCCTCGGAGTCAGAGGACTTACTTTCTAAACACAGCTCTGCCACTTTGCTGTATGACTTTGGGCAAGTCACTTAATTTGTCTTTCAGTTCCCTCACCTGCAAAATGTGGATTCAATACCAATTCTCCCTCCTACTACGACTGTAAGTTCCATGTGGAACCTGATTATCTTATAATAATAATAATAATAATAATGGTGTTTGTTAAGCACTTACTATGTGCCAAACACTGTTCTAAGTTCTGGGGTAGATACAAGATAATCAGGTTGTCCCACGTGGGGCTCACAGACTTAATCCCCGTTTTACAGATGAGGTAACTGAGGCACAGAGAAGTTAAGTGGCTTGCCCAAAGTCAAACAGCTGACAAGGGGCGGAGCTGGGATTAGAACCCATGACCTCTGACTCCCAAGCCCGGGCTCTTTCCACTAAGCCACACTGCTTCTCACTGCTCTGTATTTACCCCAGAGCTTAGTACAGTGCTCGGCATATAGTAAGCACTTAACAAACACTTATCATCATCATTACTTAAGTATTAATTACCAATTAATTATTCAATTCATTCAATAGTATTTATTGAGAGCTTACTATATGCAGACACTGTACTAAGTGCTTGGAATGTACAATTCGACAACAGATAGAGACAATCCCTGCCCAATGATGGGCTCACAGTCTAATTAGTAAATATTAACTATTTTCAATTATTATTAGTACATGAAGGTTATTCATTGGTTCATTTGCAAACAGCCACTGGGTGGTCAGTAGAGCTGTAGTGATAATGGTGGGGCACCAGCTATCCCCAGCAGCACAGTACCCTACATAGTAGACCCCATTCCCTGCCAGGGCAGTGAAGGAGCAAGGGGTTGAGACATAGGTGACTGGGAGACTGCTGAAGACCACGAGCCCCAGTTTTTGCCACCCAAACCAGAGGAGCCCGGGCTGCAGGACACTGAAAGCACATCCTTATTTAATTTTCTTAGCATTATTATCTTGGTTTGTTAGAGCTCTCCCTATCCAATCTTATCATTCTTAGAATCACTATGTACCCCTTTAGGTTGTGAGTCCCTTTAGGAATTGCGACTTTGTCTAATCTGATTTATCTTGTATCTATCTCAGTGGTCACCATCGTGTTTGGCAAATAGTAATTATTAAAATGCCATACCCATCAACCACTGAAGAAGACGACGACGAAGAAGAGAAGGAAGAAGAGGTTGCCTGCCAGGTGCTACCATGTCATCACTGTGGTCCAAAACAGGTCTATGGTCCAAAACAGGCTTTTCAGGTGGTGGGGCTCAACCCCCAAACTGTAATCATCTCATTCGATGAGGAACTTTGTTAATGGGTCAAGGCTGCGGATCTCAATTTGCCTACGGACCGAATCTCTTTCCAAATCTGTACAGGATCCAAAGGACTCAGATGCCTTAGGCTGCTCCTGCCCCAATTTTGGATTGGACTTCCACTACCTGTTTTCTAGTGGCTCTCCTTTCTGCATTGCCTAGGCACTTTTCTTTTTAATGGTATTCATTAAGTGCTTACTATGTGCCAGGCACTGTGCTAAGCGCTGGGGTAGATACAAGCTAATCATGTTCCTCATGGGGCAAAGGGTCTTAATCCCCATTTTACAGATGAGGTAACTAAGGCCCAGAGAATTTAAGTGACTTGCCCAAGGTCACAGAGTAGACAAACGGTGGATCTGGGATTAGATAGAACACTCCCAGGCCCATGCTCTATCCACTAGGCTTCACCTGGATCTGTACCATTTAAACACTTGGTTTTCACCCCACCACTAACCTCAAAACACTCTGCCAGTTCCCTTCTCAGTATTTTACTTCAATATCCGTCTCCCTAAGGTCAGAGAATCATGCCTACCAACTCTACTGTATTGTACTCTCTCAAACATGGGCCTGGGAGTCAGAAAGTCATGGGTTCTAATCTCACCTCCATCACTTGTCTGCTGTGTGGCCTTGGGCAAGCCACTTCACTCCTCTGTGCCTCAGTTCCCTCATCTGTAAAATGGGGATTGAGACTGTGAGCCCCGAGTGGGAAAGGGATTGTGTCTGACCCCATTTGCTGTATCCACCCCAGCGCTCAGTACAGTGCCTGGCACATAGTAAGTGTTTAACAAATACCACAGTTATCATTATTATTATTACACTGCTTTGTACAAGTAAGCACTCCACAGATATCATTGATTACTTTTAAATGGTATTTGTTGAGTGTTATTTATTCATATTAATGTCTGTCTGCCCCTCTAGACTGAAAACTTATGGGCATGGAAGGTATCGTTCAATTCTGTTATATTGTACACTCCCAAGTGCTCAGTACAGTGCTTGGCACATAGTAAGCACTCAATAAATACAACTGATTGATTGTTTACTCTGTGGGAGTCAGAGGTCGTGAATGCTAATTCCGGCTCTGCCACTTAGCTGTATGACTTTGGGCAAGTCACTTCACTTCTCTGCACCTCAGTTATCTTATCTGTAAAATGGGGATTATGTCTGTGAGCCCCTCATGGGGCAGCCTGATTACCTTCTATCTACCCCAGTGCTTAGAACAGTGCTTGGCACATAGCATGTAACAAATATCACCATTATTATTACTCTGTGGCAGGCATTGTACTAAATGCTGGGATAGAGACTAGCTAATTAGGTTGGCCAGAGTCCATGTATCACATGAAGCTCACAGTATTAATCCCCATTTTACAGATGAGGGAACTGAGGCACAGGGAAGTGAAATGACTTGTCCAAGGTCACACAGCAGACAGGTGGCAGCATTGGCATTAGAACTCAGGTCCTTCTAACTCCCAAACCCTTGCTCTATCCCCTAGTCCACGCTGCTTCTCTGATTGATTGATAGTGGCTGGAGTGATGCTGGTCATGGTGTCCAAAGGTTATTTTCAATCAATCAATGATATTTATTGAGCGCTTACTATGGGCAGAGCACCGTACTAAGCCCTTGGTAGGGTACAATATAATACAGTTGGTAGACACAATCCCTGCCCACAAGGAGCTTACAGTCTAGTGAGAGGAGTTTACAATCTAGTGGGGCCATAAATTCCCAGCTGTTCACAAGGAGACACTTTGTTCAGCTTCAAACTCATTTTACATATACAGGAGCACTCCCAGAAAAGAGACCTAGGCCATTTTCCCGTATAAGACAACCAGAAATTCAGTTGCTACAGACGGGATGGAGATTTGGCCAAAGGATGGCAGTTCAGAGAGAGGTAGAAATTGGAGAGGGCAGTGACAGTGAGAGAGAAAAGAAAATGGAGACGGAGGAAGACAAGAAAGGAGGGAGTGGTAGGGTTGGATAGAGGTGTAGGGAGAGGAGCGGAGTTGGGGAAAGAATAAAGGGAGAGTGAAAAACGGATGATAAAGAAAATGCCAGGGTAAGGAGGGGTAGGGAGAGCAAGAAGGAGACACAGGGAGGGGAGAATTTATCTCTCTCCTGTAGTTACTCTCGTCAGACCTCTGCCTTCTGCTCCTGGCCACCAGTGTCTACTGCCTCCCAACCTTAGCACAGCTCAGACAGCACTGGCTATTTCCACATCCCATGTCTGCTCATTTTTCCGGTACTAGAGAGGGCTGGGCAGGGGCGGCTTAGACTGGCCACCAGTTCTTCCGGAAGAAGGGGGCACTCTCCTTCCACTTCTTTTTCAGTAATTACAACAGCTGTCCCCCCTCCCCCGTTACCCCCATCTCGGGGCTTCTGTCTGGCCGCCCTGGCTGAAAATATTTGGATGGCAGGGCACAATTCCCCCAAAGCATGATCATCCTGCCAAATGTAGACCTCTGATCCCTTTATTCCAGGCCCATCTAGATCCATGTTTCACAGCCCCAGAGCTCTGTTTGGGTGGGCCAGGGGCAGCCGGGTGGAATTGGGGCTTCGTCACCCTCTCTCTGCCTCATCCAGCCCTCAAATCCTCCCTGTAACTCTTCATCTTTGACCTAACAAAACTCCAAAATATCCAGGCCCTGACAAAGCCTTCCTAGGTGAAAACAAATGGAATAGTTTAAGCCCTTCCTATTAATGAAATAAGTGTTCCATCTGAAAAGAAAATGGACATTCACCCCATCTCCCCCTTCGAACAATAACCATCTCTTTTGGCAAAACACAACTTTCATTAAGGCCAGATCTAAGAGCCTCACACAAGTGGTGATAATTACCGAGTGAATTTCAGGCAGTTGAGATTAGCCACTCCAACTAATTCAGGCCAAATAGCAGTCATAAGTGAAACCATGATTCATCCCAAAGGTGCTCTTAAAATGGAGGCTTCTGACTGTGTGAGAACAGAGACGATCATGCAAAGAGGATCCTAAATCGAACGACACCAAAGTGTATGTTTTTCCTCTTTAGGATAGAGTTGAATCATCTTAGTCAGCAAAACTCAGGAAATGCAGGCACATTTCTCCGGTCAAGGTTCAGCACCTGTGCATCGGTTGGTGCTGATCTGTTAGGGCCAGCGTGATGGAAGGTGTCCGACTTTCCCTCTCTAACCTCCCAAGCAACTGGATTGAAATCTCTGCACTGAAAAACCCGTGACAGATTGGCCGCATCCAGAGAAGGGACAAAGAGAGTGGGTGGGCATAACAGAGTGGGGAGCGAAGGTAGAAGGACTGAAATAAACAACTGCAAGGAGGAAGAGAGGTCAGGGAGGACCCAGCAAAGGAGAGCTTTTGGGGGTCTTTTTGTGTGTTTGTTTTGTTTTTTTAATTCTTTTCACACCTCCCCTCAGCCACAGTTTCCTGTGGGCTTCCTATCTGTCTGCCGTTTCTTCACCTCGCCTAAGTGCCCGCTTGCTGGCCATCGCCTAGCACGGATTGCCCATGGGCTCCTTTTCCAGATTTTAACAGGGCTCTGGAGCTTGATATTGAAACTTTTGCTCTTAGCCTGACATTTGCTCCATCTGCTCCTTTTTTTATATCGGACTGGAATGCTATATCCTCAGGCAGAGGCCCACACCGGGAAAACACATTCATTTCCCTAAAATAAGCACAAGAGGAGCTAGAAGATCTAAGCCCCTGTTGTTGGGTATCCACTCCTGCTGGGCATCTTTATGTTCAAGGACAATGTCCATTGTTAGTACGTGGGGAGGGCTTTTTCTCTACAAAGGGAGACACTAGATTTCAAAATGAGTTGCCTGAATGTAGATTCAGAAGGGCACATTACATCTGAAAAGTGCAACATATTTTTCCATCTAATTCAAAAATGTGCACGTTAAAGTTAAAGACTTTTCCCGGCTCCTGTTAGTGACAGCCAGAGCTCCCAAAGGGGTGGCTGCCTTCAAAGACAGGTAAATGAGGGCCCATATAAAACAGCCAAGTATTGATGTTGTAGTAAAATTCCAGAAAAATACATTGGCAGACAAGTAAATTTGTCACTAATAATTTAATGTAATTTCCCTAAAATGGAGGTAATAGGTATTCAGGGAATACACCTCCAGGGTTTACATCAAATGTGCATGTGGAAAATCGTGAAATAATATTTTTTAAAAATGTAGATGCTTTGTCTGACATGTTGGTTTATGATGAAAATTATTCTTCCAAAATGAAAACGGGGAGGGGTGAGTGTGTGAATATAAGCTTCCAAATATACACATCTTCTATTTCCCAAACCTTTTCTGGTGGTGACAGTTCAGAAACAGTGACTGACTGGATGCTGGTAACATTTGTTTGCGTTTTATTTCCCCCTTAAAATGATGGACTACAATTACCAAATATTAATGAACCAATCATGTTGCAAATAGTATTTCCTGTGTCACTCTGAGTTATAGAATCTAATATTGGGCTCATTTGAAACATTCCAAAGTTGCATATTTTTTTTCCCTTTGCAAAGTGACAGCTCAAATTGTGTTTAGTTGCATCCGTCCAACCATGAGCAAATCAAGTATAAAAATTTCATTTTGTCTAAGTGTTAATGCAATTTTTTTAAGCTCATATCCTAGAATGGCTCACTTTGCACCATGCTGGAAGATATTAGATGCTGCTTAAATACTATTATCAATTATAACATGTTGCTAGAAATTTTTAAAACAGCACTTGTTGGTAACTCAAGCTGAGAAGTTCAGAGAGGGAAAAACCCAGACAGGAAAAAAAATCCCTTAGTTTCTTCCAAATGCTCCACTGTTTATGTTTCATATTACAAATCTGCCGATTTCCAGCTATAAATCTGAATTTCATTGCAGATACCGTGGATTTAATATGAAAAAAAGACCTGCAGTTTTCTAAGGCAATAAGGAAGGCTGCAGCTGCCACTAGCTTGGCGGTTGGATGGAACAGCAGGAGAACTGAGAGGCTAGAGGGGAGAGGGGGAGGAGGGAGAAAGGCAAAAGGCGAGAAAGAAAGGGGAAGGAGACCCGAAGGTAGAACAACCAAAATTATGAATTGATATGAATGGCAAAATTATAGCATGCCCATCACTTCTTTAGAGAAAATTGACAGAGTGAAATGAATTCTGCAGACAATAAAGAATCTATCCACACACAAAAAAGAGGCAGTCAAATATGCCAGCTCCATGTTCCCCGTTTCATCAAAGGTGTGAGTTTAATACGGCTGCTGGAGAAAAGTCTGATCCAATTTAGTAGTGGGTCATGATAAGAAGTCCCTAGCCGCTAATGTAGCTCAGGTTTTTGTGTAAGCTTACCTGGTGTAGTTGGACCATGTGTGATTTGTTGTATGATGCTCGTGTTCTCCCCTCTCCCATTCCACTTCTGCCATCATAACATGCATGCACGTATGTATGCACACAGAAACACACACACACACATAAAACACACCTTTTACATGCACATGCAAGGCAATGATCGTGGTAATCAATGCTCATAGCAAAGACTGAAAAATGGTTTTCATAATGCTCAGGTCCCTGAGAAGAAAACTCACCCTTCCTTCTTAGTTTATTCTCTACCTGGTCTTAGAACAAGCTTGCAGTTTGGATGGGATTCAGGGACAACTCCTTCTGGGCCCTTTTGTGTTATTCAAATGTTACTTAAATTTGCTCTTTCTGCTATAAAAAACATTTGCCTTATTTACATTTGTCTAACTAAACCAACCAGAGATTTGGAGGTCAGCATGACTTGTGTACAACTTTTATATAAGGGCTCCTCATGGTACTCTAAAAAGGTTTGTTTTTTTCACTCTCTTCTGAGAAAATCTGGGTAATTTAATTTTCGAATGGCTTTAATGCAGCATTCAAATCAAAATTGTTCCGTGCAGCACTGAACCCATTCTTGGTGTTCAGGAAACGTGTCTTCCAACTCTACTGTACTGTACTCTCCCAAATGTTTACTACAGTGCTCTGCATATAGAATGCACTCAGTAAATATCACTGATTGCTCAGTACCTGGCAAATACAACTAAAACGAAAGATAAATCAAGCCAAACTGAAAGGTTAAAAAAAAAAAAAGGGAAATACAATGGCTTTGGCTTGGGGACTTACCATCATGAGCCTCAAGGCCCAAATGGAGTACTGTTCATTAAGATGACACACAACACATTTTATGCATAGCAGATTTCCATAAGTACTTCAGAGCTAGAATTTCTTGACTTTCTATTGTGAATAAAAGAAACTGGAACTGCATAAACTCATTGGGTACAATTCTGCCGTTGGCATTTATGAGACTATTTCTGTGCCCATGAGGCAGTAACTGGCTCTAATGCCTCAGAGAGGAACATAATGGACTCCCTACATTGGCCTACAAGGTCTGGGAGTGTAAAGGAAAATTCTGTCTTCAGTCAATAAGGATAGTGGTGCTGCAGAGAAGCAGTGTGGCGTAGTGGATAGAGCACAGGACCTGGGTTCTAATCCTGGTTTCGCCACAAGTCTGCTGTGTGACCTTGGGCAGGTCACTTTATTTTGCCTCAGTTACCTCATCGGTAAAGTGGGAATTAAGCATATAGTAAGAATTTAGTAAGCATAGTAAGCATAGTAGCTTGGCACATAGTAAGCACTTAAGAAGTACCATTCTTCTTATTATTTCAGAGTATCCCTGTGCAAGGTAAGCAGCATGGCCTTGTCAGAGTTCTAATTCTGGCTTCATGGAGCAAGTCCCTAAACTTCTTGGTGCCTCAATTTCCTCATCTGTAAAATGGAGATTAAAACCTCATCACTGCTACTTAAACGGCCAGCCTCATGTGGGACAGGGACTGTGTTCAACCTGATTATCTTATAATAATAATAGTTGTAGTATTTGTTAAGCACTTACTATGTGCCAGACACCGTAATAAGCACTGGAGTAGATACAAGCAAATTGGATGGGGCACAGTCCCTGTCTCACACGGGGCTCACCATCTTAATCCCCATTTTACAGATGAGGTCACTGAGACACAGAGAAGTGAAGTGACTTGCCCAAGTCCAAACAGTAGACAAGTGGTGGAGCCGGGATTAGAACCCATAAATTTCTACTTGCAGGCCCATGCTCTATCTACTATGCCATGCTGCTGTACCTACCCCAGCACTTAGCACAGTGGTTACTACACAGTTAAGTGCTTCACAGGAACCCTTATCATCATCATCATTATTATTATTACTATTATTAATGCAACCAATGGTGCATACCAGAGGAATGTGCTGTTTGGAAGCAGGACACAGATCAGCACTTGGAGACAGTTATGGGAGCTATATTACAGGTGGAGGCAGAAGTCACGACTTCCAAGGGAGTGATTCTCCCCTGATAATCCAGGCAAGCACTGGAGTCCTGGTTCAGGCAGAGAAATTACGAAGGGGTAGGAGAAGAATGCCTTCCATCTGCTGTTCCAGAGGGAGGAATCTTGGGCTCTCAGGGGACAGCTGGGAGAAGTAGGAATCACTATTTAGTCTATTCTTAATTCGGACTGGCCCATTGGTCAATTTTTGAAAGTGATTTTGAGAAATTTTCTGCATGTAAATATATGCATATAATCAGCCACACGCACATGTCTGGGCATGGTTGTAAGGGTATCTGCAACTCCTCTACAAAGCAACACTGTGATTGAAGTCATTATTCAAAAATCCCATCCCCAAGCCCTTCATCATCAATGGTAGTTACCGAGGGCCTGTTAAAAAGCTTACCTAAGTGGTTAGGAATTTACAGAAGAAAAAGATGAGGCCCTTGCCATCAAGGAGCCAATGCAGGAGACACAAAACAAGAAGGCAAACAAACAATTAAATAAGCAGGTTTAGACAAATATGAGAAGCACAGAAGTACATAACACATATGCAAACCCATGCCATATGTAACTTTGGAAATTCATACTTGAGTATCCTTCACAAACCTTCCTCGAAAGACACGATTAACCTGTTAAATGGTCCCAGTATTCTTGAAAAATGCATTTTATTTTCCTTATAATCAATCAAATGCATCAAGTGCTTACTGTGTGCAGAGCACTGTACTAAGCATTTGGGAGAGTACAATGCAACAGAGTCGGCAGACATCTTCCCTACCCACAAGGATGAGTTTCTCAGAAACAAAGCTGGAAATTATCTTGAGAGTTCACCTGACCCTGTATCCTGCCCTCAGGCCCAAAGATAACTAAAGCAACTAGAAGGGACCATTGCTCTTTTTTATTTTTAGAGATTTATGAGGATGGAGAGTCTATAACCACTTTCGGTAACACTCCAGTACTTTAGCACTCACAGAGTCAGTAAGTTCTTGCTTATGTCCAACCAAACTTTCTCTTGCTGCAATTTTACCTCTCTATGGAGAGCAATTGGGAAGTGTTCATCTCATAAAAACACTTCCCAGTTTTGAAGACAATTATTAAGTAAACCCTTAACCTTCTCTTCTATGGCCAAAATAGCCTGATTCTTCTTACCTTTACCAATAGGAAGTATTTTCCAAACCCTTAATCATTTTTGCTGCTCTTGCATAGGATCTTCACTTCCTTTCAATCTTTTAAAAACACGGTGATCAAAGCTGGCCCCTAGGCTCTGATAGTTTGGGACTGAAGAACAACTTTACTTTTAATATTCCAAATTTAACCATTCATTCATTCAATCATATTTACTGAGTGCTTACTGTGTGCAAAGCTTTGGACTAAGCACTTGGGAGAGTACAATAAAATAACAAACAGACATGTTCCCTACCCGCAATGAGTTCACAATCTAGGTGACTAGTGCCACGTGCAAAATGAATGAATGATGGACTTTAGAAAAATCAAACATGCATCTTTCCATATTGTACATGTTTATATGTATAGAAGGGACATATTAACTTCCCTCAGAGAGTTCTCCTCTCTCACCACAAAAATTCTGCTAAAATGACATTCATTATCTGTACTGAAACCCACATGGCAAACTAAGGTTCAATTCAGCTGTTTCAATTAAAGGAGCAAATTCGTTCCTGCAAGGACCACTCACTCTTGCGCTATTTAAGTTTGGCCTCCCAGCCTGCTGAGTGCTTCTTGCCCAGCCAAGCTCATATTGGAAATCAAGAAGAAGAATGCTTACTGCCTGACCCTTCCAATCAAAGAAAAGTGAAGGCTGCATACTTCTCCAACAAATTGGGCCCTGTATAATCAGGATTGGCTGCCTCAACTGCCTCAAATTCTCCACTTCCCTTTGGCTGTAAAGGCCTGGTTCTTGGCATTTTTTAATGAAATATGAATAGTGAACACCTGGCGGAGTCAGAACATCCATGTTTTGTGATCAGACTCTTGCTGTTCCTAATCTACTTGTCCTGAGTCTTAAATACACACTCTGTTTTCAAAGACCAAATACATTATGTTAAAGTAAATTCTTAACAATCCTGGTATAAACACACAGGTCTCAATTTCAGCCTTGAAATGTGAGGGTCTGTCTTACCACTTGCTTTAGGTTGCTGGGTTACATTTATGTCCCCTAAACAACAAAAAACATTTAGATTTCAGTGGGTTTGTTTTTTTAATGGCTGTCTAAAATGTGAGCATCTCAGTTAATGGGAGCAGTGACGTAGAGAGTGAGACGAATGCCACAGCAGCAAGCAACTTCCTCGCCATGTGAAGAACAAAAAGGGAGGGGAAAGAAAAAAGGGAAGAGGAGCCTGGTTAGTGAGGTAGGTGGATCAGTCTGCTCAACACTCTTGATTAGGATGGATCCTGTGGGCCTAATTCGTTGGGGTCTGAAGCCTGGGCTACCATGGGGGCTTCGAGGAGCATGGTGGGAAGGCGGTGGTGAGTGGCTGACTGCCCTCCTGCCCTCTCAACCTGTCTCTGCCCCCCAGTGATTTGATCACTACCCATTAGGTTTTCAGAATCCCACCATTTACCAAGGGGCTGCTCCATAGAATAGGTGCTTAGATGTACAAGAGCGTATGACTTAGGATATACTCTTAAATTAAGTTACCTCAGAAACATGGCATAAATTATAATGTAAAACCTGACATGATGATAGTGAATCTAAAACGCATACATGAATACACAGTTGTCACCAAAAGCAGTTACAACTCATGCCTGAACTGTTTGTGATACAGTCTATCCTGTAGGATACAAGTGAGGGGAAATATAAATCTATCTAGAACCACCGATTTTTCCAGCTACCTTCTGTGTGTGGGGGTGAGCGTGTGCACACAGGCAAAACCATGGATCCGTAAATATTTAGAATAGCACAATCTTCCTTTTCCATATTCTCTCTTCCTGCCCAGTCTCTGCAATGTTTGAACACAGGCCCAGGTAATATCCATCCTTCTGCATACTGTATGAAATTTCAAAGGGAGTGAGCTGGGGATTGCATTGGCTAGATTCAGAGATTTTTCTTCTTATATGGAAAATCAGCTCCTTAAAATTGTATTACTGACGTTTATGATTCATTTTACAAATAGGGCAACTTCCACACATAAATCTGAATTTCATTTAAGATATTGTGGGCTTAATATGAATAAAGGCCTCATGTTTTCCTAGGCAATAAAGAAAGATGCACCTGCCACAAGCCTGATCACTGAATAGAATGGGAGGGGGCAGAGGCTGAGTAAAGGTAGAAAAACAAGAATCATAAATTGATAGGAAGAAAAAAAAAGCCTGGCAAGTCCATCACCTGCTACTGTGAGATGGACATAATGGGATGAATTTAAAACACACTTAAAAAGCCGCCACTTTCTCTCCCCTAGCTGGGAAATAATAACAGTTAAAGCAATGATATAGAGAAATAAACTGTAACAGACAACAAGGTGTGCAGTCGGAACAGATAAACTGCAGACTAAGGGAAGAGCGTGAGGGAAGGAAGGGGAAGATAGTTTCTCAGTCACACAAGGGATGTATAATGGGGGACAACAGCAAGAGTTCTAGAATGCTCTGGATTCAAAAGAAAAAAATAAGCGCTTAGTACAGTGTTCTGCACATAGTAAGCACTTAACAAATATGAGTGAATGAATGAATGAAAAGAAAAAATAACCCACTTAGGTATTTCTGCATTATTTGTTTAATGTGTCACTGAAACATCTCCAAGCATATCCATCATGCTTATAGCTCACTTCAGTTTCTCTCTCCATTTGGCCTTGATAGATCTCATGATGTTTCTTTAAAATGGATATTTCCAGGGGCTTTCTTCATCCAGATTGAAATATGGACAATTCAGGGAATTAAGTTATTTCTGCTTCATTGAATATTTAAGCATGAACTCATTTACATATCCTCTTTTCCTTCTTCCTCCTGTCCCTAAATTATTTTAGTGTCATCTTCCCTGCTAGATTTTAAGATCCTTGAGGGCAGGGATTATGTCTATTAATTCTAATTAATGTACAAGTACAAGTACAAGTAATGTACAAGTGCTCTGCACAATAGGTGCTCAATAAATACTGCTGATTTATTTATGCATAATTCACACCAAATAAAAACCTGATTTTTATCCCCTCCACTGATACAGTTGATAGTACAGCTACCTACATGAGGAAAGTGAAGGAGCGTTTTCAGATTACTAAATAAATCCCGCATTAGAGGAGAAAGTCAAGACTTTTTAGGGCACTGAGTTATCTGGAAAGGTTGGATTTCAGGGCTGGAGTGAGATGCCTAAGTGTCCAGATGCACCATCTTTAACTTCATGCTTTCCTCTCTGTTGCTGCCCAGCCAAGCCATGGCAACTGATAAAAGTGTCGATAGCCACAGTGACTCCTGTGCCCCTTTTTACCTCGTGCTGCCCCTAGGTGAGGGTAGGGGAGTTAGGGTGCCAGCTGGACAGCCCTGAAAATTGGCAGGACAAGGTGAGAGAGGTTGGGGGTGGTGGCCAAGGTCTCCTCTTCTCTGGCAGCTCAGAGATGTGAAACTGCAATCCCTCCACCCACAACCAACAAAATAGTGACCAAATCTTTTGCTCAGTTTTGGTGTTGGTAAATTCACCAGCTAAATGCTTCACTCCTTTTTTTATGGTATTTGTTAAGCGCTTACTATGTACCAGACACTGTTCTAAGTGCTGGGGTAGATACAAGGTAGCCATGTTGGACACAGTCCCTGTCCCACATATGGCTTACAGTCTTAATCTCCATTTTACCAATGAGGTAACTGAGGCACAGAGAAGCTAAGTGACTTACCCAAGGTCACACAGCAGACAAGTGGTAGGGCTGGGACTAGAATCCAAGTCCTTCTGAGTCCCAGGCCCATGCTCTATGAACTAGGCTACACTGCTTCTTAACTATAACTTCTTGGCTGCAACCTTAAGGTATCTAATAATATAAATATATTTCAATAATAGATTATTCACACAAACATATGTATGCTTAATGTATGCAGAAGCAGCATGGCCTAGAGGAAATAGCATATGGCTGTGAGTAAGAGGGTGAAGGATGTGTAATCCCAGCTCTTCCACTTATCTGCTGTGTGACCTTGGGCAAGTCACTTAATTTCTCCATGCCACAGTTCCCTATTTATGACAAATAGGGATTCAGTACCTATTCTCCCTCCTACTTAGTCTGTGAGCCCCATGTGGAATAAGATGAACTTGTGTCTACCTCAAAGTAGAATACAGTACATAGCATACAGTAAGCACTTAATACCACTATTATTAATTATAATGAACATAATAATATAATAATAATAATAATTCCTCACCACACAATGAAAGAAGAGGAGGGAAAGAGAAGGAAAAGGAAAGAACTCAAGGCAAATTACTTGTCTAAGGACACTGCTAAAGGTCAGCTGTGGGGAACTATGGCTGAGTAGCTGTAGCCATGAAAGGGGCAATGGGGGCTGGTGGTCAAAGAGAACTAGTCTGAGACAAGGGAAGAAGAGGCAGTAGGGCTGATAAGGAAGTTGGCTTTTGTGAATCAGACTCAGCTGGCCTTTACCTGATCTCATTTGAGCCAGAGCAAGAGCCAGAGCTGAAGAGCTTCATTCTTTTCAGCTAATTCCTCTACTCCTCCCTAAAACTCCCCCATCTGGCTTTCAGTCCCGCTTCCCCTCTTCCCCAAATACCCACACCCACACAAATCATTTGTTGACGGGATCAGTAAAGCAGATGTTGATGGGTCACTATCCCGCCGAGTTGATAGATATTACACCAATCAATTGATCGATCATATTTATTGAGCACTTACTGTGGGCAGAACACTACACTAACTGCTTGAGGAATACAATATAACAGATATGGTAGGCATGTTCTCTGCCCACAAGGAACTCAGAGTCTACAGTAGACCAATGTAGCAGAAACAATGGATAGAGTGGATCACTAGGAGAAAGTGACCAGAACTCTAGTCCCAGGAAAGTGGTGAACAGGGACAGAGGGTGGGACTGTAGGTTGCTATGCTTTTCCTTAGCTCTAAGTTTAGAAAAGAGTGGAAATAAATGTTAGATTTACAAAATCCATAGAGAAAGCAATAACATGCATCCCAAGCCTATTGACTTGAGGTCAATAGCATGTAGTCGGTCCCCTCTTTCCTGAGCTATGACATACGGCAACGCAATCAGAAATTCTGACAAATCAGAATAGATCTTGCTGCTCCATCAGAACAGCAGGAAAAAGAGTGGTTTCGGGAAAGATAACAGAGAATTTCTCCATGAGATCTCCATGGTTCAATCTGTCTGTGGGTCCATGGACAGAGTGGGTGAGGTAGGGAGCAAGGAGAGGCCAACAAGGTTGGCTTCCCCATAGTCAGGGTTGTTACTGGCCCTTCAACCCTCTTCTACCCCCAAATTTCCCTGGGTCAACTTTCTCAGGCCTCCACAATGACTGCTCTATCTCTGCCATGACACTTTGCCCCATTGTCATTCCCTCCCTACAATCCACATCCTTTGACAATTCCCTTAGAAAATATTCACACACAAGCACACGCACACATTTTGTGTTCACATTTTCCCAGGTACAGCAAGTCACTAATAAGTCCATTTTTTTTTCAAGTTGACACAAACCAACAACAGCCAGGAAATTGAAAGTTCAAGCTGATGCATCATGTTGAACTCATACCAAGGCAGAAAAAAGGGCAAAATGGCCCAACTTAGGGATGGTGTCAGACCTAACTTTTAATTTCCTGCATGTTATCAGGTAAAATCACAATAATACTGATATTTAAATATATTTCTCTCAATCTAATTTCTTCTGGAAAGAATAAATTCTCTCCAAAATCTCTGTGGCTGAGCTAGATTTAGACTATATTTTTCCTTTTTTTAAAAAAAATGCACATATGACTTATTTCTATGGGGTAAGTGTATTGCTTTTTACTAGACTTAACCAACAAGGAGGCTGTCAGATTCATTGAACTGATTAATTTTTTTCTTCTTTGGAATTTAAAAACCAGAGCATTGGCCCTGCTATTGTTTAAAAAGGGCAGATTGGTTTGCTTTATCACATTTATCAGCATAAAAATCATCCTTTCCTTTCCCAATTTACCAGAGAAACTATTCTATATATGCCAGGGAATGTAACCTGGTAAAGAGTGAAGCTCTCCCAGGTTGAAGAGAAAAAAAGACAAGTAGAATTGACTGTTCTGGACATAGCAAAAGCACAGATGTGGTTCTTGAGGCTATATCACCTGTGTGAGGAAGAGCAGTCATCTGCAGCAGTAAGGAGAGGACAGCACCAGAACTGGCCATCGTGCAGAAGTGGTTTAAAGGCAAAGACTGGGCTCTCAAGTTCCTTTGTGAGTCCTCAAGTGGGTTGCCTTGCTGCAAAGGCATGGGCACTTTATTTTGCCTTCCGGAAGAGTAGATCCTGGTGGAGGTGGGTGCACAGTGTCTCTCTCGTTCTAGCTCTCCCAAAGCCCCTGCTGTTCGGAATGACAGAGAGCCAGCCCTCCTGGAGTTAATACATAGTTCCGGGACTGCAAAGTACTAATCCTATCCAGCTCACTGGCAACTCCACCTCAAATCACAAAGGGGGACCATGAACTGCAGATGCCAACTAGAAATGATCAGCTCCTTATATACCCTAATGAAGCATAGGGCAATGGGCTCCCAGCAACACCATTCAATGGAGAAACACATACCTGGCAGAGGCGAAGGATATCTTCTTCCATGCTAGTAGGTTTAGGGACTTTATAGATTACATCTGCATGGATGTATTCTTCTAAATTTAAAAGGAGAGGAAGGAAAGACCCCAAATCTCCCAATACATTACACATTTTCACTCACACCCATTTTGATCGAGGTGACTGCAGTTGAAAGATGAAATGGCAGAGGGGGAGTTGAGTTTCCGTACTGTGTGGGCCAGTCAGGCCATGCCCCTTCTCTTTCCAGGTTTCTCCAGTTGGGGACAGAGAGGCTGTGGCTACTGGCAAGCAAAGAGTGTCACACCATCACTACCCATGATTTGAACAATCAGGATTATTTCAATGGCCCACAAAAGACAATTACTCATGTAACCACAACTACTCATGTAACCTTCGCTGCCACCATCGCCACCCTCATCATCAAAAGCATTCATTGCAGGCCTTCAAGGAGTCAGAATGAAAATTGGGATGAGGCTCCTGAGATTGACTGCAGCACTTCCATTCTTTTCAGAGTCTAATAGGCTCCCAAGTGTGGTGTCCTTAAGGGCAGGGTGCAAGATGCTTTTTCCCTTTAGTTGGAAGCAGGGAGAGAGTCTCTATTATTCTTTTTACTTTGGTCTAACTTGGAGTTTTCACAAAACCCCAGTCATCCAGAGTCCAAAGTGAGTGAGCACAATTTGGTAATCTGAAAAACTGCAGTGTCAAAAACAGCAGGTCATTTCCCTCTCCCAATTAAGTCATTTTCACGGTGATGGATTTCTTTTCCTCCTGCAATAGGACAACATCAGGGGGTCCATCCTACCTTCTTCCTTAGAAAGGTTCAACTTCACACCGATACACTTCGAAAGGTGGATGGAATTTAGAGTCTGCCCCAGGGGGTTCTGGAGAAAGAGGCAGGGAGAGAGCCAGGAATGTGACAGACAAACGGACCTATTTTGCCCGAGTGTCCACTGAAAGGAAGAAATGACAAATGGCACGCCCATCATATCGCCTTTATAATATCTCCAACGGACAAGCCAAGATGGAGAAAACAAATATTGGCTTAAGCCACACCAGTGTTTGAAGAATATGAAGCAACACTTGCCTGGAAGCTGGTAGACCTTTCCTGAATTGTAGATATCAGAACTAACAAGCAGTAAAGTGACGAGAAAGAAGATGAGACTTCTGGCTGGCCTCACCATCAGAACAGATTTTCCCCACCAGATAGTTGGCCCTGGCTTGAGGAGAAGTCAGAATTTTATTTTTTTTTACCCTTAGTGAATATGCTCCAAACCCATTAAACGGGGAAAAGGCACAGGCCTATTAAAAACTGTAACAATGACATATCCTCTGTGATTTTTGCTTTCCAAAATCATTTCCTCAAAAAAGTGTTGTGCTAGTTTCTCATTAAAAAGCCGCTTAGTTGTAAAAGAGGTAGTTGCTTTCAGGGTTGAGGAAAACGCCAATTCAAGCTGCCATCCCGTTTCTTGCGTAATCTTGTAAAAGTTTCCTTGCAAAAAAGGAATTCAATAAATTCAGGCTACAGTCTTTATGCCGGATAATTATGCAGAGGAATGAGGGAGGGAGCTTTCAAGTATTTTTACTGGTGGAAACAGGCATGTGTCGCACTATACAAAGGAAAATACTGAAGTATAACTCACTGATATTTCTTCTTTCCCAAAGCCAGGAAGGGAGGTCACCCGAGATGAGCCAACTGGTAAACTGCTTAGCAATTGCCGAACTTTCCAGCCGGAGTCTGCTAAGCAGCTGTGAACTGCTCAAATCTACAGAGCACACCCGCCAGGCCCTGTTATTCTAATATGTTCTGGAAACAGCCTCTTGTGGTGTGGCAGGAGGCCCAGGGCTCCACAGTGGTGGAAGGACCTGGCCATCAGTAGGTTAAAGTACAAGTGAAAACCGAACCTCAACCGGGTCAGCCGGCCCATTGGCCATGCCCCGTTTTGGCCTCTGCCCAACTCCAGCTCCCACATCTGCATGAAATCCTTGCCCGGAAGGAAGGAAACCCAAGGAAAGGTTATTGAGGTGCTGAAGTTGCACCTGAGCCTGTTGAAAATATGGAGCAGCTTTTCCCAAGGGGAAGATTGTATGTGGACAAAAGACACAAGGAGTTTCACCATCCCACCCTCACCCATTAGAGCAACCGGCTCACCTCTCCACCCTCCCATCGACTGTGAGGCAAGGAGAATGGAAAGAAGAAGACAAAAAAAGACAAAAAACAAAAGTTGGGATAGCTCTACATTGGATGGAGTGTACTCTGGTGAGCTCGCAGCAGGCAGGATTCACAAGCCACTGAGAACGGCACCAGGTAATAGGCCTTTGGGGAGAGAACAGGAGCCAGGTTCTTCTATTTCCTTTATTTTTTTTCCCCAGAACATGCTGTAAAACATCTTCCGTCCTCTATCGATAAGCCTAATAAACCCCACTGTAACACCTGCTGCTAGTGTAAAACACCAAGATGGCAACAGCAGGATTATCGGCCCTGGGTGTCAACAGAAAAGTGCCCTCACAGGGCTAGCCCCAGACTTTCGGCAGTATCTCTGCAAATACCAGCTCCTCGCCTGTCAGACATATTACACTTGATGGTTTTTATTTTCTCAGCTACACTGCTCTGAAAGAGTGGCACTTTGCACAGATCCCTTTTCCTCTTTGATTTTGTATTAAGGAAGGAAAAGTGAAAAACACGCTTTGGCGATGATAAGTGGACTGA
This sequence comes from Ornithorhynchus anatinus, assembly GCF_004115215.2. Lineage (NCBI taxonomy): Eukaryota > Metazoa > Chordata > Mammalia > Monotremata > Ornithorhynchidae > Ornithorhynchus > Ornithorhynchus anatinus. Next base: position 39,220,897 of record NC_041738.1, read on the forward strand.
CGCAGGAAGGACGACAGAGGACCAGGAGTCTCTGGCCCAGAGCTGACCAAAACTTTCTGGAAGGCCCGATGGTTATGGTAACATGATACTGTCCAGCTCGCTGCTTCCATCTTGTCAACCTGTCTGGTCAACCATGTGAAGCTTTAGGTGGGGTGGAGCACACAGAGGTGGAGAAAGGGGGTGACATAGAGAACAAGATGGTGCAGAGGAAGGGAAGAAATGGAGAGAAGAAAGGGGAAATGGGAGCAAAAGGACAATGAAAAAAAGGATAGGAGAAAGTCAAAGGAGGAATGGGAAAGACGAGAGCAGGGGAAAGGAATGAGAAAAAAGAGGAAGGTGGAAGAAGGGAGATGAGAAAGGATGCTTATTCTTCCCCACTGCTGCCATCCATATGTCACTGGTCCAGGCCAGGGCTGTTGAACTAGGGAAGCTAAGGTTGCTGCCATTTCCCCAGAGGAGGCATGGCAGCAGAGGACGAGGAGGAGAATGGTGACCCTGGGTCAACTGACCAGTCATCCGCCTCAGAAGTGGAAGTGGCTTTGACGGCTTGGCTTCAGATGGGCCGTTCGAGCCGGGCCCATTGCCACTGCCACCAGGAGGAAACAGCAGTGGCCTCTTCTCCCAAAATGGCAGTTGCTGCCTCCTCAGCTCCATGTGTGGAAGTGACATTCTGGTTCAGTTTTAGGCAGCAGGGTGGCTGAGATTGCTTCCAGCCTCCCTCCCCACTTAATGTTGGTATTTGTTAAGCGCATACTATGTGCCAAGCACTGTTCTAAGCGCTGGGGTAGACACAGGGGAATCAGGTTGTCCCACATGGGGCTCACAGTCTTAATCCCCATTTTACAGATGAGATAACTGAGGCACCGAGAAGTTAAGTGACTTGCCCAAAGTCACACAGCTGACAAGTGGCCGAGCTGGGATTACCGCTATGCTCTAATCAATTGTTTCCCTGACTTAAAAGATATAATGCATTTTTAGTTTTATATTAAAGAACAAAAAACACAGGGTTGGGAAAGAGGGCAAGGTGAGGAGCAGGGTATCTATCTTCCTAGGGATGAAACTGGAGCCCAGGCCATTTCAAGATGATCATCAGGGTTGCCTTCCTTCGGCAGATTCTGCCACTGCAGAGGGAAGTTAACCATCATGCAGTGGGAAACCCACTTTCTATTGTCAAAAAGTTGCCCTTAAGTCACATGTAACAAGATTGTTAATGTCTGTGGTTCTTAGAAGTCATGTTGGTTCCTAACTCTAAAATGGAGTTCTGATTTCACAGACGTCATTTACCTTTACCTAGCTTGCTTCCAACAAACTTCCATTTTTTCAGAGCTTCAGTTTGTTTGTTTTTTTCTCCATATTTGGCAAGGACATAGTTAAGAGGATGATTGGGACTTTTTTTCCCCCAAATTCTTGCTCCAGAGTCGGTTTTGTTTCCCTATTTCTTTTGTGATTCACCCCATGTTTTCCTGACGTGGAAACTGCAGTCTGTAAAATTGTCAGCAAGGTGGATATAGTCAACATAAGGAGACACACCATCAAGCCTCTATATAAATATCTCTTCTCGCAATGTTACAAGCATATTGACTCCATACACTCCCTGGGCACACACCTGTTTGTATATTTGCATACTTGCTCATATGCCATTCACAAAAGCCTCTGAACAGAGAACCGCACCTGTCCCCTTGCATACTTTCTTATGTTCATTGCACAGCTACGCACTTCCACGTAGGCACCCCTGCACAGGGAGGCCGAGAACCGCTTGAAAAGATGCTGTTTTTCCTTCCTGACAAACGGGCATGAAATAACAGGCTGACATCTGCCTCTGCAGGTCATTCAAGTCAGGCTGCTGCATGTCAGAATTCAAACTGCTCCATCCATCAATGGCAGACCAAAAATTAACGTAGCTTGGAAACTCTGCAGCAAGACAGTAACAGCCCAATTTAAAGTCTGACCTTCGTGGAATGGTGGGGTAAGATGGAAAAATTATTTCATGCCCTGTACCAAAGCCAACAATACAATTTGGAGAGATTTTCAGTGAAATTAATTTTAAAGAAAAATCCCCTGGCGAGCAGCAGTTTAACTCTTCGGGTCAGATGAGAGGAGTGGGAGCCGTTGGGGGTTTTAAAATCTCAAGACGTTGCCAACGCCTCTCTCCAGAGCCTCACGAGCATTTCTTCAGGCAAAATTGTTTGAATTTATTTCCACGCCTGCATATTCTAATGAATGTTAAAGGAAAAGGAGGAAACAAAATCCATCTTGGGCTTTTGAGGAGGATCTCTTAGAAGTATCAGTAAAAATCTATTTCTAAATGGAAAATTCTGCACTGCACAATTAAACAAATACAAACCATTGGTCTTGTGTCCTTTTTTGGTCAGATTTGTAAGTACAGTCATTTCCCCCTTACCTACTTTATACATAAATTGTGCTGTTAAATTTTGTTGCCAGTGGGGGCAGATGGGGGGGTGGGAAGGGGGGATTTTAACAAACTCAACTGCAGCCCCAATCCACATAAAAATCCTTTTACTTACTGCACTGGCTGATAATGGAGCATGCCACGGCTCAAAGCATTGGACTCATTTGTGGTCTCAAGGCTTGCTGAGCTCAATTTTATATTCACGCTCCAAACCACCAAAAAGTTGGGAGTTTTTCTGTCTCTAAAATGGCCTTGAGAGGTTTAGAAAAGTTCCCCTAGTGGTCCCTTTAACCCATTAGAACATCCCTGTTACCATAGTGCATCTTCCTTGATGGTAGAGCAAGTCTACTGGGTAAGGAAACCCAGATAGAAGCAGGGGGGATCTGGCTGATGAAGAGTGGGAGCTCAACAGTCAGTTGTTAGCTTCCATAATGAGTTGACTGACTGCTGCCAGGGGCTCTCCTGGCAGAAAAGGGTGGCTGGTCATCTGGTTTTACGTTGGACAGCAGAACGGTTTTCAGCTGTCCGGGCCCCTGTCCAGTTCCAGTAATGGAAACAGCATGGTGTAGTGGATAGAGGACGGTCCTGGGCATGAGAAGGACCTGGGTTCTAATCCCAGCTCTGCCACTTGTTGGCTGTGTGATCTTGGGCAAGTTGCTTCACTTCTCTGGACCTCAGTTACCTCATCTGCAAAATGGAGATTAAGACTGTGAGCCCCATGTGGGACATGGACTGGGTCCAACCCTATTAGCTTGTATCTGCTCCAGTGTTTAGTACAGTGCCTGACACAGAGTAAGTGTTTTAAAAATACGATAAAAAGCAAAACAAAAAAACCCTGAGCAAGCCCAATCCATTTGCTTTGCACCAACCGAAACAAGAATGGCAGACCCTGAAGGTGTCCAGTAGAAGTCTTGAACAAAGTACTATTTTAACAGGGATATGAAGGTTATTTTTGAAGGTTCCTTCCTCTTCTCCCTACACTCTCCTCAGCTAACAGTCTGACCCAAGAAATGGCGATGATCTCTTCAAGGTTTTCAATTTAGCTGCCATACAAATCAGTAAACATTCACTAGTTCTTGTCGACAGACCTAACCGCTCCCACGCCAGGAAAAAGGTGGTTTCCCCTTCCTTTCTTCCTTTTTTTTCTCCCCCTGTGCGTCAATGACAGGAGCCTATTTTCTGGAAATGTCCTCCTCTGTAGCTGGTCTTGTCTTCCATCAAAATACACCAAGTCAAAGCCAATCAACATGAAATTATTTTTTTTTAAATAAAGATTTAAAGAATCAGGACTTCTGACCTGAAGGATGCTAGAAAATCAGCTAGCTCACTAGCTCTGAGTCGTCATGCAATAGTGGTAGTGTGAATGGCTATGAGTCAGAAAAACAAAATCAAGGCCATTTTCATGTCAGATCAATCCAGCCCCAAACTCAATCTGCAGAAGTAGCAAGAGGATGCCCTTCATAACATCCATGTTCACGTTTCAGGATATACCATCCAACATACCCAAATTTTCTCTCTAGCAACCTACCATGAATTGCTCATATATCAATTGAACAAACTCCCTGATATATTTGGCCTGTAGAATCTTCCATGGCAAACATGTCATATGCCCACCCACAGATTTTCCCTTGTTTGCCCTAAAGTCATGACTCCCACTGTGTCATGGATTCTGATGAACAGCTACTCTGCTCTTGCCCCATCTACTCCCAGTATGCCACAGATTTCCATCATATTTACTATCAGTTCTTGTCTCCCTGGATTTAAGAATCTTAACTCCTTCAAACTGTATTTCAGCAGGGAAAAAAGAAGCCCTGCTAAATTGTCACCAAATACTTTTTTGAGAAGAAAAAAAGAGATTTCTAAATAATTTGGAGGTAAAAAAGTGCCATCCCCGGCCATTTCTGAACCCAAACTTTGTGTTTCTCTTATTAGTCCAAAAACAACCTGTCCTTTTGTAAAATGTCACATAACAAGACTCTTACCTCCAGCATCAATCCTGAGGTTATAAGGACTTCAAAGTTGAGAGGGCAGAGTTTGCCAGAATTGACTCTACTTGGTCAGTGAGAATACTAAGTCCTCCAAATCTCCTCCTAAGGCACTTTTCAAAGAATCCTGAAATTTAGTCCTTCATGATGGTAGCCAAAAGAGGCACTAAAATACAGATCCAATTCATCTTATCACCAATGCATGCCATTCTAGTATTCTGTATTGTGCATTTGTATTATGCAGTTTGAAAGCAGCAGTGTAGTCAGATACACAACATTTAGCCAAAAAACAAGTATCTGATGGAGCTTTTATTCCTCCAGGAAAACAGCTATTGGACAAATGGCTGAAGTCATCAATGCAACAGAGGTGGAGGTATCTTGATCTGGGCTAGTCAGCGCTCCTTTTCTGTGATGCTGCAGCGAAAAGAGATTGTGTTGGGGATTGGGACAAGGATTGTGTCCAATCTGATTATCTTGTATCTATTCCAAAACTTAATACAGCCCCTGGCACATAGTAAATGCTTAGCAACTACCATTAAAAAACAAAAAACCAAAACAACGGGCAAGTTACAGTGTGAATAATGTTAATGAACAAGGAAAAGCCCTAAGAAGAAGAGAGGCTTTGAATAATACTTTCTGAAACTGAAGGTATTAGGGCTAAACTAGAGCCACAGGTCTAGTCAGTCTGGATTTGGAATTTAAGACAAGTAGCTAAAGTTGGGGTAAGGGTTACCTGCTGTGGTAGATCCCTTTCAGGGTCCCTTTCAAGGTAAACAGAAAGTAAATCAGGATTTGGGAATGAATGGTGCTCGAAGGCTGAAGGGAAGGATCAGTGGTGGATATGAATTGTGACAGTTTAAAACATGGGAAAAGGAGGATCGTGCATTAAACGCTAGCATATTTCATAATGCTTTTGGGGCAATCTTCAAGCTTTGAAAAAGCATATTAAGCAGATTAAGATGAAAATGTTCAGAATTTAAGCTTTCATAGCTTTTACAAAGAATTAATGAAACAAACAACAAAAATAATGTACCAGGGATTTCAGTTTTCCCAATTGAAAAAGAAATAAAGTAATTGGGTTTGATTTTTGAAGTGTTGCTTATGAGAGATTAATTTCAGTAATGCAGTCCAAATATAATCATTAGAATTCTGTCATTAGCACCTAAAAAGAAGCATTTGGAGCCTCCAGAAGGTTTGATTTAAATCATAACCAATCACAATCAAAATATTCATTGTAAATATGAGTTTTTACATATAAAAAAAAATCATTGTTCTCTTCAAGAAGCTAGAATTTTACTTTTCTTTGTCCTTTTATGCCCCTCAAACGACCACAAATTAAATTAGAATGTAAACTAACAAATCTTAAGAGTTTTATGTCGTTTGAATTATGCACAACTTGAAAGCAAATTGTGTTATAGACAGAGAACAAATTACACTAGTTTTCTATTGTTTCCAAAATGCTGGTTTCATAGAATACTGCTTTATTTTGCTTTCCAAAGCTTGTTATTATCATTCAGAAATATTTCTGAATTAGTCCAGTTTAGGTCCCCCAATTAACACTGGAATTATTATTTTTTTGACCCCTATAATTAAGACTTGTCCTAATAGTATATATAAACTTCAGCAAGACTGGTCCTTTTAAATTGTGACAAAATTTTCTTAAATATCTTTCATTCAGTGAAAATCTCAAAACTTCCTGCTTTGTTTCCCCTGGAAATCTATTGTAAATATTTGCATGAATAAAAAATGGCACAATTAAGGGACTAAAAATTAGAGGAATCAATTTACAAAATACACTGAATCTGTTTTATTTTAATTATTCAAACCACATGGGGAGTGATATTTCATTTTTATGAGATTAAGCCATCTTTAAGTGAGTATTAAAAAATAATTTTAGGAGAAACAATAAACAGGATGGAGAAAGTAATTACATGGAGCTGCCCTACCTTGTTGGGCCTCTGATATCTATTCTAGATTGCAGTTACTTTCAGAATTGTTAAATAATAACAAGCACAATGCATGGGCCATGACGATTGTTGGTTTTTCAGCTGTGGTAAAGCAAAGTGAGAGCCTTAGAATTCATCAGCACATTTTTTTCTAAAAACAGAGGCAGTCTGAAAAACCACCAAAATCACGGGAGATTCAAAGAGCACTGAGCACTAAGAAAGAGAATAAATAGTTTAAAGCAGTACTACTGCCTTCCAGGGCACAGACTCCAGATTGCATACATAGCCTGGTGGGGATTGGCACTGGCAGCTTTTTGTCAGAAAGAAAAGAAAAAAATGAAGGAAGAATAGAAAGAACAGCCTGATCAAATCTTGCAATCTACCTTCCTGCATGAGCTAACATGGCGTGTACTTTTGCTGGCTCCTAGTTGAACGTATATTAATGGACAAGGAAACAGGATATGGAGACTGCAAGAATCTGGGCGTCTGATCCCTCCCAGGCAGTGCGTGATTCCACACACTCTCTGGAGTACCATCTGTGTGAGTATTAAACAGAGCTGCTTGAGCACAAGGGCAGGACAGAAGGCCGCTCCAAAGAACCTCAAACTCAAGTCAGTGTCTCCGATTTTAATTAAGACCTCTTTAAATGGAATTTCTTTGCAGGCATAAGGGCAGATCCGAGGCTAAGGCAGCCCAGTTCAGGAGAGAATGGTCGGACTACCCTCCATGCAGAAAGCAAAAAGAAATAATTCCTAAACAGCATCATCAAAGGTTCCCAGAACACAATACTTAATATCATTAACCTCCCAAGGGAGATAAACTAAATAGTTTACCAGCTGTAACAGGTTGTTTGAATCATTTCAAGCTTATCAGGAATTAGGAAAAGGTATGCTAGTTAACTTTACTTACTAGTTCAGTACATAGCAAAACAGGGCACACATCTGCTTTTTCCTTTATACCCGTGGGCTGGATTTTACCCGCAATCTTAGGTATTTCCCATATGCAGCAGCATGTATGCCCAGAACCAGGCTAGGTTGGGGGAAGGTAACATGTTTATGCAAGATCTATATAGGTTTTTGTCATTGCATAGATGAGTGTAAACGTGGGCAATTTGCACTCTCCCTTTCAAATGTAGCGTAATTTTTGGTCCTTCTTAACAGTAAGTTGCCCGCTGAAGCACATGAAGCTTATTTAATGACGACAAGACCATGCAAATCGATATGAATAAAAAAATGAAATTGATGGAAGTGGCTTGGCACTGCATTTACAAGCATGTCATTGCTTAAATATTCTTTGTATAAATGAATGCCTTACATTTATTGGACATTATTAACACTTTAAGGAACAATGATTCGATATCTTTCCTAGTTCTAAAAAATCTTCTACCTCGGCATATGTCTCCGGAATGGTAAATTGAACATTTGCTATTGTAGCTGTTTATCCCCGTGAGGCAGAATTTAGGACAGACTAAGGAAAATATGAAGAGGGTTATAGAATAGCCTGTTGTGGATTTCATGGACAAAAACACAAAGTGGTTCAATAAGCGCTTTTAAGGATCATAGGTAGTCACATGGCTTGTTTTTGAAAGCAAAATAAAGGGTAATATCTGTGGGATGTCTCTCTCTCCAAAAATCAGCATTTCATGTTCCTTTGAAGATCAACAAACCAACACAACATTGATCTAGAGGCACAACTACATAACTGGGAAATTTTAAACAATATCACAATTAGAGAAGGCGGACTGGGAGATGTTATTACATAATGTGTATTAAATTAAGTGGTGTAAAGATAACCATTTTAGTTCACACTCTCCCTTTAGTTTTGTCCCTTTAAGTTGCTCAGAGCCCGTTTTGAACACGTAGCCATTTCATTTTTTTGTTTAGCAAAGGAGTTAAGTGTTAAGGATGTGTTAGAAATTTTCAAAAGAGAAGGGGAAATGCTGAATTAACAATGCTACTGCATTCAGTAGCACATTTACTGGATTGAACTGCTTCTTCAAATGTATAACATATAAAATCCGGTGAAATCTTTCCTTTGTTGTTTCTTTGGTTTATAGCTTTCCTATAAAATCATCTTCTTCCTGCTCCCCACAAAAATAGCTTTTTACTAATAACCAGTGATCATGTTTTAGACTGACAGACTTGGTTTTGGACTTCCTGACTTCCGATGGTTGTTTTTTGGACTTTGAGTCTCTCACGTTCATTCAATAGTATTTTTCAATAGTATTTATTGAGCGCTTACTATGTGCAGAGCACTGTATTAAGCGCTTGGAATGTATAAATCGGTAACAGATAGAGACAGTCCCTGCCCTTTGATGGGCTTACAGTCTAATCAGGAGAGACGGACAGACAAGAACAATAGCAATAACTAAAATCAAGCTACGTTGTGGCGTGCTAGTTGGTTTTAGGGTGATTGGCATTCCAATTTGGAATGACTTTGGAGTCATTATAAACCACTCAGTGTTTTATAAGCTTTTTTTTTCATAAATATCTGATGCAACATGGCAAAGGATCGTTCCTACCCAGAGTCATCTTTCACTCCTTCAAATGAGGACATAATATAAATTCCTTCCCAGAACAATTTGAAAGCAGCAGATTTGACACAGTGGTAAAAGCCTTTGGAAAATTAGCACTGACAATGGAAGTATTTTGCTTTGTATATTAATATTTTAGCCAAAACCTTGAATTAAAATGATGTACTGGAAAATCCAAAATAATTGCCAAATTCCACATTTAAGTCACTGTAATTTTCTAATTATATTCACAAAAGAGAACATTAAAAAAGACGATAGCCATTTATTATATGAAAATTTCCATTAAAGAGAGAGTGAGTGATCTATTTCTGAAAGAATTCTTTGCTCTAAATTAAAATAATCCAGGCTAATTCTAAATTTAGGCTGGGAAGGCTGTGTCTGCACTTGAAAGCAATACAGTCGGATCCTGACTGCATAAACTCATTCATTTATTCATTCAACTGTACTTATTGAGTGCTTACTGTATGCAAAACACTGTTCTAAGCACTTGGGAGAGTACAATTCAACAACAGACACAGTCCCTGCCCATAATGAACTCACATGAAATCAAACATGGAGACCTCCCTAAGTAAGATTTTTGTCTTAAAACCGAAGTGTAATTTTGGCAGCCGCACACCTGTAGCCTAGGCGCTGTGAGACAGCAGAGGGGAAGAAATGCAAAATAGTACTGGAGAACTGCGGGCTATCACGCAAAGCCAGGTTTGATTGAATGTTGCTACATATAACTGTCTGTGTTTGATCTCTGATCACAGCAGACCTTGTACTCAATTGCCATTCCCATATTAAAACACGCAAAAAATTACGGGGGATCAAATTACCTGGTTCTAACTGAGAGAAGCGTCTCACTGTAAAGTCAGCCATACAAATCAGTACAGCAAATCAATATCATAGAAACTAATTACTTAACTCTGTTTACAGTGCTAGTGATTTTTTATTTGTTTTTTCTCTCCAATTAAGAGTCATTTTTCCTAGATGATTCCTAGAAATTTTCTAGATAGTTCTTCCTCTCTAATGAAACAACAGTGGCATGAGAATCACTGACCTCTCCCAAGAAACTAGCAGAGCCGTAATACTTCTGAGCTATGATTATGGAGTTCTTTTTAGTGTCTCACAATGTTTCAATGTCCTTTACATTTACCAAGTACAACATATCATATGTATAAAACATAACTTATATGTGTATATACATGTATATATGTTTGTGTGTTTATGTGTTTATTTGTACATGCATGTTATATACGTAGAAGTACTTATACGTATACACATGCATCCATGTGTGTGTGTATATATATGTGTATATATATATATATAAATGATGGCAGAAGGCACTTTCCATTTTTCTCCTAAACTCCCCTAGGATGATGTGGGGACCTCATGTCAAAAACCCTCACTTTAGAACAATAAATAAATAAACCAGCTCCAGCCTTCCTGAGGCTGGCCAACTCTAGCATAAGTAATTCAAGAGGCTGAGAGATGCCAGATAAATTTGATTACTATAAAAGATGGGAATATGTTTCTTTCCTTTGAGAATTCACAAAAAGGGGTCAAAAACAAAGCAGTGCTGAAAGCGAACAATTTCATTTCGCCTGCAATTCAAGGCGAAAATTCAAAGGCAATTTCGCAGGAACATTTTATCACAATTTTATAGACCCTCATTTCCTGCACACATCACAATCTTTAATTTCTGAAAGAGGAAAGGAAGAAAAGGGGAAGTGGGGGAGGGAAAGGAGGGCAAGGAGGCTGAGACCAACAGTGAGGGGCTTTTTCTTCTTCTTTTTTAAGATATAAATGCAGATATTTATAAAGCAGTGAGAGATTTGTAAATCTTTCTTCAAAGCTGAACCTACTGCTGAGATTGTGATTTGCTAAAAGCTGCTATAGGCATACTCCAAAACTCAGCAGGGACATCCCTCCCCTTCCAAAAAAAAAAAAAGCTACTCTGATTAGCCTCTTAACAGACATAGGAGTTAGAGAAAACTGTTCCCTTTTTACACCTGCTGCCTGAGTCTTATATTGTGTTGCTCACAGAGAACGAAAAGAGTATTCTATTCCGCTCAGGATGTCTTCTTCTCACCCCTCACTCCCCATCCCTGCTTTCCTTCTCTTCGCTGGAATGGCTGTGGCCACTCATGGATACCTTCCAGAACTGTTATGAGGCAGCTTATTTTATTAACAAGGAAAAACTGCCAGGCTCACCTGTGCCTGAAGGCCCCAACTCAAGGCCCGAAATGTAGTGAATCTGAGTTCTGAATACTACTCCTCCTACGTACCCTTTGAATACCTGACCATAGGAGAGATTGCCGACATCCCAACGGGGCAGATCATAGGTTCTTACTTGTGTGTTTGGCTTCCATGCTTTCTAATGGCCAAACCCTCTTCTAACCTCTTTCCAAAGCCCAAAGAAAGGGAATATTTTACCTAAGAAAAAGTAAACCTTACCCATTGAGCACTAGTCCAGGACTTCACAAGAAATTGTACAGTGCAGGGCAAGAATTACAAGGCGAGTGAGAGCTGTAAATTAAATTTTTCTTTTTAAAAATATGGATTGAATAATAGCTGGTTAGTTGGCCCCAGCTCCCCAAGATGACCTCCCATCTAAGCCTAACACTACTACCTGGTCTCAGAGAACCAGGCTGTTTTCCCACCCTTACTTAAACTCCTGTCATCTCTCTTTTGCTTTGAGGCAATGGGCAAATATTTGGTCTTTCCCAGTAGTGCACTTTACCAAATATCTGTAATTTATTTACATGAATGTAATTTATTTATCTGTACTGATATCTGTCTCCCCTCTCTAGACTGTAAGATCATTGCAGTCAGGGAATGTGTCTGTTTACTGTTGTTTTATAATTTCCCAAGTGTTTAGTACAGCACTCTGCACACAGTAAGCGCTCAATAAATATGACTGAATAAATGAATGAATGAAATATAAATCCACCTCAAAACAAAGGACTAAAGGAAGAGGCAGAACTGGGCTTTGAATCGAGAACCAATATTCCATGAGTCAGCTGGGTCCGAAGGCAATTTGATAAAGATTCAAGCTAATGATTCTGTGTAAAGCACAGCTCTGCATGCTCTCCCTTGAAGTTCCTTATTTTGAAAACAAACAAATCTTTCCTCAGGTAAGTCTACTTGACAGAAGCAAGTCCTTTGAACACACCAATTGGCTGAAGGGAATGTCAATCAATCAATTCTGACAACAAGCACCAACCTTCAACTTCATTCCTTTTCGGAGAGCCCTTCCCCTCTACCATCTTGGGCTCCCTTGCCTAAGGGGCAAATTTACTTCATTTATTAATGTGTCAAGAGCCTATCAACATGTCACCAAGATACTTCTGGAACATGAATCAAGATACTACTGGAATATGAATTAAGACACAGTTTAAAAACACAAATTACTCCATGAAATTACAGCTGTAGCTTGTTTCTGGCACACCAACAAAATTAACCAAAGATATAAATATGTGCACTGAAATGAAAAGAAAAAAAGAACTAAAATAAGGCTGCAGCAAAAATAATCTTGATGGAATAATCTCTCCTTTTTTACCCTTTTATCTATTTGACCCACGCAAAGTACAAATGGAGCTCACTTATCAAAATTACTTTTATAAATATCATCATTAGTCATTCAAATACTCCTGTGGCTGAAACAACAGGTATGCCAGTTGGGCAAGGTCCTAGCAGGCATTGGCTACATGAACTTCATCTGCTTCCTGCAGAATCCAGTATGGGCCCATTCCAGTTATGCTCTTAATAAATGCCTTTTGATAAGAAGGATGCTGATTTTAATCTTAAGTGATTACTGTGGAAATAGGTCAGAGGATTCAAAACTTCGCATCTCTTGAATCATCATGAGCCCCTCTATTACTTCCTCAGCAAAAAAAAAAAAAAGAGAGATAAGAACCGGTATAAAACATTGTATCACTAAGGTGCCATGTTTCTATCTAAAGTTACCCGAATACTTCACTCTTTTTGGAGCTTTGATTCTTTCCCCTTCACATCACATCTTGGAACTTTGTTAGAACCTAACCTTTACGATGTGGACATGCCAAAAATTCTTAATCACTCTGGAAGGCATTTGGCAACAAATTAAGCAAATAGGCTAATACTGCTATGTGACGTATTTAAATATTTGGTTAGGACACAATCACCAGCCCACCAGGTTAGAGCTGTCACAAATAATCCATGCACTTTTGAAGTCTTGCCACTCATTCGTGATGTTCAAGAGTTCATGAAGAGGGCGTGGCTCAGTGGAAAGAGCCCGGGCTTGGGAGTCAGAGGTCATGAGTTTGAATCCCGGCTCTGCCACTTGTCAGCTGTGTGACTGTGGGCAAGTCACTTCACTTCTCTGTGCCTCAGTTCCCTCATCTGTAAAATGGGGATGAAGACTGTGAGCCTCACATGGGACAACCTGATTACCCTGTATCTACCCCAGCGCTTAGAACAGTGCTCGGCACATAGTAAGTGCTTAACAAATACCAACATTAACTGTCCAAGAGTTACAATGAACTACTGAATTGAGTAGGAGAAATAACTCAGTGAGCAAGACCTTCCCCTTCGTGATAGAACCATAGCGGAGAAAAGAGATGATTTTTCTGCATTGCCCCTCCCAGGACCCAACAGATTGCTTAGCTACCACTGCAGCTATATTTCAGCTCTACAAAAAATACTTTTCTGAAAAACAGCATGTAAAAAAGAACCCACTTCCCCCATTACCCTCCCCCCACAAAAATACAGCTCAAAGTTGTGGATGGAGGTAAACTGAGCTGGGAGCACTGATGCCAAATTGCTCCCCTCTCCTAAGCTCCACAAGACCCTAATTTATTTTCTACTTGTGGATATGTGTATGTATAGGTTCACATATGTATCTTTGTGTTCAAAGATGGCACTGCTGACATATCACTTATCCTAACCCACCTTGATTACTGTAGCAGGCTTCTGGCTGTCTGCCCTGCCTCCTGTATCTCCCTATTCTACTCCATATTTCACTCGGTTGTCTGCATCATTTTTCTACACAAACGTTCAGTCCATGTCTCCCCACTCCTCAAGAACCTCCAGTGGCTGCCTATCCACATTCCTCAAACAGAAACTCCTTTGCCTTGTCTTTAAAGCACTCAATCACCTTGCTCCCTCTTTCCTTACCTTACCCCCACACTTCACTCCTCTGATGCCATCCTACTTACTGTACCTCGATCTCATCTACCTCACCACCAACCTCTCATCCATGTTCTGCCTCTGGCCTGGAATGCCCTCCAACTTCATATCCAAGAGACAATTACTCTCCCCACCTTCAAAACCTTGATGAAGGCACACCTCCTCCAAAAGGCCTTCCCCAACTAGGCCCTCACTTCCTCTTCTCCTTTTCACTTCCGTGTCACTCTTGCACTTGGATTTGCATCCCTTATTCACCCTTCCACCAGCCCCACAGCATGTATGCAATACCTGAAATTTATTTATTCATATTAATGTCTGTCTCCCCTTCTAGACTGTTGTGGGCAGGGAATATATCTACCAACATTTATATTGTACTTGTCCAAGCATTTAGTACAATAAGGGCTCAATAAATATGAATGATGGATGGATTGATCAGAGCACAATTTCTAGCCCCTCCCTTATTTGGCTTCACCATCAGAGAGGTCAATATTCTGAGCCACCTACTCTTTGCCCCTCCTCCTCAAATACAACAGACATTTACTCTCCCCAAGGCTTTCAAAGCTTTATTAAAGGCACATCTCCTCAAAGAGGCCTTCCCTGACTAAGCCTTCCTTTCCTCTTTTCCCACTCCCTTCTATGTCACCCTAGCTTGCTCCCTTTATTCATCCCCATCCCAGCTCCACAGCACTTATGTACATATCTGTAATTTATTTTATATTAATTTTGATTTCCCTGTAATTTATTTATATTAAGCTCCTTGTGAGCAGGGAATGTGTCTGTTTATTGTTATACTGTATGCTCCCAATCACTTAGTAAAGTGCTCTGCAGCCAGTAAGTGCTCAGGAAATATGACTGAATAAACATAAGACTCGTTTTAAGGGTGGGGAGAAGGGGTAAACCACTGTCAGTAGGACAAGTGTCTGTGCTGTCTTTCCAGAAATAGTGATGACTTGCAGAGAGAAAACCACAAGCCCCTGTGACCAGCTGAAGTGTGAAGAGGTAGCTGACTGTGCTTAGGGACAGAATATTTCTGAACGCTTACCAGATGGTTTTTTTTATGGCATTTGTTCAACGCTTACTTTGTGTCAAACACTGTTCTCAGCTTGAGGGTAGATCCAAGTAAACTAGGTTGGACACCATCTCCGTCCTGCATGGGGCTCACAGCCTAACTAGGAGGGAGAAGAGGAGAACTGAGATACAGAGAATTAAGTGACTTGCCCAAGGTCACGCAGCAAGCAACCGGCAGAGCCGGAATTAGAACCCAGATCCTCTGATTCCCAGGCCTGTGCTCTTTCCACTAGATCATGTTGCTTCTCCAAGGGCTCTAGCAATAAGGGCTATTAGGGGAGGCTACTCAAGTCATGGGCAAAAAGGAATTCATGTCATTTGCAATCAGGGAAATAAAAGAGCAACAAGAAATATGGAGACGCAATGGCCCCACATTCCAACATCGGAAGAATAGGGAAACAGGACATTTTTCTCTCTACATGTACAGTTTATCCTTGGAGACCTTCTTTCACTCAATTACAACGGCCTGCTCTTCATACTTCAGGGCCTCTTTTGAGTCCAGGTCTATCCAGCCAAAGTGAATCAGAGAGCTGGGCAATTATCCAGGAAGATGATGTCTGTCTAGCCAACTCAGGAAAAAAAAATGCAACCGTCTGACCTAAAATGATCTATCTGCTTTTTCCTGAATGATTTGGAGGGGATCTTAGGTTAGGGAAGCCACTGACGGCACTCGAGAACAATGTACGCTCCTTTAGTGATCAGGGAGCTCGGATGTATGTTATTAGGTATGCAACATAACAGCGACATCATAAGAACACACAAAAAGCTCTTTGTAGAAATTCACAGAACACAGAGCGTGCTGTTAGAGGAACCTTGCTCCAGAGTCATTCCATTTCTCTTTTGGGTTCCTGAACCACAGGACCTGGAAGCGGCAGCCAAGGTTGGGATCTTGAAATGAAAATGCTGAACGTAAAGGCATCTGGTGCCGTTATCAGTATCTCTTATGGGATAGGACAGCTAAAAACTAGGCAATTGGCTATCATGAATTTACCAGATAATAATAATAATAATGATGATGATGAGGTATTTGTTAAGCGCTTACTATGTGCCAGGCACTGTACTAAGCGCTGGGGTGGATACAAGCAAATTGGGTTGGACACAATCCCTGTCCCATGTGGGGTTCACAGTCTCAATCTCCATTTTACAGATGAGGAAACTGAGGCACAGAGAAGGGAAGTGACTTGCCAAGGTCACTCAGCAGAGTGGCAGAAACAGGATTAGAACCCATGACCTTCTGACTCCCAGGCCCAGGATCTAGCCACTACGCCATGCTGTTTCCTGATGATGGGGTAGTTCTAGGTTTTGTTCTTATGCTCTAGTCACAGTCTGAATTTTGTTGAGAGCAAAATCGGTCACATCAACAGTAAACATTAGGTAATTTCCAATCAGAAAGCTCTAAAGTCTCAGGTTTCTGATGTCCCCTATAATAATGGTATTTGTTAACCCCTTACTATGTGCCAAGCACTGAACTAAACTCTGTGAGGAGCAATCTTGTTCATCCTTTTGGGAGCATCTCCAACTAACAGGACAAAGGATTTAAAAATGATTGCCCTACATTTGATTTCGGGTGACAAAGTGAGGACTGGTAAAAATCCAGCTGCGTACACTCCAAATAAGCTCTGGCTAGGAAGTCTTAGCACAACTGTCTTGGTTAGCAGATGGAAAGTGAGCAGGGAGGAGTTTTGTTACTCTGATCAAAAAACTGTTGTAATTCTAGCTTTAGCAGCTGGTGGCGGGACTGAATTTTCAAGTGTTGCATCCCACCAAATACTTGGGCTTAAGTACACAGAGGGTTCTGCTGATCAGTGATCTTCCTCTCCCCTGATGTTTCCTCCTTGCAGCCTTTCATCAGAGTAGCAGACTTCTGTAAGGATTTTATACCTAATTATGCAGTTCTCACAAGTCCTTGGTATGACTATGCAAAGCTCATCCTGGAAATCCTGCTTCTTAGTCAACTGGGAAGTTTCACTGTGTAGCACCTCACACTCCCCCAACTTCTAGTTGACAGGTTTTTTGTTTTGTTTTTCCCTGAGCTCAGATTTGCTTATTGGAGTTTCCAACTCCAATTACAAGCAGAATGGAGAGGTGGATAGAGCACAGGCTCTAATCCCAGATCTGCCACATGTCTGCTGTGTGCCCTTGGGCAAGTCAGGTCACTTCTCTGGGCCTTAGTGACCTCATCGTAAAATAGGGGTTGAGACTGGGAGCCCCATGTGGAACAGGGACTCTGTCCAACCCGATTTGCTTGTATCCACGCCAGTGCTTAGTACAGTGCCTGGTGCATAGTAAGTGCTTAGCAAATACCACAATTATTATTATTAATTATAGGTTTTGACTGTCCTACACATCTAAGGAGGGCTTATCCTAACAAAATGCGTAATATGCTTTATAGGTAAAATTCAAAACTTAGACCTTGGACTAAGCTGCAATATAGGATTGTGTCACTTTAACTTAGAAGAGACATTGTCAAAGCACATTAAGGCCAACAATTTAATACATTAAAAAAATTAAATATCCATATGAATGATGACAACAGAAAATAAACAGGAAAATATAACAATAAAAAAATGACAGGAATAAAAAAAGGAAAAGATTATAAGGATGATGGAATCTTCAAGAGTTAGGGGGAGTGCTTACTGCTTACTCCTTGGAATGGGGGATTTTTTTTTTTTATAGCTCAGTACTGCATAGCCAACAATACTCCTTCCTCTATAGAATCCCAGTACTAACTACTGTTGGGACTAAAAGACCAGACCAGATGGACCTGGTCTAGCCATTCCCAGATATTACAACTTCAGAAATCCAAAAATTATTGTTGAATTAAGACCCGGAGGAGGTGGGTAAATCTCTTCAACTAGTTAAAGTGTGCAAAACATGAATGACATGGGAGAGATGAATGGTTTAATGTCATTCAAGGGAGCAAAAAGTACACTAACACAGGATTTAGAAAAGAAAATTCAGGCTTGCACTGGCTAGATGAACACTGACTTCCCAATCAATCAACAGTCTTCCCCAGCAATAGTATTTCTGGAGCACTTATAGTATGCAGAACTCAGTACTGATCAATTGGACGAGTTCAAGGGAATTAGGAGTTTGTGGTCTAGTGGGAGACGCAGACAGACCTGGAAGGAGGAAAAAGAGTATGAAGATATGTAAACAAGTGCTACTGAGGGGTTTGAGTATCTAGTATAATATGGAAATGTTGAAGTCAGTCAGTCAATCATATTTATTGAGTACTTAGTGTGCAGAGTACTGTACTAAGCACTTGGGAGAGTACAATCTAACTAAACAGATACATTCCTTGCCCACAACGAGCTTACAATCTAGAGATAAGTGGCAGGGGATGAGATATTAATCAAGGAAGACCTCCTGGAAGAGATGTAATTCCAGAAGGGCTATGAAAATGGGGAAAGCAGTCGCCTGCCAGATGTAACAATGATCATAACAGCTTTGAGCAATCCTGGACTGGGAGGAACACACTATCTGTACCAGCAGGGTTTATGTGTAATTTGGGGGAGTGGTAAGTGGGTAGGGCCGGCATTCTTCAAGAAGAGCAGAGCAGCAGGGGGAATGTGCCAGTGAAATATGGCGTAGATCATAAACACTGACAAAACATGCTTCCCCCTCTTTATAAACTGACTTGAATTTCTCCTCTCTGGAAGACTAAACAACAGCACTTATGAATCACTTCTTCTCCTTTGTGCATTGATTTCATAATTACTATTAAGTGCCAACAGATAATCAATTTATAAACCAAAAGATCAGCCAAGGGAAGGGAATGAAGGGAGTGTCAATAAAGTAACTTGATTCCTTTCACTGACAAATAACTTAACTGGGCAACTTTAGGAAACTTCACAGTGTAAAGACAGCCTACAGTTACTAATAATACTTGATTTTCAGTGCCATAATTAGTTGCTTTCTTCCAAGGGATTATTTAACAAATAGCTACAGACTCCAGAAGGATGCTCTTGTGCAAAATAGTGGTGTGAAAGTGAATGATGGGTGGCCTTTGAATAGCAAAATGAACAAAAGGCTCCCACGGATTTTAATAAGACTGATCCACTTATGAATCATAAATCAAATGGGAACCCTCTTGCAGTCCCGAGATTTCCCAGATTTCTGGGGAGAATGCTTCAGAGGAGCAGCATGTTATCACCAGGATTAACAACATTTGTTCACATTTCTTTAAAAACAGTGTTTTGCTTCCTCACCCGGGTGCCATAGGAGAACCTAGTCTTTGGCTTCTCTACTCCAGGACAGCTCCAAGCCAAAGGGTGGTTTAAGGAGAAAACACCAAGAGCTGCCTTGGTAGATGTTTTGGGACACAGAACTTTTTGGGGAGACCAACAGGTCAGTAAACTGGGGAGGAAAGACAGACGAGCCATCACACTCCAAGCCACAGAGATAAATGGCTGGCATCCACAGGAACTATTTCTCATCATTTTACACAATCTTTAATATAGTACATATTTTCTTTGCTGAAAAGGAAATAGTGATATTAACAAATTGGTTTTATTTCTAACCTGGCAGGCTGCCTGCAGTGAAATGTAAATACATGTACATGGGAGCCGGGATTAGCATTTACTTGAGAAAAGGAGTAGTCAATATTTTAATGAGGAAGCCTAAGAAGCAATTGCACTAAACACACTCAGATGTCACAGGGGAGCTTTTTAAGTTAAGCCAACTAGTTCAAAATTACTACTTTTTCTCAGCTTTCCTTTAAGGGAAGTTCAGGCTTACTTAGAAATACAAGTGGCATTTAGTCTTAAACATCATAAAATTGCTATAATATTCATCTCTATAAATACACACATTAACCTATGTACATAGCTTTCATTATATATATGTGTATATATACGTGTATATATATATATATATATATGTAATGTTTGACATGCTACTCTTGTTAAATGGCCTATTTAATAGTATCATCCTCCTGCTTATTTCCAAAATGAAGAATACTGGGTGAAGAAAACTGCCACTACTTGGTAATGCAGAGTTGATTGAAGAAAGAAAATCATAATGGAGAACCCAAGCAGACCAATCCCAAAATAAAGTCATGGAGCACCTACTAGCTGATATATGGGCCTGAGGAACATAATCTGTTTCCTGCCAAATCTCCTGCCCTTTGTTACCTTCCCAGAACATATTCCTGATGTGAGAATGGATGGTCCGATGGACTAACGTGAGCAAACCGAAATCCTTACAACAGGTCTGCGATGGGGGTGTGATTGACATCAGTGGCATTCGGTTGACTTATGAAATTGTTTGAAAATTGTCAAATCATTTTTACCAATCCCAAGGTGAAGGGGTTGAACTATGGCCCCCAACGTGGCACTGCCTCCCCCTCACAGTCAGATGAAGTAATCTGATGCTGGCCTGATGCCCACCCCTTGCATGCAGCCCTGATGGACTGGGGTGGGGCTGCCATGCTCTCTAGGTGGGGGTCACCCCTGCCTAGGACTGCTGCTGACCCCGGGCCATTTATTTTTATTTATTTTTAAACATAAACAAAACAAACTCAAAGCTTCTTGCAGGTACTTTCCTGCTTTCCACACTCCTAGCTGACAAGTGGAGAGACAGCCCTCCTGTCCTTCCTGAGGAGCTGGAAGAGAGCAACCTCAGCTTGCGCTGCTTTCCTGCTTTATGGGGAGGGAAAATGATCCAGATGGAAACCTGATGGAGTGGCCCCTCTGTTTTCAGTCCAACAGTGGAAGCTGTAGGCCCACCCACCTCCGTTGATCCCCACACAGGCTGGAGATGGCGATGGTGATAGCATTGTCGGCTGTCTGTGACCAGCCAGGAGAGCCCCCGGCTGTGGCAGCCCAGACTCGGGTCCCCTCGTGAGGGGGCGGTCAGTTCCAGGTTCATCCACACACACTTTGGTTTCAGAGGAAACCATGCGCTCACCTATGGCCAACCTGGGTTTTTCTCTGAGTTTTACGGAAAGTCCCACCTCCCTCTTCCCCAGCACCCGCCTCCATTCAGAAGATGGCGCAACCTAGTAATTCAAATTATGAGACACACTGATGAGTAGTCATGGAAACACACCTGTTCATCATATCATCTTGAAGGAGAATAACATTACGCAGTGCAGAATGCACCAACCTGTCATGGAACCCTCTCATCTTGGTGAGGTAGTTTAGGGCTGCCAGATGACTGTGGAGCAAGTCAGTGACCAGAATCCTTAGAACCCAATGGTTTTCTCCCTCACTTGGCTTCATCATAGGTCAGGTCCCTCATAGATGGCTTGTTTTTCTCTCTCCATAACATTTTCTTTTGACTACATATGAGAACCAAACTCTTATCTTGGTTTCACTACAAGTTTAAAGACACACATCCCTTAAAACTGTGAATTTTAGAAAAAAGGAACCAAAAGGCTCTTGGTTATGTCCCTTTGCTTAGAGAGTTAGATAAAGGAAGCATGTGAACTAAAAAAAAATTACTGTATGTCTGAGGAAATATTAAAACAAATAGCCCAGCAAAGCGGTGATTGCACAGAACTATATATATTCTCTCTGTGCACTGGACAGGAATTTTTCATTTCATACATCATTTACAACTTGCTGCAGTGATTCCACGAAATCAGTCTTTACCATTAACACACAAAAAGAGACACCCTATGTAATCGCTGGTGGAAAAAAAATCAGGACTTTGAGTGCAGGCTGTACATTGTCAGTATCTCATCACAAGAGTTGTTGGACTATTGCAGTCAGGTGGTCAGCCCTTGAGCTAAGCAGTATAAGGTCACCTCCACAAAAGTCAAACTCATATTTTGGAACATACCGCTGGGCTTCATCTGGGTCTCCAGATTCCTTTAACTTTAAAAATATACAACCAGAGCAAAAGATTTGCCAACACTTGCCATGATTTTTGCCATGAAAGACTTGTATGCTTCCTCCTAAACTAGGAAAATGTTTAGAGGGCCAGAGAGCTCATGTAAACAGCCCAGGAGGTTTCAGTGAGGAAATGGAAAATCAAGGGGTGAAGGCTAACTGTGGCAGGGCCACAGACCTGCTTCATCATCTACAGCAGTTACTCAAATCCTCTGTGCCTCGGTTTCTTCTCCATTACATGGATACAACTCAGATCATTACCTTATTGAGAAACATACCTAACGCAAAGGTTGAGAAGCTAGCAGATTCAACCATTTCACTGACCGTATCAAAGAACAAATTGAATAAGCCGATAACACAATGAATAACCAAATTTAGACAAGCAAATGACTCTCACGGTCTTAGTTCAGAATTCTCCAAATGTACTTGCCCTTTTATAACACATGCCCAAATGCAGTCTTGAACAACAGATGTTCCATGAAACAAACCTCACTCTCACAGATACATTTGGCCAAGAAAAAAGTACAATATACCCACAGAGCTATGGATGAAATCACAGCTTGGTGATTCAGGCTGGGAAACCTACTACAGCAAAAGTCTTAGTATCAGTATTAAAGTGCCTATTGTAAATATCTTCCTGGCAGATTTCAGCACACATTACTTTTAGTTTCGTGCCCTCGAGAAGTGAATAAATCAGCATTTTTCTGGGGGAAAAAGTAGATTGATGAGATTGACATCAAAGTGAGGGAGCATGCTAACCAATGACTTCCAGTGTCCCAATGTCAAATTGGTACTATCTTAAAAGACACTTAAAAGGCTTGGTAAGGGCGTCATTACAAGAAGGTGGAATTTCACACCTCTCAGAAACAGTCCAGGAATTCAGAAAGAAGATCAATGAAAGGTCTTACAGTTTCAGGTCAAAGTGTTTGGAAAAGAGGTTAAATAATTTGTTAGAATATTAGGAAGACATCCCCTAAACAGAAAGAAGTGATGTAGATGGATGGCTCCTATGAAAGATTCCCAGGCTATTTTGCATTGGTTCTGGCTGTACATACCATAAAAACAGCTTGCTGCATTTTGGCATTTCCCCTTCTGGTCCTAGCAGAATCCCAGAAGAACAGAGGCCTGTGAATATTAAGAGAAAAAAAAGAATAACTGAACTTTTTTAAATCTCCAAAGTGCCTAGTTTCAAGGTCATCTTGGTTCTTATACCTAAGGTGGTTTGTGCCTGGGGCAAACCCTATTTAGAACAGACCTTGATCTCCTTTTGGGAAACTATCAATCAGTGCTATTTATTGAGGGCTTACTGTGTTCAGAATACTGCACTAAGCACTTGAGATCTTACAATACAACAGGTTTGGTTGACACAACCCCTTAAAGGGTCAAAGCAAAGGCAGGATAGGAAAATTGTCTGGGTTATAAGAAACTTGTTGAGAATATATCTTTTAAGTGTCTAGATATCTCTTCTACCACTTTAAAATGAATCTACAAGATAATTAAAAAATATGAAGATATAAAATTGCAACTGGGAGTCAGATTCAATGTCCATTCAGTCAATTATACCATTTCTAACAATGGCAACCAAGAATGCGTGGGAGGACAATGTGGTGGTTGCTCTTCTTGATACCTCCCATTCTAGTTATGAGTAAGCCATTTAACATTCCTACATTTATCATTAATAACTCATTGTGCATCTATTTGCCCTGAACTGACTCAACTACTCCTTGAATCTACTGATATTGTCAACCTGCACAATGTCCCATAGTAACAACTTCCTTGTACTTAACACCCATTATGTAAAGAAGTATTATTTTGCATGATTTTGAACTCCCCTCAAACTACAATGGATGTCCCCCCCCATCCTAGTGCTTTTGGATTTGTGAATTTGGTAAACACAATTCTATACTTACCCTGTCCACATCCTTCATAATTTTATAAATTTCAATCATACCACCTATCAGCATTCATCTTTCCCATCTACAGAGTCCTAATCCCTTCAGTCTGACCGCATATGAAAACTTCTCCATCCCTTAATGATTTGGATGCCCTTCTCTATACCTCAAAGCTATTATTTTCTTCTTAAAATAAGGCAGTGTGGCCCTAGTGGAAAGAACATGGGCCTGGGAGTCACACAACTTGGGTTCTTATCCTGGCTCTGTCACCTAACAGCTGTGTGATCTTGGGTAAATCATTTATCTGGGTCTCAATTACCTCATCTGTAAAATTGGGATTAAGATTGTGAGCCCCAAGAGGGACATGGTCTGTGCCCAACTTAATTATACTGAATCTACCCCTGCATTTAGTACAGTCCCTGGCAGTATAGTAAGTGCTTAGCAGATTCCAGTAACAACAAACAACAAGGCAATGAGAATGGCACATATAATCCAGGTCCAGGTGTAACATGGTTCCATGTAGTGGCAAAATGGTGTTTTATATTTTGTTGTTTTCAAATAGCAGCATCTTGTCCAAAGATTTAAGGGAGGAGTAGCCCGTGATCCAAGGTCACTTTTCCAGTGATGTGACTGCTAGCTCACTATCATATAGATGGGTTATGAATTACTTTCCCTTGGCACCTATCTTGCACTTGCTCACATTTAGCTCACCTGGCATTTATCTTCCCACTGATTCAGCTTCTTGAGGCCTTCCTACAGTTTATCTCCATCTAACATTTCACCAACCCAAAGAGCTTCAATTTATCAGCAATAATTAATTCATTCAATCATATTTATTGAGTGCTTCCCATATGCAGACCACTGCACTAGGCATTTGAGAGAGTATAATATAACAATAAACAGATACATTCCTTGCCCATTACAAGCTTACAGTCAAGAGGGGAAAAAGTTGAAGCCTTGACCACACAGTCCTTCTTCCCAATCATTTATGAAAATTTTAAGTGAAACCGGTCCTAGCACTGATGCCTTGGGGAAATCCACTATTTACACTACTAGTTTTCTCTCCAAGACAGAACATTCTTTCCAATCTCATGATACTTGGTTTCCAAAAAGGCTTTAGTGTTGGAACTTGTCAAAGGCACTTGAAAATCTTAATACATTCTGTCCCATGGTTCCACTCTATCCACTTGCTTACTGACCCCTTCAAGAAACCCCAGAATACTGGTGAAACATGACTTCCTCTTACAGAAATCTGTTATCTTTTTGCCAGCTGCCTGCATTTTTCTAAGTGTTCACTAGCCCTAGACATAATTACAGATTCTGTCCATTTGCCAGGTGTAGAAATAAAGCTCACCAATCTACAATCCCCAGGATCCCTCCTGGAACCCTTCTTTAGATGGGAGTTTATAAGCAATATGTTGGTCCTCCAGTTCAGTGCCTGGAAAAGTAACACCTTCTTGCCAAGCTTCAACTTCCCTGCTAAATTGTGACTATGTCTAAGCAGGTTATTTTGCACCAACCCAGAGCTTATATCAATGCTTAACACATAGTAAGTGCTTAACAAATAGCATAAAAAAGTTCCATGAGACCTTCCAAAGTGGATGCAATGCTCTCTGGAGATTTGCTTTCCCCTTGTTAGCAATTTGGCCTAAAGCATCCATTAAGGTCACAATTCCAAGGACTGGGCTGCTTCATATCTCCCTAACATCTTCCACTGTGAAGACTGAACTAAAGAATTCATGGGTTTTTTGCTTATCTGTTTTCATTCTGGAATGTCCCCACTGCACCTCAATCATCTGGCGGCTCAACTGATTCCCTAACCAGATTCTGCTTTGGATATAGTTGAAGACTCTTCTTATTTAGCTTTGGTGTCCTAATTTTGCAACGTCTTCAATCTTGTCTAACACTTCTTATTCACTTTCCTCATCCTGGTCAAGAGTATGGCTTCTATGTTCGTTACTCAAGCATGGAATTCTACTGGTTGGAGATAAGCAATGTGGCCTAGTGGAAAGAGCACAGACGTGGGAGTCTAATCCTGTCTCTACCACTTGCCTGGTCTGTGACTTTGGGCGAGTCACTTAAGTTTTCTGTGCCTGTTTCCTCTACTGGAAAATGGGGATAAAATACCCGGTTTCCCTCCATGTTAGACTGTGAACCTCATGTGGGACAGAGATTGTATCAGATCTCATTACCTGGTATTTAGTACTGTGCTTGGTACACAGTGTGTGCTTTAATGACTACTTCTTCTTCTTCGTATTATTCCATGGTACTCTTCTGGTGAGATGATTATGCTATCACTGTCTAGGGTATCTCACATATTCGATGCTGAAACCCGATTCAAACCCCCAGTCTTCTCACAATCCGGGAGCAGCAAGCCTCAGTTAATTTCTTCCCCTTAAATCTCTGAGATGCGCCTCATCAGTTGTCAAGCACTCTAATTTTCCCATTTGGTACTTTTCCACATTTACAATTACTAGAGAAGCATTTGTGCCCTTAGTCTTTTTTTTAATGGTACTTGCTAAACACTTACTCTCTGCCAAGCACTGTACTAAATGCTGGGGTAGATATAAGATAATCAGGTTGGACCAAGTCCCTATCCCACATGGGGCTCGCAGTATAAGTATGAGGGAGTATAAAAACCCAGTTTTAGAGATGACGTAGCTGAGGCCCAGTGAAGTTAAGTGCCTAAGGTCACATAGCGGTAAAGCGGCAGAGCTGGGATTAGAATTCCAGTCCTATCAGGCCCGTGCTCTTTCTATTAAGCCATGCTGCTTTCGTTCAATAGTAATAACTGCTAGTTTCTCCATTTGGTGGTCAGTGCAGAGAAGGCGATACTAGAGTCATCATGATTTGGGGCAACTGGAGGTG
Source organism: Ornithorhynchus anatinus (assembly GCF_004115215.2). Lineage (NCBI taxonomy): Eukaryota > Metazoa > Chordata > Mammalia > Monotremata > Ornithorhynchidae > Ornithorhynchus > Ornithorhynchus anatinus. Next base: position 39,247,586 of record NC_041738.1, read on the forward strand.
ACATATTAGGAGAACTGTGAAAACACATTTTTGACGAAAGGTTAAGCACAAAAGAAAATTTCCAAGGAAATCTAAGGCACCAAAGGACCTACAGGATGAATCTAATGGGGTTTTAGTTATTCTTCATCCCACTCAAGCAAAACCATAATCTCACAATAGAACTCAAGCAGTAGAACTTTGAGTTGCTTATTATTTATACTCTTTATACATACATTTTTAACAATGGAAATGAAAATTGAATTGGCCTAGGATAGAAGTGGATGGCTCTTTAAGAAGCTTAGAATTATTTTCCAATCAAAACTGGGCTGGGTCAAGCAGGGAGTAGAGAATAGAAAAATAACTTTAAAGGGGATAAAAAAAAACCTGTAGTACTATTTATAAATATTTTCTGAGCTTCAACTAATCACTTTGCAAAACAGAGAAATAGAAAGTCATTTTCAAAATGAAGAGTAAAGCTTCTTATTGAATTATTAAAACTGGTAAGGATCAAATTTTAAAGTAGAATATGAATCATAAAAAAGGGATTTTAATTAAAATGATGTTTACTGAAAACATGGGGAAATTAAAATCAGATAAGGGCAGGGGGCGAACCCCAAATGGGAATATGGTACATCAAGAGGTGGGGAAGGAAATTTAATTAAAAAAAAAAAAATCAAGAGTTAGTTTGGAGCAAATTGAGGCTTGGTCCTCTGTTTAATGTTTATAAACCATTTTGAAGATGAAAAGAGCCAGATAAGTGCTAAGGATAATTATTATCCTCTAATGCAATTACATTTTTAAAAATAGGAAGTGCTCTAAGGTAGGTTAGTGAAGCCAACCACATGTTTTCCACTGTTACAACTTAATCTCAAATACTTCCCACCATGTCAAAATTGCGTTTGAAAATTAAGCTTTACATCACATTACATTTGGGCATAATTCTTAAAGGAAATAGCATTCCCACAAAGTCATCATCTGCACCCAGAAGAAAGCAGTGAAGTCCAGTTTTCATTCAACTTTGGACCAGTAAAGAAATATTGGGTATTGCTTATATCTCTGAACTGCCGAGAAACGTTTCAGAGAAGTTAAACATTTTCCACATGGGACTCCACCTATCAGAGACCAGACATTGCACTAAATGAAACAGGGGGTTACTTAAGTGATCTGGCGATCCAGTGTAAATGGTCAAAGTAACATTTTTGCCTTATGCGTCCTAGTTTGGCTGTCTAAATTCTCCCAAATTCTCCAGATAATGACCAGGATTTGCTGCAATTTGACTGTATAGAAGTGACCTAAGTTATGCCACTAATAACTTTACCTAGCAGCACAGTGCCCCATCACGATTAATGTTTCTGTTGTGACATAGGCCAGTGTTTCTAAATCCATTTAGCGCTAGAATCAAGGGGGTTTACGGTAGTTAAATGCAGCAAAATAAGTTATATTTTTCTTTACGCTTTCCTCTTTCAAGAGACAGCCCTTTTTTCCAGGTGTTTTATCAGTTGATAATCTCAATGCATGATAGCCCGAGTTGACAGAAAGTTAGAAAATTGTTTTGCACGTTTGTTATGTGCTGCCAGAGTCTTCAGGAAAATGGAATATTGCTATTATAATCCTCTTAAGAGAAGGATTTAGTGCAATGTTTAAGATTAGTTCTTTTTCTACAGAAAATTTCACTGGGAGCATGTATACATAACGCCGACTGCCTGACAGTTTAAACAAAATTAAAATAAAGTTAAGAGGTCCAATTTTTTTTTAGCAGTGCAAATGTTACTAGCTTCATTCTCAATTTACCCAAAGGAGGCTGTGTAATTTGGGGGTTTGATCATAATCCAGACGGGGTGGGCTGGAAAACGCAAGGCTAAACTCGTGGAGACAGAGGGTTTTTCCTGTGAGACCACTCCTAATAGGAGCCTCCTGAATTGCCCAGGTGGCGGTATCATTGACTGATGCTGTTGCCTGGGGCCTCACAGGGAGCGAAAAACAGTTCCTAAAGTTCTGTGTCATTCGTGGCAGATGCGCTGGTAGCAGGAATTAATGCTGAAGAACTGACTGCATTCTGCTGTTTTTCCACATAGTACTAGACACTGCATTTAGGTGCTGTTGATGCTGCACTAGAAGACAAACACAGAATCTGTGACAGATCCAAATGTTTCATCCTTGAAGAGGGCTTCTCCTTCAGGAGCCCCTGGGCTAATTGGGCCCTATCAGGCACATAACTTCAGAATAATCTTTCTTCCACGGTGAACTCCGCAAAACTGTATATATTCATTAGCATATGAGAAGCAGTACGGCCTAGTGGAGGCCTGGGAGTCAGAAGGACCTGGATTCTAATCCTCACTCTGCTACTTGTCTGCTGTGTCACCTTGGACAAGCCACTTAACTTCTCTTTTCCTCAGTTACCTCATCTGTAAAATGGGGATTAAAACTGTGAGCCCTATGTGGGGCAGGGACTGTGTCAACCTGATTAACCTGCATCTACCCCAGCCCTTAGTATAACACCTGATATTCAGTAAGCGCTTAACAAATACCATCAAAAAAACCCAAAACCCAACCAAAAATGTTATCTTTTTCTATTATGACTCCAGAGCTTACAATAAATTTATAGGAGTTTTCAAATATTTTTTATGGCATTTCTTAAAAATTTACCATGTGCCAGGCACTGTACTAAGCACTGGGGTAGATTCACGCTAATCAGGTTGGACACAGTCCATGTCTCACAAGGGACTCACAGTATTGATCCCCGTGTTGTAGATGAGGTAACTGATGCAGAGTGAAGTGACTTGCCCAAGGTCACAAAGCAGACACTTGGCAGAGCCATGGTTAGAATCCAGATCCTTCTGACTCCCAGGCCCGTGCTCTATCCACTAGGTCAAGCTTAACATGTTGTGTTTCCCAGAGAGTAAGAATGAGATTCCAAAACCGGCTCCCAGATTGTCTGTTGCATCTAGATTTCTTATGGCTATGTGAAATAGATTGAACGATGCTGGACCTTTGGCATAGACCTGTTGCGCTATATTGCTGATGAGACGATGATCTGAAAAGTTTTCTACTTGGCTAGTCATATTTTTGTGGAGTAAACAGAAGATTTAATATTTAAGATTTCTGAAGGAAGCTGAATATATCCAACACAGAAAACCCTTATCTTCCTAACCAATCCCTGTCTTCCCCAAGACCTTCCCATTTAATGTATACACCATCACCATCCTCCTGTCTCACAAGCCCATAACTTGAGTCTTATCCTTGACTGACCTCTCTCATACAACCTCTCTCCCCAGTCTTTGTGGTTCTATCTTCACAACATTCATTCATTCATTCAATAGTATTTATTGAGTGCTTACTATGTGCAGAGTACTGTACTAAGCACTTGGAATATACAATTCGGCAACAGATAGAGACAATCCCTGCCCATTGACGGGTTTACAGTCTAATCAGGGGAGACAGACAGACAAAAACAATAGCAATAAATAGAATCAAGGGGATGTGCATCTCATTAACAAGATAAATAGGGTAATAAAAATATATACAAATGAGCGGACGAGCACAGTGCTGAGGGGAGGGGAAGGAAGAGGGAGAGGCAGAGGAGCAGAGGGGAAGGGGGGGAAAGGGGGCTTAGCTGAGGGGAGGTGAAGTGGAGAGCAGAGAGGGAGAAGAGGGAAAAGGGGAAGCTCAGTCTGGGAAGGCCTCTAGAATCTGCCCCTTCTTCCTCTCCTCCCACTGCTGTGTGACTTTGGGCAAGTCACTTAACTTCTCTGTGCATCAGTTACCTTATCTGTAAAATGAGGATGAAGACTGTGAGCCCTACGTGGGACCACCTGATTACCTTATATCTACCCCAGCGCTCAAAACAGTGCTTGGCACATAGTAAGCGCTTAACAAATACCAACATTATTACTGCTACCATGTTACCCTTAGCTTTCAAGCACTTAATCAGCTCACTTCCCCCCTCCCCCATCACACACATTTTACCTCGATGACTTCCTACTAAATCCTACTAGAGCAGCAGTATGGTGTAGTGGATAGAGCACAGGCCTGGGAGTCAGAAGGTCATGGGTTCTTATCCCAACTCCGCCACTTGTCTGCTGTGTGACCCTGAGCAAGTCACTTCACTTCTCTGCTTCAGTTCCCTCATCTGTAAAATGGGGATTGAGAATGTGAGCTCCATGTGGGTCAGTGACTGTGTTCAACTCGATTTGCTTGGAATCCACCACAGCATTTAGTACAATGCTTAGTACACAGTAAGGGCTTAACAAATACCACAATTATTATTATTATTAAATCCCAGACCACACACTTCACTCCTCTAATGCCAAGTCCATCCCCCTCCATACACCAGGGGCAGCCACTCTCCCCAACTTCAAAGCCTTATTAAATCACATCACCCCAAGAGGCTTCCCCAGTTAAGCCCTCTTCCCCTCCCTACTCTCTCTCCCATCTGTGTCACTTATGCAACTGGATCTGTATCCTCTAAATACTTGATGTTCACCTCATCCTCAGTCCCATAGCACTTAAGTTCATACCCCTAATTTATTTATGTTAATCTCCATCTCCCCTTCTAAACTGTGAGCTCTCTGTGGGCAGGGAACTTGTCCACAAACTCTTGTATTTTACTCTCCTAAGCACTTAGTACAGTGTTCTGGACACAGTAAGTTCTCAATAAATACCACTAATTGATTCCTAAATACAATAGATGGAGAGGCTGTAAGGGGGCAATCTGGGATTTGTCTTCTTGGCAAATTGGTATGAAGGAGGTGGTCGCCTCAAAACTTGTTCCAGTACTCATCAACTGTTTGCCGTTGCATTCTTTTGACCACCACCCACCTATGGCTTACTGGAGGAGTTATCAGGGTCAGGAGATTCCAACATAGGCATTAAATTGGCCTCGGAGTAGCCGTCATACAATGATTATCCTTCTCTAATAAAAACTAATTACTGCCATTTTTCAATTGAATGGTAGTGTGTCATAGCTTCTTCCAAGGGCATACGCTTTGGAATCTGTGTGTTAGGGTCTACGGTGGAATATTTTGTCCATCAGATTTCAAGTGGGGGGAAGATTAGTCAGTGATGATATCTTTGAATATGAGGATTTTCTATGAAAAGGTGTCATTTTATTTCTAGGACATTAGCATTCAGTTCTGTCTAGTTATGCTTTTTATGAAGAATGTTAACATGTTAAAAAGAAACAGAATTATAAACCTATTGAACTCCAAGTGGAAAAATGTTTTGAACCATAGAGTTTGATCAAATGCTAGTTTTTTTGGCTAGCAAACAATGAAACCCTAAATTAGATACATTGAGGAAATTCTAAGACATTTCATAAAAGTGCCAAGGCATTCAGAAAAATATCCCAAAATTTTGGCATAGGCAATAGGCAATAACTTTTCTCCCTCCACTTACGAATGCCATAGGTCCCCAAGAGTCAAGGTGAAATTAGTAAAGACTATCATACAAGCTGGAAAAAAATTGCGGTTTGCAAAGTGGGACGGTGAGGTCTTAAGTCCAATTGACATAATAAACAGCATTTCCATATAGCCTTTAAAAAGACAATGTATAAATATTTTAAGGAGTGAAATATTTGTGTTGGCAATTTTTTTCTTCAGTCCTATGTCCAGAAAATATGCACATTCACATCAAGATCTGCATCCAGGGAATTTGTTTTATTGTTACGCTTGCATTTAAAACAATGTACCTGACCTATTTTGGGGTTATTACAACTAAGTGGAGCCTATTTGTTGTTTATTATTTATAGGCAATTCACTTCAAATTAGGGTTTCTACAGACATGTGTGTTGGGTGGCATCATAAAGTGTTTCCAGATAGTCCCCGGCATTAAATCAGACAAGAAAATGACAAGTTACGATCTATGCCAGCATACACTCTATACTAAAAAGGGTAAGATTAAAGCTGGGTTTTTCCCCTCTTCATAAAGGCCACATAAAAGAGGTTGTGCAGTGGCTAATGTACTGACCTCTGTCTGATAATGACAAGCTCAAGTTCTTACAGTTGGGAAAGGGATAGAACTTAAAGTGAGTGCATTCAAACCAAGTGCTTCTCATCTGAAAGAATCCTAATTGCAACACCTGAGTTTAAGCAGCAAAAAGCCCATTCCATCTCCAATACCATTTTCTTCCTACTCCCATGCTTGCCTTACAATTATCCAGGGAAACAATCTGAGAGTTTGAATGCTTCAGGAATGATTGTAAAACACCAACTTGGACTTTAAATTGATAGGTTTGATTGCAGAACAGGGTTTGGTAATAATTCATTTATAATTTCTTTTTGTTTTTCCTCAAATGTGATGAGCCAATTCTGCCTTCAGTTACTTATGTGCACTCCCCACTGATTTCAATATCCATCAGCTTTTTGATAGTTTTTGCCAGTTCTTTCAGTTGAATGGAAAATGAGAGATGGAATCGGCCTCTTAGTATCTTCACAGTAAGTAATGTCAAGAGACTAAAAGCCCATGTACTGAGAATATGGACTTTTGTCACTGGAATCAGCTTCTGAGCTCTTTCAGCCAGTCCATCTATCTCTCCTTTTTTCATTATGGTAATGAATGCTGGATGTTTTCCAAAATATAAAGAATAAGCTTGACAGTGACAAATATGAATTGAAAGGCCACATTATGATTAAGCCATTTACCTGACCAGTTGAAAAAAAAAAAATCCATGATTGACCCAAGCACTTGAAAGGCCAAATGCTTCACTTAGAAAAGGATGGTCCACCCTGATCCAAACTACAGCTCTATGGAGGAGACACAGCACTTCATTATTTCAATTCGGTTCAACAGAAGCCAGTCACAGAGGAAGCAAAAGGATTAGGAGCCGAGACTAAAAGCAGAAGAGAAGCAGGTATTTGCATATGGCAAGCAGCGAGCTGACCCAGAATCCACTTCTTCCTACAGCCACTGAACACAAAGACTGGGTTTTAACTTCAACTCTTTCTTTTGAGTCCAGTGTTTTAATTCTTCCTCGGGTTGCACAAACAACCTAGTGAGCAGATTGTACTTGTAATGGAAGACGGAATTTGGATGCAGTAATAAAGACCTTTTGAGTTTTGTTTTTATGGTTGCCTCAGCAAAATCAGCAGCTACGTTTATTATTTAACAATTCTAAAAATGACTATTTGTCATAATGAAAGTTAAGGCCATATTCCCTGTGAAAAAGGGAAAAAAGGGGGCATTTAGTAGAATCACCTACATTATCATGAGTAATAGATTCTGAGAAGGGATGAAGAAAGATGAGTTCATTCATTTATCTCCTAGTCAATCTAATTTTTAATTTAATCGTATCCAGTTTCAATCTAGCACAACCTGATGCCACAGCATTGTCCTTTTGCAGATTGAGAGATGGTTGAGTAATTCAAATACTAAATCTACTCTTTCTGAGCTTGCCCACCTTGGTTTTCCACCATGAGACAGCCAGGAGGGGCTGAATAATCATATAAATATCTTGGGAACTATTGAAGAAACTGAACTGTAATGAAATTTGGGAAGTTACAATTGATTTTCACGATGCTGGTAAACAAGGATTCTTCATCTAATCCGTAATAGCATCCTCTCTGCTTTTTCCATCTTATACCTGGGCAGCTTTAGAACTCGTGGTCATCACAGCTTGTCCCGAGTCATTACGTGCCTCCTTTGGGACTCAGGGTGACCAATCACAAGAGCTCCAAACTCCCAATTTACAAGGGTTGCAGGGAATGCTGTGGCCTTGCCCATACACTTGAGAATTCCAAGGCAGGATGGAATGATTCCATGGGAACCCTCAATGTCACGTCATTGTCTGAAGTAATTTTGGAAATCCTGGCTCCTGGACTATGAAGCCCTGCATCTTTTTCAAGGGTGTAATAATAACTCCTTACAACTCTGGGGAACTCAAAGTATCAACCAAAGTCAGTCAAGAAATTGCTGATTTACATCCTTATGATACATTACTGAATGTTTCCTATTATCACTGTCAAAACTTTGCTTTAATTGCTATTTTTAGAAGATACCAATACAATATGAATTGTTACCCTCTCTCTTCATGACATCATAAGAGAGATCTCAACCAACCCTGACTTAGATACAAAAGTATTGAAGGAGGAAGTGGAGGGAAGGGGAACAGAAGGAGCTGTCAAAAAAAGTTCTGATTAGATAGAAAATTTCATATAATTTTAGCAATCATATGATTATGATCCAAAAATTATAATCACCTTGTAGTTCAAAATGGAGTAATTTAGGTAACTTCCTAACAACATCCATCTAAAATTTGGTTTCATGTTAGTTTTAAAAAATGGAAAAGCCAGTATCTCCTAAATACACACAGGAGCTGAAATGATGAACATTAATGGATCCTTTGATGGCATTACAGTCTTCATGTAGCTATGTATTTCAACAATTCCTCGAATGTATATTATTTACTCAATAGATGATAATGATTATGACTTCTGCTATCAAGTAAAGGCATATTTAAAAATTTGAAAACACGTGTTGTTTACTTAATACACCTAAAGGCTCATTATGTAAATACACAGAACATCTTTTGAAACACACATTATTTACCCAACAGATTAAGTGTTTAGTGAAGCAGCTATTACAGACTATTGGATAAATAGATATTTAGACCCTTTTTAATCAATTATTGAAAGCACATGTCATTAAAAGTTTATTAGTGAGATTATTTTAAAAGACCCCCCACCAAGACCACTGAAGTAATCGGGGTTCTATGGACATGATTAAATATAAAAATAAATGACAATATTTTAATCGTAATAGATATGAATAAAAAACCACATGTGCAGTTAGTACTTTGAAAAAACAAGCAACTCAGCTGTTTTCAATTCCCCTTTCAAAGCACAAACTGAATTGACTTTACCATGGATCACTCATTTGCTAAAATTCATTTTGGAAATCTTGCTGACTCCTCATAGAAGGCTCGGTAAGCAGCTTTCTTTACAAATGGTCATTTTTTTTGCACTTCTGCCCCTTCATTTTTCATAAGTGAGAACTCTCACCTTATTAATTGATAATATTGATTATTCCTATTAATGTCTGTCTGCCCCTATAGACTGTAAGCTTATTGTGGGCAGGAAACATGTCTACCAGTCTCTGTTATACTGTACTCTCCCAGCACTGTGTAGTGTTCCGCACACTGTAAGCACTCAATAAATACGGTTGGTTGGTTGATATTAAATATCTGCACAAACACAGGCCCTTTATTATATTGCATTCAGCCTTAGGAAGCCAATTTTTTATGTCAGTTTGTCCAACAGCATCTTACCTGTTAGCATGTGGCTCAAACACATGCATGGCTCAAACACATGCATGAAAATCATATGTGAGATTGTATTCCAAAACTGACCTATAACCTTGAATAGGAAGTAAGGGCCAGAAAACCTGAAGAACAACCACCCAGGTTTCATGTAACTGAAAGGAAGGGAAATAAAACATCTAGGACAGAAAGTGAATTATTTCTAAAGCCAATAGGTTTCTTGTTATCTTCACACAAGAGCAGTGCTTCTTTGAATTCAATTGGGTCTCAATGGTCAAATAACTTCTAATAATTTTTTTAAAAAAAATTTTAAATGTACTTAGGTTGTAAGATCTCAGGAGGCATGTTTCATCTTAAAAAATGATATGGACAACTTAGAAACCTGGAAAAATAGGGTTTGAAATGGATACACTGACAGGAACCAAACCATAGTTGTGCTTCTACTATAATGCAATCTATTCCAGAATAATTTTTCTTTTTATTATTTCATTAAGTTGTATCTCACTAAAGTTCCTCCCAGGATCTCTCTGCAGCACCAAATTTTTCATTGAGAAAACGATAAATCATAGGCCTAAATTACAATTTAATTATAAACGCCTTTGCCTTCTAATGCTGCCTGGGACCTTTTACCCTGCTGCATAATTCTAAAAAATGACCCCTGTCATAATTTCCTTCACTAGAATAATATGGAGAGATTTAATCCTGAATCCTGCTGTCTTATAATTTAATATAAGAGGTAATTATTATTCAAAAGATAATGTTGCAGATATTGAAAATATTCTGAAGTTTAAGTCTAAAAAAATGTCTCGGATTCGATGGAGCTTTCTATCTCCTATGGTAAAAGAAGGTTTTTTAATGAAAAATATTTAAAACACACATTTGTAGTTGGTATTTTGTGGGAAATAATTTACATAACCTTCCAACCTTGGTTAAAAATTCTCTCCCCACATCCAAAACCAGACAAGCAGGAGCAGATTGACAATAGCTGACCATTTCAGAGCTCACTTCCTGCCATCAAACTACAGGTTATGCAAACCACAACCTCTCTGTTGTTCCTCTTTGGAGGACTAACAGGGATGGGGAATGGGGACGGAGATTTGGGATAAAGAGAGAGGGAATTTGGCCAATGTCACCAGATCCTTAAAGCAGAACTCTGTGGGATTATTTTTATCTGGCTACTTCAGAGCAGACCATGGGTAATATGTGCTCCAAATAATTACGACTGAGCTGTCTGATTATTTTTAAAGCTGTGGTGCGTCGTTGCTTTTTCCTCTCCTTTTCCAAAACCTAACCTGCAGGTAATCCAAAGTAAGAGAACAGAAATTCTCTCCAAGCAGAACCTTGCTCAACACAGACGTCCTTATAATCTCTGATAACTGGAATCAAAATCCTCATAATTTTTCTCCAGTTTCTGGTGTAGGATTTGGCGGTTGGAAAATGTCCCTCCTCAGTGGGATTTAAAATGCAACAGTGGGAGGGTAACTCTGTTGGGGGAGATGGAGGATCAGGATGATGCAGCCCTAAAAGAGGTAACATATCAAAATGTGCAACATCGGCACAGGGCAGACAGCAGGCCACAAATGTTTTTACCTTTGTTTCTTATCTGTGCTTATATAACTTAGCCTACCAGGCAAGGGAAATGAGGTTTAGGAGCTAGTGTTTTTTTCCAGTGGGAACAGGTTACAAATATGCCAAGTTTTTGAGGTGATCATCCAGAAGCTTCTGTATGCTGATAACTAGGCTCTTGGGATCCATAGAAAAGAAGACATGCAGATGAAATGTTTCAGTCATTCTACTGCTGATGATGGACTAAAGACCAAAGGTATTATAGGGAAATCCTACATAGGGAAATCACCCCACACAGGAAAAGATTTTCAACAGTGACCAGAGTTAAATGTTTTTAGCGAATTCTGTTACTTCGGAGGAAGACCACCCAATGACACAAGGAAAGTAAGGCAGAAAACCAAGTCACAAAGATCAAGATATCCTTTGAAAGGACAATAGAGTATGACGACAATGGGACATTAAGATGCATTCCCAACTAAAGCTCTGAGATGCTGGTGTAGTGTCCAACTTTCTATATCAACTTGATCTGAACCCACCACAGAAGGTATATAAGATTTCTCAAGCATTTTGTCACCCCCAGAGATGAACCATCAAATTGCAAGGCAGGATTAACAAAAATTGGTCTCTAAAATGCAATCGGTTCCCCAACACTGAGACATGGCTCATCGTGACACAGTATTCCTGGGCAAGGCACATTTGGAGGATGGGGGATTGCAAGACACCCAGTCAACTCCCATATAATGAACTGAAATGATGTATATGCTATCCCACAGGGTTGAACAAATTTTTAGAGAAAAAATCAAGTATAATCTCAAGAAAGGAGGAACAGCTGAAAATATATGGACGACAACAGCTGCAAATAAACCAGCCTAGTGGGTGGCAATTGGAAGAGGGGATTGATCGCCTTAAAGAGCAGTTCTGGGAAGACTGGGATACCAAGAGTCAGATTTGAAAACAGGGACAGGTGCAGCAAATACCAAGGGCATCAGTTCAGCAAAGGTCATTATTTACGTGCACAAAGTGTGGAATGGAATGGGAATCGCATATATGTCTTTCCAGTCAGCAACATGCTTAGGATCTCATCACTAGCAGTGTCATCTCTGAATATAAAGTTCAGATATACATACATGGAAATTTTTTGGTCATAATTCAGTATAGCCTGGATGAAATACATTGAACCCTGCTCATGTAAACAGGGAGGGATTACAGTAGGGTGACTTCCCTTGGATGTCTTGGATTGCCCTGTGGTCACACACTTGGATAGCTGATGCCTGGGGGGGCTGGTGTTCTCTGGGTATCATCCTGCCATCAGTTTGCCTGAACTCTGCAAATAGCCTGGAGGATGCCCAGAAAAGCTGGATAGTGGAATGTAGGGAGGGCTGTGGTGGTGGAATCACTTAAAATGCTCTTGGTAGAACAGGCAGATATGCCAACATCAGGGGGCTTTATTAGTCTGACCTATTGACCTACTAATATTGGTTTTTCACCCTGATTCTTTCCCCAGAAATAGGTGCCCAGTTTGAAAGCGCTCAGTTTGAAATCTAACCTGTTCAGATTCAAGCCAAAACAAGATTTTCTCCAGGAAAAGCCCTCTGTAAAGGCACATCCAGAGAGAGAAAGTCCAGCAAGGGCAGGAGAAGGTAATGAACATCTTCATCAACTCATATTTGGAAGAAGAGGCCAAAAAAAGTGGATCTTTAATGGTTGGTTATGCAATGAGTCCTTTCTATTGTTATAAATCCTATGAAATAGAGATCTCTCCTCCCCTATTGCTATAGAAAAACTTCAGTGACAGTGAAATGAAACATCATAACTGACAGATTCAATAGGTAGATGAGCTAGGGGTTATCGAGTTATCAGAAGGGGGTTCAGAGGAGATAATTATAACCCCTGCTTGCCAATCTTACCTGTATAGTGAACCTCTATATAGCTCAATAAGCGCCAAACACCACAGTACAGAGCTTTACTGCCCTGTCGTTGTCGCTTGGGGAGTAGCTCTTTTAAAGGGTAATAAATTGGTGGAAGTTTTTCCTGTCTCCCATAAATCTAGGGACAGTGCAAATGAGGTGTCCCTCATAATGAGAGAGAGAAAGGGGCTCCCCAGACAGTGACATGCAACTGAACATTAAAGCAATCGTTAAACAAAAGGCTCACTCTCTCTTTCAGGGATGTCACAATATTGTAGGTTTGGGTTGTTGTTGTTTTTTTAAAGAAACAAAAAAACAGGCTCTACCTTGGCCTCATTCAAGGAAGAGTTGAGGTCTGGAAGGCAAGAAGATGTGGAAGCTTGCGGGATAGTCAGGATGGGGGTTGTGGGGGTGAAAGGTCTTTAATTTCAAGCAGTGATAGCAGAGAGAAACATGAAATTTTACTCATAACGAACTAGTAATAAAGAACTTTGCCGAGATTGTTGCACTGTGCCTACTGGATCATTTCGTGAGTAAGAAGGATTTAAGAGTCCCGAGGCATCCTGACAGACACTGGGCTGGACTTTCCAATAACCAAACAAAAGCATATTAAAGTGGACCTACAGGTAGACAGGCAGGCAACCTTTAGATTTAAGGCACTCTGAACATCTCGGCACAGTAAGATGAATTTTCAAAAATAATCCCAGGAATGACCAGGCAGAGAAGGTTCATTTGGAGAGAGGAATATACTAGCAAGTCAACGAGGACAGAGGAAAGTTGTCAATGAGCTCACTGCAAATTTCAGTTACAGAACCCTTCACAGGGTGAGAGCTACAGACGATTTGCGAATATTACTCTTGGGAAATGGGCCCATGCAGGAAAATGGACCAAAATGCCGTACAGTGCAGTGCACTGAAACTTTTGAAATGCATTCATTCTCAGAGAGTCTTATAGAAATTTAGCTTGTGCCTTCATTTGGAACAAGATCTATGTAAAGCTTAGGCTGGAAAAATTATTGCTCTAGCTTGTCAGGTATTGAGTCTCCGATGCCGGACCAGGCTCGGCATTTCAGAGGAAGCCTTGTCCAGATCAGGAATGTGGTCACTGCAGCAGGGCAAGTCAGTGGGATCGTAGCTGAAAGTTCCTAAATGCCAAAGCACTGTATGTTTATTAAGCCTTACTGCACCTTGAGGCGAGCGTCCTACTCAAATATAATTTTCAATTTCAGAGCTGCAGATCATAGAGGGGATTTTTTAAAAAAACAAAAAAACCTTAACATTTCAAGGAAGTGGAATGGTTTTCTAACTTAACCAAGCCTCAGGGCTGGAATCAATCAATCAATAGTATATATTATGATACTAATCATTAGTAGCTGCACCTAGTGGATGGAGAGCACTCTTTTGAATAATTGGGAAGTACAATGGAGAATGGAGGTAAAAGATGTGAGCAACGGCCTCCCACTACCACCACACACACACAAACACAATTTCAAGAAGTTTCCCATCTAACAAATCTAAACCTCATATATTATCTATGGGCAATGTCCAGATTGGTTTAACCACAAACTGGGAGACCAATGTGATGTCAGTTTTTAGCTAAAACCTATCTCTGTCCTTTGCTTCCCTTAGTGTGTGTGTGTATAATAATGATGGTATTTGTTACGCCCTTACTATGTGCCAGACACTGTACTAAGCGCTGGATGTGTGTGTGTGTGTGTGTGTGTACACACGTACATCCTTTAAAAACTCCTTCGGGTATTTTTATGCAAACTTCTTGTTTGGCTGGCAATTTAAATGGATTTTCACACACTGTTTCCGCAGTTTCCCTTCCTACATTCCATTCTCTGTATCTTCTGATGGAGACTCTCTGTTTGAAATCAGTATCTTATTTTAACCCAAAAAATGGAAAATGCCAAATCTAGAACGATTCACCTTAGAGGGATTCCTGCATCACTTCTCATCCCACAAACTAACTGCTTGCAATGATATGATGGGAGGTGTGGGAAGTGGGAGAAGAAATCAAACTGTTTGAAATGTTCAGGTTTGTTTTTTTAAGTCCATTTTTGCTCAGCATCTTCAGATTCCATGGCTCCCTCACCCCAGACCTCTTTTGTGATCACTGGGTTGAGTGCCAGCTAAAACAGGAGCTCAGAAGCATTCTGAAGGAGGAGAGAATGACAATGAATTTACTTGAGAAACCAGCTGGTATTTGGGAAGTTTCAGTTTCCAAATAGTTTTGAGTGGAATATCAAGTCCTTAACAAAGAGCTTTTGTGTATCCCAGGGCAGGACAAGTAACCATTAGAATTACCATAGAAGAATTAATTTACCAGAATAGCCAATAGTCTCTTTTCTACTTTAATAAGAATTAATTGACTACAAGTCACATACATTTAGCTGATTAATCAATTTTAGCTTTAACTACCTCACTCATCTCTCAATTACGCACAGTGTAACTTAGGCTTTGTACAGCACCAGTAGAGTGGTGAGAAGTGGAGTAGCCTAGGTGAGGAAATGGGGAGATGAAAGAGAGATGGCAGAAGCCCTGTATTCTCATTCTGATTGAAACCCTGATTTGCTATTAGGAATCTTACCCCATTCTTCCTCACACTTTAGTCATTGGATGAAGAGAACACCAGTCTGGAAGTCAGGAGATGGTTCAGGAGACTCTCCCCATCTCTAGGATGGGGAAAATTGTCCTTATTATCCATGCTAGAATGTTATGGAAATGAATGACAATGTCTCTAAGTGCACTTTGGTTATTGGGTCAAAGTCACTGCTGTCCTTTACTCAGTGCCCAAAATGTTCTTTACCACAGACAAAAACACACATTCCCAAATGCATTTCAGATTTCTCCCTTACCCCCAACATCATCTGAAGAGCCACATAAGCCAAAGTGATTACAGGAATCAGTGCCTCATATTGTGAGGTCGAGGGGCAGTTACAAATAACAATAATAATAATAATGATTGTGGCATTTGTTAAGCTTTTATTATGTACCAAGCACTGCCCTAAGTGCTGGGGTAGATACAAGATAATCAGGTTCCACATGGGACTCACTGTCTAAATAGGAAGGAGAACAGGTATTGAATGCCCACTTTGCAGACGAGGCAACTGAAACTCAGAGAAGTGACTTAACGCAAGATAATACCATAGGTTCGTGGTGAAGCCAGGATTAGAACCCAGATACTCTAACCCCAAGGCCCGTACTCTTTCTTCTAGGCCACGCTGCTTCTCAATGACCCCTTTTTGGAAATTAAATGAATCAATCCATGGCATTTATTGAGCGCTTATAGTGTGCAGAACACTGTACTAAGTACTCGGAGAGTCCAATACAGCTGAGTTGGTAGGTTTGGCCCCTGCTCCCCAGTAGCTAAAAATGAAAGCAAACTCGAACCTGAAATGTGAATCTGAAGTCTAAACTCTGGAGCTACACCAAAAAGAAAACTTCCCCTGTAGGAGCAGCCTCTCACCAGTGGCCTATCGATATTGTTTCCCAACCTGCCCAAGTACCTTTGCAGAGGAATCGAGCCCTCGGTACTCTTGGCTTCACACTGCAACAGGCTTACAAGCTACTTTAGCTCCATGTTTAGTTAGTGTGCATCAAACAAGGGTAATTGACAGCTTCCCTTCCCCCAGCCTCCCCACTCAGTGCAGGCAGTTTCCCCAGGAGCCGCCTTGTACAACCTCAAACACTTTATTACTGGTCAATTTGGGTTTCCTGCCCACTTTAAGTGGCGGTGCTGAGGGTCTCCAACTCTCTCTAGCCTTTACTGATCAATATTAACAGTCACTTCCACAGCATTTCCCTGCTACTCAGCAAGGACGGAGACTGGTTGTAAATTGCCATGTAATTTAATCAGTAATTTAAGGGAAATGTCATAATTCAAAAGTTAAGACTAATTGTAAAAATAATTTCTCACGAGCTCTTCACCCCCTTAAGTTGAAAAGGAATCTCGAGCTTCTTCTTGTGTTTCCGTTCAATCTCCAGGTCCCCAAAGAGAGATTTCTCATCCACGTTCCGAGTTTGTGTAGGGAGAGGGCAGCTCCATCACATCCCCATTATGGAGGAAAATGTTCTGATTTGGAGGAGTGGATGCCACATCTTTCTCTGAAGGTAGTTTCAATTAAAAGAAAAAAAATCCATAAATTGAAACCCCCAGATTTATAGTCAACACATTATAGGTATGAAAAGTCAGGATTAAACAATTATTGGCTTGAGCTCACATAGTAAAATTTGTTTATGAGGTAAAATTTAACAAGAAACAAACAGTTCGTATTGTTTATAAGCAAATGTGAGCCGTTAAGACAGAGAGGGCTTTGTAAACCCATGTGTCTGGACCAGGACCTGGAGGGCAACTCCTTACTGCTGGCAGGCAAACAGGTTTGTAATGCCAGAACAATATGGCAAACTCACATTTGGACATTCTAGCCAATGAAGGAATGCATAGGACTAGGGTAAAGGAGAATTCTCTAAGGACACCTGGCCCTAGGAGCCAACAGGCCTGCTCCAAGGATGGCAGAGAATAATAAGCACTAAAACAAATAAAACTGATCTAAAAGTGATTATAGTCACTCTTGAGTCCCAGGTCCACCTATATATTGGGCCAGTCATCATTAGAGAAGCAGCGTAGGCTAGAGGATAGAGCCTGGGCCTGGGAGTCAGAAGGACCTGAGTTCCAATCCCAGTTCTGCCACTTGTCTGCTGTGTGATAGGGGGCAGTCATTTTACTTCTCTGTGCCTCAGTTACCTCATCTGTAAAATGGGGGTTAAGACTGTGAGCCCCATGTGGGACAGGGACTGTGTCCACCCGATTTGTTTGTTTCTATCCCAGTGCTTAGTACAGCGCCCAGCATATAGAAAGCACTTAAATTCCACAAGTGTTATTATTATCACCATTGTTCTTATCATTATTATTACCTCATTTTATACTGGCCAGTCAGGTTTTTATCTGATCTTGGCCTCCCTCCTCTGTGGTTCCTGTCCCCACGTTCTACACTTGAAAGTGGGGCCCACTTAGCAGGGTCCTGGGAGGGGATTCAAAGACTCTGGAATGAGTGGAGGATGGTCAAGTTCTCCCTAGGGAAACAGTCTGGATTCGTGTGAACTCAGTCAACTTCTGCGAAATGTGGTACATATGACGACAAAACGTACCCTGCCTAACCCCGTGTAACACATGCCATCTTTCGCATCTCCTCGTCTAGTAATTTTGAATTCCGTCAGTGACTAACTGATCCAGTGAGGTAGGGTGTGAGCCGGGAGACCCGGGTTCTAATCCTGGCTCACCAACTGTCTGCTGTGCAACCTTGGGTGAGTCACTGAACTTCTCTGGGCCTCTGCTTCCTCATCAGCAAAATGGAGATAGAATACCTGCTCTCTTTCCCTCTTAGACCGTGAGCCCTATGTGCCACAAGATCTCTATCTGATCTGATTATTCTGTACCTACTGTAGTGCTTAGTGTAGGATGAGCCCTTAAAAAACACTACAATTATTATTCTGTGCCCTTCAAGACATGGTAAATGAATGTTCAAGAGAGGCATCTAACCTGAGAGGAATAGGAAGGTGCAAGTTCAGGAAAGAAATGCCTGAAGAGAGCTGGGGAATAGTTTAGAACCTGCACAGCCATCTGGGACCAGGTAATCTGGGAAACCTCAGCAAGAATACCGGAGAAGTGTTCAGATGCAAAGGAGTGGCGATGAAGGTGTTCAAGGGCAAAATTATGTGGAATAAACTTAGACTGTCAGCCCACTTACTATCCTAAACACCAATAAAACTTGCTCAAGTTGTTGGAAAAAATTATCATTTCAAAGCTACTCCTGTAATGAAACATCAGGGTCAGAGTGGAGTGCTGGGACGGGGGCCTGAAGGGGCAAGCAGTTCTGAATATGGGTGAGAGCTGGCCCTTCCGCCTCAAACAATAGGGTTCTCAAAACCGCTGTTTTACAAACATTAACCACAGTTGACAATTGTTCTCTCCAATTTACAAGTAGGGAAATTGGAAGCTGAGAGGTTTGGAGTGTCCTTCTGCACAAGACTTAGAGACTCTGTGCTTGGAGTAAACAGGCCAGTCACTCAGATTCTTCAAAGGGAAGGCTTTTAGTTCACTGGTACAACACATCTAAGGCCCAAAGAAGGCAGATCAGTTCAGGATCTTTCCTCGGGATCTCTCCTGCTCATACTCATTTCTTTAACACAGGAGCATAAATCCATCAAATCCTCACAGCTCCCCCATTTCAAGGGGCCAAAGTAACTCCTCCTTAAATTCTCCTTTTTGGTATTTAATTCTTTAAAGAAAAAATGCAATGCTAGCTGGCTCTTCTCCCTCCAGAGACTAGAGAAGCCTCACCTGGGTTCTCCCTCTTTATTCAGACTTGCATCCTTCAAATTCTTCTTGCTGGAGACTAGGCTGCTCCAAATTGGCCATTTTCTGCACCTAACTTGCATCACAATTAGGATCAGGGATTGTCTCCGGTCCTGGCTTTACCCAGTTTCTTCTTGTTTTGAATACTTTTCAAGATGTTAAATGTCCCAGTTGGTTGTTGGAGAATGTATACCACCAAACAGCTGAACAGAATCCCTCTTGTCAGGATGGGTGGGGCTAACCTAAGCTGTTGAGTCGATGTGACCTGGGTTTTGTAAATACATCGAGGAAGGCTTACTGGAGGTGGCGCGACCAGCATGAGCTAGCATAGGAGGACGGGGGTGGGAAAGCTGAGAGCAAAAGTGCAGTTCTAAAGGAGTAAAGAGTGTGAGCTGGGTATTCCCACTGCATAATATCAATCAAGAGTGAGAGATTTATGGGCAAAATTTCCTCTCTTTACACAATCCCACATAAATATTCCTATCCCTCAGCCAATAACTTTGCACTAGTGAGTTACCCCCAGCTCCACACAACCCTAAGGATGGTCCTGCCTCTGGTATCCTGTATGTTGTTTTTTTCCTAGGTCACTGGTGACAACCCTTTTGAGACCCGTGCCCCAATGAAGCTCAAGAGGAAGCTTAACCCGTCCTGTGTTTTGGAGACTGTCCATTCCTGTCTAACAATGAAGGGAGCATCCTCCCTCAACTCCCACCACCACCCTGGCAGGATTCAATCTGGAAACCTGTGGTTTTCCAACCCATGTTGGGAGCCCATTGGGTCTTATCTGGTATCTCAACCATTAGCACGATTGTTTTTAAGAACGGAAAAAAAATAAAACGACTTTCAGAGCTTTAAGTGAATTCCACAAAAGTGTATTTCCAGGTGCAGTAAAGGATGGGCCGTAACCTTCAATCAGAAAGCAGGATCATTCTCTCCATCTCTGGTCCCGCACAGCTCGTGCATGTGCGAGATTGTTCGATGGGTCGCTTAGGCGCTCCCCATAGTTTCTCGGAGGCCTGTGCTTTGCCCGGGCACAAGTAGAGGCCCACCAGCTTGCTGACAGGCTGATCTATTGGCTCTAGGACACGGAAGGGAATTATGCACCAGTCGCCCTGATGCTCTCTTTTGTTTAGAAAAAGAGAAGAGAAAGAAGGAGAGTGAAAAATAAAATCCTCAATCGTTTAGTACAAGTCATTTTACATGCTGGGATAATGAAGTATAAAAAATGCCTTCAAAGAACTGATTTCCTACTTTTAACTCACTCCCAGCCAAGCTCTTTGTGCAGCCTCTCTGGAACACGCATTCCCTGTCCCACTCAAACAAAAGAGCTGCGAATTCATTAAACTCTTTAATTATGCCTTTTTCTTTTTCTCCATTAGCAAGTCCTGCCAGCACAAAGTAAATAAAGCCACCGTGGTCTTTCCCCAGCAGACACACTGACTGTTTTTATTCTTTATTCAGTTTACAATATAAAGGGCCATTTTCCCCCCTCCTCCTATTCTTGGCTAGTTTCCTAGTACAAGCCCAGAAAACAGAAGCATCAACTGTAAAGGCAACGCATGGAACCGGAGCCACTGAATTCAACATTGCAAGCACATACCCTAGTCGGCTTTCAAAGTACCAGCAGCCAACGGCAGCCAAACAGCACTTTACAGCCAGGCGCGGAAAAGATATTAGCTTTTTTTTTTTTATACTCTAGTAAATTTGCTTTTTACATCTATTTCTTTTCAGAAGGGCTTGTTATTGAGCTTACTGTCCACAAATTCCATTGATCTCAGGCTGTGACTCAATCCATATGCTCACGCTTTGACACCAGCACAGCAAGCAAGCGATACAAATCCTGTTCAGGCTACAAACTTATTGATTTTATAGATTTCCCCCAAAGTTGTGATAATGATATATCATTGTTAAATTTGGTAGAACAAACTGCTTTCCCAATCTGTCAATGCGAGCATGAAAACCAATTCACAGCCTTGTTTAGAAGGCTTTCCCTTCAGAAGAATAACTACTGCTAGCGGAAGCGGATCACCAATACCCAGCCGCCGGCCCAGGCTTGATGTATGATACCTTCCTCACTGCCCTTTTCTGACCTGTAGCACACTGGGCTGCCAGATGTATACTTACTGGTTACGATTATCCACCTTGAATTTTCAGAGGGAGTCTGAGTATTAATTATTTACAGCCTTCAACCTACCGCAAGGGATGCCCCCGTTAGTAGCTTTGTAAGACCATTTGGACCATTTCTACGTGACTTTCAGATGAAACTAAATACGTTAGAATCGCATGCTTATTGATTTTAACAAATCATGTTTTTCATTTTTTCTACCCTCTCCTGCAGTAGGCATCGTAGGCTCTCTCACTTTCTTCCAGCAGGGGGGACAGAACCTTTCCTTGGAAAAACAGAGAGAGAGAGAGAGAGAGAGAGAGAGAGAGAGAGCGCCTCCCTTCCTGCTTCCTCTTGTCAATGGGTGATTCCAAAAAGTGAAAATGATTTGGCCCATCCTCTGCATTTACGGAGGGGCTTAGGTTTGGCTAGGATGCTGTTCAGCTGAGAGGTTTTCTCCAGGAGACAGGCCAGAATGAGTCTGTTGCCTGTTGCCTATTGCCTGTTAGCTGTTCCTGGGGGGCTTGTCGTATCTTATAGTTGTCTACCGACATCATCCAAAGCCAAGAGAACAATTGTGCAGATCCCAGGCCTTCTTCTGGCTACCTAGGGTTATACCCAGTTCCCAAAATTTGTCTGCACTGATGAGTTTGCCTGATAATTTTAACATTTTAATGTCTTCTAATTAATATTCACTTGGTCTATATCGCCACCCTTCCTAGACTCTGGTGATTATCGTACTTTGAGAACGTGGTATTTCTCCCTGTTGACAAACTTCTAGCCCGTGTTTCATCTAAATAAGGAGCTTTGTATTTTTTTTCGTGTCCTCTCATTTGTTTTTTGCTGCTTTTTACTCTCCTCCTGGGTTGAAGACAGGCGTCTTTTACACACCTTCCTTTGATTTCCCAACCCATTCATTTAGATGCTACCCCAGCTCCTTCAGCTACTACATTAGAGTCTCTCAAATGAAGTCCAGATTGCTTCTATGCAGACATTGCTCTTGAAAACATTATTACTGCCTCTGTACCAAAATTACCTATTTACCCTCTAGACTACAAGCTCATTGTAGACAGGTATCTTGTCTACCAACTCTGTTGTATTGTACTCTCCCCAATGTTTAGTATACTGCTGCACAGAGTAAGTGCTCAGTATATACAACTGATTCATAACGTCTCTTTTTTTGTTTTTAATGGGTGTCTCGATCTTTATGATCAATCCCTCAAACAATGGCATTTATTGAATGCTTACTATATGCAGAGCACTGTACTAAGCACTTGGGAGAGTACAATCCGACCAAGTTGGTAGATATGGTCTCTGCCCATAACAAGCTTACAGCAATTGTTTTCTTTGATTTTATATTATTTAAGTTAAATTTCCAATACCTCAAATCTGCACATCATTTCTCACATTCCAAATAATAATAATGATGATGGTATTTGTTAAGTGCTTACTATGTACTAAGCACTGTTTTAAGCTCTGGGGTAGATACAAAGTCATCAGGTTGTCCCACATGGGGCTCACAATCTTAATTCCCATTTTACAGATGAGGTAATGGGCACAGAGAAGGTAAGAGACTTGCCCAAAGTCACACAGCTGATAAGTAGTGGAGCCAGGATTAGAACCCACAATCTTTGACTACTAAACCCGTGCTCTTTCATTAAGCCACGGTGCTTTTCATCAGACCAACTAACCTGTAGCAGAAATGTATTTATCCATTCATACAGTGTCTTACAAGTTAGCAACTTTGAAAGCATTCTGCTTCCTTCCCCTCCTCTTGCTGCCTGATACCGACACACCAAGCTCTCCTGTCCAAAGTCAGGAAATCAAAAATACATGAACTTCAGAACACTGGGATGAGACCTGCTGTTCACTGACCTCAGGATGGAAGGGCTGCATGAGGAAAAGGTGGCACTGGACACTGCACTTGTTAAAACACTCAAAAAATAGGAGATGGATTGATTTCTTCTATTGCTGTTCAATAGCCAGAACTGACATCTGTCTGTTGATGTTTTCTATTTGTCTCCGTTCCCCCCCACCAACTCTTTGACTGTGAGGTCTTCGGGAGAAGGGGCTGTTTATATTTGAATGTACTATGAGTATCTCCATTCATCTAGTACAATGTTCTGCCCAATGTAGGTGGTCAAGATATGATGATGATGAGTTTGACATTGTGCAGTACGAGTCCTCCCCTACTCTAACAGATGCTACCACTTAATTCTTCCTTCTTCTATGTACCAGTGTGTGTTCCATTGGCCCAACGGGCTCTTCCGTGGGTCATGTCTGCAAATATGAATTGATCAATTGTATTTATTAAGTACTCACTGTGTGCAGAGCACTGCATTAAGCATGTGCTTGGGAGAGTACAATATAACAGGGCTGGTAGACTTGTTCCCTGCCCAGACATGTTTTACTGTCTCTAGTCTGTATGTTATGGACAGGGGAAGTTGTGCTAATCCTGTTGTACTGTACTCCCTCCGGTACAGTCCTCTGCCCATAGTATGTGTTCAATAAATACCATTGATTGATCGATAGATATGCTTGCTTCCTTTTTCTCCCCAACAAATTTTTTCCCTCGATTTATCTCTATCTTGGTGTTCCACAGTAGGTTGGACCATGTTGCTCTATGAGATGTTATTCAGATGACATCCTTCAAGATGAAATGGTAATCTCACACTTTTTAATGGCTAATGATTGCTCTTCTTGTAGTTTGCATTACTAGATGGCCTGATCTCCCAAGCATATGGCAGCACCGGGGAAGAGGCGGGACTTCCCTGGAACCTCGAGAGGAAAGAACTCCGGCTGACCGTGGAGGCATGAGTGGCTTCCTCCAAAACTAAAGTGTGCCTGGGTGAACCCAGAGCAGACCCCGTGGCAGGAAAGGCCCCTGCCCCAGTCAGGGTCTCTCCCAGTCAGTTGCAGAGAGCTGCCACTGCCTCCAAAACTTCCTCACGAGACCGTAGGTGGGGAAGGAGCTGGGCTGGGCTTTCCCGGCCCATCTCAGAAAGCTGCCAGCGCTACCACCACCAGGTTGTTTGAGCAAATGGAAATGTGCACACATTAAGTTTCCACCACTGGACCGGGGCACAGAGAGGCCACTCGGCAGGGGTGGTGGAGATGGGAGTCCTTTTCCCTCCCCTCAAAGCAGGTGAGCAGCACAAACCAAAGCGGCTCCATTCCAGCTCCTTGGGAGGCCCTGTGCTGCCTGAGGTCTGTCTCCCCACTCATCAGACCAGAGCGTGGAAAGCAGGAAAGTACCTGTGAGAAGCTTCTTGTTTGTTTCATTTTTGTTTAAAAATAAATAAAATATCAATTCCCTGGAGCTAGGAGTAATGCAAGGCAGGGGTGGTTACCAGACCAGGGAGCCCTGGGGCATGTTTACGGGGTGAATAACAGGATGGATCTTGACCGGCCAGGGGAGTGCCATGAGAGGAGCCATGAGTGGAAGACAGTCATCAAGCCGGGGTTAACATGCATCATATGACAGGGAGGGGGAGGCAGCACCATATTGGACTGAAGTTCAACAACTTCACATTGGGACCGGTAGAATCGACAGGCGGTCGAACAACTTTGTAATCCAATCAAACTACTCTTATGCAAATCGCAACCCAGTCACGGACTCATTTTGACCAGTATCTTTTGTTTCTGCTAATCATAAACTCACGCTTTTACCAAGTTCATTAGTTTTCACCTCCTCTTGCAGGATGAAAAGCAGCAATCATACAGGGGAACAACAATGGCGTCACTTGACCTCTGCCACTTTCATCTCAATTTTCCAGAGAAAAATCCAGTAAGGACCCCTCTAGCCAGGATAACTGCAGTATGTGGTCTGGGAAAAAAAGGACATTTTTTTTTCAGCATTAAGCATCAAGGCTGGTCTGGGTCCAGTTCGGACGTCCCACTCGGGCCAGTCGTGAGGAAGGACAGTGGACACTTCCAGCACCAGAAGAACTAAATGGACAAAGCTATCAAAGAGCCAAAAGGCCCTATCTAAATAGCTAGAAAACTCAGTTCCATAATTCATTCCTTTCACCTGGAATCATCAGGGAAATTTGGACTCATATCTTTTCCACCCCAAAAGACAGGCTCACATTTCTGAGACGTTCAAAGAAACTGAACACTCAATTAAAAATTTTATAATGAGTAAGATTCTTCCCCACACTAGTCTCTCCCCCACATACAACCCCACCCCCAAGAAAGCCCTCCTCTCATAATTGCACTGGTCCGAGTGTGTGTGGAGCCTTCACACAGAATGATGGCTTCCCCTGTCTCTTGCATTTGTTCAGCTCCTCTGGGAGGAGCAATTTACAGAAAGCATTATCGATTTTTGCCATAATAGGTACAGAGATGCCTCACTGTCCCTACTCAGCCAGCTCGCTCTCCGCATCACAACTGTCAGGACAGTTTGTGAAGCCCGTCATTATTTTTTTTCAAGTAAATCCATCACAGGATTGAGGGTGGAGGTAAAAAGTGATGAAAATAAAATTATTTTCACCTTGCCATACCCAAGAATGTTTATGTTCTCTGTTGGAAATTAGTGAAAACACCACTGGAAAGCAGGAGGGAAGGGATTCAGAATCGAGAACATCTTGAAAAAATGGAAAAACCGAGATTTTACTTCAAACACATTTCAAATATCCCCTGCTAACATCCATATTTTCAGCTTGTCTATTCCTTCCCTCACATTTTCATTACTCTCGGGTCTTCAGTGAAGTACACGTACACATTTTCTTCAGTATGGTATGTGGGAAAGGAAAGCTGAATTGGAAGGTTTATTTATTAATAAGTATCATTGGTCTCTGGGATGAAATCTGCCTTTAAACTCCTTTCTGAATACAGACCACCCACCCTCTGCAAAGATTATCAATTCCCCTCCACTCCTTTGTGCACCGAATGGTTTCGTGATTTTGTCTCCTTTTTTTTCCACTCGCTGTTCACCAGGGGCTAAGCTGAGGCCACTAAACTCATTCTGCTACTGATCAGCATGTGAATGTGAAGGACCCCTGACTTCAAATATTTCTTAAAATAAGAAAGAGCCTTTTAGAAGCCACATCTAAAACAAACAAACAAACAAAAAACCCACCCTTAAATACATTACTGACTCTCAAACAAATCTTTTCTTATTCATGTCTCCCCTTTGATTAATACTTGGTGTTCCCTTCATGTTAGTCACTTGTCTCATATCTCGAAGGTCAGCCTCTGTAGTACTCTATCCAAGAGATTTACACACCCCCCACCACTATCACCTCCCCTTGTCCCACAACCCCTAATTCCTGAAGACAGCCTTGTTTGAGGCTCAGAAGGTTTAATCCAAAAATTGGCTCTGGATCTCATTCCCAGATCCTCAGTTCATTAGCCATGAAAAGTGATAGCCGCTTAAGATTTTTATGAGACATTGTTCCAAAGGCGGCCCCAGAAACTGCACAATTACACAGCACTTCGCATAAAGCCGGGCTGCCTCTGGCGTAGTCACAAGGAGCTCGATAGCTATCAAACCGCCTAATGAAAAGCAGCAAGTTTGTTCTCATGAAAAAGCGAGGATTCAGTGAAGTTTGTCTCCAAGTGGTGCTTTTTGAAAGGACACTTGTGAACACAGAAATTCAAACCACCCTAACCTCCACTGCATGGGACACTTAAAGACACAAACGTCTTCTTCCCCTCTTCCTATCCCCACCCCACCTTACCCTTCCTCATTTTGGCAAATATATGCACTTGTAAATATGCAACGTTGAGATTTCTCTTGACTGTCTTGTCTCAGAGGGGGAAGTCCAGAGCCATCTGAAATCTGAGGATTTGGAAACTGTTTTTGTGCAGCTATTTCACTGGGTGCATTGGGATTAACAGTAAAAGCCAGCTGTGTAAAGATATCAGGGGTTCCTTTAATTTGGGTATTAAAACTTAAAGCATTCAAATAACGTTAAGGGGTGTAGTTAACTCATAGAGGGCAGGAAATTCAAAGATGAGGCTGTCATTTGCCCTTAATCAGTCTTTGGTGTCTCACTATGACAGCATTTGTTGAGTGTGACATGTAAACCGTCATGGTATTTGAAAACGGAACAACACAGAGATACAACTGTGTGTGTACTCACATGCATATGTCATTCATTTCCCAAGATGATGCTACTGATGGTAAAATCCTATTCCTGTGTTTAAAGACTAATGTGCAACCGATATGCACTTCATATTGTTTGCATTTAAGGATAGATCCTTGCTGTGTTAATACATTTGTCCAATAGGATGGTGAAGAAGCAATATTTCGGCAACTATTACAGTCCCTCCCCTATTTGAGGTGAGAAGTGTGACCTTAAATAATAACAATAATAATTGTGGTATTTGCTAAGCACTTATCAATGTGCCATGCCCTATATTAAGTGCTGGGGTGGATACAAGCAAATAGGGTTGGACAGAGTCCCTGACTCATGTGGGGATCACGGTCTCACTCCCCATTTTACAGATGAGGTAAGTGAGGCACAGAGAAGTTAAGTGACTTGCCCAACATCACACAACAGACGGGGCAGAGGCGGGACTAAAACCCATGACCTTCTGAACGCCACGGCCCATGCTCTGTCCACTATTCCATGCTGCTCAGATTCCTCAGAGTATCACCATGGGTTGCTGTTCCCTCATCAAGCAATCAAATTACCAATATCCAGAGCCAACCGCTTGCATAAGCCATTTGGGAAAGTTAATGCCACCATCAGAGGAACAAAACTACCTCATTAGTTCTCACCTCTCTGTTGTGCAATCTCATATTTCCTGTTTACATCAATGTCCCACCTGCACCTCAATATGCCCCAAACTGGACTCATTTTCCCTCCCAAATCCTCTCCTGCCATGACAGTTGACAACACCACAATCCTCCCCATTTCTGAAGCCCAAAGTCTTGGTGTTTTCTGGGACTCCTCCCTCTTTTTCAATCCCCATGTTCGGCCTGTGGTCATATCCCTCTCTTTTCTCTGCAATATTTGTAGGATCCACCCCTTCTTCTCCATACAAACAGACACCAAGCTGGTCCAGGTCCTTGCCATATCTCAACTTGACTACTGCATCTCCATTTCCACTGGTCTACCTGCCTCCAGTCTCTCCCCTCTCCAGTCCACACTTCTCTCTGCTGCCAGGGTCATTTTTGTAAAATATCTCCCAGTCCTCAAACACTTCAAATGATTCCTCATTCTTCTCTGCAGCAAGCAAACACTCCTGACCATTAACTTTAAGGCACTCAATCAGCTCTACCCTTCTAGTAATCCTCCCATTTCTCCCACTACACCCCAGCTCACACTCTTTTGCCCTCTCAACTGAACCATTGGGCCTCATTCTTGTCTCTCCTCTTGCTCACACTCTTCCAACTGCCTGGTACTCACTCTTCATTCCAGTTCAACAGAGCACAGCTCTCCCCATCTTCAAAGCTCTTCTGAAATTGTATTGACTCCATGATGCCTTCCCTGAATAGTTTCTCATTTCCCCTGCTTATATCCTTCGTAATGTCTGTTCGACACTTCTGCCCATCTTTGCTCTTAAGACACAGAACCTCCTATTGTGCATCTGAACGTTTCTTTGTACCCTGTTACTTAAAACACTAACTCACGAGCATATAGTCTCTTTTCCTTCATCCTCTATCTGCAATTCATTTTAATGTCTATCTCCTACACTACATTCTAATTTCCTTGAGGAGAGGGATCATGTCGAACAGTTCAGTTGTTCTTTCCCAAGGCTTAGTACAGTGCTTTATATACAGTAGGTGTTCAATAATTATTTGGATTGACCCCTCCCGTGGCTTCAACTAGCATCCCTTCAAAGATGACTCCCAAACCTACCTCTCTGTTCCACCCTCTCCCATTCTGTGCTATCTTACATTTCCCCTTGCCTTCAGGATATCTCTGTTTGGATGGCTCTCCAACACTTCAAAGTTCACAAGTCCAAAAGAGAACTCACCTTGTTCCCTAAACACTCTCCACTCCCCAACCTTGCCTCACTGTTGACAACACTACAGTCTTCCCCATCGCACAAATCCAGAATCTGGACAGTAGCCTCATCTCTTTTTCAATCTTCATATCTATCCTGTCATCAAATCCTGTCGATTCTACCTTTATAGCATCTCCAGAATCTACTCCTTCCTTTCCATAGAAACTGCCCCCATGCTGGTCCAAGCACTTGTCAGGTCCCACCTTAACTACCTCATCAGCATCAGCCTCCTTTTATTTTTTTTAAATAGTACTTGTTAAGCACTTACTATATACCAGGTTCTGTCTACTAAGGGCTGGGGTAGATGCAAGATAATCAGGTTGGACACAGTCCCTGCCCCACATGGGGTACACAGTGAGTTCCTCCTTGCATACTTTCCTGTCTCTATCCTCTTCCCTCTCCAGGTCATGCTTCATTAGGCTGTTCAGAACATTTTTCTTTAAAATTGTTCTGTTCCTGTCTCTCCATTCCTCAAAATCCTCCAACGGTTACCCATCCATCCCCACATCAAAAAGAAACTCCTCACTAAAGGCTTTAAATCACTAAATCAGCTCTCTCCCTAATTATCCTCGTTCATCTCCCGCTACAACCCAGCCTGTTCATTTCACTTCTCTAACACCAACCTACTTACTGTTGCTCAATTTCATCTCTCTCTCTCTCTCTCTCTCTCCCTATTTCTTGCCTGAAATTCCCTCTCTTTTTAAGGCCAACAAACCACCACTCTCCCCATCTTCAGAGACCTACTCAAAGCATATCTCTTCCAGGAAGCCCCCCTCGACAACTTCTAATCTCCCCTCCCATTTCTCCTTTCTGCATCACCTATGTATTTGTATTCATGCCCCCGGGCCACTTTCATATTCACCTTCCCCACCCCGAGAGCACTTAAGCATGTAATCTTATATTCTTTTGCTCTCCCAGCTGTAATTTATTTTATTGTCCATATGCCCTACTAAATTGCAAGCTCTTTGAGGCTAGGGATGATGCCTACCAACCAGGTATTACATGATGGTTGATCGGGATTAGAAGTTCAATCTGTGGCCACGGGACAAAATAGCTTTGAAGTCCCTATGCAGCAGCAGGCACTTCTGTGACATTATCTAGTTAGTTTGACATCACTGAGGGTCATATATTTCACTATAATATTCATCTCTCTTCTTTGCTTTTTCCCCCTCTTCCTTCCCTTTTCCCTCCCTTCTCTTCTCTCTTGCTCTTCCCCCCACACATCATTTCTTTGTCTCTCCTCCTCTCCCCCTTCCTCATCCCATTCTCTTCACTCTCCCCCTCCTCATCTTTTTTCTGTGGTCTTCCTTCCCCACTTCACCCCACCCCACCTACAGAATTAGAAAAGTTGCCATGTTATATGGAAATACTTTGGGACTTTTGAGTCACTACTCAAATACCAATAAAAATAACTTTAACATATGTGGTCTACAGTCCTCACTAATATTTACACATCAAGCAGTTTGTCTGCTTTCTACAAAATAGAACCAAGACTCTGGAATCTTGGTTAAGTATAAACGGAAAGCCATAGCAGTATCTTTCAAGGGTGCCAAGGTAATACACAATTTGTTCTTGGGATCTTTTCAAAATCCCAATCAAACCTTGTTCTCCTCCTGAAGTAGTGCCTGAAAACTCAAAATGCTCCGCTTCTTCCAAAAGAAAACTGATGTGCAGAGATGGATATAGAAGAGAATTGTAAACAACTAATATTACATATAATAACCGCTATTACTACCTCCATTCCATGGGGCAGGAAATCCTGCATTTCAGGAATAATTTGGTCAATTTTGGTTAATGAAAGAACATCTTCAGGGACCCCTTGGTCAGCTGATTCTTCTCTCTACCCTGAGTAATGCACATTCTTTGGCCAAGTTTTAGCAGTCTTGTTTCTTTTTGCGCACGCGCACTTGAAATTGTCCAGAGCCAGTCGCTATTTCGGGTTCCTCAGGCTTAGTCGATATTCCATTTCACTTCATCCAGACCCATCTTTTTCATGCGTGCTCATGAGCAGGCGAAAAAAACAAATACACCCTGGCACTTAGGAGACTGAGATTCCACCTTGGGTGAATGGGATGATAGTGAACTTTAAATTTAATTCCTTCTAGGTAAAAAGTGTTTAGTTTTAAAAGTACAAATGACAGTTATAAACTACATACATTTCTCAGATTATTCTTCTTAATATGCCTGAATAAATGATGCCCGAAAAACAAGAGTGGGTGTAACATATCAAGTTTAGGATTTTCTTATGAAAAATCAGTTCTTCGGTGCTAGTTAGTGAACCTGAGAGAGGACTCACTAGCTGCAAGTCAGAATAGGAGAAAGTGATCATTTCTAAACTAGCAAATTGAAGGGCTATTATGTGTAAAACTACTACTGAATATTCATATTTCTAAATCCCTTTGGTAAAGTTTTTGAAACGGGGCAAAAATCCCTCACCAGAGGGAGGCCACTGCAACCTGCCAATGTCGTCAAGCACATTTTTTTAGGCAGTGTTATACCTGCCACATATCTCTGCAGAAAACCTCTGGTGTACAATATGTGCACTGACAAAAATGCCCATTACCAATGTGGAAAGAGAAAATAGAAAACAAGGGTGGAAATTCATCAAGTTTCTACCTGTTGTTCCCAATTTAGAAAGCCCCAGTGACAGCCTTTTAATATCGACACAATTTATCACCAATAGCAAGTCACTTAATTTCTCTTTGCCTGGTTTTCCAATCTTCATGTAAAGATGTTGAAAAAAGAAGTTTGAAGTCCTTAATAAAAGCCAGTTTCCACCAGGATTCAGGGCTTCAGATATACCTCTCATCTCCCTCTCAGAGGCCAGATGAAGTAAAAGGCAATCCAGGCCCCTCTAGACTGTAAACTCATTATGGGCAGGGAATGTGTCTGGTATGTCAGAATGTGGCTGAATGTGTCTGCTATATTGTTACACTGCACTCTCCCATTGCTTAATGCAGTGCTCTGCACACAGTAAGGGCTCAATAAATATGACTGACTGACCATACATTCTTCCTTTCAGTAGGGATAAGAGAGGAGATGGGGCAGTTCTTCCTGTTTGCACAGAAACAGTGCCATTTTGGACGAGCACTGCTGCTGGGCTACACCTGAGATGTCGTGTCTGGAAGCCCGACAATGGCCTCAGCAGGAAGTGGGTGGAACAGCTACAGTAAAGAAACTCCTAGACGGGTCTGTAGAGCCTAGGCCTCTCCTGAATGGAAAAAAAAAAAAAACCAGAACTAATTCCAGGGCATTTGCCCCATAATATAATAATGAAGCAATTTTTCACCCTGGTGATTTTTTTCACTGAAAAACCCCCAGATTCTCTAAATATCTGCCAACCCAGACCCCATTCTGTACTGACCTTCTGTTTTAACTCTAGGTTTTTGTCTTAATCCACTTCTCCCATCCATCTGTCAGAAGCCAAAAGAAAATTCAGAGAAAAAGTAAAATCACAATTTGTCATTACGTATGTTACCCTGGGTTTTGTTCTATGTCAGCAACTTTGGTGATTTATGCGTTCCCAGGAGTGGTTCATGGATACAATTTTTCAACTGTTACCAATCTTGGGTATATATGCTCTGGCTGGATCATTGTGTAAGGGTAAATTGGATCCAAATTCAAGATAATTGATGGGTTCCTCAAGTGTAGGGGCAGCGGTCGATTATTATTGCTCAGTCGTTATTAGCAAATAATCCACAAAGCAGCAAAGATTGACAATTAGACTAAATAAATTTGAGGTTACATAGCATGCATCTGGAAATCCTGTCCCTAGCCAAGGTTCTCCATCAGACCCTCAATCTTGGAATTTTGCTACCTAGGCAGACCAGTGTTCAGTGATGCAGGGGTGGAAAAGGAGGTAGAAAATCAAATCAAGCAGGGTAGGCTGTCTTTTGGAACTGACAGATTAAGTGTGCTCAAAATGACATCGAGAGTCAGAATAAATTGGAGTTAATAAAGCAAACATATTGGCCCATTCTTTCAGGTTTTGAGACCTGGACCTACCACTTACTTCACATTCTACTTCTAGAACAATTCTACCAATGTTACATCTAGGTCTTTTTTAATAATGGCAGCAGCAAAAAGATCTGTAAATGCAGTTAGACCATCCTGTGATTTGCATCTCAAACCACTTGGCTGGGAGAGACATGTAAGTCCGTTAGACTGTAAGGCCACTGTGGGCAGGGAATATGTCTTCTAACTCTGTTGTACTGTACTCTCCCAAGAGCCTAGTGTAGTGTTCTGCACAGAATAAACACTCAGTAAATATCATTGGTAAGAACTAACATCAGCAGGATATCCCAACAGCTGCTCTATGATGAGTCGAAATGAGGAAACCATAAAACATGGTGGATAGAATAAATGTCTTAAAGATACGATGAAGCAAAACCTCAAAGAATATAACATTGCTATAGACAGCTTGGAAGACAGCAGCAGAAAACATATCACTCTGGTGCACACTAATTAGATGTGAGGTGACTATTTTAGAACAGAGGCTTTGGGAAAGGCAGAACATAAACAAAAACATGAAAATAGCACCAGATACTGTGAAAAAACAAATGCAACAGTACAGTACAGTCCAAACTGCTCCCGGGCTGATCCAACCACTTATCACATCCCACTTTAACTCCCGCTTCTTCCACTTCATTGATCTCCCTGGCTCCTGTGTCTCCCCTTTCCAGTCTATACTTCTCTCTGCTGTCTGGATCATTTTCTGAAACACTATTCAGTCTTCATCTCCTGCTCCACAAAAATATCCAATGGTTGCCCATCCAACTTCATTCTTATCAAAAAGAAACTCCACACCATTGACTTAAAGGCATTCAATTTGCCACCCCCATCCTCCTTTATCTTGATGATCTCCTAAAACAACTCAGCCTGCTTATTCCCTTGATCTCATTTATTCATTCAATAGTATTTATTGAGCACTTACTATGTGCAGAGCACTGTACTAAGCGCTTGGAATGTACAAATTGGCAACAGAGACAGTCCCTGCCCACTGACGGGTTTACAGTCTAATCATTTATCTCACCACTGACTCCTTGCTCATGTCCTCCCTCTGGTCGGCAAGTCCCTCCCTCTTTATATACCACCAGCCATCCCTCTTTCCATCTTCAAAACCTTTTTAAAATCACATCCCTTCCAAAAGGCCTTCCCCAACTGATAATAATAAATAACCATGGTGATGTTAAGTGAAGTGCTTCCTATGTTCTAGGCACTGCACTAAGCGTTGGGGTATATGCAAGCTAATCACATTGGACACAGCCCATATCCCACCCAGGGATCACATTCTTAATCCTCATTTTACAGATGAGGTAACTGAGGCACAGATAAGTGAAGTGACTTGCCCAGAGTCACAGGGCAGACAAGTGACTGTGTCCAGATTGGCACCCAGATCCTCTGAGTCCCAGACCTGGGCCCTGCTTTCCCTTATTCACCCTTTGGCATCGCCTACACACCTGGCTCTATTTCCCTTAAGCACTTGATATTCACCCTATCCCCAATCCCACAGCACTTATGTACATGTCCTTATACCCTGCCATTCCCCCTATCTATAATTCTTTTCGATGTCTGTCTCCCCTTCGAGACTGAAAGCTCCTTATGAACAGGAATCACACCTACAAACTCTACTGTATTGTACTCATCCAGGTATAGTGTTCTGCACACAGTAAGCACTCACCAAATACCACTGAGTGAAAGAAAAGGCAATCTTTACATGCATAAAAAGTGGAGGAACTGCCAGGTGCACATTGATTTTTATCAGTCACAACTAAGTTCTGCAGTGTCATTCTTGAACCCAAAGGATAAAATCAGTACACACACATACACACAGATACTCACTCTCTACCCATATGTAATGCTATACACACTCGCCTTTCCCTCTGTTTGTGTAATGTGCACTACAAAAAAGAATTAGGGAAACAAGCATTTTATTTGCGGGTTGGTAATTATGGAGATGGGACAGTCCTGAAACCTTATTTTATTCACCAGGTAGAAAGGGCTGGTTGACAGGGTACAGGGGCACATTTATGAAGTGTCGGCTCTGTTTGATTGCCAGGTCTGAACTGAAGCCTGCAGCTCCTTCCTTTGTGTTCCGCCACTCACTCTC
This sequence comes from Ornithorhynchus anatinus, assembly GCF_004115215.2. Classification (NCBI taxonomy): domain Eukaryota; kingdom Metazoa; phylum Chordata; class Mammalia; order Monotremata; family Ornithorhynchidae; genus Ornithorhynchus; species Ornithorhynchus anatinus. The sequence goes on from NC_041738.1 coordinate 39,282,820, forward strand.
CAGCTGGTAACCAGATCGTTTAAGGATATAGGACTCTAAAATATGGAAAAAGGAACTGAAATATAAAACAGAACCATTTTACTGCTAATTCAATAGGAAAACCCCTATAAAATATTAAAGAAAGTATTTTCAATTATATTAAATGCAATTTGTGGCCAAGTGGGTTAACCTGAACTTACAAAGTTGCTTGCATCTAGTTGATCCCAAATTTGTGGCGAACAGACCAAACTGCACAATGCTTCATGCAGCCTGGAAAATTAGGTGAAACAGGATTTGGGATTCCTCTCAGTCAACCCTAAGTAGACCTTCAGATATGTTGATAAAAGCTCCATCATGAAAAGGAATGTACTGATGGGGCAGGATTACAGTGAACAGCAGTGTGGCCTAGAGGATACAGCTTGGGCCTGGAAGTCAGAGGACCTGGGATCTGATTCCGGCTCCTCCGCTTGTCTGCTGTGTGACCTTGGGCAAGTCACTTAACTTCCTAGTGCTTCGCTATCTCGTCTGTAAAATGGGGATTGAGACTGTGAGCCCCATGTGCGACACAGACTCCGTCAAACCCGAATAGCTTGTTTCCACCCTAGCACTTAGTATGTCTGGCATATAGTATGCACTTAAATACCATTTAGAAAAAAAAAACTTCATAATTTTTGAATGAGGCCAAGGCAGGATGTGGGGAGCAAAAGCTGGAGAGGGGGAGGGGGTGTTAAGTCTTCAGCAGGGTAGTCCTTTCATTTCCCCCACCATTCATGCCTGCTGGCCTGCAATCCAACTGTTTCTTGACTGCTTTCCTCAGATGCCACCTTACCAGCTGCTGCCCAGACAAGAAACACGTGGCACTGGGAAGCTCAACAGCATGGTCTAACTCCTGCTCTGTGAGTGGGTCAAGCTGGCAATTACCACCACGATGTTCTGCCTCGCAAATAAGAGAAAAACATCGTGAATGCACTCCAAGTCTGAACAATCACTACTCATTGTTTAGTTCCCTGTTTATCAGCAGGACCTGAAACTATATGATCACTACAACCATGTGAGATGTCAACTGTCAGATTAGCAGGATCGCATATAAATTGGAAGCTCAACCAGTGGATAGAAAAGGGGCAACTGAACCACTGAGGCCTCTCCACATCAACAAACGAAGATCCTGCAAATGGAGATTAGAAGCAGTGTGGTCTTATGGAAAGAGCATAGGACAGGGAGTCAGAAGACCTGGATTCTAATCTCGTTCTGCCGTTTAACTGCTGGGTGACCTTGGCAGTCAATTAACTTTTTGGTATCTCAGTTTCCTCATCTATAAAAAGGGGATCAAATACCTGTTCTCTCTCCTCAGACTGTGAGCTCCACATGAGAAGGACTGTATCTGCTCTGATTATATCGTATCTATTCCCATGTTTAGCACATAGTAAGCATTTAACATATATGACAATTTTTAGGGTGGATAGATGAGGTACAAAGCAAAATCCAAAGGCCGGGACAGCTTTGGAGAGCTTGACCCTAGTGGGGCATCACACTAACTGAAGGCCTACAAAGCTGTGGTGATGCTCCACCTTCTGCGTCTCTGACCCAGTACTCCCCCCAAGTGCTTATTACAGTGTCATGCACACAGTAAGCATTTAGTAAATACTTGATTAACTGGTTTATAGCAACCAGGAGAAGACTACATAGGCCTACTCCAAGTTATAGCCATCCTTAGATTTATCCAATCCAGCGATACAGCTACTATTGTTTGATATCTTAGCCCAAGTCACAACCACTCCATAATAATAATTAAAAAAATTATGCTATTTGTTGAGTACTATGTACCAGGCGCTGTTCTAAAAGCTGGGGTAGATACAAGATAATTGATTTGGACACATCCCAATCACAAACGGAGCTCACCGTCTTAATTCCCTATTTTATAGATGAGGGAACTGAGGCACAGAAGTGTGAAGTGACTTGCCTACGTTCACACAGGAGACAAATAACAGAGCAAGGATTAGAACCCATGACCTTCTGATTTCCAGGCTCGTGCTCTATGCTCTAGGCTATGCTGCTTCTCTAAACAAACATCTCAAAGATACATCTTATATTGTTTGACGCCTTATCCCACACAAAATCCTGACTGCCCTGATGTCCTGGCTGAGTACCTAAGGTAAATTAATCCCTCTCCACCTCTCCAGCTAATCAACTCATTATGCCTCCTTCTCGTCTCTCCCACCACTGATCGCCCCATTTCCTGGAACTCACTCTCCATATTTAAAGCCCTCTTGAAATCACAACCCTTCCAGGAGGTCATCCTTGATTCATCTCCCACCTTCCCACTTTATCTCCCCACCCCTTTAGTGCTAAAACAACTTCTGTACCACTCTCATATATCTTATTACCACCTATCTGTAATTTAAGTGTGGAAAAAAAGCTGAAATCTTTGCTGGTCCAGACAAGTAAGAGAACACAGAGAAGTAGTGTGGCTTAGTGGAAAGAGCATGGGCTTGGGAGTCACAGGTCATGGATTCAAATCCCGCTTCTGCCACTAGTCAGCTGTGTGACTTTGGGCAAGTCACTTAACTTCTCTGTGCCTCAGTTACCTCTGTAAAATGGGGAGTAAGACTGTGAGCCCCACCTGGGATGACCTGATAACCTTGTATCTACCCCAGCGCTTAGAACAATGCCTGGCACATAGTAAGTGCTTAACAGATACCATCATCGTTTTTATTATTTTCCACAAGGTAAATGCAGAGAATAATCATTGCCCTCAAGAAGCTTAGCTTCTAGTGGGTCATATTCCTCATTCTCCCATTCCTGCAACTGCCTTAGCCAGGGGTTCCTATGCCCCCATGTATGCTTCACACATCAAATCAATGCCCAGAAATCATCCTAGACAAATACCCTTATGGACCTCTGAAACTACTTATTTGACTCTGCCACGTATGTAATCTCTGGGATCTCTTCTTAAGCAAGTGTGAATACGGCTTAAATAGTTAATCAGATTCTACTACGGGCCAAATTTTCATTTGAATTTATTTTATGAGCAATGCCCGAATAGCACCATCAATGGTGTTAATTATATCCTGATTCTGGAATAGTCTTCCCTTACTTCCAAGCCTCCTGTCCCTCATATAGACCTGGTCTTACAAACCAAGAATTCCTCTCAGGCCCTGCTGTCCCTTTTGGACAAGAAAACTAAGCTTCGTCTGGCAAACGTAACAGAAAATGGTTCAAGCTGAAGGAAGCAGAGCATGGGATTTAATACAGTGACTAAATGGGAAAGGCATGTACACATCTCAAGGAAAGAGTGCTTTCTAGAGAAGTGGAGAATTATGAAGCATATTGCATTATGGGATACATAAGAGGACCTCAAGAGATTCATGTGTGGACACACACTGATTAAGTTAAGCTCTGACAGAAATTGCTTTCTATTGTCTGTACAAGAAGTGATCACAAGTGAACTCATAGGTTTAAAGTGAAAAATCTCTCATGTAAACCTGGCCTTAGGCAACTAAGAGATTCCAAATTAGTTCAATCAACTAGGGTCACACTTCTGGCTGATGGATTTCAGGATCCACACTTTACTGATATATAACTGGAAGGGACAAGTTTAAAGTCTTGTCCTGGTAATGGCACCACCAAGCTGTTAAAAAGAAAGATGCTTTTAGAAAAAAAAAAACCCAAAACACGAGAGCATTAAAATAATTATGAGTGAGACAAATAAGGAACAAAAGACTAATGCCATTTCCCTAAAAAAGGGCAGCATAAAAAGAAGACTTAGGTGCTAAACGCATTGAGATTCGTGACCCATTAAGCTTTAGTGTCTATTTTTAATTAGATACAAATTAGCTACTAAAATGTTCTTAATCCTATGGCACCAGAAGAAGGACACCCTTGGGTTTCCCATTCATTTTCTAAATAAGGCCCCTGGTGATAGCTACCACTTTGTACTACTGATCGTTGCTTTCAAACTCTGTTCTAATATGTCCATGCCTGTGTAGCTGGATACTCATATGTATAACAGCTTCAAGCTCCCACTGTGGTCATTCGGCTAATGGCTAGAAAGGTGATGGAGGAGCAGGTATGTGCTCCAGCCCAGGAAGGATTAAAAAAAAAAGCAGCAGAAGGGTGAAGCTTCCATTATTCCTCTAACCCCCAACTTCCAGGGCTCCCTCTCCATGGGAGAGAAGCGGCCTCACTGCCACGCCACCAACTCCCATCACGCCCTGCTTCAGTCAAACAGTGGCATCTTGAGGCCTTCTCGACTTTTAGAACATTGGGAAGGTCACACCCACGGCCACAGCTGATTTCTGTGACCATTGATCTGAGCCACGATGAATCTGAAACCCTTCTGCTTCTGTCTTATCGATCGTCATCTTTGTCTTTTACATTTTTGTTTCTTCTGTCCTTATGTGTCTGTCAGCAACCCAGCACCCCAGCCTCTAGGTCTTGGACTCTTGGACTGGAAGCCCCTAGTGGGACCAGGGACAGTGTTTATTAGCAGATGTGTTCCCTGTCCATACCGAGCTTAAGTTATCTCATGGTGGGGAATTGAATAGTGGTTAAGTGGTACAGAGGGGTTCAGGAAAAGGAAGGAAAGAATGACTAGTAGAAATGGCAAGGGATGACATAATGAGCACATTAACTCACTATTTCAATAGTATTGAATACCATTGCTACTAATAAAAAACAATACATGCCCCTTATTAGTTCCTATTCACTACGTCAAGACATAGAGGCCCTGCTATTGAGGAATTTATATTCTAAAGTAAAATTGACCAAGAATAACAGGTAAATTCCAAAGGTGTTTTCCTGAACACCTGAATATTTTCCCTTCCTAACATGGAGAGATAAATGACCTCCTGGAATATGCTCCCACCTTCTGTTTAAGGACAAGGATTCAGCAAGGGTAAGGGAAACAGGATAGCTTCCTGGGGCAGGAACAGGTAGTGAGGATGGTATAAGAAAGGCAAACTTACGAACATCCAGACAGTCAAAGGGAAATCAGAGGGTTTTTCATTGACAGTGAATCTTTTGGGATTAGTCTTCAGAATTACAGTACAACATTCAGTTATAGAACACTAATCCCTAGTCCCTTGATCATATTCTACTTGTAATGGAAGTGAAATCATTAATCTCGCTATTGGCCTGCCATTGGTTGTTGGTGGCTCAGAATGCATCAATAAGGTTGCTTTTAATATAGCCTTCCAGCTAGCCAGTGTTGGAATGCTTTACCCTGGACAGAAAGTAAAGAATACTGGATTATTTCCAGGTATGTACATTTCTGGTTCTATTCTGCTTGCTCCCAGGCTGTCAAGTGAATTGGCTAGTTGATAGTATCCCACTAGTAGTTATCGCACTAGCTGTTAACCGGTTTTGATCATGCATGCCTAAACCTTCCCTAGGCATTAGCACGAATCCTAGTAGCAGAATGAGGTGTCATATGGTAGCTGAGTCTAGGGGCTAGCTTCTCCTCCTAAGGGAAGGAAGGCTGAATTCCATGGGTCAGTTAGCACCTCCTCTGAATAAAAGGCAGCTCCAGGTTAAGACAAGCTCACTTCCTGGTTCTTCTCTGCCCTACTTTTCCTTCCCCTCCCAACCCTGCAGGATGATTTCATAAGACCATAGCTATTTCAACAGACCACCCTACATTTAGAGCCGTCCTGAAAACCCCCCTTCTCCAAATTTTCCTTAATATCCAGCATTCCAAGTCATATAAACCCACCAGTCACCGCTAGCACTTATTTCTACCCACTCTCAACTCTTAATGTCTGTACAGTTATTCAATTTTACATTCACCTACTTTGATTATTCCATTGGTAAATACTTTCATGCCTGTATTCTCCATTAGAGTGAATGCTTCCTGTGGGCGAGAAATATATTGTTTATTTTGTACTTCCCATCTGCTTAGATCAATACATTGCATCACGTGGAGGCTCAAGAAATGCTATCACTATGACTACTACTAAATTCCATATGCTTAATACCCCCTGAGTTAAGTGCTTCCTTCTGTTCATTTGTTTCGACAGGCAGTATTTTGTAGCTGTCAATATTTCCGGCCAATGTTCCTATGAAGTAAAACATGGTCCTCAATTGATTTTCCCAGGAATTAGAAACTTTGGTCAGTCAATCCATCCATGGCATATATTGAGCACTGATTGGCTGCCAAATACTGTAATAAGCATTTTGGAGAGTTTGCTACAATAGAATAGGTAGATATGATACCCTGACCAAAAGGAGCTTCCAGTCAAGAGGGTGGTGGAGAAGCGGCATAAGGGAAGGGAGTAGGGCAAGAGTCAAATCTTTGAGAGGAAGTGGAGGTGAGAATGGAAGCAAACTTCAGGATCAGTGATTGGATTGCTAGGGAAGAGAAGTGCCTCTATGTAGGGCTTTCTCTTTTCTTTTGTGGTACTTGGTAAGTACTTACTATGAGTTAGGTTTCTCATGTTGGACACAGTTCCCGTCCCATATAGGGCTCACAGTCCAAACTGGAGGGAGAAGGATTTAATCCCCATTTTACAGATGAGGTAACTTTGACTCAGAGAAGTTAAGTGACCTGCCCAAGGTAACCCAGCAAGCAATTGGCAGAGCTAGGATTGGAACCCAGGTCCTCTGACTCCCAAGTCTGTGCTTTTTCTACTAGGCAACACGGCTTCTGCTGGGGTATCAGCCTAGGGAGAAGTCCCAGCAGAGCCTCAACTATTGCTTTCCAGTTTTCTACTGGGGCACTGGAGGGTGGAAGGAAGAAAAGAATTCAGGTCCATCTTGTCAGGGTCAGAAGAGCTTAGTCTAGGCTCCTTTTCTCTTTATCAATTTCCTTGTATGTTGGTGCCAAGATTCTTGACTTCAGTAAGTGAGGTTCTAGCAGAAAGGCCCAGCTTTTGTTGGAAAGTGAGTGAGGCATTTGCCCCTGAAGCGGGCTGGGGCGGTCAGTGGCAGGGTAGAAAGAGGACAGAGGTGATTAACAAAGTGCCCACTATACGGAAATGGCATCTGAGGGAGCTGGGAATTGGGAGAAGACACAGGCTTGCGGGCAATGGGGGTGAACCGAGGCTTCCCCTAGTGACATTTTCCAGGTTCAGGGGGTTGGATGGGCTTCCATATATCATGGAATTAGTAACAATTATAATAATAATAGTAAAACAATAATTGTGGATTTGTTAAGTGCTTAATATGTACCAAACACAGGGTTTAGCTCTAGAGTAGATACAAAATGATCAGGTCAGATATATGCATTTGCAGTGAGTCATAAAGTCCTTATACAGAATGGGAAGGGATGGCAAACATTTTCTTGTCTCAGACCACAGAAACTTCTGAGGTCAGTCCTGCTAGCCAAAGCTCTTTCAGGGCTCTCTGTTTTTTCTGAAGCGAGTGGTAGCTAAACTATATGGGGAAAGCCCCTAGAATACAAAGCTGAGGGTAGGGTCAATGGCAGAAGTTTGGTGGCTCTTGAGAAGCCATTATTTTCTGGCCTTAGATTGGACTTGGGGGAGAAGCGAGTGGTGGGGAAAGAAAACGAGAAAGGGAAGGTGTTTGAGAAGTGAATTTACCTGCATCTTCATGTCCTGTTCTTAAACTGTTCCTCACTCTCTGGATCAAGGAGGCTTTGACTCCTGGGTCAAACACTACTCTGATGCTAATCCAGGGAAGGAGCAGTTTAAGGAGCAGAACTAATAGCTCTGCAACTTATAGTCCACCCACCTCAATCCCATGCCTTGGGCCATGAACTGAAGCAGCGTGCCCCCGGTGGATAGAACACGGGCATGGGAGTCAAAACAATCTTTCATTCATTCAATAGTATTTATTGAGCTCTTACTATGTGCAGAGCACTGTACTAAGTGCTTGGGATGAACAAGTCGGCAACAGATAGAGACAGTCCCTGCCATTTGACGGGTTTACAGTCTAATTGGGGGAGATGGACAGACAAGAACAATGGCAATAAATAGAGTCAAGGGGAAGAACATCTCGTAAAAACAATGGCAACTAAATAGAATCAAGGCGATGTACAATTCATTAACAAAATAAATAGGGTAATGAAAATATATACAGTTGAGCGGACGAGTACAGTGCTGTGGGGATGGGAAGGGAGAGGTGGAGGAGCAGAGGGAAAAGGGGAAAAAGAGGGTTTAGCTGTGGAGAGGTAAAGGGGGGGTGGCAGAGGGAGTAGAGGGAGAAGAGGAGCTCAGTCTGGGAAGGCCTCTTGGAGCAGGTGAGTTTTAAGTAGGGTTTTGAAGAGGGAAAGAGAATCAGTTTGGCGGAGGTGAGGAGGGAGGGCGTTCCAGGACCGCGGGAGGATGTGACCCAGGGGTCGACGGCGGGATGGGCGAGACTGAGGGACGGTGAGGAGGTGGGCGGCAGAGGAGCGGAGCATGCGGGGTGGGTGGTAGAAAGAGAGAAGGGAGGAGAGGTAGGAAGGGGCAAGGTAGGTAGGGGCAAGGTAGGTAGGAAGGGGATCTAAACCCGACTCTGCCACTTGTCAGTTGGGTGACCTTGGGCAAGTCTCTTACTTTGCTGCACCTCAGTTACTTCATCTGTAAAATGGGGATTAAGACTCTGAGCCCCATGTTGAACAGGGACTCTGTACAACTCAATTTGCTTGTATTCACCCTGGAGCCTAGTATAGTGCCTGGCACATAGTAAGCATTTATTTATTCAATAGTATTTATTTATTGAGCGCTTACTATGTGCAGAGCACTGTCATATAAAACAAAACAAAACAAAACAACTAAAAAAACTGACATATTGCTTGGAGCCTTTGGAGGGCCAGGAAGAAGGAGGGAAATCCCCTTCAGGGTACCAAAGCTTTATCCATCATCACTCCCGGGGATGCATGAGGCTCAGAAAAACCAATCCCTTCAACCTGGCAGTTGCTTTGCCTGATTCCCCAAACAGTTCTGTTTGAGGGGGAAAAACGTTTACTATGTATCAACTGCTGTCTTAAGCGCTGGAGTAGATACAAGTTAATGAGGTCAGACAGAGTCCGTTCCACAAGGGGCTCACAGTTTAAGTAGGAGAGAGAATAGGTATTGAATCCCCAATTTACAGATGAGGAAACCTAGGCACAGAGAAATTAAGTGACTTGCCCAATATCACACACCAGGCAAGTGGCAGAGCTGGCCTTAGAACCCAGGTCCTCTGACTCCCAGGCCCATGCTCTCCCACTAGGCCAATGTTAAACAAACTAGTATTTCTGCCTTCCCAAGTCATTGTTCTTTTATGGGGATCACTCATTTAAATATTTCCTAGCCTCATCTTTCACATTCTAGAATCAATCAGTCAATCGTATTGAAGCAGGAAACTATACTAAGTGCTTGGGAGAATACAATATTACAGAGTTGGTATAGAATTTTTATGATAGAATCACTTCTATCATAAAAATAAAGCAAGAAAACACAAAGAATTTTAAACACCTCAGCCAGTAATGGAATTACGGCATCTGTAAGGTGTAAAAAATGATTTCATTGTTTCCTGTAAAGGTTTCTTGCTCTCCAGAAATGGCCCCAGTCAAGATGTAGAAAACAACTTTTTAAAAAACGTATATTAAACCTGACAAACATCTGGTCAATCAAATTTACAGCAATACAAAGGGTGTAATAAAGGTTTATTTCTTCTTGAAGAACAAATTTAAAGATTTTTTTAAAAGCCTTTTATATATAAAAAGAAAATTAGACATAGGCCTCTTGGCCCAGCCTTACTCCAAAGCCACTAGAGAGAGGCTACATTTTTTTGAAGCTCCAGTCAACCAGAGCTCAGTTCCCCCATGGAGGTAGAAAGTTCTGGCCTCCCCTGTCCATGGCGTCCCTTCAAGGGAGAGGCTACCTTCAAGCAGATTAAGGAAGGCACGAGTTATGACAGAAAACGGGCCTTTGGCCAAATACATCCAGGCCTATAACTTTTGCCCACCAATCCTGTTCCTCTCTGTTGCTGCCATGGGGCTGAAGGGGAAAGAAAAGAGAAGCTGCTTAAGCTACTTCTTTCCTCCACAGACGCCAGTCTGGTGTAGACAAAGCCAGAGTGTGGAAGACAGAACCCCTGTATGGCTTTTGTACTGATGGGTCCATTCCCATGATTTTCCTGTACTGCTCCAAGTTATCTGGCATATGGCCAACTTGGCTAGCAGACATTCCACTATACTTACTAGAGAAAATCCTACAGGAAAAGGGGACATTTCCCAAATAGCTGTTAATGAATATTGATTGTTTCTCATCATGGGGAAAATGGCAGAAAAGCGGTGCATTTTACTCGGAAAGTTTTGATTCGCAACTCTGACACGTGAACATGCGGTCGTGAAAGACTTGGTAACCGTTTAACCAGATGCCCATTAGGGTTTGTTGTCACTACCGTATGGCACATACATGGCCCTTCAAATACAGGTAGGATATTACTGAGCAGAGGATATGGTTGGAAGTAGGTTAACCAAGCAAGAAGAGCTCAGATTTTTGTTAAAAACAGAAGTAATGTGGAGCAAAAAAATGACCTGGATGCATTTCTATGGTTTCTTTCACTTTGGAACCCCATGACTAGGTTCAGAAGTCTCAATTGTCCTCCTCCCCCTTCCCACACACACAAATGCACTACTAAGTGGCTAGGGAAAGGGCAATAAGACTCCATCTTTGACCTCCCTTACCAGAAGCAGTGCCTTCTACCACTGACTTCTCTATCCAGGGTTGACAGAGACACAGATCTGTTGATCCAAGGAGAGTGAGAGTGAGTGGGGGGGGGGGGGGGGCGGGAGAGGGAGGGAGGGAGGAAGGAAGAAAGAGCTAAAAAAAAAAAAAGGCCAGGAAACAAAGTCTTCATTTCTATGAAATGTTCACCCTCATCCCCACACAGTACTTGAGTACATATCTATAAATTATATATTATAAATTATTTATTTAACCAATCAGTGGTATTTATTGAGTGCTTACTGTGTGCAGAGCACTGAACTTAGAGCTTGGGAGAGCACGCTGCATCAGAGTTGGTAGACCCATTCCCTGCCCACAACGAGCTTACAGTCTAGAGACATTTACATTAATCTCTGTCTCACTGTGGCTCACTGCGGACAGGGAATGGGGCTACCAACTCTGTTGTATCGTCCTCTCCCAAGTGCTTAGTACAGTGCTCTGCACGTGGCAAGTGCTCAGTAAATTTATATTGATTAACTGATTGGAGCTTTGGAATGTCAAGGGGACCTCTAATTATGAGGAGTGAAATTTCAAAGCTTTATTCAGCCAAGGTGACAGCTAAAAGGCCCTCTTTAACCCACAACTAAAGGCTAGTACTAGTACTCACCCATGCCAAAATAAATCCACTAACATCTCTCATGGTACGGCATGGGTGAGGACAGACTGGACAGTAAGATTATTCTCGAAAGATTTAGGCCAAATGACCCAAATTTGTTAAACACCTGAAAACACAGTACATACCTTCTACCAGATGCATCAATGCCATCTAAAACCTGAACAACATAGCGTAGGGTAATAATAACTTCCTACCATCAGCTTTAAGGCATTCAATCAGTTCTTTCCTCCCTATCTTACTTTGCTGATTTCTTATTACAATCCTGCCTGCACACTTCACTCCTCCAATGCCAACCTAGTCACTGTACCTCGGTCTCGTCTATCTGGCCACTGATCCCTTGCCCACAACCACCCTCTGGCCTGAAATTCTCTTCCACTGCAAATCTGAGAGACCATGATTCCCCTCACCTTCAAATCCCTACTAACATCACACCTCATCCAAGAGGCCTTCCCTGATTAGGCTCTCAATTTTTCTACTTGCCCTCCCTTCTGCATCGCCTACACACTTGGATCTGTAAGCGCTTGCAAGTCACCCTGCCCCAAAGCCCACAGCACTTATGTAGATATACTCTTCAATTCCTCTATGTATAAATTCTTTCAATATCTGTCTTCCCCTCTAGACTGCATGCTCACTGTGGGCAGGGAAAGTGTCAATCAACAATATTGCACTTGTACTTTCCCAAGTGCCTAGCATAGTATTCGGCATATAGTAAGCCACTCAATGAATTACACTGATTCACTGAGTCAGGAGTTTTCTAAAACGGCTTCACAGAGCTCTTTGGACTTTCAGAAGACGAAGCTTTGTTGGGACAATCTATGGGACAAGAGAATAAAGTTACTCCTATGACCTGTTTTTCCAAAACTGTAACCTACATGGTTTTGGTTTTTTTTAAACTGAGTTTAAAAGAAAGTGAAGGTGCATCAAAGATAAGCAGCATGACCTACTGGAAAGAGTATGGTCCTGGAAGTCAAAAGCTGTGGGTTCTTATCCCATCTCTACCACTTAACAGATGCATACCCTTGGAAAGCTCACTTAACTATCTGAGGTTCAGTTTCTTCATCTGTAAAATGGAAATTAAATACCTGTTCTCTCTGGTACTTAGACTGTGAGTCCCAACAGGGACAGAGATGTGCTTGGCTCAGTGGAAAGAGGCCAGGCTTGGGAGTCAGAGGTCATGGTTTCGAATCCCGGCTCTGCCACTTGTCAGCTGTGTGACTGTGGGCAAGTCACTTAACTTCTCTGTGCTTCAGTTACCTCATCTGTGCCTCCCGTGGGACAAACTGATTACCCTGTATCTACCCCAGTGCTTAGAACAGTGCTCTGCACATAGTAAGCACTTAACAAATACCAACATTATTATTATGTGCCTGACTGGCTTATCTTGTATCTTGTCTTGTTTTATGTTGTTGAGACATCTCCGATTCATAGTGACACCATGGACACAGCTCTCCCAGAAAACCCCTCTCTCCTTCTGCAATCGTTCAGGTAACGTACCCATAGAGTTTTCTTAGTAAAAATACAGAAGTGGTTTACCATTGCCTCCTTCCACGCGGTAAACTCGAATCTCCGCCCTTGACTCTCTCCCATGCTGCTGCTGCCCAGCACAGGGAGTTTTGACTTGTAGCAGATCGTCTTCCACTCACTAGCCACTACCCAAGCTAGGAATGGAATGGGTATGCCTCTGCTTGACTCTACCTCCCACAGTCGAGACTGGTAGAGTACTGGAAACTCTCTAGGTGTGACCCTGAGAAGGGTATCTTGTATCTACTCCAGCATTTTGTACAGTGACTGACATCTAGTGAGGGCTTAACAAAAGCCTCAGTTACTACTATTATCTTGTTGGACTAATGAGCACATGTCCTACATATTACACTTGGTGAATGGGAGATCTGTGTAACTGGCATATTCTTGTGCCGCTGACTACTAATATCCAGGGACTCAAAATCATTGGATAACGGGTAGAACAGAGACTAACATCTCTCTATACGCTGCCAAATTATACTGTACACTCCTTGAGGGCAGAGATCGCGTCTACATACTCTAAGCACTTAGTACAGTTCGCTTTCCCAGAATAAGCACTCGGTAAAATTCTACTGATTGACTGCTCCAACAGAAACCGATCACGTATCTGTACTTCCCGTCTCTATTCACACTGAGGCGTCCCTTCTTCTAACAAGGGAATAAAACCCAGAGTTGCTTCCAAGTCTCATCCACAGTCATTCTTGACTAGGTGCTTAGACTTGAATCTCTCTCTCTCCTCTTCAAAGTATTGGAGATACACAAATAGGGACAATTTTTGCAAGTAAAGTGGATATACCAGAATCTATTGGTCGAAGGTTGCTGTGGAACAAATTGCTGCTTTTCAAACTCTTCACGAGAACCTCGAAAAATTTGTTAAGAGTGCTCGACTGATCCTTATTCAGAGATGAATGCATAGACAGGAATGTTCTGTATGAAAATATCTATGAGAGAATTGGGATGGGAGAGAGGGGAGTCAATTTTGCCTGAACTGTAGCTGTAGTTACTCTACTCGAAGAGAGTATTTGGAGGTAGGTGGGGTGATATCTTGTGAATGGAGAGGTTCAAATTGCTTCTTGGATCTTTCTAAGTCAAATGAGAACTTAAAGTACACACCAAGTTCTGATCATATGTTTTCCATGGAAAAATCATTCTAGACTGGGGCCTACTCCACGCAGATCTAAATTGAATTCTAAAGCATATTCAGGTTAAGAAGCTCCTTTCTGGAGACTAAGGTCTTTAAGATTTCAAACTCAATTTTACCAGCGGCAAAATGTACCAACTCTATCAGAGGTCAGGTAAACTCAGGGGCCACGATTTCCATCCTGTTACAGCTGGGAGGAGGGGAGATTAAAAAGGATGTCTGAGGGTACCAGATTCCACCTCAGATGATGCTACTCGCAAAAAAGACCCCCCTCCCCCCGGCCCCCGCCTTTCTCCATAGATGTCGCTGTGGCCCTATTCAGAGCATAAGGCAGTGTTAGATATCTTTGAGGGGTGAAGCAGCCAGGAAAGAAGAGTGAATACTTGAAAATTAATGATGTCAGTCTGTCTTCATATATCAAGCTAATTTGAAAGGGCTTTAATTTTCTTAAAGGATAAAAAAAGGTTTCTTTGCTAGATTAAACTTGCGATTGTCATTCATATATTGTTTATAAGGTACTCATCTCCTTGCTCTGTATTTTTTTGTTTTTGATTTTGTATACTAGTTAGCAGTGAAGACTTGTCTGCGTGTATCAGAAGGAATAAAGAGAGAAACGTCCTTAACTGTCAGTTTTAATAAGAGGAGTCAACATGCCTCTATTCAGGTTAAATATTGTCCTGTCACATTTCAATAGAGTCAACAGATTTTTTAAAGAAAAGTCAAAAGCACTGTGTATGCAAAAAAAAAAAAAAAAACCCTCCCTGTCATAGGATGTCAAAGCCCTTCTTTATCTGGAGGGGCGTGGATGTAGGACAGAAAATTCTTTTGTAAAATGTGAAAAATTACCACTCATAATTGGCGCTGACATGAAAAGGGTTTTTTTTGTTAGAAAAACAAAGGAAATCTCTAATTTAATAATCACCTGTAAAGTGTTATTGTGATGGGAACAAAAAACACACAATCAAAGTCATCTTTTTTAAGTAACTATAGTGTTTTTAAGCAATCACTGCATTGTGTAGCAGTTCATACACATAAACCGATGATGTTCAAAGTGGTAAAAGGCACTCCAAACTCTTGAAGGAAAGTTTCTGAAATAACGAGTGACAGGCTACAGTGAAGAAATGCAAATGGAGGAATTCTGTTCAAAATAAAACCTAATGGGATTTTAGCCCAAGTGTGTAATTTTGCCCCTTGTACCCTAGCCTTCTGGAGGTTTAAAGCCAATATGATCCTTTACTCTGCCACAGAAAATTTTCTTTAAACAGGACCAACTCCTTGGATATGAGGACTAGAACACTGGATATATTTTGTAAAGATCATATTGCAAAATAAGGGCCCTTCAAGAAAGATTTATTGCAAATTCAAGGGAATTGGCACGATGTGATTATTTTAATTCGGGGGAAACGCTATCTTTTTAAAATGATTCTAACCTCCTCCACTGCCTCTTGATAGACACTCATCCATCTGTACCCATTAGGTCAGTATAACAACTTGAAAGCAAAGAAACTATACCTTCCTGGGTTGATCAATAGTCAACCGCTTTTTGTTTTCGAGGGCTGTAGATTCGAAAAGAGAATTTCCTCTCCTCCTAAAAACTGCAGAGAATATTTCATTACCTCTCTCCCATAAGCTCTGGTATCGGGGAAGGAGAACATACTCTCTCCAACAGTCCTATTGGTGTCTTCACTCAGCTCTAATTCCCATGAGGTGATCTGTTATTCTAAAATGAAAGCCCAGATCTGCACGAGTTTGTTGGCAGCCCTTAAACTTGAAGACGGGAATTAAACTCTTTGTAGTGATATGGCCAAATGATGATACTTGACATGACACTTGACAGAAAGTGTTTCTTCTGTAAAAATGGTTTCTTTTCAAGTGTTTGGCACAAAGTCTCACATAATATATCTATAAAACCAGTAACGTTCCTTTTCAGTTCAGGTAATCTAGATTCCTAAAATCCAGGTGGTTCCCTGAGTTTGATTTTACAAGCCACCTGCCAGATGCTAACATGGAAATTCACAGGCACCCTCATTTCCAAGCAACAGCTTTCAGAGCTATTCCACGAAAGAAAACCGGCAAAACCTGCATGCAGAAAACCGGACTGCTCTTCTTCCTTGAAGAGAAAAGCAGGCTGCTCCTTAATGATGGTTTTTGCATAGTGTGGAGAGCGCAAGCCTCTCTTGGAGAACAAATTGGCTACATGGCAAATTCACTTTACGGTACACCTCTTCTCCCCAGCCCCCCAAGACGCTCTTTCAAGGGGTCTGTTGGCCATTTCATTTGTGCAGCTGGCTAATCAGGTTGCTCTACTGGCTCCACGGAAAGCAGGCTATTACCTTCAGCTGGCCAGCAGACTCAGAACCAAAGGAAGGCATGGTTCTTTGTGGTTATAATGAACCCTGTAAGCTTAGAGCCACAAATTCTCCCTTAATCAATCCCTTTCTAGGGCCTCAATCGCTCACAAAAAATCTAGGTCTATATTAGCTTAAAAACAAGAAACAATTTAGGGGAAAATAAAAGCCAAACCCTCTCTCCAGTTCTTTCTCCTCCGAGAGTCATATTTGCTTGGAATTGCTTCTTCATTAGAAAAATGCCGCTTTTACAAGTCATGCAACCTTCTGAACTTTTTAAAACACAGTCTTGATTTTATTGACCATATCTCCAAATCAGACACAACTTTAAAAGCAAAAGTAGAAAAAAAAATCAATCTCATTTATAGAGATTATCTATGGAAGAGTCTAAAACATGATGGCTTCACAAAAGTAATTTGATTCTTAAGTAAATGGCACTGTTAAGGGTCCTCCCTCTGTCTGTTATTAAGCAATTCACAGCCCAATGAAAATTTATTTCATTCCATTTTGGAAAAGTCCTAGCACATCACACAGTCGCCTCTCAAGAATTCAGAGGCTGATTATCCAGTCTGGGAATCATCCTGTTCTTTTCCTTCCCTTCCATTTCTCGCTCATTAATAGCGCTTCCCTCAGAGAATGGGCAAGTGAAGGGAAAGATCACTCAAATCAGGATGCTGCCAGTCGCTCACCAATTAATCTATACAATACAATATAGATTGATACTCTGTTATACTGTACTCTCCCAAGCGCTTAGTACGGAGTTTGGTATATAGGAAGCAGTCAATAAATACCATTGATGATGATGACTTGTTGAGCACTCACTCTGTGCAGAGCACTGTAGTAAGCGTGTACTTGTTAAGTGCTCCCAGGGTTTCAAGCTACTTTCCAACAGCTCTGGAAAACATTTTGGTGGAAGGCAAGACTGAAATCGAAGACAATTTATATTTTGGAATCATTTACAGATTTAGCTATCCGTGTTGTTCCTGTACCTCATTCGAACAGATATTTAAAAGATACGTGCTTATAGTTAGCTAGAAATTCTAAAGGCCAAACTTTCATTCACATGTAACAATTAAAATGATTCTAATCAAAGTCTTCTTTTTTTTTTTGTATCAGTGTGACATTTGGGGACTTCAGACGTAACTGTAAAAAGGAACTCAACTTTTCTTTTTCTTTGGGTGACCTTTGCTCCTAAAATTTGGGGGGAACAAAAAATTTGTCATTAGGGCCTCCAAAACCCTAAAATTCCCTTTACGCTTGTTTATTCTCTAAAGTACATTATATTCCATCAAAACATGACTTTTGAATCGAACATGACGGCCGAATTCTCCAGATGATTCTCATTTGCTTGGATATGGTGCAATGTGATGTCAAAGGAAACTGTGGTATGCATGTGCCTACCAGACAAGGAGGGTACCAGTACCACATTATGAGTTTCCCTAATTGTGAGGTACTGCAAGATTGTAGTCTCCCTTTATGGGGAACTGAATTAGCTTTATTTACTCAGGGTGGGGCAATTCACATGGAGAAGAAAGGCCTTAATGAAGCAGGGTTTCTGATACAGAAATAAATCCATGACTAACACAGAACATGTATTGCACTCTCCCAGGTGTTTAGTACAGTGCTCTGCACATACGACTCAATAAATACCATTGATGGGTTAATGAGTATGCCACAAAGCCAAATAAATGAACAACCATGAACTGTGCATATTAAACTGGATTTCCTTTTAACTCTGCACAGCAGCGGAAAACTACATCATGTCAAGGTGTTGTTGAACAAATGTGTTTACAGGTTCTAATCTGATTGGAGGTGTGTGCCTAGACAATGGATTCTTGGGCCTGTCATAGATGCCTAAAACAGATTATTGGGTGCCTGTTAGATTCCTCTCATAACTTGCCTTGAGGCACTCCTATACTCATGAGTGCACCTTACCCTCAATTTCTCTGCCAACGCATGTGTTTGCAGATCTTCCCAGAGATATCAGACATCTTCCTGGAGATCTTCCCATGTCATAAGACTGCATCAATGTAAGAGATACATTCATTCATTCATTCATTCTTATTTATTGAGCGTGTGCAGAGCACCGTACTAAATGTTTGGAAGGTATAATTCAGCAATAAAGAGAGACAATCCCTGCCCTCAACATATGTCATTCCTGAGTCAGATCAGTGGCCCATCCAGTCCAGGATTTGGGTTCTGATAGTGTCAATAGAAGGCTTTTAGACACTGAGTAAAGATCACCTATCTAATAATAATAATAATTGTGGTATTTGTTAAGCGTTTAATATGTGCCAAACACTGTACTAAGCAAGGGGGTGAATATAAGCAAATAGAGTCGGACACAGTTCCTGTCCCCTATCAGGCTGACAATCACAATCCCCATTTTACAGATGAGGTAACAGACACAGAGAAGTGAAGAGACTTACCCAACATCACACAGGAGAAAAGTGGTGGAGCCAGGATTAGAACCCATGACCTTCTGACTCCCATGCCCATGTTCTATCCGTTGCGCATACTGCTTCTCTACACCATGCTGCTTCTACTCCTAATGTTTATGATACGATCTAAATGCCAAGACTTTTTATTTATATCCTAACTTTACCTCCAGTAACCCATTATAGACCACATCTCCAAGACTTTACTCATAAGACTTTACTTCATAAAGAAGCAGCGTGGCTCAGTGGAAAGAGTATGGGCTTTGGAGTCAGGGCTCATGAGTTCGAATGCCAGCTCTGCCACTTGTCGGCTGTGTGACTGTGGGCAAGTCACTTCACTTCTCTGTGCCTCAGTTCCCTCATCTGTAAAATGGGGATTAAGACTGTGAGCCCCACGTGGGACAACCTAATTCCCCTATGTCTACCCCAGCGCTTAGAACAGTGCTCGGCACATAGTAAGCGCTTAACAAATACCAACATTATTTTTTTATTATTATTATAACCTCCTGGAACCTTTTGATATTTTTGGCCTGCATAGTTTCCTGTGATAATGAATTCCATATGCTCATGTGAAGAAGGTTTTTCCACTGTTCTGATTTTACCATCAGAAGAGCAGAGACAAGTGGCAGAGACAGGAGCCAGGGAGATCAGAAAGGAGGCTGATGCAGTAATCAAGACAGGATAGGATAAGTGCTCCGGTTAAACAGGGCATCAGTTTGGATGGAGAGAAAAGGGTGGATTTTAGCAGTGTTGATCTGACAGGAGTTGGTGACAGATTGAATATGTGGGTTGAATGAGAGAGATGAATCACGGATAATGCCGAGGTTACAGGCTTGTGAGAGAGGGTGGATAGTGGTGCTGTCTACAAGGATGGGAAAGTCAGGGGAAGGACAAGGTTTGGGTGGGAAGATGAGGAGTTCTATTTTGGACATGTTAAGTTTGAGGTGTCGGCCATGTGACCCCCAAAATAGATCATCCCTGTTGGAGCTGAAACATGGTCACCATGCTCTTAGCACTATCGATTTCTCCTTTTCCATCACCTTCTCTGGCAGTGGAAGGGTCATTATGGGAAGCTGCAACAGCTAGAAAAGGATGCACAAGGCAGATGCCATCACAGCTCCTTTTTCATATATATATAGCTTTTGGGGGAAGGCCTGGAGACTCTGTCTAGTGGTGCTGGATTTTCTATAACAGGAAACTACTGATCACCAATGTGGAACTTCTTTCGACCTTCTTGAGTAAATAAGGATTGCTTTTAACAGTGAAAGGCTTTGCTTCAGTCTTTTGGCAGAATGGTCTTTTTTAGAGCAAATCTCACTTTTGACAAGACATCTGTGATTAAGAGATAGAGCAGTTTCTCCCCATACAGCAGAAACTCTATTGAGACAGTCTGCCTTACATATGCACATTGGCTACTTTTAACTTGGATGGTACGCTCTGTTTTGAGCAATCCAAAACATAAAGCAATCCATATACCTGATTTGAAAGTTAAGAAAACGTTTCAGTTTTGCTACAGGAAATTGCTTCATTGCAGATTAAGCTCAATTGTATAATCCCTCCATCTCTTGAGAAATCATTTCTAAAATCTGGTTCAAAACAGTAATCTTATTTCATTTACTCCTTTCAATGTATTTTCAGACAAATCATGAAAAAAATTAATTCCAAGGTTTCAGGATTCACCAAATGCAGAAAATAAGCAACATGAAAAACAATCATTCATTCATTCAATCATACTTATTGAGTGCTTCCTGTGGGCAAAACACTGTACTCAGCACTTGGGAGAGTACAATAAAACAACAAACACATTCCTGCCCACAGCAAGCTCATAGTCTAGAGGGGAGACAGACATTAATATAAATAAATTACAGATGCATACATATGTGCTGGGGAGATGGGAGGGAGAATGAAGGAAGGGGCAAGTTAAGAGTCATGCAGAAGAAGGGTCATGATCAAATCCTATGGTGAAAGCTAGCCATAGGTTTAGAGATAGGGCAGGATCTAGAGTTCAAACATAGGTTTTGTCAAGACTTCACGTTAGGTTTAAGGGAAGCAGCACAGCCTAGTGGGCAGAGAATGGTGATGATGATGGCATTTGTTAAGCACTTACTATGTGCAAAGCACTGTTCTAAGCGCTGAGGAGGGTACAAGTGATCAGGTTGTCCCACGTGGGGCTCACAGTCTTAATCCCCATTTTACAGATGAGGCAACTGAGGCACAAAGAAGTTAAGTGACTTGTCCAAGGTCACACAGCGGACAAGCGGCGGAGCTGGGATGAACTTGGGAGTCAGAGGGCCTGAGTTCTAATCGCCGCTCCACCATTCACCTAATCTGTGTCCATGGGCAAGTCACTTAACTTCTCTGTGCCTCAGTTCCCTCATCTGCAAAATGGGGATTCAATACCTGTTCTCCTTCCTCCTTAAACTGTGAGCCCCATGGGGGCCATGTTTATCTTGTATCTAACCCAGCACATAGTACAGAGCTTGGCACGTAGTAAGCCCTTAAGAAATACAAAAAATATTATGATTTAAGGCTAGAGAGAGAAACTGGTTGCAATGATCCTTGGAATGTCAATAATTTAACACTGATGATTGACTGTGTAATTCATGCATTCGATTTTCCACGGTTTGTCGTTACAGTTTTTCAATGAGCAATCTTCGGGTTTGCTCATGTCAATGAATGAGTTTCTTCTTCCTGTTCCCTTTTGGAGTGAGGACTGTCTAATTTGCATTGAATTCAGGAGGGGTAAAAAAGTGTTGCCTGAAGTACTAAAAGTATGCCAGAGTGGTTCTTACCGCCTAAAGGTAGAATTGTAATTTAATTAAATATCTACCCGCAGGTATTATATTTCAAATGCAAATAACTTTGGTAATGCAATATTGTGACTGAGAATTTAAATTCAAGGAAATCGAGAAAATCAAGTTATGGTTCCTGCTGTAATTAACATTCTTCTGCACATTCCTTAGACACTCGGATGGCATCGCACTACCTACAATTCAGTGCTTACCTTAGGGATTGACTCTAGTTTAAGCACGCTCTGGGAATCATTGCTTTCAAAGGTTTACATTTACCCAATTAACTCTCAATAGTAACACACAAATTCTGATATTTAAGCAGTAAGTAATAGAGTAGTGTGGCTTGCTACAGCTAAAGTTGGGAAAGTTGATGTCTAATTCCAGGTCATCCACTAACTTAGCTGTGTGGTCTTTGAAAAGTCAGCTTTCCTCTGTTTCTCAGTTTGCCACCCTACAAGAAGAAATGCTTGCTGCCTCCTGACCAAAGATGCAAAGCAGATTAATACTGGTAATGGATTTTGAAGAAGGGTTATACAAGATAAATCAATATTTGATATATATTTTATTATTTCAAAGACTTTTAAACACTATATCCCCGTTCTTGTAGCTGAATAGTGGAGATTGTGGCTGTACTTAACTCCGTTCTGAGGATTATAATAATGTTTTGGGAAAAAATACCAGGAAAGAAATCGGTATTTTATCCACACTCTGACTAGATCTTGACTAGTCTAACTCTTCACATGACTTCTGCCGGCATCTGCGGAACCCCCAAATAAGGCTGTGTCTCCAAAGTAATTTCAACTGTGTGGCCAAAATACTGCACTACTGAAATTCTTCTGTACATGCTGCCCTGAACTGTGAAAATGAACCATTTTGTAATCAGGTCAGTAAATTACCAAGATTAGAAAATCTAACTTAATAAGAAAATTAGATGAAAAGTTCAAAAGCTGCTGAAAATATGGGATTGTGATGAACGTGCCCTTTACATGGTAATTAGCTTATCACTAGGATGAAGCAATAATAGAGCAACAGTGCTTAGAACACTGGAAAACAGTGATAAACAGTGTGATGCTGATCCAATTTTCAATTAATCCTTAAAGTTTCTCAAATATCAATCACATTCTCTAGATTCCCCTAAAACCCCAGGACAACAAAGCCCAAGGAAGCAGAAAGGTTGCACTATTTAATAAAGAGGAACTTGAGTCTCCATGACCCCAAAGAGAGAATGAACCCAGTTGAATCGAATATATGGAGAGATTCTATTAAATAGTCTTTTAGAGGAGAAGTTCTCAGGACTCCATCAACTTTCCCCCCTTCACAGACACTTAAGAATCCAAAGGCATGTTAGGCTCATTCTAGTAGCCAGGCTTGCTCTAAGATCATTATTTATTTGAAACTTCAATTCCAGTGAATTTGTATGCCAGCTGGTCAAAGCCCTAGTTAAGCAAAGCATGGCATGAAACCACTGCAAGGGATTGTGGTAACCCCTATTCTCAGGCCAGACCAACAAGTTCCCTTCTTCCTACACATAAAGCAAGAATGGGCAATTTTACACTCAGTCCCAAAAAACTCTCTGGGGACCACGATTCCTTGGCAGCACAGAGATGCATGTGGAAGCATCCTTCTCAAAACCTCATTTTGTAAAAAACTCCCAAATGTAGGTTCCATACAACCCACATCCATGGAGAATGAAACAACGAATTGAGGTGAGAAATTTCTAGCAGGTGCCAGGTACATTCCCCCTTTTCCTGAAAAAAAAAATCAAAACCAAAAAAAACCCCTGAATTCTAAATTCTAGAAAACTCATTCCAAAAGAATATTCTTCTTGCTAAGGTTCAGATTCCTACTACCCAAAAATTCTTGTCAAAATTTATCAGACTACTTCAAGACAACCACTTGATCAATTGTAAAATGCCAGGTATTTCAAAGCGGGGTTTTTTTTTTGTTTTTGTGGCTTTTTTCTGTTGGCAAGCAAAGAAATGCCCAGATTTGGAGTTTGGTTTTTTTAAAAAAATTACCCAGAAATGATACCATATTATAAGCACAAGCAAAGCAAATAATGTTGAGCGTGATGTCACCTCAGCGGAAAAAGTTTCACAAATTAATTCTTGAAAGACACTATTCATTAGTCTCTAAAACACCACAGTCCCATTTGTTAACCCGAAGGGCATAACATTAAAATGGCTTGATCCCTTGTGACGTACAAAAGTAGTTATTAATTTGCACTCATTATCTAAAGCCATTTGCCAGTAGCCTTTAGATAAGTCTAAAATGCTCATACATATAGTTTGACAGAGAAAACCCAAGGAGTGTCAATAAGTACTTATTTTTACAGGTGCCACCATTTCATTCCAGCAGCTCATCTAAAGCTGGAGTTTACCCAAGGTTTCAGACAGTATTATTCAGCTAATAAAACTGTCAGTCAAAAAGCATGCCCTCCACTACATATGTGACTGAACTATCGCCTCGCCACTCTTCCTGAAATTATATCTTCAGAGCAGCGGTTATGTGAACATGGCACTTTTGCCCAAAAATTTTCCATTGCCACTCATTAGAATCACCATTCTGCTCCACCACATCCAGTCATAAAAATCCAAGTGAATTTTGGTTACATTCAGTGTGCAGCAATGGCGACTTTTTTTTCCTCTGCTTACACATACAGATCTGATTCATTTTCTGGGGTCTCTGCATGTATATTTCAATGATCTGGATGGCTCCATATTTTACCATCAATGGTTCACGCTGCAAAATCTATCTGTTTCACTATCGCTTGGTATTTCTGACAGTTTTTGCATTCAGTACAGCTTTAGTCTTTTTTTTCCCCCCCTTTCAGCCTTTTCTTTGAGACAGTGTTATCTTGTTCTGAACTGTACAATGGTTTAGCGGGAACAAATTTTCAGATTATTGCCCAGAAGAGATTGGATTAAATCTCACAATTAGGGTACAATTTGCATTTCTCAAAATGAAATTCATTGTTGCGACACCAACTGCAGTTGACTCAGTAGAATAAGCTATTGTTGAAGTAATTCCTGTAAAAGGTCATATATTTAAACCCTTCAATTTTTTTTGACAACCTCTCAGAAATGAGTGATACAGTTGCTCCACTGTCCAAATAAGCAATAATGTCCATACCACTTATCTTTATAGGCAGTGTGGAATATTATTACCCCATTCATCACAGACTTTTCTGGTTATAAAGTATTTTTCTTGGTATTTGAGAGACCTTTTCTTTCACTGTCTAGAAAAGACTGAAGGTTTGGAACTCAGCCTCATTCCGAGCATTCTCCCTGGAATGTGTTAACTTTGTCAGTGTCACCTGAATAGTAGTGACCCTTTGTAATCGCTGCTAAACCCCTTTTACCTCCAGCCTAGGGAAATGGAGGATAATTTAGTAACAATGGTACTCAATCAATCAATGGTATTTCTTGATGATGATGTCTGTGGTATTTGTTAAACGCTTACTATGTGCCCGGCACTGGGGTGGATACAAGCAAATCGGGTTGGACCCAATCCATATCCCACATAGGATTCACACTCTTAATCCCCATTTTACAAATGAGGTAACTGAGACACAGAGAAGTTAAGTCACTTTCCCAAGGTCACACAGCAGACAAGCTGGGATTAGAACCCAGGTCTTTCTGAATCCCTGGCCAGTGCTCTATCCACTAGGTCACACTGCTTCTGATTGAGTGCTTATTGCATGCAGAGCACTGTAGTAAATACTCTGGAGTCTGGAGAATACAAATGAGTTAGTAGACATGATCCCTGCCTTCAAGAAGCTACATTCTAGTAGTAGTTCCAGAATTTATGATGTGTCTGTGTTGCACAGCACTGTAGTAAGACCTAGGGCAAAAAAAAAGAGGCTGAACCTCATGGGGCTCACAATCTAAATATAAAAGAGGGGAGAGGGCACGGTGATAGACAAATAAGGAAAGCTGAAATACTAAAATCACAAAAACAACATTAAAGACAAAGACAGTGATATACATAATTTAGCACTCCCACATCTCATATGCCTGGAATGGTTCAGTTGAAGTGCTACCAGAAGGCAAGACCCTTAGAAGACCCTTCACATGATTTTTCTAAAATACACTCTCTTCTTAATAAATCCAATATAAAATGGACAGATTTAGAAAAATCTGGCCTTCTAACCTGTCAAATTTCACCTTTAAAGAGTTGCTTTCAATAAAATGGCTTCTCACAACAGACTCTAAAGTTCAATGCCAGCCTTTTGGCATAGTACTGATAGAAGAGTAGCCCTGTCATTAAAGGCCCAAATATGAGGTCTGGATGTGTAAACAGAACTATGACACATGGAAACCAGAAGAAATCATTCCACTGTACACTAAATTGATCAAGTCCTTGACCCTTCTAGGCATATCTATGGGGGCCACTGGAAGTCATCAACAAGCAGCCATTGCAATAAGTGGTGGATCAGAGCAGATTCAGCGCCAAAGCAGCTAAACATTTCCAGTAGTTCTCTCTAGCCAGTTACTACAGCCAGAGAAGGAATCCTCTAACAGTTGCTGAAATTATGCCAACCAGCTTGAAATATATGAAGAATAATTATTCAGAAGATGATACTGAGCTGTCTCCATCTCCCTTGAGGGAGGAACAAAAGGAAATGTGCTTAAATTACAGCCAAAGGGATTTAGATTAGACAAAAAGAAGAGCCTCCTGACAATAGAGAGTTTTAAGCACCGTAACAAGTTGCTGGAAGTGATAGAGTCTCCTTCCCTCAGGATCTTCAGCGCAGCGAATGTGTGCCAAGATGGAATGCCTTAGTGGAAGCCCTTCCCAAGACAAGGGGATGGGTTAGGTGACATCTCAAAGTACGCTCCACTGATACTTTTTGTATGAATCTAATCCTTGGGAGGTTCTTTCAGCATTTCTGGTAATATTCACTGTAGTCATTGGGGGAAGAAAAAACAAAACCTAAAACATATTGCCCGGAAAACTGAGGACCACCCCCCACCCCCAAATACATTTTCCCCCATGATTTGGTTATTTCTGAGTGAGTATCCATTAGCCCTGAAAGCTCCTTGTTTGGGGTCACCTGGCTCTTTCAGATAATTTGCAAGTGTCAGTCCAGTACATGTGAAGACATGGGGAAAACCTGTTAGGAGCAATCAGCTGGAAAGTTTTATCAAAACATCTTTCTTAAACAAGTCACTATAGAGCAATAAATAATCGAGTTGACTGCTCTCAACTATTCCTTTCTTCATTCCCACAAACGAAATAGAGAACAATTCCTTCTAAATTTATCAGGGGAGCGGCCAACTGCAAGTACTTATAAGGCATGTATGTACACATCACCAGGCTATGAATCTTATGCAGGATTACCAAGTCCTACACTATCACTGTTTATATCACTGACATTGAGAGTGAAGCACTTTCAGCAGTTTCGTGGACACATAATTTGTATTCCTTATTTTGTAGGAGAAAAAGGGTGGGATTTTTTTTTTCCAAAATAACTTTACAAGTGCCCTCAAGGCTCCTACTTACTCCCAAACCTTTCTACCTATATGATTTCCACTGTGATTTAGAGTGGGTAAGGATTCCAAATGCTGATCCCACATAAATTAATTAGCACCTAAAACAAGCTTCCCAGAACGAGAAAATTCCTCAACAGATCTCCTTTTCTCTGTCAATAAATACATAATAGAGAAGATTCCTAAATCTCCCAGGAAGATACTGAATCCTAAACTATAAAGCAGGAGGGGACTATAAAGATGGTTGTCTATTCTTGTCTTAAAGATCTCCTGGGATGGAAACTCCATAATCTCCCCTAGTAAGGTGTTTTATCATCCTGATAGTCAAGAAGCAATGACTCATCTCCAATGGAAAGCTTTACTCCTTTATTTTAAACCTGTTTCCTCTTATTTGAGCAATTTTCCTGTTAGGTACTATGGTACTAGGAAAATAATTATGTCGTTTATTTCTCCCAGACATTTAATACAATGGTCTGCTCTTAGGAGAAACTCAATAAATATGAACGGTGACGATGATGATGTTGATGACTGGCCAGTATTTTCCTCATAAAATTTTTCAGGTACTTTAGACAATTATTTAAGCAATCTCTTAGCTTTTTATGTGAAATCCTCTTCAACCTGAAACCCCCCTCTCCCCACAAGTCCCATTACCTTTCTTATAGAACTTATTTTCCATCCCTTTAATCTTCATAATGCCACTCAGGATCCCCACCAGTTTCTGCTTTTAATCGTAGTGATGGAGACTGGAACAATACTCTAATGAAGACTGGGGAAAATGGAGACTATAACAGAAAGTTAGTTTTGCAGGCCCCATAAAGGCAGGATATCTTCAGAAGATGATCGACTCATCCCTTGGGGATTCCTTTTCTATGAGCACTACAACTCTGAGTTGAAATTAAATGAGCCTTCAGACCTGGACTTCATCTGATTTGAGGCTTTCCATATGACAAAACCCCTGTGCCAAGGCTAGAAGGGCAGGACCCCCGGAAGATAGAAAAGGGCATTACTTCTAACCAGAACAGGGAAAAGTACATTGCCTGTCTGAAAGCAGCCCAGTTGTCTATCCCCACTGCCTCCGCTTCCTCTCTTCTAATTCTCCCCTTGACACCCAGGATTTGACTTCCATCCCCTCCACTCCAGAGACATGGGCCTCTCTAAGATCACCAGTCACCTTCTTCTTGCCAAAACCAATGACCTTTAATCCATCCTAATCCTCCTCTACCTCTCAGGTGCTTTCGACACTATAGATTACCCCCTTTCTCCTAGAACTATTATGCTAACTTGGCTTCACTGATAATGTCCTCTCCTGGTTCTTCTCCTAACTCACTGGTTCCTCATTCTCAGTCTCTTTCACTCTCTCCTCTTCTGCATTCTACTCTCTAACTGTGGAGAGTGCCTCAGTTTCAATTCTGGGTCCCCTTCTATTCTTCATCTACATCCACTCAGAGAACTCATTTGCTCCCATAGCTTCAACTGCTCTCTACACGGATGATTCCCAAATCTATCTCACCAGCCATGTTCAATAAATACCACTGAATGAATGAAAAAAGAGCCAGGGCAGCACTTTCTTAGAAGCTCCTTTGTTTTCTTAAATGGTATTTGTAAAGCACTTACTACGTGCCGGGCAACAGAAGCAGCATAGCCCAGGGGATCTAGCACAGACCGGGGAGTCAGAAGACCTGAGTTCTAATCCCAGCTCCACCACTTGTCTGCTGGGGGATCTTGGGAAAGTCATTTAACAACTCTGTGCCTCAGTTGCCTCATCTGTTAAATGGGACATGCGACATGGACTGTGCCCAACCTGATTACCTTGCATCTACCCCAGTGTTTAGAACAATGCCTGGCACATAGTAAGCACTTAACAAATATCATTAAATAAAAGATAATATACTAAATGCTAGGGTAGATATAAGATATTTGGGTTAGATCTACTCCCTGTCCCACATAGGGCTCACAGTCTTAACCTCCATTTTACAGAGAAGCAGCGTGGCTCAGTGGAAAGAGCCCAGGCTTGGGAATCAGAGGTCATGGGTTCGAATCCCAGCTCTGCCACTTGTCAGCTGTGTGACTGTGGGTAAGTCACCTAACTTCTCTGTGCCTCAGTTACCTCAACTGTAAAATGGGGATTAACTGTGAGCCTCACGTGGGACAACCTGATTACCCCGTATCTACCCCAGTGCTTAGAACAGTGCTCTGCACATAGTAAGTGCTTAACCAATACCAACATTATTATGAGGTAACTGAGGCATTGAAAAATTAAGTGACTTGCCCAAGGTCTGACAGCAGGCAAGTTGTGCAGCTGGGATTAGAACCCAGGTCCTCTGATTCCCAAGTCCATTTTCTTTCCACTAGGCCATGCTGCTCCCCTATTCTCAATTCACTTCTGGTCACCACAGATCATCCTCTCGTTACTGTTGTTTTCCACTAGTGGCACTACACTGCTGTCTCCAATTAGGTTTATAGTAGACTGTGAGCGGTAAACCCCCAGTCTTCTGTTGCAATATTTCTGTCTTGTCTTGCTAGCTTCCAACCTGCATTTAAGTTATTTTCTACCTAGTGTTCATCCTCACTGCATTTCATTCTATTTTGGTAAGAACATTTTTCTCATTTGTTGGGCCACTTTGAACTCTATTCCTGTGTCAAGCCAGGATGCCAATGCGATGAGCCTTCTTTAGATTCCATTGTCTAGATTATTATTATTATTATCAAATGCCATAGAGTCGTTCCCAATCATAGTAACCTATGGATGTATTTTCTCCAGAAGGTCCTATCTTCTGCCGTAAGCTTGCTAACAGTTCTTCCGTTATCATTGTTATGGTCTCTATTCATCTAGCTGGTCTGTCTCTTCCACATTTTTCTTGGATTTTTCCTAGCATTACTGTCTTCTCCAGAGAATTAGTCCTCCTGATGATGTGACCAAAATATGATAATCTAAATTGAGTCATTTGGCCTTCCAAAGATCACAGTGGCTTAATTTGCTCCAAAACCCATTTGTTTGTTTTTCAGGCAGTATATGGTCTACGGAGATACTGACTAAACATTGACTATACCATTCAATATACTATGCTCGCCCGCTCATGGTTAAGACCAAGCCTCTACACTGTAAGCTTGTTGTGTGCAAGGAACATGTCTATCGACTCTGTTATTGTATTCTCCCAAGCATTTAGTACAGTGCTTTGCACACAGTAAGTGCTTAATGAATACAATTGATTGACTGATTGACTGAGCCACAGGGATCAACCCTCAAGCAAGTTATGCATTCCCCTATCTACAAAATAAGTAAGTATTCTTTTGGCCACAAATCCCCAAACACTTCCCTGAACTTTGTTTGGGAGATGCCTGGCATCCTAAGGCCATGGGGGTGATTTCCAGGACCAAAACCAGCCTCCTATCCCAGGAGCTGGGATACACAGTCACCTTTCCAGGGATCTGTTTTCAGGCCCTGATGATTGAACTACAACCAGGATTTTGATCAGAATTCACTTGGGAAGAATTTCACAGAGGTTTTATTTTGGTCAAATGGACAGATAATGGAAATAGAATAAAAGTTTTCATTGCAGAGTGGCAAACTGTGCTAAGTCCAGAGAAACTGGAGACATCAGTTGAATTGGTATTCCATTCCTCTGGGGTCAATCAATGAAGCTCAGTGGTGGATTTGAAGATGTGGCCAAGGCCTCTCCAGAGTTTAGAAAGAGTAAACAGGCTACAGGTGCATTTCCATATATTTTCCATGTGTCAAGTTCGCCTGAGAAGATACTACACAGTCTATTTCAAAGATAAATGTTATTAATGCCACCCATAAGGTTGTCATTTCCAGACTTGGCTTTCTCTGTTCCTTCTCACTCTTCACTATCACTGACCCAGATCTCCTCCACTAGAAGTGTACCACAGACAGGAAGGAGACATACAATCTAAAGAAAAGGTGAGGATGAATCACGAGGGCCCTCTGAAATCTTGACTGGACCACTAGTAGCCTGTGGGCCACAGTAAGAGGAACACTGCTATGGAGCCCAGACTCTTAAACAGAGATAAAAGGCTTAATCATAAGAGAGAGAAAATCTTCCCTTAGGGAGCAGGGGAGAGGGGGCAGGATTAGCGGTGACTCATTGGACTTATAGGTTTCTAGATTGCTTAACCCAGAAATGGTGGAAGGATTGGATGAAGCTATTAGTTGTAGATCTTATCCTGAATGTCAACTCACTATATGTATGGGGAAGCAAGTCCTACAGACCTAGTCTTTGAAAATGCTTCCACCTTAAACCCGTGGATGGACTTAGACTCTGTCCTGGCTCGACAAGGGTCAGGGTAGGAGGATAGGGATGAGAAGGGGATGCCAACAACAGGCTGTCCTGGAGCCTCCCCAGGATGCAATACTCCTTTCAGTGCAGAGAACAAATGGGAGTAGGAAGTAAAAGGGAGGAGTGAGGTTTTTATTCTTGTGGCCTTTAAGCTGGGAATCCACGGGTGAATAGCAGAAGCAGAGAGAAGCACCCTGCTGAGAGAGGGACACCCACACAGAGATTAAAGTACACTGGACTGCACCAAAGTACATTTTGACTTACACAGAATCAATGGGGAGTACTCTTATTCTTGGACTACAAGACGTGCCAGGTATGTTAATATTCTGGAAATATGAGGCAGAGCACTTGAGAGCTCTGCCTTCCTTTGTCGGCGGGGTGAGGTAGGGAAGAGGGAACTTTAACCTCTATGTGAGGTGACAAAGGAGGGACCAAGTAAGAAGAAGTGAACAGAGTGTTGCTGATGCCTTTCCTGCAGCTTTCCAAATATCCCATTCCTACAGTATTTTTATATCGGGAATGGTGGGGGGGATTTTATGAGCTGTGCCACTTGAAGGGAAAACTAGCTTAAAAGACCATAAACAAAATGGATTAATAAGCAACTAGGCACTGAGTTGAGGAGAGGAATGTGGCAGGGTGCTGCCTGCAAGAATCACTGTTAGACCCAGTTGTGCTTGGCTACTTCGTTAACAAGCTAGAAGAGGGAGTAAAAGCTTCTTATTACTATTATTATGGTAACTGTATTGTAGATGATACTAAACTGGGAGGTGATCCAAACAAGTGAAGACATTCAGTTCAAAGAGAGACTTTCAAAAGGTGAGAGAGGCAGAAAAATATCAAAATGAAATTTAATTTGGAAAAATGTATGTCTGGGGGTAAACAAACTGAAATTCAGATTTTTAAATCAAGGGAGAATCTTGGATCACAGGAATATAGACAAAGACCAAGGATGAGAGGAGCGGAAAGCAAACTAGATAGAAGTGTGCAAGGCAATCCTGCAGCCAACCAGTCAATGCATTTGTAGGCTGCATCCCAGGGCAAGGAGCAAGACCATATCTCATTCCACTGCACTGGCAAAACCGGACTTTGAATATCACTAACCTTCTGGGGCATTGTGGTGCCTTAATGGGAATGCAGAAAAGAAAAGAAAAATAATTGGCATGAGTGAAGTATGAGGAAAGGAAAAAGCAATAAAATGAAAATAATTTGACTAAATGACAACCTAGAGGAGTGTGGTGACCACCTACATAACACAGAAATAATGAGGGAGATGGAAATCAAAATGCCCATTACGGGCTGCAGTGTTTACCAATTTCAATTTTTGCGGTTCTAATTACTGAATGAAACACCCTGTAGAAACCCAATGAATAACTCTTTGAGCCGGGTCTATGGAAGCCCTGGAAAAACTACACTATGGAGCTTAACAGTAACTTCATCCCAGAAAAGGAGCAGTCCTTACAGTAGATTTGGAGGAGTTTTCAAGTTCACAGAAAGGCTAGTGAATCTCACTTCCCTCTCATCAGTGGGGAACACATTTTCCAGCATAAGATACTGGGAAGCCACCAATCTGGTTTGTGAAGAGTAAACTGTGTCACAGTCATCTCATTTCCTTCTACGATGGAGTGGCAGAGAAATGGATGCAATTTATCTGGCCTTCATTAAGGCTTTTGATTCCATCCCCCACAAGAGCCTCATTGACGAGCTGTAAAAATTTGGTCTCCTGTTAGGAGGATTAAAGAGCTGTCAACTTGGAGGGATGTGTTGAAAGGTGAACCACCAAGATCAGACCTTGGATGAGGACGATTTGTTTTGTTGATGATGAGGTTGGGTGAGGGGGATCGAGAGCACGTACATCATATTGCAGATTCAGAGGTTGGCTATCACTTTTGGAAGCCTGGAATAAAATTCCAAGAGAATCAGACCGTTTGGAAAAATGGATCTGCAAGAACAGGACATAATTCAATAGGGACGTAAAGCAAACACCACAAGCTCGGGAGGGGGTTAGTCAGAAAAAGATTTGGGGCTCAGCGTCAACGGGAACCCGTATATGATTCCAAAGGTGGTAGCGCCGCTATTGAAAATACATGGAACGAGACTATGACATACCCGAGTCGGGAAGTATATTGTGTCCATTTTTGTGCCATGTATGAAAGAGAATTCAGACACCACCCACCAAAAAATAATCAAAGAAATAGAAAATAAAGCTATCCTGAGAGGAAAAAGAACTTGATCATGTAGACTTATTGTTGTATTGTACTCTCCCAAGCGCTGGGATAGATACAAGGTTATCAGGTTGTCCCACGTGGGACTCACAGCCTTAATCCCCATTTTACAGATGAGGTAAATGAGGCACAGAGAAGTGAAGTGACTTGTCCAAAGTCACACAGGGGATGAGTGGCAGAGCCGGGATTAGAACCCACAATCTCTGACTCCCAAGCCCGTGCTCTTTCCACTAAGCCACGCTGCTTCTCTTTTACCATGCTCACTGAAGACCGAACAGGAGGAAATGGACTTAAATCAAAGCAGGAGAAATGTCCTTGGGATATTCGGGAGAACTTCTTAACTCTCAAAGTGATTAACCATTGCAATCAGCCACCAAAGAAGGTTGTGGCTCCTCCATCCCTAGAGATTCTTTAAGGAAAGAATAGGCCACCATCTGTCCTGAATTGTTTAGCCATATACCAGCCTGGGGATAGTGGGCTGACCTCTCAGTCTCCTTCCTGCTCTGTTACACTATGATTAATCCTGAATATTATTGTGAGGTATTCTTGGAAGTTGTAAAGTCACCTCCCTCTCCTTATAGTAGGCACCGTAAGTCTCGTGAAATATGGGAGTCACCAAAGGCCATTAGCAGCAAAGAGTAGAAAAGGTCCGAGCCAACTATGTATATAAGGCAACTAAGTTTCTACAGTGCTTGGAGATAGAGCTGTTCACCAGTTGTCTCCCAAAGTAATAGGTTATTGGAGTTTAACATACCCTCTAGACTGTAATTTCCCTCTAGGCTGTAAACTCATTATGGGCATGGGAGGTGTCCACTAATTCTTTTGTACTGTACTCTCCCAGGTGCTTAGTTTAGTGTTCTCAACTGTATATATTTTCATTACCCTATTTATTTTGTTAATGAATTGTACATCGCCTTGATTCTATTTAGTTGCCATTGTTTTTACGAGATGTTCTTCCCCTTGACTCTATTACCATTGTTCTTGTCTGTCCATCTCCCCCGATTAGACTGTAAGCCCGTCAAACGGCAGGGACTGTCTCTATCTGTTGCCGACTTGTTCATCCCAAGCGCTTAGTACAGTGCTCTGCACATAGTAAGCGCTCAATAAATACTATTGAATGAATGAATGACTGTTCTGCACATAGCAAGCACTCAATGAATCTCAAAGTGAACACCTAGGGAATATTACTGCTACACATTTGAATATGACCCTCTTTAGTTCATGTAATGTCTCCTGCTACCGCCTCCCCAGAGATCATGGAAATATGGGAAAATTTAGAATTCATACCCAAAAGGAGAAGCAGCGAGGCCTAATGGTAAGAGCATGGGCTTGGAAGTCAGAAGGAGCTGGATTCCAATACTGGTCTGCCACTTATCTGCTGCGTGATCCAGGGCAAGTCACTTAACTTCTCTGGCATCAGTTACCTCATCTATAAAATGGGGATTAAGACTGTGAGCCTTATGTAGGACAGGCACTGTGTTCAGCCCGATTATCTTCTATCTTCCCCAATGCTTAGTAATAATAATTATAATTTTGGTATTTGTTAAGTGCTTGCTATGTGCCAAGCACTGTTTAAGTGCTGGTGTTGATACAAGGTAGTCATCTTGTCCCACGTCCTCTGACTCCCAAGCCCGTGTCCTTGCCACTACGCCATGCTGCTTCACTAATACAGTGCCTGGCACAGATTAAGCACTTAAATACTGTAAAGAAGAAAAAGATTTCCTTTGCTCCAACTCCACATTACCACATCACAAGACTGCCTTGTGCCTTAATCTCTCATTTCTCCTACATTCTGGATTTAGGTTTGGTTGTGAGAGGTGTGAATGCAGAGCTCTTCTCCCCGTGCCCAGTTCCAGCAAAAGACCCAGTACAGTATCCAACGGTTTATTCTCTAACTTGATTCCTGAGTAAAGGGTTATGGGTGACTTGAGTCTAGATTTTCCACATTCAATTTGCTTAAGAATACAGTCTGGCATTTGGTAGAATAATTAGTGGATTCTGAACTCGGCTCCCCAAAATGGCTGCAGAGGGCATATCTTCCAGACACTACTCTCTGAAATCCCCCACCAAAAAATGTGCTCTGGATCTGAGATGCTAACTTTATTTAAATGATGAATCTATTGATGCATATAAATTTACACTGAAGGGAAAAGATATAAGGGGCGGAGAAAAGGCAAGAAAGTGGTAGAGACCTAACTCCCTAATGGCTTTAGAAAACTCTATAATCCATCCTACTAATCCAGTTTTAATTATATCAATAAGTAGATAGGTCCCAGACTATATTTCAAGACAGTACATAATTGTATGAATAATTCCTCATGCTATTCCTACTCCCTTGAAAAAAAAACCCTAAAAGAACTTCTGGAACTTATCAGCATGAACAGAATGACCATGCCAGGTTTTTTTGTTGTTGTTGGGGTTTTCTTGTTTTGTTTTTTTAATAATGTAGTATTCTTATAATAAGATTGAGGGCTCTGGCCAGTAAATACAGGGAATATTGGTGAAACCCTGTGAGTTGTTCTGACTGCTAATATTATACCTATTAGGTTATTAAAATCAAGGGGTTAAACTTCAGTAGACTACACAGGCAGCATGGCCTAGTGGATAGAGCGTGAGCCTAGGAATCAAAAGGACCTCAGTTCTAATCCCCGCTCCTCCACTTGTCTGCTGTGTGACTTAGGGCAAGTCATTTAATTTCTCTGTGCCTCAGTGACCTTATCTGTAAAATGGGGATTAAAACTGTGAGTCCCTTCAGGGACAGGGACTGTGTCCAACCCGATTTGCTTGTATCTGACTCAGCTCCTCGGTACAGTGCCTGGCATATAGTAAGCGCTTAACAAATACCACAATCATTATTATTATTCGATACAAGGATCCCATAAATAAAGGAAACTTCAGGAAAATAAATAAAGGGAAATGATAGTGCCACCTAAGTAGACTAAAAACTAAAATTGGTTTTGATTTCTGGATTAGTGAGGAATGGTAGAAGACGTTGCCTTAGGCAAGAGATTTTGTCATGAAATTACCGACCAGTCTGATATTCAATATGATCCTGGCAGGGATGCCATTTGGTTTAACAGTGTCTTGAGATCAACATTAGCAAAATTCCCTAGAGATTGCCACAGGTAGAAGTACCAATCTAAACTTCTGACCATTGTCCATCACACGGCAAAGACCATTAAAGTCAGAGGTGCCTTCTACCCTGAGCTCAGATCTGTTTTCATGGCTTGGTTTCTTTTATAAGAGTCTTTGATGAAGGCCTGTTTGATTTAAAGAAAAATCAATGAAAAGTTACACTAGGAGGAAAGAAAAAAACAGGACACCAGGCACTCACTATATGAGATAAAAGTCCAACATAAAGGACATACACACAGACACGGAAAACAAAAAAGGTTTGGGGGGGCAAAGTGGAAGCCATTTTGTTAAATGAGCAACATTATTTCCATCCTCAGGAGCATAATCTAATATGCCTAATCCAATAAAATTGTAGCCACACCAAGTGTGATAGGTCAGAAAAGGATGGAAAGCGCATTAGATCCAGAATGAGGTACTGAACGTTACTGAGGCAACCCTGTCAATCTGGGTCTCAACCCCATTAATTTTAACCTTTCCCCTGAAAGGTCCTCAGCTTTTAACAAAACTAATATGGGCTGGGGGTGGTGGGGAGGGGTGGAAGTGAGGGAGTGGAGGAAGTGAGATTAAAATGCCACCTTAAATGAAAGCATATAAGCTTTCTTTGGAGTTTCCTCAGCGAATGATAATCATTCTGTTCATTAAATGGCACGGATTGGGAAATGGGAAGATATCATCAGTTCATATTTATTGGCTGTCCGTCATGTGCATG
This sequence comes from Ornithorhynchus anatinus, assembly GCF_004115215.2. Classification (NCBI taxonomy): domain Eukaryota; kingdom Metazoa; phylum Chordata; class Mammalia; order Monotremata; family Ornithorhynchidae; genus Ornithorhynchus; species Ornithorhynchus anatinus. The sequence continues at coordinate 39,320,163 of NC_041738.1, forward strand.
GCACCATACCAGGCCCTTAGAAGGGGATTCAGTGGTAGCTGGAACATACATCAGCAGCTCTTTATGACTGGGAATACTGCATGGGTATCTATATTCTGTAGCATCCAGGAGATGGAATTGCGAACTTCCCTCCATCTATCACCTTTGGAGGGGCACTCTGGAAGACAGAAATGCATCAAGACATCTAGGGGCCCTACCAACCATTAACGCTTTAGTTTAGTGACAGCTATAGGCCCAGGGCTGAGTGTGGGATCTGGTCCATTATGGTTTCCTACCAACTCCTAGAATTTATTTTTATGTGGCACAGTGGAAAATAGCCCTAAGTGTACGTTCGCACTATAAAATAGTCTTGTTTATGGCATGCTGATAGGGGACTTTGATCACTCAGCTCTCACCTTCCTAAGGAAGCCAACAATTTTTGCATACTGGTTTCCAACAAAGAAAAAAGGGGAAAGAAAACCAACTATGATATGCAATCCGAATGAGGCTATTTAACAACATCAAATAAGCCCCGATAGATTGTTGTTTTTCCTCCATCTGTGTAGTGTAGATCTCCCTTTCAAAATGTGAATTACAAAAGCAGGTAAGGGGGTTAAGAAGCAATTACTTTCCATCTCCTGGCCTGTAATTTAAGTGTAACTTAGCATTTTAACTAACACAATTTGGCTGGATTCAGATCACTTCCTAATGCTTCCCTTCAGCCTTCTCAGTTCAGAATGGGGCCTGGTTGGTAGTCGTCGCCCTGAGAACAAACAACATGTCTCATTTCTCCCATTCCCTTTTGGCCGACACTTGCCTCCCGAGGTTAAAGAGTGATGAGGTTAAGTAATATCACAAACACCCTCACAGGTGCAGGGTTCATTAGCAGAGATGCCCTATACTTTCTGCTTAGTGGGACCATCCAGCTCAATCCGCAATGAAGGATTTGAGAGGCTGAGCCATTCACTGTACAATTAGGTCACCTGAAACGCACAGATTTTCCTAGGCCGATCTTCCAAAGGAGCCGGGGAATCCAGTGAAACGAGGCACAGGAACAGTCGTCACAAGTATCTCGAGACTCCACCTATCTGCTCCCTTTGGCCCAAATGCCCAGGCACTGTATTCATTCAATCGAATTTATTGAGTGCTTGCTGTTTGCACAGCGCTGTACATTCCTAGAGTTCTGTTGAGGAACGCTTCTTAAATTGGGTAAGACACTGATTACCCAAGTCTTAATCAAGGCAGCCATTGATTATGAGGTACCCGCTTCATGTATATAACAAAAGAGTTAAACCACATTTTCTTATGATATTTAAGTGCTTATTATGTGCCGGGCACCTTTTTAAGCACCGGGGTAAAGAATAATCAGTTTGGACACAGTCCATGTCCCACATGGGCCTCTCAGTCTTAAACCCCATTTTACAGATCAGGAAACCGAGGTACTGAAAAGTTGAGTGACTTGCCCAAGGTCCCCCAGCAAAGTGGTGGGGCCAGTATTAGAATCCATGTCCTTCTGACACCCAGGCTCATGCACTATCCACTAGGCCAAACTGCTTCTCTAAATCACATTAGAAACACCAATACGATGAGCAGTTTGGAAAGTGAAATTGTTCTACTTGAAGCTAACCTTCTACAGGTATAAAAACTACTTAGGTGAGCATGAGAGAGAATCCACAGACATGGGTTTACCCATTAGTCCACGTGAGGAAATTTGGTAACAAAATGTTTCATGATGGGCTTTAAAGAACGCTATCACCTTGCCCACTCCTACCCCTCCTCGCTTCTCTCCTTCTACAACCCAGCCCGCACATTTCACTCCTCTGGTGCTAAACTTTTCACTGTGACTCGATCTCCCCCATCTCGCCGCTGACGCCTGGCCCACTTCCTGCCTCTGACCTGGAAAGTCCTCCCTTCTCAAATCTCCCAGACAATTACTCTCCCCACCTTCAAAGCTTTACTGAAGGCATATCTCCTCCTCAGACTAACCCCTATTTTCCCTCATCTCCCACTCCTTTCTATGTCACCCCAACTTGCTCCCTTTGCTCTTCCCTCCCTATCCCTGCCCCATAAGTACTTATATAAATATATACATGTCATTTTATTTATAATGATGTCTTGTTTATTTGCATTGAGGTCTGTCTCGCCCCCTCTAGACTGCGAGCTCATTGTGGGCAGGGATAGTCATTCTTTATTGCTTTATTGTACTTTCCCAAGTCTTAGTAAAGTGCTCTGCACAGAGTAAGCACTTAATAAATACTACTGAATGAATGCATGAATGAGTTTCAGTCCTGATGCTTTTGTATTTAGCTGGAGAAATGCCAGTGGGTTCATCCCCTCTCTCCCCACCATCCCGAAGCTTCCTCTTCCATCCCTGGAACTCTAACAAGGAAGAAGCCTCCCGTTCTGGAGGCCAAGTTCCCCACCACCAACAGCGGGACAAGAAGGTTAAGTCCTGGTTAGATCCCCTTCCTGCCACCAGTCTTCCTCCTTCCCCAGGCTCTGGTAGGGAGGGAAAGCATGTATTCCAAAAGCATCAATAAAGAGACAAAAATAGCTGCATCTGGGAATCTAACTCACTCTAACATGTGAGTTGTCAATTGGTGATGATGCAGGTATGTACAACTGGGATTGCTGAGTCAAGAACTGTAGAGAAACAGTGTGGCTTAATGGAAAGACTCCGGGTTTAGGAGGCAGAGGTTGTGGGTTCTAATCCCAACTCCGCCACTTGTTAGCTGTGTGATTTTGTGCGAGTTACTCAACTTCTCTGTGCCTCAGTTACCTTATCTGTAAAATGGGGATTAAGACTGTAAGCCCCACCCGATACAACCTGATAAGCTTGTATCTCCCCCAGTGCTTAGAACAGTGCTTGGCACATAATAAATATCATCATTATTATTGAGTCAAGCCACTGTGGGTTCACCTGAAAAACTAATACCCTTCTTCCTGCATAGTTATGCTATTATCTAATTTTGATACTGAACTTGAGAATATTGGTGTATCGACAATACATTGTGATGAATCACAGCTTCAAACATGGGGACAATGCAGTGTATAGCACTCTGCACACAGGAAGTGCTGAATAAATACGACTGACTAATAAATATGATCTAATGAATGAGGGGAGACCATTGCAGCAGACAGACCAGACTGGCAGGGAGAAAGCAGAAGTGAAGTTGCTCTCCCAGGACCAAAGTTTTGTGCAGATCAGGACATAAGGAGGCAGAGTCAAAAACAGAGATAGGCCCAATAAGGGTCAAACCAGTGTCATAACAAAGGTCTATCCCTACTTGTAAACAAGATGAGAAGGGTTTGTTAATCTGTCATCCATCACACCTAACTGCAAACCAAGATAATTCACCAGTGGATTTAAACAGTAACAACAGAATTTAGACTGTGAGCCCCATGTCCGACAGGGACTGTATCCAACCTAATTAACTTGCAACCACCCCGCATTTGGAATAGTGTTTGAGACATAGCAAGTGTTTAACAAACACCATAAAAAATGACAAGATGCAACTCATTTAATTACAAGGAAAATGAGGGTGAATCTGGTGAACTCAAGTCAATCAGATTTTTCCTAGAATATTTATTTTCCAAATATGTTAATCCCCCCTCCATTTCCACCCTCCCTCTAGTGTGAGGGCTATTTCTTTCCAAGTCTTGGAGGAGGGAACCAATTTCAGTATTTTGAAAGGTTTGCCTATTCCATGCCTGCGATTCTACTATCCCCTACGCGGAAGCCTTTTCCTTGTTTCTATAAAACTATGCAGCTTTCCTTCTGTAGAGAAATTATCCCGCGTGCTATTAACAGCAAAGAACAGGATCCTCTGGGCTAGTGTCAACAAGAGAAAAAAAATTAGCCAGAAATCACGTATTATTCATCCTCAGAGTCCCTCAAGTGGAGGGAGATTAAATTTTGCAGGTAACTTTAGCAGTTCACTTCTCCTTTGTGACTCAGTTTCTCCATCTGTAAAATCAGGGAATGATTTCTCTCCTTTCGTCTAACTTCCCAGAGCCTTAATGAGTACGTTTTAGTAAAGGGCTATCGCCTACTTGGGAAAAAGTTACTAGACAAGTACAAAGTATGGAATTATGGCTTCTATGCTATTATCCCTCTATTCAGGCTAGGTGGCAATAATACCTTTGTACAAAAGGACAGAAAAGTGGACTGTAAATGCCACAGACTTCCCTTCAGCCCCGGATGCCTTGTCCTTTCAGAACTTACTTAATAGGCAGCCCAAATTCCCTTCCAGTGATATAGCCTTTTCCGGTTCAACTTGGAATGAGTTAAACATTTGAGGATCTATCCAATATATTGTAAAGTAATGACACTGTCAGTGCCCAGAGTTTCTTTAGAATTATTGCCGAGGAAACACATACCTGGACAGGGCTTGAAAAATGTAGTTACCAGGTAGGCCTGGCACAGAAGAATGAAGTATTTTTACAGCCCAAACAGTTCTTCCACAACACCTATTTTTACGACGTGTTTCAGAGAGAGTGCTGTTAGGGAATGAGGGAATGTCCTTCTGATAAGATGCATCTATCTGGATAGAACACAATATGATGTCAGAAAGAACGGTTTTGTAAGTGTATACGATGTCAAAGTGTGCACACTATGAGTTTGGATTAACAGCGCTCTTCAAAATGTGTAAAGCTCTGTGTTATTGGAGAACCAACTATATATATACACCAGGTCCTGTCTCCACAAGTCACCTAGAATCCAGGTTGGTGCTGTGAACACACAAATGAAGCGCCATTGAGGTTGGAACTGGATCTTCCACCCACACATTGTTTGTTGCAGGAAATTGAATTCTTATATTTCTCCTGAACCCAATTCTGCTCTACTGTACACCACCACTAAGAGTCAAGGGCAACAGATAACCATGCCTATGTTTCTAACAATTTCCCATTCCCACATTTCTAAGATAGGCAGTCCAGATGATGGAGGTTTGATAGGCAGGAAAGTCACTGGCACCTACCTGTTGGCAGAGATCTTTTTAGCTGCTGTTTGTTTTTAAGTTCTTTTACTTCAAGTAATGGAACGGAAGGGAACTATGACAGGATTCAACAACAATTCTTCCAAGATAAACCCCAGAATAGAAACACAAAATCAGACCATTAACGAATTCATTAGAAGAATTTTTTGGATAGCTCTGTTAAAAAGTAAGTCTACAGCTACTTTGAATAATCTTGATAAGTCTCTTTCCCTTGAACCCCAGAGTGGACCTCTATTTCTGAACTAACAAGCATTTTTGTATGTAAAAGTGTAGAATTTATTTCAGAGGTTTAAAAAAGGAAAAAAAAAAAGAGATACTGGACCCTCTTTTTTCTGTGGTATCCTAGAAGGTGCCATAGGGGGATGGTGATTTTTATTTCCATAGGAAGTAAATATATTGTGTCATCGCACTTTGGTCTCCCAGGATTGTGGGTTAGGGTGGGGAGGAAGGGCTGGGAGGATACTGATGCTGCTTTTCCCATCACATCCCAAGCTGGTCCAGTCCCAGATGTTTTGGTAGACCTGGAAGTGAGAACTGGAAGCTGGAAGCTGGGGCAGGGACTGACCACGGCAGTAAAACCAAATGAAAAAAATCAAATGTGAAAAAGAAGTGTCGAGCAGAAGAGGATATGCCCATTCACGGGGCTGCTGGAATGGTCAACAATGGGAATTCAGCAGTTCCACTTACTCTTTTTCAGGCAGAGAGAAGGGCCAAAGTTGCACGCAATTGGGGGTGGGCGATGGGTGGGATGGCCATTTTAAGCCTGGTAAATAAAACTGAGATAGAGGGACAAATTAGAGAAGCAGCATGGCTCAGTGGAAAGAGCTCGGGCTTGGGAGTCAGAAGTCATAGGTTCGAATCCCGGCTCTGCCACTTGTTGGCTGTGTGACTGTGGGCAAGTCACTTAACTTCTCTGTGCCTCAGTTACCTCATCTGCAAAATGGGGATGAAGACTGTGAGCCTCAAATGGGACAACCTGATTACCCTGTATCTACCCCAGCACTTAAAACAGTGCTCTGCACATAGGAAGCACTTAACAGATACCAACATTATTATTATATTATTAAATTAGGTACTGTGTGCTAGTTGGTTGGAAAATTATTGCTACTTGAAGAAAACTTCTTGGAGGAATCAAACCTAAATATTTCTTTTTCACGTGATGGTCCTTCTTGTCAGCATGGACGTTCAAGGTGAATTTTCATTCTGGAGACCAAGCCCACCATCGAGTTCGGCTTAGACTCACACCATAAAAAGATGGAGGAAGGAAATGGAAAAACAACTTCTGTAGAAAGGTAGAGCCTATGAGTGTGAGCCATACCATGAGCCTGGTGCTTGCTTTGGGCTCAATCTCCCGGGCCTGCTCCTCGGAGTGCTGAGAACTCCAACCCCAGCCAACAGTCACTTGTTCTAAACTTAAAAAATTCTCCTGGCCTATGAGACCAGGTCACTCTGGAGAGTCTAGTTTTACCTCAGGAAAAAAAAAACCCCTGGAGACTGGAAATAAAATTTCAGGATCTCCTTCCTGATCTACTTTACTGGCTGTTTTCCCAAATTAAAGACATCGAGAAATGACAAAATAAAATGTGCGTATTTAATACGCAGTGCCCTGCGTGTTTTGAAATGCAATTTTCTAATTACAAAAAATTACCTCCTTTGGAAGTGGATTTAACATGTGTTAAGGGCTTCATAGAATGGTTAAATCAAACCTTATCAAATTTTTAAAAGTCTGAAGAAAATCACAGAATGAAAGCAATTAAAAAACAGATAGTGTAACTAATGGGCTTGAATGAGGTATGTAATTATAAATAAATTCTAATTAATTCCCTCCCACTTCTTGGTCATTATCCACAGGAACCCATTTATGTGAATTTATAAATGATGTTACTAAGCAGGAAAAAGTATATAGATTATTCAGAAACAAAGACGTTGATCTTACTGTTCTTTTAATTTCCTTTCGCAACTGAAAAAAAGGATTCTTCTTACTCCAGGTGGGATTCCAGCTAGCCAGTAGAATCAATTACTTGTGCAATCAGTGAGTGCTCTTTGCCCCATGACATGTGTCAGAGTGCCATGGTGAAAGAGCAGAGGTGGTCCTTCCAGGAAAGAAAAAAAAATCACCCCTATGGCCTGAAAAAACTCAACAGCTTTGGCTGTTTCTCCATCTCTCACTACAGTCCTGCCTTCACTTCAAAGCTAAATTAGGTTTCCATTTGAGATTCAATCTTTTGCTCCCTGTGAGGGATTTTTTAAAAACAATTTAATATATAAATAAATTTGCTCTTGAAGAGATGCAGCTAGGAGCAGCAAGAACCACACTAGATCTTCTGACTTGAGTTGCGAACTGCAAGGGAATTGAGCTTTATTCTCCATGGAAAGGTAGAGAATTTATAGTGATCTTATTGCACATGTAAAATTAGGTAAGGTGCCTGATAAATTGATTAAAGCTAATGCTTTGCACTTCCAAGAAAAACACAAATGCAAAGAGGCATGATCCATGGTATGAGGTTAGAAAATTAGAAGCAGAACTCTCTCATGCTGATAGATCCACATGGAATGCATTGCCAATAAATAGCCACTAGCGAAAAAATATCCAAGAAGCAGCCGCAGGTACTAAGAGCAAACTTTGGATTCTGATCTGAAACCCACCTAGGACATATAGGGCACATAATAATGGCTCAGCCACTTGTATGCTGTGTGACTCTGGGCAAGTCCCTTCACTTCTCTGGGCCTCAGTTACCTCATCTGTAAAATGTGGTTTAAGACTGTGAGCCCCATATGGGAAAGGGACTGTGTCCAACCTGATTACCTTGTATCTACCCCGGTATTTAGTGCTTGGCACATTGTAAGTGCTTAACCAATACCACAATTATTATTATAAGCTACTGCATGTTTTCATGGGACCAAGGACAAAAGAATCAGACCTCAAAGTGGATGGCCCCATTTAGACATTACATGGTGAGGTGGGGTGGGATCCTGAGACCCTGAACATTCCCTTGGAGCCCCACAGATACGATCAGCCTTGAGCCCTGTGATTCCTCAGTATCAAGCAATCATATTTTTTTTTAACGCTTACTGTGCACTACACTAAATGCTTGGGAGAATACAATCTCACAAATATTCTAATTCATCTGACACTTTCTTTGTCAAAAGCCTACTTTTCTCTCCACGTTACCATGGCTCTACCACATTCACGCTATGTAATCTTGGACAAATCACTTAACTTCTCAGTGCCTCAGTTTCCTCATCTCTAAAATGGGGAATTCAATACCCTATTCTCTCTCCTACTTAAGACTGTGAGCTCCATGGGGGACAGGGACTGGTTCCAACCTGATGGTCTTGTGTATATCCCAGAGCTTCGATAGAGCTGGGCACATAATAAGTGTTTAACACCCCCATTATTATTATCCCTCATTCCTTTATCTTTCTTCTCCAATGTGCCTCTGCTTTTTCTCATTTCATAACCATAGCCCCAACAAGTCACCCATCTTTCCCCAGATGCTATTCTGTCTATCTGCATCCACACAACCCACCTTCTCCAGCCTTGATTCCCCAGCCAGCTCTTTCCAGAGCTGTCTTTCCAGAGGGAAGGATGCCAGGGAATCCTGACTCCAGGGAGCTGTTTAGAAGGAGGAGAGGAGTCCCTTTCAGGAAAGAGGAACTTTTTTCCTGAGGCTGGACTGCCCAGTGGGTGAGGGAGAAATAACCATTTTCATCATTAGAACTTGTCTAAGAGTGACTAAAAGGGCTGAAGAAAATATAAATATGCTTTTAGAAGCTTTCTACTCTGTGGCCTAAAATTCTAGAAATATTGGTTCAAGGGAAAGAGTCAATGCTTCATGGTTGGGAGAGTGAGAAGAGGGGCTTTGAAGAAGGCTGTGAACACCTTGGGGACCAAGGGCCAAATGGGTTTTATGGAATCCCCCCACCATGACTGGTGACATCAGGACATCATGCTGCACATGACGATTAGTGCAGCCGTCTCCCAGAGAGGGTAAACAGAGACCCCCAACAGAAGACCTAAAGTTTCAGAAAATAAAATAAGGAACCAACACGGCCTAGTGGATAGAGCATGGGTCTGGGAATCAGAAAGACCTGTGTCTATTCCCAGATCCTCCACTTGTCTACTCTGTGACCTTTGCCAAGTCACTTAACTTCTCTGTGCCTCAGATACCTCATCTGTAAAATGGGGATTAAGAGTATAAGCCCCAGGTGGGACATGGTCTGTATCTCCAACCTGATTAACTTCTAGTTACCCGACCAGTTAGTAGAGTACCGGGCCCCTAGTAAGTGCTTAACAAATACCATTTAAAAACAACCCACTTGTGTTGAATTTCATCACACGGCCTAAAAACAGAGGTTCAAAACCAAAGACACCTTCCCCATTTTTCTAGATGACACAATGTGACCAGTCCCCACTCTTATTACTGTCTGCCTCCCCCTCTGGACTGTAAACCCGTTGTGGGCAGGGAATGTGTCTACAATTATATTGTACTCTCCCAAGCACTAAATACAATGTTCTGTACAAACTAAGCACTGAATAATGATAATAATAATAATGATGGTGGTATTTGTTAAGCACTTACTATATGCAGAGCACTATACTAAGCGCTGGGGTGATATAAGGTGATCAGGTTGTCCTACGTGGGGCTCACAGTTTTTAACCTCCATTTTACAGATGAGGTAACTGAGGCACAGAGAAGTTTAGTGACTTGCCCACAGTCACACAGCTGGCAAGCAGCAGAGCCTGGATTCGAACCCAGACCTCTGTCTCCCAAGCCCAGGCTCTTTCCACTGAGCCACACTGCTTCTCCAATCAATATGATTGATTGATTCATTCATTCAATAGTATTTATTGCGTGCTTACTATGTGCAGAGCACTGTACTAAGCGCTTGGAATGTATAATTCGGCAACAGAGACAATCCCTGCCCATTGATGGGATTAACTGACTGGGTATTACTTTATTGTCAATGACTTAAGTCATTTTTTGAGTTAAGAAACTAGAACTAGAATTACTTAGCATCTCAGGCTCTCGGTTCGTTTCTTGTCATTTCTCTAGACATTATGCATACTGCCCAGGCAAATACAGACAGTCTCTTCACTCTCCCACCTCACGCAAAAGAATACATAGTATTGAACAATTTTTTTTTTACTGTTGCTTTTGTTTCCTACTGTGCCAGCAGAAAGAAAACCCAGAATATCCAAAACAGAAATATTTATCCCTTACCCTACTCCTTTCAACTCCTTTTTTATTACCTCTCTCTGAGACAGGTCATTTGGAATCTCCTTCCTGGAATATTTAGGTGTTCAATGCAGTTGTTCCCACAATGCAGTTGTTCCCATAAAGGCAGTCTTTGGTGTTGACCCCGTCAGGCCAGAAGTACTGGGCTCTGCCTCAGTGTCCAGCCCGACCTCCAGCAAATCTCCTTTCACCCTCCTGCCACTTCATTCCCGTCGCTGCCCAACCTCACCTGAAAAGACAACGGCGGAAGTAGCCATTAAACGAGCTCTGCTCCAGCTGACACTTGCCACCTCAGCAGACTCTCTGTAGAGAAAGCACTTCCTTATTTCCCATTCTCCTACAGCCAGTTGACACACCTGCCCTTCAAGGCTTGCCGGCTATTGAGCAGACAGGTGTTGGCAACCTTTTGACAAGCTCTCTCTCGATTAGAACCTCCTCTCATAATTAATCCACCCACTTAGTCAGATGGGGAAGTGAGGTTTGAAAGCTGGAGGCAGAACAAAGCTTTGTAAATCCCTGCATGTGCTATACAAACAGCTGCACGTTCACCCGGGCACATAAACCTGTAGGCATATGCACCGCCTGAAAAATTGACACACAGTGTGAGAGAGGGTCAAGCAACCGCAGTGCTAACCTATCACTGTACCGTCGGCAATCGATGTTACAAGTTAAGTGCTAAAATTCTCTCTTTATCATTAGAAAAACCACTGGGAAAGAAACATCCAGACAAGATTCTGGAGAGTTTGACTTCAGAGACTTCTAATGGTGGGCAGGGTGAAAAGCCCATTAATAATCAGTGTCATGAGCAGAGGGTGTTTGGTGGTTAGATATTTTATTGCTGCCTGGCAAGTAAAGAAATGTCTTTCTAAACAACCCTCAGTAGCCAGAAGAATAAACTCCCTATTTAAAAGAGAATGATATTTTGGTATCTACTCCAGTGCTCAGAAAGGTGGCTGGTACATAGCAAGTGCTTAACAAATACCATTAAAAAAAGTATCTGGGCTTCAAATAAAGCCCATAAAGGAGGCAGGGAATGTGTCTGCCAATTCTGTAGTATTGTACTCTCCCAGGTACTTAGTACAGTGCTCTGCACATAGTAAGAGCTCAATAAATACCACAGATCAATCATATTTATTAATAATAATTATGATATTTGTTAAGAGCTTACTATGCACCAGGCACTGTTCTAAGCACTGGGATAGATATAAGATAATTGGGTAGGACACAGTCCCTGTCCCACACAGGGCTCACAGTCTTAATCCTCATTTTGCAGAGGTGGTAACCGAGGCACAGAGAAGTTAAGTGACTTGCCCAAGGTCACACAGCAGACAAGTGGCAGAGCCAGGATTAGAACCCATGGCCTTCTGACTCTCAGGCTCATGCTTTATCTACTAGGCCATGCTGCAGCAAGAGAGTGGGCTTGGGAGTCAGAGTTCATGGGTTCTAATCCCCACCACTTGTCTGCTGTGTGACCTTGGACAAGTCATTTCTCTGGGCCTCAGGGACCTCATCTGCAAAATGGAGACTGAATTGAAACTGTGAGCCCCAAGTGGGGACAACCTGATTACCTTGTATCTACTCCAGCGCTTAGAACAGTGCTTGCCATATAGTAAGCACTTAACAAACACCATCATTATTATTCTCTGTGTGCAGAGCACTGTACTAAGCACTTGGGGAAGTAGAACAGTGTATCACCCCTTAGCCAATTATTTTCCAGTTGATAGAATCTGAAATTCCTTTTTCTACTCATGGGATTTTATATTTTCTCTCATCTAAATTCTCTTCAAGTTCTTCTTGTCTCTCTGAAGATCTGAAGCCCAGAATACTACCCTGAAATGGGCTGAATTTGGCCTTCAGGTCCTAAAGGATACATGTCAGATATGAGGTCAGCTGTTCCAGAGATCAAGTCAGGGTTCTCCAGATGTTCCTCAAAGCCCCACTCATTCTCCTTGTAAAGATGTTTTGGGCCATGGTTGGAAAGCTTCTGCCCATATGCATTCATGAACTGCTGTCTCCTAGCTTGAGGGGTCTACAGTTCTCAGTAACCCACAGGGGCCACAATACAAGTACAAACCACCATCCAAGGCGACATAACACATCTATAAATGAAATTCCGCTTTACTTCCGATTCTGCCTGAGCTGATTTCTTGTCCGTCTAGCTTAGTCCGAACTAGGTGCCTGAATTTGGATGTTTAGGGATGAGGCTGATGGCAACTGGGCTGGACCTAGCAATAGCCACCACTGAGAAGACAGGGTAGAACTGGGCTAAAGAGTTTTAATCCATGTAGGACTCTAGCCCAGAAATGCATGCAGTGTACAAGTGAGTCTAATGTTCAATCAATCAATGGTATTTATTGAGTGCTTACCGTGTGCAGAGTACTATTCTAAGCCCTTGGGAGAGTACAATATAACAGAGTTGGTAGATTCATTCCCTGTACACAAAATGAGCTCACAGTTTAGAAGGGGCTTATACTCTAAAGGGACAATAATGTTGCCAATAATGGGATGGTTATCTGGTGGTTGATGTGAGTTCTATTCGATACACCCCGGTATCACGTTAATCTTTAAAATAACTGAGTATTGCTGAATCCAGTATCCACCATGATTCTTCTAGCAATTTTTCTGTAATAGTTTAAGAAAAGACAGTCCCAGTCCCACCTTTATTTGTGAATTTGTTTACCCTTCCTAGTGGAAAGACCACAGTCCAGGGAGTTAGGAGACCTAGGTTCTAATTCCAGATCCACCTTCTGGGTGACCTTAGGCAAGTCGCTTAACTTCTCAGGGCCCCAGTTTTCTCGAATGTAAAATGATGATTCAATACCTATTTGTCCTCCCCTGAGACTGTGAGCCCCATGTGGGGTAGCGACTGTGTCCAAGGTGATTATTCTGTATCTATCCCAGTGCTTAGCACATAGTAAGCACTTGAATACGACGACTATAATTATTACTACCACTACCTTATTATTAGTAGTATGTCATTTATTAAGTACATTCCATTCGCTAAATTCTGGGGGAGATTCAAGGTTAGGTTATCAGATCCCAAACAGTCCCTGTCCCACACAGGGCTCACGATCTATCATCTTCTCATTTTACAAATGAGAAAACTAAGGCCCAGAGAAGCTGGGTGACTTGCTCAAGATCACACAGCACTCCTCGGGCTACAGCCCCGGTCTTTTGGTTCTCAGTCCCTTGTTCTTTCCGCTGCGCCATGCTGCCTCCACAGACACGTCCTGTTGAAATTTTTTATTTCTGAACTGTCCTCCAATTTCACATAGTTATTTTGAATTCCAATTACACCTTTCAAGACCCCGATCAACATCAAAATTCAGGGTCAATTTTGAAATCGTAAGCATACATTTCTAACCCACAGTGCACGGTGACGCTGACAATAAAGAACACCTAAGGAATATAAAATCACTTATTATGTTAAGTACTGAAATATTGGGAGCAACTTTCCTCCCAATCAGATGTACAAAGGAGTATTTTTTAACCTAGCAGAAATAATTGGTGTTCAAAACCCACAGCATTCAGAATTTCAAGTAAACAGTGTGTGAAAAATAACTGCATATCCTACAAAGAGCATTAGTCGTGCATATTTTACCACTCTGAGGGTCCCAAATTAAAATTGTCTCCCCAGATTTTGAGGAAGCTTTCCTCACCATATCGTTAACTCATTCTGTGCAAACTACTTGGTCTTCCGAAGTTCCTGAAAGCCAATTCTCACAGTACTGACCAGATCGTACCAGAAGAAAGTATCCCAAGATTCAAGCCCCCTTTTTCTAAGTTTATAAGTGTTACATAAACTCTGCTGGCACCTTAGGGAAAACATTTAAATCGCATTCAGTTGAGAAGTAATGATGGTTATAGATTATCTATTTCCTGGATTTTTCATCATTTGTTGTTTGAGAAGACTGCCGATCAACTCTGAGCTTCCCAACCTGATCAAATACTTGCTCAGCGAGAACACTACTTCCTAACCTCAAACACGAGAAGTTCCGCACTGCAAGATGGCTTATTTTTTTTATGGGATCTTAAACTTGAAGAATTAAAATTATAACTTTGGAAAAGTCACACCAAGGCTGCTCCCCAATCTCAGAAGAGTTTGAAGACTGGAATGCCGATTTAAAAGAAAGGGGACTTTGAAAGGATTTCTGTTGAAAAATGGATGCTTTTCAATAGTTTCTCTCCATTTTACCTCTCACTATCATCCAAGATATATGCAAGGACACCAAAACTAAAATATATATTTTTTCCTCCCATCTAAACGGTTGGATTTTTAAATGTGATAACATTCAGTTGCTATAGTTTGGGTTCAGTTATATAACCACATTGTTTCATGCTCCATTCATCTTACGTATCCTTTCAATATGTCTCTCTCAGATGGTGGGGTGGGGGGAAGTATGGAATCTACATTTTTGTGATATCCAGGCAAACTGCCACAGGGCAATTCTTACCCCACGGCTAGATACCCTCATTTCACAGGACTAATCCGAGCCTATTTTGAAGGCTCTGCTATTTCCTGCACTACCTGGCTTGACTATGTGCTGAGCCCCTATTGTATGTAGGCAGTGGAGGGGAAAAAATAGGATATTAACCTCTAACACTGATGAAAATAATAGCCATAATAAAATAAGGATGAAAAACAGAGTGGTAGTAATTATTCCGCTCTACTTTATCTCCAGAGTCAAGAGTTTTCAAATACAGCCTGTAGGAATTTGAAAATCTCTTCCTAGTGCAGGGGTTTCCAAGGCAGGTGCCTGGGCTATAAAATGGCACAGGGAGCACGCCCTGACTGTCGATGGACTGTGGATAAAGGATGGGACTCAGAACAGAATCCAGCTACTCCTCCCTTAGCTTGGCTGAGGTTAAAATTTGAGGACCTGGGCTCAGGATCTCTGTACCTCCTATGATCTATCTGGCAGCAGCCTACTGTGGAAAATATACTAGGCTATATTTCAAATAACCTAAACCAACTGGCAAAAAGTACTAAATTCTTGCTTTTGTGTCTGGCTCTTAAATTCCTACAGACCTGACTTAACAGACAAGAGAGGGTCATAAAACTGAACCTGTGAAACAAAAATAGACCTTTAGGGATTTCTCATATGCTCACAGAAAGGATGCCAAAACCTCTTTCATTTTTTCATGTTTCAAATCATGTTGTGCTCCTTTGATGTAGTTGTGTGTCTGAGGGAGTGAGAGAGAGTGGGGTCTCTACACGGGGTATATTGCTCTGTGTCTTAGACACTAAGAGTTAGAGGTTTTGTGCATGAACTACTAGGTGAGGCTGTACTCTGTTTCATCTTCCACCTAAAACAACAGCAGCAGCACATCTTCTTTTTGCCCCTCTAGTCCTACAATTAATTTCTGATTCCTATGACTACTTAACACGGCTCCTTGTGACACCCTAATTCTTCTCGGGTTTAAAAATCTCTTGCTTTGAGATCCCCTCTTTGAAAAAAAAAAAATCAAACAATTTAGATGCAATTAAAAAAAACCCAAAGAAACCCCCACAACTATCTTTTTGGTACTGATGATAAAGAACGGTCATGATGGTAATAAAATGATAGCAGTAAAAATATGCAACCGTGTTAATGCAGGAGTTGGGGGATGCAATAGACAAAAATGAAATTAGAGAGAAAATCATGATATTGCTGAAGTGCTGAAGTGCTGCTCTCACACTAAGACCAGGGGGATTGGGATAAGGCTAAAGTTAATTGCATTTCCAGATGACAAACCTCTCACCTCTGAACTGAATGGCTCTTTATAAAAGCTATCAGTAATAAACTGTAAATCTCAGCTATGATTGCAAATAAAGGTCATCCCTTTCATACTGCCACTTTCCTAGGCCTTATTATATTCCTGCCTGAACCTTTCTTACTTCTTAAGGTGTGCCAGCTGTCCATCGTAAGCAATCAGTCAGGCGTTATTTATTTATTTATTTAAAGGCACAAAATGATCGGATTTACATCCTGGTACGGCGTTCATCAGAAATGGGCCAATCCCCACCTGTGAGCGGGCAGGAGCTTGGGAGCGGGATTACTCTTCATCTCCTCCCATTAATGGAAAGAAGGTTCCTGTGTTCCCCTGCTCCGCTTCCCAGCTTTTCCACTTGGGCAAAATACGTACACCGTGTTGTATATTATTCTTAATCAGTGTGGCTCAGCTTCTGTTTTCTTTCATCTTATTTTTAGTGATTATATCCCCGCACATCTACTTTGACAGCTCACCTTTCTGCAGGCCCTTCTTATCAAAAGCCGAGCACTCCAGTCATCCTCTCTCCCCCTACACATCCTGCAACTCCCATTCTACAGGCACCACCTCTCTCTTCCCACCCTCAGGCTCCATCTTCCTTTCTTCCTTCAGGCCAAGAAACCAACGAACGCTACAGAAGGGGCTTAGATAAATGGAATTGCTTCAACCCGGCCAAATCCAATGGCCGGCTGCGGGCTGCCAGTGGTATTCTTACCCAATCCAGGGGATGATGCCAATCACAGCCCACGGTAAAAGTCCACGACGAGGATGACGCCTGCCTCCTCAGCCTTCTGGGCTCTCGGCCTTGTTAGGCTCAGGGAGAGACCTGAGAGTTGTCGATCAAGACTGGAAAGACCCAAAATCATCCCTTTCTCATCTGCTGGGTCTTTGAAGCCTGCCCTTCTTCAGCACCCTGTCCTCCCTAAAATCCCTACCCCTTTTTCTCCCTTCCCTTTTTCCTACCACCCCTCCCGGCCCCCTCAAAATGAGAAATTGGCACCTGCAGTTCCTGCAGTCTCTCCTTTGTGAAGAAGGGTGGAGCCTCATCACAAACAAAGGTTTCTATGACCACACTCCATTGGAGACAACACAAATGGACTTCAGCAAAAGAGATGGGTCCCTAAACCCAGTTCCCCTTGGCTATTCACCCAACAACCTTTCAAGGATGAACTATGAAACAGGTGACTACAAAAGCAAACTGACGAAAACCAAGACACTGGAAAATTTTAAACACGGGTTTTTATAAGTATGTTTATGAAATTAAAATTAGAAAATGATCAGTTTAGAATGGAAAGTCGTCTCTCTCTGCACAGAGTAAGCATTCCAAAAATACGACTGAATTGTTAATAATAATAATATCATGCTATTTGTTATGCACTTACTATGTACTAAGCAGAGAAGCAGCGTGGCTCAGTGGAAAGAGCCCGGGCTTGGGAGTCAGAGGTCATGGGTTAGAATCCCGGCTCTGCCACTTGTTTGTGTGACTGTGGGCAAGTCACTTCACTTCTTTGTGCCTCAGTTCCCTCATCTGTAAAAGGGGGATTAAGACTGTGAGCCCCACATGGGACAACCTGATTACCTTGTATATACCCCAGCGCTTAGAACAGTGCTCTGCACATAGTAAGTGCTTAACAAATACCAACATTATTATTATTATTGAGTGCTAGGGTAGATATAAGCAAATCAGTTTGGACACAGTCCCTGTCCCACGTGGGGTTCACAGTCTCAATCCTCATTTTCAGGTGAGGTAACTGAGGCACAGAGAAGTGAAGTGACTTGCCCAAGGTCACACAGCAGACGTGGCAGAGCAGGGATTAGATCCCATGACCTTCTGATTCCCAGGCCCATACTCTATCCACTACGCCAGGCTGCTTCTCAGAATGAATTAATTTATTAATTAATCTCTCCTCAGATCTGGATCAAAGCTTTATTCTACCAACGGAACACAAGGGGCAGTATTAAAAAAAAAATCTTTCAAAATTAAGCATAGAAGAGTCAAGTTAAAATACTATACTAAACTACTGAAATTGAAATCTGGGGACAACTGACTTTTGGACATTTGATTTCAGTCGATTTGAGTCCACATGTGTCAAAATGAAATGTCCAGATATATGGTAAGAGTTGTCTTGGTTTTCATTTTTCCTCAAACTTTTAGCAATGAATCAGACTGCTACAATAGGTCTTTAGCAGCAGTGTCGCCTAGTGGAAAGAGCACAGGCCTGGGAGTCGCCGCATCTAAATTCTAATCCCATCTTGGCCACTTGCCTGCTGTGCGACCATGGGTAAGTCTCTTAATTTCTCTGTGCCTCAGTTTCCTCATCCGTAATATGGAGATTCAATGCCTGTTCTCTCTCCTACTTAGACTGTGAGCCCCATGTGGGACAGGGACTGAATCTGGCCTGATTTACTAGTATCTACCCCAGCATTAGACCAGTGCTTAACACATAGTGAGTGTTTAATATAATAACAATAATGATAATAATAATAATTATAGAAGATGCCCCTGAAGTCTCAGTGTTGCTACTCTACAAAATTGGAGCACTTGAAAGGATAAGGCACTTGGGGTCGTTAAAGTAGCTGTTGGTGGCCATTTCTCTTCTAAATCCCAATTACCCAAGTAGAGACTGACATGGACCTTCCTATGCCAGGCTTCTGCCACGAACAGAAATTCCACCAGAATTTCTGGGAGTTGCTCATTCTGTGTTTAATGACAGACAACTTCACACCGGGATGATTTGGAGAAGGAATCTCTAAAAGATAAGATTAACTTGCCTTGCCTACAAAATGCTGTATGATTCATGCAAGACGCAAAGAAAAAAAAAAACAACCCTTTCTAATACCTCTCCCCAAGCCAGCTTGTTTGGAAGGGAACGAATCCCACCTTCTGGCATAACTGGACACGAATGAGGTTGTGTTTAGTACCGTATCTACCATGGTGTTCGGCACTTAACGCTTTAATTCCACCATCATTATCATTATTGCGGTTCGCCTTACAGTGCAGAGAAATGTGCTGTGCTGACAGGTAACTGTGCTGGCTTCTCGGCCACTGCCATCTCAAACCACGATGCCGAAGCCACTCTAGAGAGCTCTAGCGTCACCTCTCCAACCATGCATGACTACAGGGCAGTTCTAGGGAGTTCTAGTTACCACCACAGCCAACCAAAAGCACATCAGAGGAGCACAGGCCCTCTCCATCTCCAAGCAGAAACGGTCCCACAAAAGCACTTCTGAGATATATATGTTTTAAGTGTGATTTCTAAATTACTTTTAATTCAGGATTGGTTTAATGCCTAAAGTTAGTACATTTGGTGAGTGCCTCAGATAAAAGTGCTTCAAAACTGCTGAGTATTATTACTGTTCAAAGGCTGCTTATTTTAGACAACTATTTGCTATTTACTGTTAAATCCCTGGATACACATGAAAGGTAATATAAGTTACTCAATAACAATAATAAAGCAGACTCCTGTGTTACAATAACTGCTTCCTTTAAAATAATATCCAAAGCTTTAAGAATAATTTGGAGACGAGCTGCACTGGACATAAGAGGGGGCAATTGATAGGATCTTAGTTGGGTGGGGGTGGGCTAAATTCCTTCTCCAACAATAACTGCTTCACCATCTAGGAGAAAGTGACAGCACTGTATTTGAATAAATGCTGGCTACACTGAGCTTTCTTTTAGGTTTTAATTGTTAGTGTTATGCTGAAAGCCCTAGATTGACAGCTCTGATTTCAAGGCAAGAATACTCCAGGTAGAGAATACAAAAGCTCTATCAATGCAGCTCAATCCCAACCTCCGGCACCCCCCGCAATTCCATTCCCAAGTCCCCTCGCAGCTCGGTTAACGAATCTTAATCTTGACCTATCGTGCATTATCTCTGACATTCCAGTCCCTGGGCTTCTCTGAAGTAAAGGCTGTGGCTCAGACACACACTAAATTGTGTAGAGTTCCGCAACCTGCCACGATGCCCGTATGAAACGTGGAGGAGACAAAGTAAACTGATCTCGATTTAATTCCAGGATCACGCGAAGCCTGGCGAATCGTTTGCTCGGTTCCAAAGCCCTTTGGAGTGCCTGTACCTTCTCCAGGAGCAGAAAAGGCATACGCCCTCTTATCTGAACTTCGTTTCCACAGATGACACTCTTCCAGCCCAAATACGACCTTCACATTATTTTTATACCTGACTATGAGAGAGAGGTTATTTTTCCCTTCTGAAATGCAAAGAAAATCATCATCCCAGATTTGTCCACCGACAGATATTAAAAGAAGAAAGCAAGCCAACTGGGTGAGCCCTTCTCAAATGCTTACAGCTCAATGTGATTAGATGCACTTGGGAATCAGTATGGGAGTTCCCAGTATTCTGCTGTCCACCAGCATGCAGTAAAATACAGCACTTCTGGTGTTATCACATGCCCCATTTGGGATGACCTGAAAAAAAATAAAACATTGCCTCATGAAAATAAATCCTCCTTGGCTCCTAAAGATGTAACATGAAGCAACTCACTAGTCTTTCCCCTCTTTAATGGTTTCATCCTATTGTTCCTGAGTTGGGGGACAACCAAGCTCATCTGACATTCAAGCTGCATTTGTTTAGCCCTGGGAAGTAAGTGGGATAAGTTTCATCTTAATGAAAGTTTATGATGTTGTAAATCTGATGTGATTTCAAGGACTTGCAGCTTTCCATGATGGATGCATTGACTGGTCTGGGAAACTCAAGAAGTGACTTCATAAGGCGCCTCACCACAAATGCCAACCCAGGGTTCGAGCTGAATTATAAATTCATTTTTAAGCTAATTTTCTCATTGAGGGCCTATTCTGGGGTGTGCGCAAGTGTAAATACGTACTAACGTAGATATGCGAACAGGAATGTATGTCATGCTGAATGCCAGTAAAAGACTCAAGAGGAATTACTTTAGAGACTGCTTCTTCAGTTTCTTCATCTGCAAAATTAGGGACCGAGAGGCAGGAGGAGGGAAAAAAAATAGCTAGCCTTTACCAGCAGGATGATAGGAAATTTTCATTAGTGTTTACAAAAGTGCTTTGGGAGCCTCGAATGAACAGTGCTAGAAGGAACATCAAGTATTATTATTATTATTATTCCTGTTACTGCAGATATGTGATGGTTGGATCACATTCGCAGGTGTTTCTCGATCCCTTCATTTCAGTACATCTGGCAGAAATTTTAAATCTTTGCCATAATAAATACATTCCACAGCAAAAACTATAAGGCTACAATATAATCAGTCAACAGAATATGCTTTTTTTAAGCTTAAAAAAACCAGTCTCTCTCTGTTTCTAAAATGGACACTAAAGCCCTAGGCAACGTAACCACTAAGGTTTTATTATAAAATACATTTCAAAATAATGGTTGAAAGTCTTGGGAGCAGAGAAGAAGATGAAAACGAAGAAGTAAACAAGCCTTTTTCTACTACTAAATGATAAATTAAAAGCAGCACTTTGCTGTTCTGCCTCATTTATTATCGCATTGCGCTCTCGCCGCTAGAGTTAAGGTTGTGTCAGCGTTTCCATTATAAACCCCTATTTTCAAGGGTTTATAATTCAGCCATAAAAATTTGCTCCAGGCTGGAACTTACCATGCAAAAGGGCTCATCATGGGATCAAACTTGGGGACAAATTTGGAGGCAAACGATGGGTTGGCCATTTGGAAGTTATAATTAGAGGGGAAAAAAAGGCAACCTATTGGTTTGTCTCGCTCCACCCCCTCTCTCCTTTCAAGTCAACACTTTGCGCTGGCTTTGGGAAGATTTTTCAAGAAAGCCTTCCCTGACATGGTCTGATGGAAATCCAAAAGGTAGTTCCATTGTAAGTAAGGGAAAAAATTGCACCAAATGATGGGGGGAGTGGCGACTTGGTTGGTGGGGGGAGAAGGAGAAAGACTCTTGCCTCCACTTCCTTAGATATTTATAGGCCCATGACGTCTGTTTCTATCCATCACTGATACTGCATTAACATGATCAGTTTAAACAATAGACCATATTATGGAACATTGTCCCACATCTGAAAACAATTTGCACATTGCTATTTACCTGGAAAAAAAAATGGAGTAGTGCCTGCTGGGGTCAGGACCTGGCCTCTGGGCAAAGATGGCAAACCTTGTTCGCATGGGATTCTGGGAGTGAAGGAGAAGACATCGCTTTTTCCCCCCCCCCACAACTTTTGGGGCTGGACTACCAGTCTCCCTCATTCCAGATCTCTTTCAAGAAGATCTTGGCAGATTGTTTTCTAGTAAGGCTGAAAATACTGAAAAAACTGATTTTGTGACTTTGTAGTGTGTTTCCTAACTTTACTTACCAGATCCATGGCAGAGGTGCAGGACAAGTAGGATGGAAGGGAAGAGAGAGAGTGGACATCATAACTAACTGACACTTCCTTCAAAAATAGATGTTCCGCATGCTCATAATGCTCAATTGTTGTTTTTTTAAAAATAAAGAGTGTGGGTTTTATATGCTTTAAGTTAACCCTATAGATTAGAGTGAGACTTTTAGAGAACATCCAGACATCTGCTTGAGAAATTTCAATTCCCATTGCTCAGACATATCCACTCCGACATAATTTCACGGACTTTCCACATCAATTTAAAACTAAGTATATGGATATAATCCCTAAGAGGGAATGTCAACAATACCAAAAAAAAAAAAAACCACCGGGTTTAATATGGTTAAAACTTTGCATTGATTCTGAGATTCTAAAGCCACTTTAAAAACAAGTCATTCCAATTCACAAATTTCCTGTGTAGGCAGAGTCATTCCTAGTTTATATATGGGGAAACTGAGGCCAAGAGACTTGTACAAATGCTCACATCAGTGATTGCAAAATGAGACTCCTAATCCTTTGCTCCTGAAGCAGCATAGTCTATCAATCAATCATATTTATTGAACACTTACTAAGTGCAGAGCACTGTACTAAGCGGCTGGGAGAGTACAATTCGAGAGAATTAGAAGACACATTCCCTGCCCATAACAAGCTTACTGTCTAGAGGGTGAGACAGACATTAATATGAATAAATAGGTAATTTATAATATATAATTAAAGGTATGTACCTAAGTGCTGAGGGACAAGTATCAAATATCAAAGGTCACAGATGTAAGTGCATAGTTATCCCTAGTGGATGCAGTCCAGTCCTGGAAATCAGGACCTGGGTTCTAATTCCAGCTCCACCATGTATGTGCTGTGTGACCTCGGGCAGGTCACTTACTTATCTGAGACTCAGTTACCTCATCTGTAAAATGGGGATGAAGACTGCGAACCCCCTATGGGACAGGGACTATGTCCAATCCGATTACCTCATCTGATCTACCTCAGCGCGTAGAACGGTGTTTGGCACATAGCAAGCACTTAACAAGTGCCATAATAATAATAATTACTATTACCTAACTGGACAATCTTGAGAATATTCAAAAAAGATGACATGATAGATTTTATGGAAACAGACAAGATAGAAAAGATTAACACAGCACCTTCATTGGTTAGCACACTTTAGTCACTCGCCCATATTCACTGTAGCAACAATGAAATGAATTTCAAGTAATTCCACAGAAATGCAAGGAAGCGTTAGCTCTTACTTGATCGTTTTGGTTCAATCCATGTCACCAAACACCTCCGAAGAGTTAATGTTTAGGCAGTAACACATGGGATTCGCATGCACTGCAGCAACAAAAGCCCCTCCAAAAGCAACGAGCAACACTAAATCTCAAAAATAATGTGAAGTGAAAAAGGAAAAGGCAACTGCAGACAAAATAAGAGAGGAAAGTTTTATTAATTCTAAATACCTTTCCCTTTTGGGTTTGCACCAGCATTTGCCCTAACAGATTCCAGATGTTCAGCCATCACATAAGTAGCTACCTAGGAACAAAACAGTAGCTTGCCTCTTTTACGTTAAGAGGGCAGAATTGTGGGCATAAAAGCTGATTTATAGTTTCGCCAGACCAAAGCCCAAAGCCCGAACAAATGAAGAAGAGCAGGCTAGAGTTAGTGTATGCTAGGAGAAGCTGGGGGCTGAAGAGTTAACTCCAACCTTTTCTTTTAATGCAGCCTTCTGTAGTAGCTAATGAAGGTAATGAAATATGACATGTAGTTTGGCCCTTGACCATAGAGTTCACCCCCCTCCCCTCTGTCTTGCGAACAAAGCCAAAACAGATGTAGCTACTTCTGTATAGTTTGGGGTTGACGTCTGTTACACAGAGCAGGTCACCACGCACATTCCCAGAATGTTAGCTTCTGACACACACGGCATTATCTGCGAGAGATGCTGCCTTTGTTTGTGAGGTGGGGAAGGGGGGGAGAAATGGAGGGCAGTCAGAAGGACATTAGCCTATATGAAAATTAAGCAAAATTCATTCTCACCTCCCTGCCCCGAGCTCTCGGACATTATGTTAGCGTCCATTTCCTTTTCCTGCCCATTCAAAATGGAAGAATAAAATGATAGCCTTTCAAGTAGAAACCCAAAGTATATCCTTTGATTAGCTATCCAGGGCTCAGATTTTTGGTCTTTTTCAATAGTGAGAGACTTCTACAGTTTACCTGTGACCAGCGTTTATGAAATGAAAGGAAGGAGGCCCAGATAAAATATGATTAATACACCAGGCGCCGATAGCTTTTGTCTCTGACAAATTCTCAATTCAGGACATAAAAGATTTCAAGAGATATTCAAGAGACCATTTCAGTGGCAAAAAAGAAAAAAAAAGCACAGCTTAGGTTTCCTGCTTCTATCAATTTGCTCGCGTGAATTTAACTTGAACTTTAGAAGTTTCAAATGAGTATTGGGGTTCTCTGCTTAACCTAGGAAATATTTTTTACATTGCTAACGTTCACGGCTGTTTTGTTGGAATACAACTTATTGTCCTGTGGGGTCATAAAATAGTTGAATGTCATGAACATTCTTTGTAAGATCTCAGCCCAAGTGGTTTGCATTAAATACACTTCATCAAATCTTAGCCTTATAGGTACCTATTCTTCCTTAAGATCAGACCTTCAGCAAAGTTAGGTTAAAAAAAAAAGAAGAGTCTTGAAAATTGATAGCCTGTTTCAAATGTTATTTATCATTCTCAGCAGAGACACTGACATGCGTCTTTTGAAAGGGGATACTGTACCTTTAACCTTGACTCTGAACACATTCTTAATTTGGGATGCAGGCTGAGGTTCAAAAATGGATGACCTTTTGGTGGTAGTTGGGGGGGAGGGGCGTGACTGGATTTATTTATGAGGCGGGTGGAAAAATTTGACATCACATGCTAGAGCCATTATTCACGTGTTACATGACACAAGATTGGCCCTTTTAATGCAGCAACATCACATCAAAAAAATTTGATTTTCTACCCTGACAGCAGACTTGTCCTCTGCAGTTCCCCCCCAAAATGTAATTTTTTTAGGTTAAAGGCCACAGGAAAGTGATTTAAACAGCCTACAGCTTTCATCAAACACCGAGAAACGGGTTCTGAACCAAGATCTTTCAATAACAACCACAGAAGAATGTTTTTGGATCTCGGAAGAGATGGTCTCCAGGCAGAGTCACCGAGGGGCAGCCAGCACCTGAACTTGTCTCAACTCTTCCCTCCTAACACTCCTCTGATAGTGTTCGGTGAAGATGGAGGGGCCTGGTGCCACTCCTCAGCAATTTGGGGGATTTTAGGAAACTCTTTGAGACCCTGATGGTCTCACTACATCCACTACCATGGCTCCAAAGCACATTAGTTTACCTAGTGTCCCGGGCCTAAGGAAAATCAGGATGGCCTAATGAGAATCAGGCAACAGGCCTAATGAAAAGCAGGAAGAGACCAAAGTTACCAAATACACTTCGCCTCCCCTTTCTAATCTGTTTGATTTTCATAGTGTGTTGGCATTCAAGGGAGAAATCTGATTTTTTTTCTGCAGGCAGATGCCTAGGATCTTGTAGGCTATCGATAAAGGGAGCAGAAGCGGGAAAGTTAGAGGGAGTGGCCCCTGGGTCGGCCATGGATGTTTCTCATGGGTACTGGACAAGAAAACACACATGCTATCACATGCATCATCAGGGCAAACAGCATAATGTGACGATGACACACATATCAAGCACTTAATACAGTGCTCTGCAGACAGTAAGCGCTCAAGAAATGATTGAATGAATGAATGAATACTATTTTATGCAAGTACTCCCAGGGAAATCTGAACACAGAGCGTTTTTATGGGGAGACATCCTCCCCCACCCCAGTTTTTCTCATTTGTTTTTTGAATCTTCCAAGGCCACTCTGAATTTGGGTGCTTCAGGATTTGGCAGTAAAAGTCAAGGCAGAGGGGATATAGAGCTTAAAACAAAAATACTTGACATATAGGGGTCTGCTGAATCTGACCTGGACAGGGGACAGAATGACCGAAAACCAGATTGTCTGGTATGAAGCAGGCCAACTGGCCACCTTAGAGGTACTGAAAATTGTACCATTTTGGTCCATGCCAAATAGAATTTTTTCAGCCTAACGGCTTTTGAATACCACAAGTCCGCTTGTCTATATTTAAGGCTCATATTTTTCACACTTGAGAGAGAGGCTTAGTCTAGTTCATCAGTGTTCTGCCTGCAATTCCTAATAGAGTTAACAGAAGACCCCTACGTGTTGCTTCTCTGCAATCTAGAAGTGTATGGATGTGGTCCTGCTGTTCTGTGAGGCACACAAATAGATATGTTTTTGTGTGCATGTGTGTGCGTATATGTGTGTAGCTACCCTTTGGGATTTGAAGAGATCACTGCCTAACCTTACAAATTATGTGCTTGGAGAGAGTGTTCCTTAATGCTTTGCTGAATTTGCTACCAGGAGTAACTGGCACCATTTTCAATTTTGACTCTCAGTTTTACAATCTGCCCAAGTATCGTGCCATTTCTAACTCCTCCATGCAGGGAATGTGTTTACGAACTCTGTTATGCTGTACTCTCCCAAGAGCTTAGCACAGTGCTCTGGACACAGTAAATGTTTAATAAATATGACTAAATTATTATTACATTATTGAGGGACTCACAGTTAGGGGGTTGGAGGCAGTGAAAGAGACTGAGAATGAGGCATCAGAGAGATGGGAGGAGAACCAGGAGAGGACAGTGTCAGTGAAGCCAAGGTTAGACAATGTTTCCAGGAGAAGGGGCTGGTCCACAGTGGCAAAGGCAACAGTGGCAAAGGCAACAGTTGAGGACTATGAGGATGGAATAGAGGACACTGGATTTGGCAAGAGGAAGATCATCGGTGATCTTGGAGAGAGCAGTTTCCATAGACTGAAGGGGGTAGAAGCCAAATTGGAGGGAGTCAAGGAGAGAACTGGAGAAGAGGAAGTGGAGGGAGTGAATGGGACAACTCATTCAGGACTAGTCCAGGTATGGGTTATGTAGTGGATCAAAGGTTCCTTAAGTTTAGAATCCCAGAGACCATTGTCAGGCCTGCAGAATATTTTGATTTCCTTTTCAAGTCTGGGGTTAGGTCCTTATTCTTATTTTAATGGTATTACATAATCTTAACCTGGGAAGACTGTGGGATAGCCTGGAAAATTCAAACACGAGAGTGTACTAAGAACTCCCAAGTGCTTAGTACAATGCTCTGTACCCAGTAAGGGCTCAATAACCATCTTTCTGGGATGCACTGTGCATAGTTTTGCCTAGAGGCAGGAGGATGGACTAGCTGATCTCATCTGATACCTTATAGCCCTATGAATTGTTTTCCTTTCTGAAACGTCATAAGCGTTTCCCAGATCCTTGAAAATTACGAGGCCACCTGTTTAAGAATCCCTCCAAGCCATGAACTTAATTTTCAGTATAAGATATGGCAATATGCATCTTTTCAAAGCTAGGCAGTAATGCATCTCTCAACTGATCTTACAAATATTGTCAATTGTCATTTCTTTCTATCTAATTTT
This sequence comes from Ornithorhynchus anatinus, assembly GCF_004115215.2. NCBI lineage: Eukaryota > Metazoa > Chordata > Mammalia > Monotremata > Ornithorhynchidae > Ornithorhynchus > Ornithorhynchus anatinus. The sequence continues at coordinate 39,348,014 of NC_041738.1, forward strand.
TAGATATTAGGGAATAACCAAAAGAAGCAAAAGATGCAGTCTCTGCCATTAAGCATCTTACTAGCCAATAGAAGAGGCAAACAGAAATAAATTGTCAAACATATGCCAGGCAAAAGAGCACAGAGCAAATGGCAAAAACAAAAGTAATGGGAAAAATGAATAATAAGCCAACAGATGTCAACATGAGGCCAAGGTGGCTGATGGGATGACATGTGACCAGGAAGGTGAGGTTTAATCAGTGAGTGCCTCTTGGAAAAGGTGGATATTTAGGAGGGCAGGGATGAGATCTGACAGATTTAAGGGATGGGGGGTGGCAGTCCAAGCCAGAAAAAGGCGTGAACAACAAGGCGGAGGCGGGAGAGCCAAGAGAGGGGAAAAAATTTATATGACCTAACAACCCAAGAGAACAACATTGCCAATACATCATGAGTGATTAATTTTGTTTAGCATTTGTATCCCTTTCCCTACAGAAAATAGGAAAGGCAGAATGAAAAGCAAAATTGGACATTAAAACTGGGTAGGGGTGACTTTGTATTTCTCAGTAGAAAGACGTGAAGAGGACTGAGGCGCTGCCCATTGCCTTTGAAGAGGGGCAGAGACCTGATGGCTCCTTGAACTAAAGAAAAGCTAGAAAACCCGAACGTGCCACAGCTTGCTGTAGTAATTGGAGACGGTGACAGGGCATCAGTATGCATAAGGCAGTCGAGGGGTCACGGCCCCACCACTGATTGGTTACATAATGGTCCAGATAATACATTCTTCGGAGAGGGAGAGTAAAAATACAGGGAAAGAATGGAGATGGAAACCAAAACAAATGGATCACAGCTTCTCTATAAAATCCAAGGGTGAAATGATTTTAACCCCTGCTCTGTGGCTTTTACACCGGGTACCTGCTCCGGCACTGTCCCCGTCTGCTTTCATTGACTTGGACAGTCTGAGTCAGAGCTCATCAAGTACAGAAAACCACCTGGCCCCCAAAAGTCCCAGAAAATGCAGAACACATCAGCAACAAAACATGTCAGTCCAAGGTCAGAAAGAAAGAAAGTCCAAGTCTGGGAGAAACCAGCCTACAGGCAAAACTATTAAAATTAGAATCATGACTCACAGGGCCATACCGGTGCTCACTGTCTTCAGGTGCATTATCCCTGGTATAATATCCCTGGCAGGTGGTGTAAGACAAGGGAAAATTGGCATAAGTGCTAGATTTTCGACACTTCCAAAACTGCTGTACATGATCCAGAAAAGAGATTTTTATAGGCAGTGCCAACTCCCAGTTCTGAAGCCTATTTCCTTTCTTATGCTAACTTTGTTTCCATTGGGTTTTAGCAGTCCAAATCAGCGATTACAGTTCCCTGAATCTTATGCACTGGAGGGACTAGGAGAGGAGGACTGGGCAATTTTGCAGATTTCAGGTCCATTTTATAATTGTCCTTTGAGAGAAAGACCTTCGCTTGGGGTAGGACAATTGAGTCTGAATGGAAGAAAAAAATAAGAAAAACTCCCAGGAGTCATTCCTAGACAACCGTCTCGGCTGTGAGGAGAAGCTAAAATTCTCAAAGACAAAGATCAATAGGACCAGTCCCCATCTCAAAGTGAAACCTCCGTTAGGGTTCATTGTTGGGAGATGTCAGAGTTCTCAAGTCCAAATGGGTAGTGAGACTCTGAAAATGCTTTCTCAGTTGGGTGTTTGCTTGGTTTCCACTGATGGCAACTTATGTCTTGTCCCTTTTCCTATCCCTGTATTGTTTCCAAGTCTGTCCTTCTTCCAGAAGCCTGGGGAATGAAGTGAAGCTGGTCTTCAATGGACTCTTATTTATTTATTCATAGTAATGTCTGTCTCCCCCTCTAAAGAGCTCACTCACAATTCTGTTGTAGTTCACTCTCCCCAGTGCTTAGCACAGTGCTCTGCACATCCTAAGCATTCAACAAATATGATTGATGGATGGACTCTCCTATGGCCAAAAAGGCAGTGGTCCCTCACTCCCACACCCTTATAGTAGAATGAGTTTGTTTCCCCAATGACATGATATTGGGTGTGGTTGATTTGTCTCCCACAAGGAGCATACAGTGGTCCAACGCCCCAGCCAACCAAAAGATGGAGGGGCAGGTTAGAAAATTCTAGGGCCTGCACTTCATTGGTCCATGTTCCTCTAGATTCTGAATCCACACCCTGCAAAACACAGGCAAGTATGGTAGAGAGAAGGAATCCCTTTTCTTTACTGAAAAAATGAGAAGATCCAATACTGATTTGTGCCCTTCATTATTAGACCCACATGCATAATAACACTCAGGGCCTGAAATCATGACTCGAAGAATTATCACAACATAAGTCAAAAGTCAACGTGTTTGTTAGGGCGCTGCTGATTGTGGTATATGTGCCTACTCATTTTTAGCCTCAACTGTACTGTTATTATTCCAATGTATAGTTAACATTTTCCCCCCTCTCATTTACCTCCCCCCCTTATTATTCTTCTGGGCCCTATCTGCAAGTTTATTTGTGCCCGTTAAAATCAGCATAATGAAATTCATTCAATTGTATTTCATTCAGTCATATTTATTGAGCGCTTACTGTGTGCAAAGCGCTGCCCTGCTTCACTGCAAGTTGTCCTAGCGCCAGCTCCCTCTACGTACAGAGCTATGAGACAGGCACAATGTTTTGGCCTGAAGTCAAGCCTATAATCACAGTCAAGGGAAAGGGGGCCAGCCAAACAATGGATTATTGAGAGACGGGATTTCTGAATGAAACAATGAAGGGACCAATCATGAGATACTGGTACTATGATGAGGCCTGATCAGGAACTGTGGCTCAATTCTTTGGCAATTTGTCAGATTTTATGACTCTAAAATGTGGAGGTCCCTATATTAATGAGGCATAACAACATCCCAACAATGAACATATTATTATTAATGAAACTCTGAAAAAATTAATTTCACTACTCTTTTGGATTAAAATAAAAGTGGGGATGTACATCACTGCATTTGTTGGCAGTGTTACTTTCATATTTTATTTATATTTCTATCCAATTATACAGCACATATTTTGACCTTAAGGGTGAAAGTGAACTTAAGTGCACAAGTGTTTATTTTTCTTATGCAGAATCTTTTACTCCAAAAAGTGTAACTGACTAAAGTTACATAAAGGAAACATTTACTTTATGGATGCAGATAACATTAAACAAGTGAACATAACTTTGTAAGTCACCTCCCCTCAAAACTGACCCACAACCCCTGACAGAACATGGGCTACCTTTGCAATTTACTGGATAAATCTGCATGCAGTTAGCACTGATCCCTGTGTGTTAAGCACATGTGAGGGTACGTGAATGATCCCCATCATCAAGTAGTTTTAAATGGCCATCAACCCCATCAGAACATTGCCTGTGTGTGTTGATACACCTGTATGGCTAATTACAAATGACTCTGACCCTTTGGGGATATGGAAATGTCATTAATAAGGACACCAGGTTTTGTTAGTTCAGGATGTGGAGGAAGAGTGGTACCAAAGTAGGTCAGGATGTTGAATGGAAGTCAGGAAGAAAGATCCACAATAATCTTTCCCCTGTATCCTCCTGTGTGGGCTTTTTTTTCCCTAGCTTTTCCAAGATCCGCCCCTTCCAAACGGCCACCATATTGGTCCGGGAATTTGTCGTATTCCAGCATTTAGCCTCCTCATAGGCCTCCCTGTCTCCAGTGTCTCCTCTCTTCAGTCCAAACTTCATTCTGCTGTCAGGATCATTTTCCTAAAATGTCATCCTTCACCCATCTTCCCTACTTCTCAAAGATCTTCAGTGTTGACCCATTTCCTCCACATTCATTCATTCATTCATTCATTCACAGGCAGAAACCTCTAATCATTGACTTAGAGGCATTCAATCAGCTCCCTGCCCACTTCGTATCCACTCTCTTCTCTTACTAGACCCCAGTTCATACTCTTCAAGGCTCCCAAGGTAGCCTACTCACTGTGGCTCATTCGTGTCTTTCACCTCCAACCCTCTACTCATGCCTTTCCCAACTCCTTCATATTTGAGCAGCTGGTTTTCCTCATCTTCAAAGACTTCCTGAAAGTACATCTCCAGGCCATCACTGATTAATTTCACCTCTCCCCCAGTTTCATCCCCTTCAATTACCTCCTTAACACTTCTGTGCCCAGTATACAACTACACATTACCTTTTGAACTTTCAAACATCCCATTAAGTACTCACTCTTCTCGCTATTCACTTTCATTCTTATTTGTAAAGTTTTCAGTGTCTAAAATAAATAAATTTCTCAAAGGATTGTATCTACTATTGTACTCTCCCAGCCACTTGGCATAATGCTCTGCACATAGTAGGTGCTCAATTAATACTACTGATTCATAATTAGAGATTACTACTTGCAATTATCAGTCTGATCTCTGTATGACTCCCGACCAGAAGGGAGAGATCCAATCATGAAAGGGGTGAAGGAATTAGAGGAGCTATTTTCAATCTCTTTGCATTACAAGCTAATTCTATCAATAGGTTTTCCTTGAATACAAGAAATTCATGGAAAAAAAATATTTTATTCAAGACTTCTCCAGACACTCCTCCTTGCTGCACTTTCCGTAATGACATAGGAATCAGCATGGGGCCATTTCAACATGCACAAATCATAAAGCCTGATCTTTGAATCCACCAGGCTGAATTTTTAACAGGGAAATCAGAAGTTGAATATCTCAACATCTGGCATTAAAATTGTGGAAGTGCATATGGACAAATGCTAACATTAGAGTATAAAGGATTAGGGTCTGTGGGGTTATAATATCTGGAGGATTCCTTTGAGGAAATATTCTAGTTTCATTTGTATCAGGAGAACAAGAAATACTGCCTTTTAGCATCTGCCTTCACTGTGCCTGGTTATCATGTCAGTCACCACCTTATCCACTGTTATACTGTGATTTTTTTGGTGGCTTCAGTTGGAGGCAGAAGAAACATTCCTGGGTCCTACCAGAACTTTTCAGTAAGAAGAGCTATGTTTTCTTTCAGGAAAGAGTAAAAAGTCTGGATGTTTGACAATCACATATTTAAATAAATAAATAAAATAATACACAGAATAGCTTTTACAGTCTATTCTCCCATACTCTGTGGACTGTGTTCCTATAAACCTCACATTAACAAAAAGTTGCACTGTAACACTAATGCCACATGTGCTGCCATGAACATGAACAAAGCTGGCTCGTCCAATACTGCACTGTATCCGGGAAGGCACGTGTTATTGGAAGAACGTTCCCTAAGCATGCAATAACAGTCCCAAAATGTGAAATGAAAATGCTTGTTATAGGCCGGAATGACTGTCCTTGGATGATTTGTGCATTGGCAAAGCTCAGTTTGTTTCAGACTTGTTTTGGATAACTCAGAAAGTACTTCACCATGAAGTGTATTTTCCAAGTGCTTAGTACAGTGCTCTGCACACAGTAAACACTCAATAAATACGATTGAATGAACGAATGAATGAATGACACCTGACCTAAACAACAGGCAGCCCTCCTTGTGGAAGAGGGGAATGGTGGACACATCAAAAATTGAGAATGAGAACTTAAATATCATGTATAGGGATGTGGGAAGCTTTAAAGCTAAACAAGTTCTTTTCCTTAAGGAAACTCAGCTAACAAATGACTGTCATCCTTCCCTTACCTTGTTTAAGCAAATACTTCAAAAGTTTAAGTTTAATTGAAAGGAGGAAAAGCAAAAAAGATATGAAGGTCTCACTGGAGCAAGTCCAATCACTTGAGTTTCAGAAACATGAGCCCCAGGAAGAACAGCATCCTGGAGACCAGCTGATCAAAACCTTCCCACCTCTGAGTCAATAGAAGAAGAAACTTTAAAGCTTCTAGAATCATGGGGAGGCTACTGGGGCTTCAACTGTCCATACCTTTTGAGACCCCCGAGGAGCAGTATGGCCTAGTGGAAAGAGCATGGACCTGGGAGTCAGAAGATCTGGGTTCTAAATCCGATTCCCCCATTTGTCTATTTTGGGACTTGAGCAAGTCACTAAACTTACCTGTATCTAAGTTTCCTTATCTGTAAAATAGGGGATTCAATACCTGACTCCCTTCTACTTAGACAGTGAGCTCCGTGGGAGACAGGGACTGTATCCAACCTCATTACAGTATATCTACCCCAGTGCCTAGTACATAGTAAGTGCTTAACATATCATAGTTACTATTATTATAATCATTATTATTGCACTGAGGGAATATCATCAATCAATTGAATTTATTGAGTGCTTACTGTTTGAAGAGCACCACATTAAGCACTGGGAGACTACAACAGGGTTGGTAGACGTGCTCCCTGACCATAATAAGCTTACAATTTTACAGTGAGAAAGACAGATATTGCTGTAAATAATTTATAACAAATTTATATGCATGTACATAATGTATCAGAAAACATGCCCCTCATGTACTCTGCCATCTCTACATTCCTATTCTACTCTCCCAAAAACCCCTCTCCTGTTCCCCCGTACATTGTCTGCACTCCACCCCCGGTCCTTGCATCCCTCCAGCCATTATCCTTCACCCCGGGCCTCTTTCCCCATAACACCATTCCAATGTGCACTGGAAAAACCCTGCTCCTTCCTGGGTCGATTACCCTTCATCACTGACCTGTTCCACTCTATCCTTCTTGCCACCGCCAAGACCTGGTTCTCACCCAATGACTGTCACCACTACCACTCCTCTTGAAAGAATCTCCCTTTTTCACACTCCCTGCCTCCATTTCATGGGGAGAGGAGAAGTCAGCCGAGGCTAGGCCCCCTGATGTCACTCCTGCTCTAGCACTTTTTTATCTCACCTTCCCTTCATCTGAATTCCACGTCACCCACCTCTGCCACCCTCTGTGACTACTAATCACTGTGACCTATTACCTTCCCATTCCCACCACTGCATTTCTCACTGATGCCTTTCAATCCTGCCTACCTTCATTCCCTTCTCCTACTCCGATCCTTGCGACTTCAACCTTGATGTTGATGATCCCTCTGACCCCAGTCATCAGCTTCCTTTCATTTCTAAGATCTACTGACCTCTTATTTCACTCACCCACCCATCAGCACGGACACCCCCTGGATCTCATCTCTGGAAAATGCTCCATCTCTCAACTCACCAACACCTGCCTGACACTAAGTGATCATAACCTTCTGACCTGCCACCTCACCCACATCCCATCTCCCAAAGTAAGTCCTCATCCCTCAGTGGGACCTTCAGATTCAGGATCAAGTCTCTCAGGCTCAGGTGACTTCACTCCCTACTGGACTCCATACCAGCCCTCCAAAGCACCGATGCTAAAGTTCTTTCCTTCAACTCTGCCCAGTCCAGCCAACTGAGCAACTTTTCACCCTACTCCTTTCTCACTCTCATTTTACTGACCTCCAGCCTTAGACTATCCTCACAGTTTACTTCCTCTGCCCTCACACTCTTGCAACTGACCACAGTGGGAAATCTAGAATCCAGACCAAACTTCTGCCACTTCAAATTCATGCTCTCCTGCTCAAATTTAGCTCTCTTCTGTTTGCTGATGCTAAAATTTCTCTCTCATCATCTCCTATGCCCACAAACCCTTACTAATTACTCAAACCTTTATCTCCCTTCTGTGCCCCACCACCTCCCTTCCTAAATCTTGATGATTTCACCTACTGCTCTCTAGGTAAATTAGAAAGCATCAGGCATGAACTGCCCACTGTTTCTCCCTCACCTCATTTTTCTATTATTCCTTCCTCCTCTCTTTCTTCCTTCCCAGCTGTCTCTCACGAGGAGGGTTCTCATTTACTCTTTAAATTGAACCCATTTCCCTGTGCTTCTGACCTCAATCCTTCTCACCTCCTAAATTCACTTGTTCCTTCTCTTCTCCATTCCTTTATTCCTATTTTCAATCCCTCACTCTCCAATGGCTCCTTCTCTGCTGCCTTCAAATGTGTCCTATGCTAAAAATACCTTCTCCAGCCCCTCTATCCACCTATAGTTTGTGCTCATCTGCTCACAGCTCATCAGCTCACATGGCTTTACCTACCTTCTCAAAGCAGATGACTTCCAAATCTCTCTCCCTAACCCTGAACTCTCACAATCTCACATTTCTTTCAGTCTCTAGAACATAGCTACATGATATCCCACTAACATTTCAAACTCAGTATGTCCAAAACTGGACTTATCTTCCCTCCCCAAACCAGGTCTTCTCCTTACTATTCTAACACCTTTAAAACAGCATGTGTTTTCTGTGTCCACAAGCCCATAACCTTGGCATCATCTCTGACTCCTCTCTAGCAGTCCTTGCATCCTGTCGACTGCTAAATCTTGCTGCTTCATTCTCTGCCAGAGTTCCAAATGTCACTAAGGATTTGCTACTTCCTTTCCACTCAAGCAGCTTATAATAGTGGCTCAAACTCTGGTCATATCACAGCCTCCTCACTTCTCTCTAAGTTTATTCTGATCCTCTAGGAGAATCACTCAGCACACATCTTTCCACTCCTCAAAAACCTCCTATGGTTACCCAGCTTTCCTTACATCAAGCAGAACTTCCAAACCATCAACCTCAGAGAGTCATCCACAAGCTCTCTCTCCACCTGCTCCTCGCAAGCTCCTCTTGCTCCTTACTCTCCCACCTCTGACCCCTAGGTCATAAGCTCCCACACAACCTGGAATTTCCCCTCTCTCCCAATCTGCCAGAAAACAGCTCTCCCCATTTAAAAAAAAAAAACAAAACCCTTCTAAAACCCTACTTCATCGAGGCAAACTTCTCTGATTAATTCCCAACCCTGCAGTCACATCAGATCAACACCTACCCTTGACACTCATGCATTCTTGTCCTGTTAGCAGCACTCATGTACACAACACATTCATAGATTATTTATATATTTATCTTAATATTAATTTTTTAAAACGGTCTCATCCTGATGTTTTGGTACTGCTTCCACCTTCATACTTTTTCTTCCTCCTGTTTTCATTATTTATCACCCCAGTTAGATAAAAATTCCTGGAATCAGTGATGGTATGTTTTGTTATTATTGTATTGCAATACTGTAAGTTTAGTACAATGCCTAGCACTTAGTAGGCAGTCACTAAATGCAACTGATTGTATTAAAGAACTTGATGTGAGTGTGTAGTGACTGAAAAACACTGGCTTGGCGAACTGCAAGATTTCCCTCAGGGCGCCATCGCTGGCTATGTAAATGTTTTTGGACTATCCTTTCATCCAGCCATTCAATTCATTCCAAACCTGCAAAAATGCTATCCATCCCATAAAATTTGCATCTTCCTCACCCATATTGACAACACCACAACTTTTAGCCTCCCCTCTTCCTTCTACTGTTCCCAAGGCAGTACACCAAACGATACAAGCATTTCTTTTCAGCAAAACCTCAAAATTCCCCCCATCAACCCAGGTAGATAAATGGCACTGGAAGGAGAGGAAGAGTACTTTGAGTTGACTTTAGGCCCACTGCTGGTCCTTCCTAAAACTGCCCTTAGCAAATGTATAAACAGCATCTAAAGTACTAATGTTAATTTACCCATTTTTATTCTGCCATGCTTCTGCTACCAGCAGTTGCCAAGTTGTTCTTTCTTCGCCTTCCATAAAGTGTGTCTGTCTCCTCTACTGGATTAGTCCTTGTGGGCAGGGGACCCCTATTTCTATGGAAGGAATTCCCTTCAATGCTTAAAGACAGTGCTCGCCCACAGTAAACTCTCAAAAAACACTTGTGATTCACTGATTTTCATTACCATACTCCATGATTTTCTTTTGGTCATGGATATATGGTTCAGTTCTTATTGCATGGCTGACTTCCTGGGCCCCAAACTCTCCGATAAAAATGATAACCTGTTTTTTTATCCCCTACTTATCCAACATGTGGAGTTGATTAATGAGTTATTTCTATCCATGTGCCTCATAGGAAAGGTGTTCTCTGCCACTGAGCTTTAACACCGGCACCCAATTTTCAATGAAACTAATTTAATTTAAAAAGAAAGGTATAATATACTACTAAGTTCAGTGCTAACGCTGAGTGAAAAAACAGCTTCATGTGGCACAATGAAATGAATCAAGATAAACACAACCGGGGCTTTGATTCCAAAGGGAAAGCAAGAGGAGCACAGGAAGCACTATTAACCTATCATTTCTTCACACATTGAGACTGTGAGGGAAGCAATACTGGGCTTTTAGGAAGTGCTGATTCACTTTTTAATGAAGGATTTCTCGTAACTTTCACTGCCTTGTTCAGAGAGAATCCCACGTCCTCAGAAGGTCATTTCCAAAAGTGCCTTGTTGAGGGGCCAGTGGAGCAGCGAGGATAGGCCGACTGGGGCTCCAAGGCTGGTCAGCTGAGTTTAAAGTTGATCCAAGAGACAGACCCAGATGGAAGAGTTCAGTTTCGGCAGCTTCTGTTCCTAACGTCTTCATCCACGGTAAGGTCAGGAGGAGGACGCAAGAAAGAGAGGCTAATTCAGCGGGCTTCTTAAATATCAGCGGCTCCAGAGTATAAAGGCCTGCACTATATTGAGGATGCCCCTGGAATGGCTATTCCCTCAGTCTAAGACATGATAGGGTTGACTCTGAATTAGGCTATTTGACAAGATTTGCAACGCACAAACACCAACATCACCAGCTTTTGAAACCTCAGCAGATACGAGTTTATAACTGATAAAGCCTCGGTCCCACCTGAGTTAGTCACATCTGCTTCCACTAGGGAAAGGGTACAGTAAATTCTTCAGATGTCTGATGCCCCGTGACATCGTATCAATGTCACTTTATATTCCCTTCTCTGACTTTATGTAACCTGATGTTACCAAAAACATTAAGCACTGAGGTGTTGTATATTATCCACTGCTTCAGGCTTGAGTGCAGATGGGCACAACTGATGCCAGTATATTATCTAGCAGTATCCTGATCTTGTATTCCTGTTCATAATAACGAAGGAGAAATTTGGATTGTGATGGCATGGAAAATGGTGCTTTGCCCCTCAGCTTTCACCAAGTTTAGGTAACTTCTGGACTAAAATGAAAATGGTAAAGATTGAAGACAGAATTATAATCCAGGAGAGAACAATGTCATTAAGGTTATGGAGAAGCAGCGTGGTTTAGTGGAAAGAGCACAGGCTTGGGAGTCAGAGGTTGTGGGTTCTAATCCCAGCTCTGCCACTTGTCTGCTGTATGACCTTGGGCAAGCCACTTAATCTCTCTGTGCCTCAGTTACCTCATCTGTAAAATGGGGATTAAAGCTATGAGCCCCAACTGGGACAACTTGATTACCTTGTATCTACCCCAGTGCTTAGAATAGTGTTTGGCACATAGTAAGTGCTTAACAAATACCATAATAATAATTAATAATTTGTGTGGACTCAAAAAGCAACTGACTTGCATCACCTTGCCGCCTCCTTCCGGACCTTTCTGATTTCCTACTACCATTCAGCCTGCACACTTCACTCTTCTAATGTCAAACTACTCACTGTACCTCAATCCCATCTATCTCGCCACCAACCTTTCGCACACGTTCCACCTCTGGCCTGGGACACTTTCTCCCTTCACATCCAACAGACACTCACTCTTTCCACCTTCAAAACCTTATTAAAAGCACATCTCCTCAAAGAGGCCTTCTCTGACCAAGCCATCATTTCCTCTTCTCTCTTTCCCTTCTGCGTCACCCTTGCATTTGGATTTGCAACTTTTATTCACCCCTCCCTCAGCCCCACAGCACATATGTACCTATTTATCATTTATTTATAATAATATCTGTCTGCCCCCTCTAGACTAAGCTCATTCTGGGCAGGAACCTGTCTACCAAATCTTTCATATTGTACTCTCCCAAATGCTCAGTAGAATGCTCTGCACACAGTAAATGCTCAATAAATATGATTGATTGATTGATTGATCCTAAATCGAGTGGCCACCTTTAAATGATCCTAAAAGTTTCTCCAACAGAATGGGACCCAGCCATTGCCATTTGGAGGTTGGTTAGGGCCTGGAGTCATGTCTCAACACCAGGTGATTTTTTTTTTTCAGATGTATTCTGGACCCTCACCCCAATGTACAAAGTCTGTGACCCAAACATCACTGTGCAGGAGGAAGAAACCCTCAGAAGTCCATGAACGTTCAGTGGGACAATGTCATCTTTAGTGAAGATTTCACAACGAAGAACCACCTAGGGCATCTTTGTATAGGGGAAGACTCTGCAGGAAACCTGAAGATAGCTGACTAATGTGAGCAGTGAGGACAATCACTGCTACCAAGGCTCCTACCTTGACAACCGCCGACCGGTCTATGGTGACGTTGCCGTGTCGGCCTTCTGCTGGCACCATTTTGACCCTACTCTGGTTTTACAGGTGCACTTCTTCCCTGAACTTGGCAGTGGGTGTTACAACCTCACCCGTCTACTCGCTTGTTGCATCCACTGCCCCAGCAGCAACGTGACTGGGAAGAACAAGAAAGGATGAGTTTCGCTTCACAAGTCACTAACTCTGTAATCCACTTCAGAAACATGGTTTTTTAGCCTAGAAGTTTCCATGACTGGACTGAGACTCATACGTTGTTCTTGACAAAAGACTCCATCACCCTGAAGCAAGGTGAACCCGGTCCCTAACGCAGCACTATGGATAACAACTGGGGACACTCTAGCTTGGGATCAATGGGATGGCCAGAGGGAACTCTGGCCAAGTGAGCCTTCCCCTGGCCACAGGGCAGGGCTGTTTCCCAGAGGAAACCCCAAAACCAGGCTGAGAAGCAGCAGAAGGCGGGAGACCTGACAGTAAGGCAGGCTGGAAGCCAAGAACTTTGTTTCATGCTCTGTTGCTTTCTCTCTCTCACACACACACAAAGATGGCAAATCTGAACCATGCTGAGGAAGTTCTGCAGGTTGGGTCTCTGTGGGCCCAGCAACCCACCTCAGCTGCTCAGAAGCGGCAGTCCTATCTGGAAGGCCCTCCTACTGGGGAATCCTGTGGGTGGTTTTTAAGCACTGCTCTGGTTGGGCCATAGTTGCCCCACTGCCCTAAACCTGGCTTCCAAATAGTTTTCCAAAATCCAACACAAAAATTCTAACCAGCCTGTAGATTTTGCATTAGTCTCGCCTCACATTTCCACTCCCCACTCATAGCCATTTCCCCTTTCTCCTACTGCTTCCTTTCCAAAAAGGAAAAAGAATCCAAGCTTCTGCCTGCAGCAAATACATTCAAAGTCCCCCAACTAATCCAGATTCCTATGAAAAGCAAACATAAAAAGAAGAGAAGAGAAACCGAATATATTAAATTTCACATTAGGCATGCTCATTCATTTCTGTGGGGTGGAGGCATGTGAGCCAATACTTCTTCTCATGACTCCTTAACTCAATTCGGCTATTCCTTTGCCTCCGACCCAGAAACTCTAAAAAGTACCACTCCACATAGCATGTGTTAATAATGAACACGAAACCTGCTGCCAAAATTCACAATCTGAGGAGGGGGGCAGTCTGACAATAGACAAACAGGAGCCTGGAGCTTTGAGTGCTAATACTAGGTAGTTCATTATCTTTTTGCGAGACCTTGAATAAGGCTCTTCATTTCTCTACATCCATCTGTAAAATGGGTTTTCACCGATTTTACTTCAAAGGAATACCGAGAGTAACCAGTTATTTCGATCTGCAAAGTGTCCTATATCAAGTGAGATACTTGAAAGACGAGACATGTTTCCTAACACCTCCATTAAACTGTAAATACACTGCCTTGCAAAGAATATTGGCTTGTCAATATGTTCAACAGTCAAACTCTGCAAACCATGAAAATGGACTTGTCTCTCTGTTCTCCTTTCAGACCTCACCCAGGCTTCTATGCTTTTTATAGGCAAGTAAGCCCTCAATTTTAGATGTGTGTGTGCCCCTTCTGCAATATAGGCCATTACCTGTTCTCCTCGCAGAGTCCCGAAGTGGCTTGAGCAGTCGAGAAGCAACAGAGCCAGTGTCAGCCGGAGGTACTGAAAGAAAAATAAAAAGGCCTTTTTCCTTCAGTCAGATTTTAAGAGAGCAATAGAAACCCTTCTGGTTCCAAACAAGATTTTACTGCCTCTGCCTCTCTGCCTTCATTGTTTGTTTATAGTTTTATTATCATTTCTAGTCCCAGGCAAAGTAAAATATAAGTCTGCCCATAGACCTGAACCCATTGAATAATCTGGAAATCCTCTCCTTTCTTCTGGTTGCAGAGAGCTAGAGCCTTGACTAACAAGACATTCAGAGGCCTTGGTGGCCCTCTGCCTTTGGAAGATGACAAGGGAGTAGAATTCCTTTAGAAGAATCCATAAAAGATGAGCTTGCTCTTACCGAGGCCATGATATCACCTCCAGTTGGTTAAATTCTTCAGATAAAAGAAACAAACATGGGTCTCCAGGAGGCCAACCGGGCCTGGAGCAACCTTCCCTCTTCCCTCCGACCAGGGGGCACAATCCATCCCCGGCAGGACCCAGGCATCTTTGGAATACTGGGGAAGATGCAGCAGTGCAGAACCAACAGCTGTGGCCTGGAGGGAGGAGAAACGTCAAGACTGCATCCTCCTCACCCATCCCATTACTCAGTACTGTCCTCTTTACCCTCGATTTTTGGGGATAAAAGCTGCTCCCACCCATGCTGAGACTTCTCCATCACCCCAGCCAAAAGCACTGTGGTAATCACAGCCTTCTGTCCCATCATCCAGAGTCCCTGCTCCCAGCATGCTCCCTGCACACTGGGCCAGTGAATAAAAGCTGTTCCCATGAGCTCTTGGACCTCTCCATCCCCGCTGAGCCATTGAGTCTATGTGTTGTATTTTAATGTTTCATCTCATCTGCTGTGTCTGTTTCCAATACTTTCTCCCCACTTTAACTCAGATTATGAGCCCCCGAGGAACAGGTAATGTGTCAAATTCCCACCTGTGTATTCTGGCCCAGTGCGTAGTACAGTGCTCCGCACAAGGTAAGCACATAATACTACATACTGGTATTACTTTTGAATTTTTCAAACACACCCACTGTTGAGAATTTGCTGTCTAGAATTTAATTTTATGTTGTCTGACTCCTCTCCCCTTCCCACTGAGACTATGAGTCTCCAATGGGACAGAGACCATGTCTGAACTGCCTACAGTGGGTCTAGCCCTCGATTCGGGCGTAAGCAACTGATAAATATCATAACCATGCATTTCCCAAGTCAGTGGCTTCTTTGCATTTGTCTTATAAGAGAGAAATTAGATCATCCAAGGAGAATGGTGCAATATCCCCTGGTCCCTGTACAAAGTGAAAGGAAGACAAAGAGCAATAGAGAACCCCGAATACTGTACAGCCACAAATGGCATCATTCTGGTTGGGTTTTTTCCACCTTATAAGCCAGACTGCATTGAACTTGCTTGGCTAGCTCCCAGGAGCACAAGGTTAATTGGTTTTTAGTACTGGTGTGGGTACTTTGTGAAGTAATGTGACCTGGTGCGCAGAGAGCAGGCATGAGAGTCATGAACATCTGGTTTTTAATCTTGTCTCTGCCATCACCTTGGTGTGTGGCCATGAGTAAATCACTTTGAGTGTTTCAATCGTTCTGTTGGACACAGACCTGTGTGGCCCCACCCTGGGATTCCTTAAAGGAGGGTCTTCTTCATGGATTCAGAGGAAATAAACAGTTTCTCCAAGCATTCAGTACCGCTCTGTCGGTCTTTAACAGTAAAGGGCTGGAGTGGTTGCTAGAGCCGACGAGTCTTCCTGCCCAATCAGAAAGCCTCCATTAAGCGTTGGGAGGTGATATTCAGGGCGATGAGCGAGACTTCCAAATCGATCAAGCCACTTTTCTTTTCTCATAGGAATCTACAACTGCACCTGCGGGCATTTAATCTGGGAAATCTCTTTGAGGACCAACACTCAAAGGGCCCAGGAAATGTGACAAATTCACCCCAGAAAACCCCACAAAACCAAAGCCTTTTGACCACAGGGAAAGGACACGTAACCAACCATAATTACCAGAATAAAGTAGAGCTGAAAACAATCACACTTACCTACAGATTCCTTAAATTAATTTTAATATTTTTACAAGCAATTTAGGAACGCTTTCAAGAAAATCATTTTATCTCCTCAAGCTCATTCTATTCGCTCTATTTAGGTATTCATATCACTTTCCCTGAATGATAAGGTTTGCTATGCTAGTTGTGCCAAATGGTTATTAGAACAACTTCCATCCATTTTGCATCCCAGACCCAATAAATTCCGATGTTCAAGGGCCCACTCCAGGGAGAAAAGGCATATATCACAGATGTCATCTCCATCCTAAGGCGGGCTACAGCCTGAGGCTAGATTTGTTCCCTTGTTTGTCTGGAGCTTTGGTTTTAATTTGTAACGTTTGCTTAATCTAGTATTAGTTGTGGGAAATTTAATTGAATTCATTGTAACAATTCATTTTTTTCAATCTTATATTGCTGGGTCTAGCTCTCCATTGTATGTGATTTTGCTCTCTCTAATCACTATGCTGGAGTCTTTTGGCCCGGTTATTACTCCCTCCAAGTATCGTTTGCAATGAAAATAATAACGATAAGAAGTCTGGGGGGGGGAGCTCAGAATGGGACATGTCTTTTAAATTTTATATTATATTCTTCAGTGAAAGGCAGCTTGTTTACAAAAGCAACATTCGTTCCAGCAGGCGTGATGAAGAGGTGGTCACTTGAGTGGTTTCCTCCTTATTGATAACTGACCTGTGGGTTGCAATGATACAGGTCCCACTTTCTGATTCTAAATCTTGGGAGACCAAAACCAAATACATGTAATTATTTTTTTTTAACTTGAGCTACGCTCACAGCAAAACAGAGAAAATTTGGGTTCTTGTGATTTTACTGAATTTAATTTGAAGAAGCAACCTTAGGGCCTTCGTGATTTAATGAGAAAGTTGCCCAGCAGGTAAGTGTATTATATTTTTTCCCCAACTATAATCAAGAAAATATAAAACGTATCAAAAAAAGAGGAGGGAGAGGTACAGTGGAATTTAAAAAGAGCCTCATCTTCTGACCTCTTTCCATTTATTATGTATAGTGAACATGTACTAAGACACTAACATTTATCTTGCTGCAGTCAATCCATCTCACTATAAAATCTCCAAGAAGGAAGGAAAAATATCACTATTTGCATCCAAAGGATAAATATCACTCATTTCCAGGGACCCCTGTTGGAATATAGTCAGTACACTCTCTAGTGAGATTTTGGAAGCAACTGCTTTCTAAATTATCACATGCAGCCTGACTGTCTGCCCCTGCATTCTATTTTATAGCACTGTAGTAAGTCCCATTTCCCTTAAAGAAAAAAAGTGTGTCACACAACTATAGCCTTTTTGAGCCCACGTCCAAGGAGTGTGGGCCTCAGGTGGCAATTTCTCTATGATTCTCCGTGCATTTACCAGTGCCCACACTATTCCACCGAGGCAGATGGGATCCGAATCTGAGCGCCCCAAGAATATAATTCTTCTTAAGGAATCATAGGAAAAATGATGTAATGTACTCGAGGAAAGTCAAACCGGAAAGGGGCACAAAGAAGTTTTTGTTTTTTGTTTTGTTAACAAAGTCTCTTTCAGCTGAGGTCCTTAATACCCCAAGTTGTTTTGTTATGCAAATAATGTTCACTAAGACTCTAAGGACCCCTAGTTATGTTGTTCTGGAGCCCCCTCTAATTCTCTGCAGAAAAGCCTTCATGCAGCCAACAGTAATCGTGGTTGAAATACTTGCCTGCCATATACATTTTACCAGTTGATCGCAATGTACAAAGATTTTAAGCACCCAGATATGGTAGCGCACAATTTCACAATCTAAAATGTAAAACCCAGATCTGAAAGTTCAATGAGTCAAATCAAATTGGGAGCAGTCCTTTAAAACAAATAACTCAACAATTTCAGATTTTTTTTCTGCTCCCGTCAATGCTATTCAAGGCACCAGATTTCGGGAAAGAAATAAAGAATAAGCAGACACTCTTGCTAAAACTTGCTTTGTCGGGTCAATATCACTCTGTTGCTAATCCTGGACATGACAACCAAACTCTTTTAAAGTCTTCAGCCAAAGGGATAGTTAATGTAATCTTTACGAGCATTTCTGTGCTTGATTTTCACTTCCAGAATCATCCTAATTATAATTCAGAAGCATCAAGGTTCTAATAAAGCGATCATCAATCAATGGTATTTATCGAGTGCTCGCTTATCCATTTCAAGTGGATTTCTCATTTTGCAGTTTGGGTTACACAAGAAGACGTTAAGAACCTAGAATGCCTCACAGAGGATTCAAATCAAGAAAAGAACATGGACTAAAACACACCCCACTTCTCTTCCAGACAACAAGCATGGTCTCCCGTTGTAAAGTCTGAAGCGGGCTTCTGGAAAACCCTTGGCCCAGATGCTCATTAGTACTGCATTAGTCTGTAAACTCAGAGCAAAACGCCTAGTTCAAGTTGCTCTTTCTTGATGTACTTGAAAGGTCCTGTGAATTTATGGCAGGATAATGTGGAGCGCAGCACCTATTTATGAGTTGATCATTTGTACAAAACCCCCCTCAAAGTGCCGAAGGTTACCATTCGACCAGGAGCTGCACTTATGCCGCTCAGAGGGCAACAAAGCCAAGTATATGAAAGTTAAAAGCATTAATAAAAGTGTGACTTATAAATTACTTCATCTTTGTCACCCTTTTTGAAATGGGGTGAGAGAGGCCAGGGTAAATTTATTTTTTAAGTGCTTTCTGAGACCTGCACGGGTCAGGCTTGAAATGCTGTAGTCTATAAATCATTCCATGCGTATCTGATAGATGCTTCTGCATCACAATATTAACAAATATTGATTTCTTTTATCATTTGCAACTCTTTATGGTGAAACAAGCACCCTAATATTGGCCTAAGAAGAGAAACTTTAATTTGGCCCAATATAATCAATTAATTTATCAGATTCAAGAGAGAACCGTAGCCTCAGATCAAAAGCTCGGATGGAAGCTCACACAAAAACTATTTGCATCAAATTGGATTCACGTTTACTCTGCTTCCACTCCAGTGCTACTGAGATGGTTGTGCATTTCACATCGAGCTATTCTCTACCCAAATAAAGCTCATGACAGTCTCTCAGAAACCCAAGATCACGATGCTGTTATCAGCTAACGTTCCTATAGGGCTCCAACCCCCGTCCTTTATCAGTAAAGGTTCAGTGGGGTTTCAAACCTCCGGTGACTATGCTGAAGTTGGCATCAAAGCATTAAAGAAACAGACACCCACATTAAGTTCTTATAATTCAACGGCTCATTCTAAAGAGATTCATTGTGGGTTCCTGCTGGTGAAATGAAGGACAATTAACACCAAATATATTCTAGCAAAGGAAGAGAGTGGTGCTCGTTGTGTTAGAAAGTGTTCACAGTTCAGTAACTTGTTCTCAAATTGCACTAAGGATTTGTCTTCTAAACTTTAATTGCTAACAATCTGGGCCCTTTCTTAAGGCAGTGATGGGCTAGAGATGGAAAAGTCGAAGTAACTCGGGGAAACCCACGGTGGCCTGAAAAAAAAACAATAAAGTAAGTCTACTGACAATAGTTAACATGTTATAGTCTGTGCAGGGTGTATTTCCAGTGAGTCACAGCTAGACAAGATTCAGCAACTTTTATGCCCAAAGGACGGCCTCCAATCCTGTGTCACCAAACGAGCCTCCGATACCTGTCCTTTTCTGCGTTACATTGCATTTGGCTGAGTGTCTGCTGCCCTCCAAACTCTGGTGCCTTGCTTGGAGGACATCCTGTGCATGATGTATAAATTGGGTATGGGATTCCAATCTGCATTTCTCCCTTTTCTCTTTAGCAAAATTAAACAAACACCAACTTCTTTAAACAAGGCCATAGCCTGAATGGATGTTATTTAGGCGATAAGGACGGCTCAGACCTCAGAGATGACAATAACCCATTCCTTCATCAGCCCACTGGGCCGATACCATACAGGGTATGAATGAGCCATATTTGTAGTCTTTGGAGAGCAGTAAAACTGGCTCTGAGGGTACAAAAATCACCATTAGGGGAATCCTAAACTAGCACCTTGGGGGTGGGGGAAAGAATCTAGTTCCAGGGCCCAGCAGACTCAGCAGGGTGTGGGAACACAGAAGCTGTTGGGTGGGGGCAGGGGCCTTAAACAGGAGAGAAGGTGAATGGGAGATAAAAATGACAAGTTGACTCATTTTAGAGGGAGCCATGAGATCAAGGGTAAGGCCAGGCTTTCAACTCCCCATCTGTCAAAGGTATTTGAATGCTTACTGTAGGCAGAGGACTGTACTAAGCCATTGAGAAAGTATTCGTACAATGGAATTGGAAGATACAATCCCTTCCCACAAAGAGCTTACAGCCTAGAGGGGGAGAGAGACATTAAAATAAATTAGAGATAGGGGGAATAGCATATGTCCCTACGTGCTGTGGGGCTGGGGTGAGTATCGAAGTGCTTAATCAATCAATGGTATTTATTGAGCACTTTCTGTGTGCAGACCACTTACTAAGGACTTGGGAGAGTACAATATAACAGAGTTGGGAGACACGTTCCCTGCCCATAACAAGCTTAAGGTACACAGTCAAGCGCATAGGCGACAGAGGAGAGGGCGGGGAAATGAATCTCCCAATCACCAAAGGTAAAGTTAAGAACTTGGGGCCCCAAAATCACCTTGAAAATGAATCCTTCTAGCATCATCTGGCTTAAAACCTCATGGTTCCGCAGTAGGACAGGACAAAAAACATGAAAGCTGCACTTCATCCCAGTACATTAACTTAGTATAACAGCTCTAACGGCCAGGGGTCCAAATTTAAAGGAAGAGTAAAAGTCACCAAACCCTCTCTCCTGAAGAGGCCCAAACCCAAAAGCCTGGTACAGTGTCCTGCCAAGAGCAAGCACTCTATAAATACTACGCTTTGACTGAATGACAGCTAGCAAGGAATGATTTAACTGCTTTAAAGTTTTAGCCCAGTGTGGGTTAAAAGGCTATTTTCGAAAAAGGGATGCTTTTTAGGCCTAAGCAAGTTGAGATTTAAGAATGGCACAGTGACCTGATGGCCCTGTCTGACGTTGCTTGGGCAGAATGGTAAGTCATCCTCCTCAATGCAGTGCCTCAGTGCTTAGAACAGTGCCTGGAACATAGTAAGCACTTAAATACCATTAAAAGAAACTGCTCCTACTACACCCTTACCACAGTGCTACTTGGGGGCTGACCGACCTAGGTGAAAGGAAAACAGCCAGCTGGAAACAGGAAGCCATGAGGACGGCAGAGATCGAAAGTTTGCCAGCAAAACAATCAGCTCCATTCAGCCACCGCTCTTCTCTAAAATCCTCAACTAGTGTTGGTATATTGGAGCTCAAAATAATCACAATCACTATGAAAATGAATCCTTCTAGCCCACTTTATTCCTCTGAGACCAAACAAGGAAGGAATGCCTAAAGCTGGATTCAGGGCCCCAGCTCTCAGACCCAGGGTGCAACCAATCACTCATAAGGGTGGAGGCCTGGGTGGTACTCCCTAAATCCCCTTCCCGGGGTTTGTCACTCTTTGCCCTCTCTAACCCACCCCAGGAGAGAGTCACTCTTGGTCCTGCCTAATACTGCCAGCAGCAGATGGACACATTCGGGTGAAGCAAGGACGGGAGGTGGAAGTGTTGACTCAGCTCAGCAAAGTTTGGAGGTGATTGAATGGGATAACATGCTTTTATTTTGAAACTGTACCAGATTAAGCTGACCTTTCAGCCTAGTCATGTGATTCTTCAAGTCCCCTTGTGTTTCATTACTTTCACATGTGGTCTCTCGATGGTGTCCTCACATTCCTGGTGCCTCTCTAGCAGGGCCACCCCTGACAAAGTGCACAAAAGAGGCATCCAATACCCAGCTTGGCCTTCCTCTGCCCTTTGTTGACATTAAATGAACAATGCTCTCATTATATGCTAAATAACAATATGAAACTGTTTAAGCCCTCTTTTAACCAGAATATAGAATTGGTACTTTGTGTAAATCACCACAAGCCAGAGAAGCATCTCAACACTGACGTAATTATGACCGTTCATAATAATAACGATGCATCAGAGTTTTCCAATATAAGAGGAAAAAGAGGGATGCATCTATGTATATTTAGGGTTCCTGTTAACATCCTTTATACCAACTGCCTATTTCTTCCTTTAGCTATAGGTTGACCTGAGTGCTGAGCTGGAGAGTAACTCTGCATTTGGATTCCCAAATCTGCCACTGATTCACTCTGCTCTGCTGGACCTGCAGTTTTTATTTCCTACACCACACAGTGTGCAAACAAATTATTTTTACATGCTCAAGTATGAAGAGGTCCATGCCTTAGAAAATCTCTATGTTTCAATAAAACTATGGATGTGGAAAAATAACAAATCATGTAAAGCAACTATTCATCCTGAATTCACCACTTTATGACTTTTAACAAATTAAAAAGCCTTAAAACCCAATTAATAATAACTGCATAAGATTCCAAAATTTCAGTTTTTTTTTTCAGGTCTGTTGTCATTTAAAATGTTTTGTAAATATTTTTTTTCTTTCATGAAACTCCTTAAAGGAACTCATGTTTAGTTTCCAAATTTCAGGTCTATCTGGGTTCTGTTATGCCCATAGATTTGAAGGCCTGAAAGGACAAATGATCAGCCTTCTGTCATCTGCCAGGAAGGGCTTTTCGTGCAGTCTTGGTTGGGTGAATATTAAATTCATCCACTGTAGAGAACACATTTAAAAACAAATTAAACACTTGGGGGTAAATTCTTAAAGAATGGCATGAGTTTTAGCTGCACGATTTCAAATGATTTCAGTGGAGCACACAGTTTAAACCCCATACAGTCCTTAGAAAGCACAGAATAATCACGTGCTACTCAAGTTTCTTCTCACAGACTCACAGCTTTTGACCCTGGCAGACCGAGCTGGAGTTATCTATTAGAAACCCCCTAAACACTGTCCAGAGAAAGCCCCCAAGATGAAAGCCCCCAGGATGTTCAGGGTGTGTCCTAGATTTATGCAAGTGACCCGTCAGTGAAACCCATGGAGACTGGATAGATTTTGCCCAGGATTTCTGAACCCTAGGCAAGATTTACTTGTCATATATTTCCCATGCAAATCACTTCACAGGGGCTGAAAGAAATTAGGCCCGGAGCATGCAATAATTGAGAATGGCTATGGGGGCTACCAATGTTCACAGCTGTCAGGGGTGCTGCTAGTGGAAATTTAGAAGGCTGGAAAAATGCTTTCAGGCTGGTAAGTATCCTTTGGACCAACAAAGGCATCCCTTCCTTAACCAGCCATGTAGACATTTGGCCCCTTTCAAGAATGGGAATGGAAGAAATGCATCATATTTTCACAAGTTATAATAAAAGTAATCAAAGAAATCCTAAACCATATCTTATATTATACTAGACAAAGTTTGTGAAATTGGAGTACCTGTCAGGCAATATTTATAGCCTTGCACAAATTGATCAGTGTTGCATTACACAAAATTAAAGTAATTTGAACATGGCAGCAAAAAGGGTGACCCTGTTGAAATGTTAGCATCTGGGGGTATATATAGCATTGCTAACAGAAGGTCTGAAATTGTCATATACTGCTGTTGTTAAACAGCTGCTGGGTCCCCTATCAGAGTTAGCTGCACTTCAGTGGGGAAAGAAGTAATCCCTTTAGAGTTGGTGGAGCGGTTTGTTAAGTCTGGTAAGTGTTTTGGGATCCATCAGGATAAGAGGCGCAATATAAATTAAAGCTATTATTATTATTATAGCCAAGAAACAGATGTGTGTGGATAATATGACAGCTGGCAGAGCTAGGTTTCAGGAAAATGTGTCAGTACAGCTCTCAAATTTAGCTACACAATTCCTATTAAACACTAATGGGAATTATAATGCTTATATGCAGACTATACAGCACCTTGAAAACTCATTCCTTGCATTTCTTTTATCCAAACAGCTTCATTAGATGCCTAATTGGTAACATACTAAATCTGTGAATGACTCAAGTCCCAGTGCTGCTAGCTGAGTGCATGACTCCCAGGGGCGGCCGGGATATCCTCCCCTTCACCTGAAAAAAGGAGAATAATTGGCCTGAGGAAACTACAGGATGGGGAAGCACACACTCTCCTTCTCTCCCTTCTGCTCTTGGGGGAAGGCACATGAGTGTCTTGGTGCAAGGGAGCAGGGGGAGAAGGGGAATCCAGTGATTCATTATCAAACTGGAAGGAAATGCCATGGTGCCCCTCAGAGTTTGGATCTGAGACTAGTGATATTTACCATAGTGACACTAACACCTGACTAAAGAAATAGAAATTACGTTCATTATGTGGGTGTAGATCCTATCAGGTCACAACTTGTTCTAGGCAGGCAAAGTGATATCAGACCATATATGATAAACTCAGTCATTGAGGAAAGTCTCTGTTAAAAAAGAATACTGTCAGTCTTCCAACATAGGGGCTTCAGTTTTGTAAAACCATGTGATTCTGTAAGTCTTGGCTGACACTGTGTGGGTGCATAAGACCTGCCAATATCGCACCAAACAGATATGTACTCTTGGAAGAATAATTTCAATTTCCCAAATGTTCTATCCAAAACACCTAGGAAAAGCACATGTAATGGGGAAAGCGGCTATCGGTGAAGTGACAGCAGTCAGTCAATAATATTTACTGAGTGCTCACTTTGTGCAAAGCACTGTATTAAATGCTTGGAAGAGTGCAAAAGAATAGGTATACACGAACCCTGCCCTTGAAGAATTTACAATCTAATGGAGAAGATAGTCACTACGATCAAATACAGGTAGGGGGAAAACATCTTCCCACCCAAACCCTGTCCTCCCCCTGATTTTCCCATCACCAGAGACACCATCATCAATCTTTCTGTCTCAGAAGCTTTTAACCTCGACTCATCTCTCTCATTCAACTCGCACGTTCAGTCTGTCACCAAATTCGGTTGATTCTACCTTCACATCATCTCTAAAATCCACGCTTTCCTCCCATCCAAGCTGCCTACAAGGAGTTTACAAACTAGAAAGGGAGAAGGATATTAAAATACATTTCAGACAAGTATGAAGGTACAAGCTGTGGGGTTGGTGCAGGAGTGAATATCAAAGTACTTAAGGGGTACAGGCCCAAATGCATAGGCGATGCAGAAGGGAGGGCTTAGACAGGGAAGTTCTCTTAGAAGAGATGTGATTTTAATAGGGCTTTGAGGATGGAGAGAGTGGTGGTCTGTCAGATGTGAAGGGGAGGGAATTCCAGGACCAAGGGAGGATCTAGACTGTAAGCTCACAGCAGGGAACGTGTCTATCAACTCTATTATACTAGTATGGTGCTCTGCACATATTAAGAGTTCAATAGGTACAGTGGATTGATTGGGTTGGAGGCAAGAAAGACGAGATCAAGGTACAGTGAGTAGGCTGGTGTTGGGGAGTGGGGGGTTGGGTTATAGTAGGCAGTCACAGAGATAAGGTTGGTTGGGGTGAGCCGATTGAGTCCTTTAAAGCTGCTGATAAAGAGTCTCTGATTAAGAAATAGAGGGGAAGATGAGGACTAAACATTGATTTTAGAAATATGATCTAGGCCCAGAGTGAAGCATGGACTGGAAAGGGGAAAGATGGGAAGCAGGGAGATCAGCAAGGGGGCTACTGTCGTACTTGAGATAGGATATGCTAAGTGCTTAGATTATGGTTGGAGCAGTTTGGGTGGAAAGGAAGGGGTGGATATTGCCATTCTATGTTGTCACCAGGTCAGCAGATCTGATTTTAAAAGCTACAGCATTTTTACAGTTTAAATAAAGCCCCCCCCAAATATAAGACAAGTTATTTGTACCTATGTTGGTCACTCTGGTAGTCACTATCATCAGAAGGGTGGTCTGGAGCCCCCCAGAAATCTAGAACATCAACTCGGGTTGGGACCATACATGAGTGAGAATCGTTAGTGTGGCTGGAAGGACTTGTTTCCAGCCAAGATAGAAACCTCCATTCATGCACAGCCCCAGGATTCAAAAAGCTCAGGGCAATGATGGGGACAGTAGCAGTGGAGACTATCAGTGTTGCAGAAGAAGAGGAGGAAGAATATGAGGAGGCTGCACAGACTGGTAAACTGCAATCAGGACAGGAGTGGGGCCTTTCAAGCAAAATCTAAAATTCAAAAGTGTAGACTGGGCCCAGCATTGTAAAAGCACAATCAATCAACTGTATTTACTGAGCAATTACTCCTTTCCAAGTACTGCACTGTTTGGGAAAGTACAAATGAGCTAGCAGACATGATCCCTGTTTCTGGGGCTACAATCTAGTAGGGGAGGTGGACTCTAAAATAAATCACAAGGTCGGGGAAGCAAGAGTTTAAAGACAGGTGCTACCAGGGTAATACACGAGTATTTGGTGGGTGAGAGCCCAAGAAACCCAAGAGCACAAAATGGTGCAATCTTGAATGTGCACGGTGTGATCAGGATCATCATTCTGCATCAATCTTTTCAGTCACTTTCACACCCCAAAAAAAGTAAGCTTCAGTGCCATCATCTTCCAATACTAAAGACAGCTATACATATATACATAGGAATATAAACTTGTCCCCAAAGTGCACGCTAATTGTGGACAGAGAACGTGCCTACCAACTCTGCTGTATTGTACAACAAGAGCTTAGTACAGTGCTCTGCACACAGTAAGAGCTCAATTAATTCCATTGGTGATATGAATGTACACAGCATATATATTATATACACGTCTGTGGGTGTGCACAGCAAAACTCCAAGATGTGAGACCACTGTGATAGACGTAGACCCGTTTTCCAGTAAGAGTCATTGGCGTACGATCATAATTAATGTTTTCAATTTTCCTCAACATTGCAGAAAAATTGGCACAATGAAGTCATTTTAGACAAAAAGAATAGGTGATATTAATGAGAGTGTTTAGTGAACAGAGAACAAAAGCATGAGTTTTATTAGCGTACAAGTCAATCACACAGATTCAAAGACAATTCACACTCTTTCGTGTGCACAGCTGAAATGCCCCAAGTTGAACTGCTATTTTAAAATGTGTGAAGATATTTAGTACAAAAGGAACTGTTCCCGAATGTCAATAACAAGATTTCAGACACAACGTGATTAAAACAACCAAAGTCAACACTGTTGAGGGAAGACAATCATCCCAAAGTAATCAAGCCCACAGAGATCTCAAGATGTGTACTTCAATGCAACCACTACACAGAGAAGCTTGAAGAATTCCCAGCTTCTTTAAGATTCACAGTTCTGACATGACAATATTTACATTCAGTGTGACTGTGGAAGGAAGCCAGTCCCTGAGGGAAGAATCATCAGTATTTGGTTCCAACTCTTCGGGCCTCAAGCCTCCAAAATTTCATCTTAGGAGTGCAGTACAAAGTTGACTCTTCGGAAAGTAACCCACATGCTTCCCTCAGTCCACAAACTATTACCAATATGTTCATTTCTCCTATAACATAGTTACATCCCTGGTGATCCTTTTGCTTAGAAAACTCTCACCACAGGACATGTACCATGAACAACACCTTGTGCAGCAACGTAATTGTTTCTTCCAAAATAACATCCCATTCTATTCAACTAGATACAGGTTGTCAGAAAAAATATTCCCTAATTCCCTAACAGTATTCTATCTATAATGTATACTGGGGAAAAAAAGTGTAATGGAAGAACCGAACAAGCAGTGCGTCCTCACGGAAAGAGCATGGAGCTGGGAGTCAGAGAACTTGCATTCGAATCCTGGCTCTGCCAGTTGCCTGATTTGTGACCTTGGGTAAGTCACTTACCTTTCCTGTGACTCAGTTTCCTCACCTGTAAAATGGGGATTCAATACCTGTTCTCCCTCCTACATATACTGTGAGCCCCATTTGGGATAAGGACTCAGTCGAACCTGATTAAATTGTATCAACCACTGCACGTAGAACAGCACTTGACGTATAATAAGGGCTTAACGAATGTGATAATAATAATAATAAATTCACCAACATTACATTGAGAAGGATAAAAGGCCTTACAGGAATGCAGAAACCTGAAGCGGTGACCACACATCTCATGTTTCATTGAAGAAAAATAAATCATAAGCCTAAATTTCAAACTTGTATCATTACATTTTGAGTAACTTTCCCTTATCTCTATATTTCATTACCTTTCATCATTTTGCAACGTGAACCCTTCAATCAAAAAGGCCTAACTACAGACTATGAGCAGAAAGGGAGGTGGCTTGAATGAGCTGGCAGTCTTCCTGGAGGAGGTGGGTTTTGATAATAATTCCAAATATGGGTACAGAGATGTCTTAGCTAATGGGAAGTGGAAGCTAGGCAGGGTCAGATTAAGACTGTGGTGGGTTTGTGGCAAAGGAAGTGTAATAGTCTCTTATTTTTCCTGCTTCCCCCCACCTGCCCACAAACCAAAATATTCCCCTGTGACTTCCTGGAAACATACTTCTGCTTTCAGAAATATGCTCCTCTTCCTGGCACATCTGGAGCTACTTTTAACTTGGCTGTGGCGGTGATGGAGGTATGACTGGATGAAAGAGGAGGGGGAGAAGGAGGAGGAGGAGGGGGAGAAGGAGGAGGAGGAGAGGAAGAAGGAGGAGGAGAAAGAGGAGGAAAAGAAAGTGCCGACAAGGTGGGGATCAGGAGCTCCTTGAGGACAGAGATTATGTTAACTGCTTTACTGTGCTTTCCCAACTGCTTAATACAGTGCTTTGCACACGGTCAGCCCTCAACGAATACTGACTGATGAATGAGACTTTGACGAGTTGTATAGACAACCCCAGGACGCCTCCCTGAAGATTGGGAAAGTTTGGGAAGATTGGGTAGATTGGGAAAGCTGGCCCTTCTGTCCAATGGTTTAAAGCCACCCGGGATTTGGGAAGCTGTAGAAGGCATCGGGACAGCTAATTTGCCAGGAGAGAGCAGTGAAGAGAGTAACAGGGAGGAAGGTATTTGGTGTTTGCCTCTATGGTTAAAGTGATCCCCAAATTCCTCTCCAAGAGCTCATTCTAGGTACAGCCTCCTTAAAAGAGGTGAATCTTAGGAGATTTTTGAACATAAATGGAAACACACCAACAACCACAAAAAAACAGGCTAGTGTCACATTGAGAAAAGGGGAAAAACAAAGATTCAGCAGGGATTTTACAAGTGTTGCGATGATTTGAAGAGTTAGACGCTTTTCTCTTAGATCTAATGTAGGAAGAGATTTTCAAAAACACAGGTTCAACAAACTGTCTTCTTTGATATCGAGGAAGATCTCATATTGAATGCAGGCAAGACTCTGCAAGCAACATATTCCTTCATTGTCAATTTCTGTCTCAAATGTTTGAATGATTTGTTTACACTAGAAACAACTCTCTAAAGAGTTATGGAAGAAGGATACATGAGGGACTTGTAGGACAGTGGGGTCAAAGCTAAGAATTTATTGCCCATTCACCTTTCCTTCCCATTTTGCTGATGAGAAAAACTTAGCTGTAGTCACAATTAATCGTGCTCGCTACAATTATGCTTACACACAGATGGTCAACCATTAGTTTCTCTATTCTAATTTTTCTTTATTGGTATTTGTTAAGAGTTTAACGTGACCCAGACACCATACCTAGCACTGGGGTAGATTGTAAGAGTCTCTGTCCCACATTCTTAATCCTCTTTTTTTCAGATGCAGTAACTGAGGCACAGAGTAGTGAAGTGACTTACCCAAGGTCACATGACAAACAAGCGGTGGAGCCACTTTTAGACTGTGAGCCTATTGTTGGGCAGGGTTTGCCTCTCTCTGTTGCCGAATTGTACATTCCAAGAGCATAGTACAGTGCTCTGCACACAGTAAGTGCTCAATAAATATGATTGAATGAATGAATGAATGAATGAATTAATTAATGAATTAATTAAAATCCAGGTCTTTCTGCTAGGCTGCACTGCTTCTTAGAACACTCCCCTCGGCCCTAAATTAGTCTTTGCTAAAATGTCACATGCTTAGACTTGTTTGTGCGTACCTCCAAGTGTGTATAACCAATTGTTTTAAAAAAGTGAAATCAAAAAGATTTTTCTTCCTTTCCCATGAACTTAATAGGGAAATCTCCCATTAGTAAGTGCTCAGTGAGGGAAACTTGATTTTTTTTTGAAAAAGTTACACAAATTCTTAGCTCAGAGTGTTGGGAAAATCACATCTGTTCCCTCTCTACTGAGCTTTAAAACTATGTTCAATTTCAGATTTGTTAGGACAGACACTTGCTAAAATAAATTGTGGCTCCTTTTAACCCATGTTTTCCCATCATAATCTCCTTCTGCCCCTCTCCTGTTTCCTGCAAACTTTGATTGGGAGGTTTCTGCAACTAGCCGTATCAATGTACTAGTGAATGAATGGACAACTAATTACTTCATAAATATGCATGATAAGTGCATACCTAAAATTCCTCAGCTGTAATCCTAAACATGTGTATGCCTCTTACTTGCTATCTACTTGCTTGCACAGAGAAAATACATTAAATTCCTTCAGCTTAGGCTTTTTGTTAGACTTGTCAAGTCTATGTACATAGTGAGAAAATTAATATCCTGATTCAGAATTCTTTGATACATTTTCAATAATATTAAAGAACAATTGTAATGATGTTTAAAAACCACTTATTCATCAAAATTCCACTTCCATAAACATTCGACATGTAGGAAGAAGACAAAGAGACATCAGATTTTACTTGACAGTGACCCTCTTACTGAAACTACCTTCTGCATCTTGTTGGTTCTCAATCCTATTTTTTTGGATTTAGGTTTTCTGGTCTTGCAAGTAATTTGCCTACATGCTGTTCCAGATGTATTTATAGTCTTACATCCTGTAAGAATCCAAAGTTCTTTAGCGGCTGTAGAAAAGTATGATCGCACCCATCAGTGTTGTTGCTATGATATTTTGGGATGAAAAGTGGCAATCAACAACTCACTTTCTTCCTAAAACACAAAACACCCTTTCACACACAATCTCCCACTTATTCCTACAACAGCCCAGTGAGATAAGGAAGGACACAGATGATTATTCCCATATTTATGAATCAGCAAACTGAAGCCTTTTCCAGATCCTACAGTCAATGGCAGAGCAGGATCTAGGCACCAGGCTTTTCACAGCCCACGAATCGTTCTACGGCTCCACAGTGCAATAATGTTTCAGAGGGAAATCTCTTGTGGCCCTTTGACAAGACATTCGCATTTGGGCTGCAGGATGAGGGGATGTTACGTTGGCATGCACTGCTGGAGAAGAGAAAGTCAACCAAAGCCAAAAAGTAAGCATTCGATAGGTCCCACATGATGAAGATTTCAGGAGCGAATGCTGTCAGAGACCATTGGATCGTACACTCCTTGAAGTCTGGGAATGTGTGGCTTGCTTCTGCTCTTTCTCCCAGTTACTTAGTACAATGCTTTGCATACCACAGGCATTCAGTAACTACCACTGATTGATTGAGAAACCAGTTAGGTAAATGGGAGGTAACACCCAAAAAGAGGGAGAAAGAAATCACGGAAATCAAAACAACCTGTAAATCCAAAAAGGAAAAACACCATACAGATTGGCTCAGATAGGTCTCCAGGTAGGTTGAGTACCTCACACAACCAAAGCAGAGGGAGCATAACTGTTCCATCCAACAATAATAGTAATAATCATAATGATGACATTTCTTAAGCACTTATTAGGTGCCAAGCACAAATATCAAATCAGTCAAAGACATGGTATCCACAGTGTGAATCAGTTATGCCTTGCCTCTTTTTTTAATGGCATTGTTAAACCCTACTATGTGCCAAGCATTGTTCTTAGCCCTGGGGTACATAAAGTTTATCAAGTTGGACCCAATTTCTGTTGCAAACTGAGCTCACAGTCTACATTGGAAGGTGGAGGATTTAATCCCCATTTCACAGATGACGTAACGGAGTCACAAAGAAGGTACGTAACTTGCCCAAGGTCACAGAGCAAACAATTGGCAGAGCTGGGATTAGAATCCAGATCTTCTGACTCCCAGGCCCATACTCCTTCCACTAGACCATGCTGCTTCTCAGCTAGAGAATGAAGAAACTTATATTTCACATGCACGTGGCCAGTTGGGAAGGGGAGAACTCAGAAACTAAGCAACTCAACCAAAGGATTCTGAGTTCATTTCTTGGATTGACCAGTTTAGCTTGTTTCTGACTGACTGTGGGGGGCTATTCCTAATAAATGCCTTAGTTTATAAACCTAAAGATGTGCAAAGGAAGCGCAGTTGTATGCAAACACTGAACATTAGACTTTTGACTCACAGTCACACTGAGTTAATGAGTAGCAATCAGGCACATCTGGGCCAGATCAAAAATGCCCAATCAACAATCTGAAGCACTGGAATCTGATGTTTAAAGTACGGTCTCCAGGACTGCTGCTCTGCACCACCTTGATTATCTTCTCTTTCCTTCTTTTTTTCCCCTCACTTTAAACTTGCCTTTTGTTGTAATATATTGTGATTAAGTACAATTACAAAAGACCACAATATCTTCACTTCCAAGTTTCAGTCTGTCTTATTACTGTCAAAACATGGTTACAAACTATTTTTTTTTCCACAAAGAGCTTGAACACAGATTAAAATATAAAAGTCAGTGTGGAGAAAAAAAAATGTTTAACCACTAGTAAAAGGCACACAGTAAAAACTCTACTGGGCCATAGCTTGCAGTGGAATTAAAGTCCAGAGTGTTCTGCAAGTAAAGTCCCATTTGGAGGTGCTTTGTCAGTCATTCCCTGACTGCCTGCGGGGAACAAATGTAATGACAGGTTGAAAAAAAGTCACAAATTCCATCTGGGTCCTACAGTGATAACAGTATCTGACTTATTGACCAGCAGTCTTTAAAATTTTGTTATTAGTCCTACTTGCTGAAGTTCAGCACAGCACAATGCGGTACTGAACTGAAGTTGGACAAACAGGTTATTTTTATTCTGGGATATCGTATCCATGTACATGCCTTCTCTAGGCCCAAGCTTCAACTGTGGCCTGGGATGCAAGACTGTCTGAGGTTCTACCTGAGATTTTGGCAGCAACCACTCTAATCGATGAGGATTGAGACTGTTAGCCCCACATAGGACAGGGACTCTGTTGAACCAGATTTGCCTGTCTCCACACCAGTGCTTAGTAAAGTGCCTGGCACACAGTAACTGCTTAACAAATACCACAGTTATTATTATAATTATCATTATTAAGGATCCCCCAGGGCAGTTACAGAGAGAGCACCAAGTCTTAGGAGTGGGAAAACCCAAAATGCTCTCCATCCATCAGGGGTACAACCTGATCTCAGGACTCCTGAAGAAGAGTGAGACTGCCAATCCTAGACTGTAAACTCATCTCCAGATTGTAAGCTCATTATGGGCAGGGAATGCGGCTGCTAATTCTGTTGTAGTGTACTCTCCCAAGTGCTTAGTACAGTGTTCTGCGCTCAGGAAGTGCTCACTAAATATGATCGATTGATTGATCAAAAAGCAGAACTAGCGGTTCCTGCTTCCATATACGTTAACTCTGTCTCTACAGTGTAATATGTGGTAATATTGAATAGATTTACCCTGTGTAGGTTCAGGCAAAAACTGAAATTTTTCTTCAAAAAATACCTGGCCCCCTCAGACAGGGTTTCTCTTCAAGATGTTTCCACTGGCATTAGTTTTTTTCTGGCCAACCACTGAATTATGGCATGGAGTAAATAATGACACATACAGTTCCCTCACAACATCTTCCCTGCCCCTCAAACCTCTCCCTTATATAACAATAATAATAATAATGTTGGTATTTGTTAAGCACTTACTATGTGCCAAGCACTGTTCTAAGCGCTGGGGTAGATACAGGGTAATCGGGTTGTCCCACGTGAGGCTCACAGTCTTAATCCCCATTTTACAGATGAGGTAACTGAGGCCCAGAGAAGTTAACTGACTTGTCCAAAGTCACACAGCTGTATCAAATTCCATGCAATGAACAGAGTATGTAGATAGAAAACAGCAGTTGAATTGAAGGTCCATTCTCCCGCTGAAGAACTTCACTGGTGAAGTTTCTCTAGAAAACAATATTATGTCTGGATATTCTCTAATCTAGATTTCTTTTACCCTAACATCACAGAGAGTTGTTGAGAAAATGTATGTTTTTGTATCTGCAAATATGCAGCTCTCTCATAAGGAGCCTTTACCGCTACAGTGCAGAAAAAGAAACAAGTGATTATATTTGTTACCTAACACCCGAACTCTCTACTTTCATTCATCCCCCCACCCCACTGTCTCAATCTTAGGGTCCACCTCCCTCCAAAAAAATCTACACTTCATCTCACTTCCATTTGGTAGCTCAACAGAAAATCAAGAAGCTGGGTCCACATTTCATCCCCCTAATGCTTTTTTATCTAGAATGAGGACTTGGAAGGTTCTGTGGTTCAGTTTACGGGACTGAAGAAGTCTCCATTGCTCTCAAAGGGTCTCTACTAATTCGCCCATTAGATTTGACCATTTGTCTCTATTCTCTCAAACAGTCAAGAAGGCAATAAAAACGTCTCAAGTTTTTGCCACTGAAAATTGCAGTGTTGCCAATACCCAGATAAACCTTTCCACTCAAAAATTTCCTTTTTCCATCACCCATAGTGCTTGGTTCAAACACATATTTTCCAATATTTCAAATCCTTTTTCCAACACACAAAGATTCCTAGCTGTTGGAATATTTGGAGACTTAACTTCTTCCTGGTTGGCTAAACTAAAGAAACTTAGAAGATAGTCCAAGGCTGCTCTTAATCACAAGGGAAGACAATATGGGGATTGAAAAAAGCATCTTCCACTGGACTTAGACGTGGCTTACTAGCAGACTGAATGTTCTGCTCAGACCAAGCACTTAGTACAGTGCTCTACACATAGTAAGCACTCAATAAATACTATTGAATGAATGAATATAATCGTGCAGCAACTGAAAACTAAAATTCAACCGCCATGAGATGAAATATTCTTTATGCCTAAGGAAAAGCCGTGAGACCTGGAACATACTTAATAGATGCCTTGATTGTTTTTCTTTCCATACTGGTAGCCTCTGCTTGAGCTTGCTAGAGAATGGAGAAGTAAATGTTCCACATGTAAAGGAAACAGGATGCTAGTGGCACCTCAACTGAGTAGGCCTTACAAGACCATTAAGAAATTTGGCTTTTTTAGGGAATTGTCCAGGTACACTTGGTCCAAATGAGTGCTGATAAGTTTGCCTTCCATAAGTAAAGGCTGGTGAGGTTTCCCTAATAATAATTATGGTATTTATTATGTGCTTATTAGGTACCAAGTATAGTACTAATCACTGGGATATATACAAGATAACTAAGTGGGCTGTTGTTCCTTACCCACACAGGGCTCACAACTTAAATTTCCTCATTTTATAAATAAGGAAACTGAGTCCCAGAGAGGCTAAGCAACTTGCCCAAAGTCACACAATGGGCAAGTGGCAAAACTGGGATTAGAACCCCGGGATCCTGACTCCTATCTCATGCACTAGGCCCTGTGGCATCTTGGGGAAGGGAGCAGTAGTTTTGCACTTCCTTCAAAATGCCAAATTTCAGTCATTGGAATAGCTCAGGTTAGGGAAGATGAGAGAGAATGGAAAGCCAGTCATTTCCCTTCTGATTGCCTGCCTCCGACCATTTGTATTAGAGATTATTTGCATTAATAAAATTTCACCCTTTTTTATTGTCAAATGCCAATCATTGAGTGTCCCATGTGTGCATGCAAAACTAGGTAATGAAGCTGACAGAAGGTAATTTACTGGCACAGAAATGTGGCAGAACTAAGATTTACTTCCCAGCCATACATCCTAGACGTTACACGGCAAGTCGTCTTTCTGAACTACTCAAGGGAAATGGAACCTGGACAAGCAATGGCATGGCTTAGCGAATGTGCTATCTTTGGAAGTAGCTGCAAGTGGCCACAAACTCAATCAGGTTTTCTAAAACAAGTCTACCAGAAACTTCAAAATAAGATACAGGTTGTTCACCAAAGAATTAACACAAATTTGTGTAGAAGAGCAAGCAAACCAGAAGGTAAAGCAAGCACCTCTACTATATTTAGGCTGAACATTTAAGCAGTCGGGGGAGGAGGAGGATGTGAGAGACCCTTTAATTGAAGTGGACTGGGACGTTATCTTTCTAGAATGGACTGAAACCATTCCACTCTCATTTAAGGGGCTTGAAATCATCTTGGTTCTTTAAAGATTTACTGAGAATAAATCACTCCTTTCTTATTTATCCAATGGACTGACAGACACCATTTCACTTCCTTCTTTTCTATCCTTTCAAATTCTAGAGGATCTGCTTTTCCTTGGATTCCTGGGATCATTACTGGAGCTGAATATGGCTGTGGGAAACTGATCAAGGACAGGTGGCAAGTTTAACCGGGACCAATCAGGAAGCAACTTAGCCCTCCAGAGCGATCTAGTCACTGTCTGGTGTGCTGAGGCAATTCTTTTGGCAGCTTTCGAAAAACTCAGCAACAAACTCTCCTGCCAATTAAAGGTAGTCAATATTGATTATCTGAGGGATTTCCATGCTCAGGAAGCAAATTAGAAACTCAATACCTGAACTATTCCTAAATGCAGTTCTCAACTTTGGAGTTTTATCTCATAAAACCAATTCAGCTTAGAATTTAATTCTATTAAATTAGGGCTTAGAAATAAGATTTGCTCTGAGAATGAATGCATCATTAGTTTTAAAATGCAATATACTGAAACCCAAAATGTGCAGCATTACCGTTTGAAGAATAAATGAGTAAAGATGGCATCTAAATATACTTTCCCCTCAATATATTTACCAATCTAAAAAGTGACTGTGTATAAGGATGATGATTACTTTGGTGAAGGGTACTCGCCCCCTTCTCTAGTACAAGCTACTCCTCTTGTGTCCCACCTTAACAGAAGTTTGCCCTTTGTTCGGAAACTGCCTTATTTCAGGTCCAGGCAGAGAAAAGAGGAGCAGCATCTTCTTTCTCAGGAGAGACTACAGTGAAATCTTTTATGGCTTGGCCCATGTATGTATGTATGTAAGGAGAGGATACTAATGCAGGAATCCTCCAAAAAAACTTCCCAATTTTGTGCAAGTTATACTAGGTGGGAGATTCACAGAAGGCTAGAGTTTGGGGTGTTATTTTTGTTGTTGTTGCTCTTTCAATTGAACTGACAGTGCTTGAAAATCACCCTGCTATGGGGAATGAGTCAGCCATCTCTAGGACCTTCTGCTTCCTGTGGTACTGGATTAATATCATTTTTGATAGTTCAGGAATGAAATATCCTCCATTCAGAAGGAATATGGGTAGGGTGGCTTCTCTGCAATGTCCATCTCTTCTGAGAACATTGAAGTGGATCTGGTCATCCTATCCTATCCCAACACAATGGGTATCAGTCCTGTAAATAGTAATCATACAAGACAGAGGTTGATAAATAAAATAGAAAAAGGATCAGACCAAAGGTCCCCTAAGAAGACTCAACTATTGAAAGTATATTTCTGGGAAGAACTACTGCTGATCTTGATATGGAATTTTAGAAGCTCTGATGAAAAGAGAAGATTTCTACCTGTAACCACGAGCAGAAACAAGTTCTTTAGCACTGAAACTATTTGCCATTTTGAAAGGAAATTATTATATTTCTGTGAACTGTATGGCATCTCACTGCATTTTTGCAACCTGGCATGGCATTATTAAGCCCTCATAGAATACCGTTTCACATTTTCTCACCCACTGGAGACAAAAAAAGACCCCATACATCTTTATAACTGAGTCTTGTAAATAAACCTTAAATGGGTTAATTTGGGCATTTCCACTTGAGAAGAATCTGACTCTCAAGCATACTGATGCACCAAAACACATCAAATCACCTCAAACAATGTATGCTACATTTTTTGATGGTTTTTTGAGCCCCTGTAATAGCCCAGAGCTTCAGTAAATGATGGGGTACGTCCAGCTGTAGGTTTGGGAGATCAATTTATTTTGACCCGACATTTTCAAGCTGAGCTACGCAATCACAACACAAAATTCTGACTTTCCCTGCCCCTTTTCAGCTCTTGTCTATTTGCACTTACTTTCTTTGAGTAAATCCAGTTTATCTGTTGAAAAATAGGGGAAAAGCAGTACTTAAGGGAATTGGAGGGTACTGCAAATCCTTGTCTTGTCCCTGGGTGGAGTATTTGTACAGCTGGATATTCAGAAATGATTCCCAATTTCAGGCTGTGAGAATATAGTCAAGTCATGTTCAAAAGGCTCAAGGAGCCTCCCCAGGGGCTGTCTGCAGGCTGCAGCTGAAGGTGGACGGCACCTGGCATCTTGGTGGCTGAGTCTGCAGAAGAGGATGGAGTTCTTGGGGATGGGTTGCCTTCGATTTCTTGAATCAAGAAGAAGTAAAGGATAGCCCAAGTGAAATGGCCTAAAAGCTCCCCTCTAGAACCAAGACTGATGTCTGGGTCTCTGTCTACAGCACTCTCACTGGGGAATCAGAGGTTGTGGCCAGTGTTCCCCTGAACGCTCCTTTAATATCCCCAGTAAGCCCATCTGGACTAAGGAAAATCTGGACGTCCTCCCTCTGCTTTTCGACATCATTGGCTCTAGCTCAGGTATCAGTGCCGACGAGCTCCAGTACCGGGAGGATAAAGAAGAAGAAAAGAGAACTATAAAACCTCCTGAATGAGCCTGGGAGGAAAAAATGTGTGCGCTTTCTAAAGAAGGAGAGAGACAAGTGAAGATATAAGTTGTCCAAGATCACAAAGAAACAAAGCAGTTGTTTCATGTAAAGGATTCACATAAGACCGGCAAGCAAACAAAAGACATCAGCTACAGCACCGGAGTTTAAGACACTTAACAAAGGTGATATTTACTTGCCAATGTGGAAATGAGGGTAGAGAAATCATTCTCTGAAGTAAAAACATCCCATTGTATGAGCAGCACTGTCCTTCTACAAACAGCATGAGAAGATAAGAGCTAATTTAAAAAATAAAATGCAAAGTGTTGTGGCCCAGTCCAAATTGAGTCTGACAGCGAAGGTCACATACAACTTTTCACTTTTATTTAAAGACACAGCCTTGATCACTGCAAAATATTGAAACACACACACTTGGTGGGAGAGAGATGACTCAAAAAGAGTTTTCTAAAGCAGACCATTCATTGACTAAGATGTATTTTTTAAATTGCATTCATTTTTTCAAATTACCAAATGGGGGAATTATCAAATTACTGAAAATTGTCAAAAATGATAGATATAATTTCTTCCAAATTATATCCTGACTGTAACCAAAACTTCACGAGAAATATAATCACCGGCATATAAACAGAAAGGCTTTTGGTTTTTGAAGAATCCTGATGCTCCACAATTTCTCGCAACTTTCAGAAAACTTTCTTTCGGTTTCTTTTTTGTTTTTCATTTTATATGGGATCTGTCTGGCCTAGTCAATCGTGGAGATCAGTAAAGCGTTCAACTAAAGAAATTTGCTAAAACCAAACTTAAGATCCATTGTCTGTAAAGAAAATCACTGAGGCCGCCAACATGTGTTTCTAATAGTAATGTAACATATAAAGAGTAAAAGACCTCTTGTCTAATATGGCATTTCTCAGGGATCCATTTTAGTTTTTATAGTGAGATCTCACTTATATCTTCATGGAGAAAAATGTGAAAAAAAGCAGACCCTTCGCAAACGTGAGGCCTGTTTTATATATCTCCCATATTGTCTTTTAAAGATATGAGAGACTGACAATTTTGGTTCAGTCTTTATCAGTGCTGAATTATTCCTTGAATTCTGAAGAAAAAAGTAAAGAGAAACGAACAGGCCTGCTCCAGAACCCCAAAGTTCTGACACTGACCTGGTGCTTACAATCTTTTCCCTCAAACACCCATGGGCAAACACAGAAGTGACCAGCTGTCTGGTCACTTTAGCAAGGCAGGGATTAGGCTGCCTAGGGGACCAGAAAGAGAAGAAAGGACAGAGAGAAGGGGGAGAGAAGGAAAGAGGGGGAGACAGAGAGGAAGAAGGAGGAAAAGGGAGAAAGGAGAAGGGGTAAAAGGAAAGAAGAGGGTGAGTCCCTGGGGCCATCACCCTAGAGAAAGTGGCAGTTGACCCAGCAGGATGGCCCAACATGGGCCACTTGAACTAGAGCCCTCCCAAAGATGCTCTTTTCACCTGGGGGGCAGAGGTGGTGCAGGACAATCCCTGTTGAACCAGATCATCCTGGTCCACATAGCCACTACCACTGTATGAAAATGGGGCTCGGTTCAACCGGAGCTAATGTGAGCACTAGGAGTCTCCACTGTCTGGTTTATATTGAATCACCTGGACCAGTACTGGATGAGGGGTGGAGGGGAATGTTGGCAAATGACCGTTCAGTATTTCTACATGCTGTCACTGGCCACGCTAGTCCGGGCAACCGCCACGAAAGAAACAGCAAAAAAGAGGGCAGCAACACTGGCAACCAGACCAGCTAAACTCTGTCATCCTGGGACCATTCATCGGATGCTCCAGGCCAGCTAGACACTCCCAAGATCAGCTCCAAATTGGACCGGTTCAATTGTGGAGGAAATAACTGTAGCCTGAGCAGAGGAAAACGAAAACTTAGTCTCCTCTAGGTTTACTCCTCTTTCCATTTCTCTTTCTCATCCCTAATGCCATGCCACCAGGTATTTCAGGGGGTGGGTCGGAACCCTAGAAATCATGATCAGACCATCTGAAGGTGGGCACCTAATCTCAATGATCAGGTTAAATTGCCATGCCTTCTCTGAAGGGAGACAATGACTCTACCCTTGCTTTCTAATTTCTAGGTTCATCGGTGAAAACAATTGTTACGTTATTTGGATGGTGCTGCGTTTTATCTTGGCTTGAAATGTATATTGGCTATTTCATTTCTAAAGTCATCTCTGACTTTGAGACATGCTGTGGTAGCAAGAGGGACTAGGAAAATCCTGATTCTCATGGGTTAAATTACCTACTGCAGGTTCATTTCCATGATTGCGCTACTCTGCACGCAATGGGCAGGGAAAGTGTCTGTTTATTGTTATATTGTACTCTCCCAAGTGCTTAGTATAGTGCTCTGCACACAGTAAGCGCTCAATAAATATGATTGACTGACTCAATAAACACCACTGATTCATTTGTTGATGGGTATGGCTTTCTGTTTTTCAGGAGCTAAAATTCCAGGGCAGGGAATGTCTCTGCCCACTCAGTTGTATTGTACTTTCACAAGTGCTTAGTAGAGTGTTCTGCACATAGTAGTTGTTCAATTAATACCACTGCTGATGATATATATGCTCAGAAGAACAATCACTACATTGTAAGTGGATTTGCATTTGCATGCAAAGAGCAGAAGCTCTCATCTAAGAATCTGTTAAGAGAACTTCTGGTCAATGAAGAAAAGAATGTAATATAATAATAATGTTGGTATTTGTTAAGCCCTTACTATGTGCAGAGCACTGTTCTAAGCGCTGGGGGTAGATAGAGGGTAATCAGGTTGTCCCACATGAGGCTCACAGTTAATCCCCATTTTACAGATGAGGTAACGGAGGCACAGAGAGGTTAAGTGACTTGCCCACAGACACAGAGTTGACAAGTGGCAGAGCGGGGATTTGAACCCATGACCTCTGACTCCCAAGCCTGGGCTCTTTCCACTAAGCCACGCTGCTTCTATAATGAAAATAGACAGCAGTCTTATTGGACAAGAAGACCGTCACTGGATGGGATAAGAGTTTGTTGTGAATGTACTTATTTAGTTTGCCCCAGCATCAATTTTTTTTTCCTCTCAAATATAGCCAAATTCTTCAGGGGAATTAGAATTATTCAGTAGATAATACCTGAGAATTGCTCAGTTCACCAGAAAATTTCTGTGGGGTTGATACAATGTACTATAACTGGATCTTCAAAGTAGATCAGAAATAATGAGCACATTTCATTTCACTGTTTATACTCGCCTTAGAGTTTTTTCACCCATGCCATAAACATATGGGAAATAATCAATTTGAGGTGCTATGCGGTACTCTGTTCAGTCATAATGGATTGCTTTTTTAACAAAACCAGTCACCCCTGCTCATAGCATCACTCACTGCCCACCCTTTATCTATCACTCCCAAATTCCTACCCGAGATACTGATGATTTCCAGACAAGATTACTGTAGTCTTCTCGTATATGGCCTTCTTACCAGCAAGACTTCTCCACAGTCCATTCCTACGCTAAAGTCATCACCCTCCTCCTAAGAACCACTTCTCTAAGAACCAACTCCTAACTCACTCCCAGATGGTTCAACAGGCCACACTGGGATTGCCTAGCAACAGCGTCCACTAATCAGCACGGGCCTGCCGCTTGTCTGCTGTGTGACCTTGGGTAAGTCACTTAACTTATCTGGCCTTCACTTCCCTCATATGTAAATGGGGATGAAGACTGTGAGCCCCATGTGGGACAGGGACTGTGTCCAAACCTAATTATCTTATATCTACCCCAGTGCTAAGGACAGGGCTTGACACGTAGCAAGGGCTTAACAAATACCATTATTATTAATAGTATTATCAATAATAATAATAATACTAATAATCACTTGCCCACTCCCTAGATCTAAAGATTCTTAATTGTAGTAATTGATGAGTGCGTTCTATGTACCAAGCACTGTACAAAGCACTGTGCTAGATATGAGATCACTGTGAGTCCCTGTCCCACATAGGGCTCACAGTCTGAGTTGGAAGGAGAAGAGGTAGTAAAATCTACATTTTACAGATGAGGAAACTGAGGCTCGGGTAAATTAAGTGACTTGTCTAAGGTCACACAGCAGGAAAAGGGCAGAACTTGGATCAGAACTCAGGTCCTCTGATTCTCAGGCCCATGCTAGTTCCACTAGGCCAAGCTTTTTTATAGCAAGGATCACGCCTACCTTGAGTCCATTCTATTGCACTCCCCCAAGTGCTTTAATACAGTGCTCTGCACCCAGTAAGTACTCAACAATTACGACAGATTGATCGATACCTCCCTTCGCCCGGTTTTCCCTCTCTCAATCTCATGCCAATTAACTGGCTGCTAACTGCACTTGTAACACCAAATCCTTCCCTTTCCTTCTTCCAGCGAGCCTTTCCCAAAAAAGCAAAAGGAGATTATAGCTATTTTCTCTTCTCACTCTTTCCATCTATACCTGGCACAAAATCCTTGAGCGTTCAAATCGGCATTTAAACTGAATATTAAATATTTTAACTCTTGAGAATAGGTCCAAATTGGCTCTCTTGGGTCTTGTGCAGTTGGGTCTGTTTTGGGGGCATATCGCATCTTGCATCTGGGCCTCGATAAAGTCCAGTTGGATGATAGAGATAGGCAGATTATGCCATCACAGTTCAGATTTTTTTTCCAATCTTTTCCAGCTGCGACTGCCATCGGAAAGTTTTACTCATGAGGTGGAGTCACTGAGATTCCCTAATAAAGCTTCTTCAGTCTTAATAGGTAGGTTGAATACAGAACTCCAGGACCTCAAGAGAATGAAGAATTTGCATGAAACAAGAGGAACTCCTCAGGCAGTAAACTCAGCCTTAAGTCTGTTAATTAATGACACTTTTCATTTAAATCCAGAGAGAGTCACAGTGCAAAAATTACTTTGTGTAATCTGAAGCGTTCCTTTACCCTTTCCATTTTAAAAATAGGCCTTTTTTTCCCCGTTAATCCACGTGACACACATTTTCCATAGTTTTATTTCAGGACTTCCCATTATCAGTTTATAAACCAAGGATTTTGTGCCAACTATCGATTTGCTTGTTAAAGCCCGCTCTCATTCTTCCTCATGATTTCACAGTCTTCTTTATACCCTTTCCTTTCCATAGAAGGTCTAGTCTTAGGAAACTGTAAATGTTGTCCCATTAAATTTAAATTAGAATGAAAATGGGCAGCACTCTGTGAAAACTCAGGAAATACCTGTCCAGGTCAATGTTCTTCAACTACTCGCTATACAAACTCCTAGCAGCTACTGATGATTATGTCATTTTTCCTCCTCTTGCATATTTAGAATCCTGGTGATCTGTGCCTCTTTGTGAAACCAAATTTGGTAGCAGAATCTCATATTCATAGACTATCAAGCTAGGAGGAGCTCAGGAAAGAGCATTTTAAATATGGCTCAGGAGTAAGCAAATAGATTGAAGAAGAACACAACTACCCAAATCAACTTGAGGAGTAAACATTATAGCGGGAATGTTTACTTAAATTTGAGAATCAACATGACTCAGGGAAAGTGCTAAAGCTTATCAGCTGAAAATGAATTACGTCAATACAAAAAACTATGCAATGCAGAAACTCTTTTTAAGGAAAGTTATTTAGCAGAAGGCTTGAATTTTTATGCTCTGCAGATAAAATACACTCCTCTATAAAATTTGCACAGAGCAAAGAAAAAATGAAGATCCTTTATAATATGAGGCTAGAGATATTTGGGTATTTACATTCCTATATTCAAAAATGTCATGAGAAAGAAATATCCCAAGTTCCTTGGAAAGAGAAGATTAACATGCATTTTTCCCCTATGCATTTGTGTGTTCTACAACAATCCAGTGACCTAATAATGAGGCAGAGATCTACTAGCATACAGTGTACTCTATCAATAAAGGTTTAAGCTTCCATCTTGGCAGTATGTCCCTAAATATTCAGTATAGCTCATGGTTTTTTTTAAAAAACAGCCTCATAAGATGCACTGCATATAACAAAGGTAATATCGGCCATCTTTCCAAAATGACTAAACAAGTTGTGCAAATAACACATCCTGGCTAAAACAGGAAGATGAAGGTAAAGTCAGAAGAAGAAAAAACAAAACGCTTTCCCGTAGTT
This sequence comes from Ornithorhynchus anatinus, assembly GCF_004115215.2. Taxonomy (NCBI): domain Eukaryota; kingdom Metazoa; phylum Chordata; class Mammalia; order Monotremata; family Ornithorhynchidae; genus Ornithorhynchus; species Ornithorhynchus anatinus. Next base: position 39,392,748 of record NC_041738.1, read on the forward strand.
TTTTTTGGTTTTGTTTTTTCAATATTTTTTAAGCACTATGTTCCAGGCACTGTAGTAAGCGCTGAAGTCATCACACCTTAGAATGATGTAGGCCTTACTGGTGGTAAGCTGAAGCTGAAGGTGCGATAAGATCAATCGGATGGAAAAACTAAAAAGGGAAAAGGAAAAATAAATCAAACAAATGGACTCGGATCGAAAGAGAAGTCCTAGCACGGGCCCTGTGTTTCCTTAATTACTAATGCAGATATCATAACTTGGGCAAAATTCAAACAAGATCATTCTTCCATTTACCATCTCTCTCCTTTATAGAAAAAAGAGAGTACGTCCTGCAATACTCACCACACTCCAAGTTCTTGCAGAGGTCGGTTCAAAGCCAGGGAAATTTTCTGGTTTGTTATCGCTCCTAGTAGACAGAAGCACATAACTGGTGGATGGGGTGTCAGAAGGTCCAGGTCCTAATCTCAGTTTGCAACTGACCCGCTGCGTGACACTGGGCACAACACTTCACCTCTCTAGGCCTCGATTTCCTCATCTGTACAATGGGGATAAGCTAGTTGCTCTCCTCACCTTTTGGCTGTACTCCCCAGGGTTTGACACAGGGCTTTAACCCATAGAAAACATTTACTAAATAACATACCGGCTTATTATTATTAACTCCAATTTCTTAGAGCTCAGATAATCAGCAGGGGGATATCATTATTTACACTTACATCCTTGAGGTCTTTCTTGGGAAATGACATAGCTGTGGGAAAGAGAAAGGCATAGAAAACGCCTAGTTGCTCTCCTCATCACCATCCACCATAAAACTCAGGTTAAAAACCTCGCAAAACTTTCAGGTGGAACTCAAAACAGATCATTCTGGAACCAATTCATATGGGACAGCCATTCAACACAGAACATCGTGTGGAGGCTTCATTTGTGCCAGTGGATTGCAGATTCAAAGGGAAAATAAAGCAGAGAGGTTTTTACAGATCAAATAATTAAGAGAAGACGGTGTTGGATGAAAAATGTTTAAAGTTCTAATTATTTGCTTACTGTTATGATTTTACAGGAAATCACTTAGTGAATCAAGGTTTGCACAGTACATGACACTTCTTTATGTCAGGTTTTAGCCATCATGTCATAGCCTGGCTTGAAAGGAAGAAATGCTGAAAACTCGTAGGCCAGAAATGAACAGCCCATTAAGATCTGAAAAGCTGTCATCCCTACTGAAAGGACTTGCGTCAGCCACTGAGGATATATTTTAAACCGCCTGTCCGCAAGAAAACTTTAATAATACAGCCTTGCTCTAATGTCTTGTGAGAGGAGAGGCAATTTTACTTCTTCTATTAACCCAACGTGATTACAATGGCTTATTTCATGGAATATTAAGTTCAAATTCTGCTCCCTGGGAGGACAATAAAAAAAAAAGTGTGTGCTTATGACTTCGCCCGAAATAGCCACAAGGACCGCAGCTCCTTGGTGCTTTTAATGCATCCAAGCAGTAATCTACCTTAATTTGCTAATAGTGAGATAAATTAGTGACCAAATAATAAGTTGAAAAGATGTGATGGATATAGAAAACAAATGTTTATCTTTGGCAAAGAAGCGCATAAGAAAAGCTTCTGGTGGTCTTTCTCCCCCACCCCGGTTTCTCCAACGAAGAAAGAAATAGAAGAGCGCGTTCAACAACTGTAGCCATGAGGCAGCAATAAGCAGAACATTTTGTGCTGAGACCACAGCTGGGGTGGCTTTGTACAAATAGAAATGTTAATAACTGCCTCAAAGCAACAAACAATTTCAGAATTACCTGCACTGCATATGTATAGAAACTAAGGAAGGGAGAAGATTGGGTTTCCTCAAAGAATCCCTAATCTGAGCTCCTCTATCAGGAACTGCACTGATGAGAAATGGCAGGGTGCTGAACGGCTGCTCTACCATGATAAAGATGTCCTAAAACAATGCCACAGCTTCCCATTACCTGGGCAAAGATCATGAGCTGTCTCCAACCAGCCATCTATTCCGGACAACCGTTTTAAAAAAATGTACGTGGATGGTTGGCTCTAAATAAAATCATGTTTGACAAGAAGTCAGTAGTCCTGAGACTACTGGCCAAAACAACAGAGCCATTTCTCAGTCTTAACTTTGTTTATTTCTCAACAGGCCTGCTTTCCTCTGATCATTTGCTAAATTAAAAGGAGAAAACGCTTTTCTTAATGAGCTTGAATAGAAAAGCTAATTTTCCTTAGTCATGGATGCAGATTGGATGCTGCAGGAAGGGATGGAAATCGGGTGGTTGGCTGTAGTGGCTTTAACTGTACCCTTCTCCATCCTGGGCCTCTATAAAGCCTACATTTCAGTGGTAGGTCTGCCCCAACTTATTTATTTGTGCTCTGCCTGTCTTGGTGCTCTGACCAATTTAGACCAGGTGAATAAGGTAACTGATCTTCAAATAGGAAGGCTGACTAACTACAAACAAGCTCCTTAAATCTTCTGAGAAAAGAGGATGTAAGAGAAAACCCTCTTACTTGGTGTCTACATTTTTTTTGTGGGGGGGAGAGGCATAAATGGAGCCCAATATAAAACAAAGTACAGCAAGCTCACAGCTGAGGCTTTGAAACTAGATTCTGTATTCTTGGTGTGATTCCATTTTAAAATACGTAAAGAAAATGATTTCAAATACTTTACAGATATTTCATTGGAAAAAATGGAAAGGAAATTAAAAATAATGATGGTCAATGGTCAGAGATGGAACTGGAGCACCGGGTAAAAGAACAGATATTTTGCACAAATCCGTGAAAAAGAAAACTGTATAAAAATAGAACATATTTATTCCTGCTCTTTCTTTCAAACAGCTCCCTGTTTTATTAGGCCCGTGCTACAAAGCGATCTGATAAGAAGAAGCAAGGCTAAATGGCAAACGGCAAACATCCCAAATCGCAACCTGATGTATTTCCTCAGCCCTGACCTTCAGATAAAAATCATACAGAAATCTGCAAACCCACCAAATATGCAGCACCACATGCTTCCAGCATTTTCAGACACAACAGTCGGGGGCAAAGAAAGAAACAAAGGTGTTGCTATTTCAACCAGTTAGTCCCTTTCCTCCTTTAGTATCTCAGGATTAGGTACATATGTGTGCAAGTGGACACATATTCTCTTTTGGATTCACATCTGAATGAGGGTGGGTGCATGCAGGCGTGCGTATAAATATATACGTGTGTATACATAAAACTCATATATGTATGTACGTGAGATAATGTGTGTGTAATCCATGAGATCTAATATATACATACTCTGTGTACATTTTTTAAAAAGTTCAAACGGCAAAAATTTATTGCACTGTGAAATTAGCTAAAATTATGACAACTGTAAGAAAAAAATTATACGGGCAAAATTTGGGTCTGGTGAAAGAATTCTTTGATGTCTGGATTCCAATTTAACCCCCGACTGAGTTCTAAGAATCAAATGAACAAAGTATATCATACACCCCAAGTCTGCCTGTCAGTGCTAGTCATCATTTTTTATTTTATTCTTTCCAGCCGCGTGTATTTACAAGACCCTGTTCTGACATTTCCTTCCCTCAAATTGTACACACTCACTGGATACGGGGAGTTGCCAGATACATTTGCGATTCAGTTCAGCCCTATGTTTATTTATTCATTTTATATAGGGGTGTGTGTGTGTATACACACATTAGTACCAATGAATATGATGCACCCTATTTTATCACAATTGTTAGTATGCATGGAATCCTTCTATATTCTAATTAACCACACACACACATAATCTAAACATGCGCACTCCCAAATACTTAAAATTTCTCAAATTTACACTGACTGGGGAAATTTTAGTTTGGCATCATTATACGGAAATCCATGTATACCTTGTTTGCCAAAGACAAACAAACTAATCTAAATATTTTGAAACTATAATCAATATATGGATCTTATCAAATATGCTTACATGTACATTAACATCACATTCCAGATCTCTGACTGGATCAGGGGTACCATTTAACCATGCCTATATTGCCAAACAAACTGGTATTTTATAAACAGACAGAAGCCCAGCAGCAATAAAATCTGTACACGCTACATGCTGAATAAACACTACATTCTAGATGGCCTGTATATGCTGCATACCAAAATAACTTTATCTTGGTATATGACGGCAAAGAGGGCTAAGCCTTCGAATATTTTCAGGCAGTTATAAATGTTTAAAATGTTAATAATAAATCTGGGTTGTTTAAAGAATATTTCCAAATAACATAAAATATTTAGTTTTTCCCCCCTCCAACCATAAAAAGATAAGATTTATCACAAAATGTTTGAGGGATAATCAGCCATTTTTGGGCTAATATATTTTAATATTTATACACCTGACACACACTGAATATAAATGATACATCATGATTTCCCATAGTGTATGGAATTTATACAATTAACTGCAAGATCCAGTGGCTTAAGGGCACACAAGGTGCAAACACAGTTACAAGGTTTTGCTGATTATTGTTATAAATCTTATAAAGCATAAAGACATTAGGTATATTCTGTTTACTCCATTCATTTTAAAACACAGCCTAGACCAATATTATTATTTCTTATTAAAAGATTTACACTTTCCTGACTTCTTACTTTATAAAGTAAATTTATTTTTCAGGATTCAAAATTTTTCTATTTTTCTACCTCTAAATAGAAGCTAAAATATGCTCTGAGATTTCAATAGCATTTTTCTATTTACTTCTCGATCCATTCCTAATAATAGCAGCAAACGTTCTGACGGTATATATTTGGTTGTTCAAAAATGTTTACATTTTCCAAAAAATAAATAATGAATGTATTATTAACTAAATTTCCCACTTTTCAAACATATATTAGGGTATATCTGTATGAATGTATGCATGTAGATTATACCTACACATATGGCGATAGAATTCAGGCATGATTTTAAATTAGAAATGCCAAAATTATGCCATCAATTCATCATCACTGGGCACTAACATATTTCACATTGATAGAAAATTGTGCCCAAAACAAGTTGGGCTTTCATTTGGAAAATAAAGAGGCTTTGACATGGAAAGGGGAATATTTTTCACAGGATCCTTGCACCTTTTCTTATTCCTGTGCATTGTGCAAATATGCTTATGGTAGGAATTCTGAAATAAATTTTGCAAATGTCTAAAATGGTGCATTTCTAACATATTGTTATTACTTTGTATTTTTAATAAAAAGCTGAAGCTCAGCACTGGAGATGTGAAATAGAAACAATACGGAGGACTGCATGCGAGATCCTGGGGTTGTCCACCCGTTAGTAAGAAGGAACTGAACAGTGCAGCTGCTTATCAAATCAGTTTTATGTTTCCGAAATGAGTTCCTGCTGCTGCTGAGCCTGAATTTGAAGACCGGAAAAAAAAATACTATAAGATTGATCTAGTACAAAACAAAAGCTCTGAAAAGATATGTAAGTTGTACCTAACCCAAGCATCCCTGAACAGACAGGTAGAAAATACCTTAGCTGTAGACACCCATATATGTACATATATTAACAGGGATATTAATGTGTTCTGATATTTATTTACATATATAACACAAAATCACATTCTGTGTTCCTGTTCAAAAGAAGATTGTCTTGTGTGCAGAATCAATCATTTGCATGCTTCTTTCAGCAAAGGGACATTCTCACTTTCCTTTTTCTTGTACAGTATTTAGTTTAGCATTTCCAGCATATTCCCACTTCAACACAGAAACACCACCTTTCCTCACCCGCATAGTAGAGTAATGTATTTGGTGTATAAATTCATTTGCTTATTTTTTCTGCATTAAATTGTTAAATGGAAATGCTGAAAGGAATTAGAAAGTACAGCATTTTTTTAAACTGTTCTTTATTATGAAAACAATCCACTGCTAAGTGTCCTGCATTAGCTTTGTTCCTTATTTCGAATGGGGCCTGCACTAATGGCCTCTCTCTAATGTCTTAAAAAAAAAAAAAGCCCACTACATGGATGCACAATCCACAGCTGGTCCCAAAATAAGGAAATAAACAGAGTTATCTGTTTGCAATCAAAACAATCTAGATATTTGAAGCCAATTTGGAGGTACTGAAATCTGTTAGACGAGTGGGAAATCATGCTAAACACCACCCTGCTAACTTTATTTTTAATGATGACTTTAAAAAAAAATGAGGTGGGGGGAGGATCAGCAGGGTGAATGTAAAAACTGTTAATCTTAAATTTCTACAAACCCAAGTGTCAGGGTAAGCATGTATGGCGCATCAAGCATAACAAGATGAAAACGAGGAGGTGTTGGTGAGGAGGAGGGGGTCCCAGGCACTAGGTTTCCTTGAATCCCTCTGAATACATTTCACAATTCATCAGTTTTTGTCTTTCCTGCCACGAGTGAGGACAATCAGACCAGACACCCATTAGATTTTTCATGCAATTTTTTTTTCTTGTTCATGACATGTTGGCAGGGAGGATGGCAATTCTGAAATCTTACCAAATGAGAAAAATGTCAGAAACTGAACTGACAGCTAGTGGTTACTATGGTGATAGGTGATATTGAAAAAAAATAAAATAAGTCTCGGTTAATTCAAAAGGAATCAAGTTGGGTATTTTTAAGCCAGTTGATACAGATGAAAACTTAATCCTCATATGGGGACATTATCTTTTTTAACAAATCGCCAAAGACACCATTTAGTTTAAGTAATCACAAATACACAGTTCAGAATTGTGTGATTAAAAACAATAGTAAGAAAGAGTATTACCAAGTGGAAAGCAAATGTGATTACCAAGTTTCTGATGCAATTGCTATTGTCATATAATTTTCTTCTGTTTAGAAAAGTTTATCATTTTAGGAAAATATTCTAGGAGGGATGCAAAAAGAGAGCACGGAAGCCTCATAGACAGATAAGCAAAGAGAATCTTAAGGGAAAACACAGATTCTTTTTGAAAACTATACATTGGATTTAGAGCCTCAAAAATCTATTGGAAGAAGAGAAAAAATACTTTAGGTCTAATGCTTTTAATAGCTCAATGCTCTCCTCTTTCAAAGTCCTAGTATCTAGGAAAGGAAGGGAATATGGATAGATTTTAGAAACAACACCTCTGTTCTCCACATCATTTTTTTTTTCCTTTTGGCTGAATTTTGCTGAAGATTCTGACCATTCTTCAGGGACCTTCACTACACACTATATAAAATTTTAAAAAGGAAAAAGATTCTAAGACACCTTTAACTCACAATAGATACTACCAATGTTTCCTGATTGGACTAATTGTCACTATTATTTTGGGGTGCTTTAAAAAGAGGAGAGAATGAAAGAATTATGTATCTTTAAAAGCAGGAATAAAATGTGCAGTTATTTCTTTCATATGTAATTGCCAAAGACCCGAAAAATCATTAAGTTTCTCTGAAGGATGCAAAGTTTTATGGGTTTCAACTAGAGGGAATATTTTAGGGATATAAGATCTTGGGCTGAAAACAGAACTTCATCAAACCTTCCAGTGGAGAGACATTGAAACACCATGTGCAAAAGGACTAATGTTGAAAAGTGTATTTAGTAAGACCAGAGGCAGCTCTTATTGTCTGAAAGATATAAGTTTGAAAATATTTCCATGCATGCATATTTTACCCACAACTCACCCTAACAGATATTACTTGGTATTTTTTTCACATGAAAGAGGGATATTAAATTATCTACTGTACCATATATTTTTTTAAATCAAACCTTTTGAGAGTTACAGGTAACTAGCAAAAACAAGATTCTTATTTATAACCTCAAGCTAGTATTTAATGTAAGAGGTAAAAAAAATTATCAAAGGAGAAGCTCAGGAAAAAATGAACCATAATATCGAACAGGTTAGAAGAGCTTCCCACCACCTACTGAACAGACTGCAATGCCATCTACTGGGAAAGTGAAGTTAAGCTGAAACTAGAAAACCTAATGTTTCAAAAGACTGTAGAGTTAACTGGATAAAATATAAAATCCTTCATTCTGAACTAAGCCAAAAATTAAAATAAAAAAATTTTTTAAATGGCTTTGAAACACCAGTTTATTGAATAGATCGTTGGCTTCTGCTTCGAAGAACTCCTCCCTGAATTTTGCTTTTTAATTTCCAGTTTAAAGTCTCTTTTCAAACTCCCTCCAACCGCTGCTGAGTAACAAGTTAACACCACCCAGAAAAATAATCACTACCAGTGACAAAATTTGGGGTCCTTCTCTGCAAATCTCCCACTTGTGGTATTACAAGCAGTTGGTCTTAGACTCTCTTCTGCAACAGGGTAAAAAAAAATGGGGCAAGCTCTTCTCCTGGTATTTGGGGAATTGTTCCCTGACATCACAATAATATTTAGGATGTCTTCCTGTAGTAAACATGATGCCAGATCTCAACCATAATCCCCCCCCCCAAAAAAAAAACAAAATTACTTACACACTGATCAAGCAATTCACACTATTCTCCCTGCCTTTGCTTAAACATATATTTCCTTTCATTATAGACTTCTTACTACATGGGTTAAAGGAGGATGGTGGTTACGGCCTCTCAGTTTGTGTATAGAACTATTCATGCTCCTGAGAATACCAAGAATATAATCATATTTAAATAGGAATCTATTTTGCAAACAAATTCAAAATGAAAACTGGCTTCTTCCTAAGAGCTGTAACCAATATATCCAAAGTGTAGCTACAGAAATTATGGTTAAAGCCAAATATTTGCAATCTTTAGGAATTACAGGGAAGAAATATGGATATTTTGATCTAGCTGGTTGCACTGCATGTTTACAGGCAAACAACTCCTTTAAATAGACCAAGAATTCAGAGGTGCAGGTGTGAAAAGTGCAGCAGATTTCTCAAATTGACAGTCTCTTTAACCCAGGGGCTATATTCTACCCTTGACCTTTACAAAGAGCTCCCCTTGAAGATCAAGGGGGAGTTTGGCCCACAGATGTAAGCTGGCAGAGATACATGGCAACACAGTTTTGAAAAACACAAAAAAACCTACTTTAAATTAAACATGAAACAAACAACTACCACAGAAATAGTATTCTTCCAAAAGACATCCCAAAATTTTTAATTTGTTACTGACGTTCAAACGATCCAATTATCAAAAAACAAAATGCAATCTAAAATGATAGTTCATGATGTTGATGAGAGGGACATGATCAACCTTTCAAGGAAGCAACTTTATAAGCTTTTATTTCCATCCTATGGGTATTCCTACACTTAGGAAACCTGTTCTTGGTGTGTTTGCTGTGGCTTCTGAGAAAATGGTCACGTTCTAAGAAAAGAGTAGCTTAAAAGGGTAAGGAGACCAAGAGAAGATGATGCATAATCACATATTCTGCAGGACCTGTTATTTAAAAAATGCTAACCAATTTTTATGCCTGGGCTAAATGGATTCATTTTTGGAGTTGCCCTGTACCATGCTTCCAAGTGCTACATTAGAATACAAACTAATTCGACAGCAACTTTACGTATCAAATGCATTACGAAAGTCACTTGCATTGACTTTTGCTGTCATCCGCGACCTAACATAAAACTTCATTTGGTAGGGATATTAATAATAAAATGACTCTCTGCAAAACATCACAGGGAAAAAGAGAAAAATTATTTGGCTCCCTTTGGTTTCCATCTCTTCAGTGATGGCATGCTCCTATACAGTGACACTTAAATAGGGATTGCCAATATTTTAAACATCTGCCATTCTTAAGTTCCAGGGACCTTGTTTTCCCTTATTACAGAAAAGATTGTGTTGGGTTTGGAAGTTTGGGGATGCAAGGCAAACATATTCACTTTTTAAAAATGCAACCACCTGTACCATGTTCTGTAATACTGATGGCTTTTGTGAAGTGTTTCTTTAAATGAGCTGGACCACACATACTCGCTCATTCAGAGTAAGTCTATAGATGAACTGGCCCCTTAATTTTAAAGGGACTCAGCTTGTGCGGTCTGCTGATATCTCCAAGAAACAAGGAACTATTTTCACTTCTTATTCACATAATGGATGAGCGCGGAACAGACAAGCACTCTGGAAATTGTTTCATTTGTCACAATATATGAGAAAATTCTCTTTATCCTTTGCTTTAGGTTTCAAAATCAAGGCCACTTTCCCAGGACATTTTTGTAAATTAGACAGAACTGGCCATAAGAAGGTTTATTAATTAAAACTATGTACCCACCCAAGCCCCGCCCAACTCCTAGAAGGAAAGGCAGATTTCACTCTTGATCAAAGTCAAGTCCCTGGAACTAAAGGGTATCCTTAAGCTTCATTTTGCCCATCTTTTACCACATGAAAACATCACTGTTCTCGGCCAAACTTTCAAGCACTATAGCTTCTTCCCTGTTTCTATACTTTTACTAGGGACTACTAGGTTTATTAGCAATATCTTTAAAAGCTCATCAATACCTATTAAAATTGTCCAGGAGCCCCTTTGAAAAAAGATTTCCTGCTTTTCTTTCCTATCTTTACAGTTATTACCTGATCAATGTTCCCTAAAATGTAAACACTTAGAAGTCAATCCATTGTTCCTATACAGGAGACAAGATACTTTTGATTTCATTGAGATTTCTGGAGGCTAAAGAAGGCAATATGGCCCCTTTCACAACCCTAACTTTTATCTCAAGTTACTAAATTAGTTAATGATTAATTAGTTAATGATTGCAAGGCACTTTGAAGATGAAAAGCACTGCGAAAGTGCTAAGTGTAAAACAGCATTAGTTATTCTATTCTGCAAAGACTAATTAGCTTTAAAAAAATGTTCCCAAAAACTGATCAATAAAGCTTCTCCTATTAGAGTCAGAGTGTTTGTCCCACAGATCACTAAGACTCACCTCACGTCTTTAGGCTTTTATGCCTTGAGACATTGAGAAATCCTGACTGAGTTATATTGCTCAGAAACTGCTTTGCTTTCAACGTAGTTGGAGTTCAGCAAGTGATGTCATGGATACAAAACATAGCATTTTTCCTGTCAAAGAAGCTTTGAAGGATTATTTAACAAAGCTAAGAGTAAAGAACTAAACTCTAGAAAAGTGGTACAGAAACATGATCAGTGAACTTTATATTTAGGAAGAATTAAGCTTTTAAAGTTTTTTCCACTAAAAAAGCTCTTTAATGGTAGTTCTCCAGGTGGCCTCTGAATTTATTGTTGGATTTCACTTTGACGGCTATGAGTTCTCATGGGGACTATTATGTCAATAATTTCTAGAGCAACATTTTATTCCAGGTAACAGAAATTACTTAGAAGATAGAGTTTAGGTCTGGAAATTCCGGGATCCCATTTTAAATTGCCCATACCAACCTCTACAGAATGAAAAAAGATCTCTTTCACCCTTTCTCCCCTTTCATGCCTTCCTTTCCACACAAGAGAGTGTGGAAATTCTCTTGGAATATGTCTTCCCTCACCTCAGTCTACCAGAAGTTGTTTAATATTTAGTCACTTCTACACACTTTCTAAGAGTTGCCAGGAATTCTGTCACCCACTCCATTGAAGTCAACGAGCACTAAAGCATTAAATCCTATACAACCCTGCAAAGGTAAGATGGTTAGGCTCTCTGCTTGTGGCCCTTGATCCAAGCCTAGAGCCCTCATTGCTGTCAAACACTGTTCCAAAGTCAAAAACACAGAGATTTTACAAAAATACTTCAGATTATAATTTTTGGTCTGGATTAAAAAAAAAAAGGGGGATTTGGGGTTCACTATAGAAAGACTGACTCTTTCTAGGCTACAACTTTCTGTTCCCATTGTTAAGGCAGAAACTTGTCAGCTGCTACATGAATCAAAACAGAAGATTTGATTTGGGGGGTTGTTCAAAATGATGACATATCACTGATTTTTGAAGTCATGAAATGTCATTGTTGTAAGCTATGCAAAATAGATAGAACAAAAAAACCAAAACCCTAGAGATTAAAAATAAACCCAAAAGGCAGCACTATTTAGAATTCAAAAGTAAAATTTAAAGTAATTAGGGGGAGAAAAATGGGGACCTCGAAAAGTTATTTTCCACATATTTGCATTGGGATCCGTTTTAATGGTCCAGAACCATTTGAGGATGGGTAATATGTACAAATAATGCACCAACATTAAGCATTTGGTTAACAAAGAGCTCAGCAACATGTGCCCAAATTCCCAGAACTGAAGGTTTGGCATTAATGTCAGAAACAGGCTTTCTTACATACTCTCAAGTACATCTGTCACAGAGACACAGGATAATCGCTCCAAAACCAAAATAAGAGACGAACTGAAAAATGTGGTCAGCTCCTCGGTGATTGCTCGGTCATTTGCTAAGAGGATGTGAAAAAAACAGATACCTGAAATAATTTACAAATAACTATAAGCCGGCCTCTGAAAAACATAATCAGGTGGTAGAGGGGGTCCAGAGAGACAAAGGGCGGTTGATGGTTATTTCTTCCAAAGTCTTAAGAAATCAGAGCATGCTAAGGCAAGAAAGGAAAGGACAAAATTAAAGATGGAATTCATTTAGGTGGGAGTGGGGGTATTTTGGAAATCCCAAGGATGATTTAAAATTATTTCAGGTTTGCTTCTGAATTTCTTCTCCTTATAATTGAACAAGTGTTAAACTGTATCAGGCTGCCACAGCTGTTCCAATGCATGAACCACACTTAACAGTAACAGCTTTCGTTACACATTTTTGTGGAGTAGTTTCCATAGCACTGTGATCAGAGTTTGCATATTTTTATACCACTTGCGTATTGAAAATAAACTCTCTCGTTCAGACTGCTTTCTCAGAGTGCATCTGGCACTTAAATTTCCTGAAAAACAAGGGGGCATTTGTGATTTTAAGACCAAATAGTCACAGTACAACACCTTGGTTTTATTTTTGTAACGTTATTTTTACCTTTTTTTCTTCTCAAAGACCAGCTAAATAGCTTTAAATATGATTCACTCAGATCGGCATCCATGAGTTGAACAATAATACAATCTTTCCCACTGATAGAATATCCTTATGACAAAACACTATATATCCAAATAACATGCAGTATATGGTTCCAGTGCCCATGTTGCATTCCTTCTTCAATTAAATGGTCTGGTCAGATAAACCAATGTACAAAAATAAATGTCTTCCAGAGACTTAATTAAATTGTTTGTTTCTGACTCGTAAAACACCTGTTCGTTAAACAAAAGAATATTGGCATTTCAGACCACAGGTGAACATTCTCCCAATGCCTGTAGCTCAGATTTTAAATAGTCACTTCCAAAAACATGTCAAATCATAGAAAAAGGGAAACACTTTTTTCAACAGAAGGGAATAAGCTCAATTTCAGAAACCCCATTCATATAATGATCATTTCTCCATGTTATGTCAGTTACTTGGGCTATATCTGATTATTTTAAAAACCAAATATCTCTGTGCTATTGTTTTTGAAACTACAGAATAGATGATAGCCATCTGTTGCTCATTGTTCTTTTCACAGAATTACATCTTAATTGGCTGCAAATGGTTTATCTTTCCAAACCACCACTGTACACATGTTGTATAAATTCTGTCTCTTGCCGTTCAAGCCTTCTAAATTAGCAGATTCAAAATTAGCAAATTATATCAATGCTTTTCACTTAAATTTTTAATAATAACCAGAAACCTCTTCTTTCCTTTTCCCCAGTTCCTCCCTCTGTTCTGAGAACTAAAGGCTGCTGCTGAAAGGAATGAAAATCTGGAAAGAGTTTTGGGTAGACTGGCTAACCCCCTTTCATTTCCTTCAGATGTTTACAATCTAGCACCTTTCTAAAGACAAAGATAGAAAAAAAACCCTATTTTTTCCCCTTTGACTGAAGGGTGAGACGGCAGGGGGTATTAAAAACTGATCAATGTAATTTTTTTCTCAGAAGTATTTGCACATCTGTGAAATAATGTAATTTATATAAAAAACCTTTTTTATATGACATTCATGATCACAGGCTGATCTGAAGAATTATTCCAATATAAAATTAAATGTTTGGGAAACTAGCATTGCTGTGGATAGCTGAGCTTTTACCAGCTGTGGATGAAACTTATGCAATTTTATTAAAAGTTCACATATGAGCCTTCCCAGGAATGTTTGAAACTGAAAAAATGTGAGGCTTCTAAATAGTTGTGACCATTTTCTTTTGTATTTTCCTTGGAATACTATCTCTTTTGTTTTCCCTTGAATGCTATCCCAATGGTTGGAGATGTTTTATTTGATTGTGTGTGTGTGTATGTGTGTGTGTGTGTGTATGTATGTATGTATATATGTACATATATATATATGAAACAGCATTCAGAAATCATGGAAACTGTTGTATAAATTATACAGACTTTTATTATTATAGAACCTGGCTCTGAAGAAAGGTTAAACATCTTTAAAGCACATTTTCCTGGGTTGATAAAAATTACTTGGAGTCCGATATCAGCCCTCTGAAATCACCTGGCCTACCTCATTATTAACAACCCTCTTTGACTTTTGCACTTTTACCTCTTCCCTTCCCTCATCCAATAGGAATAAGCATTATTCCACCACTGCCACAGCAAAAATTATCCAAGACCATGTACACATTCTGGAAGTAGATTTTCCTGACCAAGAGGTTTTTGGGGTTTCTCTCTCCCTGAATTTAAGCCCCTACGTCATCAGAAGGCAGTAGACTATCAAACAGTGAAGGTTAACTAGTGTTCACCCAATTAAAAGTCAAGCAATTGCTTAATCAAGTAATTAATGGTACCAGAAAGAAGACAGTGGCTGTTAAGTAATGTTCACAGAAGTAGAGCCCAGAAAGGGAGAAAGCATACTAACTTTCTCCTTTTGGGTTACTGGCAGCCTGTCAATGCATACCAAATCGGACAGAATGAACTGGCACCATATCGTCACATAGATTTAACCAAACTGAAACCCGCAACCCAATTCTCATCCATTTCCCGTATTCTAAATGTCCTGGATTAATAAAAGGAATTTTTTTTTTAGAGACTATACTGCAAAAAAAAAAAGTGTTAAAAATGGCATGCCATAAGAAGCGATTTCTGGTCTTACAAAATCAAATTTTAAATAGAAAGAAAAAGGTAATCCCCCAAACACACAAAATTTTATGGAACAATCCGTAGTCCGGGGGGAAAAGCTCACATTAGCAAGAGGGAGGCTGTGCAGTTACAGTTTTGTTTTTCTTTTAAAGGCAAAATAAGGGATAAGATATTGTTTCTGCTGCCTAAGACAGACGGACTTTAATAACACTTAACAGAATGATGCACATTAATGATCTCAGAAAGCACTCCTTATGCCTCATCCATCATGTGGAGGAGAAAATGAAGCCTTCGACAGCATTAGGAATTATTCTAGATCTTGTCAGTAATTCGCAGCTTCTCTGTAGTATCGTAACACAAATTTGTGTGCATGAGACACTGACCATTAATCTAGAGCTTTTTTTCCCCACTCACAACAGCATGCTGAGAATGTATCAATTGTTTCATGGAGAAATGGCATACGAAGCCACACTAAATAAAACAAGAAACAGCAGAGAGATCTATGGATAGATAAACAAACAGTAGGTAAAGTAGGCAAATTTTTTCATCACTATGAAGGAAATACTAGCAATATCCTCGGTGTATGTGCTAGGTGAATTGGCCACTATAAATGTTTGGAGCTAGAGACCCAGAATATGTGTTGATTAAAAGTTCCATAAAGTTGCTACCCACAGGCGGTGTTCTTAAATAATGAGCACTTTCATGATGAGGAAATAGTGGGCTTTCTTTATGAGGACATCATACAGGGTGAAATTCAGAAAGGTCAACTTTCTGTCACTCTGACACAACACAATTTCAGTACCTGCCTTGGTCTGTTTCACCACTCTCGTGGTTATTTTGGGGGGGTAGAGGGGTAGCCAATAGCCTGACTTTGTTCTTATTCGGACTGAAAATCATCACAATGAAACAAACAATTACTTTTGGCACCATCTTCCTCAAGATGAAATCTGCTATTACTGGGATGGTGATCTCTTTTAAATAGAACCTCTACTACAAAGGAAAAGGTTTATAAATATTTGCTCAACAAACTTCTAAAAAATGCCTCTGAATCGACTCCAAATTGGTTTCTATACATGCGATGTAAAGATTAAAGCTTACTAGTCGTATGTGGTTTATGTTATATTAAAATTGCTTAGCTTCTAACAATTATATACACCACTCAGATGTATTGCTATGAAGATATGATAGATATTCAACAAAACAGACACTTGTCAAACAAGATGAAGTGAATTCTACTTCACAGTCTGAAAAAAATGTAATAAATATTAATTGAACAATAACAATCAAGAACTCTAAAGGCTTCCAAATTCAAATCACAGGCTTTCATTTTAACTATTAATTGAAGTATGACGCATAACTAAAAACAGGCCAAGAACACTTGGATATAGGCTTCCTATGTAAACAAGGTTCCACCTCATTTTCAGCATTCAAAATATGTAATGTTCCTTTGGATTTCTTTTTTCACTTAAGCTTCTTTTTATTTCAAAGGATGCAAACATTACAGCAGTGGGGATAAATGCTAAAAATGTAACTTGGAAGATTTTAATTTCCCTAAATTGCAAAAAGGATTCAACACTCACAGGTAAGAACCACAAATTACAGACAAAAACTAAGCAACCTAAATAAGTGGACAAAGCCTGTTAGCCTACCTCCCCCTCTCCTGTTCATCCTCCCCACCCCCTCACGCTCCCCCAACTAACGCTATAAATTAGAAATGCCATAACGGAGCATCATTGAGGTCTGGTAATGGACAGATATTTATACTGAATGATGCTCATGTCAGGAATGAGTAAAACCTGGTTTAAAATTGAGGTTTTCACAAAATAATGAAGAGGAGATGTCATGATCGCAGTAATAACGGCATGAATTGTGCTCATTCATTCATTACACTCTCACCCCCTTCCTCAAATGAAATATAATTTTTGTTTTTCTGAGCCCACATGCAGATCAGATGAAGCAGCTGTCTTACCCACAGTTGTTGGTCTTTAAAAGCAGACGGCTCTGGCTAAATATTTCTATTTTTTTTTCAAAGCAATATAAAGATAAAGGGAAATGCCCATTTTTTTCATTTAGACTGCACAGTAAAAATATAAACATTTTCCCAAACAAAATTATCTGAGGCTTTAACTTTTACTTTATCTAATTGAACTACAGAGAAAACACCAGTTAAAAATGTCATCTCCTAGACAGTAAGTAAATACATTTCTGTTGCAAGAGAACGAGAAGAGTGAAAGAAAAATTGTTTACATTTCGATTGTTCTGATACATGACCTGAAAAGGATAACAAAAGGATCCAGGAGGAATGTTTTTCTACGAAGCTTTGATGGCAGGTTTTAGAGGGGAAAAAATGCCAAGGTACTTTAAATGGTTTCTCTTTTGCTGTAAAGTGTGTTTAAGATGGTAATGTGAGGGACTAATTTCAACTTAAACTGAACCAGGGAAAACCTTCTTTTACAATCTAGTTAATACACTGCCAGATTTCAGTCAGGCAAACAAACAAACAAAAATCCCTTAAACCCTGGCTGTCTATCTGCAAGTCTGTATGCTCTCTAGTGCTGAGATAAAGACCCAATCTGCTCATCAAACACCTCCGGGCTCGGCCATCTAATAGGAACAAATTGGCAATGACTGCCCAACCAAGTAGCACAGGCCCACTGATTTGTAGATTGATACTGATGCCTAATGATCCCCTTGGGCAGATCAATAGCAACAATCCTCATCCCTGCCTTTCTTTATTGGCACAGAAGACTTCAGCAGAAAGCTCTACATACATGCAGAGCACTTCAGGTGCCTAGACAGATCACACAGATACAGGTGTTTATGTATGATACGAAAGCTGCTCAATATTTCAAAACTTTGCACTGAAGCAGTGGCCCAAAAGAAAACCCAGGCACGTGATTGCCTGTTAAAAAAAAAAGGGTGTGTGTGTGTGTAAAAATGCTACTGACTCCACGCATTCATAACACTAAGCGTTCAAACATGAAACAAATCCAGGAATAGGGTTGAGCTAGCTGTTTTTCTTATGTGAGAAAAATGGGACATATTCCATATCTAGTCCACAGTCCTGGACTTGGTGAAGGAAAATTTCGAGTTAATAATGAGAAAGGGCTAACCAAAGTTAAATTGTTTTTATATTGTTGCTCCTAGTGAGAACTAAGAAAAAGGGTAGGACTTTTAAGTAACAGAGATAGGAGCGATGACTTAGCTAACAGACATTGTTTCAGAAATCAGAAAATCGAGGCAGGTGGATTTAGCTAGGCTTAAAGCATTTTTTTTTCCCTTGCTGTTCTCACAAAAGGTTTTATCCCCTTTTGGTTGTTGTTTCTAGGTACTACAGTTTCATCAATCTGTATTTTCATGTAGCTAACAGTGGGTCACATTTACTCTTCTTCCAATTCCCCCTCCTTCACTTCCCCACCCTCACCAAAGAATTAGGTCTTGTTTCCATTTGTGTATTATTCTTATGAATAAAATTACCCAATTAGGACATCCATTTAAAGTCCTTAACAATAACAGGGAAAACCTAATGGAGTTGCTTTGAATTTTCTTTTTCAATAAATTAATGTTAGTGATGTTCTGTGGATTCTTAAGTGGTCATTTATATCATCAGGATTATTGCACACATTACAATCAGTCCTAAATTTCTGTACTGATTTGACTATACTGTATAAAGTCAATCCCAGCAAAGAATCAGCAGACCTACACTCTAATGAACCCGGAAGAAACTTATTGGTAGCAGAATTAATGGTAATGCTTTAAAAAGAAAGTCGACTAGACGTTCCTTTTTCCCGGGTTTTTACCCTCATCCTTTCCCCTTCTACACTTGCATGTGAAAAATACTCCCTTTTTCTACCTCACTCCCACCCCCCAATCCTTTTATCACTGATCTGTGCACATTTTAGGTATTGTAAACAAAATAGCCAAGAGGCACAGAGGGAAATGTGCAGTTTTTAATTCTTCACCTAACCGCCAGAGAATCTGCTTTGTTCAGCAATCAGCATGGGTTTTTTGTTGTTGTTAGTAAATGTGTATAAAACTGAAAGCAAAAAAAGGTTAAATTAAATGGTAACAAATTGCTGAAATCCTTTATGCCCAGGAAATAAACTAATTTTTTTTTCAACACTAAAGGTGCTCTTTCCATCTATTTCCCTGTCCTTGCATGTTCAAAATGCAACTGAAACTGCATTAGGAACCTCTGTGATTCAGCCCACTGTATATCATAAATTAATAATCTTCTGAATCCTGCATGCTGCTTCTTCCTTTTAAAAAGAAACAAACAAACACATGACAGAGTTAAATTCTGATAGGACAAGGATTTACATTTCTCTACCAAACATGCATGTGCATTGATTTTCCAGGGCTTGCCATTTTAAAATTCAAATTTCACACTAATGATAAGTGTAATCATTGCAATCATCATCATCACCATCATCACCATCATCATAACAATAAAAAGATGCATCCTGTTAGCCCCTGACATCAATCAACCGTGTGGTGAAAATCAGAAGCCTCGCTCCTCTCTGGCTTTTACTCTTTCTGCGCTCTCTCCCTCCCTCTGCCCCCCACCCTCTCCTCCTCCTCCCCCCCTGCTTGCAGAAGTGATCACATTTAATTCATTGCATCATTATGTCATCTCCATACTAATCTCTGCCCTCACACCTCCGCTACTTTGACATGCAAATGAGCTAGAAAAAAGCCACACATTAATATAAAAAAGTCACAGCAATCATGTCATGATTTCATGCCTTCCAGCCCCGCATCCCTCCCTCCAATCCCTCCTTCTCCCCCCCCCCCCCCCATTTCTTTTTCCAGCACGCAGTGCTGGTGATCACAAGAAACAACAGCAATCTGTTGAAGATCAGAAGCTAAGACAGGGAGGTGGGGAGAAGGATACAACACATACACGTGTCAGCAACGCAGCCCAGCCAGTCCTATTTGCATATTCACATGAGTTCCATTCTCAGATTGCTTAAGCAGGGATGAAGTTTGGTGTCTTTCCTACCCTCCTTCCCTCCCCGCTCCATAAAGAAAAGGCCATTTATAATCAGAAAGAGAAAAGGGGGTTGGGGGGAGTGGGGGGTGGGAGAGGAAGAGAAAGAGAGGGAAGTGAAAGACAGAGGGAGGGAGAAGGAGAGTGAAAGGGGGAGGGAGAAAAGGAGGGAGGAGAAAAGAAAAAGAAAGCGTAAGCTAAAACTGCCTTACCTCAGCTGGCTTGCTTTCTGTTGCTCTTAAAAGGAATTCCCTGTGGTTCCTTTAGAATTTTTGAGAACCATCCTTCAGGGTTTTTAGTTTTCTCTCTCTCTCTCTCTTTCTCTTTCTCCCTCTCTCTTCCTCCTCCTCCTCTTTCTGTGTTGTGACTGGGTTTATAAAAAAAATAAAAAAGACAACTCCATGTTAAGCTAGCAGTCAAGGCATCATGAAGTCTAAGGCTACAGGGGGAGGGAAAAGAGGAGGGGTGGGTCACAGCTTAATGCTTTACAAAGGAGAACCTAAAGCCTCTTTTAAAAAATATATCTCACATAAAACTATTTATAAATATACATTATGCATATCATTTACATGTGCACCTATGAATACTGTACATACGTCTGCCTTGGCAACCAAAACGTCAATAACATTAAGATTGGGGTACAAACAGATGCAGGCAAATTATGAGTTAAAATCCTAACTCCAATCCAATCCTACTTTACTGCCCCAAGATTACAGAGCTGTTCAAAATAGCCCACCGGTTTTACTCGCTGAATCTCATTTATGGCGATAACTTGGTCACAACAGGCCAAATGAAGAATGAAGTTTCATCCAGAGCATGGAATTTCTTGACTTTGATCAGTTTCCATTACTACTTCTGTGCTAGTGAAATGCGTGAATATGGTAGTAAATTTTCCTGCCTCTTTCTTACAATAATTTAAAAAGAAAAAGCATGGGAGGAAAAGCACACAATTGACAGTAACAACATTTTACATATATCACAGAGGATCAGGTAAATATGTGCAGTACATAGGGAGATTGTTTTAAAAGGTATCATTACATTTACTCTGTTGATACCATTTATCTCCTTGATAGACTTTATTAGTGCCTGTGTAGTGTTATTGTCCATCATAGCTACCTGTCTTATATGCAAATAAACCCGGTTCCATCTACTAAGATCTATATATTCAAGATAGGTAAAATATATTCAAAACCTATATGTAGTAGCTCCTTTTAATAAAAAAAAAAATCAATGGTCTGAATGCTCCAAATGACAGGAGATGAAATGTCTAAGAAACACTGCTGGTACTTTGGAATAGTTTCTTTAATTCCTTATCTCAAGTTGGAGCCAACATTCATTATACCTAGCGAAGGGAAAACATCCAAGGATGATAGACCTAAAAAATATATATATATCCGGGTTTAGAAAATAATAAGGGTGGCTTCTATTGCATATTGTTACAAAACTTTTTCTTATTTTAAACACTGCAAATCAGGTTCCAGCCACAGATGCAATTTGCTACGAGTATTTCATATACTTGAGGGTGGAAAAAAATTAACATATAATACATGTGTCCTAAAGCAGCATGTACCCCAGTGCTATTGTTAAAACACTGCTTAGGCAAACCCTATACATGAACCATGAATTGTGCATATAGAGTATATAGTACATATATAATGTATAGTGTAGATATAATATATATTCCCAGTGTTTATGTGTACCGTGTTAATAATTATATTTATAATGACACAAGTAAACACCATTTGGAAGACATAAGGACTTTGCAGAAGAACAGGGAAGAAGTTAAAAAGCTCTTAGCCTTCACACTAATAGAGAAGTTGGGGCTTAGTTGTTAACGGTGGGTTAAACAAATGCCAAAATAAAAATTGGGTCTGTACTTGAAACACAACCCTTGGCAGGCACATATCCCTAGAAAAATTCATTTCTCTGTCTCTTTCAGAGAAACTATGGCAAGGGGCGTTTTGTATTCATACCCTGTCTTCTAAAGGGGATGGGGGGGAAAGGTAATTTTAAGACTCTGACCAGAGCACATGAGTTACAGCTCTCCACCTAAAACTGATGAAAAATATCTACGACAAGACTCATCAATGACTCCCTGAAATACAGAGAAAGAGAAAATATCCAAAACATTAGACCCAGGAACATTATATTTCAATATTATCATATGAATTAAATGTAATCCTTGAAGCGACTAGTCCCAGGGGTCACATATTAGGCCATTTTTTTCCCTTTTTTTATTTAATAGAGGTCATCCAGGCTGAAAAGCAAAACCCAAATGAAAAGCATCTTCAGTGTGGTTATAACATGAGCTGTACGGGGTCAGGCAGTGTCTTGTATGGCCTCATAAAAAATACATAACCAGACAGCCTAATAGTATTTCTTTGCATTCATTTTTGGATGGGGGATGGGAGATTGGGGGAATAGGGGGTTGATGCTGGTAGCTGTGACAGACAAAAAAAAATTGCTATCCATGCACATTTCCTTAACGCAGAATAGTTGTTAAATCTTTTTCTTTGTGAAAAGAATCTTAGTCATTAAGCAAGAATCTAGGAATTGTCTGCATTTTTTTTAAATGGTTAAAATAACCTCGACTATATCTCAACCCTGAAAGAGGGGTAAATACACACACATACACATTTTTCTTTTCATTTTGGCTAGTCATGTTTAATTGGGAGCTCGTTCATGTTGGACTCCCCTTCCGTTAAATATTTTCGATCAATAGTTACTTTTTCCACATGCAGATTTACAAACCAAAGTTGATTCATATGACTCCTCTTCAAAAAAGAAAATACTGATGAAAAGCCCCAGTGACACGGTTTCTGTTTTAATTCACTTCCGTGTGGGAGGGGTTTATTAAACACATGGAATTTATGCAGACCGCAAAGACATGCTAGGTGCAGGGGAGAGGAGTGAGACAGACACAGAGGGAGAAAATGAGGGAAAATGAGAGAGGATGGGACAACAAATAGAAATAAACAGCTCTAAAAGTGCTAGTGAGATAAGAGAAGCTCTAAATATATTCCCTTCCCTCCCCATTTACAGCTCTCCTCCCCAAATATAGCCTGGAGATGAGTGACCCTGCTGAGGGAAGACAGAGGCACAGAGGTGACCCAATGCTAACCAGGCTGTTATAACTAATAAGGTGTGCTCCTAAGCCACTCCACTGACATTAGGGCATTGTGGAAATAACTCTCCTTCTTATTGCCCATCCTCAGCTTGAAATTTACTACTCCTTTGCATTATTAAAGAGACAGCTTGCATCCTCTATAGGAGAGAAGATTTGGTGAGGATAAATAACTGCGCATTATTTTTATTTAAATGTTATGTTCGTGCTCTACGGTCTTGATGTTAAAAATCCGAGTGTTTACAACAGCCAATTTAATGATCTGTTCTTTATGATTTCTCTTGGGGGAGGTGAGGGAAAGGGGAGGGAGTCTTAGAAATTGGATTTTCCCCCATTATTAATGGTAAGAAACTAGCAAATACTTCATCAGGGTGACTTATTTTGGTTATGAGCTTAGCATGGTTTTGAATAATTAGCAGTGAGAGCTATCTCTAAAGTTTTCAGAAATATCACTCTGCATGATACCCAATTTTTCCACTCAGAATACCTCACAGGCTTTTACTGAAGGAACTGGGAGCGAGTTGTTTTGTTTTGTTTCTTTCCCAAGCAAACTCTTAGAACAAGGAGTGCTTCCATATTAAAATAAGACATTAGAATGCTCTGCTTCCTCTGATGGGTGTAACATTAAAGAGGATGGAGGAAAGGAAATGCCTTGGACTTTAAGGATAATCACCTTAGAATGGCCCCAAGCATTGGTCTTCAATCAAATCTAACTAACTATGGGTAGATAGCCGAGGTGTCATACCCAAGTTGATGGGTTCAATCAAAAGGGGATGATCACAGTGTGACAGGATTCTAGCACAATTCTTTCTAAAAGATGTCTTCCCTCCTAGACACAAACTCTGAGACAGAGAGCTAGGAAAATCTGTGTGTTAATAAAACGGGCAGCATTCAGACTTATGCAGAAGGAATCGAGCAAAGTAAGAACTTCAAGTAAGGAGCAGCTGTTTGATCAGTGACTACAAATTGGCAAACCTCAGGTGCTTGGAATTTCTTTGTTTAATGAGTTAAATTGTACTTGGGTCAAGGTAGGTGATTAGTCAATATATTTCTCCACACTTCACAGTTTTTCTGGTGAATGTAGCTCAAAACAAAGTTGATGGGTCTTTCCATTTTGAGAAAATGGCCGAAAGAGATTTGCTACGTTTCGGGAGGAAAGACACTGCCTTCCTAGAATTCAAAGGAAACACATGTAGTCAAGAAGGAAACTGGCTGACCACATAATCAAAGAACTGCAAATAATTTCCCATCTCCCTCAAGAAGACAAGATTACACAGTGCTCCCTGAAATGTGTTCCTTTGCAGATACATAATAATAATAATGGTATTTGTTAAGCACTTACTACGTGCAAAGCACTGTTCTAAGCACTGGGGGGATACAAGGTGATCAGGCTTTCCTACGTGGGACTCACGGTCTTCATCCCCCTTTTACAGATGAGGTAACTGAGGCACAGAAAAGTCAAGTGATCTGCCCAAAGTCACACAGCTGACAAGTGGCGGAGCCAGGATTAGAAACCGTGACATTAGAACCCATGACCTCTGACTCCCAAGCCCAGGTTCTTTCCACTGAGCCACATTGCTTATCGTCTCCTATTCTGGATTGTCTTCATTGCACAGAACATATCCACGCAAGTGGACAAATTGAATATCGTTATTTGTCTTCCATTTTCCAATATGACCTTACTGATGGTGAGATATTATCTACACATGCAGATTCCATGCAGCCACCTATTTACTCTAAGTCCAAGCATTATAAACACTAAATAAATAACAGCTTATTCAAGTCTCTCTGAACAACTACCAACAAACATCCAAATTCACCGAGTAACGGTTAAATGAGCATATCCTCAAAGATCCTGAATTGGGTGGCAATAGTATTTGCCATATTATGCCATTTCAGGAAGGAGAGAGGGAAGGAAGACCTCCAAAAATGCCCGAGCCAGCCGGTGAAGCACATCCATCAAGGACACTAAAGGAAATTTTAATTGTAATTTATGGGAAAAGCAGTAATGACAAAGGTGACTGCAGAAATGGACGCCTCTGACAGGCAAATTCCCATAAGGAATTCTCCTGAGCAGATGAGCACATGCATCATACTTTGCAACATACTCCACCTGTCACTCAGCACAAATCTGGGGCAATGGGAAGAATACAAAAATATTGTACTTCTGTGAAAATTTTCATTTTTATGTATGCAATCCCAAATACAAATAATTGCAGGTGAATACATGATATGCCCCAAGAGGAAGGCCCATTGAAATATCTTTTAAAACATATTTTTATGTACCCTAACAGGAAATGTCCCTTTCACTAGGACAACAGTTATACAACATGATACCTGATGGAGGCATGTTTCAATATTTCAGAAGGCAGGAACCAAGTCCCTTTAACTTGCTAGTATAGTGTCTAGCATTGTGCCATATGCAAGAAATCACACAACTAAGGGTATTTTAAAGTAATAACAATCACGATGATTAAGAGCGACTCAAATGAGTTGGAATGGGATCGGATTTAAGAGTTCCCCTACTTTGTAGTTATCTCTGGGTGTTTACCTACAAATACAAGGTTGAAAAGTACACTAGCCTTATGAATGTTGGCAAGCACACAGAGGGAAGTACATATTGCCCTCCTCCCTCCATAAAAAATTTACATTAATGCAAAAATAATATTAAGAACTTAAACATGCAGAGGAATGAAAATTAGAAAAATAAGGCAAATGCAACAAACGAAACCTAAATCACATTCATCTATGGCACCTTGGGGTACAAAATTGATTCTTTAAATTATTTAATGTGCTTTTTCGATATAAAAAGTTGGGGCAAATGATATGCTACATAGGAAGTCATGCTCCATCAACGAATGTTATGTGAGAATGTGAATTTTGCTCCCTTATTGTGTTTAAATAGTCCATCCTCATTTTCAATAATATACCTTTGGACCCTAATGCTTTTCTCAAAAAAAAAAATTAGGCTGGATCTGAGGAGGGTCAAGTGAGGGAGGGGAAATCGCAGGGCTGCAACAGCAACTGGAACACTAACAAAGGACTCTTGAGATGCAGAGAAGATGGGAGCGGGATGGAGAGCAGGGTGGTCTGCACCGAAGGCAGATAATCTGTTGGACTGCAAAGATAATTTTTAATGCTGCAAACACATCTGGAAAGACACGACTAAATCTTCCAGGCAAAGGATTGGAATCAGTTGTGGAATTTAACAATCCATAACATACTCAAAATAACCCAGCGGGGGGCTGAGAAACAAGACAGATCATCTCACCAGAGCAAAGATAGGAATGACTGGAAAAGAGATGTTTGTTGCATAAAAATAGGACTTCAAAAGCACCCAGAAACTCAATAGAATGGAAGATGCTTGAGGACAAGGAAACTGACTTCTGCTTCTGTTGTACTTGCCAAGGCTTGGTACGGTACATTGCCCTCAGTGGGTACTCCACAAATAGAATTAATCTCCAAATAGTTTAAGTAAAGCAGCTTGTAGGACCACATTTCCAGGGGTGAGCTTGTGTTTGACAAATTATATCTCAGAATTAAAGTTTACTGCCAAAAACAGAAATATAACTTATATCTGAGAAATCAGAAAATCATATGCCTATGCTCTACTGTAATAATGATTGAAATTTCATCAATGAAAAACAGGAAAAATATCAATTAATGGCTTAGGACTTAAATCTTCAAAGTGTCTTGTAAAACCTTACATGCAAAAAGAGCCAAGAAATTTCAGATTCATTCTACATTAGCCAAGCGAGCTGTATAATTTGCTAAAATTATAAAACGCAGTTCATCGCTTAGTCAAGCTGGTAAGATTATATCCAAAAATCTTGAAAAGTGTGCTGGTGTTTCACAAAAGGGCACCTGTGTCTGTGTGGAAGCATTTTAGAGATTTTGCAAATAATACACTTCCCGTTGCCATTGTGGAAATAGCCTTAATTACCTTGCTGTAATTTCATCTACTATTTCTAGTTACCTGCCTAATCCACTGACACATTGTGTCTGGCAGCTGGGTTTACAAAATGAGGGCCATCTTGCTCATCACAGAAGTTGAATGCACGAGTCATTAACTCTGAAAAAAGGGGTCAAGAAGGCATTATTTACATCATATTTAATTAGGAAAGTTTACCAGAAGCTTGAGAATCTTTTCTAATTTAGCTTTCTTTACAGGTTCCGTCTCCTAGGTGCATCCTTTCTTTGTTCTTATAGCTTCTGTTAAGGGTCACGTCACGGTGGGCTTCCATTCTGCACATCATATGGCATTATAGTCACTGAATATGCAAATGAGAGTGCCTAGAAACCAGAAGTAAGCTTAATTCAGCCCTTGCATATTATTATCTGACAAATATTTCTATATAACTGACTTTTGTATTCAGAAATGACACTACTGGCAGTGATCATGTGTATGTGTAGACAGCACCACCATCCTCCCTGTCTCACAAACCTGTAACCTTGGCGTTGTCCTCGACTCATCTCTGTCATTCAACCCACATATTCATTCTGCCACCAAATCCCGCCAGTTCAACCTTCACAACATTGCTAAAATCCACACTTTCCACTCGATCCAAACTGCCACATTAATTCAAGTACTTAACCTATCCAGCTTTGATTACCACATAAACCTCCTCGTTGACCCCCCCCCCACCTCCTGTTTCTCCCACTCCAGTCCATACTTCACTCTGCTACCCAGATCATTTTCCTACGAAACCGAACCTCCAGTTGTCACCCATTCACAACCATATCAAGCAGAAACCCTTTACCAACTACTTTAAGGCACTCAATCACCTTGCTTCCTGCCGATTTCCTACTAAAACCCAACCCACAAACTTCATTCCTCTAATGCCAACCTAGTCACTGTGCCTCAGTCTCATCTATCGCACCACCAATCCTTTGCCCATGTCCTACCTCGGGCTTGGAACGCCCACCCTCTTCACTTACAAGATGATCACTCTTACCACCTTCGAATCCTTATTAAAAGCACATCTCCTCCAAGAAGCCTTCCCTGATTAAGCCCTCATTTCCTCTTCTCCCAGTCCCTTCTGGATCACCCTGCACTTAGATTTGTACCCTTTATTCACCTCCCCTTATCCCCACAACACTTGTGCACATATCTGTAATTTTATTTATACTAATGTCTGCATGCTCCTCTACACAGGGAAGGCAGGGAGCATGTCTACCAAATTCATTATACTGTACTCTCCCAAACACTTAGTAGTGTTGAGCGCACACACTAAGCACTCAATACATATGATTGAATGATTGATTTTATGCAGCACAAAAGGCCAAAACATGTTTATAACCCTCCTTTATTTGTGCACACCTAAAAACTCACCCCTTGTGGTGTTTTTGCTATGCAGATTAAAAGACTTGGATTCTAATCCCAGCTCCACCACTTGTCTGCCGTGTGACCTAGGACAAGTAACTTAACTTCTCTGTGAATCATTTTCCTTCATTGTAAAATGAGGATTCAGCACCTGTTCTCCCTCTTACTTTGACTGTGAGCCCCATGGAGGATAGGGACAGTGTCCGACCTGATTGATTTGTATCTATCTATTGATTTGTATCTATTTGTATCTGAGAACAGTGCTTGACCCAAAACAAGCCCTTAACCAATACCATTCAAAAAAAGGACAAACTCATTAAGGGCCCCCCACCCCACTCCCCCTTACTCCCTCCTCCCCTCACAAAAAAAAATCCAGATACTCTCAGCCACACTAGCTGTCACTTGAGTTTCAATCCCCACCACACTAAAAGCCACCTTCAAGCACAGTCAGATGGAGCACCAGCCCTGAGGCCAAATATAAAAATTAATAGCCCAACTTATACTCATGAGCTATCAATCTGTCGCCTCTGGGCTGGGAGCTGAGGTGTCCAGTCTACAGGAGGATTGGGGTGATAACCCCAACTGCTCTGGGAGGCAGACCCCTAGACTTGACCATTCCTGGTCTCTGGCAAGACCTGAGAATTTCCAGTCAGGGCTGAAAAGACCCAAAATGGTGGCTTTCTCTGATTTATTTGCTCTAGGAGGCTTTCCTCCTCCCAGTCTTCTCCTAAAATGTTCACTCACTCTTTGCCCAGAGCTGAAAATGAAAAGTTGACAACTATGGCTGGGAGAATGATGCAGGGAAGCAGGCATGGAAATGTAGCTGAACTCTAACTAGGTAAGCTGAGGAGACAGCATCTATGTCATCACATGTCACATGGAACCCTTGCAAAACCATTGTCCCCAGGCGGAGGGGGGTGGGGGGTGGCGGGGGTTGTTAACCCAGCCCTAACAGCTGCAGTGCCAGTCACTGTTTTCCATTCAGCCTTTAGTATCACAATTTCTCCAAAGTCTCTAATCAAAAAGTGTTTCTACTGTTTCATGTGTATCATTCTAGTTTGTCTCTCTTTCCTTTGGCAGATTGCTTCTCTGCATCATTTGAAATTGTGCTTAATTGCTACGATTGCCCCCATTTCCCTCTGCTCCTCCTCCTCTCCCTTCCCATCCCCTCAGCACTGTACTCGTCTGCTCAACTGTATATATTTATGACCCTATTTATTTTGTTAATGAAATGTACATCGCCTTGATTCTATTTAGTTGCCATTGTTTTTATGAGATGTTCTTCCCCTTGACTCTATTTATTGCCATTGTTCTTGTCTGTCCATCTCCCCCGATTAGACTGTAAGCCCATCAAATGGCAGGGACTGTCTCTATCTGTTGCCGACTTGTTCATTCCAAGCGCATAGTACAGTGCTCTGCACATAGTAAGCGCTCAATAAATACTATTGAATGAATGAATGCTTTATCCACCAACCGGCAGGGTTTGGGTTTCCTATTGTCATCTAGTCTTTTGGATCCCCCCTCAAAAAGCTGTGTTGCAATTTAAATTGCTTTATTGTTGGCTGACCAACTGTATCCTAGCACTTGAATGTCTGTGATCCTGTCCTACCACCTGATGTTAGAGATGATTCCTAGACTTGATGCCGCATGAGTGTCATACTGTCTTTCAATCAATCAATCACACTGGGAAGCAGCATGGCCTAGTGGATACAGCGCGGGCCTGGGAGCCAGAAGGACCTGGGTTCTAGTCTGTACCACTTGTCTGCTGTGTGAACTTGGGCAAGTCATTTAACTTCTCTGGGTATGGTTCCCTCACTTGTAAAATGGGGATAAAGACTGTGAGCCCCATGTGATACATGGACTGTGTCCAACCTGACTACCTTGTATCTACCCCAGCTCTTAGAACAGTGCCAGGCACATAGTAAGCACTTAAAAAATACTGTATTAAAAAAAAATCAATCATTTACATTGAGTGCTTACCATGTGCACAGTACTGTACTGAGCACTTAGGAGAGTACAACAGAAGTACCACTTCTCCTTTCTACAATGAGCTTAGAGTCTAGAGGGACTGAGGACTGTCAGACTCCCACCGAATTTACAGTTTTCCTGACTTGACTTTCAACTTCTTTGTACATCAGTGCTTTGGAAACAATGCGGTACCCAGGTAATTGAATACAGTGCTAGATTTCAGCCTTGTATTGCCAAGAAGTGTCTTTGTGTACAATGTTTCTCTATTGCAGATGGATACATAAGCGCAACTTGCTCCAGGCTTATTGTTCATGCAGAGCATTTCATTAATTATGTAAAATTGTTCACATCATTTGCATGTATTGTTTGGTGTTTGCTTCCAGGGCACAGGCTAGTATATTGCAAATTCCTTAAGGCCTGGACCATGCCTTTTACTTATATTGTATCCACCCAACCTCTTAGCACAGTGTTTTACTTCCAGTAGGCACCCACTAGATACTACTGAAGATGACCGAAATTAATATATAGTAGAGCTTAGAATCAAGACTTCTGAAGTTGGTTGCAATCCATTGAGTTGAAAGCTTCCTAGAGGACTAGAAACCTATTCCAAGACCAGATTCTAGGTCTTGCACTGGGCCCTTTGGCTTCGTTCCACAGATGACTTGAATAATACTGGATCCCCACTGGGGCAAGCAATTATTTTGGTCAGAGGGACAATTATCAAATTTTGAAGTGAGTGGCGGGCTGCACACTCTTCTTGACTGTCTGGGATGGGGAGGCGGGGGTGAAGATCAAGGGGGCAAGGAGGCTCAGGAAGAGTTTAAAAAATGAAAGTGAAAACACTTCTGCCATCGTGACTCCATCCCAGCTTCAAGTCCGCCACAGGTATATTCAGCAACCTTTGCCTACTGGGGCCCTTAATAGCAGGGATTTGTGGATGTTTCTTCTGAGAATTGATTGGCAGTTGGGATTTGGTCATAGAGTACTTGAAGTAGGAGGAGGAGGAGGAGTATTCATTAAGTGCTTACTGTGTGCAGAGCAATGTACTAAATTCTGGGATGACTATACAACTGCAAAATAGAGACAGACCCTGTACTTGGAGAGGCTCACTATCAATAAATAAAGGTTGGGGCGAGGACTTGAGACAGTCACAGTGGGAGCAATGAAACAAAACATTAAAACAGCATAAGAGACAAGGACAAATACACAGAATTAAAACAAAAGTTAGTACGGAGTTGTGGCTGGAGGGGCAGAATTTCAGGATCCTCATGATTCTGAATCCACCATGCACTTGAAGCCACAGACATGGTTACGGTGGCCCCTAGCCTTCTCAAAGTTTCAAGATGGCATCATGCTGCAGGTGTTGTTCTCTTCCCAGCAGGGTGGTGGAGAGTAGGATGGAATGGGGTCTTCTCGATGGTGCGGAGGGGAGCTGTTACTGGGTCCTGGTGAGGCAAAGTGGCTGGCACCCAGAGCATGCTGAGAACAAGTAGAGGTTCTCAGTAACAAAAGGAAGGCCAAGGATGTCCAGGGAGGTGAGGCCATAATTACCATACCATTCTTTCAGCCAGAATTGAAGAGGGTCTGAAGAGGCACAGTAGCATCTGTGGCTCAGTGGAAAGAGCACGGGTTTAGGAGTCATGGATTCTAATCCCGGCTCCGCCACATGTCAGCTGTGTGACTTTGGGGAAGTCACTTAACTTCTCTGTGCCTCAGTTACCTCATCTGTAAAATGGGGATTTACTGTGACCCTCACGTGGGACAACCCGATTACCCTGTATCTCCCCCAGTGCTTAGAACAGTGCTCTGCACATAGTGAATGCTTAACAAATAACATTATTATTATTATTATTATTATTAAAATGAGGATTAAGATTGTGAGCCTCATGTGGGATAATCTGATAACCCTGTATCTACCTCAGCGCTTAGAACAATGCTTGGCACATAGTAAGTGCTTAACAAATACCAACTTTATTATTACCCAGCCTGGTGAGTACAGAGCATAACAGGGGTAGGCAGAGAGCCCCTCAACCACGGTGAGAAGGCTGAGGGCACTCAGAGTGCACCTTTCACTCAGCTATGTGGGAAGAGAGGGAGGCGGTGGCTAGAGTAAATCAGTTAAATGGTGGACTGGACAAGAATCGTCGGACACATTTGCCCAACTTAATCAGTTCTCAAACCTGCTTTTCTCAAGTGGTGATGGAGAATGTGTCAGTCGAGCCTTAGTACATTGGTGGCATTCTTCAGGAAGACAAACCTACTTACCAGTGATCAGAATCCTGGACTGCCAGTGGTATCAAATGATGGTTCCACAATGGGTTGGAGCATTTTGTCATTTGAAACGTTAATGAGGCAAAAGTCCTTCAAGATGGTATGATAAACAGGCAGTTTTTAATGGCTGCTGAGAAAAGCGGGGCTTGCCTGCCCCCTCATATTTACTTTCTATTTAAGAAAAAGCATGAAAAATAAATCCTGGTTTGACCTTTTTTTTTTCCTTTTCTGAACAAGCCCAAGACTCACTACCCACCCCAACGTCTGCAGTGAACCTATGCAGGGGAGTGGGTAAGAAGAGATGGAAGGATCGGGGTGGTGTCAGATTGCATCGCATGACTAGCTGGGAGAGTTGGCACCATGCCGGGTTGTAGTTCAACCCCTTTGCCTCAGGCTTGAGAGAAATGATGAGCAGCCCAGAAAATCTGTAAGCCAAACAAATGCCTGTCGTGGACCCCAAATGGTCAAGTGGTATTGTATCTTTGTATAGTCAAAAGTCCACTATTCTTTAAATATCCTCATCCTCAGCAGGGGAAAGTATCTTTGGAGATTGTTGATGTATTGCTACCGCCTTTGAAGGTTTCACTCTTTGCGTCGAGACCAGAACCAATTCCAGAGATGGACAGCAATCCTTGGTTTTGTGGTTATCGGAGTAGTCATGGATCCCTTCAGCCTTGTCATCCTCCTACTGTCATACTTGTTGCTTAATTTTGCCTACATCTCAAAGTGTAAGCTTCCGAAGGCAATCCTTTGGACAAGATTATAAAGAATCACAAATTTATTATGGAAATAAATTAATGAAGGATCTGGAATCTGTTCTCCTTCTCTCTCCCAGCTTTAAGAGGAACTATCTCAACCAATAGACTAGACAGTTTCAGTATAAGTAAAATAAGTTCTGAAGGACCTCACCAGTCTTATTTGAGGGTTATACAAGTGTTTAAAATCAGCATAAATTCTAAAGTTAAACACCTGAAAAGTAAAAGGAACTCCCTACTTTCAATAAACCACAATAAATTTCAAAATGCTCTTCAATATTCTTAAAATTACAGAATAGGTTTGCATGATAATGATAATAACTGTGGTATTTGTTAAGCACTTATGTGCCAGGCACCGTACTAAGTGTTGTGATGGACACCAGCAAATTGGACTGTACATAGTCCCTGTCCTACTTGGGGCTTGCAGTCTCAGTCCCCATTT
Organism: Ornithorhynchus anatinus; assembly: GCF_004115215.2. Classification (NCBI taxonomy): domain Eukaryota; kingdom Metazoa; phylum Chordata; class Mammalia; order Monotremata; family Ornithorhynchidae; genus Ornithorhynchus; species Ornithorhynchus anatinus. Next base: position 39,426,581 of record NC_041738.1, read on the forward strand.
TATAGAGGGAGCTGAGGCACAGAGAAGTGAAGTGATTTGCCCAAGGTCACACAGCAGACAAGTGCCGGGACCGGGATTAGAATAAGGCCCTCCTGTCTTCAGGCCTAAATCATTTTTGAATTTCTATGAAGCAAGACTCTCTCCTATGTGTAAAAACTTTTTAAAAAGAGATCCCAGAACCTCCCTCAATAACTCAGTTCAACAGTTAACAACCTCAATCCCTCAGGATACAGTTGAAGACAATTTCTTCTTCTTCTATTCACACTGACAGTGGAGGATATTTGGTCTTTGAAGGCTAAAATGATCAGTCTTCAGGAAAGGAAAATCTACAAGGGAGTTGTCAGGGGCAGATTTAAAACTCGGTGCTCTTAGGCCTATGGTGACCTCCCTCCTCCCCTTTGAGGGGAGGGGTTGGGGCAGGGGGAGGGTACATATAGTGTTACCCAAGACAACGGCTTGGAGGTTTCCTCGGAGTACAACCCCAGGTATTCCAGCATGGGTCCCTGTAGTGACTTTGGCAGTTTTGGCCAAAATGGCGGAGACACTGAAGAGCAAAGGGATGAGGAGGAAGAAAGCAGAGCCCAGTGCTGCTGAGAGCTGAAATTTCCCAGCAGCCCTGCAGGTCCGGGAAGAAGGAGAGGGAAGTGAACGATAGGCCACACAGCAAGAGTAAAATGCTTCACTCCCTAAAATTTGTCACTCTAGCTCTGGGACTATTAAACCAATGGACCAATCCACCTTGGAAGCTGTCTGAAGTGTGTCTAAGCCAGTATTTCATTTATATAACAATCCCTCATTAGAACACTGTTCTAAAAACCAACTAAAGAAAAAGAAAAAAAACACACACAAACAAAAAAAACTGTTCCATTATTCAACTGGAATGCCATCATTCCTCACAGCGCTCTCAAACTTCACGATAGAACTCTGGTTTTACTGTGCATAGGCGCTGATCAGTGAACTTGCATTTTGAGAGTTGGGCACACCCAGGCCCAGGGTACAGTCACTCTGCACCAACCATCAGGCTCCTGGAGCAGAAGCACTGGGAAAAGAAAGATACTAACAGGTGGAACTGAAACAAGTGTCAAAGAACGATAATTAGCAAACATCTTAAGAGCTTAGTCTTTAGTTGAATTAGTTGTGTTGAAGTGTCTTCAAGTGGCGATCAAATCAACATATGCAAAGCTTTGGGGGAAGACAGTTAAATATATATGTGCGTATTTCAGTGTGTGCATGTGTTAATATTTAATTGTCCACAGTAATAATCTTTGGGTCTTGTCTTCTGCTGCCGAGCCGGCTCCGACCCATAGTGACGCTGGCATGTATTTACATTGCTATTTGACCATTTCAAGTAACAAAATAACGTTAACTACACTGATTGCATTTTTTATCACTTAAAATATATATTTACATTGTTTTGGCCAATTTTTTGGATCTTGGGAATGTGTTAATGCATTTTGCATTATTTCCCATGGGAAAATAGATTGGGTTTTCTCTCTCTCTTATTTTCATAGAACAAATTAAGACCATAAACCAGGGTTTTTCAGTACCACATTCAATTTGCAGTATTGAAATTGTTTAAATCTTGACATTTAAGAAACTGAGGAGTCTGGCTCCATACTATAGATCCTATCACAATATTAAATAAGATTTAGTAATCTAGAGTCATATTTGCCTCCTGAAACCTTGCCAGAAACCCTGGTGGATATTCTTCAACTGGATTTCCATAATAAAAAAAACAGCTGTTTCTACCCTATCTCAGGCTTTGCTGAACCAAGCCATAATAGAACAAGACCTACTAAAACTCTGATGTCATAAAGGGGGCTTTGGTGAGAGACAGTTATCCAACAGAAACTCCTTCCCACTTGCTTTAAAGCTCTTCCCTTCCTACCTCACCTCACTAATCTCCTATGCATCCCAGCCTGCACACTCCACTCCTCTAGCGTCAGCTTACTCACTCTGCCCTGACCTCATCTATCTCACCACTGACCCCATTCCCATTCCCTCCCCCTATCTTGGAACTCCCTCCTTCGCCAAACATCCCACTCCACCTTCAAAGCATTACTAAGGTCACATCTCCTCCGAGAGGCCTTCCCAGATTAAACCCTCTTTACCCAATTAGACTGTAAACCCGTCAAAAGGCAGGGACTGTCTCTATCTGTTATCGATTTGTACATTACAAGCGCTTAGTGCAGTGCTCTGCACATAGTAAGCGTTCAATAAATACTACTGAATGAATGAATACTCCAGCTTATTCAACCTTCTGCGTCGTCTATGCACTTCGGACATTTGATATTCGCCACGCCCTCAATCTCATAGCACTTATGTATAGATCTTTAAATTATATATTACAAACTATGTACTTATTCATATTCATATCCCTCTCCCCCTCTAAACTGTAGCTCGTTATGGGCAGGGAAAGTGCCTGCCAATTCTATTGCATCATACTCTCCCAAGTGCTTTGTACAGTGCTTGGCACATAATAAGTGCTCGATAAATCCGATTGACTGATTTATTGAAGCACACTGGCTCTATTATAGGAGTAATAGTAATAATATTTATTAAGGGCTTGCACTGTATTAAGCATGGGGAGGAATACAAAAGTGAGAATTAGATACGATCCCTGTGCTCTGGAGATCGCAATCTGAAAATAAGAAGTCGGAGAGGGGGCTGGCAAAACACACATAATGAACAAAACACTAGACAACTTTTCAAAAAGATTGGTAGCATGTAGACTACCCACCTGAACTGATCCCCAGTAGCCTTAAGACTGCCAAGTAAATAGGCTGATTGTGATGTAAAAAAAGTTAGTTCACTACTTCAGTGTTCGCCCACCATCTTGCTTTTTGGCCCATCCTAACTTTCTGTTGGTTTGCACTGTCTCAATTATTTACCTACGACAAACCTTTACACAGCTATTTCACCAGTTTTCATCTTCACCAGCTTCGAAGCAAATCTACTGAAAATGTGGTATAGGACTGTAAACAAGCTAAAAAGCTAACAAAGGCTAAATGGGTCCCTTTTCTAAGAATGAGAGCTCCTATTTAGCAGTCTTGAAACTGGTTAATGCTAACTGTGTCTTGAACATCACTCAAATACATGTTCTATATACCACAGTTCATGCAATGCTGTAATATTTTAACAAATGTTTTTGAAAAATAGAAAAAGAACATTCTTTATCATACATTAAGATTTGAGTGATCAGGAACTGTCGGGAAAAGTAATTCTAGGACCACATCATCTCTTCAGATTCCATTTGAAAGCACTGCTATGGTAGCAAACTGAAACTATGATTTTTGGTATACCATCAACTGCTGCAAGAATGACATAACCCCTTTCATAAACAGAATCCTCCCTGGCTAGACTGAATATGATCTAGAAATCACTATATTCTGGAACAGTTTGGGGGAACAGTTCACTTTACTACTGTAGAAACTTCTGTAGTGATGTCAGTAGAAGTACAGCAGGAAAAGAAAGTGTGGATATTTTAACTAGCTGACAACTTTATTTTAATAGATAAAAAAGGGAAAGGGGAAACTGAGAAGAGCAAAGTTAAATCTTAATCTTTCTTTGGTGTTCTTACGTTGAAGTGATTTTTGCACTAGACATCAAGAATTTTCAGGCCGGATCAACAATATTGTAGAAAACATCGAATATCGGTTTTCTGCTTTAAATAATTTCAGGAATATCCAAGAAAATCTAATAAAATAAGTCACTAAGAGGCATTAATATTGCTTCTTCTAACTTGGGCTGTCATTTCCACAACCCATAATCTATGTAGGATATTTATTGGATGCCTAACTAATGTAGCTGCATATCTTCTATCTATTTTCTGTTACCATTTATCTAACATCTCTATGGCATCCATTGTAAATATCCATCTTTTCCAACTATCAAATCTAAAGAGCCATTGACAAACAGATGAGTCACTTAAAACAATAACTTTAGATAGCAAGGGCACATGGAGTTAGAGGAAATGTTTGGGGTTTGGTGCAGTGGAAACTGGAAATGCAAATATCATTAGCATTGTGAGGGTAAATCATTATACTCCATATACAAACTGTGCCTAACTGTCCCTAATTCCACAATAGCCAACTACCAATATTGCATAATAAAAATACATGTTACAGAAGAACGGAAGAACAGAGTATTGACAGGGGACCAGAGAGGCATTTCTCCACTGGCACAGCTTTTTAAGTCCCCACACAGTTCTTTCCTCCTTGCCATGGAAGACCTTAAAAAAGCTCCAAACCAAGGAGCAGATTTATGAATTCACTGTCCAGAGGAATTCCCAGCATCTCTGCCTCAGTTTCCTCTTCTGTATAATAGGGCTAATGATACATTTACCATAAATTACTTCCTGCCAAACAGAGATCTATAAAAAACAGTTATCATTGTAAACTAATCTTCTTAACACATGCTGCTTTCCAAATATCTGCCTCTGCTGGGGTGGAAGATTAGTTTTTCCCAAATGCATTAGCTGCATTTTTCCAAGTTGGATCTCAGTTTCTTATTTCCTGCCCATATTTCTAAACTCCCGGAGCCTCTCTATATTTCTTCTCTGTCCTCCCGGCTATTAGTAACACTTCCCTATTTAGTGTCATCCTCAGACATGATATACTGTTTAACGCCACCTCACTGACCATTAATAAAGATGCTTTAAAAGAATAGCAGTATGCAAATGATTTTGAGTGTGGTATTTCCAGCCTTGACTTTCTCACAAACCTATATTTCTTCCTGCTTCAATCAAGAGATCACTGATGGGCCAGGAACTTCCTGTGCTCCATCGCAATGCAGCAAATAAGGACCATCTTCTTATGCTGCACAGTAACTTGTTTTGAGTTTCCAAGACTTGTTATGCCATGGTCATGGCAAGTTCTCCCTGCTCCTTAAACTGTGAAGCCCCAGGTGAGAGCTGATTATCTCACTTCTACCCCAGTGCTTAGTACAGTGCTTGGCATGTAGTAAGCACTTAATAAATGCCACAGTTGGGGGTACCCTGAGCCTGTTTAAGATGGCTCTGGAGAGTCTACTCATGGAGCCCGGGAGAGGATACCTTCTAATTTGGTAGAAAATTGTAGGGATCAGAATTTTAATTAAACCTCTATAAACTTCTGATCCTCTAACTAACGATGATGATAATGATGATTATGTTGTTTGTTAAGCGCTTACTATATGTCAAGGATTGTTCCAAGGACTGGGGTAGATTCAAGCTAATCAGGTTGGACACAGTCCCTGTTCCACATGGGGCTCACAGTCTTAATCCCCATTTTACAGATGAGGTATCAGCCCCAGACAAGTGAAGTGATTTGTCCAAAGCCACACAGCAGATATGTGGCAGAGTTGGAATTAGAACCCAGGTTTCTGACTCCCTGGCCCGTGCTCTATCCTCTAGGCCATACTGTTTCCCACTGCTTAGTCCCTTGATTCAACCTACCTTTTGGCTTAGTGCTGTTTAACTATGGTGAAATCTGGTTGTCATGGCAGCCTCACAGTGGGCATTTGCCTACATGACTACACCCACAGTTGATACTAAATGACGTTACAACTGGTTCTCCTAAAATAGGGGGTTTGACGTCTCTTGAAATTCGGTGAGGAAAACTCATACTGTCATAGTCTTCTCTGTGTTCAGACATCCCGCTATAATACAGACCGGCTTACGTCGTCGGAAGAATGTTCCCTGGTCTGTCGTCGCGTTCTAGCCGAAACTTGTATTCTAGAAGAACCGAATGCACTGCAGCTGCAAAACAGAGGCTGGAAATACCTTCCCATTTTGCAAAAGAGGTGCTCCCCCAGACCAGGAATAAATGGCATTAATAATAATTTCCATGGAGTGAAATGTATGCTGCTTTCATTGCTCTATCTAAATCTAAGCTATCCATAAATAGAACTTCACTCCACAGGACCGTCAGCCTCACACTTGTCATAAGCACTAAAAATCCACATAGGCAGAAAAAGACATTTAAAAGACAGATAAAACCAGATACATGTACAGGAAATGGTGCATTTCCATCAAGCCGACTTTGTTATCTCGTACAGTTTATTAACCACAAGCATCCAAGATGGTGATCAGTAATGTTGTGGACTATGGTTCAGAAATTCTCCTCCCATTAACAGCGCTCAGGGTTTTCCATGGAGCTCAACTTGAGTATGCTACGTTTCGGAGGACCTTCTGAAGGGACTCCTCTAAACAACAGGAAGGTCAATGTGATGAAGGGCTGCATCTGTCAAATAATTATGCTTTGAATGCCAAACAAAACATTTCTCACTAAACAAGAGTCCTCTTAAACATAAGCACATAGTAAATGACTAAACCTTAAAACGTTATCATACAATAAGATCAAGTCTTTGCATTTCACACGTTCACTGTTGTTTGAAATGTACACAGAGCCATAAGTGCAGTTCACCAGCAAACTTTTGATGGTATCACTCATGGATATAGTAACCTCAAAATAATTCATACCAGCATTTGCTGTATAACAAGAATAAAATTTCACTAATGGAGAGCAGAGGATCAAAAAGAACAGGCTCCTGACCAGCAAAAACAGCCTGATTTGCACATAAAAACATTGGCATTCGAACTCCAACAGACATTTGATTTCGATTTGCCACATTTGATTTTCATTTGATCTTTAAAAAACTAAACTAAACTTCGGATTCAGGTTGATTAGCTGCATAACACAAAGGGCAGAACTGAATCTATCAGTCAATTTTCACCAGAGGCAAAAGTTTTGTTCACGATCGGACCTTTCATTTCACTCAGCTGATAAAACGTTGTGCCCTTCCATTTGTTACTGTACCACGCTTGTGCTTTCTGGAGAGTTCTTAGCAGTGTCTTGAGGTGAGTTAATTTTTTTTAAAAGGATCAGGAAATTGTTCAAACACTGATCATCTCTGCCAGAGTCCAGCCTTCCTTCTGAAATTGCATTTTTCTAGGAAATTCAGGTTCGGAGGAGTACTTTTGAAAAGGTGAGATTTTTTTCCTTTCAGTTTGGTGTCCCACAGGCCTCGTTTCTGAAGCTTCATAAACAACATTTGAGAAATGTAAGCATTTGCTTCACCGTTCTTTTGGTTAGCACAGTCTAGAGCATTTCTTTCTGTATTTACTTATGTGGCCAACTACTCAAACTTTCAAGTGTCTTTCCTTTTTTGTACATCTTTTATTCAACTGCTTCAAAGGCCCAGGGAATATAAAACTTCCCTTTTCATTTCTAAGAATCAGAAGTGGAACATTTCAGAAATTTTTAAATCAATTCATTGGCACAATATCAAAATCATGAATGTCATATCTAGCATCACAGGAAGAAGCCGCCAAGCAAACATGACTGAGTCCTACCAATCAAAGCTGTTAATGTCAGAATTGCTAATGAATGCTTCTCCTTAACACTCTGCACTGCTTCTCTATTCCATGGCAAGACTGTGAGCCCGTTGTTGGGTAGGGATTGTCGCTATTTATTGCCAAATTGGACTTTCCAAGCACTTAGTATAGTGTTCTGCACACAGTAAGCGCTCAATAAATACGATTGAATGAATGAATGAATCGAAGCTCATATCTACCATAAAAACCAAGCAAACCCCTCAAAGAAAGTAACCTCTTAACTGATGCAGAGGAATCCCAATTAATTTCTCTGTTATGGAAAACATCGGAGAAAAGGTACTCACAAGGTAAAGTTTGACCTGTGCGCGTCATATTAACTGTGGTACTTGTTAAGTGCTTACTATGTGCCAAGCACTGAACTAAACACTGTGGTAGATACAAGATAATCCGGCCCCACATGGGGCTTTCAGTCCAAGTAGGAGGGAGAACAGGTACTGAATTCCCATTTTACAGATAAGGAAACTGAAGCACAGAGTATCAGTCCATCAGTCAATCAGATGTATTTATTGAGCTTTTACTGTGCAAAGCACTCTACTGAGCACTTACGAGAGTACAGTATAACAGAGTTGGTAGACACATACCTATTCATGATAAGCTGACAATCTAGAAGGGGAGAAAGGCATTAATATTAAATAAATTACAGATGTGTACATAAGGGACTTGGGGCTGAGGGAGGGGTGCATAAAGGGGGCAAATTCAAGTGAAGGGGTGATGTGGAAGGAAGTGGGAGAAGAGGACTTGGCCTAGTGGAAAGAGAACGGGCCTGGGAGTCAGAGGACCTTGGTACTAATCCCAGCTCCGCTGATTGCTTGCTGTGCAACCTTGGGCAAGTCACTTAACTTCTCTGTGCCTCAGTTTCCTCAACTGTAAAATGGAAATGAAACACCCGTTCTCCCTCCTACTTAAACAGTGAGCCCCAGGCAGGAAAGGAACTCTGTCCAACTGACCTAATTAATTTGGACCAACCCCAGCACTTTGAACAGTGTTTGACATATAGTAAGTGCTTAACAAATACCATTAAAAACAGGAGGAAACGATGGCTTAGTTAGGGAAGGCCTCTAGAAGGAGACATGTTTTCAATAAGGTTTTGAAGGCAGGGAGAGGGATCGTCTGTCAGTTATGAAGAGGGAGGATTTTCTGGTCCAGAGGCAGGACGTGGGCACGGGGTCGGCGGCGAGATAGATGGGATCGAGGCGCAGTGAGTAGGTTGGCATTAGAAGAGTGAAGTGTTCGGGCTGGGTTATAGTAGGAAATTAGGGAGGTATAGTAGATGGGGGAAGGAGATTGAGTGCTTTAAAGCCGATGGTAAGGAGTTTCTGATTAATGTGGAGATCGATGAGCAATTACGGGAGGTTCCTGAAGAGTGGGGAAACATGAGGGCCTTGCCCAAGGAGTCAAAGTACACAAGTGGTGGAGCCAGGGTTAAAACCTAGTTCCTCTGACTCCCAGGCCCTTGCTCTTTCTACTAGGGTACGCAGTTTAAGTAGGACTCCTCCTGTCATTCATCAATTCATTTATCTTACCAACTTTTCAGCCACCTACTTATTTTCTATTTTGACCCCCTCTTGGAAAAGGAGAAGGAATCCTTGTTGCAGTCCTACTGTTAATGAAAATTACACCTCTGAGTGATGGGATGTTGAGAAACTTTTATTCCACTGAAGAGAGAAAGTGGTAATTATGGGACCAGCTTCTACTTCTGGCTTGTCCCACTCCCATGTTACCAAGTTGAGAGGGTGGAGAGAAACATTTGCAATTTTATGGGGCCTGGTTTATACCGCAGTATGTGCTGTCAATGCCCCAGCTTCAAAAAACATTCTTTTTTTTTTTTCTAGCAAATAACCTCAGAAGGACTTGAATCCAAGTTTGTAGTATAAAATATAAAACCATGCAAGCCTCTTTTGCCTAGAATAATATGAGATAAAGAATTGCTACTTCAATTTTCCAGTGGTTTCTCATGCTCTTAAAATAAAAATCAGGATCCCAAAGAACAGGAAAGAGGAATGAGCCAAGGAAACTAACAAAAGCAAGAATGAAGTAGCAGAGAAGGAAAAATAAACAGTGAAATCCCCCTGAAAAGCTACATGTATCCCCGGGTAAGACCTCTTCCTCAACTGAGAATGGTGTTGAATTGCTAGCTGATCCCTCTCTTGTTTAAATTGTAAAATAAAATACTGAATTCTGAACCAGGCTGCTCTCTGGGCAACTTGCTAGGGTCCCAGGAACATCTTGTTGCCTGACATGGAAAACCAGGTTGGGAGAGAACCCAACCTGAATGCGTATAATGGCTCACAGCAAACCCAGAGGGCGCAGGGATCAGAAGCAAACAGAGGCATTACCTTCCAGATACTCAGGGGGTGCTTGAGGGAAGTTGGCTACTTAAGAGTGTAGTAATTCATTCAGTTGTATTTATTGAGCACTTACTGTGTGCAGAGCACTGTACTAAGCACTTGGGAGAGTACAACAATGCATCGCCCTGACTTGCTCCCTTTGTTCTTCCCCCCTCCCAACAGCCACAGAGCTGTATGTACCTACCTGTAATTTATTTGTACCGATGTCTGTCTCCCCACCTCTAATAATGTGCTCGTTGTGGGCGGGGAACATGTCAGTTTATTGTTGTATTGTTCTCTCCTAAGCGCTTAGTACAGTGCTCTGCACACAGTAAACACTCAATATATACGACTGAATGAATGCATGAGCAATAAACAGGCACATTCCCTGCCTACATCGAGCTTATTATCTAGAGCAATTGGAGAATCCTGCTGCTGTTCCTAAAATAAGGTCTGGACAACCTAATTCATAGGTCAGCAATGGAAACCAGTGCACCCAATGTAGGTTGTGTTCTTAGGTTATCTTGTCTTTACCTTTTAATGTTTTCCTCGTGCCCGTCATCAACCTGCCGACCGCCTCTTTTTATACTGCGAACTCCCTGGGAGCCAGAGACCACACCCTTTGTTCTCTGACCAGCACTCAGTACAGTGTTTGGCCTACAGCAAGGCCTAGTAGAAGCAGCATGGCCAGGTGGAAAGAGCACAGGACTGAGAGTCAGAGGACCTGGATTCTAATCCCGGCTCTGCCTGTGGAGCAAGTCCTTACTTAAACTTATCTCAGCCTCATTGTCCTCACCTATAAAATACGGATATCTGTTCCTCCTCCTACTTAGGCTGTGAGTCCCACAAACAACAGGGACTGTGATCAACCTGATTATCTTCTATCTAGCCTAATGCTTAGTACAGTCCTTGGCACATAGTAAGTGCTTAAAAAAATTACAATATTATTAGCAGTAGACAATAAATTCCACCAAATGAATAAACAAATGAACGAAACACAAAGCTCTAGAGAAACAAAATGGATGAAATGTGCGCAAGGCTAGAGAGCCGTGCTGATGGCTGGGCAGCCAAAAAGAGAAATACGTAAAGTCTGGGGAACACCTTGTCTTTATGTATTTACTTATTTTTTTAAATCTACTAGCCCGCCGCTTACCTTCCCACTCTTACCAGCCTATGCCACACTCTGTAGGGTTCTAGGAAACTTACACTTAGTAGCGGCAAGTTTCTGCACTCTGAAGTAGTGAAATATTACCATGATTATGGAATGTGTTAAGTGCTTACTATGTGCCAAATACCGTTCCAAGCGCTGGGGTAGATACAAGTTAATCAGCTTGGACACAGTCCCTGGCCGGAATCTTCATGTTACGTGTCACATTTTTCCATTTTTATTAAACTTCCTCAATTTCAATAATCAATTTCAGGATGAAAGCTACGGACCTAGCCGAAAGAACACGGAACCTCTGGGGGTCAGAAGGCCTGGGTTCTAATTCCGGCTCCACCATTTGCCTGCTGTGTGGTCTGGGGCCAGTCATTTACCTTCTCTGTGCCTAATTTTCCTCATCTGTATATCAGGGATCAGATATCTGTTCTCTCTCCCGCTCAACTTGTGCCTGATCTTAGCATTTATCACACTGATTGGCACTTAGTAAGTGCTTAAAATTGTTATTATTAATAGTAATCATAATAGTGTTACTATTGTTCCCAACCAAGTGGGAACCTTTAAATTTGGTACCCAGCATTTAGTAAAGAGGTGGGGCATCTCGTTCCCTTTCGAGAACCACGACCTCTATTTTAGCAGGTCTCATTAACGTGAAGTGTGCAAAATCCGCCCCAGTACGTTATTACAGAACACAAACAATCCCAAAGCATAATCATGCCCAAATTGGCAAGTCTTCGAGACGGGAGGTTGATACCGCCTGCATGGCAGGCTAAAGAAAGCAAACTGGAGGGATGCGGGGGGGAGGGAGTGTCAGGAATTTCGTTTCTGGGCCATTCCTCCTCCAAGCCCAAAGCCTTGCCCCCTCATAGAGAAAGGCGGCTTCTCTCTCTAAACATCTAATCTTCTCTGAAAAATCCCGCAAGACTAAGGATGCCATATTCAACGCAGAGCAGCTGAGAAAATGCTGCAGAAATGGTAATATATGCCCCTCATGAATGCTGAGCTCAGAATGAAGGGGAATTGGGTCTGTAATTGTATTGGTTCAACCAGCTGGCTGCATTGTTTTGTAGTTTTAGGGATGGATATTGCTCTAATTAGACACTCTCTAGGTTATGTGACTATGTTGTATTGAAAAGGTTTGAAAACGAACGTGGGCATAAAGGAAACACTGCATGTTGCTGTATATCAGTGATATCTGGGCCATGAGCACCCTGAAGACACTGTACCAGCTTCACTGTATTTCTTCTCTGCTGGTTATCAAAACCACTCATCAGTTAAGGTCAGTGAGTTTCCATTTGTCTCCTGCAATGTTCAAGACAGAAGGGTGGGTACGGCTCTTACACACTAATACGGATCACACTTTAAGCGATGTACATAGCAAAATTTCCCAACACTGCTCCACAGCAGACAGAAAATCATTTTACTAGGATTGGAGTATTTGTTACAAATTGCGCTGTCCCCTTCCTAACATATGTTTCCCTATATGTTCCACATTTATTTGGATTCCGTCCCCTGGGTTAATCTTAAATACTAATAAAATCACCACTGAATTAAAAAAAAAATAAACATTGTCCAAATGTTTATTTTAAATTAAGCATTATTGACAGAAACATTAAAACTGAAGGACCTCGCACTGTCAAGGGGAGGGAAATCTAGCACAAACACGGCTCCTGGTACAAGACTTCTGCCCTCCCAGGGATGGTATAAAAGTTTTTCCTTTTTTCTTTATTTTTTCCCCTTTTAAAATAAAAATAAGCTGTCTTTCATAAAAGTTGAATGCATTTTGTCATTTTTTTTCCAGAAAGAAAAACAGGACAATAGGCAGTCTCTTCTCTGCAATTTTCATTTTCAGTCATTTCAGGAAAGCCCAACCAGTTTGATTAGTATTCTCCCAATCTGTCTAAACACAAAAGGCTTCAACTTTCAATGTTTCAATTCCATAGATATTCTCCACGAATGATCAATTAAGCAGGTTGTCCTTTCACCTATATTTTTGGTGCTTAAAAACAAATTTGCGGCGGGGTGGGGGGGTGGGGGGGTTGATGTTTTGTGAAGGGAGGTGTTGAATTGCTATTATAATGGGCAAAAGTTAAATGTCATCATGTTACAACTGCAAAGAACTGCCATTACGGGTAGCCTTTCCACATAACCAAAAGAAGCCAAGATTGACAACTTACAGATTTGAGTGCATTTTCTTCATTATCGGCTAACACAAAGAGAAGGGGGGGAAAACCGTGGGACATAAGAAGCTTTATATACACAGGCATCTTGCTGGATGGGTAGGGACACGGACTAAGTAATTTATCCTGAAATATCTCCTTTTAAATGCAAAAAAAAAAATGAGGGCCTTTAAAAACAGATTTTACTGTCCCAGTGAGAGCATGACAGCAACAATTTACAATTTTCTTCCATCTCATTCTCTCATCCTCCCTCCCTCTGCCTCTCACTGTGTGTCTCTCTCTCCACTCACCATCCATCCTCCATTTCCTGATAACTTCTATTCACGCTAGTTCATGTCTAATATAAAATGGTGGTGTGCGGAGGAGTAAAAAAAAAAATAAGAAAGAAAAAGGAAAAAGAGACAATATGATTGGGAGGGCAGGAGAAAGAGAAAGATTGAGAGAGACAGAGAGAATGTCAAAGCTCAAGTCTGGCATTTGCCTATTTAAATTCAATCATGCAGCCCTAGCAGAGCTGAGAAATAGATGGTCTGCATTATGAATTTCTGATCAGACGACTGATAGGTTATGAGAGGGGACGTAATCCCATTGAGAAAGCCTTTTTCTCCAAGCAAGGGCAAGCAATAGCTGCCCTTCAGAGAGAGCTCTTTGCTTTGCCCTTTTTATAATTTTTTCCCTTTCTTTTAAAAAAAGTCCAAATAAGCATTTTTATGATGATAAATGCGTAATAATAATTCACAGTCCCCTGCATCTGAAACGGGGATGTGCCTTAGCAAATCAGACCCACGCTCCAAATAAACTGCAATTTTTTTTTCTTTTTAAACCTAATTAGAATTCTCTCCCTTTCCCATCTCATTTTGAACCAACATTGGTGATCTAAAAAGAAAGTGAAAGGAGTGAATACGTGCAGTGAGACTTGTATTCTTAATACCCTGAAGCGTTTTTTTTAACATTGTGTAGTTTGTCTTTTCTAGCATCATCTGTTTACATAAAAAGATACCAAGAATTTTTCTTCCACTAAAATGGATACTATTCTTATGCAATAGAGGTAAACCCCACCCTATTATCATCGAAGGCCTTTGTTATTTTCACACATGTAGCATCATTCACTTTGCTTGGGATGTTAATTATAGAGACTTAATTACTATAGTTCTTGCAAAGCATTCCACTAACCAAGAAGGTTTCCAGGTTAATTGAAACCTATGTAATTTAGATAGGACAATACAGACCCTGGCCAGGCCTTTGTGTTGGTTTATTACTATTGTTCTCTAAAGTTGGAAGCCACAAACACTGGACTCGGGAATACATTCAAAACAAAATCGCATCCTTGCCGAAAAATCACATAATCCCAATTTCGTAGCTGAGCTAAATGGCAATCTGGATTAGATTTTCACCGTCAGAAACAGGTGAACAAAATGGCTAGATTGCTGGGCAAGGTTAAGGGAATTTGAGAAATTGGCCAAAGAGAATGAGACAAGAATACCTCAAAGTTTCAGAAAAGGGAAAGGGAAACAGTTGGATTAGGACGCCCAGCCACAATGTCTTGGATTTCACCCATGTTCTATCCTGAGGGACATTGCGGAAACAAGAGCGGCACTGACCTGGCAGGCCAGGACCACTCCCGGGCAGCTGGAGTGTGAAGCCGCCAGAGCTGCTCCGTCCTTGCCTCCGCTAGGAGGCATCCCTGCGCATCATGGAAATCCACTGTAAAAGTAGGGAAGCAAACAAACAAAAAATCCCCCCAAAAAGGAAGGAAACGCATATATGTTTTACATAATGTTCACCTCGTGACGCCTGCCTGCCAACAAAGGCTTAGAATTGCAAAAAGAAGGGCTCGGAAATCACCTCCCACCTAGAATCCTCAAAGCCAACTGAGTTTCAGGGAGATTTTCATCTTTCTTCTTGAAATCTACATGTAGGTTTTCAAACTGTTCATTAGTAATCTGGAGATTAAAATTGTAAGTGTGCCTGCCACCGTATCAATGAGATTCTGTCCGCTGAGATGGAATATTTTCATTTATACTGTGCATGCCTGTCAGTGTAACTGCAGTAGCCTTTACCCTCTAATCTGTAAAAGATCCATTAAGGATTTGGGGGCGATAATCTGAGAGTGCAAATTATTTACCTGATTTAGATTCATTACAGTCAGAAATGAAGTCCACAATTTGCCATTTTTATAAAATGGGAAATTTGCCCTGAAAGAATATTATGGAAATCTTTCTGTCACAGATTATTGACTCTATACATGACTTTTACTATGCACATCTGCTTTTTGTGCAGGCTTATTACATACACATACACAATTTCCAATTTTAAACTTCCATTTTTTCCTCTTGCCCCGCTAACATAATCCGTGTTACAGGAAAAGCACCTCAAACCTGTGCGTTACTTAGTTCAATCTCCATGATTTCTGATATGTATGTATATATATAGAAAATATATCTATATATATATAGATAGATAGATTTTCTTTCTTGAAATTTTGTCCCTGAATGAAAGCTTCAATACCACAACAAATTCATTCTGAGGAAGCGAGCAGGACTGAATTACAGGCAATGATGGAAATGGGGAGACTTCAGATATATGGGAGTCTTCTTGCACCCACCGATTTTCAAATCATTTAACAATGATACACTCAGGATTCCCAGAGAACATTTTTTCCTCTCTCATTATCTATCGGCTACAGTGGCTTACTGCCATCGCACTATCCATAATGAGTCTCGAAGAGCTTGGAAGGAAAGCTGTGAATTAGCCAAAAAAGCTGAATTTTTAGATCAATCAATCAATAATATTCATTGAGCATCTATACTCTGTGCAGAGCACTGTACTAAGTATGTGGGAGAGGACAACAGAGGTAAAAGACAAAATCTCTGCCTTCTAGGTAAAATGTACCGGGGAGACAGACACAAAATAGAGAGATAGAAGTAAAAGAGAATGATATGGGCAGCAGACTGAGACATGGAATTAGAAAGGGATGAGGCTGGAGGCAGGGAGACCAATGACAAGGCTGATACAGTAGTTTCACCAGGGTATGACGAGTGCCTGGACCAGATGGTGTCCTTGTGGATAAAGGGGAAGGGGCAGATCCAGGAAATATAGTAGGAAAAAAAATACCCAGGAGGTTTTAGTAACAGATTGAATATAGGAGTCAAAAGGTATTGGCTTTAGAGCAAGAGAAATGTACTGCTTTTCACAAGAGCTTACCTGGCAAACACCATGGAAAAAATTATTAGACATCTAAGATGAAGATGAGAACTCAGATGTGGATACACGTATTATAGGAGATGCTGAATTTTGCATGGCATTAACTCTGTTTACACCTAAAATGTGACTTATTTGCAGGGGATTCAAAAATGATGGAATTTAGAGAAATCATCCAAGGCAAATAAAAGTGTCTTTCATTATTGTGGGGGCTAACATACTCACACTTTTAATCATTCCCGAAATCTGCTGGGAATAGTGAGAAAGATTCATGCACTATTTCGGTGAAGAAAATTCAGATGCAGAAGAGATGACTACTTTCAGATGATTCTTCCCTACCCCTCTCCACCTCAGGATGCTCATCCCAACTAACTCTTCTTTGTAATAATCACTGGTCAATCTACGGTATTTATCAAGTGCTTACTGTGTGCAGAGGACTGCACTAAGCCTTCGGGAAAGTGCAATGTAACGGAGCTGATTGATGCAATCAAATGTTCACAAGAAGCTTACAGTCTATAGGGGGATACAGACATTAAAATAAATTATGGATATCTGTAGTATGTAAATATCCTTATACTCTACTAAGTTCTGTGGGGCTAGGAGGAGTAACAAGGTTCTTTAAGGGTACACAGCTAAGCCAAGTGCATAGCTGATGTAGAGAGGAGGGCAGATAGTGGAAATGAGGGAAAATGTTTTACAGATAATAAATGTTCTGCACTGTCAGAGATACGGTAAAGTTTGATGGACCTGACTTAAATTCACCATATTTAGGTGAGCTCCAAGACAAACAAGGGACAGGACCTCCATAGGCTAGGGGTGAAGACCCTAAGGAAGGAGGAGAAAAGGGAGAGACAGAAAGGAGAAAAGGGCAGAGACAGATGGAGAAAAAGAGGTAGCAAGTGCTTAGTACAGTGCTCTGCACCCAGTAAGTGCTCAATAAATACAAAAGAATGAATGAATGAATAGGGAGAAAGATAAACCAAAGAAAGGGACAAAAGAAATGTGAGAAAAGAAGACAGTCAGGGCAACAGACACACACACACACAGAGTAATGTTTACAAGGATGACTCCTTCAGGGGTGATGGCGGATACCTGCCCCATACCTGTCAGCTGACAACAAGCTGCAGCTCTCCTCTTTCTACCATCCCACAGCGCATATGGTCACTGCTGTCCTTCTATCCTTTGAGCACTTGGTATTCACTCCACCCTCCACCCCGCAGCACTTCCATACATATCTGTAATCAATTTATTGATATTAATGTCTGCCTCCCCATCTGGAGTGTAAGCTTATTGCGGACAGTGCTCTGCACTCCATAAGCGCTCAATTGTATTTACTGAGCACTTATTGCATTCAGAGCACTGTGCTAAGTGCATGGGAGAGTACAACACAACAACATAAGAGACACATTACCCGCCCAAGGTGAGATCACAGTCGAAAGGGGGAGACAGACATTGACATAAATAAATTTTGAATATATACATAAGTGCTGTGGGGCTGGGAGTGGGGATGAATAAAGGGAGCAAGTCAGGGAGATGCAGAAGGCAGTGGAAGAAAAGGAAAAGAGGGCTTAGTTAGGGAAAGGCTCTTGGAGGAGATGTGCCTTCAATAAGGCTTTGAAGGAGGGGAAAGTAATTATCTGTCACATATGAAGAGGGAGGGCGTTCCAAGCCAGAGGCAAGAAATAGTCGAGAGGTCGGGAGCGAGATAGAAGACATCGAGGTACAGTGAGAAGGATGGCATTAGAGGAGCAAAGTGTGTGGACTTGGTTGTGGTAGGAGAGTAATGAGTTGAGATAGAAAGGGACAGGGTGATCGAATGCTTTAAGGCCGATGGTAAGGAGTTTCTGATGCGGAGGTGGATGGGCAACCACTGGAGGTTCTTGAGGAGTGGGGAAATACGGACTGCAGGTAGCAGAGGGAAGTACGGACTGGAGTGGGAAGAGACAGGAGGAAGGGAGGTGAATCAGTAATCAAGGCAGGATAGGAAAAGCATTTGGATTAATATGGTAGCATTTTGGATGAAGAGGAAAGGCTGTATTTTAGCGATATTATGATAGACAGGATTCAGTGATAGATTTTACGTGTGGGTTGAAATAAGGAGAGGAGTCATTTGATAATGTCAAGGTTATGGGCTTGTGAGAAAAGAAGGACGGTGGTGCTGTCTACAGCAAAGTAGCAGTTGAAGATGGCGGTCAGGCATCGGGGCGCTCAATAAAATACCACTGATGGATTGATTTCTTCTGTCCTGCTGCCGGTAGGCAGACTGTAGCAGCACACTACAGAGGAATGGCAGCCACACAGCTGACCTGGTGCTCTCCCTCCTCCTCCCCTCGCATATTTCCTGCTGCTTCCACTTCTGCTCCCTCTCATTTCAGGCAGCTGTAGGGGTGGTACCCTGACCCGGGGGCTGGGAACTGAGGAAGAGCCAGCTGGAGGGAGACGGCAGCATCCCTGTCACTGCCACAAGGAGAGAGGGCGGCTTCCCCCAACCAGCACCTTCAGAATCCCAAACTGTCCCATCTAAGTCAGATTCCCGGCCTCCCTACTGAGCTGCTCACCAGTCACAAAAGATGACATTGGGAGGTCGTGCCCACTTGCTCTTCTCCGGCCTGATTTCCAGAGGACAAAGCTGGACTCCTCTCTAGCAGAGGACCTGAGTTCTAATCCCAGCTCCACAGCTGGCCTGCTGCGTGACCTCGGGCAACTCAAGCAGCACGGCGCAGTAGACGGAGTAGGGGCCTGGGAGTCAGAAGGTCATGGGTTCTAATCCCAGCTCTGCTGTTTGCCTGCTGTGTGATGTTGGGCAAATCACTTCACTTCTCTGTGCCTCAGTTACCTCATCTGGAAAATGGGGATGGAGACTCTGAGCCCCACATGGAACAAGGGACTGTGTTCAACCCGATTTTCCACTCCAGAGCTTAGTACAGTGCTCGGCACGTAGTAAGTGCTCAAAAAAATACCATAATTATTATTCAACTTCCCTGTGCCTCGGGTCCCTCATCTGAAAAATAGGGATATCCGTTCTCTCTGCTACTTAGAATGTGAGTCCCACGTGGGACCTGATTACCTTCTGTCTACCCCAGTGCTTAGCACATGGTAAGCACTTAACAAATCACCACCATCATTATCTGACATCCTGGATCGGCCACTTTGAGGAAATAAAACTGAATAAAAAGTAAAGTGCTCTTGTACTTCCCGGTTTTCACCGATGAAAATCTTAGATGTGTTTACTTTCAACTTCAGCAGGATGAAATGAAAGCTAAGGTGGGAATTTCTTCTGATGCTATTTTAAACCCCAAATATCACAAGTTGTACAACTGAAGACATCAAATGTGTCTTTGAGTAATGTTATCGGTGGTGACGCACTTTGAGCATGTGCAGTACCACTGAAAATACTATTTCCAAGGCGTCCCCATGTATTTAGGATTCCGTCGTTCCAATTACAGCCCTTTCGCCAAATTTAAAACACAAAGAAAAAGAAATCCAATATCTACATCCATTTAACATTTTCAAGTGCGTGAAATTCAAAACAGTTGGAAAAATTATTCAAAGGTTTGGATAGAGCCATTCTTACTAACAGTACTAATGTTGCTATCTTCTTGGAAAATATGACAATTAGAGAAAGGATTTGAATACACACACAAATACACACACATGCTTGCAAAATTACCTACACCCTTTTCACCTCAGTTTTCCTTAGAAAGATCTGAAACATTGAAAGGGTCCTATTACAAAAATATCACTTGAAATTAAGTTGGTCATTCATTCATTCATTCGTATTTATTGAGCGCTTACTGAGTGCAGAGTACCGTACTAAGCGCTTGGACTGTACAATTCGGCGACAGATAGAGACAATCCCTGCCCAAAAACGGGCTCATAGCGGTCGCAAAGAAAGGTACTTTCTCTCTGCCTTCTTGATAAAGAAAAATGAGAAAACAAGTGATTTAAAAGGCTTTAGAATTTAACATTACTCTAGGAAATCCAAAGCAAATATGTGGCATATGCACATTCTCATAGACACACATGCATGCAGACGCACATACAAACTCTCACTCTTCCATCATCATGGAGACAAGGACCATGGTAACTGCCGCTCTCCCTCCTCTACAGTGAAGGTCCCCGCCCCCGGCATGCACTGTGCAAGCCAGATCTGGGATAGACGCTACTCCCGCAAGCTCTCGGACTCTTCTGTCAATGCCGAGAAAAGCCCTATGTAATTGCCACTTTCCTTCCCAACCCCGAGGTTCCCTTCTCCTGCCATGCTCCTACATGCTCTTGGACTCCCCCATAGCCACAGAGACTTTGAGCCTGTTTGGGGTTTGAATGTTTCATCACTTCTGTTGTGTCTGTCTCCCATACTTCCTCCACACTTTAGACTTTTAATTCCCACTTGCGTATTTTCTCCCAGTGTTTGGTACAGGGCTTTGTGCTCAACAAGCACCTAATAAATAATAGTGATTATTATGGCATTGGTTAAGTGCTTACTATGTGACAAGCACTGTTCTAAGCACTGGGGTGGATAGGAGGTAATCAGGTCGTCCCATGTGGGGCTCACAGTCTTAATCTCCATTTTACAGATGAGGTAACTGAGGTCCAGAGAAGTTAAATGGCTTGCCCAAGGTCACACAGCAGACAAATGGCAGAGCTGGGATTAGAAGTGGCATTACCTCTGACTCCTAAGCCTGCGATCTTTCCACTAAGCCATGGTGCTTCTCATATTTTATATCTTGATAAATCTCATATCTTATATCTTCTCATAAATACTATTACTACCTCCCGCCCCCCAAAAAACACACACACCACACACATATACAGTCCACCTCAGTTTTCTCGTTCCTTTCATTCAGCTTCCTGCTGGGAGCGCAATGAGCAAGTAGACTGGCAGTGGTGCAGAACACTGCACAGTGTACACAAAGTCTTTCAGTTGTTGTTTTTAATGTGCAGGACCCATTTATGGCCAAAGTGCACACAGCAGGGCCTGCTCCACACATTTAGGTGCCCACAGATGGAGCCTAAAATGACTCTCCACCCCACAGTGTCTGACGTCATCAAGTCGTGCTATGCGTGGACGTAGGCAGCACAGCATCGTGACATCATGCAAAACACTATGCCAAGAGTGCTTCTCCACAGTCACTGCAGTGTCACAACCATCCCCACAACTGTCCCTCAGTGAACAACCAGGGGCAACTCAGTCAACTATTTTTCAGGATTCCTGCTGGGTCCATCCACCGGATAGAAAACCCTAAGTGGTTCTTCGGTCGGAAAGCTTCACCGCTGATGGCATTATCCCCTGTTGGCATGCACGCTCCTACTTCCAGAAGTGTGACTAGAATTTAAGGCTCCCGATTCCCAGAGTCACGGCCCTTTCCACTGGACTCACAGCAGGGTTTTTAAAAGCTTTTATATTAATATCACCCGATACCTACATCATTTTTTCCATTGAAATATGTGGCCTACAAAATATATAAATGCAGGGCAAAAAGTACAGGCAATGCCCGGGATTCCTTTTATGGAATTGGAGGCTCAGAAGTGAGCTCACCCCTCAGGAGCAGAACAGTTGCTTACAACTTTTTTTTTCCCCCATTTAAAAAAAATGTAGAGTAGGTCAGTATAAAAAACTAGACAAAGAAAAAAGCGGGGAAAATAGTTCATGATTAATAGACTAGGAGGTGGCAAAATGCTAACACTCCCCCACTCAGATCCAGTTTGACCGATACAATTAGACAGACACGCCATGTCTAAAAATGTATTTTGTTCATTGTGCTGTTTGTAGGCAACTACGTTGCCTTTACTTTTATATCATACTATCTTATTCTATTCAGAATGTACTCTCCTTGAGGGCGGAGCCATATTGTTTTATTGGGCAGCTCCAGCTTCTTATAACAAACCTATAGTGACTTGTATTCTGCAGAAGTCTCCCTTTGCAACAATTCCTTTTTGGAACTGCGTAGAGGTGGAAATGTTTCAGAGAGTTTCCGAGGGAATGCCTGTTTGTTTCGGAACTGGTTTACGCTGGTAAAAAATTTCAACTTCAACGCATCTCCTAAATGTCACTTGCTAGAACATAAATAGGAGGTATCACAAAGGAAACAGGTTGGTGGATGCCATACTCCTAGTAGAATTTCCAGAGGTAGGCATTGACCTCTCTAATCCTGATTTTGGTACCAAAAGATGCAAACTTGTAGTACCCTCACCAGGGATTGTGGAAAAAAAAATGATGGCATTTGTTAAGCGCTTACTACATGCAAAGCACTGTTCTAAGTGCTGGGGAGGATACAAGGTTATCAGGTTGTCCCACGTGGGGCTCATAGTCTTAATTCCCATTTTACAGATGAGGTAACTGAGGCACAGAGAAGTTAAGTGACTTGTCCAAAGTCACACAGTTGACAAATGGTGGAGCCAGGATTAGAACCCATGACCTCTTACTCCCAAACCCGGGCTCTTTCCACTCAGCCACGCAGCTTCTCTAAACCCCAGTGAGATCCTGCTTAGCTCTAGGGGTCATATTAGAATGTTGGAAGGTATAGGGAAAAGATTTACCTTGACATAAACCTCAATTTACAACACTCTGTTTTCCAGACTCGAGATTTAATGATCTTGATTCTCCAATCTTAATGGAATTGAAATTCTCACCACTCCCCAACCTACTGTGAGGTGATAACATTCCCAAATTTTCCAAGGGCCTTTGTCCCCTCTGACAATGACAAATGTTACGTGTTTGATATCTCATAATTAGCCCTGGCTGCTAGAAATCGGGCTTTTTAACCTCCTGGGGATGTCCTATGCCCTAGACATAGCGAGCCTGCATAAAATTCAGAGGCACCTCGCCGTCTGTCCAGATTACTATACAATGATTCCCATTTATGGCACTTCTTCAAAGTCTTCATCACAATCACTGAAGTGCAGGTCTGTGGAAGATGTGTGCCAACAGAAATATGGTGGAAGGGTAGTGGATACACCCTAGTCCACTAGAAGAATGATGAAACGGGGGTAGATAAAATAGAGTCGGCCTTTGGTTTGAAGGTGATGCTACTGATGGTTAGATTTTATCCGTGAGCGTGTGTTGCATCAAGAGAAAATCTATCTTGAGATTCTTGAAAACACAGTAATGCATCTTTTCTGACCCACTGCCATTGGTCAATGCCACTGCCCAAACACCACTGGTTGAGAAAGTGAAACTACCTGCCTGTTGCTTGAATCCAGTTGCACACTCCAGTTGAGTGAGACTCTCACTTCCAAAGCCCTGGCAACTAGCAGAGGTTTGGTAATGGAAGAACTAGTCACAGATAATGAAAAAGTGGGAAAGATATAGAAAAAATTAAAATATAGTCAGTTTTGCCAAAACGAATCTTCCCTCTAAGAGTTTTGGCTAGAATGTGATGGCAGAATTATGGAGTGTTTCTTCCAACAGCATAGGCCCGTCTGATTACAGCTCAGAGTGGTAATGAAAGAAGTGGCCTTGGGCATGTGCTGAGGCAACAGGCATGAGGTGGGATTACAGAATTAATTTTTCTTAACATGGGTTTTTGCAAAAAGGCAATTCCTATGTTCCAAGAGAACTGGGTACATGTGGAATGTCACACTCTATTCCAGGTGAGTCAGAAGGCATGGGGCATTGACCAAGAAATCATTCTTCACCAAACATCCCCTTTGTTGGGATAAGCCAGGAGGAGAATATGGAAATTAAAGATATATATATATATATATATATATATAAAGGAAAAGCATAAGTGGCTTACTTTGGCAATGGTTTTGCCTGGATGGATAAAGTAACGTTATTTCATAAAATTTAGATTAACTGTTGTGAAGGCACGGGACTGAGAAGGTATTTCCAAAAAGATCAGAATTTAATTGAATATCAGATAACGGCAAGAGCAAACTTCATTTTCCCTCCTAAGTCTGCCCCTCCTAACTTCGCTTATCTCAGGCAATAAAACCACCATCTCCCTGAGTAGCCCACAAACTCAGCCAATGCATCCTTGAAGTTCTCTTCTATTTCTCACATTCAATCTACTGCCAAAACCTGTAAGCTCTTCCTACATAACATCAACCAGATTCGTCTCTTCCTTCCCAGCCAAGTAACTTCCACACTGATACTTATTCTGGTCATATTGTGGCTAGATTATCGTATCAGCCTCCTCGCTGGTCTCCCTGTCCTGACTCGCTCCCCTCGCCAATCTACTCTATACGCTGCTGCTAGGATCATCCTCCTGAAAACTGCTTGACACACACCTCTCTGTTCCTCAAAACATTCCACTAGCTCCCCACCTGCTTTCTCAACAAGCATAACTCCTCACAACTGGTTTCAAGGTTCTCTATCAACCCTACCTTAGGAATCTGCTCTCTTCATTTGCTACTGGCCAACAGGCTCTTTTTATATCTCCCAAACTAACTTTCTGACTCTACTTCACTCTCCACCTGCCTCCCTCCATCTCCTCATTCATATTGTTCCCCTGGCTTGGAATTCCCTTCCCAACATTCCAGGCATACGTGCCCCCTCTTTAAGGCCGATGGCCAATTGCTCCCTACTGCTTTTTGAACTAACTCAGACATAATAATAATGCTGGTATTTGTTAAGCGCTTACTATGTGCAAAGCACTGTTCTAAGCGCTGAGGTAGATACAGGGTAGTCAAGTTGTCCCCCGTGAGGCTCACAGTTAATCCCCATTTTACAGATGAGGGAATTTAGGCCCAGAGAAGTTAAGTGACTTGCCCACAGTCACACAGCTGACAAGTGGCAGAGCTGGGATTCGAACCCATGAGCTCGGACTCCCAAGCTCGGGCTCTTTCCACTGTGCCACGCAGACATACTCAACCTTGGTCTCTAAAAGCATCTGAGACTTTCCAATTAAGGCTGAAAAGACTCAAAATCATGTTTTCGGCTCATTAGCTCTTTGAAGTTTATTCTCTTCTAGCTCTCTAATTTCCTAAATTCCCTGCCTGGTTTTCACTCCCAAGTCCAAAATGAAGTCGGCACCTCTAAGACAAAGCCTTCTTGAAAGCCCACCTCCTCCAACATTTCTTCCCTGCTTAATTCTTGGAATCCAAATCATCTAAACCCACTAGCTAGCTCTAAGCATTTATAGACTTAATTATACCCATCCTCAGAATGTACGGGTATGCATTTATTCAACTGTAAATTCAATTATTCATTTTGATTACTCTGTAAAATTGTTCTGTCTGTCTCCTCCATTATAATGTGAGTGCCTTGTAGGCAGAGAATATGTCAGGTGCTTGAGCTGTACTTCCCAAGAATTGAGTACAATGCATCATAGCCAGTGGGCACTCAATAAATGTTCATACTAGGCACTCAATAAATGTTCTTACTACAGCTGCTGCTATTACTATTCTACTACCACTACTCATCACTCCTTTTCCTCACCCTCTCACCCTCCTCTTTCTTCCCTCTTCCTTCACTCCTCTCCATTTTCCCCTTTATTTTCTCCCTTTTGCATCTTTCGCATCTTCCTTCTCTCTTTCCTTACCCATTCCTCTGTGTTCATTCTCTCTATCTACCCTTTCTCCTCTCTCGTCTACATTTGTATTTTCCCCTGCTTTAGGCAAAATTCTACCCTAGCACTAGGAGTATTCCAAGAATATTGTCCCTGATTTTTCCTCTACTCCCTCTCCCTTCCATGTCACCCTTGCATTTGGATTCGCACCCTTCTTTCACTCCGCTAGTAGTCCCACAACACTAAGTAATTTATTTATTTATTTATATTAATGTCTGTCTCCCCTGATAAACTGTAAGCTCCTTGTGGTCTGGCAACATGTCTCCCAACTCTAATATTTTTATTTTTCAGGGA
Organism: Ornithorhynchus anatinus; assembly: GCF_004115215.2. Lineage (NCBI taxonomy): Eukaryota > Metazoa > Chordata > Mammalia > Monotremata > Ornithorhynchidae > Ornithorhynchus > Ornithorhynchus anatinus. The sequence continues at coordinate 39,452,629 of NC_041738.1, forward strand.
ATGTGTTTACCAATTCTTACTTTGTACTCTCCTAAGCGCTTAGTATAGTGCTCCACACACAGTGAGCGTGTGATAGGTGTGATTGATTGATATTTATTTAATGGTATTTTTTGCACACTTACTATGTGCCAGGCTGTGTACTAAGCACTGGGGTAGATGAAAGCCAATCAGATTGGACACAGTCTATGTCCCACGTGGGACTCACAGTCTTAACCCCCATTTTACAGATGAGGCACTGAGGCCCAGAGAAGTTAAGTGACATCCAAGATCACACAGTAGATGAGTGGTGGAGTCCGGATTAGAACCCAGGCCTGTGCTCTAAGGAGAAGTAGCGTGGCTCAGTGGAAAGAGACAGGCTTGGGAGTCAGAGGTTCTAATCCCAGTTCCACCACTTGTCAGCTGTGTGACTCTGGGCAAGTCACTTCACTTCTCTATGCCTCAGTTGCCTCATCTATAAAATGGGAATTAAGACTGTGAGTCCTACGTGGGACAACCTGATTACTTTATATCTTTGAGAAGCAGCGTGGCTCAGTGGAAAGAGCATGGGCTTTGGAGTCAGGGCTCATGAGTTCGAATCCCAGCTCTGCCACTTGTTGGCTGTGTGACTGTGGGCAAGTCACTTAACTTCTCTGTGCCTCAGTTCCCTCATCTGTAAAATGGGGATTAAAACTGTGAGCCCCACGTGGGACAACCTGATTCCCCTATGTCTACCCCAGCGCTTAGAACAGTGCTCGGCACATAGTAAGCGCTTAACAAATACCAACATTATTATTATTATTATTATGTTGTTCTATTGTACTCTCCCACGTGTTTAGTACAGTTCTCTGCACACAAGACTGTAAGCCCGTCATTGGGCAGGGATGGTCTCTATCTGTTGCCGAATTGTACATTCCAAGCACTTAGTACAGTGCTCTGCACATGGTAAGTGCTCAATAAATACTACTGAATGAATGAATTAAGCATTCAATAAATAGGACTGATTGATTGATTGACCATGCCAACTGCTCTAAACGATGGCAGGGGGACAGACACACTGGGAAATAGAGTAACAAGAAAAGCACCAGCAATTATTGCTGGGATGAAACAGCTCTTGGGATCCTCAGCATTTCCAAGGTCCTGAGACGTGCTGCCTGCTCCACTCCAGAGAGGACAGGTTTTCTCCTTAAAACAGTAGGCGGGGGAGGAGGAAGTGGAGGACGGAAGGGGAAGCCGTCAACAACCTCAGATTCCGTTCTGCATATCCGACAGCATTAATGGGGAATCCTCAGCCCTAGCTTCTCCCTGCCCTGCTATAGTGAAGCTCTGAATACTGTGATACCTTTTTAATCTCCTGATTAAAATCTGAAAATCATGCTATCACATCAGGTGATGACACTCTCAAGAACTTGCACCTAAAGAACTCTTTAATCTTAAACATTAAATGGCAACTACCTCTCAGACTTCTGAGCAACACACCTTAAAACAAGGTCGATGTTTCTGTGGTATATTTGGCTACTCCCAGAAAGCCCCAGGTCACTCGCAATCTCTGGGACTGCTCGTTAGATAAAACCTCAAACTTTCTCTTGCTTATTTCTTAGGTGGAGCCCATTTTCCAATCAACTAGTTAGATTTCTCTTTCGGAATGTCTACAGAGAAATAAAGGAAAAGATCCAAAGTCATTTTGAAAGAGGGTAGAGTACATAGTAGAGGCAGATAAGTGCATGTAGAGCATCAGTTTGACCCAAAAAAGGCAAGAAATCCACAAAAATCAAGACTTTTTCATAAGCGGAATAAATACAGTGGACTACATACGGCAGAAACAAAACCAGTCTGAAATAAAGGATGTCTTGGAAGCCTTTAGAAAATGAACCAGTAGTTTCCCAAATTTAATATGCATGAACAGTGCATGTGAGTCCTCTTAAATCCAAGTACCAAACCCTGCCTGTTTAATAAATCTCACCAGTACTCCACTATTAGACAGGGGATTAAAACTAATCTATCAATCCCAAAACCAAGCACAGAGTGGATTAAAATGCAAAACGCATGAGAGTATGAAGATGCTTAATGCTAAATAACAAACATTTCAATCACAGAAATCATTTTTATCTTCTTGTTTATGCTAAGTAGATACTATTAGACTTAATATCTGTATTAACACAAGTGGGGGAAAGAAACAGTTTTAAGGAGACCTAAATACTTGAATGCCTGGGTATAACTGGCAAGCCAAAGCTATCTTATTGACAGTGAATTCACCATGGTGTTTAGAATAATTGTTTACTCTTTAGGGTCGATTCAATGGTGCTTGACCTTTCTATTTTTCTTTAACCCAAAGCAGAGAGTACCCTATAGGGGTTTAAGCAAGAAAGACAGATGAGTTTCGAGGGATCCAGTCCTAAAATTTAAACCTGCTATTTGTGGCCAAATATCCAAACAAGATTTAAATAAGCAAACATTTAACCAGAAATCTTCCTCTCTGCTAACCATAAACACAACGTACCACAATGATGGGATCTTTGTTTGGACTGGGGAATAACCTGGGAAAACTCATTTGTAATTCCTGGTCACTCTACCACCGCTGAGTTGGAGATCAGTCCTTCCCAAATTTAGAAAAGTAAACACTTTTGGTACCTCATCAGCACTGTATATCTGAGGAATTTAATATGTACACACATATGGTATCTTAGAAAGCTTTAGCCCATTGTGTACACAAGCCGACGGCACAGCACTGACGATAATCAAACCCAGGGCTAGAAGGAATCTGGAAATCTGTACCTGAAGGACTGAAGCATCCCTCGGTCCTACTGTTCCCTGAGCTTTTATGCCACTTTGGGCCCTAACACAGTTCCCCGTTACTCTTCCGTCTTAGCTGAAATATCCCTTAATAGTGGATCTGATTTACTCTAGCTGGGATTATATGGGTTTCAGTGTTCATGGTGGTGTTGGTGGTGGTAGTAGAAGAGTATTTATTAAGCAGTTACTGTGCGCAGAGCTCTGTACTAAATGCTGGGAGAAGAGGCTTAGATGGGAATTAGACATGGTCCCTATCCCTCGAGGGGCTCACTGTCTGAGAAGGAATTTAACCAAGGCCTCCTTGGAACCTTCACTTTGTTCCTAGAATGTATTTGGAAAACCTATTAGGAGGGCAAAACCTGGCCTAAAAGACGCAGAAGAGATACCTTTGAAAGATGGCCCGTAATAATAATGTTGGCATTTGTTAAGCGCTTACGATGTGCAGAGCACTGTTCTAAGTTCTGGGGGAGATACAGGGTAATCAGGTTGTTCCATGTGAGGCTTGCAGTTAATCCCCATTTTGCAGATGAGGTCACTGAGGTCCAGAGAAGTTGTGACTTGCCCACAGTCACCCCGCTGACAAGTGGCAGAGCAGGAATTCGAACCCATGACCTCTGACTCCGAAGCCCAGGCTTTTTCCACTGAGCCACGCTGCTTCTCTAAAAGAAGGCACGGCACTGAATTTGTCCAATTTATTGGTAGATGATTTAACCACTGGTTTTCCATGAACAAATATTTGTGTCAGCATTATTTCTTCTTTTGGCTGAAACCTCGAGGCTTGAAGAGTTTCTCAAGCTTCTCCTAAAAATTACACAATACCACTGTGTTGTGTTCTGGAAGAAAACAGATATTTCTCAATTCTAATACAGTATAATAATTCACAGGACACGTAAGCGATATGGCCAATCACATGGTCCAGTAGAAAGACCCCAGGGCTGGGAGTGAGGAGACCCAAATTTGAGCCCTAGCTCTTCCACTAGCCTACTCTGTGACTGTGGCAAGTCACTTCACCTCTCCGAGACTCAGTTTCCTCATCTGTAAAATCGGGATTAAATGGATTGTGAGTCCACTGTGGGACAGGGACTGTGTCTGTTCTTATAATGTTAAGGTGGGCCTTCCCAGACTATGCCCCCCTTTTCCTCTGCCCCTCACCATCGCCCCGACTCTCTCCCTTTGCTGTACCCTCTCCCCGCCCACAGCACTTGTGTATGTGCACATATTTCTAATTCTATTCATATAAATGATGTGTATATATATATATATCTATAATTCTATTTCTTTATACTGATACCTGTTTACTTGTTTTGATGCCTGTCTCCCCCTTCTCGACTATGAGCCCACTATGGGCAGGGATTGTCTCTGTTGCTGAATTGTACTTTCCAAGCGCTTAGTACAGTGCTCTGCACACAATAAGCACTCAATAAATACTATTAAATGAATAAATACGATTGAATGAATGAATGAATCTACCCCCGGGCTTAGTACATAACAGTGCTCAGCACACAGTAAGCGCTTAATCCAACTGAATGAATAACAAGCACTAAATATATTCTATAATTAAAATTATTATACTTAACAATGGAAACAATCTAACTAATAATTCTCCTACAACATGGAGGTCACAATCTTTCAGAGTCCCACACTGAAGAAAACTTGGGTTGTCATACCCTGAGTTTAACCCTACATGTGTATGGCTTCTGACACAGGGCCATACTGTATCCAGACAGACTCATTTCACTGGAAGAACATTCCATAATTCTACGGTCATGTTATTTTCTCCACCTTCAAAGCCTTACGAAAATCACGTATCTTCCAAGGTGCCTTCCCCAACTAAGCCCTCATTTCCCCTACTCCCTCTCCCTTCTGCATCGCCCATGCATTTATATCTATATCCTTTAAGCACTTGATATTCACTCCACCCTCAGCCCCACCGTACTACGTACGAATCTGTAATTCATTTTAATGTCTGTCTTCCCCTTTAGACTGTTAAGTCCATTGTGGGCAGGGAATGTGTCTACCAACCAACTCCCAAACACTTATTATAGTATCCTGCACACAATAAATGTTCAACAAATACCAGTGATTGACTGAAAATGCACAGTTTAAACACATTTTCTGGCATTCCTGAGTATAGTTTCCAACTCGTGCTACTGTTTAAGGATGCAGGTTTTCATCATATTGCCAGCTTCGGAGTCAGAGGTCATGAGTTCGACTCCCGGCTCTGCCACTTGTCAGCTGTGTGACTGTGGGCAAGTCACTTCACTTCTCTGTGCCTCAGTTACCTCATCTGTAAAAAGGGGATTGACTGTGAGCCTCACATGGGACAACCTGATTACCCTGTGTCTACCCCAACGCTTAAACAGTGCTCTGCACATAGTAAGCACTTAACAAATACCAACATTATTATATTTTCAACATCAACAGAGGTTGCACGTCACGGAAAGAAATTAGAAAACAATTAAAATGGATCGAGTCAAAATGATGTTGCATTTGAAAAACAATGCCAAATATGAAGTGCCATCAGAGTATTTCTTCAAATTCTTATTCATACACATCCTCAGAATAAGGCACAAACAAGTCAGACCACGAGTCGGTTTTATAAGGCCGAAATGGACCTTCAGCGGTCAGTGAGTCCATCTAAGAAATTCTAAACAACCTCAAGCGGTTAGTTGTCTAGACTATTTTTAACGAGCTACATCACAGGGGGTTGCATCCTCCCCTGGTAACCTATTCCAGTGGCTAATTAATCTTTCAGTCATCTTAACTCAAAGCAGAAATCTCATCAACCGCCCATCTGACTTTGCTTCATGACGAAATGAATGAGAGGCAAAGAAGACATTTCCCACAAAATTCTAGATACTTCTCTTCACTGTTTGGATGACTAGCTACCTGATGTGATGATGTTTATTTTAGATGCATCCCCTGCTAGACTGTAAACCCAATCAGGGCAAGGGTCATGTGGATTAAGCCTCTTGTACTCTCCTAAGTGCTTACAACAGTGCTCTGCACAATGCAAGTGCTCAGTAAATACTATTGATTGACTGATGTAGAAAGACTTAAAAATACAGGATGACAAATATCAACCAACTGACAATGGTTTCCCCTCAGGTGTGTCACTTCATTATTCTTTTATAATAATGTGCAACCCAAATACCTAGTACAGTGCCCTGTATTAAGTGAATGCTCAATAAATGCTACCTTCTATGTGACAATCTCCTGGTCGCCCATGTAGGTCTTGTCTTCTGCCGTTGAGTTGTTTCCGACTCATAGCGACATCACGGACACATCTCTCCCAGAACGCGGTACTCTCCATCTGCAATCGTTCTGGTAGTGTATCCATAGAGTTTTCTTGGTAAAAACACGGAAGTGGTTTACCACTGCCGCCTTTCGCGCAGTAAACTCGAGTCTCCACCTTCAACACTCTTCCATGCCTCTGCTGCCCAGCATGGGTGAGTTTTGACTTGTAGCAAATGGCCTTCCACTCGTTAGCCACTGCCCAAGCTAGGAATCGAATGGATAGGCCTCCGCTTGACTCTCCCTCCCTTAGCTGATAGAGTACTGGAAACTCTCCAGGTGTGACCCCGAGAGGGGAACATAGGTCTACAGGTTGAATATTTGTCATCACTCTGAAAGACTGCCTTTTCATCCTCTTCTTCCCACTTCCTTATTCTTCATTCCAGAAGTTCCTGTCTGATCAGTGGACTAAAAACTTCCAAGTTACTTTGGGCCAATAAAGTTATGAAATTGGGGTTTTTCCATTTTTTTTAATTATCCCAAGAATTTCAGTGACTTTGCTGTTGACCTGCAGCTTTCACTGATTGGGTGCTGCTTAATCCAAATTTAAAACGATGCTACAAATATTAACTAGAAAGTCAAATATACATTTCTCTCCTTTCTGAGAGAATTTGTGGTAATCCTTTGCTGCTATTTGTAGACAGTTCCCATTAGTCACATGAAAGACACAGTATTTCATTTCTAGGATCACCCTGAAAAGCCAGGAAAAGCTCAATCTTCATTATTTTCAGGCTCTGTCATTCTCCCTGTCTAGGCATAGGTTTCATGAGGATACATTGCCAAAGATGACAGCACTGTGGTAATTCTGTAAGGACAACTTCTATTACCTCGGAGCCAAAGGCAGGAAAGCCAACACCTGGAGACATCGCTGGTGATTAAAAAAGTAGTTAGAGAGGAAGATCCATTTTCCTTGGGCAGCCTTGATGACCAAGACCCACTAGATTGAGAATGGCACTAGGAAGAAGAGGCATTCAGCCTTTACCTCACACATAAATGCTCAGCTGTTCCAGATTAAAGCAGTTAGCAGGGAGAAAATTATCTGTATTTTTAAGATTTAAGTGAACACAGCTTAAGGTAAGAGATATTGCATGAACTGATGGCCAAGAATAACAGTGATAGAATAAAAAACATTAGAGCACCACAGACTGGATAAGAATAATAATGAACATACTGCTGCCTCATTTTGATTGATATAGTTCTCATCATAGGTGAAAACTCTTTTGGGGCAAATCCACCGGCATTACCCCCTCCCCCCAAACACACACACACACACACACACAGATTTTTGTACTGATTTAACAATCAAATCAATCAGTGGCATTTACTGAGTGCTTACGGTGCATGGAGCACTGTTCTGACTGCTTCTGAGCATATGATAGTAATAATTATAATTATGTTAAACACTTACTATGTGCCAGGGACTGTACTAAGCCTTGGGGTGGATATAAGCAAATCCAGCTGGACAAAGTCCATGTCCCACACAGGGCTCACATTCCTCATCCCCATTTTACAGAGGAGGTAACTGTGCAACAGAATTAGTTGGAAGACATGTTCCCTGCATGCAAGGAGTTTACAGTCTAGAGGGGGAGACAGACATTAAAATAGCTTTTTTTAAAAAAAAAATAGTGGTATTTGTTAAGCCCTATGTTTCAGGTGCTGTACTAAGCACTGGGGTAGATGTAAGCTAATCAGATCGGACTTAGTTCATGTCCCATATTTTACAGATGAGGTCACTGAGGCACAGAGAAGTGAAGTGACTTGCCCAAGGTCACACAGCAGACAGATTAGAACCCAGGTCCCTCTGACTTTAAGGCCCGTGCTCTATCCACTACGCCAGGCTCCTTCTCTTACACATAAGGGAAGCAAGAGCAGCGTGGCTCAGTGGAAAGAGCCTGGGCTTCAGAGTCAGAGGTCATGGGTTCGACTCTCAGCTCTGCCACTTGTCAGCTGTGTGACTGTGGGCAAGTCACTTAACTTGTCTGTGCCTCCGTTACCTCATCTGTAAAATGGGGATTAACTGTGAGCCTCACGTGGGATGACCTGATTACCCTGTATCTCCCCCAGCGCTTAGAACAGTGCTCTGCACATAGTAAGCGCTTAACAAATACCAACATTATTATTAAGAGAGTTTCAGGGTATTTACATTAAGAGGTGAGGAGGTGGGGTTGGATGTGTATCAAAGTGGTTCCTTCCCAAGGCCTAGGAGATACAGAATGGAGGGCAAATAGGCTGAGGAGAGGAGAGATTATTCGGGGAAGGCTTCTTGGAGGAGATGTAATTTTAGTAGGGTCTTGAAGATGGGGAAAGTGATGCTTTGTTGAATATGAAGGAGGTGGGAATTCCAGGAAGAAGGGAGGACATGAGCAAGGGGTTGAAAGCGAGAGAGATGAGACCGAGGAATGGTATTTTGGTGTTAGAGCGTCAAAGTGTGCAGCCTGGGTTGTAATGGGGGACGAGCAAGGTTAGGTAGGTGGTGGAGAGTTGAATAAGTGCCTTAAAGCAGATGGTAGAGAGTTTCTGTTTGATGTAGACTAACTTGTTCACCCAAAGTGTTATAGATCTGATTTTTTGAGCATCCATTAATGCCTGATTTTTTTCAGGTCTTTTTGACCCTTTAGGTCTTTAAGTCTTCCCACCACCCACAAGTTGCATCCTACATAAGATCCTTTCTTAACTGCAAGCTTCTTGTGGGTAGGGAACGTGTCTACCAGCTTATGTGTATTGTATTATGGTATCTGTTAAGCGCTTACTATGTGGCAGGCACTGTACTAAATGCTAAGGTGGATACAAGCAAACTGGGTTGCTCACAGTCTTATTCCCCATTTTACAGATGAGGTAACTGAGGCACAGAGAAGCAAAGTGACTTGCCCAAGGTCACATAGCAGACAAGCGGCGGAGTTGGGATTAGAAGCCATGACCTCTGACTCCCAGGCCTGTGATGCATCTACGATGCCATGCTGTTTCTCCCAAGCAATTTTAGTGTACTCTTCCCCTGTACTGTAAGCTCGATGTGGGCAGGGAATATGTCTTTTACTGTTGAACTGTACTCTCCCAAGCATTTAGTACAGTTCTCCACACCTAGTAAATGCTCAATAAATACGATTGAATGAATGAAAAGCACTTACTGCAGTAAGTACTCAACAAATACCATCAATTGATTGATTGATTGTTTCCTCCTTATGGGCCTTGCCTCCATTTACCTCTGCAGTTAAAATGAAATGTTGACACCAGAGGTCCCCATCAACACACCCCCAAAATTCATAACTGCAAGAAACTGCAATCAGAGATCGTGAATCCATCTGTGCTGTTCCTCTGTTTCTGGATAGTACTGTATTCAAAATATCTCAGAGAAATGAGACTACACTTTTCTTAAAAATAACCAAAGAGGTGCCACTCCCGCATATAGAAATGGGTCCCCTTACCCCACCACCATTAGGGTCACGAAGTTTATCTATGCAACCGTCCTAAATCCTTCAAGATGCAATTTTAACCTATTTTCTCAGTCCCGATTTTGGGGTATTTCTTCACCGCAGGGCTCTCACAGTCATTTAGGAAATTGCTTTCTGGAGACCAGTGAATAAAGTAGCTGAGGACAGTCGCCTGCACATAGCCCAGGTGGGTGAGTCACTGCCCACTAGATAGACGGTAAAGGCAAATGGGGAAACATTCTTGTCCGTTAGTCCCGACCATCTCTGCTTTCAAACTGTCACCAGGAAGTGGACAGCAAAAGTTCAGCTAAAGATGGAAGAACGCTTTAGTTCCACATGCAGGGTTCACTGGTGCTTCACAAAAGTTAAAAACTTGCAGTTCCCATTTGTTGAAAGAATTAGTGAATTGCTAACTGTCCATAGCAAATGATCAGAAAGGTGTAGTGTTGGCCAAACGTGATTTTCTGTTGGGTCACTCACCTGAAACCTCTTTTTAAAGTCGTTTAAAAGATTAGCATTGGTTATCATGGTGCCTTTTGGTATCCCACCACCAATACTGCTGTCAGGATTGACACAAGCATGGCTCTTTAATGGGAAAGCACGGGGGATTAGAGGAGAAGGCTGCTGCAATGATTTTCTACCAAGTCACACTGGGTCACTAACCTGAAACTTTTTTTTTTTATTTTTTAAAGGAAATCAGTGTTGGCTAAATTCAATTAGAAAACATATCTCCAGGGCCTTTGGGGACATATACGCCAGTGTGAATAGTTAGTGTAATCTTGTGAATACACTTCAACAACAGCCAACATTTATTGTGCTACCATGGAGTGTATAGCACTGTTCCAGCACAGAGGTACATGTTTAAAATTAGACAAGCCCTCAAGGGACTTACAGTCCTGTGAGAAAGACAGTACAGAATATACAATCAACCTAAAGATGTATATCTATAAATAGAGCAATTACAAGAGAGGGTTATGGGTTTTGGAAATTCACTCATTGCTGGAACTAAGACAATCTACCGAAACTGCCGCCTCCATTTTCTCATCTGTAAAACAGAGCCAGCGATACTTGGAATTTTAACAAAGAGAGACTTTGGGGGATTCATAAGTGATATTTCACAATGATTTGAATCCCAGAAAGAGACTGCAAGACCAATACTCTTGTTATTAAAGTAATCAAAATATTTCTCAAAAAATAAGCCCAATCTTCCTAGATCATATGGCTTCCGCTGAGAGCGAGCAAAATGACTGCAGATCTAGTGGATAAATCAGGGCCTGGGAGTCAGAGGACTTGGGTTCTAAACCCGGCTCTGCCACTTGGCTGCTGGCACTTAATCTACCAGTGCCTCGGTTACCTCATCAGCAAAATGGGGATTAAGATCGTGAGAGATGAACTGGGTCCAACCCGATTATCTTGTATCTACTCCAGCACGTAGAACAGTGCCTGGCACACACTAAGTGGGTCACAAATACCATTAAAAAAAAGACGAAGTAGTTTTACCAAAGAATTGCTTTTTCTCTTTTGGAAAAACAACTGTGACGGATCCCGATGAAAACTGTCTCCCTGCTCCTCATCTTGGCTGTCAGATACAAACACAAACACTTTGTGGGTTAAATAAGCCCAGCTGAACGTCTGTTGCAGAGCCATCTGCACAACAACTTGCAGACCAGTAGCTTGGGGAAGAAAGTCCACAGCACAGCTCAAGAGTCTCTTTCCCTGTTTCTTCTTGAAGAGTACTCTCAAGTACTTTCAAGACTGGAATGGGAGAAGAAGCTGAATTCTCCATGCAAGAGCAGTGATGTTGAGGCTATATTTGGAGACCAAAGCAGCTTCACTGGTGATATATCTGAGGCGGGGGAGGTGCAGCTGCATGTGTACATATGTGTATGTGTGTGTATGTAGGAATCAGAAGAAGCTTTGTCACCAAACGTCCCTTACGACTTGGAAAATCTAAGAATTCTGCAGCAGTGAGGGCAGCCTCCCAACGACACTCTCAAATTTTCCAAGGCTTCTCCTGATACCGGTCCAACCCGTGGCATTCCAACCTTCCCAAGTAAACGGCTGACAGATGACAACCCTAAATTCTCTACCTTAATACAAAAGTCATCTTCAAAAAGTCACTGTACAAATCATCTCGTTTGTGTTGTATAGATGCTACTGGCATTGAGGTCCTCAGCTTTGGCTTTGAAATCAGTTTAACTGTGCTCTTTGCTACTATTCCAAATGTACCCTTAAAGGGAAGGCTAACTTGATGGGGCTCACAGGTATTGAAATTGGTTTGGTGGCTTTCCAGGATGGTAATGCACAAGGTATGCTGGTTCCAAACCCAGCTCTCCCAGATGGATTAGGCATTCCAATACTAACTGTTCCTGCGCTTAAAACAAAGGAGAGCGAAGATGCCCTTGTGTGTTCTGAGCATGGCAGCAGTGGTGGGGGATTTAAAAAATGAATTCTTCTCTCTACAGAGCACTGGGTCAGAACTGTGAGTCAACTCTGTATAATCTCTCTTTGTTATTTTCAAACAGATAGGTGTTGGCAATTTATATCATGATTGCTAATTCACTGAAAGAAATTATGGGTAGGGCTCAATGATATAAAAACATTGAAGCTGAAGACAAGTTCCTGTTTGGATAAGCATCTTTTAAGTTTGCACATCCTCGTGCATAAAAAGCCTCTTTGACCCAACTGCATTAGTGCCACGCAGCTGTTCATCCAAGCTAAAAATCAAAGAAAAGAAATGGACATTGTTCCTAGCTCAGTTTCTCATTTAAATAAGAGAAACCGCCTTTCAATTAAAACGAGATTCATTGCATGGGGAGACCCACTGTTTGTGCATATTTAGCATGAAATGGTGTAATTTTGTGAAAAGCAAAACTGTACGTCTTAGCATCCTGTAGATAATAAAATTCTAGTACAATCGCCGGACAGCATCACAAAGCTGCCTGGATTGTGGAAATCACTCTCCTCCAGTGATGGATAATATGGCATGAGGTTTTGCTTGCTTTGATTAATTTCAGAATATTGCAGAGAAGCTGCATAATCCCTAAGATAGAACAGGAGAGAAGGAAGAAGCGATGGGCTATGATAAAAGGGTAGTGATGGAGCAGGGACTATGTTTCATCTGCTGTAGAAAAGCTCCCAAACTAATTTCATTTTGGCAAGTAGCAACCACAATAAGGGTCAACAGACGAATGTACTTTTGCCCTGGTGCTGATATTATATGCGCCGAGGGGAAGCAATGCAAAACAGAAACTCTGAGACACCACCGTGACTGTGATCAGATAGAGAACAGAGACTGAAAACGCACATTTCCCTTTTGCAAATCACAGCAGCCATTATTTATACAAGTACTGAATATGGAAAAGGCTCTGACAAATTTACAGTGGTGTTTGGATGGATGAGGATGGCGGATGATGGATGAGGGAGACGGAGGATTCCCTTATTAAAGCATCAAGTTCTTCCCTAAATATCAAATAGACATCTTATCCGCAACTGCTCCCTTCATACTCCGAATTACATAAACCCAGCCCAGTCCCTGCTTTGCCTTCATAGAAAAGAAACCAACCGGGTTTTTCTTTTAATACAGTGTTAATCTGCACCTTGGAGGTAAGCGCCTTCCCTCTTCTGCATACTATTAACTTCAAACGCATACCTACAAAACAAAGACAGATGTGACGACACCCCACACCAAGGCGTTTGAACGCAAAAGGAAGGGAGCAACCTTAATTACAAAGTTGTTCTGTTCCCAAATTGCGTGAAAGGATTTCATATGTTATAATCCACATGTGTCCTCGGTGTCTCTCTTGACAGGACTATAGCTATAAAGGGAAATTCACTGTTCCCTATATTGTTTATTGTGCTCTGCCCTGGATCACAATCTCCACTGGGTAGGGACACGATGGTGTTGGCGGCCCTGCAGCACCCACTAGTGGATGCACCGGCCTCTCTAGCAGCTTCCTACCTCCGACATTTCCTTAGGCCAGAATCAGCATCACCAAGCTGGAAAGGGGAGGAGAGCACGCTACCGGATTAAAAGCCATTTTTCGCTCCCAAAGCAGTGTGCTTCCCATTCTGCCTTGGCTGGTGTTCATCATTCATTCATTCAATCGAAGTCATCAAGCCCTTACTGGGTGCGGAGCCCTCCACTAAGCGCTTGGGAAAGAACGATACTCCATAGGCCTGTGCGTGGAGACAGAGTTCCTCCCGTAAGGCCTCAACTTTCTTTTCACCTGCAAAGCTTTTGGAGAAGGTGGTTGGATGCAGGTTGGAGTGAAAAGGGACTATCAAGCAACGAAAGCGTGTACCAGAGCCTTTTTAAGATGGCTTGGAAAAAAACACCCCACCGGTATTCCTGTATTTGACTGACAGAATCTTTAAAGGTTCTGCCCAGGGCTAACTACTGGTATTTGGGAAACTACATTAAGTTAATAATTCAGCATCAGCCCAATACAGTCAGATACGAAATCTAAATTTGAAACTTTCTCCCCACACCAAAGTGCCTCTTTAATATTCTAGGTAACGCTGGCCTAGTTAAGCTACTTCTTAGATTGCTTGGAATTGTTAGGACGATCTCTTTTAATAGCAACGGAACCCGTCCATTTTACTGTCAGGGTGTCATTGTCCTAAGGGTAAAGATTGTTTAACAGTGGTGTACGTAATTCCTCAGAAGCTCAGTGTAGACGTCAATAACGGTTACGTCCTGAAAAATGCTACTCTTCATTTTTTTATTAAAAGTAACTCATTTGTGCCTAAGTACAACAGCAATAAGTGCTATAGGCATAGATCTGCAACCTAAGTCAAAAGCTACTATGATATAACCAGGAAATGTGGTTTTCTGGGAATGTCTGGGGTAGAAAAATGGGTCATCAGGTTAAACTAACTTTAATAAAGGTGAAAATATTCAGGAAGCTTTGATCAGCTTAAAAATCAACTACATGTTTCTAATGCAAGTTATCCCAAGACATCTTGGCTTGAATGTGCACAAAGGAAATTGACACAGCTTATCGGACCAAAGCCCTTATATTAATTGCTTTTAAATTCCTAAAATGTCTAATAATGAAGGCCAGGATCTTGTTCAGCAGTACGAAAACCGAGAACCATCAGAGTCCGGCGGCTAATAATTTCCAGTTCCACTTAGCAATGGATATGATTAAAGAAGTAATATGCAGAATTTGGAATTCTGGAAAACAAATGACAAATCCTAGGGGGCTTTCTCTGCTTCGATTCCGGACACGGAACACCCTATTATTAAGATTTTTTCTTTCAAGATGTGTTGTCTCAGAAGAGCCCAAACGATCTCCAGAAGTTTCAGCTTGGTTTTTCTACTTCGTTACCGTAAGCACCTTTTATAGTCTCCTGCTTCATCACAAGGCTTGTGATGATGGTTTAGAGCTGCAAGTGCCCACAGACAAACTGGGTTCATTAAAAGGATCAGCACTTGAGGTTCATCACCAGGCTGGGCACAGCTTCCCTTCCCTGCGCAGGGCCCAAGTACAACTCCTTTCAGGCCACTGTAATACGAGCTACCACAATAAGATGCACTTCCCCTCTTGCAGTGCAAAGAGCCTAGTTGAAAGCAAAAAGGAAAGATAAAAAAAGGTATCGAAGAAGCTCTGCTGGGAGAGGGCCTTTCAGAACACCAAGGATACACTGTTTAAATTCAGTTTCTCTTTGGTTTTTCCCAGTAAAGCGCTAATTATTCCAGTTAAGGGACAATGAAAAGCTGCTTTCCCTCTGCTCTGTTAAGGGCTGTAATGATGGCAGCACTTATGGCAGGCTAAATCGGAGAAGGGGGTGAGTTTGCAGTCTCCTCCTCTCTGCCTTGCCTTCTCGCTTTGGTCTAGATACTGAGCATGTAATTAGTTGTCCCAACCTTTTCTCCTGCTGTTGTTGGTGGGGACTTGTCGAACAGAAAAAGGATCACATGTTTGGCGCACACAGAGGAAGGCAGGCTGGGGAGAGGGAAGAGGAGATCTGGATCCCTCTTAGCAGCATTCCCAGCATTCACAGAATACCATTCCCAACTGCCGTTTCAGTTCTGTGGAGAAACAAAAATAACCACTAAAGACCAACGGAGATAAATAATAATAAACTGGCTTTCTTGTCTTTCAGAGAGGGCCAAGAGCTGCTCTTAGAAATGGGAAAAAGTTGTAGTTCAGCACCAGACGACAACCCAGGGGGGAAACAATATGAAAAAGATGACACCTTTTTACCCTTTTTTTTGTTGGGTTTTTTTTTTGTTGTTGATAACCAAAACCATGTGTTGGGCTGTGTCTGTTTTCTGTCTGCAGTAGTCGTTTAATTCATCTGTTGTATAAATCTCTCTCTATACCGCAATGATAATGTTGCTATTAACAGCACACGGGGTGCATGCTTTCTTCAGACGCAAGTCTCTATCCTCCAGAAAAACATTAAATCCCCACTATGCCTTTCTGGGTTGGAAAAATAAAAAGGGTGAGACAACCTTAGCAGCTGGAGCTCTGCAAGCCTCTAAAAGTCCATTTCAGAAACCACAACCAAGGCGCATGAATACTTAACTGCCGGGTTTCAAAAGCATATGGAGAGGAGGTCTGGGGGGCAGCCGACACCTGGCCATAAACGTCGATCAGGTGTCCGAGAACAGAGGGTTTCCCAATTCTTCCCTTCTCCCCTAAATGGTCCTCTCCCTCTTACCGTTTCTAGCAGCCAGCTTCTGGTTGGCCACTCCTACAGGATAGGAATGGGGGCTAGTCCTCTACATTCCTGGGGCTCAATAAATACCATCGATTTGATTGATAGGAAGAGGAGAGGGAGAGGATTTGTGCTGTAAATGAATTTTAGGTGTCGCACCCCTGATCCCTTTTCTTTACCACTTAGGCGGGAAGGCTTAATACGTGTTCTCCCTCCTACTTAGACTGTGAGACCCTTGCAGAACAGGGACTGCATCTGACCTGATTATCTTGAATCCATTACCCCAGCGCTCATTAGTGTTTGGCTTATAATAAGCACTTAACAAATATCATAATCATCATTATTATTATTATTATTGTTAGTCAGAAGGATTTTAAGAGGTCTTTAAAGGAGGAGACCAGATGCTCCATAATTTAAGGGTCTGGACCACAACCCACTTTAGGCATGTTTATTTTCCCAAAATACAAAGTTTGCTAGAGGCGATGTAGGCGGGAGATGTGTGCTCTTGTTGACACATATCTCTTCCATATTGTAGTGGGGATGGAGGCGGGTGAAAGAGAAGAAGGGGAAGAGAAGGGAAGGAAGAAGAGGGGAAAGAGATGGGAAGAGGGAGGAAAAAACAGAATCATAAAAAGCAGAAGAAAGAGGCGCCCCGGTTTTCACAGTAGCTCCCCAGAAACTCAGCCTCCATGCCTCAGGCTATGTCTTGTGAATTGGGTCCAAGGTCTGGGTTCAAGTAGCTGTCCTGAAGCTTAGCAGAGAAACAATGTGGCCTAAGGGCGAGAACACGGGCTTGGGAGTCAGAGGATATGGGTTCTATTCCCGGCTCCACCACTTGCCTGTTGCGTGACCTTGGTTACCTCATCTATAAAATGGGGGTTAAGACTGTGAGCCCCATGTGGGACAACCTGATTACCTTGTATCTACCCATTGCTTAGAACAGTGGTTGGCACATAATACGTGCTTAACAAATACTATCATCACTCTTATTGCTGGTCCCGTAGAGTTCAGGGCATAGTCATCTGAAGCCTGAGGTCTGGCCTTGCTGAGTCAAGGCCTCTATGTTCGGCTGCGCCAGTTGAATGCAGCAGTCAATCAGGGACATTTATTGAGCACTTACTGTGTGCACAGCACTGTAGTATGCCCTTAGGAGAGTACCATAGAGTTAATAGAAATGATCCCTGACTTCAAGGGGTTTGCAATCTACGGACGCTTGGAAGTAAGCCCGTCACTGCGCAGGGATTGTCTCTATCTGTTGCCGAATTGTACATTCCAATAGCTTAGTACAGTGCTCTGCACATAGGAAGCGCTCAATAAATACTACTGAATGAAGTGCTGAAGGAGGCTGATGCGGTAGTCAAGGCAGGAAATGATAAGGGCTTGGATCAGCATGGTAGCAGTTTGGATGCAGAGGAAAGAGCGGATTCGAGAGAAGTTGTTAATCCTTATACCCATACAGTGCAAAAGAGAGTGTCGTTCACCCATCTGTCTTTGCATGGACAGATTCTTACTTTCAGGAGTGGCATCTTTGAAAATGAAGGCAAAATATTAACATGCACATAGGTGTGGGTATAAATGAATATGCAAGTTTATATATTTTTGATACGTATATAAAGGACTATCCACTGGTCTAGAAGGGTTTCCCCTGCTCCCCAAAGTCCGGGATCATATACGTTGGGCTATATGGGAATGAAAATAGCAGCCTCTCCGATTTCCCTCCTGGAGGTGCTTGTCCCCATCCCGTACCCAGAGTTGGTCCCTATGAACACCCCCTACACTGGAAAATGGATTGCCAAAGACTCACCAAGAGGTCAGACTGACCTAAAACCTACAGCTCACCTGTTTGGGAAGTTTCCATTTGTTCCAAGTGATGAAAAATCTCATAAACCTGCTAGATCCGCATTGATCTTTAAATCAACTTGGACAGAAAATAAAAGGCATTCTGACTGTAAATGCCTAATCTAAACCTGAAAGTCCAGCTGTGTTAAAACGGCTTTTATGTCATCGGTAAAATGAGCACAGTCTTCAGAACCAGAGGGTTGGTACAGTATGTGATTTTGTTCAGAATTCACCTATACCCACTGTCTGCTTTATAGAATGTCGAATGCAACCTTTTCATCTTTTCTTGCTTCAGATCTAAAGGGATCTACATAAATCTCAGTATTTCCTCCTTTGGGGAATTAAGGCCTGCACCATGAGCCTCTACCTTTACCGGTACTAGTGAGGGAGGAAACAAGGCCAAACCTTCATTGTTAAGTCTATTGTAGGATGACAAAGTGAGCAGTAGTAGTGAAAAAAAGAATAATAAAGCATGCACAGTCACAGTGGTGACCAGGTCACCATCCACCTGGGATCACATCCTACTCCAGCAGACCGGCTACACGAGTGATCTGGTTTCTATCACCAGCACCCCACATGTATTAACTGATTTTCATCCTCTTCCTGGTTAATTCCAAGAGTCACCCTACCACGTCCAGTATTGTGGGTCTTTCATTGGCTTCTTTCCTACTTTCTATAGCTTCTCACAGTTCCTACTCCGCCGAACACATAATGGCTATTGTAGCATTATGTATCCACTGGCTTCTCCCTTTTCTAATCCAGCAAATCGTCATCCTTCCGATCTCCAAAATTCTCCACAAAAAAAAAAAACCCCACCTCCTCCGGGAGGCAGCCCTCAACTAATTACGTCATGCCAGTAGCCACCTTACTCCTTATGTATATGATGATTTATTTTGTCATTTATTGATTCATTTATTCTTTCCTCAATACTTTATGTTGTTTTGGGTTGAATGCTTACCAATGATCACCAACTCAAATAGACTCCATTTTATCCTTATCCTCCGATTTCTCAGTCACCTTAGACTTGTGGACCACACCCTTCCCCTGGAAACACTCGCCATCTAATAATAATAATAATGGTGATAATAATAATAACAATAATAATAGTACTTCTTGAGTGCTTACTATGTCTCCAGCACTGTACTAAGCACTTGGGCATTTGTAAGTTAATCAGGTGGGACACAGTCCCCGTCCTATATGGGGTTCACAGTCTAAGTAGGAGGAAGAGGAGGTCTTGAAGCCCCATTCTACAGATGAGGAAACTGAGGCCAGGAGACGTTAAGTGACTTGCTGAATGTCTCACAACGGGCATGTGGCAGAGCTGGGATTAGAACCCACTTCCTCTGACTCCCAGACCTGCCATCTTGGTATTATGCTCAACTCATCAATAGTGCTGGAATAAGAAAAAGCGGATTTAGGGGCCGCAAACACAGGACCCTGGGACAACCACCATCGGAAAGATTGGGTCGGCAAAAGAACTGACCTGTAGTGCTTGAGGCCCTGTACACCTTCCCCGCCCTCCCTCCCCAACACCCAGCTATGATGCTGTGCATGTGTGATGACCATTTTAAATGTCCCCTCCAGGGAAGGAGAGGACAGTTTATTATTAGTATGGCATTTGTTAAGCACTTACAATGTGCCAAGCACTGTTCCAAGCACTGGGGTAGATACAAGGTAATCAGGCTGTCTCACATGAAGCTCATAGTTTCAATCCCCATTTTCCAGATGAGGTAACTGAGGCCCAGAGAAGTGAAGTGACTTCCCCAAGGTCACGCAAGAGACAAGTAGTGGAGAACCCTTGACCTCGGGGCCCCCAAGCCCGTGCTCTTTCCACTAGGCCACACTACTTCTCTTACAGAGGAGAGGAGGAATGAGACCTTGGGCAGCCAGGCACTCAGAGTTCAGCACCGACCCCCAGGCACTGCCCTGGAGTGGGCTTGTTTCTACTGCATCCCCTGTCCCACCAAGCCCTCTCAGTTGAGCACGGCCACGGGAACAAGGCCAAGGCCGAGGAGCCTGTTGCATGACTGTCTCTTAAAGGGGAGCCACCGTTGGGGGGCAGGCAGGGAACGACAGCTCGAGGAAGAAGCCCAGAGTTCCTCCAGTCTGGAGCTGGCTGACAAGAGGATGCCAAAGCCGGACTTCAGAGTGCGGTTACTGGCAAATTGAGTGGCAGCATTGAGAGGCACTCGAGAGGCTTCAGGGACCGTTCTCCCTTCGACTTAGGCTACCCCAGCACTCAGTACAGTGCTTGTCACGTAGTAATTGCTTAACACATGCTATCATCATTATTACTCTATACCTCTGAGTAGCACTTGGCCATTTTGTTGAATTTCCAGCCAATCTGATCCCATCTGGAGGGCATAGAGAGGGATTAAATTTGCTACCAGGTAAAGTCCAGGCCAGTTTGATCGCAGTATTCACAGAGGTGAATGTCCTGCATGGGATAGACAAAAACCAGTTTGAAAACAGTTTGTGGAATCTGAACTTAGAATTGGATAGGCTTTGGTTACAGGAGGGATTTAGCAAGGTTTATTTGCCACCTAGTGGGCTTCTAGGTTAAGAAGATTCAGGCTTACCCAGTAAATCAGAGGGAAAACTAGGCCCCAACGAAACCTCATTTCCCCTACTCCCCTACGTACTCTCGCTTCTGCGTAACCCTTACGTTTGGAGCTGTACCTTTTATTCACCCTGCCTCTCTGCTCCTCAGCAATTATGTACAGATCCATAATTTATTTATATACATTAATGTATCTCCCCTTTTAGACTGTCAGCTTCTTGTGGGCAGGGAACGTGCTTACCAACTCTGTCATACTGAATTCTCCCAAACACTTAGTACAGTGCCCTGAAAACAATAAGCACCCAATAAATACCCCTGATTGTTTGACTGATTGATTGTGCTGCCTCTCTCGTTTCTTCCCTCAGCCTGGATTCGGAGTCTCTCCTAAGGCTCCTAGAATGGCAGTGGGCTTGGGGGAAAGAACTGGGTAGTGGAAAAACTCAAAATGCAACCTTGGAAATGTTTGAGAACAGAATGGAGGAGGAGTGGATGGAGCAGTAATTACAGCTATGGGGCTTTGGAGATAGTGCTCCATGTCCTAGAGAAAGCTACAGGCTTAGTGAGTGCTTGCAGCCGGACTGGGGGCAGGGGGAGGAAGGAAAAAGAAATGGAAAGGGATATAGAAAGGCAACAGGTGTGTATGTTGGGGCTGGGGCGGGGGGAAGCGCTACCGGCTACGTGTTGTAATCATTCGTTCAATTGTATTTAGTGAGTGCTTACTGTGTGCAGAGCACTGTCATATATTATGGGTGAAATGAGACTGTAAGCCCACTGTGGGCAGAGATTGTCTCTAATGCTGTACTATACTTTCCAAGCACTTAGTACAGTGCTCTGCTCACAGTAGGTGCTCAATAAATATGATTGAATGAATGAATCAATGAGAGGAGGGAGAAGGAAAGAGAATACACATGCAGAGTCCAAGTCAAAGATGGACAGGAGGCAGTTGATAGGTCCATTCACAGGCAGATTCGTGGTCAAGCTTAGGTGTTCGGGAGAGGCAGCAAGGTAATCCTGTACACAGCATGGTGGCCACTTCAATCACTGTGTTACTCAGACTTAAGCCAGAGACATACGTACTGTGAGACAAGGTAAGGGCACTAAATCAATCAATCATATTTAATGAGCAATGACTGTGAACAGACTACTAGACCACATGCTTGGAAGAGTACAAGTGAGGAGGCACAGACTCTGCTGTAAAAGAATTCTTGTGTACTTTCCAACTCCACTGTTATTATATTATCTCTATGGTATTGTGCTCTCCCAAGTGCTCACTATAGTGCTCGGCACAGAGTAAGTGCTCTTTTTATGGTATTTCTTAGATGTTTACTAGGTGGCAAACACTGGTCTAAGTGCTGGGGGAGGTACATGTTACCTGGGTCAGACATAGTCCTGTCCCGCATGTCTTACAGTCTTAAGTAGGAGGGAGAACAGGTACTGAATCCCCATTTTACAGGTGAGAAAACTGAGGCATAGAGAAGTGAAGTGACTTGCCCAAGTAAGAGGGAGAGAGCTGGAGCGCCTTACAGCCAATGGTCAGTAGTTTCTGCTGGATCCAGAATCAAATAGGAGGGAGGTAGAGACTGGAATGGAAACAGAATGGAGGCAGGGAGACCAGTGAGGAGGAGGATACAGTAATCAAGCCAGAATATGATGGGTGTCTGGAACGAAGTGGTGGCTGTTGGGCAAAACAGGAAAGAGCAGAGAAACAGTGTGGTCTAGTGGAGATTGGCCTGAGAGTCAGCAGGACCAGGGTTCTAATCCCGACTCTGCCAAATGCTTGCTGTGTGACCTTGGGCAAGTAACTTCACTTCTCTGTCTCAGTTTCCTCAACTGTAAAATGGGGATACCTGTTTTGCCTCAAGCTTAGACTGTGGGGTAGGGACTGTCTCTGACCTCATCAACTTATACCTACCCCGGAACTTAGGTTTTGACACACAGTCAGTGCTAACAAATACCATAAAAAAGAGCAGATTCAGGAAATTCTGTGGAGAAAGAGTGGCTAGATTTAGTACCGGAGTGAACGCAAGAGTCGAATGACAGCAAGGACTCAAATACAGTCCCGAGGTTGGGGGCTTCTGAAACAGGCAGTATGCTGTTGATATTGACTGTGATGGGAAAGTTCAGTTTGAGGATTTCAGTTTTAGACCTACTGAGCTTGAAGTGACAGCGGGCTATCCAGAAGCACTTCCAATGAGCATAAAATTAAGTTGGTACTAAATGTTTAGCAGAAAAGATTCTATCTCCTCTAAGAAGAATGAAATGCCTCCTCTAGAGTGTACAGTCCTCCCCTGGATTACAATCATCTTGAGGCAGAAGGCTCGACTTCATAAAAAACCCATAGCAAATATGGTCGTAGTAGCATAAATTAAATGAAAAAAAACCCAGGGCCCTGATCCAGTCATTAAAAAAATAACGGTGGCCAGAAATTGGGAAAAGAGCACATTCTGTTGAATACGGTGTTACAATGTTGTCTACAGTGCCTAACCTACTTTTTCTCAAGTTGGCGTTGGGCTGCCGCAGCCGAAGGGCAGTATCTCTCAGTTGCAGTAGTCAAGTTACTGGAGAGTTAGGCAGCATGGACATATTCATCGCCATGTTTTCCCTAGCTGCATGAGAATTCAGTAGTGTAATAAGGACTTGAAGAAAATTAATTATTATCTCAATTTCCTTTTTGTATAATGCCCCACAATTGCATAACAAAGTTTGGCTTTGGAGAAGGAGGAGAAATTCTACACAATTCTCTGACTACTGCTTCCGGTGTAGCAGGTCAAAACAGTGGCTCTGTCTATTAGCAATTTTGAATAACACACATACCTATGCTGCTAACAGGAACTTTCTAGTCGAGCTTGGAAAGGTCAAAAAGACAAAACGACTTCTTTTTCTTCCCCTCCAAATTATGCAAACCAATCAAAACATTCAAATAAGAATATCAAATTAAGTTACTATCATTACCATATGACTCAAAGGATCTACTGTCCCAGTGTTTTTGATTTGGCCTTCTTAATTCAAGATTTTCATATGGTTTTACAAAGTCAGCATGTTTGGGGAATTGTTTTGTTGGGGGTTTTTTTGTTTGCTTTTGTTTTTTGTTTTAAGCAGAATCTATCATAAGTATTATAAGTCTGCTGGAGGCAATTCCTAAATCAACCTGTGAACTAGATTGAAAAAGATCACATTAGGCCCTTCCACCCCCTCATCCCCATCTGCCTCCCAAATTGCTACCCTGCGTGGCTTCTGTGCTGTTACCAGAAATATGGGAAGTAGGATAGAATGACTAGAGTTCCCGGTCTCTACTGTCTCCTGGCTCAAATGGGAGGAAAACACAAAGAACCTCCCATCACAAATCTGCTGAGGACTTGCCAGGTGAACCATCCTGAGTCCAGTAAAATGACTAGTTACTAAACGCTCTGTCGTTAGACGGCAAATAAAGCCAGTAATGTCTGCACCATTAAACAGTAGCTAGGCTTTGTTAACTTTCTTCATTTCTTTCCAAATGCTATGGCAGTTATCTCATGTATAAATGTCCCCACTCTCTTGGGAATCACAAGGCAGGTGATACATGAATTATTCACATCTTTGCTGTTCCATATTGGCTCCTGATTCCTGTCTATACCTTTATTTATACTCCTACATACAACAGTTTATTGGTAAAGGTAAAGCATGGGAAAGAAATAAACACAACAGCAGGGAGTTGGATGGAAAAAAAAAGATGATGATCCCTTATTTAAACATCAGCTTGAAAAATAGAACAACACCTGTAGCCTCACTTTCGATGTGTTTGTTCTTACTTTCACTATAAAGCGTTTTCCATCTGCAAACAAACTGCTCAGAAAAAAAAAAATTAAATAGGGCACAGAAACCATTTTCAATACATCCTAGATATTCCGGAATTACATTTTGCATGGGAGCCGATAAAACTGCATGCAGCATATGTTTTCCACACGATGCATTTTTTACAGACACCAAGATGAATTACAACATGGATCGAGTTGCAATTCTTCGGCAGGGAAAGGAGATGAGACCAGAGGCATCGTGGATCAAGGAAAGAACCGAGAGACATAAGGTGGACTGTGTTTTTTACCCCCTTAAAAACCTTTGCTTTATTGTATTTTTAGGCCTTCTAGAGATTTTCCTTCCTCTGGTTTGTTTGTTTTGATATCAGTTTCTTTATCTCCTTGGCTTTTTACACGGTTCTACTGGAAAATCTTTCTATGGTACATTTAACAAGAGGAAGCACGCCAAAAAATCCCATTTATACACAGAATTATTGCACATTTCCAGGGGCCTGCAAATTTTTCTTCCTCTAGGTTTAATGACAGGCTTGGGATTTCAACTGTACCTCAAAACAGATATTGCAGTTTTAGAACAGTCTGCTGGGGCCCCAGTCATCACTTAGGCTTTGGGGGACTAAACCAACTAGGGGTGGCATTCCAGGACAGAGGGCCAGTGGCAGTTCTGGGTTCAAGTTTGGTTTGTTGGGCATTAGTGGAGCAAGCAGGGAGACTGCCTGGTGCCTGCGGGACCCCATCTAGGTGTGGGGGGGATTTTGTCCTGTCCCCTAGAAGCAGCAACATAAAACAGCCTGCAGAAACCCTGAGAGTAGTGGAAAGGTCCACCACTGTGTGACTTGGGGCAAGTCACTTAACTTCTGTGTGCCTATTTTCTCATCTTTAAAAAGGGGGTTTAATACTTGTTCGCCTTCCAACTTAGACTGAGTCCCAAGTCGGCTAGAAACTGAGTCCGACCTGATTATATCTATAGCCACACTTAGGACAGTGCTTGACCCATAGAAAGACAAGTTACTTCTCTGTGCCTCAGTTACCTCATCTGTAAAATGGAGATTAAGACTGTGAACTCTGGGTAGAACATGGACTTCGTTCAACCCGATTAGCTTATATCTACCCCAGTGCTTAGGACAGTGCCTGGCACGTTGTAAGCACTTAACAAATACCGAAAGAAAAAGAAAGCAGAATAGGATGGGGAGAGGGTGCTACCAGCAGACCTTTACCAGTCCTCCTCTTCCACCCTGCCCTGTCTATCCCCATTATATTAGTGATACTTAAGAATTTCTGGGAAATCAAGAAACTGCAGGAAGCAAACACAGAGTACATGGAGAAAGACAGAGAAAATGAGATGGGGTGGGGAAATGGTAAAGAGTTAGAGGAGAGAAGGAAGGAAGGAGCTGAGCAAGGGAAGACAAAAAGACTCCAAAAGGGAAGATGGGAATGGAAGAGGGAGGAAATAAAAATATGTAGACTTTGGCAAAATATTAAAAAAGGGTCTAGTAGGAAATGGACTGAAGAGCGAATATGAAAGTCCAAAATGAAAAGCAGCAGAGAAGCAGCATGGCCTACTGAAAAGAGCACGGGCCTGGGAGTCAGAGGACCCGGGTTCTAATCCCAGCTCGGCCACTTGTCTGTTGTGTAACCTTAGGCAAGTCACTTAATTTCTCAGCATCTCAGTTACCTCACCTATAAAATGGGGATTAAGACTGTGAACCAATGAGGGACATGGACAGTGTCCTTCCTGATTAACTTCAATCTACCCCAGCACTTAGTACTGTGCCTGGCACATAGTAAGCACTTAAAAAATACCATAAAAAAAGAATGTGACAAAGTTTTGCAGCTGTTAATATTGAAGTAGAAATAGCTGGTAAGTACATGCATATTTCTAACCCTGTCTGTCCCTGTCTCTATCTTCACTCTCATTTCCACCTACCTATCTCTGTCTCTGTCTCTCTCCCTCCCTCTCTGTCCCCCTTCTACTGATGGTTCAAGGCTGTTGGGTCACAGTCCTTTAGGCTTCTTGTTTTTCCTCTTGTTGGCTCCTACTCATCTCACGCCTCGTCCCTCCCAACCAACGCTTGCTGGGTACCACCTTCAACCTCACAGGAGTACTCAGAGGCAGCGACCCATACAGCAGTCATTTCTAGAAAAGAAACTCAGGGAGATCGCCTCCCAATACCCTTAATACAGATATACTAAAACCTCACTGATTTGGAATTAAGCAGGGAGCTGGAGAGAAAAAAATCTAATTCTGAATCTAATATAATAGCAACCTTCAACATCTGTCCATGACTGCTCTGCATGCGTGTGGACAATTGCTGAAAGTGCAGTGGAAAGGCAGGAAGTAAACTGAATACTGAGAGAAAGATTGAGGAGGGCAGAAAGCCAAGTAAATGGAGAGAAACAGGCATAGATGGGCAAAAGGGGATGAGAAAACAGAATGAGGGATGAGAACGGTTGGAATGAAAGCAGGAGACCTAATACAAAAGGGAAAGCCAAAAGCGAGACAAGAACAAAAGAGAAGGTTGAATGAGAGATGGCTGAGCTTCGAGACTGGCAAGAGAGGAGAAAAAGCAGCATGGCCTAGTGGGAAGAGTACGGACCTGGGAGTCAGAGGACCTGGGTTAATAATAATAACTGTGTTATTTGTTAAGCGCTTACTATGTGCCTGGCACTGTACTAAGCACTGGAATGGATACAAGCAAATCGTGTTGGACACATTCCCTGACCCACATGGGGCTCATAACCTCAATCTCCATTTTATAGATGAGGTCACTGAGGCACAGAGAAGTGAAGTGACTTGCCCAAGGTCACACAGCTGACAAGTAGCAGAGCGGGATTAGAACTCACGACCTCTGACTCCCAAGTCCGGGCTCTTTCCACTAAGCCACACTGCTTCTCATAGAGAACTTGATTATATCTTGGGTCAAGCTCAGTGCTTAGTTACAGTGCTTGACACATAGCAAGCGCTTAACGAATACCACAGTTATCATCAGTATTATTATTATGGGGCAGAGCGATTATGTCCAACCTATCTTGTAACTACCCCAGAACTTGGTACGGTGCTTGGTACCTAGTAAGCACTTAGAAAAGGACAAAGCAAAGCCAAAATAGTGAGGAGTGCAAGTAGGCAGGAAAGAGGAAGAGGAGCCTCTGAGAGAAGGTCCTAGTGAAGGAGTTCACAAATCCCAAAGAAGAAAGAGACAGAAGAGACGACAGGGGCAGGCAGACAGAAATGGATGCATACACACAGCTTGAACACCACAGAGAGAGAAATGGGAGCTCCATTTGGAAGAGGACTGAACTCTACAGGGAAAAGAATCCAGCAATCTGGAATAGAGGCAGAAAGTAACGCATCCCATAAAGTCTGAAGGACTCAAAGATTCTCGTTACGGGTAGGGAATGTGACCGCTAATATTGTTGTATTATACTCTCCCAAATGTTTAGTACAGTGCTTTGCACATAGTAGGTGCTGAGAAGCAGGGTGGCTCAGTGGAAAGAGCCTGAGCTTTGGAGTCAGAGGTCATGAGTTCCACTCCCAGCTCTGCCACTTGTCAGCTGTGGGACTGTGGGCAAGTCACTTAACTTCTCTGTGCCTCAGTTACCTCATCTGTAAAATGGGGATTAACTGTGAGCCTCACGTGGGATGACCTGATTACCCTGTATCTCCCCCAGCACTTAGAACAGTGCTCTGCACATAGCGCTTAACAAATACCAACATTATTATCATTATTATTATTATTAAATACTACCGATTGATTGGTAATGGAGAACTGCCCTTCAGCAGGAATGTACCCCAGCTCTTACTCCTTTCCTGGATCTCATTTTGTTAATTTATTGGTTTTGTTTTATCAACTGATTCTTTCCTCATGGATCCATCACCAGTTCTCCTCCCTACTTTATAGTGGGACCCCTCTGTGGTCCATAGACCCTATCTTTCTTAAAAAAAATGGTCATTCAGCAGACAATGAATTATTATCCTTGTACCCTTCCCTAGCACTCAGTAGGGTGGTTGGCACAAACTAAGTACTTAAAATTCAGAATAAATACTCATGAAACCAAGCGGATGCACAGGTGAGGAACACACTCTAGGATTTAGACCCCTGAGTGAGGAGAAACATAAACCTCAAGAGGTACATCTTGCAGCAAGAGTGGAGAAAAGAAGACATAAAGAACAAAAGAACCTGAAGGGACACAAAGGGAGCGGTGTCTGCTCGGGCCTGAAAAGTGACCAGATATTATAGAAACAAAACAAATTACAGGTAATTTGTGAATGGAACATTTCATTAAATACAATTAAAATGCAAAGGCTCTAAACTCTAAGAGAGGGGGATGGAATAGAAGGAGAGGAATGTAAAGATGGTGAGTGTACTGAGTTGAAAAAAGTATCTAGTTGCACCTTGGTACTTCTCCATCAAATATTTCACAAGAGGAAAAACTGAAAGGGAAAGAACCTAAAAGTGTGCAATCATTTCATTTCGAGGGCAGTTCAGTATAAACCATCAAAATGTGAAAACAGACTTTAAAAAAATGATTATTCTGACATAATGGACCTGAACAATGAGTGGTGACTAGGCAAGTTCCATCTGGCAACCTCAGAATTAATTCCATTCAGGCCTCGCCATCATTAAAGAATAACCAAACTGACACAGTGTGCAATCTTATCCAAGTCTAAATCAAGAATAGCCTATGTAAACCAAGACCAGAATTGTTAAATTCGGGAACACTATCTAGGAAAGCCTGTTCCCAAATGGAGCAAAGTATGGGGGGAAAAAAAAAATGGAGCAGTTTCTTCTCAAATACTATCAGCCTATTACTTTTCAATAGATGCACACATACACAAAGGATTTTCTGAATGTAGGAAAACAAGTTTATAATTACATAATTATGCAGACACACTACAATTTTTCTTTTATGTTACCTTTATCTTTAAAAGGCAACAGACAGCGCTGTACTAAAAAGCAATAAAGCATGGGTAATTTAATACCAAATTACATCCATATTGAAAAGTTTACATGAAGTTGAGAGCAGACAGAGGTCAGGTTTTCAACAAGACTGTCTTTAATTGTGGCCATCAGTTTTAGCAATCCAGATCTCTGGATCAAAGACAGATAGAATGGGTTTCCTCAACACTGAATAGTGAAAGCAGACAGCATGCATGGCACTATCTTACACCAAAAGGTCATAAAAAAGAGTATCAGAAAGGGAGCGGGTCTCAATGAAAAAAAATGAAAGGATTAAATAATGAACTTTGAAGATGAATTTTTTAAAACCATTTCCAGGAAATTCGAATGTAAGTAAAGAATTATGCCCCTTTGCCACAGATGTGAGAATTTTTTTCTTCCTTTTCCTCTAATAAATTGGCAATCTTTGTGTAAATCTTTATTAATTTTTTCAGTTGCTTTCAATCATGATTTCCTCAGACCACAGAGCAACCCCTCTTTCCTTGGGGAAGGGATATGAGAGCTGAGATGCCGTTTTCTTTCTTCTTTTTTTTTTCCTTTTGAAATCAAATGAGGAGGAAATTATCAGCAAATCAGATAGAAACAAGTTTTCTAGATCTGCAGATCCATTCTACAAATGAAGCAATTTCATCTCTGCCAGCTCTGGGGGAGGGGTGGGGCGGGATTTTAAGTAGCCAAGGGGGACTGAAAAGGAGATGCTAGCAGCCGAAGCATCAGAACGTTTGCATGCACAGACCACTCAAATCTGCACCAGGAGACTACTTGTGAGAATCCATCTTTTTTCACTTAACAAGATACAAAATATAAAACACATTTGCCTCTTATTAAACCCCTCCTGTAAGTGGTTCCAGGTCGACCATTTTTAAAGAGGGGAGAGGGGAGTCGGAGATCCCCTTGGGAATTTGAGTGGAGTGGCTGGAGATGAGGTACAGGCTGGGAGTCTTTATTACTTTAATTTTATTTTTTTTCTAAAAGCACAGAAGGAATAACATTTTAAATCATTAGCATTTGCTTTAAGTAGCTTTTCCTTACAACTGTACCCATCTCCCCTCCCAACCCCCTTCCCCATTAACACTACTTCCAACTCTTTCACCGAGGAACTTCCCTGATGGAATTTTCCTTCTTGGCTTCAGTCTGGAAGGGGCTTTTTAAAAATGCCAGCCTCCAAATTGAGGCAACTGAGGGGGTCACAATTTTCCTTAGAACACTTTGAGAATAGGGGCCTTGTGTTTACTGGAACGTGGGCCTGCAGATTAGCTAGGGCATCTCGAAATCCCTTCAGTAGCACTGGTTACTGTTTGATACAACACAGCCATCTCTGTGAAGTAGCAGAGTTCCCGGCAGTTCCTATTCAAGTCAGAGCACTTTGGGCACCTGGCATTTGGGGTACTTCTAAATGATCGAGTGCATAACTTGTATTTACTCAGAAGGTGAATAAAAGCATTCAGCTTATCTAATTAAAGGCAATTTAAACCTACTACCAATGAAGGTCAGAGAAGGTGAATTGAAGAGGAGAATAAATTTGGTCCCTGGTTTCACAGGTTTGAAAATACAGTGAGAATGGGAAGACCATGTTCCAGGAGTGAGAGGTAATTTCAAATAGCAAGACATAATTTCTACTCAGAAAGATGCAAATCTGCCGCAACATTCCCATCACCTCTGGAACTCTCTTCCCCAGCGCTCTTACCATCCCTGTTTCCATGAAATTCATATGGTAACCAAGGTTTGAATTTTAAAATGCATTGGTTCAAATTCATTCATTCATTCGATAGTATTTATTGAGCGCTTACTACGTGCAGAGCACTGTACTAAATGCTTGGAATGCACAATTCAGCAACAGATACAGACAATCCCTGCCCAATGATGGGCTCACAGTCTAATGACTTGAGGTGAGTTTTTTTTTGGGGGGGGGGGGTGGAGGGGCACGAGGGGCGGGCACAGAATCGGTATGGCCTAGTGAGAAGTCAGAGGATGTGGATTTTAATCCCTGCTCTGCCACTTGCCTACTAGGTGACCTTGGGCAAATCACTTAACTTCTCTGTGCCTCAACTGTAAAATAGGGACTAAAAACCCGTTCTCCCTCCTACTTAGACTGTGAGCCCCTTGTGGGACAGGGACTCAGTCCTACCTGATTATCTTGTACCTACTCTTGTGCCTAGCACATAATAAGCGCTTAGCAAATACCACGGTGATTATTTTAACGGCTGCAATCAGCCACAGTGGTTGGTGGCAACATTATAGTACTTGGTAAAATCTTAGTAGAACTTGCTAACGCAATCTCTTCATATCCAATCTGCATCCCCAAACGGATTGGGATGCATCATAGCCTGTGTTCTGCATCATAGTTATTCACTTTAAAACCAGTGGTAGAATAAAATGATTGATGGCTCTCCCTTTGCACGATCATCTTCATCAGAATATTATATGTTTACTACCAATCAATCGATGGTATTTATTGAGAGCTTGCTGTGTGCAGAGCACTGTTTTAAGTGCTTGGGAGAGTACAGGGGAATTAGCAAAGATGTTCCCTGACCATAATGAGTTTACAGTCTAGAAGGGGAGATAGACGTTAATATGAATAAATGAGTCATTTAGTAGCCATAAGATAGTCAGCGCTGTCTAACCTACACTACGAACAGAGCTTCTGCCGCAGACCCTGACGTCAGTCATAAAATCTCTTCCCACCTCAAAGCAATGAAAACTCTGCCATTCACCAAGGTGCTAATAAAAAGAACCAAGCATTAGTTCAATTGCCAGACCTCATGCTTCAATAAAATGTTCAAATAGAAAATCGTGATGGCAAAAGAATACGCCAAGCACGAGAAATGGTTTTTTGACCCCCTAAAATTGCCTGCCTTGTGGCGGGGGGGCGGGGGGAGGAACTTTCTCTGATCCTTAGCTGTTTGTTCTTACATTCGACAAGACCAAAAGAAAATGGAGTTCAGATGCAAAACAGCACTGAAGCTGCCAACATGGCCGCTTAAGGAAGAGGCAGCGGGTGTGACTGTGGCAAAATCAAGCACTTACTATGTGCCAGACACTGTACTAAGCACCTGGGGGGGATATAAGCAAATAGGGTTGGACACAGTCCTTGTCCCACATGGGGCTCACAATCTCTATCCCCATTTTACAGATGAGGTAACTGAGGCCCTGAGAAGTGATTTGCCCAAGGTCACTCAGGAGACAAGTGGCAGAGCCAGGATTAGAATCCATGACCTTCTAAGGTGCCTATGCCATACGCTGCCCCCATCAACAGTGTTGAATTCCAAAATCAAGTTCAACTGAACTACAGTGGTTCTGCAGCTGAGCAGCATTGGTGGATTCGGAAGGCAGAGTTCATGCTTCCAGTTCTATAACCTGCATTCCCAACTATGCCTCAGTTTCCTGATTAGTAGGAAAGAACACTGGCCCTAAAAGGGTCTCAGTGTAGGATGCTATGACTAAAGAAATTGGAGAGCATTCTTAAAGGAAGAATATAGGCTAAAAGATCCATCAGAGAGGGAGAAAAGATATGGGGTGTGAGAAACCAGTGGAGGTTCGCTAATATAGTTCAGTTGAGCGTCTAAATATTACACCTTTGTTTTGAAGACCACACAGAGTGAGGTCATTTAGAACAGAAGGGGTGAAGGAAAAATTGAACTTTTCCCATACTTTCCTAACCTTCAGAGTGAAGTAACCTCTGCCTTCCCCCACTCACCCTCCTTTCTTTGTCTCCCCTGTCTGATTGTGTCATTTTCTTTCTCTGCTTTTTTCTCTTTCTGTTCCCCAGCCTATCTTCTGATTTTTTTTTTTGCTTTTTCGAGCCCCACCCTCCCACCATTTTGAGCCCACCCTCCCAAATATAGCCACTTCAGCTTAACCCCATGGGCAAGTCTGACAATTGCTAGATACATTTGGTTAATCTGAAAAGTTTATAAGAATCTTATATCCTCTCAAACGATTGCATGGCTAGCCACGTCAGCATTGGTGTTCCTAGTCTGAATCTTACTAACAAAGTATAGCACTGCTGTCTGTGGTGGGCCCAGTTTCGTTCAACCTATCCAACGCTTCATGCTTGAGGGTAGGAGAGCTGGAAGCTGGCACTGGTGAATGTTTCTGATCCTCTGGGAAATTCTTCCAGTTCAACAGGTATGAGCATTTTTTATGGTATTTGTTAAGCGCTAAGTATGTGCCAGGCGCTGTTCTAAGAGCTGGGGTAGATAGAGGCTAATGAGGTTGGATACAGTCCATGTCCCACATGGGGCTTACAGTCTTAATCCTCATTTCACAGATGAGGTAACTGAGGCACAGAGAAGTTAAGTGACTTGCCCAAAGTCACGCAGCAGATGAGCGGCAGAGCTGGGAGTAGAACCCAGGTCCTTCTGATTCCCAGGCCCCTGCTCTATCCTTGGCATACAGGAGCTACTATACAAAGCTGACTGTGCTCTGTAAGCACAATACAAGGAGGAGGGAAAAAAGTGAACTGCTTTGTGTATATAGCAAAGTCTTGTCACCTATGAATTAGCCAAGAATTAAAAACTGATTTTAAGTACCAGTCTATAACTGGGAAGTCCTACATACAATCAAAGAGTTCCAATGACATCCCAGAGTTGAATTTGAATGTCATCTGATTTCTGTTCCAAAAAAGAGTATTGACAACTGAGGGGTTAATAGACAAAGTAGAAAATCCAGTCAACAAGGCCCAGCATACCCTTTTGAGAGAGTGGTAAACAGAGCACGGTGCCAAAGCAATGTGGCATTACATTTCAGATTGAACTGGAAGTCTACAAAACAGCCATTGTGTAGCTCTCCTATATGTCTGCAAGGTTTAGGGCCTACCAAAGTCATCCCATCCCATTTCTTGGGTTCTGACCACTATGGCTATATATTTTACTCACTCTCAAATGTCGAGACATATTCACAAATAGTTGAGGTCCTGGTACGCAGTCAGTTCACCGACATAGAGAAGCAGCATGGCTTCGTGGATAGAACACTGGCCTGGGATTCAGAAGGAATTCAGAATTGTCTGCTGTATGACCTTGGGCAAGTCACTTCACTTCTCTGGGCCTCAGTTCCCTCATCTGTAAAATGGGGATTGGGTCTGTGAGCCCCATGTGGGACAGGAACTGTGATCAACCACAGTCACAAAGCTGGCAAGTGGCAGAGCCAGAATTCGAACCCATGACCTCTGACACCCAAGCCCATGCTTAAGATATTAACATAAACGCTCCCTTCCCAGGGTCACATCTGGAAAGTTTCCAATACTCTACCAGTCTCAAGTACGGGAGGGAGAGGCAAGCAGAGGCCTACCCATTCCATTCCCAGCTTGGGCAGTGGCGAGCGAGTAGAAGGCAATCTGCTACTAGTCAAAACTCACCTGTGCTAGGCGGAGACTCAAGTTGACTGTGTGAAAAGAGGCAATGGTAAACCATTGCTGGATTTTTACCAAGAAAACTCTATCCACTACCGGAATGACTGCAGATGGAGGTGGAACGTTCTTGGAGAGACATGTCCGTGGCGTCGCTACAGATCGGAGACGACTCGACGGCATAAGGCAAGACATAAATGCTAGGGATGGAGCGAGTACCCAAGTGCTCGAGTGACACAAAATTGCTGAAGTGGCAGTAAGGGGGGAAATATGGCGGGAAGATGAGAAATTAATCAGGAAAGGCTTCGGGGAGGACAGCAGAGGTCTGCCAGATGTGAAGATGGAGGAAGTAGCCTGCAGAAGGGAGAGTGTGAACAAGAAGATGGGAGAGAGAGCTGAGAATGAGGCGTGGGGAGTAGGTTGGCCTGAGGGGAATGAGGCATGTGAGTTGGGGTATAGTGGAAGAGGAATGAGTATGAGCAGAGGGGAGAGAGCCGAAACCTTCTCTCAGACACCATTGGTTAAATGGGGAAAGTTAGCGTTTAGTCTGTGAGCCCGTCTTTGGGCAGAGATTGTCTCTATCTGTTGCCAAATTGTACATTCCAAATGCTTAGTACAGTGCTCTGCACATAGTAAGCGCTCAATAAATACTACTGAATGAATGTCCTACTGCCAGCAGGACATGTGCTCAAATTGTTTTTAGAACAGTGGGATGGTTTTCCAGGAGACATTTATACTCTCTCACCTAGTACTCCTGTACCAGGATACAAGAGAGCTGCGAGGGAACATGGGTGCACTCTGTGGTCACCCAACCAAAAATTTATGAGACCTCAATAATAGCAGATACCACTGAGCCTTCATCCATTTGATGGACTAAAACACAAGCTTAACCTGTGCAGTGTCGTTTAGGAATGCTTAGAAAAAAACACAACTGGCAAACTAGCCACATAGCAATTAGTATAGGGTATCTTTCTTAGAGCAGGGACTCAGGAGGAATACGATCCCCAAAGACAAAATGGAAAGCTGACACAGGCACAAATAACAATGAAACACATTCATTCATTCAATAGTATTTATTGAATGCTTACTATGTGCAGAGCACTGTACTAAGCGCTTAGAATGGACAATTTGGCAACAGATAGAGACAATCCCTGCCCATTGACGGGCTCTAATTGGGGGAGACAGACAAAAACAATAGCAATAAATAGAATCAAGGGGATGTACACCTCATTAACAAAATAAATAGGGTAATTAAAATATATACAAATGAGCACAGTGCTGAGGGGAGGGGAAGGGAAGGGGGGAGGAGCAGAGGGAAAGTGGGGAAAGGGAGAGGGAAAGGGGGAAAATAGGGATACACAGAGAAGGATAATTGCATACACTGTGTACGGTATTGTCAATCACACGTGGGCCTTTTCAGCTAAATCAATCAGTGGTCACTATTGAGGACTTACTGTGTGCAGAGCATTGTACCTTGGAAAGTACAATATGATTCCTTCCCACAAGGAGTTGATTGATTTATTTTTAAAATGGCATTTGTTAAGGGCTTTCTGTACTGTACTAAACACTGGGGTAGTTACAAGCTAATCAGGTTGGACACAGTCCCTGTCCCATGTGGGGTGCAGTCTTAATCCCCATTTTAGAGATGAGGTCACTGAGGCACAGAGAAGTTAAGTGACTTTCCCAAGGCCACACAGCAGTTGATCGATTGATTGATGTCACTTTCAATTCTGCTCCAGCTAGCCATACTGTCTTCAAGCAATTTTAAGACTTGGGAAGATACTCAGGGCAAATAAAGTAGTTTCCCATCTATACAGATGGTTCCCAGTGCTTTTTAGAGCTATGAATACAATGTGGCGATCTCAGTGTTGAGCCATGCACTTTCTTGTATTTGTTTGGCAGAAAAGATCATGTTTCCTATGCTACATTTTCGTCTGAAGGTAAATTGTGATCCAGGGAGTGAATGGTTAACCATATGAAGTAGCCTGTCCAGAAGGCTTTGGCTAGGATCTTTATGACAAGGGAAAGCAGTAAAATGCCCCAGGAGTTTCCACAGATAGCAATTTTACCTTCATTCTTGAAAATAATGATTATGGTGGCAAATACTGGGCACGTAGAAACATATAAGCACTGCGTTTTTTCCACCCAAAATAGCCTGGAACTTTTGATTTATAGGTGTAAGTTTGGCACCAATTTTACCGAGGAATCTTCCTCCCACTCTCCCAGATCTGCAGACGAAGACAAAACTTGGGGATTCTGAATAGCTCTTGATGGTGGCCATGGCAGATCTTTAAAAATATATGTGTGTGTGTTCCCTTTCCACTCATATTTTCTAAGTCAGAGTGTTGACCCTCTGCTTGCTTCCTGTTGAGAACCCACGCTTGTATACATTTGAGTAGCTACTGAGTACAGAGCACTGTACTACGGGCTTGGGAGAGTACAACAGAATTAGTAGACGGGACCCCTGCTCTTAAGGAGCTTACAATCTAGCAGAGAGACAGACCCTAAAGTAAAAATAGGTAGAAAACAAAAAAGGGCTATGTAGATGATTTGGCTCAAATAATAGAGTATGGAAGAAATGTATATTAAGTCTTATGAGAGGTTGAGAGTATTTAAGAGCTTAACGGGTGGGCAAGTGCTGAAATGGCAGTTAGGGAAACATAAACAGGGGATATCGGAAGTTAATCAGAGAAGGCCTCCTGGAGGAGATGTCATTTCAGAGGGATTTAAAAATGAGCTTGTCTAAGCCTTTTCCCATCACCATCAGAGTAAGGCAGGGTTGTCCGAACGCCCGTAGTTCAATAACTCCAATGCTATTCAACATACTCTGTGATGCCGTGCTCAAGGTTGTGATTCAGAATCTGAAAGCTGGTGTCACTTGTCCAGGTGAATCACCAGAAAACGCTTCCAACTCAACAGACTGAGTATTTAAGTCTGTACGATAGTAACAAAAGAGTTGCTGATGCGTATGAACTTATTTATACTTGCTTAGCACTCCTTAGTATTGAATGTGTCCATTCAGTGTATTTAATTTGACAATGTAGTAAATATTTTTATGCTTGTTGTTGCAAGCCCCCCACACTCGGCTCGTACCAACCAGGACCTTCCTGGACCGGGGGAGCCTCAGTGAGACGTAGTAGAATCAAACCACACCACTGACATCCAAGGTTATTGGGGAAAGTTTTTTACTTAGCTTTCCCAAAGTGCAAGGGAGTTACACACACACTCACTCACTCCACCAAGGGTCTAATATCAGTCTGCTGGTCAAGGGAGCCCATTCTACCAATGATTTTTCTTTCTGCTTCCAAGTGTTGCTGCCTTCTGCTGCTCTCTTGCTATTCTTAGTGCTTCTGCACGCTCGCTTTTGTGTGCTGCTTCTCCTCCAGGTGTTTCCCTCTGCTTCTCCGCGGGCCGCCAAGAGATTCAAAGAGACGGCGCCTTTTATCTGCCTTAGACGTCCCACCTGGGGCTCTACGTAGCCGTCACTGATTGGTCCGGGGCTATTACCGGGTAGAACAGGGAGAGAAGGCCACGTCTCCCTCCATGCTCTGGCCCACCACGGGTACACAACCACTTGTCCTCAAGTAGAGCCCATAGGTCCCTTCGCACGTTTCTTCCTTGTTGTTGTTCACAGGGTCATAAACAGTCACTAATAAGGCAGCTTGTTGCGGGCTCCCCATACCCATCTCCACCATTAGAGTGTAAGCTTCTTGTGGGCAGGAACCATGTGACTTGAAGCAGCATGGTATCGTGGATAGAGCACGGGGCCTTGGAGTCAGAAGGTCATGGATTCTAATCCCGGATTTGCCACTTGACTGCTGGGTGATCTTGGGCAAGTCACTTTACTTCTTTGTGCCTCAGTTACCTCATCTGTAAAATGGGGATTGAGGCTATGAGCCCTGCATGGGACAGAGACTCTGTTCAACCCAATTTCCTTATAACTACCCCAGAACTTAGTACAGTGACTGGCACGTAGTAAGCATTTAACAAATCCCATTATTATTATTATTATTATTCACTATTCTGTAACTCTCCAAGAACCCAGTACAGTGACCTGCCCCATGTGGGTGCTCAATAAATACAATTTCTCTTATGGCTACGACCTCCAATAGTGGTGCTCTAGAATCACATTCCCAGCAAATTCTACCACTGATTATGAACTGCTCTGCAGAGTCGCCCAGGTGCTCTGAACTGTCTGATGAGGCTCAACCATCAGTGCTGAAAGTCAGGGAGTCAATCAGTCAGTCAACCAAAGGTATTTATTGAGAGCACACTTTGTGTACAAGGTGGCCAAGCCCAGTAGCAGTTATGAAAAACAGCTGGCCAACCTGGGCAGTTAAGCGGCTAGTGAGGGGGTCGCCTGACGGGTCACGGCACTACGATACAGCATCAGTGCTATGCTGCGGTCACTTGGACCATAAATGGCTCCTATATGTCAAAAAACCTTTGCCTGCATTTTGCAAAGGACTGCACCGTTGCCCTCCTACTCACTGGTTGCACTGCAGGTCCCAGTAGGAGCATAACTTGCAGGAGTAAGAGGATGCAAGTGGGCCCAGAGCAAACCCCAGTCACTACATTCAATTCTGCTACCCCATGGGACTTCCATCTTGAAGATCCAAGATGAAACTCGCCCAGCAGAGGTACAGCTCCAAGTGATGTGGAAGAGAGAGGGAGTTGGGAAAAATAGGGTTTAATTAAGAGAGGCCTCTCATCTTTAATAAGGCTTTCAAGGTGGGGAGAGTGATGGTCTGGCATAAATGGAGGGGGACGGAGATCCGGGCCAAAGGGAAGATACGGGAACACGGAGCTTAATATCGGGGAGGATAGTCACCAAGTGTATTTACTGTCATCTTTGTTTTCAAAAATATTACTCGACAGTATTTCCTATTGCAGATTCCCATTGCTAAAAGTAGAGGGCAGGCACATTACCTTGGAGTAATAATATTCACTTTGGAGAAGGTGGTGGGATGGAGTCCAGTGAAAAGTTCTTTGAGGTTCATATTCAAGGATCAACAGTAAACGTACTTTTATCTGACTTGAACAAGTTCGCCGATCTATACTAATTACATTGCTCTTCAGATACCTTAATAAAGAAGTTTTTCGTCCGCCATCAGATAAATACTCTGTTAACGGCTTTTATAAGGAGCAACCGTGACATCAAGTGGCTGGTAATGACAACACATGTCTGTTTTCTTGGGTGTACTAATCAGCGAGGATTCTAGTCTCAATTTCCTCAATTAGGAGAATAAATTCATCAGGTTAGAAGCATACTTGAAACCTGGTATGTCAACATTAGCATAATTCAAAAGCCAAGAGGGGGTACATATGTCTTTAGGCCATTTTTCCTAAAACATTTTTACTGCTTTTAAAGTAACCGGTTGAGCCAATTTGGGGTTGCCATTGGCTGAATTTAATTTGGTATATCCATTCTGTTTCAGTCATTTTGCTTGAAGAGTTTCAACTTTTAAAAATGAAAAATGAGGGTATTGCTTTCCAGCTAGAATAGCATTCTAAAATATCAACAGATTTCCTTTTACAAGAACAAATGCACACATTTTGAGAAAAGAAATTCTAAATATGCACAGGGCTTTGGGGAAACCATGTGTAAAACTCCATTTTGCCTGAGGCAATCCCATAGCCCACATTTTTCAAGGGAGAAAATAATAGCAACTGTTTTGACTATATGAGTGGTTTTTATCTACTCTGTCATTCTGCTTAGCATAAGACAATTTCTTGTCAACCTTTCAAAGAATTTCCTAAAATCATGGGACCCACAGAATGGCAGTTGGACCATTCATATTTTAGGTGCCTAGATTTGTGCTTCATACTCAATGAATACTCTCTTCACTGACAGACATTTACCAGTGCCAACCTCTTCCATCCCGAACCATAACCATCATGTCCTCTGACTGCTCCTGGCTGCTACTGCATTCATATCAGGCTTGCCCCTGGGCAATGACATTTTTCCTTCTTGTTTTCCATAAAGTGACCCACCATATTGGTCAGTACTCCATCTTGGGCAAGTCTGACACTCCACGCTAAACTAACTGCACTTGAGTTCTGTAAAGACAACATTAGTAGGGATACTCATCAAGATTTCTTCCCTCCAAACTTTCATTCATTCATTCAATAGTATTTATTGAGAGCTTACTATGTGCAGAGCAGTGTACTAAGCACTTGGAATGTACAATCCGGCAACAGATAGAGACAATCCCTGCCCAATAACGGGCTCAAAGTCTAAACGGGGGAGTCCAAACCCACCAAGAGTACAGTGCCCTTTTCAACAGAGAGCATCTGAATCTTTTCCAGTCTCCCAGCCTTTTTGCCTCCCTTGGCTCTGCTGATTTATGGTCCTCTGGAAATCCCTAAAGTCTAGGCACCCTGTTAGATTGAAAAAGGAGGACCATCACTACATCTCTTCTTAATAAGACGAGCTTCTGGGCCCATCAGGAGGCAAACAAGAAAAAGTACCTGTATCCTGGCCCTACTTCTTTAGATGCAAGGGCCTAAACTAGTGTTGGAGACAAGCCGTCTTAAACTGAAATCAAACATGATCCTGTTCCCAATACCTCTATCTTTCTTTCAATGCCCTCTCCCAGCCCCAAAGCCCCTACGTACATATCTGTAATTTATTTATTTATATTGTCTGTCTTCCCCCTCTAGACTCGAAGCCTTTTGAAGGCAGGGAATGTATCTCTTTCTTGTTGTGTTGTACTCTTCCAAGCACTTAATACAGTGCTCTGCACACAGTAAGCACTCAGTACAAGTGAATGAATTAAAATTGAGTCTGGAATACCACTGTACGTAAGCAACAAGTCAGAATCCTTGCAGTTCTTCATATTTGGTTCCATTATTTT
Source organism: Ornithorhynchus anatinus (assembly GCF_004115215.2). Taxonomy (NCBI): domain Eukaryota; kingdom Metazoa; phylum Chordata; class Mammalia; order Monotremata; family Ornithorhynchidae; genus Ornithorhynchus; species Ornithorhynchus anatinus. Next base: position 39,494,141 of record NC_041738.1, read on the forward strand.
AACCAGACAGAAGAATTCTCCTTGACAAAAATCTCCATAAAACCCACCGAAATTTGATTTTAGCTTAACTGATTTCCTTTTGACTTGGGCTGATTTATTTTGGTTCTTAGGTAAGAGTTGTCTGCATAGAGGCTTTTCAAAACAAGGGTTTCAAGAAGTTAATATTATTTCCAGCTGGAATTTTTAATTGCCTTAACGAGGAAAAATAATTTGCCCTTTTAGCTTACCGACCATCATCCTCATTTCCAGTCCATCTCTTCTTTTTGAAACTCTGGCATCATCTTTGATCCCAAACTCTATATCTCCAGCCCAGACTCCTGGGACTGTAAATCTATCACCACCCCTGAAGGAGAACTTATCTGCCCCACTGCATCCATTCTACCTCTGCTGAAATCCTCATCTTCCTTCACTTCCTCAACCTTTGACAATTGTAAAACCCTCTCTGGAATCCAGCTCCTATAGAACATTGTTACTTTCTCTCTTATGTAAATAAGTGTAAACCTATCGACATTATCCTTCACAAACACCTTGTTTCTGCATTCAAAATGGAAGCAGCAGGATTCTCTGAAGTGTGAAGTGTCATACCAAGAAAATTGGATTCGTCTAACTGTCGAAAAGGATCCTGTTGCCAAACTCTGCTTCATATATTCTCATGCCCTCATCTCTTCTATTTATCTCTAACTTTTCCACCTGCTAAGTTTAGCTTTCACTCTTTCCCTCACCTTATCTCAATTTCTTCACATGTAAATTGAGGATACTTTCCATTTACCTATTTCAGAGAGATACTGTGATGATACTGTTTTATAAACACAAAACATTTTGGGCTCCGCAGAAGAAAGGTGGTATATATCAAAGTATTATTACTACCAGTCAAGGTAATTGATTCTTTGCCTTGTTGGAGGTTATGTATGTTTCTATTCCCAGTTCAGGGAATGGAATGGAAAACAGCTGTACTCTCTTAGGGACATCAGATTTTTCGCTCAAAAGACAATGACCAGACATTTATTCTCTGTATTTTTTTTTACAAGCTAACCCCATGGGACCACATGAAAAAATAGCCTAGAAAAAAGCAAAAGTATAATTGCACAAAGCCTGCCAGCTCAAACTATACATTTTAAACATTTCCACCTTAATTGCATATGCAAAATGAATGGCTAATTCTTAACAATATTTGTATCATAAAATCCCAAATAGTTCCCCTACAATGATCAGCATCTCCTCTCTCCTACCTAAGTACTATGCTAGATCTGGTTCTGAGTTCCTCTCCAAGCAGGATATTGTAGTGCTTCTGAGGTGAAGCAACCAGGTCTATTGGGAAGAGTGCAGGCCTGAGAGTCAGAAACCTGGGTCTAATCCTGACTCTACCACTTGAACGCTGTGTGATCTTATGAAGGTTTGGGTTTTTTTGGTTGTTTTTAGTTGTTGTTTATAATTTTTTATGGCACTTGTTAAACACCTATTATGAGTCAGGCTCTGTACTAAGCACCAGAGTAGATACAAAATAATCAGGTTTGCCCTAGTCCTTATCCCACCTGAGGCTCACAGTCTAAGCAAGTCACTTAACTTCTGGGCCTCAGTTGCATCATCTGTAAAATGGGGATGAAATCCTCCCTCCAACTTAGACCGGGAGCCCCATTAGGGCAAGGATTGTGCAGCGCTTAGAACAGTGCTCGGCACATAGTAAGCGCTTAACAAATACCAACATTAATTGAAACTAATTACCTTGAACCTACCCCAGTGCTTAGTTCAGTGCCTGGCACATAACAAGTACCATAGAAAAGGGTGCTGGTGATAAATGCTTTGGGTGTCCCTCAAGTCAGGTTTCGGTAAACTTGCACAAGTTAACAATCTCCCCCCGGCCTGAGGAGAGGAAAAAAAATCTAGGCAGCACCTTAAAATAAAAAAAAAATCAGGGAGCCAGTGAAAAATGATGCTCATATAAATTAAAAATAAGTCCACTGCAATTATATCAAGCTTTGTGAACTCACAGAGAGGAATAAAAGGACAGAGGAAGACAGAAACTTCTACTTCGGCCTTGCAATTGGATCAAAGCAATCTGTGAGCCTTCAAAAATGAATATGAGATACCGTGAGCATCATGGTAGAATAAACAGTGACAATGGAATGATATCTCTGATAGAGGAGAGTGCCAGGAGTCTAAAATGGCTTGGTAAAAGTGCTTTGGAAAATAAAAGAAATCTAAAAACTGAGAATTGAAAATTTTACCTGCCTACAATTTTACCCTAATTCCTTTCAGGCCCTGGCCCTATCTAATATGCCCAGCGATTCTTACTTCCCTGGAAGTTCCCTGGGGTTCCAAAACAGAGGAAGAGGAGGAGCGGCCTGGCTTCTATAATAAACATTTTGAAATACCTTTTGCAGGGTGGCTGGCAATGAGGAACTAATAACTAAGTAACTCTAAAATCTCCAGTAAATCTGAAGCTTTCCGCCTGGTGCAGGCCATTTGAGAGCTTTAATTCATCAATTAAGTGATCAAAGATCCCATTGGAGATACAATTTCAGTTCTTTTGTTCTGCTCGGGCAATCATATTAAAATTGATAGCATTCCCAAAATCAAGCCGGTTACCAAAAAAAGCCCCCCAAAGAATCACTTACACTCATCACTTCTTAAAGATGAGGCTGTGATCAGCCCTCTGCACCCTGAGACTCAATCAGTTACCCGCCATTCCACAGTGATGATGTAAACTGGGCTAAAGAGGAATCTGCATCCTTTGTGCAGCTATTGTAGATTCAGGCAGCAGTTAGCTGTATACTCTTAAAAAAAGGGAGCAGGGGCAGGACACCAGCATGTTGACTTTGGCTAGCTAACTGAATGGCACTACTGACTCTTCAGGAATCAAGACAGGATCTCTGCACGGCTGGGCCAGGACTCCGACACATCTGAGATATTAATCTGTCTAACACCCCCCAAAAAAGGGCTAGACGCAGCCCTAGAACAAGCAGGAAATATGTCTTAAACTATCACAATACACCCTTAATCCTTTCCTCCTCAGCAGTTGGCTCTCCAAAGGAGCTATCCTGGTTCAAGGCAATATGGCTGACAGTATTTATGTCTGGAAATACTTTGCTTGGCAAGATGATGACCATAGCCATTACCTGCCTTTTGTGAGTGCATCTCAAGCCGTGAAAGTACTGGGGCATTGTGTAGAAGACTCTCTTTTATTATAGCCTCAGGATACAAAACTAGAATTGGCCAACAGGAAAGGAAAAGTCATTGAGCCACGGGGTACCTTTCAGATGGTTTTCTCTTCAGAAGTTTATTTTACCTCCCAAATTAAATTTTTCGGCAATGTTCATTACTTCTTTTGAAGAACTCTAGGTTTCAGAATTGTGACCTTGTTATTTATTACCTGCCTTTTGGTCTGAACAAATATGATTTTGTTATTTTATGTTGTCAATAGAATAAGCACATGTGGTTTTGGTTGACAAAATTATGATAAAATTCACTGTATCCTAAAAAGTGATTGAAAAGTTTGCAGACTGTTTCTGGGCATAGAAAGGGGGAAAAATGGGGATTGAATTTCAACAAAAGACATGCCAGATTTTTTCCTGCTCTTATTGCTCAACCTTCTTCCACAATTCAGCCTCTTTTTGATTAGATACTGGAGCAGAGCAGGTATTCAATCCAGAAATCATATGTTTCTCTTTAAACTTTTGGCATATTCAATCACACTTTCTCATGTTAACATTGGGTTACGCTTAGGTTCCCTTCAGAGACCAATATCGTGTGACATCACAAGCGTTATGTCACAAACAATAGAACATAAATTAATGCAAATCAGAACTGGGACAATGCAACAGCTCCGTGTCTGCAAGGAGAGCATGTTCGGAACACATGTGGAAAGCTTGCAGTTGGCCTATTATTTTCCCCTTTCATTTACATTAAATCCATGTCCTTATCATAGCTAAGTGACCTTCCCTTGTTCCCTGAGTTTTGTGTCTAGAATTAAGAAAGAGGCTCATACAAGGACCCACTGCCAAGATCAGGTTTTTCCCCCATCAAAAATTTGACTTTGGGGTACAAATTAAACACCACTGATTCCCACTGAGTGCCCTTTTTTCCAATTGGGTCTTACAGATTAACCTAATCACCATTATGGAAAGGTCTTAAGGAGGAAAAAAAAAAGGTGATTAAAGATCTGGTGGGCTTTAGCCGACAAACACTCCCACTGACGCTTCCATACTCTTTTAGTCTTGCTTTGTTAAATTAATGCTGTGATCCAAATCTGACACACTCATAGTGCCAACACAGCAAAATGGGTCAAGTCCTCTCTCTCTTTATACATGCTAAATCAAATTGCCATGGAAAAAGAATGAAGCAGAGGAGAGTAGCTGTAGATCTTCTAAGCTGGCTGGCATATGAGAGTTCCTGCCACACAGAGGAAGAGTGAAAGACCAGTAGTCAAAGCAGTGAACCGGCCTCCAGAATACAGGTCTTGGTGCAGAATTTGGACAGGAATGATGACTCTGTGTAATTCAAAAACTACTGGGGTAAGATTGAGGCTGCCAAGTGAAGAGTCAAGAACAGCTGGCTGAATCACCTTCCCCATGCCCATATAACCTTCTGTTTTCTCTCTTAATGGACAGGGTTTCAAATTGATAGCTATAGTTCAAAAGCTGGAGGCATTTCTGACTATAAAATGTGGATGATTTTTTTTCCGTTGGATTGACAAGTGTAAAGTAACCAGACATTCTAGCATGCAGGGCAGTCATGAAATTTGGGTTGTCATCTCTCAGTGCTGAATTATCATCATTACCAGTAGCAGTCCCCTCTCAGGGTCACACCTGGAGAGTTTCCAGTTCTCTAACAGTCTCGGCTACGGGAGGGAGAGTCAAGCCGAGACCTATCCATTCCATCCCTACCTGGGGCAGTGGCTAGCGAATGGAAGGCAATCTGCTACAAGTCAAAACTCCCCTGTGCCGGGCAGCAGCGACATGGGAGAGACTCGAGGACGGAGACTCGGGTTTACTGCATGGAAGGAGGTAATGGTCAATCGCTTCCATATTTTTACCAAGAAAACTCTATGGATACACTTCCAGAACAACTGCAGATGGAGGTGGGGTGTTCTGGGAGAGATGCGTCCGTGGTGTCGCTACGGGTCGGAGACAACTCGACAGCACAAAATGAGACAAGCCCAGGAGCAGTAGGAGCAGTATTTAGGAGCATCTACTAAATGCACAGTATGTCCCATAGTAGGCATGTGGGTATAGGCAATTACAGGAGTAGACATGGTCCTTACTCTCAAGTCGCATAGAATTAAATCCAGTGGGATCCTGATGCTGACCCTTGCAACAGGCCATCAGCGTGGCTCAAATGGAAAGAGCCCGGGCTTGGGAGTCAGGGGTCATGAGTTCTAATCCTAGTTCCACCACTTGTCTGCTATGTGACTTTGGGCAAGTCACTTAACTTCTCTGTGCCCCAGTTATCTCAATGGGGATTAAGACTGTGAGCCCCACGTGGGACAACGTGATTACCTTGTACCTACCCAGTGCTTAAGAACAGTGCTTGGTATATAGTAAGTGCTTAACAAATACCATCATTTATTATTATTATTAGAGAATGTCTGTCTCAGTAACACTGAAAACAATGAAGGGAAGCCATAACTGCACCTTAGGCTGCTCTGCTGCCTATCTGGCTGGTTTTCAGTTAACCAGCTCCAACGACAGAAGCTTTCCTTGGAGCTGTCCACCTTATGTTGTCTTGCAAGTGTGTGCTTGTGTATCTCTGCTATAAAAGTGTGTTTGTCACTCCTTGGCGCTTTGTCTGTGGATCTGTCTCTCTATAACTTTTCTTAGCCACTTCTTTTGCCTCTCTGTCTTTGTTTCCTGCCTTTTAAGCCTTGCCCACTTTGAACTCCCCAGTGATTTCTTAACTGTCAAGAAGCTTTGCAATAGGAAATGTAAACGGCTACAGGTTGATTGACTTCGAACTACTTTACGACCTCGCCCCCAATCAGTGACTCATGGTCCATTTTAAGAAAGGCTAAAATTGGAATTAAACTTTAATGGAGCATAGTTGATAGAACATATGCCTGGGAGTCAGAAGATCAGAGGTTCTAATCTCAGCTCTGCCGCTTGTCTGCTGTGTGACCTTGGCCAAGTCACTTCACTTTTCTGGATCTCAGTTACCTCCTCCGTAAAATGGGGATTGAAACTGTGAACCCCACGTGGGACAGGGGCTGTGTCCAACCTGATTTGCTTGTATCCACTCCAGCGTTTAATACAGTGCCTCACACATAGTAAGCACTTAACAAATACTATAATTATTAAAGAAAAAAAGATTTGAGAAGAAGAAATGGGGCTAAATTAGGTCAAGCTCTCAAAATTCCCACCCTACACTTCAGCTGGGTATTTCAACCCCTAAAACTATTGGTATTCACAAGGTATCAGCACAGTTGGCAAAGAGTTTCCACCATTCTACTTACTGATCTGTTTTCCTTCTCGCCTTTAAATTCAGTGAGAACGCTTCATTCTCTTGTGAGACCTATAAAGAATTGGAAATAGTATAAGCAACCTGCAAATGTATTTATTCAGATCCATCCTCAATTGTACATTCAATTGTACCGTCAATTATTCTGATTTCTCTGTAAATATTTTTATTTCTGTCTCCCCCAAGAGAGGGTAGGTAAAGCATCTTTTGCATCAGTTGTACTTTCCGAAGTGTTCGTTACAGAGTATTGCGCTCAATAGGCACTAAATAAATACTTTCCTACCACCCGTTTGCTCTGTGTCCCTCGAAAATTTAATTGCTATAATGAGGACAAAGTTGTACACTCTCCAGAGATCAATTCATGTGCACAAGACTTTATTTTGGACTCACAATTTTGGCAGTGATAGGGGATTTGGAGAAAGAAATGAGTAAATGAGTCATTTAACTCTCCCGAAAGATCTTGATGTTAGAAGGAAATGCAGTTTTCTGATGTACCTATTTCTACCTATCCTCTTCCAAGACAAAATGGTAAATTTAATACTTCTGGAAACTTATTCAAATCTCAAAAGAGATAGTATGAATTTAATTCAAGAGATGGGAACAGATTTAATAGAATTCTGAATCAGTTTCAATCATTCCTAACTCTTAATGTCTTCATTCCTACTCCTGGTCAAATCACAGTCTGCAGTATGATGTTGCCACAGGAAATAAAGGGATGAGGGTTGGGGGATGATTAACAGAATAAATTGAGGGGTTTTTTAAAATCACTGAGATATATATACATATATATATGTGAAAGCATATTAGAAAAACTAGATGACCCTTCGATCCAGAACTTAATAGAAAGAGGTTCTAGGAAGGTGAAAAAGGAAGCCTAAAAACGTTAACCTGTGGCCACGATGTTTTAATAAATTCACTATTTACGAAAGGGCATGGACTTTTAGTACTATGTTGATCTAATCAATAAGCCAGTAGTATTAATCGAGGAGCTTCTTTGTACAGGGCATTTTATTACATTCTTGAAAACCTACAATAGAATTAATAGACAAGTTCCCTACCCTCAAGGTTATTACAATCTAACAGAGGAAATCTGCACCAAAATGATTTGCAGATAGAAGGAAGTTAGCGCAGAAATAAAAATAGTAAGAAACAGCTGCTAAACGTTCTAAATATTTATTGCTCTATTTGTAAAGCACCTTAATGTTTTAGCCAAAAGTTTCAAACCAATTTATGTGAACACATTTCCCTTTTTTTTCTTTTTTCAAATGAGCACCTAATTATTTACTTAGTTCTAAAAGTTTCTGGCATAGGTGACCAGCATTTCATTTCTGCAGCATTTAAAGAGCATGTCAAGTAAATCGAGTCCACACTGCCTAAAGCACCCAGGGATCTCAAAGGATGAAATTAAAATGGAACAGGAGGTTTTTACTGGGTGAAATAGTACAGGTGACTAATATCAACCCAAGTCTCCGTCGACAGTCCAGAACAAATCAAACTTCACCCTTTCTGAGGAGTGGACATTTTCAAATAATCCTTTCCTTACTTCCTACTTGTGAAGGAATGCTTGCAAAACTTAGTTTCAGTCTTCCAGGGAGTCAATATTAAAATGGAGGAAGTGACCAAAAATATTCAAAATTACATATAGCCCCACTGGTTTGGGTTGCTTTCTCACAAGCCCACAATGCTTTAGAGAAGATCCAGGTTTCTCCTACATATCTCCCCTACAGATTTTAGTTCTAGCCTTGAGGGTAGGGAACTTGTCTATTAATTCCATTGTAGGTTTTCAAGAATGTAATAAAATGCCCTGTACAAAGAAGTTCCTCGATTAATACTACTGGCTTATTGATTAGATCAACATAGTATTAAAAGTCCATGCCCTTTCGTAAATAGTGAATTTATTAAAACATCGTGGCCACAGGTTAACGTTTTTAGGCTTCCTTTTTCACCTTCCTAGAACCTCTTTCTATTAAGTTCTGGATCGAAGGGTCATCTAGTTTTTCTAATATGCTTTCACATATATATATGTATATATATCTCAGTGATTTTAAAGTCCAACATATTCAGAAAGAGATAACATCAAGTGTATTGCAAGGGCACAAACATATATAGATACTCCCTATCTCGAGCTTTTTCCCTTCTCTCTACTCAGAATGGGGAATCCCATGTGAACTCAGCCCATGACCCAGAACTCCAAACATCTGGACAGCACTGCAAGGGAAATTTGAGGTCTCAGGAGCTTTTCTACCTTCAATCCCTCATCATCAGATATATGAAAACCTAGTCCCTGTGGGTCTGGGGAACTGGGATCGGGCAGAAGCTAGGAAATGGCCTCCACCTCTGCAAGTCTGAGTAAGGCAGGGAGAGATTGTCTGAACTTGGATGTTTGTGTTTTCCCTTGCTAAAGATGGTCAGGGGAAAATGTGCTATTCCTTACCTTTTCACGTGACGACACTACGTTATGCTATTTTGGTTCCACTGGGCATGCAACTTAATGATATCATACAGAAGCCCATCCAAACCTCTGATTCTGGAGCATTTTGAGCGGGGAGGAGGGTATTTTAGTTCCTGAGACCCTCCCCGTTATAGAGCCTTTGCTTTCCCCTCCAGGCACCATCTCCCACTCAAGTGGGGGAGTCTATGTGCTTTCCAATCTTCAACCATGGCTCTCCAACAGGGGCCTTCTCTGACAGTACTCTGAGGCAGCTCTCTCATGCTCAAATCATTCAGGTGTGTCAACCATTCATAAATTCACAGTCTGTAAAACTGAACTAAAATTGGCTTTGTCCGTAAATCCTTTAAAAACATAAAGACTGAGGTAGTGGCAAAGTTCAGCTCCAAGGTTTTGGGCAGCAACTGGAATGGACACGGCCGAATTAATTTTTACAGACGGTTGGCAAGGGGGCTCCCATCTGACACTGGAAATGAAGGTGGTGAGAAGAAGGTCAGGGAGAGCCTAATAACTACGGTATCTGTTAAGTGCTTACTGTGTGTTAAGCACTGTACTAAGCACTGGGGTGGATACAAACAATTTGGGTTGGACACATTCCCTGTCCCATATGGGGCTGACAGTCTTAATCCCCATTTTACAGATGAGGTCGCTGAGGCACAGAGACGGGAAGTGACTTGCCCAAGGCCACATGGCAGAAAAGTGGCAGAGCTGGGATTAGAACCCATGACCTACACACTTCGCTCCCCTGGCGCTAACCTTCTCACTGTGCCTCCATCTCCCCCGTCTCATGGCCGACCCCTAGCCCACATCCTATCTCTGGCCTGGAATGCCCTCCCTCTTCAAATCCGCCAGACAATGGCTCTCCTCCCTCCTTCAGAGCCTTACTGAAGGCACATCTCCTCCAAGAGGCCTTCCCAGACTAAGTCCCACTTTTCCTCATCTCCCACTCCCTTCTGCCTCGCCCTGACTTGCTCCCTTTGCTCTTCCCCCCGCTCTCCACCTCACAGCACTCATGTATACATCAGTGATTTTATTTATTTCTATTGACGTCTGCTTGTTTGTATCGATATCTGTCTCCCCCACCGCCAGGCTGTGAGCTCGCTGTAGGCAGGGCCGTCACTTTCTATGGCTGTATTGTACTTTCCCAATGGCTCGGTACGGTGCTCTGCACCCAGTAAGCGCTTAATAAATATGACTGAATGAGTGAAAATGAATGATCTTCTGACTCCCAGGTCCGTGTACTATCCCCTACGCTATGCCCCTAGTAAGTCAGAGGGTGGGCATGGTGTATTGCACTTCAAAGCTTCTTTACCTAATGGGGTTGGGTTTCAAGGCTAACTCAGCTCCACGACAAGGACTTCATTTGTTGCTCTCCAGCTCCCAAATCTCGCTCAAAGGAAAGACATGAACAACGTATGAGTGGTCTTGGCGGGTTGCGTGGAGGTTTTTTGTTTTGTGTTTTTTTAATCAAAATCATCCAAAAAATTCAGCACTATCTTAAATGAGGTTACCTAATTTCAACTACTGTACTGCATCATTTCTGATTTAGTTTGCCCATAAAAATGACAAATCATCCACCTTCATTTTGCCCTTTGGAGCCAAGAAACTTCATCCTTCTATGTGATTTATTCTTTTCACGGGCATTCATTCAGTCCAGAGCTATTGTTTCAGTGCAGGGAAAATGTATTCCTTTTACAGGTTTATTCCTTCAACTGGAATTTGGTTAAGTAGGTTCCACTGCACAAACACAAAAAGCCCTAATACATGCATATTGGGTTTGCATCATGCCATCAGATGTCACTGTTGACGGTTGATGGCACTTATATAGATTTACACAACAAAAAGTACATTAAAAAAAATGTTCAGGTTGTGAGACAAAGCCACAAAAGCACAGAAATTCAGAGCTCGGGATTTAAACATAATATATCGACATGGAATGGAGCGCATTAGGGTAATGCGAAGGTGATGTTGTCCTTATTATACCTATGGCACTAGAGGCTTAATCTGTAACTGAATATCCTGGTGTCTGTTGCTTTGTTTCACTCTCAGGGGCTTATGTTTTTTAATGGCATCATTGTTGTGTAAATTTCCCTGTTTTATAAAGTAATTTCAGGTTGATTATCATCTGTTTATGCAATTAGTGTAATTATACCTAATTGCAAAGTGTAAACAACATATAGAAGTAGTTCATTAGAGGTGTAACAGATATGCAAGAATATAAAAAATTGTTAGGAAACTACATGAACAAATGTTCTATGGATGTGCAAGAAATAGATTCGAGCACAGGCTCTGTACAATCTATAATTGTTCACGTATCCAGTAATAATTAGATTTAAAGCCTGTCAAATTTAATGTTTAAAATCTTAATGCCATTTCAGAAAGCGAACAAACACATAAAACTTATGCCAGTAAAGAAAGTCTTTGGGGGACTGGTTGATAGCTTAAAAATGGCTTCACCATTTTTTTCCTAATGTCTTGAAAAAATAAACTCCTATTCAATTAAGGCTTCATAGCTCTAAAGCTTCACCCTTAGGTTAATTTAGATAGTAAAATTAAAAATCTTGGAAATAGATTTTTATTAAATAACAGCTAGACTATAACTGCAGATGTTCTGTGGTAGTCCCAATTAAGACTTTCAAGAAATGTTGCCCTTTTTATCCTATTTCCTTTTACAATTTTTAAGTGAAAAGGAATCTAAGAAGGATGAATTAAAAATGCTTTGACATGAAGACACAAAGAAGCACTTCACAAAAGAAGAAGAGATGCACGGGTTTCAAAAAATCAGATAGAGGAGATATACAGAAGAGGATGAGAACCACTGCTGGAAAAGAACCTAAATTGCCCCCGAATGCAGGAAATTCATGCTAAATGTACTTTATACCCCACTGTTCCCTAGCTTAGGCTGAGTCTTTCATACCAATCCTAACCAGTCCTAAGAAAGCACTGGTATTTAGACCTTGCAAAAAAGTATACACCACTTGTAAAAAAGCTTCAGAAATAAACAATATAGAGTTTGGTGGCTCTTGAAATATATGGCACATTCTCCTATGTGGATAAAAACAATCAGGCATCTTTTTTAAAAAAATGGCATTTGTTATGTGCTTACTAGGTGCCAGGCCCTTTTCTAAGTGCTGGGGTAGATACAAGGTAATCAGGTTGGACACAGTCTCTGTCTCACATGGACTTCACAGTCTTAATCCCCATTTTACAGATGAGGTAACTGAGGCACAGAGAAGTGACTCGCCCAAGGTCACAAAGCAGACAAATGGCATTGCTGGGATTAGAACCCAGCTCCTTCCAATTCCCAGGCCTGCGCCATTTCCACTAAGCCATGCTGCTTCTTAATAATCTTCAATTGTTACTTACTAAAGGATTAGAAGGTCTAATTTACATCACCGGAAATTCAAGAAAATAGTAATATCAGAAAAGGAAGACTTTAAACATTAGCAGCACGTCACCATGTCCTCTGTGAAATATGTTTACGTACAGTGAATTACATCTTTATCTAAAAGCAAACGCTCTCAACTATTGGTCAACCCATAAAGTAGGTCTGCAGTGGACCCTGAACCTCAGTCATTATTGAAGAAAAAAGCATTTTAGCAATTTTCATTTAGTCTAAATATTTATCATCTTTTAACCTAATTGTATACTACTCAGGCCTCATTTATATAAAGGCAGAGAAATAAAAATATTCTCTGAAAAATCGAGATTGAAAAGATTGGGAGTTTTTCTTCCATAAGCAGTCAGAAATAGTATCACTTAAAATACACACGCACAAAATAAATACATGTTTATTGCTTAAAAAACTACACCCAAAAATATTTGTCCTCAAAGTTTAGATGCAGATTTTGGAGTACTTGCACTTGGGGTAGTGGATAGAGCCCGGGCTTGGGAGTCAGAGGACGTGGGTTCTAATCCCAGCTCCGCCACTTGTCTGCTGAGTGGCCTTGGGCAAGTCACTTCACATCTCTTGGCCTCAGTTCTCTCATCTGTAAAAGGGGGATTAAGACTGTCAGCCCCATGCGGGACAAAGACTATATCCAAGCCATTTTGCTTCTATCCACCCCAGTGCTTAATATAGTGCCTGGCACAATCACTTAGTAAATACCACAATCATTATTATTACAGGAAAGTTACGGCACCTAGTAGTGAAATTTTCAAAAAATCCTATCTTAAATTACCAATAATCTTTCTTTTTTGTCACTCTTCTTTCTATCTTACTCTATTTCTGGAAAGAAACATGCTGCTTATGTTAAAGGAACCTCTTAGCTCTTGGCTGTTTTTCCCCCCCTTGAAGATTTCAGAGAGACTATGCTCATTTCCTGAGCCTCACGGTAGTCAACAGATTCCCCCTTTCTTATGGCCAGAGAAGAGGTTAAACCTCCTGACTCCAAAAGAACTAAATGCCCATGCAGTCAAGTCGATGGAGAAGGTGACATGGAGAGAAATAGGGAGGAAGTAAAAAGATCACAAGGTAAAAAGATTGGCACATTCCGTGCTTAGCCTCACGTTCAGAGGCCAAACTCTCCAGGATGCTGTCTGAACCTTAATAAAGTGAAAACCTCACATGCACCTGAGCAAATAATATTTATTCAGTGTCTATTGGGTGAGGTGACCAAACTGTCTGGCAAAATGAGACAGGATATAGGGTTTCTGGGAGGTGGGGCATCCAGGGGTGGGGCTTGGAAAGATAGGAAAGTAAGAGAGAGCGGTAAAGAGACTGGGCTAGAAAGAGAAATAGAAAAAAAAAATTACAGAAGACAGTAGGGTTGGTAGACAAACACACAGACCACACAGACACGCACAAATACTCAGGTGTCTTTGCCTCGGTATCATATCCACCCCTGCACAATCACCCATTTCAGTTCTTCTGTGCTAATTACACAGTTATGTACTCTCCCCCACCGCTTCGGCTTCTGTACATATCATACCTTCTGTCTAATCCCGGCTCTGCCACTTGTCTGCTGCGTGACACTGGGCAAGACGTTTTACTTCCCCGTGCCTCGGTTACCCCATCTGTAAAATGGGGATTGAGACTGTGAACCCCTCATGGGACAGGGACTGTGTCCAACCCGAATTGCTTGTATCCACCCCAGCGCTTAGTACAGGGCCTGGCACATAACTAAGCACTTAACAAATACCACAATTATTATTCTTATTGATTTCTGTAGCCTACTGACTTTAGCACTTACTCATCTAGGTCTTCTTTTAATTATTTTGTGTCTGTCTCCTCACTAGACTCTAAACTCCTGGAGGGCGGGGATTTTGTATTCCAACTCAACTGTGCTCTCCCAAGCCCCTAGTACAGCCCTCTGCACACAATACCCAATTACTAAATACTATTAATGATGATGAGGTTAGCAGCAGGAAAAAGCATGCGCATGGGAGTCAGAGAACCTGGATTCTAATCCCAACTCCTCTACTTTGCCGTGTGACTTTGGACAAATCACTTAACTTCTCTGTGTCTCAGTTTTCTCACCTTTAAAATGGGGATTGAGACTGTGAGCCCTACGTGGGACAGGACACAGCGACTGCGTCCAATCTGATTATCTTGTATGCACCCCGGCGAGTAATACAGTGTCTAGCAGATAGTAAGTGCTTAACAAATACTGTTAAAAAAAAGAGGTGGCTCTGGAATGAAGTTTATCCAGTGGTATCAAAGCAATACTCATCATCATACCTTCACTGGGTAAGGGGACTTAAAGAGAATGGATGAAAACAGGATATCGGAACATTCAGAAAACATGCTTTAAGCAGAGGAGACACTGAAGCAAAACTTCACATGCTGTGGCAGAGCAGTAGAGAGTGAGAGACAGCTGAGAAGACAGTTCAACCTGGCACACAGGAGCAATCGAAATCAGGTAACTTTCAAGCAGCAGAGATTTCTGGAAGATTGTGACAGAGAGAAAAACAAAAGTAGTCCTAGGCGCTGTAGGATAACAGATGCAACAGGGCAGGAAGGAGCGATCTTTACACACATACAAGGTATAAAAGGAATTGTTTTGTCATGCACTTGATTTTATCAGCCAGGCTCATAAACAATGAAAAACACAGCACTGTCAGCAAAGTCAGCTTCAGATTCCCCCCCCCCCAAAAAAGATACACAGAGATAGATACAAAATCAGTTTCCAGCAGTGTCTAGCCCAAGAGTGGCTCTCCTTTCCAATTCCAAAAAGTGAACGGAGAAGTCACTGCAGCCTCTAGTTTATACTTCACTTCCCCCTGCAGATAAAGGTGGCCTAGACACGACCCCTGTGGGGAAGACAAAGAAGGCTATGACCGAAACCTCTAGATGTAGCTCTCGGTTGTCTGCCTGACACGTTTCAGATGTGCCCAGCTTCTGGGTAGAATGAACACCACTGCCATAAAACCTGGCCGAGATGCAGGCCAGATGAGATGGAAACTGCAGAGTATTGTCAGAGCCAAATGGTTAAGCCATCTGAGGTTTCCCAAACAAGAAATGTTTCCTCATCTACGCTTGTCTGATCAGTTCAGCAATGAAAGTTATAATCGAGTCTAAGGAAAGGGGATACGGAAGAGCAAGTATTAATCATTGATTCACATTGAGATCTTTTGTGCCTGGGAGATGAAGAAAATACCGCCTATCTCCAGTCTGAATTATATCCATATCATAAGTGTTAAAGTTGTGAAAAGTCTGTTGGTCTGCAGTAAGTTCTTCGATTATCTTTCTCCGTTCTTTATTTTGAAAACAAAACCTCATCTCCAGGATCTGCTAGAATATGTCAAGAAAAGTACTTGAAAAATGTCCTTCCGTGTTTGCTCCTATTCACCGTTGGTTTAAAGTTGGAAAGTAAAAGTGGAAAATATTACCCTGCCTTTGTACTAATATGACATTTACACATTATTCTACACTGTTTCCACACACCCACTAGACTTGCATTAATTCTAAGTGCACTGCAAAATCTAAAAAGGCATTTTATTCTTTCCAGGTGTGCACAACTGGTTTATTTATGGTCTGACTTCCTTTCACAGTGTGAGAAACCCTAGCTTTTGGCCAGCTGCAGAGGATTGTTAAGAAGCAGCATTTTTAAGTTTTAAAAAAAAATTAGTAACACTTTTTTCCCCTGCTACACTTTACACACCTTTTTGCTTTGGTGATTTTCTGATATGTCTAAACAAGCATTTTACTGCATTCACCATCAAAGAAGGTTCTCCATGCAGACTACAGAACATTTATTATAATGAATACCAGAAAGCAGAAAATGAGAAGTAGAGTTCGGAGTTCTGGGTCCTCATTGCTCTGCCTGAAGAAAATCAACACATTCAATGGAGAAACACCCGCATAATGAAAGTATTTTTCTTGCATTTTATTGCTCTAGGGAGGCTAGATGCCACTAGTAAAATAATGCTATCATACACATTTCTTGGGGCAGGGGGAAATGTCCATGTTACTACAGAAGGGAAACTAAATTGAGCATATTCCCTCAAAAATGTCTACCATCAAGATGTCTCCAAAGTCACTGGTTCCACTACACCAGAAAATGGTTTCCAACAAAGGGCATCCGGTTTCTTTCTCTGATGTCACCCAGTCATCAGCCAGCCAAAGTCCAAATTTGGGATAATAAGGAGAACAAATGTTAAGAGAGAGACAAGAGAAAAGAGAGAGACGTGACCTGAAAGATATCATACTCGCTTTTTGTAAAGTAGCTCATTTTTAACTTATTTTAATAATCTACTTTAAATTTCTCCCATTACAGCATATTCAATCACATTTTAAGAGAAAAATAGTAATAAAACAAAAGATAATTAAGTTTGTAGAAATTTAAACAACCCTCAGCAAAAGCTGCAAAGCAGATAACCAAGAGAAGAAATGATGGGGGTTTTTTTCCTCCCAGAAACGTTTCTGGCAAATGTGTTACACTTGGAAAGAAAAATTAGTTTCTGAAATCTGATTTTAAGAGAAGAAGAGCATTTGGATGACCGGTAAATTATAAAGATCTGGTAGACGCAGCTCTCGATACAAAAAACAGCCTGATCGCACTTGCATAACATCTTCAGGTTGCTGTATTTGGCGTTTTATTATTATTATGGAAAAAAGTTCATGTAATTTAGGAATCTACGGTATCCTTATTTAGGGTTTCAAAACTTTCCCCTACAGCTGAACCTTTGGAAAACCTCAGAGCTTTGAGGATGCTGGCAGTCTAAGACAGGATGGTCATGCCAAAATTGACCACAGCACCTCCCCAGGGAGGCTGCGAGCTGCCTGACCCAGGTAGGCTCAGAGTGGGCCTGTAACAAAAGAAAATCATCAGTTGCAGAAAGAACGACAGGAAGTATCCGCATCAGGATGAAGAGTGTTGAGGTTGAAGCCGGAGGGCAGCGGGAGTGAGGAAAGGGCCGGAGAGAGGGGAGGCAGAGAGTCCAAGGAAGTCACAGACGCTGGAAGCCTTGTGGTCAGAAATAATAATAATGTTGGTATTTGTTAAGCGCTTACTATGTGCCGAGCACTGTTCTAAGTGCTGGGGTAGACACAGGGGAATCAGGTTGTCCCACGTGGGGCTCACAGTCTTAATCCCCATTTTACAGATGAGGGAACTGAGGCACCAAGCCTCGCCAACTGCTAGGCAGTGGTCATCTTCATTCATAGGTTTCCGGGCAAACAAAACATGAGGGGAGCAAAATGAGAAGGATGGAAGGAAGTGAAGGATATGCCTTTTAAAATCAGGAATAACGTGGAGACACTAAAAAACATTACTGCTGGAAGAAAGTAATTTCAGGTTTATCAAAATGAAGTGTCAGGAATCTTTATGTATACAGTATATAGACCCTATCCTGTCTGGTTAATGGCAAACTATTTCTTTTCTTTTGCTGTCAAGTATTGTTACTGATTGTTAATGGCATTAATATCTCCATCACTTAATTTATTTTATTAATCCCATTCAGGCTTAACATTACTAGCACATGACTGTAAATAGCAATAATAATGCCATCAAGGTTAATATCAATGATGCTGAAGGGGATTATGTAAAACATAGCCAATGAGCAGCAAGATGACAGCCTCTTATAAAACCTTGGGTTGTTTTAAACAAAGGTCTTGCACAAATTCTCAAAATTATGTTATCTTGAGGAACATGAGAAGATTTAATACAGCATACATCTCCCATTGAATTCACTCTAACATCATGCGCCATTCTCCACCATGATAAAAAAAAAAATCCCATAAACAAGCGTCTTGAGCAAAATTCTGCATTTTCAAAAATCAAATGATTCCTGCTTTGTTTCCTTCCTTTTCCCCCTAGGATTCTTCCAAGTATTTGAAGCTTTCCGGTATTTTCAACCCATTTTTAAAAATAACACTGGCCTGCTTTATGTTTCTCACTACCCATGGTAACACAAATAGTGTTAATGACGAATACCGTATTATGGTTACATAAAGGACTTAGTAAGTGGATATCAACAGAGCTTCAGTCATGTTCTGGGTTGGGTGCGGCCTGGACAGAAATATCCCTAGAAAATAAAATTGGGGGCATCAATTTCAGCCCTAAGAGAGCACATTTCCCTCAACGGCACCTTGCTACTCTTAACCCCTGCCTTAGTCCTTGATTGCATTATTTGAAGGTCATATTAGATGTTAATAAGCAAGAACAGTTAGGGCATAAACTCAGGCATGGCATTGGTTCAATCCCGCACTTTATAATTAATAGGGTCCCTAGGGATTGTGTAGATAACTTTCCCTCTTTGAATACAAGATGGATGATTAAAAAAAAATAAATGAATAATAATAATGGATAAATTAGATGGTGGGAGTAAAAGAATCAGGAAGGTGGGAAATAATTACCATGACAAGTTCAAGGGAAAAAATTTACCTTTAGATTTGGGGTTGTTTTGACTTTCACACAATCAAAAAATACAACCCAAAAAAAAGGCATTTGGTCCCATCACCTACCCCAGGGGATGATTTTTCCCTCCATCCTTAAAGTCAGGGGGCATGAGTTCCTTTTATGAAGTTCGACTGAGTTAGAAATGATAGAAAAAATGTTGATGAAAATATTTAACTGCTTACATTGATAAATGCACTTCATAAACACAATTCATTTTCTAAATTCTTTCCTAGTTTGTTTAAAGGATGATTTTGGAAACCTCCAAGAGGAGAGGACACCTGAGGAACAATGGGAAGATTTCATCCAAAATATGGAATAGCATAAACACGCCCTAAGATTGGTTTAAGGCTCTGGTGGGTTGAGCAGTAGAGACCAGAGTCCTCCACACCAAAGTTCATCTCCCACCCTCTACCCCAACCTCCCCACCTTCCCCACTCCCTGGAGATCTCCCCCCAACAGCAGTTTCATAGCTAGTTTTATTAATAATAATAATTATTATTATGGTATTTAAGAGCTTAACTACGTTCCAGGCACTGTACTAAGCACACTGGGGTGGATACAAGCAGATGGGGTTGGACCGAGTCCCTGTCCCACATGGGGCTCACAGTCTCCAGTCCCATTTTACAGATGAGGTAACTGAGGCCCACAGAAGTGAACTGACTTGCCCCAGGTCACACAGCAGACAAAGCTGGAGGAGTGGCAAGGGGGAGAGAGGAGTGGAGGGAGAAAGTAAGTGATATATAGCTATTCAATTGGCCTCAGGTGGTCCCCAAACATCTATGATAGGGCCCCCGATGGTCATAGACCCCAGATAGATGCTCAGCTTCCCTAATGGTTAAAGACACCGTGCAGAATCCTTGAGTACATTTTCTGGACATTTTTCTAACAGAATGACTGTTTTCAGTAGTTTTTTCCTGAGCAGTGCAGCTCCCCTGTAGAGACAATTTTAATCTAAACATTTATTTATACTTTGCCATCTGATTTAAAATAGTCAGTATTTTTGTTGTACTTTTGAAACCAAGCAAATCTGTCACAATGGGAACGGGGACTCTAAAAGGTAGGTTGCAATTTAAATAAAAAGGGTGGTTGCTTCATGAAGACCTTTTGACTAGTGGAGACATTCGAAGTACAGTGCTGTGCACACAGTAAGTGTTCAGTAAATACTACCAATTAGTCGGCTCTAGAAGATATTACAATTTATACATTTTTCTTGACATATTAATAGCCCAGGGCTATGTGTCCAGAGTAGCTGCTATTGGAGGAATATAGGGGAATCTTCGTCAGTAGATACAGAGTCCTAACCCCAGCTAGAAGTTCCTGGCGCTCCCTGTCGATCGTACACCATCACGCTACAGATGACACATGTTTATGACATGATGATCTCATAAAAGAAAAAAATTTGTCACCTCATTAGAAAAGGTTCTTCCCCTTGATTCTATTTATTGCCATTGTTCTTGTCTGTCCGTCTCCCCCGATTAGACTGTAAGCCCGTCAAACGGCAGGGAGTGTATCTGTTACCGATTTGTACATTCCAAGCGCTTAATACAGTGCTCTGCACATAGTAAGCACTCAATAAATACTCTAGAATGAAAAAGGAAAAAATTAATTCACCTATTCCTGCATCTTTATGCTACCTGCTTGTTAATAGATCTAACGATAGCAATGATAACTGTGGAATTGATTAAAGCACTTACTCTGCGCTAAGTACTGTACTAAGTGCTGGGATAGAGACAAGATAATCAGGTCAGACACAGTCCCTCAAGAGGCTCATAGTCTAAGGGGGGTCAGGGAGAGAACAGGTATTTAGTCCCATTTTGCAGAAGGGGAAACCGAGGCCCAGAGTAGTTAAGTGACTTGGCCAAGATCACACAGCGGGCAAGTGCCGGAGCAGGATCTGACTCCCAGTCCTGTGCTTTTTCCACTAAGCAGTGCTGCTTCTCTGTAACGTAATGAACTGAGGTTTTCTTGGGACATCCTGGTAGAAACCTATTCTTGAATGACACACGTAAAGGCCCACGGCAATTAAAGTTTTATTCTGAAACACAAGTATCATCTAACACACCAAAGCAAGCTGTCGGGGGACTAACTCTCTTCAGTCACCGAGGTCACGTGTCAGATGGAAAACCTGAGCCAAGAATCCCTTTTCACATCTTTGTGGTACCGGAAAGAATAAAGAAGTTAGTTGGTGAGGGGCCCATTTCCCGAAGAGGAGCAAAAATTAAACAAAAAATGAAACATAAATCCTAACCTAAATTCCAGATGGCTACCAAGCCCTTAGTAAATGGGCTCCCGGATAAAACGGTTTTAGAAGTCTAGGTCCTATTTACTCCTTAGGGCTGGATTTCTAAAGGCTAAAGAACATATCAGTTTTGTGCATTTGGACGCAGGTGATTTAGTATTCTCACCACTTTATTTTCAAGGAATCAGTAAAAGAGTTCAGGCTATAAAATACCTTTCTGCTCATTTTTCACTGATACTGCTTCAGAGGTTACCAAAGTCTGTAAGGGCACAGAATTAAAAAAGAATGTTTTTCACCACGGACTTGGAAGGCTGAGTCCTGGAGTCGTGAGTGGCCCGTCATCAGAAACCCTTCTCCCTTTGTTACATCTGCCTCGCCTTCCTCTAAAGAACTGAATTAGATATATGGGAGGGGGAGGAGGCAAAGGGGGAGAAGGAAGGCTTGTACGGGAATATATTTTCTATGTCTGGATAAGGGAACAGGATTCTAGGTAATTGCTTGGTTTTCTCATTGTTCTCGGCTGCCATGCAGAGATTCATAGAGTGGCTGAAAAGATCTCTCTTTTTTTCTTTCCCCTCTAATTCTTCACTCCCCCCCCACCAACACACCCTCCAAATCACCCCCTCCTCCCTTAATCCTCATCTCTCCCCCCTCCTGGTGCTTATTCCATCCTAGGGAAAAAAAAAGTAATTTGTCTGTTTTATTTATGATGCAATGAAGGTATGCTGAACGCATCAGGATAACCTGACACTGGTCAAACTATCTGTCAGCAAAGAAGAACTGCCTTCATACTCCAATGAGTGGATATTTTAACCATTCGTCTACCACTGCACAACAGGCACCCAGTCATTTGAACACCGGATCTCGTCAGTGTTCTTGGCACAACAAAAATCCGTTTGGTCACATCCCGGCCAAAACTGGAACTTGGCGGTTTCAGTCAATCCTTTGGCTTCGCATTTTTCACCCAGGCTGCTTCAAATTTCCTTGGTATTCAGATGAGAGACCAACCTGAAATACCCTGGAAAACAACAATCCACCCACTCCCTACACACAACTCAACCGGGTCTGGGTAACCAGGATAGGGAGTAGTGCCCTCCGACCCCTAGCCCGAGCACACTATTGACCCGGGCTCCCAATTTTGAAAGTTGCCCTGCCTGCTACTCAAAAGGAAACTGTCCGCTGGGAAACCAACGAAAGCGAGATTAAATCGAAAGAGTAGCGAGAAAAATTACCCACGAAAATTTCTCCTTAAAAATGTTTCCGGCGTGCAGGTATTTTCTGTCTGTCTACCCTAGGACAAAAGCAGAGAGGGTTTTCTGTTTTCAACATCTTATTATAATCAAAGTATTTTTCTCCAACATTTTTAAACCAAAATAGGGAAGACTTTCAAGAAGGCAAACTGAATAGCCAAAGAAGCCATTTTACTGCATCGATTCACCACATAATTCCCGTTATGTCATGGTCTGCTGGTATCCCTATCTACCTACCAATTGCATATTGCTCGAATGCGATATTACGGCTGCTGTCCCTTTATTTGACAACAAGCCCCTACTTCGGTCGCTCTGCATGGCAATGACCCTCTTTGCCTTTCCATCAGTGATTCCTCCCTCTTTTTAAGTTATCACAACTGGGTTTTAACAATTACACATTTATTTCATCCTATAAATAATGCTCAAGATTAGGCCCAGGACAGTGTGTTCTTGTCATACGCGAGCCTGCGAGGCAAGATTTGTGATGAAGCATGGGAAATTTCAGTTGATAGAAAATATTTTTATTTTAATACACTAAGGAAGAAAAATACATACAAAAGTAAACAACAACAGGTTGTGAAAGGTAATGTAATGCAATGCATACGGGCTGGAAGATAAACAAAGCCCCAGTAAAAGGGAGTGTGGGGAATGGTCTCAATTGTATTTTATTTCTTTTTAAATTTCTGCCTTTGCCTTTCATCTATAAATGAAAGTGGGGAAACATAAGCAGGCAAATATAAAAAGAAATGGAGCTCCCTTTCAGTGTAACCAGACTAAGTGCAAATACGACGGTGTTCTCCAGTAGATTTAGGGGTCTAACAGCAACCAAGATATTGGATACCTGCAAAATCAGGGTTGCCATTACTCTGACTCAGCTGAGAGAGATGGAGAGACAGGGAACAAGTCTGTGCAAGTTCAGGAACAAGGTCAGTCACATCCCTAAATTTCCCTGTTTTCAAAAAACATTCGCTAAAAGGCGGAATGGAAGTGTTTTTGGTTCTTCTCAATCCATGACTTCAAATTTGAAAGTATTTTTTAAATCACTAAGTTTTTCTTTTTTTTTTAATCTGGGTGGCTCATTCGCAAAAAAATATGTATTTAATTTCTATTTTCAAAATTCTCAGCCGATTTTCACATGGTGAAGAGAGGCAGCTCCTCAAAATGTGCATATCTTCCATTCCATGTAATCTGCAGAAACAAGGGGTGGGTGTATGGATTTTGTTATCCACCTGGTAGACCATAAAAGTAAACATATTTTGGCAAGGGCTATAATTTACAAATAACTGATTAGGTGAACCATACCAGCCATGGAGAATAAAACTGGATTTAGACATATTCTTATCAAGCAGCTTTTCACGTGCAGCAGAAAAGAGCAGTGGCCAAAGATGACACCAAAATATTCAAATTTCACAGATTAAGTCTCCGGTTCACTTTTCCTGAAAATAGCATATTCATCTGGCTATTATTATTTCTCTTTCAAAACATCAAAATTGAATTATTTTATAAGATATTTAGTTGGCATACTCTATTCTCAAAGTCCCTTCAAATAACATTAATTTTTAAAGGATCCCTATTAAGCGCTTATAAAATTTCAAACAATTTAAAATGACCATAGGCAATTTACAGTTGCACAGGAAAAATACTCGAAGTTGAGATCAGAGATGTTACATTTTAGCCTATTCCAAATTTTTAAATTGGGTTTTAAATCAGAAAGCAAGGGTTCCTAAGGAAAAGGGCTGATGCTGACAACTAGGATTGGCCAGACATTGCCAATATACTATATAGAACAGACTATTTAATCATCATAAACCAGCACCTTAAAATT
Organism: Ornithorhynchus anatinus; assembly: GCF_004115215.2. Lineage (NCBI taxonomy): Eukaryota > Metazoa > Chordata > Mammalia > Monotremata > Ornithorhynchidae > Ornithorhynchus > Ornithorhynchus anatinus. The sequence continues at coordinate 39,518,196 of NC_041738.1, forward strand.
TGCTAAAATGAAATCCAAGGTACCAAAATCACTGGTGTCATCTGCTAGAGAGCAGTACAGTTCTGAACCTTTTGTGCACTACGGATTTTGATGGGTATGAACCCACGTTTTATATTTTCAAAATAGTCTAAAATGTGCTAATAAGTAAGATCACATCACTCTATAACCTGATTAAATTTCCTGTTGAAAGCTGACAAGATTCTTCCATGATCTTCTCTTCAAGTAATTGTCCTGCCATTTTGCTGTTCTTATTCCACCTGACTCGATCGCAGCCATCATAAATTGCAGACTACAAAACAGAATGAAATTTGAATGCTGCCTTTGAAATCGAATGTTAAAAAAATTTAAATCACTGATGTTTTTCCCATCTCCCAGAGAACATACTCTGCATTTATGTCTTCTGTTTGCCTCCTCAATAATATTTTTATATTAATAAAACACATAGTGAATAGAAGAAAATAACTAAATCACACTTTGTAGAATGAACTCGTCTCAAATTCACATTTTCAAATACAGATTTAGAAAGGGAACTGAAAAATGCTTGCAGGTAAATAAGAAGACAAGTAGCAAAAGGGAAATTCTCAAAGGTATTGCCCAACTTGCATTAACAATGTGCAAATCATTGGGGGCTGCAGATTTCTGTAATATTCCCAAGACCAAAGTTTCTGAGCAATTTTGTTCTTTATTAGTTGTGTTTTTAAAGATGATTTTTAATACTTCTTTGGTATTTCCAAAAAATAACCACCTCGTGTTTTCTGTTTATAGGAACCGACCACCAAAGTAGGGTTGTTTTCCCCACTGTATTTGAGTTATTGAAATGATAATGTGCAGCTTGATCATTTTTCACACCCCTTTAAAATGAAACCGAACAAAATCTGTTTCCCTTTTTTCCGCGGTCAGCAAAAAATAGGGAATCTTCTTAAAAATCCAGAAAAACGGCAATGAAACTGTTTTGGAATTCTGATGTAGTGTATTTATCTGGGCATCAGTTATACTTATTTTAGTGCTTCATCTTGAAGGATCCTGATTCTCCTCTATTTAATCCATTCCTCTCTCAGACAGGTATGTACATCAACCAAGATGGAAAATTACTGAAAAAAAAGCCTATTTTCTAACATTTTTCATACCGAACATCTTCAGAAGCGGAGCCCTCTTTAAACTAAAATAAATTTCTAGATTTTAAAGATATTAGATGCCATTTTTACTTTCTTTGCCATCTTTAGCCCCCCAAAACTCTCAATATCACTACATTTTAAATCTACATCGGAGCTCCATCTCTCTCCTATCATCCTGATTACCATTCCCGTCACCATTTGGGACCGGGTTGATTATCTCTCTGGCTCACTGCTTATTCACAAATACCTTTAATCTTAAAAACCGGTCAGCAAAACAAGGGACGGTATGGGAAGGGCGGCAGGAAAACACCCACAATATATAATCTCTCGATGCATCGGTTCTTAAAGATAGTTCTCTATACTAGGAAAGGAATTATTTTCCATCGCAATTTAAAAAAAAATCATAATTATACATTCATATATACATGTTCTGTAACCTCCAATGCTGATCCCCTATCATCCTGACCTGCCATGGAAAATAAGTGTATTTTGTGGATAAAGACTGCCCTCTGCCGGTCCAAATATCTGGTCAGCAGGGCTGCTTTTCGCCTGCCACAATCACATTTTTTCCTTCATCCCACCCCCAAAAAGACAGAAATACTAAAATAGAAACAAATCAATTAGCATCCACCTAATTATTACACTAGGTTTAGTCGTGTATATATAGTTCACAGTGAACTGGTAAACCGTCCTGCTGGATTTACCCTCTATCTTCAACAGCACTGAAAATTGAAGGCCAATAATAATAACGTTGGTATTTGTTAAGCGCTTACTATGTGCAGAGCACTGTTCTAAGCGCTGGGGGAGATACAGGGTCATCAGGTGGTCTCACGTGAGGCTCACAGTCTTCATCTCCATTTGACAGATGAGGGCACTGGGGCACAGAGAAGTGAAGTGACTTGCCCACAGTCACACAGCTGACAGGTGGCAGAGCCGGGAGTCGAACCCATGACCTCTGACTCCGAAGCCCAGGCTCTTTCCACTGAGCCACGGCCGTAAATCGAATGCCCACGATTGATTGGGTTCCCCTTGCCCCTCCCCCCCAAATTAGGGTAAAATGAGAAGTTATGATGGGATTATTTAAATTTGCATGAAGTAGCAGGATAATCAAGACACTGATCTAAAAAGAAAGGCTTTCTCTGCCTAAATTTCTTCCCCGGGTCCAGAGGGGATAGAGCTCTCCTAAGGGCTTCAAAAACTGCACCCCATTTTTTTTTTAATTTTCACAATGGGATTAGAAAGCAAGTTACCTGCTTAATTCAGCTAATTGAGATTATTTATTTTTTTCCTTCCTCTCAGAGTTCAACTTGAAGAAAATGTTAATGATCGAATGGCAATCCCCTGAAACTTGAGGTTTCTAATGGGAAGGCTGACGGACCTTTAGCTACAATAGAGCTGGTGTGCGTGAAACCTTCCTGCCTTGATTTCATCAGGGTTTTGATTCAATCTTGGGTCCAGCTGCCTTGCACTGAATATCATTTAAGACTTGCTTCCAGCAGCCAAAGAAGCATGTATTTTTTTTTTTTAGGGCAGGGGTGAACGGGAAGGGTTAGGGGGCAGGCTCTCTAAAGAGAAAATATTTGAAAAGACATCTTAATATGAAAATTTAGTAGCTTTTTTTCTAAGTCCTAATAATGCCTGCAGAGCAAAGTAGCAGTGGCTCCTTGTGTTCAAAAAGGCCACTTCTGACTTCTGTTCTTATTGTTTTCTCCCTTTTAACTAGAGAGCTTCTGCTAACCTCGCAATAACAGACTTTTTTCCTTGAGACTCCATATCGGACCAGCAGGGGGGCTGATGAAGTGCTCATTTTTTACATCAGTTTTATAAATTGCTTTCTCCATTAATTGTTTCCATGGAAACAACACATTTGGCTGGTAAGGGGCTCCTGAATTTTTTTTTAATGGGATTCTTAAAAATTTGCTGGAAAGGGGGAGATGCTACAGCCCTTCACGAAAGAAAGCTATTGTAAATTCTGCATCAATGTGAGATTAATCTGTTAGCAAAATATTATGGGACTTATTCCAGATGAAACATAAGATATAAAAATATCTTTTAAATAGCTAAAAATATTAAAAAGAAAGGAGCAAGTAAAGAGTATGTGACAACCCAAAAGAATTTCCCAACACCTCCTCGCCAAACAGTTAGGAAAGCATGACTGAACAGCAGTTCTTTAATGTCAAAACCTCAACTAATAATTTAAGCACGAACAGTTTTTGATCATTGATCAGATCTCCAACAAATATTATGCTGCTTGCCTGCATCCTTCCCAACTATTACACTCATCCAGTATGGATATTACTTCCTCTCTCCCCCTCCCCTTTTCCCCCTCTCTCTCTCTCTCTCTCTCTCTCTCTCTCTCTCTCTCTCTCTCTCTCACACACACACACACACACACACAAACTCACACATTTCTAATGTTTATATTGCTTAGGGCAATTTTTGTTTTAATTTTTTTCCTAGCAGGAAAAGTGTCTGAATTACAGGGTCTGAAGCTAGTCCTACATGCAAGCATATTTAATTTGGAAAATGTGTGGGTAAATACCACTTGTTAAGGGATTAGTTAACAGCTGCAAGTCTGCTACTGTGGAAGGCAGTTTCTCAAAAGGACTTAGAAACAACATGTGCCATCTCAAATTTTTTTTCCATTCAAGCTGATTTCTTAGATCATAATGGCCTGATGCCATTTTCTAATTGCATCGCCATTTCCCTCAGTATTAGACTGATGTGCTCTCAGTGAAGAATGGTAGAACTCTGAATAGACCCAGGACAGTATATATAACATACTCCCATTCGTCTAGATTCTGAAGTAACGATTTTCTGAAGAAATATCTCTGGATAACATGTGAGCATTAAAAACAAAGGGGAGATCTTATTCACCATCTCCCTTTCTTTGCACCCTCTCACTCTTGCAGTCAAAATGATCCCATGGCATTACCAATTTTTGTAACTCCCCCTTGAAGAGAGTCGCATGTTCCCAAATTTGGGTGGAAAATAAGGCAAAGAGCTGCTGGCGCTGGGTGTTCAAGGTCGACTCAAGATTTAGTTTGGATTCCTTGTCCATTTGCTCAGTGAAATGAGCTGGCTGGATTATGTGATTTGTTTCTCTTCAGGGAAAGGCAGGATGCATTTGCAATCTAGAAGATGTAAATCCAGTAAGAGGCTGGATTGCCACTAGACCCAGAGCAATGGAATCCCCCAGGTAGTTGGACTCAAGGTGTTTTGTCTGCCAGAAGTGAAACCATTTGAAATCTCTTTGTGAGAAACTAAATAGGGCAATGATGCGATTTCTATCATCAGTGCTTTTCTAAGAGAAAGTTCTAGTTTTGCTACATTTTACTACATTTTTCAACAAAAATTGATTTTCGAAATTTGCTTACAAGGCTAATCAATTTTTGAGACATTGACAATCATTCCACCACTCAGCTGAGAGAGCATTGCTCCTCCACTCGCAAAATGGAATATTTTCAGCGACTGGGTCTCCTACTTGTTTGCTCTCAAGACCTTCTTGGGAGTCAGAGGTTGTGAGTTCTAATCCCAGCTCCGCCACTGATCAGGTGTGTGACTTTGGGCAAATCACTTGACTTCTCTGTGCCTCAGTTACCTCATCTGTCAAATGGAGATTAAGACCGTGAATTCCACATGGGACAACCTGATTACCTTGTATCTACCCCAGCGCTTAGAACAGTGCTCGGCACATAGTAAGCCCTTAACAAACGCGATCATTATCATTAACTTAGTAAGGTGCTCTCGGTACATAGCATTTCCCTCACCAAATACTGATAACGATGATGGTTAAAGAGGGGACAATGATGACATAAAATATTTACTCTAGTTTGTTTACAAAAGTCCTCATTCCCTTCAACTTGTTTGAAGAGAATTCTTCAGAAGAAAAATTCAGTCCACACCCAAATCTACATGGGGCAATCTTAGCATAAATCACCAACCCGCCAATGGACAGGTTTGCCATGTGGACAGCCTTTGATTTTGGAATTACCGACCACTTATGCCACTTAGAGGCTTGGTCCGAGCCCTGGAGTCAGTGTGCCAGTCTGACCTGCAGAAAATATCCCAGGTTTTGTACATTTCTCGGCACACAGTAAAAGGCAAAGAGCGTGGTCTCATGGAAAGAGCCCGGGCCTGGGCTTCTCTGTATCTCATCTCTACAATGGGTATTTAGACTGAGCCCTGTGTGGGATAGGGGCTGTGCCCATCCTAATTATCCAGCATTAAGTACAGTGTCTGTCACAAAGTAGCACTTAAATACCAAAAAAAAGTAAACAATCAATGAATTGATTGATTCCATTCATTGCCAGCCTTTTATGACCATAATGCTGCCATACTGTCAGATAGTCCCCAGAGTCCAGGCTGTCGCTGGATACTGAAAGCCCTCAGGTACCATCTGTCAATCAGGCAGTTCTTCGGGCTAATTAGAAAGCACACATAAAATTACAATTCCACATGAAAGTATCTGCATGCATAACCTTAAACTACCATTTTTAGCCTAAACATATACATTTGTGTCACAAATAGAAAATTCCCCTATCATTAGTAGTCTTACATGTCAGATATCAGTAGGGCCAGAGTTTATGAAAACTTTCAACTTGCTATTAGTTTTACCCCATGTAGTCACAGCCAGTGTCTTTGGTTTCCATGGTTGACATGCCAATAAAAGATGTACAGATTCCAAAAAGACACTTAGGAAGAATAGGTGGATGTGAATATATCCAACGAAAAATTTTTGTGAATTTCAAATTTTCTTTAAAGCTAAATGAGAGCTAAGCTGTTCTCAGAATTAGCAACTCAAACCTCCAAACTGAAAACAGACCTTTGCAGTCCATCCAAAGTCTCCTTCATCCCTCCCCTCACTCCTTTTCTTTAAAAGTTAGGATTCTCTTATTCACCTGTACTGTCACCTTCCTTACACTGTGGCTTTCCCTTTATTGGAGCTCTCCTGAAATAAACTACATGGCTTGACCAGAACTCTCACCCCTGAAATCACATGTGCACCCCATCCTATTGCATCCTGCAAGGCATAAAAACCACAATTTGGTTGGAGAAGCGTATGGCCTACCGAAGAGCATGAGCCTGGGAGTTAGAGGACCTGGATTCTAATGCTGGCTCTGCCACTTGCCTGCTGTGTGACCTTGGGTAAGTCATTTACCTCTGCCTGCGTTATTTCATCTGTAAAATGGGGATTAAGACTGTGAGCCCTATGTGGGACAGGGAGTGTATCCTACCCAATTACCTCATATTTTCCCCAATGCTTAGTAGAGTGCCTGAGATGTAGTAAGCACTTTACGAATTCCCTTTAAAAAAATGGATGCCAACAACCTACCTCTAAACCTCCATGGACAGATTCCAAAACTGTTGTACTTCCTTGATATTACTGAAATATCACAAATTACATCATAGTAAGGCTGCATGAGAGGACATTTTTTATATATAACAAAGTTAACATGTCCAAGGTCCAAAGCACCTTCCCACCCAGACCTTGTCCTCTCCCTGGCTGGCCCATCACTGTAGACAGTACCACCGTCCTTCCAACCACACGAGCCCGTAATCTTGGCATTACCTTCAACTCATCTCTCCCATTCAACCTATATATTCAATCTGTCACTAAATCCTTGTCAGTTTTACCTTCACACCATTGCTAAAATCCACCCTTTCCTCTTCATTCAAACTGCTACTATGCTGATCAAAGCACTTATCCTACCCTGCTTTGAGTCCTGCATCAACCTCCCTGCTGATCTCTGCTTCCTGTCTCTGCCCTCTAGAGTCCACATTTTGATCTGCTGCCCAGATGCTTTTTCTAAATAAAAAAAAAATCATTCATCCCATGTTTCCCCACTCCTCAAGAACTCCAGTGGCTGCCCATCCACCTCCACATCAAACAGAAACTCCTTACTGTTGGCTTTAAAGCACTCAATCATCTTGTCTCCTCCTATCTTACCACACTTACTATCAATCAATCATATTTATTGAGCTCTTATTGTGTGCAAGCATGGGCTAAGTGCTTAGAAAAGTAAAATATAACAGAGTTGGTAAACATATTCCCTGCCCACAACAAGCTTACATCTAGAGGAGGCGACAGACATTAATGTAAATGAACAAATCATGGAAATATACCTAAGTGCTGTGGGGGTGAGGTGGATAGCACTTAGAACAGTGTTTTGCACATAGCAACTGGCTTAACAAATGCCATAATTATTATTATTATTATAAAGGGTACAAATTCAAGCTAATGGGTGATGCAGATGGGAGGGGTAATAGGGGAAATGAAGGCTTAGTCATGGAAGGCCTCTTGGAAGAGATGTGAAGGGGGAGGGAGTTCTAGGCCAGAAGCAGGACTTGAGAGAGGGGTCGGCAGTGAGATCGATGAGATCAAGATAGTGAGAAGGTTGGCATTAGAGGCTCAGAGTGTGCCGGCTGGGTTGTAATACAGAATCAGAGAGGTAAGGAAGGAGGGGACAAGGTGATTGAATGTTTTAAAGCCAATAGTAAGGAGTTTCTGTTTGATGCAGAGGTGGATAGGCAACCACTGGAGGTTCTTGAGGAGTGGGAAACATGGACTGGATGATTTTGTTGAAAAATGATCTGGGCAGCAGAGTGAGGTATGGTCTGAAGCGGGGAGATGCAAGGAGACTGATGCAGTAGTCACGGTGGATCGACATGGTCGAAGTTTGGATGGAAAGGAAAGGGCAGATTTCAGCGATGTTGTGAAGGTTGAATTAACAGGGTTTGGTGACCGAGTGAACATGTCGGTTGAATGAGAGAGCTGAATCAAGGATAATGGCAGGGTTATGGGCTTGTGAGACTGGGACGTTAGTGGTGCTGTCACCATGATGGGAAAGTCATTGGAGAGGATAGGGTTGGAATGGGAAGGTGAGGAGGTGTGTTTGGAAATATTAAGTTTGAAGTGTCGGTGGAACATCCAAGTAGTAATATCCTGAAGGCAGGAGGAAATACGAGACTGCAGAGGACGGAGATCAGGGCTAGAGATGTAGATTTGGGAATCATCTGCATAGCGATGATAGTTGAAGCCATGGGAGTGAATGAGTTCTCCAAGGCAATGGGTGTAGGTGAAGAATAGAAGGAGATCCAGAAGTGAGCCTTGAGAGACTCCCAGAGTTAGGGGGTGGAAGGCAGGGGAGAAGCACATGAAAGAGACTGAGAATGAGTGACCAGAGAGATGGGAGAACCAGGAGAGGACAGTGTCAGTGATGTCAAAGCTGGATAATATTTCCAGATTGGGTGGGTCCACAGTGTCAAAGGCAGCTAAGAGGTCAAGGAGGATTACAACAGAGTAGAGGCCATTGGATTTGGCAAGGAGATCACTGGTGACCTTTGGGAGGGCAACTTAGGTGGGATGAAGGGGACAGAAACCAGATTGGAAGGGATCAAAATTAGAATTGAAGGAGAGGAAGTGGAAGCAGTGGATGTAGACAACTCGCTCAAGGATTTGAGAGGAATGGTAGGCGAGAGATGGGATAACTGGAAGGAGTAGTGGGGTCAAGGGAAGGATTTTTTTAGGATAGCGGATACATGGAGCATGCTTGAAAGCAGTGGGGAAGAAGCCACTGAAGAGTGAACAGCTGAAGATGGCAGTCAGGGAGAGGAGAAGGGAGAGGGCAAGGGTTTTGACCCAGTCCATTCACTTTGCTCATCGAACCCACCAACCTACTCACTGTAACTCAATTTATTCTCTCTCATTGCCAACTCCTTGCCCATGTCCTCTCCCTCTGGCTTGAAACTCCTTCGCCCTTCCCAGATGACTAACCTCCATTCTCCCTACATTCAAAGCCTTAATGAAATTACATTTCCTTCAAGAGGTCTTTCCTAAGTCTTATTTTACCCTACTCCCTCTCCCTTCTGTATTGTGCTTGAACTTGGATTTGTACTCTTTAAACACTTGATATTCACTCCACCATCAGTCCCACAGCACTCACATACGTATCCATAATGTATTTTAAGTTGTCTCCCCATATAGACTGTAGGTTCCTTGTGGGCAGAGAACATGTCTACCAATGCTGATGTACTGTACTCTCCCAAGTGCTTAATATAGTGTTCTGTACACAATAAGTGCTCAATAAATACCATTGATTGATATCTTGAATTTGTATGGCACTTTAATTCTTCCAGTGTGCTTTCACTTCCAAGATCTTATTTCATCTTCACAATATTACCATGATGAAAGTAAACTTAAGTACTTAACCCCATTTTATAGATGAGGAAAGGGAGGCACAGAAAGGTTAAGCGATTTGCCCAAGGTCACACAGCAGGTTCGGAAGCAGAAGGGGCACTAGAATCTGATCATCTGACTGACAGACTCACGCTGATTCCAGTAGGCCAACTATGGAGAACTATCTCTTCTTTTCAAATATGACAATTAAGAAGAGGTAGATACCCCAGCTCTGCCACTTGCCAGCTGTGTGACTTTGGGCAAGTCACTTAACTTCTCGGTGCCTCAGTTCCCTCATCTGTAAAATGGGGATTAAGACTGTGAGCCCCACGTGGGACAACCTGATTCCCTTGTGTCTACCCCAGCGCTTAGAACAGCGCTTGGCACATAGTAAGCGCTTAACAAATACCAACATTATTATTATGAAATCACCTGTGGGGAAACCCCAAGTGTCCCCACTTCCTCCTTTGCTAGTCCCCGATGATCTTGTTAAATACTCTGTTGACAAAATAAAAACCATCAGGCATGAGATCTCCCAAATCGCACCCTCACCTTCCCAGTTCCTACCTATTACCAAACCCAGTCTCTCATGCTTCTTGGCAGTCTCAGAAGAGATCTCCTGACTGCTCCCTCCATCTGTGCCTCTCACCCTCTAAAAATGCTGGCCTCCACCCTTCCTCTCTCTATGGCCCCATCTTCAACTGCTCACTCTCTGATTATCTCTTTCCCTCTGCCTTCAAATATGCCCTTATTTCACCCATTCTTAAAAAAAATTCTCTGGATAATAATGTTGGTATTTGTTAAGCACTTACTATGTGCAGAGCACTGTTTTAAGCACTGGGGTAGAAACAGGGTAATCAGGTTGTCCCACATGAGGCTCACAGTCTTCACCTCCATTTTACAGATGAGATAACTGAGGCACAGAGAAGTTAAGTGACTTGCTCACAGTCAGACAGCTAACAAGCAGTGGAGCGGGATTTGAACCCCTGACCTCTGACTCCCAAGCCCGTGCTCTTTCCACTGAGCCACGCTGCTTCTCTAGCCACGCTGCTTCTCTGCTTCTCTGGATCCATCTGTCAGACATCACTGAGAGGGAAGCATCCACTCCCAAGCTTGGACTAGAGTCTTTATGATCTCATTTTCAACTCTTCACACAATAGCTGGTTAGTAAATGCCATTGATTCATTGAATGGATATTATTTGGTCAGAAACCTAAGATGCACAATTCAGAATTTGTTATTCCAAATTTGCTGGAGCTTGAAATACTTTCTATTAATTCTGAACCCTTATTCATTTTTGCATCAGTGAATTGGACATGTCTTGTGTAGCCACTGAAGATGAAGTTAAATTAAGAGTGGAGACATATCAGTGTGCCTTTTTAACTCTACCTTGGTCAACATGGGTATTTCAGAACAATTTAATGAAGAATTGATGTCAGATCAGAAAAATCAATTTCCAAAAACAAACCTGAGAAAAGCAAATGTCATGTGGATTAATAAAGTTCTAATTAATTAATTAAAATTCTTGTTGTTATCCATTTGATGCTGTTCCAAAGAACTCAGAGAAGCAGCATGGTCTAGTGGATAGAACTAGGGCCTGGGAGTTAAAAGGACCTGGATTCTAATCCTGACTGCCACTTGTCTGGAGTGTGACCTTGGGCAAGTGACTTCACTTCTCTGTATGTCAGTTACCTCATCTGTAAAATGGGAATTAAGACTGTGAGTCCCATGTGGTACATGGACTGTGTCTAATTTTTTTTTAACCTGTAACTACCCCAGCGCTTAATGCAGTGTCTGACACACAGTAAGCACTTAACAAATGCCATTTTTCAAAGAAGATGCTGCTTATTGACAAAAAAGATTGCGCCAAGTGACTAAAAAGTTAGGCAAAACAATGTTTGGTTTGTGCTAAGCACTCTTCTCCAAGTTTTCTATCCATTACATGCCCTATATTATACCAATCATATCCCATTTCCTGTTCAAAAGCATCAAAATAGGAAATTCACGATGTCCTTTAAGAATTCTGTTAAAACAAAGACAACTATTCAGCTTGTGAGAGATCCATTCCTCTTTTCTTACATATATATACATTTCATAATGTAAGTCTGTATAACTGGACATATGACTTCTTGGCAAGGCACTGAATCTTGCAAATTCTAGGCACCTACAGACAATTCATTATGGGGGCTAAATGAATCGTTCTCCTTTTTATTTAGCTAGGGGACTCCCCCCACATATTTCATATATTTAATTAACCCTACAGACACCTAAACATAGATACAAGTGGAAAGATTTATTCCTCTTCTGCAGCACTGTTTAGTACATTAAGATTAGAACAGTAAGCGCTCAACATAGCATGTGTGTTATGATTACAATAGTGAAAAACCAGTATATTTTTAAAATAGCACCAAATTAATTCCAGTTTGCCCGATCCTTTAATACTAGCACCTATCAGAGCATCAGGGCCCGGGGCCCAAATGATGCATGCAGGACAATTAAGCATTTGGGAAAAGACTATTTAAGATTATGTAAGGTTGAGGATGAGGAATGTGTGAGGAAGGAGAGGCATGGAATGGAGAGGAGCAGGTCTAGACTCAGGCAGGCAGCGGAGATGGAAGGAGACTACGGAAAATGAGAACCAAGTCTGTACTTAGCAAGTGTGATTTGAAAAAAAAATTGGGAGAGAGGAAAAAAAAATCATAATTTTTTTTTGTTCGAATATGCCCGGAGAAAGCCCAGCACAAAGTATCAAATAACCAGTGCTGGAAGTAATAACTTATTTTTTGCATAGTGCTTTTATATTTCCAGAAGTTTCTCATCAGTTATCTCATTTTTATCCTCACACTATCCCTGGGAGCTTAGTATTATTATCCCCATTTTACAGATGAGGAAGCTGAAGCCAAGAGAAGCTAAATGACTCGCCCAAGGTCCCCCAGCAGGCCAGTGACAGACCTGAGACTAGGACTCAGATCTCGTGACTCCTAGCCCCATGCTCTCCTTCCATTTTACCAAGCTGTCATGTGGTACCAGGCTGGGAGGGGTGGATGGGGAGGAGGACCTGCTCCATCCAACATCGCTGCCAGCCCCAGGTTCCTGCTGTCTCTTTGACTGCCAGCCCTGCCTCTCCCATTTTACTCTGCCCCAAAGCTCTAGGCCGTGAGCCTGGCATCGTCTTTGGCGGCTGCCTGCCTGCTCAGAGACTCCACTCTTGGTGTCCCCTGAGCAGTCCGCAGAGTCTAGACAGCATAATGGTAGAGTAATAATGGGGTAGCAAGATCATCGGCCTCACCATCCGCCGCCCCCAACCCGAGGCAGCAGCTCTAAATCAACTGTGCTAACAGACCCATTCGAAGACGCTCATGGGCGGGAAGTCTTACACAAATGTACCCTAACTTCATGATCCTAGCCTTTCATTTCAGGCTTTCTGTGCTGAATTACCACAAGAGCACTAGTTGCCAATCCCCTAACCATTAGTTGACTAACAAGTCAGATACTGGTAGTGTCACTGAAATCTAAGAAGATTCCTTAAGTACGTTGCTCTGTCACAGAAAGCGCTCAATAAATAGGACTGAATGAGTTCTTTGATACTTTTTTCAACCTACCATTTGGTGTGCCCATGTAAACATGACTTTAACATTTATGGATTTAGTTGGCAAGGACATTTAAGGTAGCAGCAGTAATTACTTATCCCCAAAGTGGCAGAATTCATTCAAAGTTTAACTTTTTCCCAACTTCGAAAGTCTTTCTAATGCTGCTGCAAATCAAGGCAGAACTGAAATGGGGAAATGCTTCCCTTTGCAAAAAATGAACAAAATCGCTTTTTCCTCCAACAAAAAACATTAAGAAAAATTTAAATTTCAATATTTAAAAATATATATTTCCCTTCTACTAAAACATCCAGATTCTATAGAGCGGCTTGATTGAAACCACTACCCCTCCTCGGTGGCTGTCTTTTCATAAATGTGCATTTTGAAGTAACTGCGCATCACATATTTAAAAGAGCTTTCTCCTGTTTGATAGAGCATCTACATCACAAAGAACAAAAAAAATGCACATTAGTGTAATTTAGCTATCATGGCAACCAAATTATCTTAGAGCTGTATCTGTATTAGCCAAAAAAAAAAGAGCATTATTTATAAATAATGGATAGATGTTCCACCAAATGGGCACTGAAGGAGAATGCAGTTTTTTGGCTGCATCTGAATGTGCACTGAAAAATGATGTTGCATACAGACAAAACTGCACATTTCAGTGTGTGTTCTGTTGTCCATTTATCACAGCTAAGCTACAATAATGTGCATTTTGGTCATTGGTTATGTAAATGCTATGTTGCATTTCGGGAAGTACTTTTAAATTCACGCTGTGCATTGCTTCAAAGAAACCTTCCTAAAATGCTCTTTAAAAAAATAATAATAAAGCATTGCTCTCCTTGGGCCAAGGAGCCTGAGGATAGCAGGAGATACACTTTCTTCGAGCCCGCATTCCTGAAAATTGCCCCAGCTAACGAGCCACTACTGTCCAGTTACTGCTGCCAACCAGAATGGCCAAAGAGAGCAGAGTTCCATATGCAGTCAGCGGGGAGTTACTGCATTCACCACCACCTGCAAGAGGAGAGATGGGGACAAGTGAAGAGGACCAAACCATCCCCAGTAGTCTTCCATTTCTGACTTGAGGAGCTACCGTGCAAGCAGACAAGAAAGTTTGGACTTTCCTGGCCATATTAACATGGCAGTGTACCTCAAGTTTGGACTTGTGGGAGCCCTTGCTTATGAGAAGTCCCTTCCCCACCTTGCATGGTAGGGAGAGGGAGGAGACACAGTTGATGGCAATTGGGTCAAGACCTTACACACACACACCTGAGTGTGCTATTGTACTACTAATGTTGGTATTTGTTAAGCACTTAGTATGTGCAGAGCACTGCCATTGTCCCACTTGAGGCTCACAGTATTAATCCCCATTTTACAGATGAGGTAACGGAGGCACAGAGAAGTGACTTGCCCATAGTCACATGGCTGACAAGTGACAGAGCAGGGATTTGAACCCATGACTTCTGACTCCCAAGCCTGGGCTCTTTCCACTGAGCCATGCTGCTTCTCAATAATAATAATGGCATTTTTTAAGCGCTTACTATGTGCAAAGCACTGTTCTAAGCACTGGAGAGGATACAAGGTGATCAGGTTGTCCCACGTGGAGCTCACAGTATTAATCCCTATTTTACAGATGGGGTAACTGAGGCACAGAGAACTTAAGTGACTTGCCCAAGGTCACACAGCTGACAAGTGGCTGAGCTGGAATTTGAACCCTTAACCTGTGACTTCCAAGCCCGGGCTCTTTCCACTGAGCCAGGCTGCTTCTCTATTGTACTGTTCCCAGATAAGTCTGAAAAATAGTGGGGAGGGGAGGAAAGGACATGAATATCTGCCCATCCCAAAATGGCAGTTATCAAGTCAGTACATGGACTCTTCTCAGTGAAGACTAAGGCCTTCCGTCCTCCTTTCCTTAAGAGAGCTACAGCAGTCTGGGAGGATTCAAACTTCTACAAGACTGGCCTTAGGACCGGAAATCTTACCGGCACAATTTGATCTACTGTGTACGTATTTTCACTGAGCTTGACTAGAATGCCCATCTAATCATGCACGCCTATTTGGACAACAATGTCAGCCAATGCTGTAAGAAAAAGGTTGCGTGGGTGCTCCGGCATCAGAAAGGGTGAATCCGACAGCACGGTCTTCCCTAAAGTAGGGTTTTGCAAGAAGGCAGCACCCACTTTATAAGAGGCCTCAGTGTACCAGTTCACTTAGGTTACGGTGACCAGATGTCCCTCACTACGCTGGATGGCCATAGTACTGGTTCTGTTCTGTCACCCAAAATGCCCATTAGGGTGTCACTTTGGGTTGGGGTGGGGGAGCAGGATTTCACAACTGTAGCTGCGATGGAGGCGGTGACTCCTACTGCCTCCCCTGAAGGTGAGGAGGTGGCCACAGACTCTATGCCAGTGTCCTGCACACAGGAAACCCTGATTAGATACTTGTACTCAGCAGCTGAATAATAATGTTGGTATTTGTTAAGCGCTTACTATGTGCAGAGCACTGTTCTAAGCGCTGGGGGAGATATAGGGTAATCAGGTCATCCCACATGAGGCTCACAGTTAATCCCCATTTTACAGATGAGGTAACTGAGGCACAGAGAAGTTAAGTGACTTGCCCACAGTCACAAAGCTGACAAGTGGCAGAGCCAGGAGTCGAACCCATGACCTCTGACTCTGAAGCCCAGACTCCGTCTACTGAGCCACGCTGCTTCCAGATCCGGGTGGCCATTTCCAGAGTGACTGGAAATCTGGAATGACCGGAAATCAGTGCTCACACCTGTGTGTGTGATTGCTGCCAGCCCTGGCTATCAGGCTCCAGGTGGCAGGTGTCATTTGAATTATATATGTGAATCGATGTGGACATAATAATAATGTTAGTATTTGTTAAGCGCTTACTATGTGCAGAGCACTGTTCTAAGCCCTGGGGTAGATACAGGGTAATCAGGTTGTCCCACAGGAGGCTCACAGTTAATCCCTATTTTCCAGATGAGGTAACTGAGGCACAGAGAAGTGGAGTGACTTGCCCACAGTCACATAGCTGACAAGTGGCACAGCTAGGATTTGAACCCATGACCTCTGACTCCCAAGCCCGGGCACTTTCCACTGAGCCACAGACACGTGCCCACGAGAACCTCTGCATCAATAGGTGTGGAAATCTGTAGCTATGACTACGGCAATTTTTCCTTTAGTTCCCTTCTTTGTCCTTCCAATCTACTTCTAGCCTCTCTGTCCATCTCTGTCCCCCTTTTCGGCTTTCACTCTCCCTTAAATTCTCCCCTGCCTTTTAAGCTCCATTTTCTGACTCTGCATCTGTCCTTTTAGCTCCCAAAAATCTGGTCACCTTTTCCTGGGTACACGTTCACCTCCTGAACAATTATCAAGTTCACTGTTGGCTCTGCCACTTGTCAGCTGTGTGACTGTGGGCAAGTCACTTCACTTCTCTGTGCCTCAGTTACCTCATCTGTAAAATGGGGATTAACTGTGAGCCTCACGTGGGACAACCTGATTACCCTGTATCCACCCCAGCGCTTAGAAGAGTGCTCGGCACATAGTAAGCGCTTAACAAATACCAACATTATTATTATTATTATTATTCAATCTTCTTCACATTTCTGTGAAAAATGGCTGAGGAATTCAAAACTAAAACTAAAGTATCAGTGTGATTAGATATGCCTTCTTTATAAGTTCAAGTAACGGAGAATTAGGGTCCTGAACCACTGTGAGGCGTCTCGTCACTTGGTCCGCAGAGAGGAGAGAATTTAGGACATCAAGCAGTATAACCCATTTGCAGTTGGAACCTGCCCATATGCAAATCCTCTTGACGGTAAGCATATCGTTTCATGAAATATGTTCAACAGTGCCATCTTCATTTCCAAAAAATTATGCACACCGAAACACCATGCCCAGCTGCTCATTTTTAAAGAGTCGAATATTGTACTGTCCCAGTTATAATAAAATGTGAATTGATTAGTAACCACTGATAGCATGTTAAAACTCAAATCCATCCAAATTGTAAAATTCATTTCATTATTCAAAATGTTAATCAGAGACCACTTACAGCAAAAGTATTTCCCTTTTATAATTTAGGTTCAGAAGTCTGCATTAAGGTGACTCAGGGCCCAAGATGAGAAAAGGGCTTGGCTTCCAGAGAGAGGTGGACAGACATGCAGAGACTGAGGTAGCCAGAGGGAGAGGGGGAAACCAAGACAGGGAGGTTGAAAGAGGGAGATTCAGTAAGAAGGGAAAAGGAGGTAGAGGGGTAAAAAGAAAAAGAGAAAACATACAGTGAAGCCCACAATCTTGGTAATACTGTACTATCTTTAACCCTCCCATTTCATCTGTCATTAAGCCTTTCTTATTCTTTCTCCATAATATTCTTCTTCCTGCTTTTTCCTTTCCAGCCAAATGACTACCACACTAGCTCAGACACTCATCACCTCCCCTTTGGATTACTGTTATCAGCCTCCTCACTAGTCTCCCTACCTCCAACCTCTAATCTCTTTAGGATATATGACACTCCACATTCTGGACCGCCTTTCCAAAATATCATTCTTCTCCCATCTCTTCTCTCCACACAAACATTCAATGGCCCTCCATTTCCTTCCACATCAAACAAAACTCCTGAAATAATAACAATAATAATATTTGTTGAAAACTTACTATGTTCCAACCACTGGGAAAAATCCTGGGGTGGATACAATTTGATCAGATTAGACACACTCCCTATCCCACTCGGGGCTCAAAGTCTAAGGGAGAGGGAGAACAGGCACTTAATTTCCATTTTACAGATGAGGAAACTGAGACACAAAGAAGCTATGTGATTTTCCCAAGGTCACAAAACAGACAAGCAATGGAGATGGGATTAAAACCCAGGTCTCCTGATTCCCAGTCCTGTGCTCTTTCTACAAGGCCATGTTCTTTTGCAGTTTCTGACAATTGGCTTCTACATTCTCCACTAGCTCTCCTATTTATACTTAAGTGTCCTCGTCCCCTGCTCCTTCCCAGATCTTGCTCTACACTCCTGCTAAATGACCTTCTCACTATCCCTCACTCTCATTTTCTCCCCGCTCCAGCCCCTTGCTCACACTCTGCCCTGGACCTAAAATTCCCAGCCACTTCAACTGTACCAAATTACAGCTCCTCTCATCCTCAAAGTCTTTCTCAAATACCACTTCCTCCAGAAAGCTTTCCTCCATTAATCTGTCTTCTCCCTAGGTCATATTCTCCCACCACCTCAGCACTTAGAGTCTCATAACTACTAGTAGAATTTAGGTACAAATTGATTTATTTGCTCATTTATCATTCTCTCCATTCTCCTTTTCCTCCTTACCAAAGATTAATTTTTATCTGGATTTTGTCTTTTAATTCTACTGTACACTCTCAAGCTTTGAGTACAGTACTCTCAACTGGTCCTCGATAATTCTGACTGACTGAGAGGGAGAGGTGGAAAAAGGAAAAAAGAAACAATAGATGGGGTGGTTATTGCTTTAAAGACCTGTTAAAGATCATTTAGAAGCATATGACTAGACTGTGAATCCACTGTGGGCAGGAATTGTCTCTGTATTGTTAAACTGTACTTTTCAAATGCTTAGTACAGTGCTCTGAACACAGTAAGCTCTCCATAAATACGACTGAATGAATGTTAATTTCCAAAACATTTTCTACTGCAAGGCAGAAACATGTATTTACAATCTTTAAACCTTAAATAAAAGACTGAATAATAACAATAATACTAGTGTTTGTTAAGCACTTATCCTGGGTACTATCCTAAGCATGAGGGTAGAATCAAGATAATCAGGATACACATGGGGCTCACATTGTAAGTAGGAAGGAGAACAGGTACTGAAACCCCATTTTGCGGAGGGGGGAAGTGAGGCACAGAGAAGTGAAGTCACACAGCAGGTAAGTGGTGGAGCCAGGATTAGAACCCAGATCTTCTGACTCCCAGGCCCGTGTTCTTTCCAGTAGGCCATGCCTGCTTTTTTTAAGGTGGGAACATTTGGGTGTAATACTGAGTAGGGCTGTAAACATCCTATTACAGTTTGAAAAGGGAAATATAATGCTGCATGTAAAATCAGGGTAATAAAAATCCTATTTTGTGAAAATCAACATTCATCTTCTAGCTGTTTGCTTATTAAATTAAGAATTTGAGAACCAAAATCCAAAAAGAATGCTGAATGGACAGCTGTTGAGATTTATAAAACAAATTGGGACATCATTTTGCCACCAACTGCTTAAAGCGAGATCTGCCCTTGAAAAACACTTCCTTCTAACTCTCAAATCCCCAAAGACTGAGAGGGTCGTACATTCTGTCACTGCATACCAGAAGCATAATAGCATTGGGAGAGGTTCAGAACAAGTTGGTCTTACCCAAATAAAAGGCATCACTGACTTTACCCAAAGCTGCAATCCCTTCTTTTAGAAGAAAAAAAAAATCCATTAAGTCACAGCTTTGTAATACTTAGTGTACATATAAACATTATTTCCCTTTCTTTTGGAAATGTCCCTTTAAAAAATTTAAAAGCAACAACTACTCTGAAGAAAGTACGCAATAAGATATGACAGAATAAGAATCCACTGATGCTACATATAAATCAGCGGGAAAGATCGCTAACTCAATCCTTCTGTAAAGCCTTCTCAACATAATCTTTTTCCTCATTTTATGAAGCCACATAAAATAAATTCCAGCAACTAACCACATAAAATGTAAGTTATTTTCTGGAGACTTGATAACACTGAGTAAAAAAGGTCCAACATCTTGCCAAGTGAAAACATGAAAAAAAGTCTGACTCTAACACTTACCTTCAAGGTAAAATTAATAATTAATTGGCAGAGCGTGGACATAGAAATGATTGCTATCAATATTTTAATACCTTCAATGTTAATTTCATTCCCATCGTCAATTTGTCTTCTGAAGCTAAAGAGATCTATGTACATTCAATAAGGCATCCTATTATAGGCACTTTAAAAAGACATCTTGCCCCAACACTGTTTTGAATAGCTTAAAAAAATCTTTTATATCCTTCTTTCCTAGTTAATCTAGGGTTCAAAGAGCACTTTGGAATCTACATACCAAACAAACTGGAAATTATGTCACATTCTTTCCATTCCAGTTAAATTGGCTGGGGCTCATTAAGAATCAGGTTGCCAATTTCTAACTGGCACTCATTACTTAAATTATTTTGGTGTTTCTACTCATTTTTGGTGCAGATTTGTCCAGTCAGACCATTCTACACTGACCAGTACAGAAGATTCCAGGAAATTATGCCTTCATTTAATATGACAATATGCTAAATTCCACATAGCTCATCTCTCCACAAGAGAAACATACAAATAGGGGGCCAATTTTTTTTTTTTATGTTTGACTCCTTATGATTTTTTATGACCAAATTTTAATGAGAGAAAAATCTACCAAGTGTCAGAAGTCATTTCTAAATGCCAATTCTGGTCACCATTTCTCTCAGTTATGTTTCGACTGATCCTGATTTCAATAGCCTTGGAATCATACACACATATACATATGCATGATATTAAAACTTTCTAAATATTAATCGGTATAGTAATAATTATCATTATTCATTCATTCAATCAATCGTATTTATCAAGCGCTTACTGTGTGCAGAGCACTGTACCAAGAACCTACAAAGTACAAATTCAGCAAGCGAGAGAGAGACAGAGAGAGAGAGAGAGAGAGATCCCTGCCCACGACAGGCTTACAAGTTTAGAAGGAATAGTTATGGTACTTTTTACTCGCTTACTATGTGTAAAGAACTGTCCTGAGCACTAGGGTAGACACAGATTAATCCGGTTGGATACTGTTCCTGTCTCAATGGGGCTCATAATCTAAGTAGGAAGATGAATGAATATTGAATCCCAGTTTTGCATTTGAGGAAACAGAGGCACAGAGAAGTGAAGTGTCTTGTCCTAGATCATACAGCAGTCAAGTGGCTGAGCCGGAGATTAGAACCCAGGCCCTCTGACTCCTAAACCAGTTCTCTTTCCACTAGATGATGCCGCTTCACAATCCAGTACTAGATTGTGAGAAGATGTATCTTTTAACAATATTAATATATTTACATTGGAGAAAATTCTTAAGTAAATAAAAAGGAGGCCAAGCTAGTTGTTGCAAAATGGAGTCCTAGATTTCTGCTATCACAGCTGCATCATCCCAAACCATTCCCGGCCTGATCCCAGCTAGTGCAGCATGTGCCCAACCTGACCGGTGGGTCGCAGCATGACCTTCTTTGTAGTGATGTTTCTAGATTACCTTCAATCACTATACTTTAGAGGAGGGTTTTTGTTCTTAATCCCGATCGTAGAAGCCAGGGGTTGGCAATTTTGGGGGCTGGAGGGTTGCCCTTTAAAAAAAAAAAAAAAGCATTCCAAGTAATTTTCAAGTAAAATCATATCTTGGGAAGAGTGAGAGATACCCTTAACTCAGCCCTGAAGCCCCCACCAGGATACAAACCTAATTTCATGGAAAGCGAAGATGACCTGCCATATAAATCTTTGTTGACCAAGATGTCAGGAAGAAATACGTTAAGGATGAATAAGGTCCAGGCAACTTGGAAATGGACCACCTACCAGGAGGTCATTCAGTGAATAAGCAAGGCACTCTTTAATGTTTGAGGGCTCATTGTGTCCATTATCCAGTATATCCAAGATTTTCCTGTTTTTGCCCAGAAACTGCACTCCTCAAATTTTACCTGAAATATTTCCCCTTCAATTCTTTTCTCTCCTATTTTGATTCAGATCCCCTTCTCATTCATACACATCTCAATTTACACATCCCGCCCCGAAATACTCCCCAGAGCTAAACTCTCCTTTTGAAGAAGCTGAGATAGGGGCAGGCGACAAAATAATAATGTTGGTATTTGTTAAGTGCTTACTATGTGCAGAGCACTGTTCTAAGCGTTGGGGTAGATACAGGGTAATCAGCTTGTCCCACGAGAGGCTCACATTCTTAATCCCCATTTTACAGATGAGGGAACTGAGGCACAGAGAAGTGAAGTGACTTGCCCACAGTCACACAGCTGACAAGTGGCAGAGCCGGGATGGGAAAACTACTCCTGTACGACTCAACGATGGGAACGTGATATTCTTTTTTTCATCTTTCCTGTGCTGTTGTTTCTTCCTGGAGCCCTGGAATTTTGGTTCTCTACCCCTATTGTCTGTTAAAAAAAGTTCTATCCCCAGGGTGCTTTGAGGAGTCCAAGGGGTTATTGTGATCTTCAGTCAGCCACCTCAGCCTTGTATCATTTCAGATTTGGATTGCATAAAGAACATGGTGGAAGGGAATGACTGTCACGCATTGGTCTTGGAATAATAATAATGTTGGTATTTGTTAAGCGCTTACTATGTGCAGAGCACTGTTCTAAGCGCTGGGGTCTATACAGGGTCATCAGGCTGTCCCACGTGAGGCTCACAATCTTAATCCCCATTTTACTGAGGTTACTGAGGCACAGAGAAGTTAAGTGACTTGCCCACAGTCACACAGCTGACAAGTGGGAGAGCGGGAATGCCACAGTCCTCCCAGTGGCCTACTTTTTTAAAATGAAGGAAAGTGCTCTCTCACATTCTCTGTCTCCCTCCAATCGCAACTATGAAATAACATAATCAGTCAATGGTATTTGTCGAGTGTTTAGTGTGTCCAAAGCACTGTGCTAAGCACTTGGGAGAGTATGCTAAAACAGACTTGGTAGACACGGCCCCTGCCCACAATGACATTACCGTCTAGAAGGACAAATAACAGGGATTTACCTGTAGTTCTTGAGCACCTCAATACAGTGCTCTGCAGACAGTTAATGCTCAAATACACGTGATTGATTGAAGAAATAAGAAATGTCTGTAGAATGGGGACAAAATTAGGTGGGGCATCATGTACATTGGACCTTTAAGTTTTAGCTACTAGTGCTGGTCTAGGGATTCAGCTTTACTAATCCAGAACAATCTCACACGTTCCAGAGAGTTCATCCTCTGGAGTTACAACAGTAATTGAGAAATTGAGATTTACCTGTTTCGGTAAGAGGAGTAAGAAAAAAAATTACCCATTATTTCACTACCTCAGGTGAGCTCTTTAAGAAATATTAAAAGAGGAAAATGACAATTCAGAGTTATGCTGCAGAAACATTAAAAACATATGATTAATGTAACATAAAAAGTATGGGTTACTAATGCTTTGAAACCTAACCCCTCCATCATTTTGCCAGTTATAGTTTACTAACAAAATTAGGTGCAGTCTTCTTTTATGCATCTACTGTGCATTTTTTTAAACATTTAATCAACACATTTTCCATTTATCATTCAGCAGGGGAAAATCAAATGCCTCTTTTTTTGTTACTTAGAAAACCGGCCCCACTGTTACCATAACATGAAATTTAACACATTAAAATTGCGATCATTTTTATATGCATAACATTCACCCAGCCCCAAAATGAAAACAGTTCTGAAAGGATAGTTTATTTCTTATAAGTATAAAATTAAAATATGGATGCAATTGGTTCTAGCTTCTTCGCCTCTATGGAAAACCATGTAGCAAACTTGGTTTTAATTCTTCTTAATAAGTATACTCCACTGCCAAAAACTCTTGTACTTAGTATTCTGAGTGAAGGAAAACTGGAAAGTCAGAAATGGTAACAGTCCTTCGTCCGTCTGGCTTCGCTGTACCTTATTAAAAATCATTTGGGGGTTTGAAAGAGCAGATAAAAGCTCTGAACATGAGGTTACTTCCGGCACGCTGCTGGTATTGCTCATTGTTTTCACTGCTCTCCTCGCTTTCTTATGCTGCCTTGATGTAGTTATTATGCAACGCTCCACCATATCCTCCTTCTTCATCCTTATACTGAGACTGCCTCTTTGGCCAGTTTCTCTTCTGTCCCCCCATGCCCTTAACTGTAGGGGTGCCTCAAGGCTCAATTCCAGGTATCCTTTTATTCTTCATCTACACTCATCTATTCTACAACCTCAACTATCATCCCTAGACCTATTTACTGAGCGCTTACCGTGTGCAGGGCACTGTACTAAGCACTTGGAAGAATACAATAAAGCCTCTCTCCTCCTCACAGTCTCGCACTGCCTCCTTTTAATGGTATTTGTTAAGAATTTACTATATGTCGGGCAGGGTATTAAACTCTGGGGTGGATACAAGGTTAAACACAGTTCATGTCCCACACAGGACTCACGGTCTTAATTCCCATTTTATAGGTGAGGCAACTGAGGCACGGAGAAGTTAAGTGGCTTGCCCAAGGACACACAGCAGAAAAGTGGCAGAGTTGGGATTAGAACCCCGGTCCTTCTGACTCCCACTATGTGCTCTAACCACTATAAAAGGCTACTTTTCAGAAAGAATTTCAATTTCATTTCAACAAGATTAGGACAAAACCAAATCTTTATCCTCAATTACAAATTAAATTATTTTTTTTAAATCAATAGGTTGGAAAAATGTCTCTAAATATCTCATAATTTTCTTCTTTGGGTCTTTTCTGCAACTGAGTTCTCACGATACAGTAAAATCCCAGGAGAAAGATTTGTTTGAGGAATTTTAAGCTCAACCCAAACATGGAAATTCATTAAATCAAAAAGAAACATGTTGCCATGACATTTGCAAAGTAATATTGTAAAGCAGTCAGGATCAGGTTAAATAATTAAACTTTCTGCTGTTTGTATTTTACAATTTTATCAGTTCTCTAAGAGGTGGTAAATCTTATTTCCAGCTAAGTGAAAGCATCTAAAAATATTAGTTGTTGATGTTTCCTGGAGAGTAATGGAGTAATGACATTTAAAAATAGGAAAAAAATCCCTTATATACTCGATCAAAATAAAATACTTTAAAATCACAATTTTATGGCCTCTTTAGAATATAATTAGAGAATTGTGCCACTGAAAGAAGAAATTAACACAAAAGCCAGAGGAATAACCAAACAGATCAAATGGAAAAGAGTCTTAGATCATCACTGCCAAAAGGACATCCTAGAAAATTAATGAAAATCCCGAAGTTTTCTGACCCAATTCCTAGTCAAATGCACTGGAAATGGAAAGGATAGTAGAAATACAGATAACAAACAGTCAGAAATAGCAAGATAAAAGCAAAAATTATTCCATAAGGTTTAACAAGAGAAAGATAAATCAACTCTAAAGTGAGGTCATAATTAAAGAGAAAGGGAAAACAATGGAGAAGTCACTTGAAGGGTTTGCCTCTTCCTTTATTCTAAAAGGCAAGAGTGAAATTCTTTTTCCTGATTACACCTTTATGTAAGGTCAGAGAGTTACCACCACAAAGAGTTTCAAAAAATTAAGTTGCGGGGCAAATGGAGGAATTTAAGCCTAGCAAATCATTGGTTAGACACTAGCAGGCATTAAAGAACTCTGAAGGAAATATACTGATGTGGCATAGAGATTAAAAAATTTAGCTTTACAATATTATAGATGATATTATAGATATTTCTTCAAGTCCAGCAAGAGAGGAAACCCTGTAGGGTGTTGGGCCTAGGTGGGGATTCTCAGTCTCCTAAAGAGGACAAGAATTGAAGTTGCCTCTAACATGGACTTTCCACACTTCATCAGCTTTAAGGGAAGGAACAGGTTATCTCTGGTTCTCCGTCCCAACCCAAAAGGTTCTGGGGACCAAGATAATAAAGCCCCATGAAAGGAATGAGATTTCAGAAGGGCTCTGAAGATTCGGAGGGCAGTGATAACCCAAATCAATCAATCAATTGTATTTATTAAGAGCTTACTGTGTGCAGAGCACTGCACTAAGAATACAGGAGAGTACAGTGTGAGAGAATTGGTGGGCACAATCCCTACCCAGAACGAGCTTAGAATCAAGAAAGGGGGTGGCATTTCCAGGCAAAAGGGAAGTTGTGAACAAGAGGCATGTGGTGGTAGTTTTATTCCTGGCCCAGACATCCCTAGAAATTTTAATTTCCATTTTTCTCTCAAGCCTTGACTCCTTGACTAGTCTGGCTGCTCATCTGACTGACAGCAAAGCTTCCCACTCCTTCCAAGGCCTTTCTCTAATCAGAGTGCTACTATTTCATGTTCTGAGTATTTGAAATATCACTTTCATTAGTCCCTGCAGCTGTGTGACTTTGGGCAAGTCACTTCACTTCTCTGTGCCTAAATTACCTCATCTCTAAAATGGAGACTGTGAACCCCATGTGGAACAACCTGATAACCTTATATCTACCCGTGCTTAGAACAGTGCTAGGCACATAATAAGCACTTAACAAATACTATCATTATTGCTATTAATACCTGAACAGGAACCTAGATTCTGTTTTGATATTTACTTGAATTTGCATGAATTCATAATGAAGACTCCTTTTTCCATTTCTTCCATTTTCCTTAGTGTCAGAGCACCCCCACCCCCAGCCTCCAATCCACACACCATCTTCTTCTATCCCAGTCTTTTTTATTCTCCTCTCCACAATTCCCTTGTCTGCCAATGCATTCTGGGGGCATTACCCCCTTCCCTGACCAGTGACACCCCCCCACACACTTAATTAGCTGCTGACCCGATACAGGACTAAGGCTGGGAAGTAATAATAATAATAATAATGTTGGTATTTGTTAAGCGCTTACTATGTGCAGAGCACTATTCTAAGTGCCTGGGTAGATACAGGGTAATCAGGTTGTCCCACGAGAGGCTCACAGTCTAAATCCCCATTTTACAGATGAGGGAACTGAGGCACAGAGAAGTGAAGTGACTTGCCCACAGTCACACAGCTGACAGGTGGCAGAGCCAGGATTCAAACCCATGACCTCTGACTCCCAAGCCCGGCTTCTTTCCACTGAGCCACGCTGCTTTGTAGTATCACTTTGGAAGCCGCTGTAACAAATGTTCCGTCAGAGAAAGGGACAAAAAAAGGAAAAGAAAGAAAAGGAGGAATAAAAAAAAGGAGTGGCAGCCAGATTGGAAGCATGAGATTCAAAAGAACTGCAAAGAGGTGCAATATCCTTTTGTATCCTCTGCCACCTTGCTTAGATATTTAGCGTGCTGGGTGTCAGGGTCTGTCACACCTACCAGAGAAAGAGCAGCAACAGTTTCACAGCAGTGTGGCTTAGTGGATAGAACATGGGCCTAGGAGGCATAAGGACCTGGGTTCTAATCCTGACACTGCCCCTTGATTTCTGTATGATCTTGGGCAAGTCACTTAACTCAGTTACCTCATCTGTAAAGTGGGGAATAAGAACGTGAACCCCATGTAGGAAATGGACTGCATCCAACCTGACTAGCTTGTATCTACTCCAGCACATAGTACAGTGCCTGGCACACAGTAAGCACTTCATAAATACCATATTTTTCTTTTTAATCTCAGCAGCCTGTCTTCCCCCTTTCCTTCCTGATCTCTCCCAACTGGGTGGCCAGGATTCGACTCCCCTTCAATTCTGTTATCAGCTTGTGTGAACAGTAAGCACTCCTCATTATTGGAAAGGAACGTGTCTGTATCGTACTGTACTCGCCCAAGCCCTTAGTACAGTGCTCTGCACAGTGTACGCGCTCAATGAATACAACTGACTGACTTTGACTCTACCTGAGATGGCATCAGAATAAAGGAAGTAAGTAGTAGGTTTAGAAAAGCCTACGATGCCGACTTTAGTTCCTAGGTGTCCTTGATGATAAGTGGCTCCCCAAACCTTTTTTTTCTCTGCGCTGGGCAATCCCTCCTAGCATGACCTTTAGAATTTAACAATAGGTTTACCCCATGCAAATATGGACACAAAAGGAATTTTCTATTCCTTTCTATGTGAGCTACGACCAAAGTCCTGCTGTGGGTTAACAGTGTAAATAGGCCATTGGAAGCTATTAAAGTAGATCACAAATAACAAACACGAAGAATCCGTGTTTAACAGTGCTACCTATAGCCTGATGCAACTGTGACTTTTGAGAGGTGAGATAGCTGTATCCCCATAAGTTTCCTCAACCAAACTCATGCGCTCCCACAGCAAAGCCGTGGTCGGATCAAAGCATCTGCACTGTACTCGTCCGCTCAACTGTATATATCTTCATCACCCTATTTATTTTGTTTAATGAGATGTACATCACCCTGATTCTTTTTATTTGCTACTATTTTCATGAGATGTTCTTCCCCTTGACTCTATTTATTGCCATTGTTCTTGTCTGTCTCCCCCGATTAGACTGTAAGCCTGTCAAAGGGCAGGGACTGCCTCTATCTGTTGCCGATTTGTACATTCCAAGCGCTTAGTACAGTGCTATGCACATAGTAAGCTTTCAATAAATACTATTGAATGAAATTAGGATGCCATTATGGGAACCAGTACGGTCCCCTGCCGTCGCACAGAATGACTGAGATGCTGCCATTGCCAACTTTGGTCAAAATTACCCGGGGTTGTTTCCGGCCCACTCTGATGCCATCCCAACACTCTTGCTTCTTTTGTCCCTTTCTCCCTACCCCTTCCCGACCCTACCCTGCCCCACATTGCCATATAATAATAAAAATAATTATGGTATTTGTTAAGCGCTTCTGTGCCGGGCCCTACACCAACCGCTGAGATGGACACAAGCAAATCGGGTTGGACATAGTTCCTGCCCCACGTGGGGCTCCCAGTCTCAATCCCCATTTTACAGATGAGGTAACCGAGGCATGGGGACATGAGGTGACTTGCCCAAGGAAACACAGCAGACAAGCGGCAGAGTTTATGGATAGGATTTCCTGAGAAAGAATTTTTGAAAATGGCATATACACATACCCTCCTCCCTTCCCCCAACACAATGTGCCTCCTGGGCTTTCCAGATAATGCCTGTGTATTTTTTTATTTAGTTTTTTTTTTGCTGTTGAAACTTCTAATTTTAACCAGTTTATCTTGGAGTTCTGATCTACAGTCTATCTGCTGTTGTTGTTTTGTCTGTGGCAATTTCCAACTCTTCTGACTGTGAGCCTCTTTAGGGGCGAGGGGCAGTATCTTAACCCCGATCAGACTGTAAGCCCGTCATTGGGCAGGGATTGTCTCTATCTGTTGCCGAATTGCACATTCCAAGTGCTTAGTACAGTTCTGTGCACATAGTAAGCGCTCAATAAATACTATTGAATGAACCCAGATCTCCGCAGCACCTATTACCATGTTTTACACCATGAGAGCATGTAAAAAGTCAATGAAAGCATAGAAAAGGTAGTCGTTATAGAGTGTAATAAGTGTTCTCAACCGGAACGTTTGAAGCATAAATCATTTATGAAACCCTCCCCAAAACAGTTTGAACTGCCTGTAGGCAAAAGCTGCATAATTAAAACAGTATTATGTCCCTGCCAGTTTTCTTCTAACGGGTCCCATTGGCCATATAAGATAAGGCACAGGAGTGTGGGGTAAAAAAGCACGCAGGTGTTTGCTGATGGCAGGGAAAGTCTTTCTCCTCCTCCTTTTTTTTGGTCAACCCCGCCCTGAAATCTTCTGCAAAGTCAACCCGCTATTGGGCTCCAGTATTGGCTGGCCGCACGGCCCTCTTTTCAGACAGCAGCTTGGTGTCCTATTTGGAAAGACACTTCTCACTCCAGCTGAATAAAGGGACCATTTACTGTCCAGTCTAATATGCTCTGCCAAATCATCATTCATTCATTCAATCGATCGTATTTATTGAGCGCTTATTGTGTGCAGAGCACTGTACTAAGTGTCTGGAAGGTACAATTGGGCAACAGATAGAGACAATCCCTGCATAACAAAGGGCTCACAGTCTAATAATAATAATGTTGGTATGTGTTAAGCGCTTACTATGAGCAGAGCACTGTTCTAAGCGCTGGGGGAGATACAGGGTAATCAGGTTGTCCCACGTGAGGCTCACAGTCTTCATCCCCATTTCACAGATGAGGTAACTGAGGCACAGAGAAGCTAAGTGACTTGCCCACAAACAGCTGACGAGTGGCAGAGCTGGGATTCGAACCCATGACCTCTGACTCCCAAGCCTGGGCTCTTTCCACTGAGCCATGCTGCTGCCTGTCTGCCCCTCTAGATTATAAAGTCCTGTGGGCAGGGAACATGTGAACAATCATGTGAATGTTCATGAGAAGCAGCGTGGCTCAGTGGAAAGAGCACGGGCTTGGGACTCAGAGGTCATGGGTTCGAAGCCCGGCTTTGCCACTTGTCAGCTGTGTGACTGTAGGCAAGTCACTTCACTTCTCTGTGCCTCGGTTACCTCATAGGTAAAATGATTAAGGCTGTGAGCCCCACGTGGGACAACCTGATTACCCTGTATCTCTCCCAGCACTTAGAACAGTGTTCTGCACATAGTAAGCGCTTAACAAATACCAACATCATTATTATGTCTGCCACATTAGAGAAGCAGCATGGCTTAGAAGATAGAGCAGAGGGTCTGGGAGTCAGAAGGTCATGAGTTCTAATCCCTGTTCCACCATTTCTCTGCTGTGTGACCTTGGACAAGTCGCTTCAGTTCTCTGTGCCTCAGTTCCCTCAAATGTAAAATAGGGATTGAGACTGTGAGCCCCTCATGGAACAGGGGCTGCGTCCAACCCAATTTGCTTTAACCACCCCAGCACTTAAGAGTGCCTGGCACATAGTAAGCACTTAAATACCATAATTATTATTATTATTTCAACTCTGTGGCACTATATGTCCCAAGCGCTCAGTACACTGCTCAGTACAGAGCAGTGCTCAGTAAATATCATGGATTGATTGACAATGATGGTATTTAAACATTTACTGTGTGCCAAGCACGGTTCTAAATGCTGAGGTAAAGACAAGGTAATCAGGTTGTCCCACGAGGGGCTCAAAGTCTTCACCCCCATTTTACAGATGAGGTCACTGTCACCCGTTGCCGGGGATGGGTTCGTTCAGAATCGGCGTGGCGAGAGAGAGAGAGAGAGAGAGCATTTAGGGTTTGCTCACACGTGATGAGGCGACTACTTCCCACCATGTTCACACACCACTCGGGAGGCACCCACTTCGGCCTTAAATCCACTTCTGTGCTACTCGCACTTGGTGAGGCGGTTACCTCCCACCCATGTTCACGTCCCACTCGGGAGGCACCCACTTAGGCCTTAAATCCACTTCTGTGCTACTCACACTTGGTGAGGCGGCTACCTTCCACCATGTTCACATAACTCGGGAGGAATCCACTTAAACGTTACATACTCCTGGCGAAGCATTTGGCTTCCAGCCCATGAGCATCGGGCAGGCTGGGACACTCCCCCATCCATCCCAGGGCTCATCACTCCGTGCAGGCTTGGCCTTCTCATGCTCTGGCCAGAGGCGACCTGCAGCCGGCTGCTGCAAATCTCATTCCTCTGCACGGCATGTTGGAGGCTGCAGAGATTTATCACCTGTGCCCTTAGGGCATTCCAGCTTCTGGCCTCAGTTTATCCAATCTCTGGCCTCCCCCCTCCTCCATAGCTAATTTGATTGGCACTGGGGCAAGGGGCACCTTCTGTATTCCTGGCTTGGGCTGTCCATCTGGCAGTTTGGGTTGCCGGGGCCGATATCCATTCATTCGTTCTTTCAACAGTATTTATTGAGCGCTTACTATGTGCAGAGCACTGGACTAAGTGCTTGGAATGTACAATTTGGCAACAGAGAGAGACAATCCCTGCCCAATAACGGGCTCACAGTCTAAACAAAACAAGTAGTCTGGCGTAGATATCAAGATAAGTAGAAGCATAGATATATACACATCATTAAGGAAATAGAGTAACAAATAATATATACAAATATGCACAGTGCTGAGGGGAGGGGAAGGGGGAAGGGCCAAGTTCTGCCTTCTGGCTCAGGAGGTCACAAGTTACCATTTGACCTCGAGATGGTCGGGACCCCAGAGTCACCTTAGGACAGTAACTGAGGCCCAGAGAAGTGAAGTGGCCTGCCCAGGGTCACGCAGAAGACACGTGGCGGAGGTGGGATTAGAACCCACAGCCTCCGATTCACAGGCCCGTGCTCTTTCCACTAAGCCGTTTGATTCTATAATTCCCAAGTACCTAGTTCAGTTCAGGCAATAAACGCTACTACTAGTCCTCAGAAACCTTCAACGGTCAACCTGTTCCTCATCAAACAGGAACTCCTAACCAGCGGTTTTAAGGCACTCCATTCAGCTCTCCCTCTCTTTATGTATCCACTCTCTTTTCACATTAGTCCCCAACTCACGCTCTTCATTCCTCAAATTAGCCTACTCCATCTTACCTCATTCTCATCTCTCCTGTCTCTGAGCCTTTGCTCACTCTTTTCTTCCTGCCCGTTCCAATCAGCTCTTTCCATTCACAAAGCCCTCTGAACTCACACCTCTTCCTGGAGGCCTTTCCCCAATCAACTTTTATTCTCAGCAACAGCCTCCTAGTTACCAACTCCTCATTTACGCGGTCATGACCACCTACTGTTGCACTTCTGCACACATCAACTTACAAACTCCACTGTTTGCGCCCTTGCTCTCCCACATATCCATCTTTCCATTCTCTTTTTCCTCCTCTCTATAAAGTATTTTTGGTCTGTTTCTGTAATCCATTTTAAGCTCCTAGAGGGCAGGGTTTGTGTTTTAGGGCAGCGCTCTGCATACTATTTATTCATATATTACTTTCCTAGGCATGCAATTTGGAAGCGACTGTTTTTCTATTTCCTGTGCTATTTTTCGCTCTTTAACAGAATCCTAGTCGTCACCATTCTCTACCTCCTCTTCCAGGAGTGAAGCTTGTCACCTTCACTATTAGACTTTAAATCCCAAGCTGTGTTTCACGGTCCCTTTCTTGCCTAAGACTGTGAATTTACATTAAAACATCAAGTGATATCACTGAAAACAATTCTCGGAAGATGAAAAAGATGAAGAATTACTATCTTCATGTGTGGGGAATATGATAAAATTCATAAATTTAATCATGCACACAAACATAAAAACTGGAGTATAAATTTTCTATACAATGCACAGAAGTTGTAATCTATTGAAATCTATACATTATATACATGCAGACCCAAAGATCTGATTTAGGAGAGCAGAATCATATACATCAACAAAGTTTCTGATCACATCGTCTTAGCTACAAGAGTAAAGATGGAGTAGTTTGTGATTGCATTAGACCCTTGAGATGTGTGTATCACCTTAGTTGCCATTTTCCTATGATTTATTAAAGTGAGTGCAGGTGTGTATTAAAGTTATCACAAAATTGAAAAATATATATATTTTGTTAAAAAGGGAAGAAAACACACTCCTCTGCCTCTGACATACTTGTATCCTAAGAGTCTTTTGCGGGACTTTTTTTTTTAAATCCTCGGGGATTATGAAAACGTATATTTTAACTAAGTTTGTTTTCTAAAATATTTAATGTGTTCGTAATAGCAGCAGCTGTAGTATTCATCTATATGTTTATTTCATATACCGATATAAAAAGCTGTATTTTTTATCTTGGCAAATTTTGCACAAGGAAAGCAAACAATTCACCCAAAACACCAATTCAAGGCTAAAATCAGCACCAGTAATATGGTCATCATCATAATCATTGATTGGTGGCACTGATTGAGCGGTGATTGTGTGCAGAGAACTGTACTAAGTACTTGGGAGAGTACAATAGGGTTGGTATACACAATTCCTGCCCTCAAGGAGCTTACAATAATAATGTTATTCTTTATTATGTATTTACTATTTGCCAAGCATTGTAGTAAATAAAAGATAATCAGATCAGACACCACAGGGAAGCAGGATGGCTTGGTGGATAGAGCACGGACCTGGGAGTCAGAAGGACCTGGGTTCTAATTCCATCTCCACCATATGTCTGCTCTGTGACCTTAGGCAAGTCACTTCACTTCTCTGGGCCCCAGTTACCTCATCTGTAAAATGGGGATTAAGAATGTGAGCACCATATGGCACAGGCACTGTGTCCCACCAAATTGACTTGTATCTTCCGCAGCGTTTGGAACAGTGTTTGGAACCTAGTAATAATAATAATGGCATTTGTTGAGCACTTACTATGTGCCAAGCCCTTTTCTAAGTGCGGGGCCGGGGGGGCTGGGAATACAAGGTAATCAGGTTGTCCCAAGTGGGGCTCAAGGCCATAATCTCCATTTTCCAGATGAGGCAACTGAGGCCCAGAGAAGTTAAGTGACTTGCCCAAAGTCACAAGCTGACACGTGGCGGAGCCGATATTAGAACCCATGACCTCTGACTCCCAAGCCTGGGCTCTTTCCACTGAGCCACGCTGCTTTTCTAGTTAGTGCTTAAAAAGTAATAATAATAATAATGTTGGTATTTGTTAAGCACTTATTATGTGCCAAGCACTGTTATTATTATTATTATCCCTCTCCACATGAGTCTCACAGTCTAAAACAAACAGTCCAACAGTCTCACAGTCTAAAACAGGGAGAACAGATATTTTATTCCCATTTTACAGATGAGGAAGCTGAGGCACAGAGAGGTTAAGTGACTTGCCCAAGATCCCACAGCAGGAAAGTGATGGATCTGGGACTAGAACTCAGGTCCCCTGACTCCCAGACCCTTATTCGTCCCAAAACCCCAGAGATGAATGATGTTGGGATTTAGACCAAGTGAATAACTCATTCAAAGAGAACCCAGACTTAGAGTTGAAATAACTGACAGGGGTATAAACTAACTTATACAAATGACTAGGTTTTTTTTATTTGTTTTGTTTTTGCCAATATCTAAGATTATCCACTCCTCAAGCTTGATTTTTCTACTCTTCACTAATGAATTAAGTTATGCCCTGATAACATAAATGTATTTAAAGAGAGGTATAAAACTGAGTATTTTGGACCTCAGGAAACAGATAGGGTCAGTAAAGAATAGAGTTGATTTTGCTCTTTCCATATTGTCTTGTCTTTTGCCGTCGAGTCGTCTCCGACCTGTAGTGACGTCATGGACACATCTCTCCTAGAACACCCCACCTTCCTATCACCTCTCCTTTATTTCACATCCAAGTTATCCCATGCCATTTCTATCTGCTGTTGTGCTTTCTCCCAGTTTTCCCTCTCCTGTACCATTCCAGCATGACTGACCCAAGACATGGGCCTTCTCATTTTCCTCTGTCAATTATTACTATCATAATAATAATAGTATTTATTAAGTGCTTACTGTGTGCCAGGCACTGTACTAAGTGCTGAGGTAGGTACAGATAACGGGGTTGGACACAATCCCTGACCCCACATGGGGTCAGAGTCTTAATCCCCAATTTACAGATGAGGAAACTGAGGCACAGAGCAGTTAAGTGATTTGCTCAAGATCACACAGCAAATGGCAGAGCCGGGATAAGAACCCAGGTCCTCTGATTCCCAGGAGGCCACTCTGGTCCTCTTTCCGGTAGGCCACACGGTTTCTCTTGATTTTGATGGTGTCTCTATATGTAAAAACAATTCCCAGATGTACTCTGCTTTCCAATTTACCTCTCTTGTGTCCGGCCTCCTACCTCTCCTTGTCTTTCTGACATCTTATAAACAGCATTTACTGAGTAACTCCTACATATGGAGTTCTTGATCCCATACACAGGAATACGAGACACTATCCTTGCCTTCAAGGAATTTATAATGTAGTGGCAGAGACTAGCTGACATTAATTGTTCAATGGAATACGTACAAACAGTAAGAGCAGAAAATAAATCATAAAGCTATATGCACCCAAGCGCTAAAGACCATGATGGGGTGACGTTATCAGCAAGGAGGGTTTAGTTATGAAATGTCTCTTGGAGGAAGTAGCTCTTTAGGTGGGTTTTCAAGGTACATCGGGTTGTGACACATTAGAGAGAAAAGTAAGTTCTACACAGGTAGAAAAATGTGAACAGAGGGTTAAAGAGTGATGTCCAATTAGAAGATAAACACAGACGGACTGAGGAAAGTGATTGGAGCTGAAGAGGAAGTAGAGTATGACAATAAGAGAGAGGTGATAGAGAGCCTTAAAATGAATCTCTACTGCAGCATACACCTGTTAAAATACATATTTTTTTCATCTTTGCCCCCTTAGCCCTCTCTTTAACTTGGGCTAATGATACTGTCCTCCTGCTGCCCCAGGTAAAGAATCTGAAATTTTCTTTTACCTCCCTTTTAAACCTGTATTCATTTAGTGGCTACATTTTGACCACATTTGCATCACGCCACCAAATTTTAACCATTCCTATATGGCTTAAACGTCTAAAATTTGGCTGCTGATTACAGGGGACTACTGAAGCCTTTCGCTCTCCAGGGATGACTACCCCTGCCTCTTTTTCAACCAAAATGTCATTTCTAAAATGACAGAGTAGCTTATCCCTTCTTATAATTATGTCACATTGGCATCCTATCACATTCAATCAAATTGAAAATACACCAGCTCCAAGATTTACAATATCTCTCTAGCTATTCCCTTCCTCCTCTTTCTTTCCAACTGGTCCTTGGCACTTGTCCTTTTTTTCTCCGATTCCCATTGCTGCCCCTTGTACAGTTCTTTTCCTGTGAACAAAGCAGTCACTTCCCTCCTGTTGATCCTCCTCTCCCCCACTGTACAAATTTTCTAAATCAAAGTTCCCATCTCCAGGAAGCCTATCCAGCGACATTGTCTATATACAAATTTTTGCTATAGATCTTCAAGCGAAAACTCCCTTCTCCCCACATTATTTTCAAACCAAAAACATTCAAGTATCTACAGAAATCCAGCATTCCACGTGACAGGCAATTACCCGGGTGCCATTAAAATATAACTCATACAAATATCTGCCCCACAAAATGTATGCAGCTTCATAATGCAGAAAACAAATCAAAATTGAACTCAAATCGTGCTCTAGAGTGCCTAGTTGTAGGCGACAGGGAACAACGAAACACAGTGAAATCTAAATTCCTTGAGTGCCAAAGGCAGACCAGTATCGCCATGAACTAATGAAAAAAATGTAGCTCTGAAATGAATCCAGTGTCTGTGTGCCAGAAAGACAGAAAACTCTTTTTGGAGTCTCTACCTACCTGCCAGAGCTTCAGTCAACAACTGGAGCCACAACAAGGTCAAACCCGGAGCTATATTAGGTTGGCATAAGCAAGACACATCTAAGAACCCAGAGAAAGGGGAAGTCTGACAGATAAAATGGGAGGTGAATATGGAGACCCCTGCCATAGAGATTTGATGCTAAAAATTTCATTTACTTTATAATCTACTTAATAAACCAAAATAATCGGGTTGCTGTTGTTTACAGCATGGCTTTCGAAGGTCCCTGCCAGGTGAGAGCATAATCTGAATTAATTCAGCAGGCCACAGGACGAGAGTTTTTCATTTATGTATTTTCCATTGTAGATAAGGTTTTCTGGGGACGAGTCTGCTGTCCTACCTGCTTAGAAAGCACCTGTTGAGAAGCAGTGTTGTCTAGTGGATAGAGCACGGGCCTGGGAGTCAGAAGGACCTGGGTTCTAACTCCAGCTCCGCCACTTGTCTGCTGCGTCACCTCACTTCTCTGGGCCTCGGTTACCTCATCTGTAAAATGGGGATTAAGACTGTGAGCCCTAGTGGGACATAGACTTCGATCAATTCGATTAGCCTGAATCTACCCCAGCACCTAGTACGGTGCCCATCACCCAGTAAGTGCTTAACAGGTAACGCTAAAGAGAGAGGGAGAGAGATGAATATGAACAATTCAAGCAAATTCCGCCTAACGGGATTACGCTGCAGTTTTCAAGCAGGTAAAAAAACTGGCCAATTTGCGAGTGTTCAAAACCACATCTTTGGATGCAAAACCGGTACAGAGGGACTCTGCCTTTTCGGGTGCACTTCCTATTCATAAAATATTAGAATCTTCATATTACACCAAAGCATCCACCATCATAACTTACATTCAAACCTGCTTTCAAATGATTTGGTTCCAGTAGATTACGCTGCTTATATACGTTTATAATGGCAGGTCCCAAAACATATTTTCTAACCAGCTTTATTTTTAATGGAACAGAAGCAGCAGGGGGCAACCTAACTTAGGAAACCTGCTGGGAAAGCAGTAAGGGCTAAAGCAAGGTTGCATTCTTCTGCAGTTTGAAAAATCTCCACTTTACTGAATACAAAATACGGTGTGTAGGGAAGGCGGAAATATCTACCGGAGAGAACACATTCAGGCTAGTAAAATAACAGAAGGTGGAAGGGTCCACTCTGGGATAAAACAAGATGAAACAAAATGAAATAAATATAAAATAAAATTAAAAAACCCTCATGCAGGCAAAAAGAAATCTGTGAAGGCACACGGGCTTACTAAGATTTTTGCTTTAACTTGGCCTGCAGGCGCTTTTGAGCCCAAATAACTTCAGGTCTGGGAATAACAGGTGTTTATTGATTTCTTTGTGGGGGGCTTCAGGGGTTTCTTTTTTTGTTTTTTGGCCACGGTACGGGAACAGAACGACATGTGTATTCCATGTGTAACACGTTAGAATATGAAAAGCAACAGAAACACTGAACAGATGTGGGGAGCGGGGTTCGACTCTCCCTCAGTAGTTTAATATCTCCTTTCCCCCATTCATCCCCATAAAGAAAATGCAAGAGCAAATACCCTTGAAAAACCTGAACACAAAAGGGGCATGACTGCTAGCAATACAACCTGTGCTATTTAAAAGTAACAGCTTCACATTTCCTTCTAGGTTCAACTTTTCGCTTTACAGGAATTTATGAGAGTCATCAGGCGATCATTAAAATACAATCAATGCAACTAATTTGACACCCCTATACAAAATGACAAGCAAAAAAAAAAAGAAAAAGTGTACTTGTCCCCAATGAAAAAGGAAGAGGAGAAGCAAAAAATTGTAGCTTCCATAGTTTAGTTTATTCACATGAACAAATCTCAAGCAGAGGAGGTGCACCTATGTGAGGAATGCTAAAGTATAAATTACCCAGCTACCTTGGTTATCTACGGGAACCAGGATGAGTTTCCCTTATACGTCAAACGGCTACGTGGGATAACAGAATAGTGATACCCAAAGATTCTTATATTCACAGGACCTTGGCATACAGCTTCTTCCAAAACTCTTCTGCGAAATCCATGTTAATTCCTCAGAGACTGAGGGGCAGAAACAGAGCCTAGAGAAACGCTATGCCGTTGGGTTAAAACGTAAGGCTTTAAAGCAGTCAATCACCTTGCCCCCTCTTACCTCACCTCGCTGCGCTCCTACTACAATCCAGTCTGCACACGTGGCTCCTCTAATGCTAACCTACTCCCCGTACCTCGCTCTTGTCTATCTCGCCAGCGACCCCTTGCCCACGTCCTGACTTTGGCCTTGAACATCCTCCCTCTTTATATATGATGGACAATTACGCTTCCCCCCCGCTTCAAAGCCTTATTGAAGGCCCATCTCATCTAAGAGGTCTTCCCTGACAGCCCTCATTTCC
The DNA here is from genome assembly GCF_004115215.2 of Ornithorhynchus anatinus. NCBI lineage: Eukaryota > Metazoa > Chordata > Mammalia > Monotremata > Ornithorhynchidae > Ornithorhynchus > Ornithorhynchus anatinus. The sequence goes on from NC_041738.1 coordinate 39,557,347, forward strand.
TCTTCTTCCACTCCCTTCTGCATTACCCTGATTTGCTCCCTTTACTTACCGCCCCCCAGCCCCACAGCACTTACGTATATATCTGCTATTTATTTAGGTGTATTAATGTCCTTTTCCCCTTAGAGACCGTAAGCTCATTATGGGCAGGGAATGTGCCTACTAACTCTACTATATTGTTCTCTTTCAAGTTCTCAGTATAGTGCTCTGCACACAATAAGCGCTCAATAAAGAGTGAGAAGCAGCATGGTTTGGTGGACAGAGCATGAGCCTGGGAGTCAGAAGGACCTGGGTTCTAATCCATGCTCTGCCCCATGTCTGCTGTATGACCTCGGGGAAGTCACTTAACTTCTCTGGGACTCCATTACCTCATTTGTAAAATGGGCATTATGACCGTGATCCCCATACGGGAGAGGGACTGTATCCAACCTGGTTAACTTGTATCTGTCGCAACGCTTATTATGGCGCAGTGCTTGGCACATAGTAAGTGCTTAACAAGTACCATAATTATTATCATTAAGAAATACAATGGATTGGAAAGGGTGGAGGAGAAGAGATGGGAATATTAGCTGTTTGGCATTAGCATTCAGTAAGCTGGTGAGAGAGAGCAGGATGGAAATTTCAGAGAGATGGAAAAACAGGAACGAGATACAAAGCAGGCGGTAACAGCATGGCCTAGTGGTAGAGCCCAGGCCTGGGAGTCAGAAGGTCCTGGGTTCTAATCCTGACTCTACCACTTCTCTGGCGTGTGACCTTGGGCGACTCACTTAACTTCTCTGTGCCTCAGTTATGTCACCTGTAAAATGGGGTTTACATGTGGGCCATGGACTGTGCCCAATCCGATTAGCTCATATCTACTCCAATGCTTAGAAATGTGCTTATCACATGGTAAGCTCTTAACAGATACTATTACTCTTAGTATTAGTCTTTTCTCAACCCGGGTTAGGGCCTGGAAAGCCCCGTGGAAGAGCTGGCAAGAACCAGAAGGAATCAGAGAACATGGTGACGGGTACGCAGCACACAGAAGAAAGGAAGGGAGAAAGGAGTGAGTGGGTCCTGTGATGTCGGCAGGAAGTACTGTGGCTCTAAAGATGAAACAAACCACGGAAAAAAATTTTTGAAAAAAAAAATAAAAAAGCAAAACCCTTCGCATGTCGTGTGGTGAACTTGAGCAGCAAAATGAACTGTAGAAGAGACTGATGCTGGACAGTGCTAGGCAGGATGAAATAGTCGAGTGTCCTGCAAAGAAGAATTCATTGTTCGAAAATTACAGTTTCATAAAACCAGTATTTTTCAAAGACTGCTGCAGCTGCAGTCTGCAGATGGAGTTGAAATAAAGTCGGAGCAGGAGACACATTCCCCTATGGCATGGCCATATTTTCTATGCCATAATACTGCCTTAAAGGGAACAGGAGAGAATAAGGGAGAGGTGAGGAGAGGAGCTGGTTTTGTTCCCTTCCCGTGCAAGATCCAGGGTCAGACTACGCATTTACAAAAGGAATATGCCAGACTCTTTATTCATTCTCAAAATCATTATCAAAATTTTTTCATAGGCTATTCCCACTCCCTTCTACATTATGCATTTTTGGAGACGGGGAAAATGTCAGGATATCAAGGAGGGAGGAAAGGAAGGGAAGACTACATATGTCACTGATAAAAAAAAAGAAAAAACACATTCCTTCCAATTTTGCTTTAGCTTTAAAAAAATATAAAAAGCCTCCTTCAAACTGCTCAGTGCCATTCCAATTTCCTGTGTAGACCTGAATATTAGTATATGTTTTTCTGTGTCTCCTAAGTTACCCAGTTACCTAATGCATGCACAGTGTGAAACATTTTTAAATGAGTTAGTCTTTATTGAATTATGATTTCCAGCAGTCACTAATAACAAAATTCAAATTGCTCCAGCAGACATGGATTTTAAGAGTGCTGGGAAATAACTGAGTTTTTAAGAGAATCGAGAAGGGCCACCCACTGTGTGTGTGTGGTAATCGGGTGCCTCTTGACGAAATACTTCAAATAGTTAATTAGATTTGCTTCAAAAAAATCAATCATTAAGAGTCAACACTCTGGGAGATACTTGATAAAGGACTGTTACTGGTACACCTAGGGTGCAGTCAAAAGTAAAGAAAAAAAAGTTTGCAGGTTTTCATCACACTCTCTCTGCAGTTGTAATGAAATTAGCAGCACATCAAAAGGAGGCAGGAAAAAAAAAAGAATTTTGCCATTATGGCTTCCTCTGCTTTGGAATTTCTTCACATAGCTTAAAAGACCAGTTCCAAGGGAGGAATGATAGGGGGCATCTCGATTTTTATCTGCTGTTATACCATCTCTGAACACCTGCAAAATGAATTTGTTCTATTCTGTTAACCATTTACTTGGTCTTTACTGAATGAAAGGGTAATTCTACTGATCTCCATTTGCCCGCCAGGATGTTTCATCTAATAAAACAATTACAACAGAATAGATTAAAGCAATAGGAAACAATAGTAAATTGGGAGTCCTTAAAATAAATGCTAACCTTAAGATGCGGGAAGTCCTACCCTAAAAGAGACAAGATAAAAGTAAAATGGGTAACCGAGCTCCACTCTTCATGCACAATTATTTCTTCTTTTCATGTACAATTATTTCTTCTTTTCGTACAGGTCCTCCCTCACCAACTGCTGGGATTCGATTCCTGAATGTCCCCCCGGCTAGAAGAAGATTAAAGGCTCACAGGACAAATGGCAGGGGACTTTAAGGCAACAGTCACCCTGGTTTTTAAAAGTCCAAAGATTCTGTCTGCACTAAACAAAAGGAATATGAATAATAAAGGGACATGCACTGTATATAAAATCAAGAAGAGCAGACACTGTTTTATTGTAATACAGCTATCAGTTCCTCTAGAAAAGCTGCAGTAACTTCACTTTTACGTCTTCACTTGAATGCTCGCTTTGGTTTCGATGCCAGGAAAAAGGGCAAAACTGCAATTTCCACTAGGAGGAAAAATGTGGACTCTTGTAATGGTGCAAGCTAAACTGTGAACTGGTTCCGGGCAGAGAACATACCTGCTAATTCTGTTACACTGTGCTCTCCCAAACACATAGTACAATGCTCTGCGCCTAGTCAGGGCTCAATAAATGCCATTCATTCATTCATTAGTATTTATTGAACGCTGACTAGGTGCAGAGCACTGTACTAAGACTTGGAATGTACAATTCGGCAACAGAGACAATCCCTGCCCAATGACGGGCTCACAGTCTAAACCATTGGTTGACTGACCGATAACGCCGCACGTCGATATTATCCTTGTGACGGCAATGTGTTGGAAATGCTCCAGGTGGCCAGCAGGAATAAAGGTGATTTGAATTGGCAGGCTGAGGCACAGCCCCAGAAAGCTAGGTGACTCAAAACTGTATTCCAAGTTAGCCTGCACAGACCATGGTACATTCACTTGCTTATTCTGAACCACTCTTTGCAAACATCTTTTATGTATGTCTTTCAAAAACAAGATATTTGCATGCTAACTCTTCATGTGACCCCCTAAGTACCTATTTTCCCACTCTTCCATATCACCTGTTCAGTTGGGACTGTACCCTCTAAGCACTTTGATACTCATCCTGTTTCCATAGCATTTATGTACATCTCCTTATAATCTGCTGTTTCCCCATCTGTAATTTATTTTAAACGCCTACCTCTCCAACTAGATATAAGCTCCTTGAGGGCAGAGATCGTCTGCCAACTCTGGTGGACTTTACTACTACTACTAATAATAATGTTGGTATTTGTTAAGCGCTTACTCTGTGGCGCTCACAGTCTTCATCCCCATTTTCCAGATGAGGTAACTGAGGCACAGAGAACTTGGGTGATTTGCCCAAGGTCACACACAGCTGACAAGTGGCAGAGCCGGGATTAGAACCCATGACCTCTGACTCCCAAGCCCGGGCTCTTTCCACTAAGCCATGCTGCTTACTCTCCCAAGCTCTTAGAACAGTGCTCTGCACACAGTAAGTGCTCGATGAAGAACATCGATTTGATTTCCAAATCTTTATTTCATGCTCTGCACACAGGAGATACTCAATAAACTCTATGGACTGCCTGATGAGTGGGTAGGGAACAAACTTTACATGTCCATTGGAATTTCCCAAATAGTACAGGGCACTGCGTAATAATTTATCTCTGAATTGTACTTTCCAAGCGCTTAGTCCAGTGCTCTGCACACAGTAAGTGCTCAACAAAGGTAATTGAATGAATGAATAATAATGATAATTATTGAATTTAAGTGCTCTGTGCCAGGCACAGTACTAAACACTGGGGTGGACACAAGCAAATCCAGTTGGACACATTCCCAATCCCGAACTGGGCTTACGGTCTTAATCCCCATTTTACAGATGAGTTAACTGAGGCACAGAGAAGTTAAGTGACTGCCCAAGGCCACACAGCAGACAAGTGGTGGAGCGAGGATTAGAACCCATGACCTTCTGACTCCCAGGCCCATGCTCCATTCACTACGCCATGCAGGCAGTTCTTACTCAACAATTACCGTTATTTTCTATTGATAAACAGAATATAGTACATAAGCTTTTACAATTATATTGGATAATTAAAGTTGTAATTCTGTACTGTGACTTCTTGGGAAAGGCAAGGGAAGAAAATGAAACTCTAAGGTGATGGGTCATAGTGACAGATATTTTTCATCTTAAAACCATACTCTCTAATTTATATCTTGGAAGATGAAATGAAGTGAATTAGGTAAAGAAAGGAAAGCCTAGCAAAAAAAAAAAAAACCAAGAAGGAATCAAAAATCCAAAGCCTTAAAAAGTTTGTGTTGCAATAGAAAGAAAAGTTAAACAGCAGCAGGTGGAGAGAGAGAGAATAAGAGAGTGGGAGAGTGAGAGGCACTCAGAAAACAAGTGATGATAGAAAATAAAAATGTAAATATCCCCAAAGACTACAGAAGGATTTTGAATGCACTGAAGAGTGAACCATGTCTAGAGAGCACAATTTAAAAAGGTAGATCAGACCCCTGGACCAGGATCTGATGAGCTGCTGCATGTGGGTATTTTTGCAAGTTATGCAATATAGGTGGTTGTTTCCAAGATTGCACACCAAAACTAGAAAAGAAAGCATTGCATGAAAACCCTGAGAAAATGGGTAAAGCTCATCAGGGTGAAAGAAAGAGAGGATGAAAGAATTAGAGAGTCATCAATTCAAGGTGAAATGAAAATTAGGTAATTTGGCCTGCTAATTATTATTATTGTTATTATTATTATTATGGTATTTAGTAAGCACTTACTATATGCCAAGCACTGTTCTAAGCATAGATAAAAGGTAATCAGATTGTCCCACCTGGGCCTCATGGTCTTAATCCCATTTTACAGATGAGGTAACAGGCACAGAGAAGTAAAGTGGTTTGCCCAAAGTCACACAGCAGACAAGTGGCCGAGCTGGGATTAGAACCTACGTCCTCTGACTCCCAAACCCGTACTCTTTCCACTAAGCCACGCTGCTTCTCAAAATCAAAATCAAAGAGGTACCCCAGAAATGGGATCATTCTCCCTGCTATTCACAAACCATCCTTTGGTAAAGAAAATTATGACAATTGTTCTATAGAAAATATTCAAAATGAAGCAAACATACTGAAATCAAATTATACTTTGCTAAAAGACTGCATTTCTTCAGAGAAAAAAAGTATATGGGCAGGTGGCTTCTGATTCTCTTTACTTTCTACATCTTGGGTTTTAAAGAGAGAATAGACAGCTCCCAGGTAGAGCCCTCTTAAGGCCCTAAAAGAAAGACCACCTGGGGGACTGAGGCAGCCTGGAGTTTGCCCTCTAATACGCAATAACCCTGAAAAAATCTCAATAGCATCTTTGATACAGTCAAGCTTATCCAAGCCCAGTCAGCCAATATGGACATATCTATTTATCCCGATATAATTAATGCTAACTTTTAGCGTACATGTTCCGATGATTTAAGAGATGGAAACAAAAACAAGAAAAAGAGCATGGTGGTTTTGACTTTGAGGAATATTTACTGCGCATGAAAGTTGTTTTCCAACCTGGCAGGTTTATGCTGAATAAAATGCTGCAACTCATGGCCACCCCAAACTATTCTCCTAAAGCACCAACATTTTGAATCATTAGTTTAAGACCCACCCACCTTTGAAGATTTCAGAGAGACTAGAACTTCAAGAAATGCTTCATTTTCCTCCAAACTATAAAATACTTTATTAATAATCTCATTGGCTCTCACAGATCGTCACTGTCTTCTTGAGGTCCTCCTCACCTATCATTATACTGGGTTCTCATGGTCCTATTTCATATAAGAAAACTGAAAGGAAGGTGCTAGCCAGAGAGTCTATACTAGAGAAACAGGAATATAATAAAGGTCAGCTGAGATCTAAGGCGGGGCTCTTTCTGATTAAGGCACTTGTAGGTAAGTGTTATCAGTGAACAGAAAATGTGCCTCCTCTGCTGTCTTAGAAGACCATTCATCATAGGCAGGTCAAAAATCATCATTAGGAATTCAGAACTCTAGTCTGTAAACTCCTGGAGAGGAGGACTGGGGAATATTCATTTCTAAATGTTTATAGGTACAGTATTCTGCTTGCAAATGATGCTTCATAAATGCTACTGATTGATTGATAAACTCTAAATTAGAAAGCAATGACTTTCTATTTTAGAAATATTATCTCCATTGTTAGTGTGAAAAACGAATCCAATAATTAATTCTAGTGTCAGAATGATTTGCAGTGATGCATTCTTGGATAAAATTAGAGTGTGAAGTTGGGAACAGCTGGGAAAGAAAGAATTCATCTACCAGGTGAATAAACTGAACTATCTTGTGGACGGCCAACCTGACTCATAATGTATTTTATGAGAAATCCAATATGATTGGTCCCAGGTACAGAAAGAGTAACTTGATTTCCAATATCATAAATTTGGTAATAACACAAGAGAAATAAATGGTTTCAGCCTCACTCAAATCTCAATCAGAGAAAGGCTTCCCTCAACAGTCTACGGTCGATTCGAGAAATGGAAGCCGGTATTCTCTATCCAGAGCCCAAATCAGGCAGACTCTCCCGGTATTTTAGATCAATTTGGTTTGATGAGAATGGGACAAAAAGGCTAGAAATTACATCATTTGTCTTCACCCCTTAAATCTTGGTACATAAGAAACAGATGACCTATATTTAGAACTACAAGTTGGACAGCGATCGCTATGGCAATGTATACAATTTGACGACGGGGATGATTTTTTGTCTTCTTTTGTACGCTTCTCAAGTGCCCGACACAGTATTCTGCATCCGCTAGGCACTTCATAAATACTGTTGATGTCGGTACCATAGAAACTCACGTATTCCACCTCTCTGTTTCACGACCCGATTGCTCTCAAACTATTCCAAGAAAATAGATGTTTGCCCTTTTCTTGGAAATCTCTTCCAAATTTAGTTTTCCACTGGCATCTATCATTCAGATGGGTTTGTTAGTGACTATTATCACAAAAATTTAGTTTAAAATATCTGTGACCAAAAATCAGAAGCACAGCTCAGGTTTCCTTTTCTGGCTAGTTGTCTCATTAGCCTCTTCAAACTGCTCAAAACAGGAGCCCCATCTTTCAGAATTGAGATATAGACACATGCTACCATACAAGAGTAAAGTCATGGGGTCAGGCATGCCTTCACATGGCCTGCTGCAGTATCCCCTTAGCCATCAATAATCCTCCCTGCTTATCAGAACATACATTTTGATCTTAGTAGGACCACCCAAACAAGAATCAATCAAAGGACTTCACAAATGTCTATATGTCAGAACAAATTTCATAATATTAATACTCAATACTCACTGCATGTCTCAAAAGGTGAGTGCAAATATCCTTTACTGCAACTCACGGGGGAAATTTCTCATCCCCAGCAATGATTTTCTATCACTGTGCACAGCTATAAATTTTCTTAATGCTGTCAACCCATTGAGGTGATGTGGTGTCTATTTAAGAAACTTCTGTCCTACTGGGGGGGGGGGGGGAGAAAGGGTTTCTCAGACTCACCTTGCAAGAATTTGCTTTCCACTGGTAAAAACTAGAAATGCTACATTTCCAATCCTTATGCTCCTTTTCCTCCCTTCCTTCTTCCTCCTCCTTCTCCCCCCAGCTATTCCACACTGGCCTGCAGCTACTGTGACCAGGTGGCCTGCATCAAGTGAGATAATCATGCTATGGGGGGAATTTTGCCCTGCCAATAAAATGGCTTAGGATGGGCCCATTTGGGGTGATCATGTATTTGTTCTTGGAGATAGCAAGGGACCCTAAGATCCAGTAAAAGTATGGTCTAACATCAGCCAGTACAGCAAGGGCTGAAGGACTATCAGCTTCATCACTTCTATCATCATCAATGGTATTTATTGAGCACCATGTACACAGCACTGTACTAAGCTCTTGGGAGAATTCAATAAACAGCCACAATCCCTGCCCTCAGGGAGCTTACAATCTAGCAAAGGAGACAGATATTAAAGTAGGTTACAGATAGAGTGTAGATCGATTAGACTGTAAGCCCGTCATTGGGCAGGGATTGTCTCTATCTGTTGCCGAATTGTACATTCCAAGCGCTTAGTACAGTGCTCTGCACATAGTAAGGGCTCAATAAATACTATTGAATAGAGGAAGCAACCGAGAATAAGGATATGTGGAGAATCGTGTGTTTGGGGAGGGCAGTGGGAAGAGGAATGTGTGTATTAAGGTGAAAATGGCAGTTGAACAGGGATATATTCGGGAGAGAAATGGGTCTTTTTTTTTCCTTCTCAATTGAGATAGAAAGGGAAAAGTTCAATAATTGATCCATAAGGTTCAGCACAAAAAAAACTTTCAAGTAATTTGGGAAGTTTAACTGTTCAGTTTGCATTGCAATCGTATCAAAATCTTCCAGTTAATTTTAAGCTGTCTACACTCCTGGTATCTGACTTCTAAACTGAAAGATGAATGAGCTTATTGCTTTTCATATAAAGCAATTAACTGGTATTTTAGGCACTTAATTGAAAGATTGACTTGAGAGAACTGTAATCAAGCGGGAATATCATTCAATACTAAACAGATAGGACTCCTAACTGGGCTGAACTACCAACTTTAAATTACTAACCTCATAACAGAAATTTCACTTGTACAAATGAATATGTGAAAATCCTCATGATATAACCACTCTGAACAGGTTTGCAATTTGAGTATTAATTTTTGGGATGAATTCCAAATTACCGTAGCAGATATTTACTCTACTCTGCACCTAATCTAATTGACTCCATTATTAATTGCAGTCATTCTAGCAGGAAACCTATTATTTCCCAGAATCTTTAATTCCCAATTAGCACCAGCAAACCTTTAGGCACAGGGTAAATACTTCTATACCAAATCTAGCATAGAATCTCTAATTAATACAGACATGCATTAATATTCTGTCAACACATGGGTGTCCCTGCCTCTGTGGTATTATACTATTTCACACCTACTTTGAGCAGGGCACTGTAAACATTTTACCCCTAAATGATAGACATTACTGATTACTTTTCCAAGTGGAAAGGCCATATCTTGGAATCAAAGTGAAGCTACCAAATAGGCTAAACATTTGGACTGTTCAGGCCTTGGTTCTTGACTTCATTTCAGCCTAGGGAGACCTAACCATACGGAGCCAGTTATCATTTAAATATCATCTAGAGAGAAATTAAATTAGCTCCATTTTACAGATTTGTTAACTGAGGCATAAAACATTATTTTTTTCCAAATCTCTGGCAAAACTAAAAAAAAAAAACACCCAGATGGGTGATGTTTCATTGCTCCTCAGTTTGTTCCATGAACATATATACATTGTAAACATACTTCACTAACTATGACTAGTGAGAGTGATAAATAACATCTTTTGCTCCTTTTCCTATATTAATCTGAAGTCCCAATAACACTATGTGTACGCTTTGCTTAGGAGGCTGGGAATAACTCTCTCTTGATGGTTACAAGTGTCCTTTCTTTGAACTAGGATTTTCAAACATCCATTTGGATTTTTTTTGGGGGGGGGGGAGGCGGGGGTTGGTGGGTGCCTTGGGACATTATTGTTTAATAAGGAAACCTCATGGAAAAGAATCTTCAAAATAGAGGGTTTCATTTAAGTTTGGGGAATCTCTCAAATCAATGTTGGGAAATATTTTCGGCAATACGGGACTAGAAACAGCAAATAGACAAGTCACACATGCATGGGAGGCATTCTTCTAATGCCTGTGTCTGTGGTAATCCATTTTTAAGATATTACCTCTTTTAGTTTCATTTTTTGTAAAGATGGAAAAACAACAGCTTGAACCTTGTGTCTCTTACATAACAACATGTACCCATCCACATGCCATAGACACAAATTTGGGAACAAGAAAAATAAAAATGAAAAAATGACAGCTGAAATCTATCAAGTTGGCACATTTTGGAACAACTGCTTAGAATCACTGATGACAACCACATGCTGCTCACGCCCAGTGGTAAGGTATTTCTTAGGAATGTCTTTAATGTCATTCAATAAGTGTTTATGTCCCAGTGATTGAGATTGTCCTCACCAAAAGGGGTGTGTGTAAGAATATGATTTCTTCTTTCCTGTGTGTTTAACTAAAGTGTGGCTAGATGCAGGCTACAAGGGGTTAGTAAGTGTCTCTCTCTAAATTTCCCTAGTAACCCAAGCAAACGCCAATTAATACCATCCAAGGCCCATGAGACAGTTGTGGAGTCCTTGGAGCTGACCCGGACAGGCCCAGAAGGTCTTCAAGGAAAACCCAAGTTTTCACTTAGATTGAGTTGGCTCCAGGCCAGAGGACCACCAAGCAGCTGGGTTATTTAGAGAGGTTCCTCAGGAATTCTAGCCTTATTGGAGCAGGATCTAAGGAATCAGGAAGGAATTATTGGCACACAGTGGGATGGGGGAGGAGACAAAAACAGAAAGGGGAGGAAAGGAAGAGGGGAGGGGAGAAAAGACATAAGGAAGAATAGAAAAGAGGAGAGGGGAAGGAGGAAAGGTTAAGGAAAAGGGTAAAGGGGTGGGGTAAAGAGGAAAGGTGAGATGGAAAGGGGAAGGGAGAGCAAGCAAGAGGTTGGAGAGGAGAAAGAGAAAAGAAGTGAGAGGAGAGAAGGAAAGAAGAAACTAATGTGTGTGGAGGGAGGGGGTCTGGGGAAAAAAGGGAGATGGAGAAAAGGAGAGGGGAAACTCACCCATCCTCATTGTTGTCTCTGCCACCTAAATGGAAACTATGGTAGGCCTAGACAGGAAATTCAGCCAGGGCTGCTGCTACTTTCTTTTTTTAGGGGAGCTTTCCAACCCAAACTGGTCTATCATGGGCCATGTGCATATGGAAGTTTCTGGCAGAACCAGAAGTACATCACTCCAAATGCACAGAAAACTGCCCTTCCTGCACAACTCAGGATGATTCCGTAAAGCTGTTCAACCCAATCCACAATGCCATACTTGAAAATACAAGGAAGCCGACTTCAGAATATGATTCTATTACTCTGGGAAACTCGAATCAACCAGGTAAGAGCATCACTGAAAGTCCTCGAATCAACGGTAGAGAAACTCCATCATGCTGATGACAATATTCCAGAAGTACAGGCACAAGAAGACATGTAGATGATTACGAATTGTTTGACCTAATCAGATGAGTGCTAAGAACTGATACTCCCTGAAGAGATCAAGGTTACATAATAATAATAATTATATTTGTTAAGCACTTACTATGTGCCAAGCACTGTTCTAAGTGCTGGGGGGGGATATAAGGTAATCAGGTTGCCCCACATGGGGCTCACAGTCTTCACCCCCAGTTTGCAGATGAGGTAACTGAGGCACAGAGAAGTTAAGTGACTTGCCCAAAGTCACACAGCTGACAAGTGGCAGAGCTGGGATTAGAACCCACAACGCCTGACTCCCAACCCCCTGCTCTTTCCCATGTGAGCCTACAGACAACCAAGATATCTCCATTGCTGACCCTGAACTGAATGCTGTCCTTGACTTATGCTTACGTCGCCTATTAGTCACTGATGCAAGATAGAAGTAGAAAATTGAATCGACCACTGGAAGGCTGAGAGAGCCCGACATCAGTGAGACAACAAGCTTTTCAGCAACCTGAAGATCTGTAGAGCAATTTTAGTGCCTAATGTTCTATCCAGCTAGAAAACCTGAACTTACTAGAGGTGCCACTAACTTCTGGAGCAGTCACCTAAACTCTGAACTTCATGTCAATTGCAATTTACCCCATCCACCAGCATCAAAGAAGTGAGATCAATCCCACTGTTATTAACAGCATCTTCAAAGAATGTGTGTCGGAGGGGGAGGGAAAAAATCATGAAAAAATCACTTTTTTCTTCAACTGTTTTGAAATCGGTCTGTTGTTTCATAGTCGTTGTCGTCGTTAGTCTGAAATGGTTTAATTCTTGAAAGGCACCTATGTGTCTGAATTTTATAAAAAGAATATGTAGTTTATTCACTGCATATTGAATTTGTAAACTAGATTTGAATCCTGTTTTTTGTCATGTTCTGTTCCTCTATCCCCATCCACAAAATTACGTTCAGCTATGCAGGCTTCTTTCTCTGGCTCCAAGGCCTCTGTTAACGGAAGAAGAGAAAAGCTCACAGTGGCTTATAGCTGCCTAGGGTAAAACACCCAAAATGCACTTGAAAAAAAATTCAGAAACTTCGGATTCCTTTACGGTACCAGCAGCTGCAGTCTTCCTTTCAACTCAGTGAGAGGGAGATTTGCAACTGCAGTACTATTTTTTGTCATATAATGCAGATCAGTTGAAAACAGTTTGAGAAGCTGCACCAACAAGCCTTTTTGACTATGCATCTGCCTGTTCGTACATTCTTCCTGATTGACCCTTGGCCAAACACAGCCGACAGCAGATTCCTGATTCCTTAGTCTACACCATTTGATTGATGTTGCAGTCCTACGTCCTTCTCCGGAATACAAAATGCCCACATCGAGCCGTGAGAAGCAGCGTGGCCTAGTGGACAGGGTACGGGCCTGGGAGACAGAAGGATCTGGGTTCTCATCTCGGCTCCACTTGTCCGCTGGTGCGATCTCGGGCAAATCACTTCACTTCTCTGTGCCTCAGTTACCTCATCTGGAAAATGGGGATTAAAACTCTGAGCCCCATGTGGGACAACCTGATTACCTTATATCCCCCCTCAGTGCTTAGAACAGTGCTTGGCACATAGTAAGTGCTTAACAAATACAATTATTATTATTATGTAACCTTGATCTTCTTCAGGGGAGTATCAGTTCTTAGCACACATGCAAACTGGGGATTAAGACTGTGAGCTCTATGTGTCCTATCTGATTAGCTTGTATCTAGCCCAGTGCTTAGAATAGTGACTGACACGTAGTAAGCACTTAAATACTAATTTTTTTTTTTAAGCTAGGATGATCCATCCTAGAGAAAAAGCATTCAAGCTCCCCTGAGGAGGCCTGGGGTCCATCGTCCCACTTATAGGGAGATAACCTACCGACTGCTTTCTCTCTTTGCTGGACCCCAGTATGATCCCTCAGTCTCACAAAAGAAACCTTTCCAACTCCTTAACCAAGAGAATGGGGCCTGGGAGTCTCAACCATCCTTAAAAAAACACTCCTCCGTTGTGTTAGAACAGTAGAGAAGTATAGAAGAAAAGGCAATATGCAAAACATGCCTTTTTTTCCTTTCCTCCCCCCTCTTTATTTTCCATTAACAACTCTAATAATAATTATTATTATTATCATTCCCCTCCTGTTCCCCTCCAGCTCCTTAAGGGCAGGGATTGTGTCTTCCAACTCTTTGTACCCTCCCGAGTGCTCAGTACAGTGTTCCGCACCTAGCAAGCACTTAATAAATGCTATCGGCGATAGAGGCTTTCAACCCAGTCCCCTGTGATTTGTAGATCTCGTGTGAAGGCAGCGTTCAAGCCGGTATAAACTGGGTAAGAGCACAGCTGACGGTGCAGCTGAAAAGGATGCACAGTTATATAGTTTCAGGGTCACAGACTCCACCCTAAAGTCAGCCAGGCTTTTCTCAATGCACGCTAGTGGCTACAGGTGGAAGAGGTGAAAAGAATGTGGATGGTGCAGTGCAATCCATCCCCACTGTTAGAAGATCCACTCCTGGATGCTTTCTACCCAACCCAAACAAAATTTTCTACAAGTAGACCGCTGAGTATATGGAACAGTGCTTGGCGCACAGTAAGCGCTTAACAAATACCATCGTTATTATTACTGATTATCCGGTCCCCGAAAAAAGCATCAGCAGGACCGGGGGGTGTTTGAGCAGCCCTATATAGGAAGGCATTGCTCACCCCAAATGAAAAAGGAAATTTGAGTAGCTCCCCCTAAAGATTGCCTGCCTCATCTAAACCAAATGGAGTTTGCCACAGAACCCTGACTGGTGAACGTTTCTCCCGTAATGGGAAAACGCGCCAAATACTTAACATCAGGAAAATAACTGTCGTGATAGGAACCTGTAGGTGTTATGTGATGATGAAACAAGCCATTGTCCAGATGGAAGAACAGCAGTTGGTATCTCCGCAAATTTAGTACAAAGGATACCAGGAGCGGGGACGTGAGCTGGTTGCTCAGCTGTCCGGCAACAAATTCAAAACCAAAAAGCCCAGGGAGGGTGCCCAAACCTTCCCCTACTTTAAGTAGCTATAAGGTTATTATGACTTTGACCATCTGTCAATCCAACCGAACAGATGGACCAGGCCCGGCCAGAGAAATGGTGCTTCTCCCTGCTGAGATCAAGAAGAGGAGGAAGAGGAGGACGAGGCCAGGGACATCAAACAGTAAGGTCAGCAAAGAAGGAGCTCCTCAGACAGCAGGAAAGAAGAGAAAGAGTAGGAGCGGATGGTGCTGCACCTCTTGGAGGAGCTGGGAGAAGCTTAGGAAGAGATGGAGGTAGGACATTTTGTCCATCCTGACTGGAAAAAAGCTTTAAGTAAGATCTGAAGGAGAAATTTTTCCCCAAGGTGAAAGTGGCTTTAATTCTCTTTCTCTATTTTGATGCTATTGATGTCTGCCTACTTGTTTTGTTTTGTTGTCTGTCTCCCCCTTCTAGACTGTGAGCCTGTTGTTGAGTAGCGATTGTCTCTGTTGCTGAATTGTATTTTCCAAGCGCTTAGTACGGTGCTCTGCACACAGTAAGCGCTCAGTAAATACGATTGAATGAATGAATGAATCTGGTTTAGCCTGCAGGACTCGATAGAGTCAAGGCACAAGAGAGGGCTAAGGAGAAATCAAGCCTCACTCATCTCTCTTGTCGATCAATCAATCAGTGGTACTTTCTGAGCATTTACAGTGTGCAGAGCACTGCACTAAATACTCGGGAGAGGCGGAAGGCACCCTCACTCAGAGGCCCAGCTTTTCCTGAAAGAGTCCCGGGAGTTGGATACACTAGAGATGCAAGTAAACTTCTACTATGATTCTATTCACACAGGCTTCCAATTTCCAGGGAAAGCCGGAGGGCAGTCTCTAATATTTCCATCAAGGACACTAGAAGAATCGATAACTCAGTTTTCAAATAAGAGCCAAAACTTCCTTGCACAAATAACGCATCGTGGCTTAACTGTGTCTCTTTGCATAATTATTCATCTAGTTTCTGTTGAATATGCAATTGTAACAGCACTTGCCTAATTACGCTGTTCCAGGAATACACAGCGTCTGAGTCCAGGGAATGGAAACAAGCCCCTTCGGTAGCTCTAATATCGAGAGGATGAGGCTCAGTACGTTTCAAAAATGGCAGGTGGGGACGTTTCTAACCTGACAGTCCATAATATTCATGACATTAGATTAAAGGTCCATTGAGCATGAAAAGTGGAGTCACAGTTCAGTCATTGCCCTGAATCACAACTGCCTGGATTTGGCGGGGGGGGGGGGGGGGGGGGGGGGGGGGGGGGGTCTATCACAGTGACTGCTACTTTGAAACTTCTGCTTCCCTTACCGATGGAAGTTGAGCAAATCCCTTATTCTCTCAAGACTTAATGGCCTCATTGCTAAGATTCATTCATTCATTTGTATTTATCGAGTGCTTACTGTGTGCAAAGCAGTATACTAAGTGACTGGGAGAGTACAGTATAACAACACGCTGTTAACACGCTGGGGAAGCAGCGTGGCTCACTGTAAAGAGCCTGGGCTTCGGAGTCAGAGGTCATGAATTTGACTCCCGGATCTGCCACTTGTCAGCTGTGTGACTGTGGGCAAGTCACTTCACTTCTCTGTGCCTCAGTTACCTCATCTGTAAAATGGGGATTAACTGTGAGCCTCAAGTGGGACGATCTGATTACCCTGTATCTCCCCCAGCGCTTAGAACAGTGCTCTGCACATAGTTAGCGCTTAACAAATACCAACATTAATTAACAAACAGACATATTCCCCGCCCACTATTAGCTCGCAGTCTAGAGGGGGAGACAGACATTAATATACAGAAATAAATAAGTTACAGATATATATAGGTATATATACATAGGTGCTGTGGGGATGGGAGAGAGGATGAATGAAGGGAGCAAATCAGGAAGACGCAGAAGGGAGTGGGAGGAGAGGAGAGAGATTAGTCAGGGAAGGCTTCTTGGAGGAGATAGGCCTTCAATAAGCAGCATGAGAAGCAGCGTGGAAAGAGCCCGGGCATCACCTCTGATGGGTTCAAATCCCCGCTCAGCCGCTCGTCAGCTGTGTGACTTTGGGCAAGTCACTTAACTTCTCTGTGCCTCAGTTACCTCATCTGGAAAATGGGAATGAAGACTGAGCCCCACATGGGACAACCTGATCACCTTGTATCCTCTCCAGCGCTTAGAATAGCGCTTTGCACATAGCGCTTAACAAATGACATCATTATTATTATTAATAAGGCTCTGAAGTGGGGGAGAGCAGTTATACGTCCGATATGAGGTGGGAAGGCGTTCCAGGCCAGAGGTGGATCCGAGCGAGTGGTCGGTGGGACAAAATAGGGGTACAGTGAGAAGGTTAGCGTTAGAGGAACCAAGTGTGAGGGCTGGGTTGTAGTAGGAGAGTAGCGAGGTGAGGTAGGAGGGGCAAGATGATTAAGTGCTTTAAAGCCAACCTTGAGGAGTTTTTGTTCGATGCAGGAGTCTCTTGAAGAGTGGGGAAACACGGACTGAACATTTTTGAAGGAAAATGATCCGGGCAGCAGAATGGAGTGTGAAATGGAGTGGGGAGAGACAGGAGGCAGGGAAGTCAGCAAGGAGGCTGATAAAATAATCAAGGTGGGATAGGATAAATGCTTGCATCAATGTAGTAGCAGATTGGACAGAGAGGAAGGGGTGGATTTTGGCAATGTTGTGAAGGTAGAACTGACAGGATTTAGAGATGGCTTGAGTACGTGGATTGAACGAGAGACGGAGTCAAAGAAATGCCAATCTTACGGGCTCGTGAGGCAGGAAGGATGGTGGTGCCATCGACAGTGATGGGAAAGTGAGCGGGAGGACAGGGTTTGGGTGGGAAAATGAGAAATTCAGTTTTAGCCATAACATTGCAGTAATAGATCTGTACCCACAACTGAGGCAATGAATGGAGGATTAATTTGATACTGAGTGTAAAGATTTCTGATCAACTAAGAAGAAAAGGAGTATAAAAAGGAATTTGGAATTGCAGATGGGCATACTTTCATATAAGTACAATGCAGGATTTTCGAAAGACCCTTCACATACAGCTCTATTTTGTATTCAAAGACAATGTTAGGGACAGTGAAATTTCACCACACCATTCCTCACAGGGCGTGAAGGAAGAAGAACGGACCGGTGAAGTTGCCACTTTGCAGTGGCTATCAATTTTTTGGAATCTGCTTCTCATTCTCTTTATCTTCTCTAAGTCTTTGCTCAATGAGAACATCCCTGTCCTGACCTGTCCATTAAACTGGTATGTTGGTTTTAGTTTATTTTGGGGGGTGGGAAGATAGTTCATTCATTCATTCAATAGTATTTATTGAGCGCTTACTATGTGCAGAGCACTGTACTAAGCACTTGGAATGTACAAATCGGCAACAGATAGAGACAGTCCCTACCCTTTGATGGGCTTACAGTCTAATCAGGGGAGACAGACAGACAAGAACAATGGCAATAAATACAGTCAAGGGGAAGAACATCTCATAAAAACAATGGCAAATAAATAGAATCAGGGTGATGTACATCTCATTAAACAAAATAAATAGGGTGATGATGATATATACAGTTGAGCGGAATTCATTATGTGTGAATTCATAGTATTCATTGTGCCAGGCACTATACTAAGCACTGGGGTTGACACAAGATAATCAGGTTGGACACAATCCCTGTCTCCCAGGGGCTAACAGACTCGATCCCCATTTTGCAGATGAGGTAAATGAGGCACAGAGAAGTTAAGTGACCTGTCCAAGGTCACACAGCAGACAAGTGGCAGAGACGAGGTTAGAAGCCAGGTTCTTCTGACTCCCTGGCCCACACTCTCTCCACTAGGCCATGCTGCCAAGCTGCTGTCTGGAAAGGGGAGGAACCTAAGGATGCCCCTCGCCAAGTAATATTTAGCTACTTCATTTAACGATATCTTGAATTGTTGAGTTTGCAGTTTACTGTATTTGTAATTCATTCCTTTTGTTCGACGTCTTAGTTTAGACTGTGAGCCCAATATGAGCCACAGACAGTGACAGTTCTGTGAATGTCTGTCTCCCCGTTTAAACAGTAAGCAGGAAGTGTATCTACCAGCTCTCTTGTACTGGGTTCTCCCAAGTGCTTAGTGCAGTACTTTTCACATAGTAAGCGCTTGATAAATACCCCTGATGATGATCGAAGTATACGGTATTTACTTCAGAGTTTAACAGAATACAGAATGCCTAGAAGCAGCGTGGCCCAGTGGAAAGAGCCTGGGCTTGGGGGGATGGGGGGAGGTCAGAGGTTGTGGGTTCTAAACCCGGCTCCGCCACTTGTCAGTTGTGTGACTTTGGGCAAGTCACTTCACTTCTCTGTGCCTCAGTTACCTCATCTGGAAAATGGGGATTAAGACTGTGAGCCCCACAACCTGATCACCTTGTATCCCCCCAGCGCTTAGAACAGTGCTAAGCAAATAGTCAGTGCTTAACAAATGCCATCATTATTATTCATGATTATTAATAGTACCCTGTAAATGCCTAATAAATGCAATTCCTCACTAATTTAGCATGAAGCTTACTGGGCCTTTTTTGCTAAACTCTCTCTGTCAATCTCCCCAAAATCCATGCTAGCAGTCTTGATTCAATTTTTGGCCGGTTTCTAAGTTCCCTGCTAGATTGTATACTCTTTATAGGCAGGATTCATATCTTCTTCTCTTGTACTCCCCAAAGCACTTAGTGCTCTGCACATAGTAGGGACTCAATAATTACTACCGATTGATTTGTTTACTTCTTTATCCATCACTGACAAGTATGCTGGTTAGGAAGAAAAATTGAGGGTCCCCATTAAAATGTGTGTTGTTGATGAAAATCTCTCATCGGAGGGTATCCTAATCCACCCTTTTCTTCTGTCTCATTTTCAATGTATATGCTTCA
This sequence comes from Ornithorhynchus anatinus, assembly GCF_004115215.2. Lineage (NCBI taxonomy): Eukaryota > Metazoa > Chordata > Mammalia > Monotremata > Ornithorhynchidae > Ornithorhynchus > Ornithorhynchus anatinus. Next base: position 39,576,862 of record NC_041738.1, read on the forward strand.
CTATACTATATGTATTTACATAATTGCCACATATTTTGGCAACCACAAAACAGGGGAAGGACTATTTTGTGGAAAATAAAATATAATAAGAGGAAGAGAAAATAATAACAGGAAAGGCGGGGAGAAGGAAGAGAAAGGTTAAGAGGGCGCTTGAACCTGTTTACTTAACTTTTACTGAATTCTCCCAGGTTCTGCATATAAAAGGTAATAATAATAATGTTGGTATTTGTTAAGCGCTTACTATGTGCAGAGCACTGTTCTAAGTGCTGGGGTAGATACAGGGTAATCAGGTTGTCCCACATGAGGCTCACAGTTAATCCCCATTTTACAGATGAGGTAACTGAGGTACAGAGAAGTTAAGTGACTTGCCCACAGTCACACAGCTGACAAGTGGCAGAGCTGGAAACTCCCTCTTCCGTCTCCTCTTCCTCCCTTGGAGCCAGCCGTTTGCAAATAAAATACACCCCATTCCACTCCACGAACCCTTGGTTGTGGCTTTTTCGTGTTCTGACCTTCCTCTCAATACCCTGAACAGGCCTGTTAAAAGAATAAATTCTCCATCCCCACAACATGTGGAAGGCACATCTCCTCCAAGAAGCCTTCCCCAACTAAGCACACATTTCCTTTTCTCCCACTGCCTTAGTGTCACCCTTGCACTAAGATCTGCATCCTTTATTCACCCCTCCCTCAGCCTCATGGGACCTAAGTACATACCCATAATTTAATTTATTTATATCAATGTCTGTCTCCCCCTCCAGACTGTAAGCTCTTTGTGGGCAAAGAATATGTCTACCAACTCAGTTACACTGTACTCTCCCAAGTTCAGTTCTCTGAATTCATTCATTCATTCAATAGTATTTATTGAGCGCTTACTATGTGCAGAGCACTGTACTAAGCGCTTGGGATGAACAAGTCGGCAACAGATAGAGACAGTCCCTGCCGTTTGACGGGCTTACAGTGTAATCGGGGGAGACGGACAGACAAGAACAATGGCAATAAATAGAGTCAGGGGGAAGAACATCTCGTAAAAACAATGGCAACTAAATAGAATCAAGGCGATGTACAATTCATTAACAAAATAAATAGGGTAATGAAAATATATACAGTCGAGCGGACGAGTACAGTGCTGTGGGGATGGGAAGGGAGAGGTGGAGGAGCAGAGGGAAAAGGGGAAAATGAGGGTTTAGCTGCGGAGAGGTAAAGGGGGGTGGCAGAGGGAGTAGAGGGAGAAGAGGAGCTCAGTCTGGGAAGGCCTCTTGGAGGAGGTGAGTTTTAAGTAGGGTTTTGAAGAGGGAAAGAGAATCAGTTTGGCGGAGGTGAGGAGGGAGGGCGTTCCGGGACCGCGGGAGGACGTGGCCCAGGGGTCGACGGCGGGATAGGCGAGACCGAGGGACGGTGAGGAGGTGGGCGGCAGAGGAGCGGAGCGTGCGGGGTGGGTGGTAGAAAGAGAGAAGGGAGGAGAGGTAGGAAGGGGCGAGGTGATGGAGAGCCTCGAAGCCTAGAGTGTGGAGTTTTTGTTTGCAGCGGAGGTTGATAGGCAACCACTGGAGTTGTTTAAGAAGGGGAGTGACATGCCCAGATCATTTCTGCAGGAAGATGAGCCGGACAGCGGAGTGAAGAATAGACCGGAGCGGGGCGAGAGAGGAGGAAGGGAGGTCAGAGAGAAGGCTACACAGTAGTCAAAGCCGTGAGAGCGAATGAGTTCACCGAGGGAGTGAGTGTAAATGGAGAACAGAAGAGGGCCAAGAACTGACCCTTGAGGAACTCCAACAGTTAAAGGATGGGAGGGGGAGGAGGCTCCGGCGAAGGAGACCAAGAATGACCGGCCAGAGAGGTGAGAGGAGAACCGGGAGAGGACGGAGTCCGTGAAGCCAAGGTGAGATAAGGTATGGAGGAGGAGGGGATGGTCGACGGTGTCAAAGGCAGCAGAGAGGTCGAGGAGGATCAGAATGGAGTAGGAGCCATTGGATCTGGCAAGAAGGAGGTCACCGGTGACCTTAGAGAGAGCAGTCTCGGTAGAGTGGAGGGGACGGAAGCCAGATCGGAGGGGGTCTAGGAGAGAATGGGAGTTAAGGAATTCTAAGCATCGATTGTAGACGACTCGTTCTAGGATTTTGGAAAGGAAGGGTAGTAGGGAGATAGGGCGATAACTGGAGGGGGAAGTGGGGTCGAGAGCGGGTTTTTTTAGGATGGGGGAGACGTGGGCATGTTTGAAGGCAGAGGGGAAGGAGCCATTGGAGATTGAGTGGTTAAAAATAGAAGTTAAGGAAGGGAGGAGGGCAGGGGCGATGGTTTTAATAAGGTGAGAGGGAATGGGGTCCGAGGCGCAGGTGGAGCACTCAATAATTAAGATGGATTGATTGACTGAGTCTCCTCTTACTTCACCACCCTCATGCACATTTCAGAGAAGAAATTCTCCCACAGCACGGGCCTGTAGCTGTAGTTTTAGCTTGTTCTGACCCTTCTCGGTCTTCCTACCCTGGCTCGTGCTACTTTCATTACCTGCAAAAATAATCTGATTTCTATCTGAAATACCAAGGGAGTGGGGCTGGGTGGGAAATCATGCCTTCGAGGCAATTATGTGAGTAAAGAGAATCTCTAAAATTCATTCATTGAATGGTATTTATTGAGCATTTACCATTTGCAGAGTACTGTACTAAGTGCTTGGGAGAGTACAATACAACAATAAAGAGTCACATCAGCTTACAATGCCCACAAGGAGCTTACTTTGCTGGCCGGCACTCCTGGGGCTGCCTCTCCTAAGAAACTGGCTGGGAATTGGCTGGCCCAGGAAAAGAGTATGCAGCACACTCCTCCAATGCACCAGTTAGAAAGATAAATAATAATGTTGGTATTTGTTAAGCGCTTACTATGTGCAGAGCACTGTTCTAAGTGCTGGGGTAAATACAGGGTAATCAGGTTGTCCCACATGAGGCTCACAGTCTTAATCCCCATTTTACAGATGAGGGAACTGAGGCACAGAGAAGTGAAGTGACTTGCCCACAGTCACACAGCTGACAAGTGGCAGAGCAGGGATTCGAACCCACGACTTCTGACTCCCAAGCCCGGGCTAGTTCCACTGAGCCACGCAGAGCCTGCCAATCCATTAGGAAATTATGAGATCTAAGTGCTCACCCGCCTTCAGGAGCAGCAACCAAGTTGGTAGTAATGGCTACATTTAGCAGCGAGGCTCAGTGGAACGAGCCCGGGCTTGGGAGTCAGAAGTCGTGGGTTCGAATCCCTGCTCTGCCACTTGTCAGCTGTGTGACTGTGGACAAGTCACTTCACTTCTCTGTGCCTCAGGTACCTCATCTGGAAAATGGGGATTAAGACTGTGAGCCTCACTTGGGACAACCTGATTACCCTGTATCTCTCCCAGCGCTTAGAACAGTGCACAGAATTTAGCACATAGTAAGCGCTTAACAAATTTATTTTGGGCTGCCCTTCTTAGCCCCAGAAACAAAAACCAGCTGTACCTTTTCTGCTTCTTTGCAGAGCCTCTGGCTTCAGCAAGTTTTGTCCTGAATTATTACCTACACGGTCTAGTAGCTTTGGCCTCAGATTCAATCCCAGGAAAAACTGCTAAATTCATGTGACTTTGCATACATGGAGGGAGGGGTTTCACGACTGGGAGTATATGAACGTGTACAAATCCATGGGAGCACACAGGCATGTAAAAAAAAAAGCACTTCTCTAAATACTAAACATACATGATGGATTTATTTATTTTTTTAACTCTTGGGTCATTCACAAATTTCAGGGTTATCCCTAAGCAAATTCTTCCTGCACTAGCTTTCAGTGCATTTGCAAATCAAGCATATTGCCTTCACATTATCTAACAACTTTCCATTATCTACAGTAAATACTCTAAGCTTTCTTTACAAATGAAATCCCCATAGAGCTATGGGTTATAAGTTTAATCGGTTCATTTGCATATCCAGCTGAGGTAAATTAGAAAAAGTAACCAGCCCTTATTACACTTTATTGCACAACAAACACAGATGTCTGTTTATTCAGACCTGCTTAACCCCGATTTACTAAAGGAGAAGATTGGAATAGCCCAGGGTTAAAACATACACTACACGCATCTCTAAAATACAGACAGCTAGCTAGTTTGAGGGGGCTTTTTCTGTAGATAGAGATGGTTTTTGGTTTTATTTTTTATGTTTTGGTTGCGTTTGTTGTTTTTTTTAGTTACTAGCCCAATCCTCACTATCTAAATGGTCTGGTATCCCTTAGATAACATATAACTCATGCTCAAGTGGGGAATCATGTCTCCTTGAGATTCCACATAAGCAAATGGGAATCTTCTTACTTTGAAAAGTGTTAATATTGTCATAAAGGGAAAAATACCTAGCCTGATTATGAGTGTCAGTGGCTTAATTCCCACAGATGTTGAAAACAGTCTGGCAGCATTTATTTTCCTGTCTCCGATTTCAAGTTTGATCTGAATAAAAATGAAAGTTAAAGAAACAGGCTTGCAAATATTTTTCCAAAACTATTATGTATCCAGAAATTCTATTGGGACTGCAAAATTTACATTGACCCAAACCCCATTCATCAGTGTCATTTCCCCCCACCTCCTTCTCTTTGTTTTCCCCACCTCTTCTTTGGCTCCCCAAATCACTAAACTAAGAGGACATAAGAATCCCCAACTGTAAATTCACTTACTTACAATTCTCCCACAAATTCAGAATATTTCTTTGCACTCCTTAATTTATCTTCTAGGCCCCAATTTATCTATAGAAAATGAAGGCCACACTTTTTTTGGATGAAGAGCATGAGGATTCTTTAATAGCTATGTGCTATTTTTCTATTTTTAAATCTAAGTGAGATGCTTGGGCCTGTGCTGCTAAATTGGTGTATGTATGGCTGAAATGCTCACAACTTTAATTCTAAATTTTGTCTACTCCAGGAGATTAAAATTCTGCCTTTGACTGGAGACTTTCCTTTTTTCTTCCGATGTATCTGTCATCAGTCTCGCCTGGAGGGTTAGTTCTTTCCTTTTTCTCAATCTCTTCTCTCAGTCAGTGTATATTGCTTTATTCAATCTGTGTTCAACAGATCTCACGATTACTGATCCCAAACTTGTATGTATTTTCATTGTATTCCTGAAGTCCCTTTGTTTTCCTGGGAGGTGGTGGTAGAACTTTTTCTGGTTAGTCATGAAGGAATTGTTCCACTGCTTTCCCTTTACTATCCTATTATATTATATATACCCAATTTGGCAATGTTTGACGACCATCTTTTATTTGAGGTAGTTGAGGTAATAGCCAGAAAAGTAGTTACTGGTTTTCTGTAATATTCTGTCAGTATGTAAATAATAAGCTTCTCTTTGTGAGGTACTGTAGCTATGAGGTTGTTTCCTATTAAAGTCAAGTTATCAATCAATTAATCAATCATATTTATGAGCGCTTACTGTGTGCAGAGAACTCTAAGAATGATAATAATGATAATTTTGGTATTTGTTAAGCATTTACTATGTGCAGAGCACTGTTCTAAGCACTGGGGTAGACACAGGATAATCAGGTTGTCCCACGTGAGGCTCACAGTTAATCCCCATTTTACAGATGAGGGAACTGAGGCACAGAGAAGGGAAGTGACTTGCCCACAGTCACCCAGCTGACAAGTGGCAGATCCGGGATTCGAACCCACGACCTCTGACTCCCAAGCCCAGGCTCTTTCCACTGAGCCACGTAAGGGATTGGAAGAGTACCATATGACAGAGCTGGTGGATACGTTCCCTGCCCACATGGAATAAACAGTCTCAATTCCCAAGTTCTGTTATTAGGGTGAGAATATTTATTCCAACTTGCCGGTAGACAGAGAAGCTCAGACAATTTCTTGTGCATTTTGAGGCACCTAAACCAATCTAAACATGATCCCGCCTCTTCTGAGCAAGTCAGCTGTCTCTCCCCTTTGATAAAGAAAGAAATGTTTTTCATCACAAGCAAGATAGGCACTATTTCTGAGCAGAGGCTGCATAGAGCAATCAAAATATTCATTACGCTACAAGCCAGACTGTTGCTAGGGAGAAGAGATGGACATTTTCCGGGCCTTTCCCTCGGTGACAACATAGCTGCCCTGATTGATCAGGCTGACAGCTATCACCGGTATCCCTACATCCCTCTCGACTTGCATCTGAAGGTAGGAAATCTGTTGGTTTCATACATTTTTTCCATAACCTGGAACAGCATTCCCATATTCCATACCGCTTCTTCGCACCGTATTTCACGGTTTAGGAACTACGCACATTTGGCCGTCCCTTCCTGTGGTAAAATCTCATATAATACATATATTCATATATAATATATAAAGTCTGAATAAAAATTATGAATACTAAGTATAATGTGCTACATATTAATATTTCCTTTTCTCATCAGTATTGTGCCAGAGAGTCCATTTTTTAAAAAAATCTGTAGCTTTTTCATTCATCTGTAGCTTTAGTCTTAAAAAAAATTCTCTTAATTTTTCTTTTAAATGGAAGTAATTGATTGCTTTAAGAACCATCACAGTTCTGATAGGTGTAACATGTTTTAGATAGAAAGAGAGAAAAAAGGAATTGATTATAAAAAAGATAAAGTGCCTTAAATGGTCACCTAAACCATGGGGCGTTTTCTTATTATTATTCTCAGGTTAGAAGATTATTAACCTGTATCCTGGGGTGGATGAGCATCAATTACATCAATGGGACAGACAAATGAAACTCAAATTAAAAATTGAACATGCACAACAATAAAAATGACATGGGATTCCTAACAGTATTTTTAATCAGAGAAATAAAAGTAGATGTGCTTTCCCTACCTTAATTATGATATACAATGACAGGGAGAAAGTAGCTGGAGATACATCTATCAATTCCTACTAAAACAAAACCTATCCAATCATGATTAAATTTTCCCTGCATCCCTCATTCCTCAAACATTATTCTAACAGATCCATTTTCATTCTACTCATGTGACTGGTGTTCTTGAACCAGATGAAAAGCATTTAAGGAAGATGGATTAATTCAAGGGACTATTAACCAGAACAAGATTGGCACATATCAGGGCTCTCTCTAAATGTTTCCAGTGTCACAGAAGGAAGCAACTAAACAAATACACTTTGAAACTGCTGTAATTTCAAGTGTTCTATCTCTCCAACAGTCTGCCTCCAAAAGCCTGTATGTATGTTCATTGTAGAAAACCAGTGTTTTTTGAAAAAGAAAAGTGGCCAAAGGTGATGACACAACCTAAATAACGAGTGCCCAGTTTTCCAGCGAACGTAGAAAAATCTCAACAGTCAATTCAGATTATTCCGGCAAAATCACTTTGTTTATAAAATCGATAAATTCAAACTTGAAGGTTTTATAAACTTGAAGCCTTGGGGTACCTAGAAATTATTGTTGAAGTCCATGTGAAACGGAAGGCTCTGATTTACTCCCCAACAACACATCCACTCTCAATTTGCATGCCTTCCATTCCACCCCAAAATCTTTTTTACTAAACAATAAGAAGAAGAAGAATTACGGTATTTGTTAAGTGCTTCCTATGTGCCAAGCACTGTTCTAAGTTCTGGGGTGGATACGAGATAATCAGGTTGTCCCACGTGAGGTTCACAGTCTTGAGAAGCAGTGTGGCTTAGTGGAAAGAGCCCAGACTTGGGACTCAGAGGTCCTGGGTTCTAATCCCAGCTCTGCCACTTGTCAGCTGTGTGACCTTGGGGAAGTCACTTAACTTCTCTGAGCCTCAGTCACCTCATCTGTAAAATGGGGATGAAGACTGTGAGTCCCACGGGGGACAACCAGTGCTTAGAACATTGCTCGGCACATAGTAAGCGCTTAACAAATACCAACATTATTATTATTATTATTATTATTAATCCCCATTTTACAGATGAGATAACTGAGGCAAAGAGAAGTTAGGTGGCTTGCCCAAGGTCACACAGCAGACAGGTTACCCAATTTCTCTTTGGGCAAATAATCAGTGCAAAAGTCAGGGGTGGCAAAGCCTTGTGAATGAAGAGCCACAAGCCATAACCGAGGATAAAACCGCGAGAGTCGCAAATTCAAAAAAAAAATAATAATAATGATGGTATTTGTTCTGCGCTTACTATGTGCAGAGCACTGGTCTAAGCACTGGGGTAGATACAGGGCAATCAGATTGTCCCACGTGAGGCTCACAATCTTAATCCCCATTTTACAGATGAGGTCACTGAGGCACAGAGAAGCGAAGTGACTTGCCCACAGTCACACAGCTAACAAGTGGCGGAGCTGGGATTCGAACCCATGACCTCTGACTCCCAAGCCTGGGCTCTTTCCATTGAGCTATGCTGCTTCAACCGGAATGGTAAGGAGCATTCAGGGGTGGAGAGGGGAGGAAGAAAGGACGGTGGGGCAAACACACATTCCCAGAACGGGGGCGAAGGGGACAAGAGTGGCAGCGAATGATGGAGAGAAGGCATTTATGGAGGCTGGAGGCCAGAGGTCAAGAGATGGACGGGGTAGGGGTGAGGCTGGGCACTAATCACACCCTCCCCAGCCCGGGTCCATGTGGGCGGGGGCACTGCCAACATCAAAATTACTGGAGCGCTGACAAATCGCAATCCCCTACCGAAATGATGAATAATAAAAACAGGTTACCTAGCTTTTCACCGTAAGCCACACGGCCCGGGAAGGAGAGATGTATGTAGCTCACGAGCCACAGTTTTGGGCCACCCCTGTTGCAGGCTCATCTCCAGATGACCCTTGGGAGTTCGGATCCAAACAAACCAAAACGAAGTTCGGAGTGGGAAGGTGAAGATGGAATTGGATAGAGAAAGTGTCACCGCTTCAACCTGTATAGGTTCCTTTCACACTCGTTTCTTCAAGAGGTTTATTCTGCAGATTACTAAGGATGTGCTTTTTGCCAATATCCCAGATCCATTACGGAAACACCGCCCAAAGAAAAAATAAGTGATACCCACACTTTCGAAGAGAAGTAAAAATATGGGATATTGGACCCCCAAATAATTTGATTCTTATATTAACTTCTGAATGCTGAAACAATAAAATTCCACCGAATGAGTAATTGGAAAGCAAACCAGTTTGATTACTGTTACTCAGAGGGCTGTTCATTGTTACCCAGTACCCTTTGTATGGTATTAGTTAAGTGTTTACTATGTGCTAGGCACTGTACTAAGCAATGGGGCAGAGATACAAGATAATCAGGTTGGACACAGCCCCATTAGGCTCACGCTCTGAATCCCCATTTTACAGTTGCAGTAACTGAGGCCCAGAGAAGTTAAGACCGTGAGTCCATTGTGGGCAGGGACTGTCTCAATTTGTTGCCAAATTGTACTTTCCAAGTGCTCAGTACAGTGCTCTGCACACAGTAAGCACTCAATAAATACGATTGAATGAATGAAGTGACTTGCCCCAGGTCACACAGCCGACAGGCGGCTGGGCCGGGATTAGAACCCAGGTCCTCCTGACTCCCAGGCCCGTGTTCTATCCACTAAGGCCGTGCTGTTTCTCCAAGAACTCCTCTTTTGATTTTGTTTGGGCTCAAGAGGTGATACTTTAAACATCATTACTGGATGATGAAAGGGACATTTTCCCCAATTCTCAGTTCCTCAAATAAGGTTCAGGACAAGGCTTTTGGAATAGCTGAGCTGGGTGCGATGCACTGATTGCTCTATACTAAGTTTGGGGAAAGTACGGCAGAAAGAAGGGGTATATTGCCTGTCCACAAGAAGTTTACTCTTTAATAGTGGGGAGACATAAATATATCTACAACTAGAGCAATAAAAATAAATAAGCGAATGCACAATTGAATACACACACACACAAGTACTAAGGATAGGTATAACTAATTCTCTTCCGCTCTTCAAAACTCTACTTAAAGCTCACCTCCTCCAAGAGGTCTTCCCAGACTGAGCTCTCCTTTTCCCTCTGCTCCCTCTGCTCCCCCTCTACCCCCCCTTCATCTCTCCTCAGCTAAGCCCTCTTTTCCCCTGTTTCCCTCTGCTCCTCCCCCTCTCCCTTCCCCTCCCCTCATCAATGTACTCGTCCGCTCAACTGTATATATTTTCATTAACCTATTTATTTTGTTAATGAGATGTACATCACCTTGATTCTATTTATCTGCTATTGTTTTAATGAGATGTTCATCCCCTCGATTCTATTTATCGCTATTGTTCTTGTCTGTCCGTCTCCCCCGATTAGACTGTAAGCCCGTCAAAGGGCAGGGACTGTCTCTATCTGTTACCGATTTGTACATTCCAAGTGCTTAGTACAGTGCTCTGCACATAGTAAGCGCTCAATAAATACTACTGAATGAATGAATAAATGAATGAATGAATGAATGAATGATAGCTAAATGCTAGAGATCATTACCGGGTTGATACGGCTTAGGGTGTTGGGAATTAGATAAATCTGTTGGAGCACGTGGAGTTTTAGGAGGGCTATGAACATGGGGAGGGTGATGGTCTGTCAGATTTGGGGTGGAAGGGAGTTCGAGGCTGTAGGAATAGCGAGAGAAAGTTGTTCTAGAAAACAAATGGTATTTAGTAAGCACAAGTCAAGATCCCAAGCATTACAGCACAAGGCTACTTACAAGATAATGGGATCCAACGCACAGTGTCAGTTCACCTGCTCACAAACAGATAAGAGAGTCGGTATCTTTCCTCATTTTGCAGATGAGGAAACTTGGGTACGGATAAGTTAAGTGACTTGTCCAAGATCACCCAGCGAGTCTGTGGCAGAGTTGGGATTAGGATCTGTTTCCTGGCTCCCAAATCCCATGCTCTTTCCTTGAGGCCATGTTGTGGAAATTAAAACAACTGAGGGAAAACAGCACCCCGTTGGAGGGGTAGATTTAGGGAATTTCATTAAGCCAATTTTGAGCCAATTGGCCCTGATGGCATGAAGTAAAATGTGGAGTTTGGGCATCGATCTGGGCCGACATCTTTATGTTCTGTCAAAGGCAGGAAGCAGAACACTTGAACAGTGGCCTTGGTCTCCACTCCACTTAATATAATTTGGGACTTTGTGGTCAGACATCTGCCTGCAAAACAGGTGAGAAATGTCCTCACCTCGCATTGTAACTTCCTGTCCGGACTTCTGGTCTCCCTGCCTCCAACTTCTTCTCTCTTCAATCTATCTTACAGCTACCCAGATATCGTCCTAGAACTCCGTTAGAAATGCTGTGGGAAAAGCACACGATTGGGAGTCGGAAGACCCAGGTTCTAGTTTCAGCTCTGCCACTAGCCAACTGCGTCCCTGTGGGCAACTCACAACCTCTCTAGGCCTCAGTCTCCTCATCTGTAAAATGGAGATTGACTGTGGGCTTTGAGGACCAGGGATGGATCCGATCTGATCATTTTATCTCGCTCCTAGTACTTAGCGCATAGTAAGCCCTTAAGAAATGCCATAATTATTCATTTCAAATCCCCTCAATCAATCAATCAATAGTATTTATCGAGCACTTACTGTAGGCAGAGCACGGGTGAGTACAATGTAACAATATAACAGAGTTGGTAGACACATTCCTTGCCCACAACGAGCTTACCTTTGTCTCTACAGCTCACTGTGGGCAGGGAATGTGTCTTTTCATTGTTGCACTATACACTCCCAAGTGCTTCGTACAGTGCTCTGCACACAGTAAGCACTCAATAGATAGAACTGACTGATCAAACAGAAACTCCTAACCAAAAGATTCAAGGCTCTTAAGAAGCCACATGACCTTGAGGAAAACCCACAGGCCTGGGAGTCAGAGGGCCTGGTTTCTAATACTAGTTCTGCCATTTCTTGCTGTGTGACCTTGGACAAGTCACTTAACTTCACTGGGCCTCAGTTTCCTCATCAGTAAAATGGGGTTTAAATACCTGCTTTCCCTCTCCTCTACACTGTGAACCTATGTGGGACAGGGAGTTTCTGACCCGATTAACTCATATAGTAATTATGGTACTAATTATGGTGATAATTATGGTGTGTTTAGCACTTACTATGTACCAAGCAGTGTTCTAAGTTGTGGGGTAGATACAAGTTAATCAGGTTGGACACAGTTCCTGTCCCACAACAGGCTGACTCTAAGTTCCCATTTTCCAGATGAGGAAACTGTGGCCCAGAGAAATTAAGTGACTTGCCGAAGGTCACACAGCACACATGTGGCAGAGCTGGGATTAGAACCCAGGTCCTTCTGACTCCCAGGCTCGTACTCTATCCACTAAGCCATGCTGCTTCTCATTGTCTTCCCCGTTCTAGACTGTAAGCCCGGTGTGGGCAGGGATTGTCTCTCTTCATTGCTGAATTGTACTTTCCAAGTGCTTAGTACAGTGCTCTGCACACAGTAAGTGCTCAATAAGTACAGAATGAATGAATCTCTACCCCAAAGCATAACAAATACCATAATAATAATAAGGCTCTCCATCAACTATCGCCTTCTTATTTTTCCACTCTCTTCTCCTTCAAGGCTTCAATTTGCATTCTTCCCTCCTCCCCAAACTACTCTCCTAAAGGTGATATTTGACTTTAGATGCCCCAGTTATGAATCACCACACAAGCCCTTGCCTCAATAGATTTTCATCCAGGTTCACAGCAGCAGTGTTAAACATGAATCCCTATTCCTTACGGAGAGATCTGATTCTCTAATTTGTCTCTCAAAGCACGGAAAAAGATCAAAGACGTACAATAATTTGCCAAATTAAAGGTTTATGCACTTGGTGATGTCCAACTCTCTGTTGGCTACGTGGACTTACCCTAGAAGCATAAGAAGCTTTTTGAGCCAAATTCTCAACATATAATTGAGAAGCAGCGTGGCTCAGTGGAAAGAGCATGGGCTTGGGAGTTAGAGGTCAGGGGTTCGAATCCCTGCTCTGCCACTTGGCAGCTGTGTGGCCGTGGGCAAGTCACTTAACTTCTCTGTGCCTCATCTGGAAAATGGGGATTAAGACTGTGAGCCTCACGTGGGACAACCTGATTACCCTGTATCTCCCCCAGCGCTTAGAACAGTGCTCTGCACATAGTAAGTGCTTAACAAATACCAACATTATTGTTATTATTCTTATTGTAATTGCAAGACAATATTGTCAGCGATGAGGTCCTGGAAAACAGTCTGCTCATCACTACTGAGGCGATGCTCATCAAAACACAGCTTCACTGGGTGGAACAAGTGGGAAGGCTGGATAATAGCTGGATACTGCTCATGAGAAGTAACATGACCTAGTGGAGAGAGCATGGCCCTGGGAGTCAGAAGGACCTTAGTTCTAATTCTGGGTCTTCCATCTGTCTGCTTTCCCAGCCCTGGGAGTCAGAAGGACCTGAATTCTAATTCTGGGTCTTCCACCTGTCTGCTCTGTGACCCTGGGAAAGTCTCTTCACTTTTCTGTGCCTCAGTTATCTCATCTGTAAAATGATGAGCCCCATGCATGACATGGACCGAGTCCAACCTGAGTAGCTTACATTCATTCAATCGTATTTATCGAGCGCTTGCTGTGTGCAGAACACTGTAATAAGCAGTTGGTAGAGTAGATACAACAATAAGCAGACACATTCCTTGCCCACAATGAGCTAACAGTCTAGAGGAGGGGTAGACAGATATTAATATAGATGAATAAATTATAGATATGTACATCTATCTACCGCAGTGCTTAGTAGTGTGCCTGGCACAGAGGAGTGCTTAAAAAAATACCATTAAAAAAAAATAAAGATACCAAGCCATCTGCTGTGTAGTGAACTGCAAAGGGGCATGTGCCCACAGGGAGATCTGAACAGATGGTTTAAAGATATCACAAAGCACCGGCTCAAACAATGTAATATAGCATTGGAGTGTAGAGAAGCCAAAGCAGCAGGGAGACCCAGCTTGGTCTGCAGCAATCAGGAGAGGGGTTGTTCTCCTTGAGCAAAAGTTTGAGGGCAACTGGGATGGGAGCTACAAGTGGTAAACACAGGATCACAGCAAGGCATTATAATCATCATTATTATGATGATGATGATGGTATTTGCTAAGTGCTCACTATGTGCCAGGCACTGTTCCAAGCGGTGGGGTGGATACAAGGAGATCAGTTCGGATACAGTCCCTGTCCCTCATAGGGCTCACAGTCTTAATCCCCATTTTCCAGATGAGGTAACTGAGGCCCAGCGAAGCGAAGTGACTCGCCCACGGTCACACAGCAGACTGGTGGTGGAGCCGGGATTACAACCCAGGTCCTTCTGACTCCCTGGCCCGTGCTCTATCCACTAGACCATGCTGCTTCCTCGTGAACTATCTTAACATCTTTACAGCGTGAAATAGACTGTTGATACACAAGTTCATTCATTCAATAGTATTTATTGAGTGCTTACTATGTGCAGAGCACTGTACTAAGCACGTGGAATGTACAGTTGGGCAACAGATAGAGACAATCCCTGCCCATTGATGGTTTTATAATCTAATCTGTAAATCTTTTCAGCCACACCTGCACCCGTGGTTCGGCTCTTACCATCAGTAGCGGGCATCTGAAAATAAAGGATGACTCCATCTACTTCATTTAGGATTTAGAGGGTGAAGAAAGAACTGAGCGCTTCTCTCCCTCGGGCCAGGTGAGCGCAGGGCAGCCTGCTTCTTCCCCTAGATTCAAAAGATTCCACTCTGGGAGGTTCCGCCAAATTTAAACCAGATCATATGCCTTTCTTGCCAGCAAATACCTAAGGATTGGTTTTCTATTTTAAATACATTGACAGAGAAGGTAATCTCCACTGTTATACCTGATATAATTGCCGTTCTTCCTATCATTTTTCAGAATTCCAGATAAGGGTTGATGAAAGATCTGTGGGTTGAAGATCTGAAATGTATTCCTGTCCAAGTAGAGTGTCTATTACAATATCTCTAGGGAGGTGGGGGTCGTATGCACTGGGAGAAAGTGGGAAGAAAACAGAAGGCAAACCTGCATGGCTCTAACAAGAGTGGAGAGGAACTCTTGGGGAATCTAAATTTTATAAGCTCTACTAAAAACTTTATGAAATAATCTATACAAAGAAAGAAAACATCTTACTTGAAATTAATTCACACTGACAAGGTCAATAGAAAAATTTCAATATAAAAACATGAGAACTTAACTATGCATTTCCTGAATGATAATTCATGGAGAGAGGGGGAGGGAAGAGAAGAGGGTCAAGGGTAAAGAGAGAGGTGGGGGAGAGAGAGAGAGGCAGAGGCAGAGACAGAAACTAAGCACTGGGGCTCCACTCCTTCCTATGAAAGCCAAGGACAATTCGGAAATAAAAAAACAAAGGCAACATTACAACAGAGCTATGTAGTTTAATACATTTCTGGCTATGTAAAATCTTCAATAATTTGTTTACAACTACCAAATTCAACAATAGTGTGCAAATGCAATCCCACTTATCTTAATGTGCTCTTTCTTCTCCCATATCAGTCTGAATAAAAATTAGGCAAATATTCTGTTTTGAAAATATATAGGATGTGAATTTGCCAGGAAAAAAAAATCCTTCTAAATGCACTATCCTATCAACCGTGTTTTTTTTTTTTTACTTAATAACTTAAGTGAACAGTTAGTGAAATTACAACCTGCTAGTGACACAATAAATTTACAACAAAATTCCTTCCATAAATTATTCAATTCAGTAACTGCAGCCTGGGAGAGAAATTTCTCCATGAACAGGTGATTAGCATGTGAAAGGAAAACCCATCTCCACATTGAAACAATCACTGTCACCTCCATTTGAAGCTGCCTGGTGGAGTTTTGTAAAATTACCATTAAGAATACACATTTAAGGCTTTGTAGTTTCTATAAAAGCATTAAGCATTTGATTTACATTCAATTCATTTGTTCTTTCTTCAACTGTCTTTCTCATACAAACCCTAACTGCTTGAGTAAATGCTGGCTCAATCATGTGTGCATTAAAACAAAAGAATTTAAGTTGAATAAAAGTGATGATTCAGAGCCAGAAGTTAACTTTTCCCTCCCTCTGCACCTTTTGCTGCTGCGCGAGAAGGACGGAAATGGAAATCCGTTGCACCAGAGGGGGGTCTAAAGGGTGTGGGCCGGTGCTCACATTGGTAGATTCTCACGGAAATTATTTGAGGGATGAATGGCCAAGACACTGAAAAGGCTTCACCTGACCCAAATTGCCAGCTTTCCGGTGGATGAAAGCACTTGGACTTTCTTTTCCTCTTTGACCTTCACACCAGTCACCAACTTTCCACCAATCTAGTGCAAGAAAAATGCTTGTGGCAGGCTTGCAAAACAGCTTCTAAATCTAGATGGCCTCCTATAATCTTGAATGCAAATACTATACCCGGTTGTTAGCATTTTTATCATACGCTCCCAGCCTCCGGATATATTAATTTGGAGGCTAGGTGGCTTATTCTACAAGGACTCAGAAAAGAAGGAATCATTTTAGTTTTTGATAATGACATTCAGGAAATTGACTGCCCAGAGAGATAGATACATACCCACAAAAAAAAAAATGTGGGGCAGAAAGGAATTATGATAATAATGTTGGTATTTGTTAAGCACTTACTATGTGCCGAGCACTGTTCTAATCACTGGGGGAGATACAGGGTCATCGGGTTGTCCCACGTGGGGCTCACAGTTAATCCCCATTTTACAGATGAGGGAACTGAGGCCCAGAGAAGTGAAGTGACTTGCCCACAGTCACCCAGCTGGCAAGTGGCAGAGCCAGAATTCGAACCCAGGATCTCCGACTCCCAAGCCCGGGCTCTTTCCACTGTGCCACGCTGATCAATTTTCCTTTAGAGATGGCTCTTCTTTCCCATCTAGAAAGTTTGAACAAAACATTTTACTCAAGAGAGAGAAGAGGATGCGGGGAGGAAGAGAACTCTGCATTCTACCATTATTTGGTACTAGAGGATATCACCAAGGGAAAGGCCTGGAAATCAATTTTATATTGCTCTCTTTAAAAGTTGCGTAGCGAGGGGAAATTTGGGTAGGCATTTAATTCTTTAATTCATTTGTCCTTCTCCCACCTGACCAGAAGGAAAGATCTTTAGCAACACGGATGTCTTTCAAGATAACAATATGGCCGAACACTTTCTATACGTAGCCTTTTCTCCTAAGATTAATGTCCCTACCTCCCTCACTTCCACAATAATAGGCAGCCTTTGTCTGACCAACTGCATCATTATTACTGAACTTGAAAGAATCTAAAAACAACACGTCCAACAGGAGGGTAGGTTT
Organism: Ornithorhynchus anatinus; assembly: GCF_004115215.2. NCBI lineage: Eukaryota > Metazoa > Chordata > Mammalia > Monotremata > Ornithorhynchidae > Ornithorhynchus > Ornithorhynchus anatinus. The sequence continues at coordinate 39,594,022 of NC_041738.1, forward strand.
CTTTCCGTTTCCCTTCCTCAGAAGAATGCCATCTCAGGTTGGGTGTTTGCATCGGTATTTATTCAGGTGTGTCACTTCCTGCTCTGGCTATATTTCCTGCTGAATTTGAACTGAACAATTGTTTGGGGAATTTTAAAAAGGGTTTTGCAGCAGAAATATCGGATTCTGACCAAACTCCGCTCAGGCAAAACCGGATCCAATCAATCAATTAATCGATGGTATTTGTCGAGCCCTCACTCCGTGCAAGACACTGTATTGAGCTTTTGGGAGAGTACAAGAGAAGCAGTATGGCCTAGTGGATAAAGCACGGGCCTGGGAGTCAGAAGGGCCTGAGTTCTAAACCCCGCTCCACCCCTTGCCTGCTGTGTGAACTTGGGCAAGTCACATCACCTTTCCGTGCCTCAGGTACCTCATCAGTAAAATGGGGATTAAGAGGGTGAGCTCTATGAGGGAAAGGGACTGTGTCCAACCTGATTACCAAGTATCTACCCCAGCACTTAGCATATTAAGCGCTTAACTAATACCATTAAAGAAAATACAGTAAGTTTCCTGTCCATAACAAGCTTCCAGTCCAGCGGATAAACATACAGTCTCCAAGCTCCATACCAAGACGTGCAGGGAATCTGTGTGGATCACGAACCACTGAAATCACCCTGGTGTCAGCCGGCCACGCTCCCTTTCGATCCTTTATTTCCTTTCGTATTCGACGACAGACAGTGCAGCCAACCCCACACTTTTGCACCTGTGACCAGTTTCAGGCCCTTCCTTTGGTTCTTATACACTCAGCTAGTTTTTTGGGTGTGTTTTTTTCTTTTTTTTAACCAATTGCTATTTTTATCTTTCCAACAGTTGACTTAAGTGAGCGCATGTATGTATTTATCTCCATGATATTTGACCCAGGCAAAATAAGCAAACCGTGGTAAAAAGCTTCATTTCAGAGAGAATACAGCCCTTTATTTGGAGTCCTCTGTCCACTGCAGCTTGAGGAGTTACCAGCAGGAAAGTTCCTCTCCTCCTCCACCCCTTGAGTTTCTCCCAGCAGTAAACGAGATCTCTCTTAGAAAGCCTATTCTCTTCCCATGGCTCTCAAATGACCCTCTCTATAGTCGTTAAAATGACTTCCAGTTGTCAGCAGCCTGTTCCTTTCTTCTCAGAGCAAGGGTTCCCTTAAAAAGGACCGGGGCTCCATTCTGCCATATCATATCGCATCCATTTTAAAATGCATATTCCCAGAGAGACCACGCTGATTAAAGTTTCTTTGTGTTGTATTTAATGTATTTAAATGTGGGTGTTTAGTGAACCCAATTCTCTCTACTCTACACCTAGGCCCTGGGGAGAAGGAGCCAGATTATAAGAAGAGCACGCAAAAATGCTTCAGGCGAGGAATGAAATGACCTCCTTAGGGGGCATGGCTGGGGGGATCTGTCAGGGCGACACAGAGAAGGAGCCAGCCAAAGCAGCAGCTGAGAATGTCCTGCTCGCTCACCGCACCCCTTGGACATCCTGAAAAAGATACAGATTCTGCCTCGTCTCGACTCGTCTTATGCCGTCGAGTCGTCTCCGGCCCGTAGCGACGCCACGGACGCATCTCTACATCTGTCTTATAATGTTCGTAATTGTTAAGCGCTTACTATGTGCACAGCACTGTTCTAAGCACTGGGGGAGATACAGGGTGATCAGGTTGTCCCATGTGAGGCTCACAGTCTTCATCCCCATTTTACAGATGAGGTAACTGAGGCCCAGAGAAGTGAAGTGACTTGCCCACAGTCACACAGCTGCCAAGTGGCGGAGCCGGCATTCGAACCCATGACCTCTAACTCCCAAGCCCGGGCTCTTTCCACTGAGCCACGCTGCTTCTTAGCCCTGGCAAATCCTCCCTCTTCTCCTCCATGCCCACTTTACTTGATGACTGCTGCCCAGTTTGCCTAGGATTCTCCCCACCAGCCAGGCACTGCCCAACCTCACAGCCATCGTGTACTCCAGAACAGCTGAAACTAGCAAGTCCTCATGGGCAAAGAGAAAATAAGATTAAATAAAACTATTGAATCCTATTTATTGAGTGCTTACTTCGTACAGAGATCTGTACTTAGCACTTGGGAGAATATAACAATAATACGAAGGCTGATGTAGGAGACCTCTTCCCGCCACCTTCCTTTTCCATCTCACTATAATAATAATGTCGGTATTTGTTAAGCACTGACTATGTTCAGAGCACTGTTCTAAGCGCTGGGGTAGATATAAGGTCATCAGGTTGTCCCACGTGGGGCTCACAGTCTTCATCCCCATTTTACAGATGAGGTAACTGAGGCCCAGAGAAGTGAAGTGACTTTCCCACAGTCACACAGCTAACAAGTGGCAGAGCTGGGATTCGAACCCATGACCTCTGACTCCCAAGCCCGGGCTCTTTCCACTGAGCCACACTGCTTCCCATATTATAATAATTCGGGGATCTGTGTAAGCCCTTGCTACGTGCCGGGCACTGTACTAAGCGCTGGGGTAGATACAAGGAAATCAGGGTGGACACAGTCCCTGTCCCACGTGGGGCTCACAGTCTCAATCCCCATTTGAGGGAACTGAGGCGCAGAGGAAGTGAAGTGACTTACCCAAGGTCACACAACGGACACGTGGAGGAGTCGGGATTAGAACCCATGACCTCTGACTCCCAGATCTTGCAGACGGGCTCCCCAAGGACCCTCCTCACCGCCTGCCAGATTATTAGTAGTGGTAGAAGTCTACTGTGTTCATCCCAAGTGCTTAGTACAGTGCTTCTGCACACAGTAGGAACTCAATAAATACCATCAATAAATACCAAGGACTGATTTCTCCTGACAAAAGAAAACATTCATTCAATCGTATTTTTTCAGCACTTACTGTGTGCAGAGCACTGTATTAAGTGCTAGGGAGAGTTCAATACAACAGTAAACAGACACAGTCCCTTTCCACAACAAACTAAGAGTCTAGAACAGGTAAGAGTCAACTGCCCCTCCGCATCCAGTAGCTAAACCGATGAAGAAATCTTTAAGACTCTTTCTGAAAGTCCATTACAGCGGCCTAAATCACTTTCTCTGCTAATTATGTGATTCCTGAATATAAACAAAATATTTCAATATAAAGATTCACAATCATTATTGCATTATTGTTATTATTGCAATCAAAGAGGGTGCTTGGATGCATTCATGAGAAGCAGTGTTGCTCAGTGGAAAGAGTCCGGGCTGGGGAGTCAGAGGTCATGGGTTCAAATCCTGTCAGCTGTGTGACTTTGGGCAAGTCGCTTAACTTCTCTGTGCCTCAGTTGCCTCATCCGTAAAATGGGGATTAAGACTGTGAGCCCCACGTGGGGCAACCTGATCACCTTGAATCCTCCCCAGCACTTAGAACAGGGCTTTGTACATAGTAAGCACTTAACAAATGCCATCATTATTATTATTTATTCAGGACTCTTTTCGTATAAATATTTGGAGAGAGTGGGGAGGAGGGGAGAAGGGGGGAGGGTGTGTGTGTGTGTGTGTGTGTGTGTGTGTGTGTTTTCCATTTATCTAAAGGCACCCATACCACCCTTTACCTCACTTGACCTTAGTTTTCCATTAATAAAATCGATTTAATAATCTCCCCATCTTCTCTTCAGAAGTCTCATGAGAAAAAATATGATTATTTCCTTAGAGCAGATTCATTCAATAGTATTTAGTATTTATTGAGCGCTTACTATGTGCAGAGCACTGTACTAAGCGCTTGGAATGAACAAGTCGGCAACAGATAGAGACAGTCCCTGCCGTTTGACGGGCTTACGGTCTAATCAAGTGCAGAGGCTGCACTGCTAACAAAACTTCAGGTCAAGGACATTTAGGGCAAAGGGGGGTTTTGGAGTCATATTGAAAATAACTGCTTGGTCCCAAGAAACAACTCTCTGACTGCCGTATTCTCTAGTCCGCCTGCAAATTGCCCTTGTTATGTACCTGATTACCCCGTATCTACCCCAGCGCTTAGAACAGTGCTCTGCACATAGTAAGCGCTTAACAAATACCATAATTACTATCTGATGCGAAGGACCGAGAACACATTACATAAAGTGAACACAAAAGAGTACACATAGGATGAAGAATTAGTTTTGAAAACTATCCCCTCTAGACTTTAAGCTCACTGTGGACAGGGATCTTGTTTGCTAACTCTTTTATTCTTCCAAGGGCTTAGTATAGTGTTCTGCACAAAGTAAGCACTCAATAAATACCTCTGATTGATCGACGGATCGATTCACGCAAACAAACCTAAAATAAAAACTGGAGGTTTAACCAGAAAATTCCCCCTCAGTTACTGCAATTTGTCTCCAAATGGTTTCACAATTCAGCAGGATTAGCTATTTCCTCAAACTGTGGAGCTAAGCCATTACAGATCTGTAATCATTAGCAAGTCTAACCTCAACAGCAATCGAAATTCTGGAAACATTAATAAGAGATGAGATCACAAAACATCTGGGGAAACATGAGCCGATGTATAAATAACAAATGGCCAGCTCAGCGTCCTGAAAGGTATATCCTGCCTAACTCATCTAGAGATTCCTCCACCCCTCCACCAATCCCAGGAGATTATGCCAGAAAAAAGACATGAAAAAGTGGTGGGGCCATTCTATAGAAACTTCAAAAGATCGTCATCTATCATTACGGCATTAAATACAGCAAGCGTCGTGTGTCTTCAATGGACAGATGAAACAGATCGTTTCTTTTCCTAAAAGATTAAAGTATTTACAGGTGAACCCGTGTCAATCTCTGTTCTGCTACTTCTCGTGAGATCTGCTTCCATGATAGAACTTCCTGTATTCCCCTAGATCATTCCTCTCTTAAAGGTATCCAAGCCCAACGACTAGCCCAACTAGTCTTTTTACACCGGTGTCATTTGTGTAGCTTAACATTAAAACTTAAAAGGTCTTAAAAATTTCCGTTAGACTTTCGCTGACTTCGAAGTCTAATGGACTTTCCCTATTTTTGTCCTTCCCTAATTTTGCTTCCCTCCATATTATCATTATTCCTCATTACTCCAGCCTTTTCAAACTCAGTCCTGCCACTAGGAGCTAGAAATCGAATTGGCTCGTCCACGTTCGCACGAGCCGAAGAAGGGAATGCAACAACTCTGGAGCAAATGAGGACCATAAGAGGTTCCCCCGAGAAAAGGGCTTTAGGTTCTAGTGAACTCCTTTGCAGCAGCGTGGCTCAGTGGAAAGAGCCAGGGCTTGGGAGTCAGAGGTCACGGATTCGAATCCTGGCTCTGCCACTTGGCAGCTCTGTGACCGTGGGCAAGTCACTTTACTTCTCTGTGCCTCAGTTACATCATCTGTAAAATGGGGATGAAGACTGTGAGCCTCACGTGGGACAACCTGATTACCCTATATCTACCCCAGCGCTTAGAACAGTGCTCTGCACATAGTAAGCGCTTAACAAACATCAACATTAGTATTATTAATAAAATTCTGCAAAGTGGTGCAGGTGTCATGGGACATCACAAGCATCTTAAGTTTCTAATATTAATGTCCATCTCCCTTTTCCTCTGAAAGCTCATTGCGGACAGATAGCGCGCCTACCAACTCTGTTCTACTGTACTCTCCCAAGTGCTTAGGACAGTGCTCTGCACACAGTAAGCACTCAACAAATGCCACTGATTGATTGGTATTCTTAAATGACGTTAATAGTGACCCTCCTCCCAATATCTTCTATTGAGCTCTAACATTTTTCTGCTTATTTAATTCCCAACATTCCAGTTTGTATAAACTCAACAGCCACCTCCAGGGCTTATTCAATAATTATTAATTTTGTGATTCTTCATTGCAAAGGAAATGTCTGAGTTTAAAGCTTTACAGTTGTTATTGGATTATAATTCTCACAACGGCCTAACTGTAGCAGTCCAACAAAGAGGAGGTCTGGATGTATTCAGAGACCGCGTGATTTAGAACTGCACCCTCTTCCTACGTATTTCCCTATTTGTATGAACCTGACAACTATCCCGAGCACTTACACCCATCCTCAGCATGTTCATGTTCACATGTTAATTCAATTGTACATTCAATTATTTCCTTTGAACAGTCTATAAATACCTTCATACCCATCTCCCCTGTTCCGCATAAGCTGCTTGCGGGCAGGGAATGTGTCACGTCTGTGGTTTATACTTAACAAAGGTGGGGTTTGTTAAACCCTTACCAGGTGCCAAGCCATGTACTGAGCACTGAGGCATAAGCGAGGTAATTAGGTTGCACATCACCCGGTCCCTCGTCAGGCTCACGGTATAAGTAGGAAGGAGAACTGGAATTTGGTCCCCATTTTACAGATGAGGAAAATGAGGAACAGAGAAGTGGCTTGACCAAAGTCATACAGTAGGAAAGCAGCAGGACCAGGATTAGAATCCAGATCCTCTGATTCCCAGACCCAGAATCACTGCACCGAGTGGGCACTCAGTAAATATTACTATTACTACCACCATATTACTAAATGGATCGTGGTCAGCCAATCGGGTTCTAATGTCTTAACTCCCGCTCCTTGGAGTACTACTACTACTAATAATAATAATGGTGGTATTTGTTAAGCGCTGACTATGTGCAAAGCACTGTTCTAAGCGCTGGGGGATAGAAGCTGATCAGGATGTCCCACGTGATCCCCATTTTTAATCCCCATTTTACAGATGAGGTAGCTGAGGCACAGAGAAGTTAAGTGACTTGCCCAGAGTCACGCAGCTGGCAAGCGGCGGAGCCGGGATTAGAACCCATGACCTCTGACTCCCAAGCCCACTGAGCCAAGCTGCTTCTCTACCAATCATTGCTTTGGCCAAGCTCCAACCTCCCGGCTAGAGGCCCGCCCGTGGGGCTGGGCCATTCGGGATTCAACTCAGGAGCATCACCTGACATAATGCCAAGCTGAGAGTGGGTGAATGTGGAGTCCTTCCCATTCAATAGTCACATTTTAGTCAAGTCAGTAGATAAGCACCGATCGCAAAATTGTGTAAGTGGAGACTTTTCTTCCGAGTGGAATCATTCAGAGAATTTGGTGTTGCCTGATCGGCAAAGACATAGGTAGCTCTATGATCTTTGATTCCCCAACCTCAATTCCCCTTAGGCTATGCCCCGGGAGACACCCTCTCCTCCTTCCTCCTTCCTTCAGAAGGAGAGGTATGTGAGAAGACATTTCTAAAACAGGACCATGCATGTTAACCATGTAGTCCTGGGCTTCTCCTGAAATATTCATTAGTGGCTAAGTGGTGAAGCACTGGACACAATCCTTGAATAGAGAACAACTGGTTTTATTATTTGGTACATATAAATTCCTCTTAACTTGACTCAATTTACAGTTCATAGCACCCCGACTGTCCTTTACACAAATGTTCATCCCTTTTCTTGTGAATGCACATATATTTAAATTATAGAGTATAAATTACTCATTTATTCATATTAACGTCTGTCTCCCCATCTAGACCGTAAACTTATACGGGCAGGGAGCGTGCCTGCCAACTCTGTTGTACTGTACTCTGCCGAGCGCTTAGTACTGTGTAGTAAGTGCTCCATAAATACCACTGATTGAATGCACTTCCTGGTTTCTGGTTTCCGTAGTGTAGTGGTCTTCATGTTCGCCTCATACACGAAAGGTCCCCGGTTCGAAACCGGGCGGAAACATTGATCCTAGGGGAAACAGCGTGGCTCAGTGGAAAGAGCCTGGGCTTCGGAGTCAGAGGTCATGGATTCGATTCCCGGCTCTGCCACTTGTCATCTGTGTGACTGTGGGCAAGTCACTTAACTTCTCTGGGCCTCAGTTACCTCATCTGTAAAATGGGGATTAACTGTGAGCCTCACATGGGACAACCTGATTACCCTGTATCTACCCCAGCGCTTAGAACAGTGCTCTGCACATAGTAAGCGCTTAACATATACCAACATAATAACTTCCTTGTTCCAAGGAACACTGAAGATGTAAGGACCACCTCTGCCCATTCCCCAGTGGCTGCAAGAAGCGGGAATATGAGGGGAGAAGATGGAGAAGAACGAAGAATGTACGTTCAAATGAACACTTCCTTCTAGTTTCAGGATGCTCAGGAATGAAAGAGGCTCTGAGTTTGCATTATACTGGGGACAAATAATCGCTCAGTAAAATGAAATATGGTAACTTGCATTCATTCATTCATTCATTCAATGGTATTTACTGTGTGCTTTCTATGTGCAGAGCACTGTACTAAGTTCTTGGTGGGGTAAAACAGAGTTGGCAGACACCTCTCTGCCCACAACAAGCTTACAGCCCCGAGGGGGAGACAGACATGAATATCAACATGCAATGTGTAACATATAATTTAAAGATATGTACATAAGTGCTGCGGGGTTGAGTGTGGGGTGACTATCAAATGCCCGAGGGTCGCAGGGCCGAGTGCAACCGGGGTTGTCTGGAAAACTGCCCGGAACATAGGTTAGGATTCATTAATTAAGCCAACCATTCCAGCTCTCTCATTTTTGAGCAGAAATTACCTATAGATAATTCCATACGTTCCCCTAAGCACCCCCAACCTATCTGGCTGGAATTATACATATACAAGTGTGATAGAGATTATCCTCGCAGGTAGTTCACCTCTGAAAAAAAAAAGAAGGACCACATAACTTACCCCTGATTAGGTTCCCCTTGGAATAGAGACCTTCCCCCTGCTCTACATCTTGAAAGCCAGAATAACTAAAGGCTAATTTATGCTGCCTAGTCCTGCAAATTGGTATAAAATATACTGCAAAAAGGACAGGAGCAGGTATCTTTTGAGACTCAAAGGATGAATCGGTGATTTCCTTGGCAAACAATGATAATACATTTCTGAAGGCATAAGGTGGATATAAAAATCAATTACAAAAGCCGTCTTTTCATTAGGTGGCTAAATGCCAAATGGCGAGTGGCTAAAACACAGAAAGTCACTTTCTCAAACCTTAGTACATTCATATCCGGAGCTAAAATCCCCTGTTTACACTACCTACCACCTTGCAAACATCCATTTGACCAGCGTGAGTAACAATTTATGCTGAGCAGATAGTAAAAGATGCTGATTACATTCATTCCACATTTTTGTTCATCTCCTGGGATAGCAGCCTGGTAGAATGTGTGTGTGTATGTGTGTACGTTCATTTGCAAAACCGGTTTCTATTATTTAAACCTTTTCCAAACCATAAGACAAAACATTTTTTGAGAAGGAAAGAGACAAGAAACCTCGGTTGAAGCCCCGCTTTACACACCCCATTCATTTAAATTCACCGTTTAAAAATAGGCTAGCTCCGTGAGCATCAGGAAATATCAATGCACTGAACTTCATGTGGGAAACATTTGACTGTAATCCTTTAATAAAAAGTATTCCTGTACTCTGCGTTCAGGAGCAAGCACGAGGACCTCTTTCAGATGAAAATGAGTCGGTATCGTTAACAATGGCTCTAGGCAGGAACAAAAATGTAAAATTCAAACATCGGGACAAAATAAAATGTTCTTCAGTTTGAAGAGAAAGAGGGCAAAATAGGCTTAACTTATATTTCTGGCAGTTTGACAAAAGTATCGAAATTTCTTTCATCGACATAAATCGCCTCAAAAAGGGAGGGAGTGGGTAAGAAAGGTGCCCTAATTTAAACAAAATTAATAAAGAAACGGTCTGTGTGATTTTTTTCCTGTTTCTACTTCTAATCATTTATCATGCAAATGAAAGCAGTAATGGAAAATGTAAAGAAAACAAATTCTGCAATATCCTGAAACCTCTATCCAGCAAGAGATAAGATTGAATATTAAAAGGAAGGGTGCAGAAAATTAGCTGTCTGTACAATAACTGGTGGGGAGAGGGGGGGAGTCTGTTTTATTTTGCCTGGAGGGATTTTTGTTGCAAACTGACTAAATTAAAATCCAGTCTATTAAATCCAGTATCATACTAGAAAATGCCTTTTCCTTGCACTTTTAGATAAATTTTCATTGATCTCATTTTACGCATGATTACATTTTTAATGAGTTGTGCAATATTTCGAGGCTAATTTTAAATCCCCTCTCTCTTCCCCCCCCTCCTCCCCCACTACTTACTGCTTGCTGGATTAACATTTCTGATAAATTGTTGGACCAGAAAGAAGGAGCATTACTAAGAAGAAATAAATGACTTCCATTTTTTTCCAGCTCCAAAGCGATAATGTGAGAATACAAATGCCCACTGTCTAATTATGCCACATCTTCCAATTCATTTCACAAAAACAATCATTTTATTTCATGTAATAGGCATGTTGCCTGTACTATTCATTATAAATAAGCCTGAACAGTGCACAGCCGATTACACCGAGGAGTAACGTCCTCCTCCTCCTCGTCCTCCTCCTCTTCCCCCCCACGCTGACCAAATGAAGTTGATTTGGGGGCCATCTCAAACCGAAGAGCCTTACCCCGAAAGAAGTCAAGCTCAAGTGGTGCCTTGTTTTGATAGGTGTGGGATGACAGCTGGGGAGTGTACGGATGATCATCACGTGGAGGGAAAAGATTTCATTATCATTAATGAGCCAATTTTTAAACAAAGACGGAGCTAAGAATAGAGCAACTGAATGAATTATGACTTAGGCGCTAGAAGGATACTCCTGAAAATGGGATATTCCACTGACAACCTTACAGGAACCCATCAAATGAAATATAGCAGAGGGGGTTAGGGATGACTGGGTCTCTTTCCCCGGTAGGAGGGCAAGGAGGCCTGGTCAGTCCCACGGGGTTGTCTGTGTAAAGCTTTATTGAAGGCACATCTCCTCCAAGAGGCCTTCCCTGATTAAGCCCTCATTTCCTCTTCTCCCACTCCCTTCTGTGTCACCCTTGGTCTTGGATTTGCATCCCTGATTCACCCCTTCCTCAGCCCCACAGCACTTATGCCCGTATCCATTATTTACTTGTTTATATTCATGCCTGTCTTCCCCCATAGACTGGAAGCTCACTGTGGGCAGGGAACGTGACTATCAACGCTGTTATATTATAATCTCCCACGTGCGTAGTACAGTTCTCTGCACACAGAAAGAGCTCAAGAAATATGACTGATTGATGGATCATTCGACTGTCAACCCAGTAGAGTAGGAGCAGTGTGTCCTAGTAGAAAGTGCTCGGGTCTGGGAGTCGGAGGACCTGGGTTCTAGTCCCAGCTCTGTCGTACGCCTGCTGCGTGACCTTGGGTAAGTCACTTAACTTCTCTGTGTCTCAGTTCATTCATCTCTACCAAATGGGGATTCAACCCCTGGTCTCCCTCCTACTTAAGAGAAGCAGAGTGGCTCAGTGGAAAGAGCACGGGCTTGGGAGTCAGAGGTCATGGGTTCTAATCCCGGCTCTGCCACTTGTCAGCTGCGTGACTTTGGGCAGGTCACTTAACTTCTCTGGGCTTCAGTTACCTCATCTGTAAAATGGGGATTAAGACTGTGAGCCCGACGTGGGACAACCTGATCACCTTGTACCTCCCCTAGCGCTTAGAACAGTGCTTTGCACATAGTAAGCACTTAAAAAATACCATTATTGTTAGATTATGAGCCCTCTATGGGAAAGGAGCTGTGTCTGACTTAACTATCTAGTATCTTCCCCAGTGCTTAGAACAGTGCTTGACACTTAATAGTAATGCTATTATTAGTAATAATAACAAACATTGGTATTATTATTATAAGATCTTTGAGGGCAGGGATAGCGTCTTCCTATGCTTTTGTACTTTCCCAAGAACAGAGAACAGTGATCTGCATACAGCAGATGCACATAATTTTATTGAGTTACTGATTGATTAGGGAAGGGAGGTGTGGAGAGAGAATAAGAGAGAGGGAGAAGGAGAGGGGCGCTGGGGGTGAAGAGAGTATGAGGAGTCCTGAAGAGGTACATCCTTCCTTCAGAGCGCTACCTCTCTTCCTCTCCCCTCTGTCAATTGCCTCAGCTTCACCTGCATCTTCCCCAGTACATTTTAGTCCACTTGGGCAATAGCCCAGTAAAATAATTCCAGGTGGACACGTGGTTCAGAATTTGTACAACATATGGATAGCCAACTGCACTACCCGCCACCCCCAAAAAACCTCTAAACATTTTAAGAAAATAAAAATATGATGTATTGACATCAGTTCAAACTAGTGGGGGTTCAAATCAGTTGGTAAACTGAGAGAAAATTAATTTTAAGTAAAACACCATATTCACAATGCTAAAATTTTCCAAATCCTCATAACTCACATCTGAAAGAATTTCTCCTGCTACAGATCACTTTGAATAATCACAACACATCAGTAAATGGCATTTTCACCATTTTATTAACACTTCTCACTCTCCACATGAAACACTGACAATCAGAAATACAGTCCTTGTTTGGCCTTTTCAAATTTGGAACTTTACTAGTATTTACGAACTAATGGCCCATTCTGTTAGACGATTTCTGACGATTCTCTTCCTCTTGACTGGTCTAAATTCAGAAGCCGGTAACGATGCTAATTCAGTATCACTTTGGAAATATCTCTGAAAACACTGAAAATCAGTGTCTGTGTGCTTCACATTTCCTTTTATAAAATGTGATTCCGTTTCAATGTTTTGATATGAACTCTCTTTTCCATTCTTTTAAGAAAGTCTAAAGTGCAATATTGCTACTGAGTAATTGATTGATCAGTCAGTGGTATTTACTGAGCATTTACTGTATGCAGAGCACTGTACTAAGCGATGGAGGTAGTATAATAAAACAAAGTTGGTAGACTTGTTTCCTGCCCACAAAGAACTTACAGTCTAGGTGGAGGGAGGTGTGGAGAGGGAATGAAAGAGGAAGATGGGGGATTGGAGGGAGTGGATTTCTTGCTTGAACCTTAAACTCATTGGATCACTCACTTTTTCCCATAATCTCTACCATGGAACCCCAGGGTCAACTCTACGGGGCTGAAGAGATCTAGGAGTTTCCAACTATGGAGTAAAGCCATTGTCTGTGTCCACACAACTTTGGGGGCTGGATTCCCAGCCTCCCTCATCTCAAGTTTTTAACAAGACCTGAGAGTTTTCAAGACAAAAAATGGGCTCTTTCTGACTCAGTTGGTATTAGATGCCTCCCTACTGCTTCTAAGTCCTGTTTTGCATTCACCCCGAACCCCCTTCTGGCTTTCAGTCCCTGACCATCCTAAACACTGGAGATGGAGCCAAGAAATTATTTAATGTATAATCAAAGACTTTGACAAATAAATAATTGACTCATTAATTATAACTTTCCATTTAATACTCCTCTAAAAAGTCACGGATTTACATCTCATGAAGTGCTTCAAAATTGTAAGACAATGACAGACAATTTTAAGTGCACTATTAAGTTCATAAAATAAAATATAACCTGAAATGATCACTCACTAAATTCATTATTTGCAATTTAGGGCATTTATGTCAATGGTAACATTCATCTTCACACCTGTCTTCAAAGAACAATGGCAATAATATGCCTGATTTTCCCCAGGGATGTAAAAACAAATTAGAAGCATTGCCTCTTATCTAAAGAATCCCAAAGATAAATGGCACAAAAGGAATACCCAAAGTCACCTGTTCCTGAACCACCGTTTCAAAGATTTTTGACAACACTCTTGTGCTTCAGGTAGAGCCTGGCTAAATGCATCCTGGCTAGAATCTAGCTTCAAGTCACTCAATGAGCTCTCTCCCTCCTACCTTAACTCACCAATCTTCCGCTCAGCCCAGCTCACACACTTTGCTCCTCTCATGCCAACCTCCTTACTGTATGCCAGTTTCATCTGTCTTGCCAACCCCTTGCCCACAGGCTCCCTCTGGTCTGGAGTTCCCCTCCCTTCATATCCGACAGATCACCACTCTCCCCACTTTCGAAGTGAGAGTGAGAAGCAGCGTGGCTCAGTGGAAAGAACACGGGCTTAGGAGTCAGAGGTCATGGGATCTAATCCCGGCTCCGCCACCTGTCAACTGTGTGACTTTGGGCAAATCACTTCACTTCTCAGTGCCTCAGTTACCTCATCTCTAAAATGGGGATTAAGAGTGTGAGCCCAGTGTGGGACAACCTGATCACCCTGCATGTACCCCGGCACTTAGAACATTGCTCGGCACATAGTAAGCGCTTAACAAATACCAACATTATTATTTCGAGGTCCTACTAAAATCTCATCTCCTTCAAGAGGCCTTTCGTAACAACACCCTCATTTTTCCTATTTCCTCTCACTTCTGCATTGCCTATGCGTTTGAATCTGCTCCCCTTAACCACTTGATATTCATCACACCCCCCAGCTTCCAGCATTTGAGTACATGTCATTATAGACTTTCATTTCCCTAATCTGCAATTGATTTTTAAAGTCTGTCTCCCCAAGGAGACTTTAAGCTCCTTGTGGGCAGGCCGGGATTGTGACTACCAACTGAATTGTACTGTACTATCCCAAGGAAATTTAGTACAGTGCTCTGCACACAGAAGTGCTTAATAAATACCCCTGATTGACTGAAAGCAGTGACTCTCTGAATAATAACTTTGTAAAGAACAAGATTCGGGGAGGCAAGAGAATGGTACCAGTACCACAAACCCCAAACATAACAACACAGTAAGAGCCAACTCTTTTTGTGAGCACAATCTGGCCAGAACTGCAGCCACACATGGCCTTGCATGTGAATTTCACCAGCTGTGGCATCTTCTCTGAATACAAAGAAAAATTATAAATATACGTTGACATAAGGTATTCATATGCATATTGAGGAATAGCATGCCTAATCAATGACATTTATATATGGGTAGCCATACTAAAGCTCTTGGGAGAGTGGAATACAGTTGGTAGACATGATCCCTATCATCAAGGAGTTCACAGTTTGGCAAGAAGACAGACATTAAACTAAATCTTAGCTTGTGAGCCCCTTCTTAGATGATGAGTCCCACAAGGGAAAGGACCTTGTCTATTTCCCACCGGTGTATTTTCTCCCAGTGCTAAGTAAGGTGCTTGGGACACAGTGATATTACTACTTCAACTGAACCTTATCTATTTCATAAGGATTATCAAAATAGATCTCCTCATCTTCTCATGCAAACCCTGTCCTCCCCCATCTTTCCTATCACTCCAGACAACACCACTTTCTGGAACTCTCTCCCTTTTTATAGCTTAGTGTTTGCCACTCTCTCTGCCTTCTAAAATCTCATCTCCTCCATGAGGCCTTCCCAGACTAAGCCCCTTTAATTTCTTCTATCCACCCTGCCCTCTGTGTTGACTATGAACTCGGCTTTGTACCCCTTAAGCACTTGGATACTCATCCCAGCCCCACAATACTTGTGCAAATATTCGAATTACTATTTCCCCTATTCCTAATCTATTTTAATATCTGCCTTCCCCTGTAGACTGAAATCCTTGTGGGCAGGGATCATGTCTATCGATTTTGTTGTATTGTACTTTCCCAAGGGTTTAGTACAGTGCTCAATAAGTGCTCAATAATTACCATTGATTGATTAACTGATTGATTCCACTTCATAGTTTACCATTCCCTTCTATCATAGGAACTGTTGAGGACCCTGATACTTACCAGAGAGTAGACCAGAATATTTAGATTGGCTTTTTTATTTCTCAGAAGTAAATTAGGTTAAAGATGACTGGTAAGAAGGTTAATTGAGCAATTAAGGCAGGAAAATCCAGGAGGAGAACAAAACTAAAGAAGATGAGGAGAAGGAGGCGGAGGATGACGAGAAGGAGGAGAAGGAGGAGGAGATGGTGCCACATTATATTTCAAGGATGTTGGCTCCACTAAAGTACAGTTTTTTAGATATAGTTAGAAAAACGGGTTCAAACAGGCCTAAATCACAATATGACATGCTTTAAATTATTTGAATATTAATTAATTTTGATTTGAAGTTCCTTTCCCGTAAGGAATCAGAATGCTTTAAAAAAGTAGGTTGCTAGAAAACCTTTATTTCTTAAAGAATTTCACAAAGTCAATCAACCAATCAATCATATTTATTGAGTGCTTACTATGTGCAGAGCACTGTACTAAGCACTTGGGAAAGTACATTATAACAGAATTGGTAGGTATGTTGCCTGCCATATCAGGATGTATACCCAGTTCTGCCCACTCTCACAGCACTTATGCACAAATGTTTATATCCAGTTGCTTCCCCTGCTTGTAATTTAGTGTCTGTCTCCCCAGCTCGAATATAAGCTCCTTGAGAGCAGGGATTGTAGCTACTCACTCTACCGTACTCTCCCAAGTGTTTAGTACAGTGCTCGGTACAGAGAAAGAGTTCAATAAAGAGCACTGATTGATTCTACCATAATGAGAGCTCTCACTATGTGTTTTGGATTAGACGGCAGTTAGGGAAATAGGGAATGTTTTGGGGGGTTTTTTTGGAACAGAGGGGTCAGTTCTGATACAGTGTACCAGGGTGTTGGGAGTAATGGCTAGTATGTATGCATCTGTATGCCATGTCAGAATAAATAGCACTGTAACGTGCTTTCTTTATCGTGGGATTTGACAAGAATGCATAATGGGAGAACTAGGTATTTCTAAATACACCTAAAGTAATCTTGAACTTTATCTGCAGCCCCTGCTCATCTAATTGTTACTCTGTGTGAAATACAGGAAAGAAAACCATTCAAAACTTTCACCTTGAGGTTTTTTTTTCTTTTTCTTTAATGAAGACTGGAGAGCACATTACAAGAAACAAGGCAGTCAGGCCTGGCCCTTAGGGTAATTTTCTTTCTTATTAAAATAAAAGCCCTTATAGCCTTACAACTTGCACTGAATACTTAGGGACACTTACATTCTTAAAGAGATTTTCGCTCCAATCTCTAACACTTTAAGATTTCCAGTTATTATTCCAATATCTGCAAGCTGTTGCACCTTGCTGTTAATTTCATTCCTTGCTAGCAGTATTTGAGGAGAATCAACTCTTATGGGCATTTATGTGAACTGAAGCTTAGATTCCCGCTGACTTTATGATTACTGATGGTTTGCCTTTAATCTAGGGTATATGTCATACCTTGAAGAAATCCTAAAACAGAATTATTAAAGACGTCTTTCTTTTTACAAAAAAAAGGGATTTTTTTCCTTTATATAAGCAAAAGCAACAAAATAAGCTAATGTTGCACTATTTGCTTAAGGCCAAAACAATGTCAAATAGGATGAAGCAGAAGATAAACACATATCTCTGAGGCCATACTTCCTTCATTTTCACCTTCCCCCTTGGATAGTTCTCAATACTAATACAGCTTGGGGAGGGCGGCAGGGTTAGGGGGGAGCAAAGTCATTTAACAAAAAGCAGATGGAGTGTACTAATTCAATTGAATTGACTAAAAACCTTTTACAATTATGCTCAGGATGTTTCCAAATAGAAAGTATGTCAAGCCATGCTCATAAATAATAAAGAACTGAGATAGAGTTAGGGTGCATAGTTAGGTTTTTTCTATATCCTACTGAAATATGTAATTTATTTTGGTCACCAGCCACAGAGCAGAGCACACCAGGAGAAGCTAAGCTTTCACCTTCTCAAAATTTATTTGTAAAGAGTAAAGCCAAGTCAAGTGTTCTTCTTGGATCTTGTCAGCTGTGGACAGCCAGATGTGACTGCATATCTGAGTAACAAAATGGTTTGCCCACTTTACAGAAAACTAAAATATCACTACGATTACGTAACAAAGGACAAAATCTATAATATCCTAGTATGACTAGTTTTCCTTCCCCTGAAACACCTTAATTTTCTACTGAACTGGTAGCTAGCTCCAAATACATGTCACAGACATTCATTTAACATGATAATATATTTTCCAATACACTGAGCTGCTCTAGTAATCCAATGAATTCATACTGGGACAAGCAGATCCGAAACTGATAACCCCAATGTTTTCAAATTCGTGGACTGCTAGTGGAAATTGTGATCAGGCAGCAAAAACCAATTTTGTTAAATTTTGTACTGAGCCTACCTTAATGAGTAGAACAAAAGTACCAAATCCATGTCAATTCATTGACTGGATGGGTTACGTTTGTTCTCTAATGTCACAGTTGCCCAGCAGAGCAGAGGAGTGAGTAATTATCTGGTGGTTGTAAGTAGTAAAATGGCTGGCCTAGATAATTCAGCCCCCAAAAAATGTATTTACAGAGCATATTTATGCATTTACACCGTGGCTCAGTGGAAAGAGCACGGGCTTTGGAGTCAGGGCTCATGAGTTCGAATCCCAGCTCTGCCACTTGTCGGCTGTGTGACTGTGGGCAAGTCACAACTTCTCTGTGCCTCAGTTCCCTCATCTGTAAAATGGGGATTAAGACTGTGAGCCCCACGTGGGACAACCCGATTCCCCTGTGTCTACCCCAGCGCTTAGAACAGTGCTCGGCACATAGTAAGCGCTTAATAAATACCAACATTATTATTATTACATTTACAGAAGAACTGAAAACACCCATGCCTTTTTGGGACAGTGAGAAAGTATGTTCAGATCTGGATCAACCCCTGAGCACCACGTCAAAGGTTCCAAATGTTTCAAATCTAGTTGAAACATCTGGGCCCCTTTCCAGGTGAACAAAATCAATGTCAAGATGAAATGTCCCGATGCATTATGCTATTATTGCCAAGGAATTTGAATATTTGTTGAACTACCTGGAAAATTTGGGAAAAAGGCCAGAATTCTGTGTTGAAATGGCCTTAATGAAGTCCTTCAACCCTGAAGTAAATTGTTTATGAAACATGACTACTACCTATAAATTCCAAGTATTTTTAATATGTTGCTTTTTTCATTAATGATTGACACCTTTCAGCTCAACTTCCCCTCCCTAATCCTCTAGGGAAGGGAGAGCAATAGTAGTAGAAAGAAAATTGATTAAAGGGCTTACTGCGTACAGAGCACGGGAATGAGACCCGATCCCTGTACCTAGGGTGGCTCAGAATCTAAAAGTGAACTACTATGCACCCATGAAAAGTTGGCCTCGGGCAGCTCTCCACCAAAGGTGCATCATCTGAGTTCAACATTTGAGGTTTATCCACTATATTTGGAAGGACAGTTTGTACCTGTTACTGAACACAGTCTGGGAGGGAAAAAGAAAGTAAATAAGAAGCAAACTGAAAAAACAAGCGCACCCTCTCTGTTGCTGTTTAATGGAGGACGGATTTCTGCTGAAAATGAGAAGCAGAGAGTTCTTCAAACTCTACTCTAGCATTTAAAAACTTATTTATGCCCCTCCTTAGCACAATTGTATATATGTTTATTCATTTGTCATTCGATTGGTTATTTTGTTACTCTAGTTGTCCATATTTTTATGCCTTTCTTCCTGTTAGAGAGTAAGATTCTTATGAGCAGGGAATGTGTCTTTTCTTTATTTCGCACTTCTCAAGGATCTAGCATGGTCCAATGCACCAAATGGGAAGTCAGTAAATACTAATATAGTTACCACTTTACAGCGACCGTAAGGAGGAGAGGTAGGGCAAGAGAAAGTCCTTCGTGGTGAAATTCTCCCCTTCAGTAAAATTCTCTCCATCCAAATGAATTCCTTAGTAACAACTTCAATTCTCCAGAGCTCTGTTGGTAGGACTTTTCCGAGTTGTGTCTTCAGAATGGGCCAGGATTAGGTGTCTAATCTACACACGCAATGCCATCTCCCTCTATCACCCCCAAACCAACCCCTCCACTTCCTCCTCTCAATCACAAGCTTTAAATTTGGCTAGCAAGTAGGCAACACATTTTCCCACCTCCGCTACATGACAAAGTGAAAGTAGAAATATAGAGAAGCAGCATGGCCTAGTAGACACAGCACTGGCCTGGGAGACGGAAGGACCTGGGTTCTAATCTCGGCTGTGCCACTTGTCTGCTGGTGGACCTTGGACAAGTCACTTAATTTCTCTGTGCCCCAGTTACCTCATCTGCACAATGGGGATTAAGAATGTGAGCCCCATGTGGGACAGGGATTATGTCCAAACTCATTACGATGTATCTACCCCATTGCTTAGTGCAGTGCCTGGCACATAGTTAGCGCTTAATGAATACCATAAAAAACAAGAAATCATGCCCAGAGGACGTGGGTTCTAGATGTCTACACCAATCGATATAGATGGGTATAATTACAATAATAGTAATAATAACAATGGTATTTGTTAACCACTTACTATGGGCCAAGCACTGTTCTAAGTGCTGGGGTAGTTATAAGGTAGTGAGGTTGTCCCACGTGGGGCTCCCAGTCTTAATCCCTATTTTACAGATGAGGTAACTGAGGCCCAGAGAAGTAAAGTGACTTGCCCACAGTCACACAGCTGACAAGTGGAGGAGAGCCGGGATTAGAACCCATGTCTTCTGGCTCCCAAATCCAGGCCCTTTCTGCTAAGCCACACTGCTTCTGTATCTAACCTACCCTAATTCCAAGGAAGGCGATTCCACAATCCTTCTCAGAAATCTATCATATCTAGAAAGACCATCATGTAGCAAGACTTTCAGTAGCAAGTTGTATGTCACACATATTGTCACATAGGGCAAACCTGAGGTTGAGTATTTAACTAATGCTTAAAGGGGATGACCATTTTGAATAAAATGCCCATGCAACCAGGCCCATCTCTTGGCCTGCTCCACTAAACCCAAAATCAAGACGCAGTGTGGCCTAGTGGGAAAAGCACAGGCCTGGATATCGGAGGACCTGGGTTCTAGTCCCAGCTCCGCCACTGGTCTGCTAGGTGACCTTGGGCAAGTCACTCAACTTCTATGTGCCACAGTTACCTCATCTGTAAAATGGGGATGAAGACTCTGAGCCCCAAGTGGGACACCGACTGGATACAACTTGATTGTATTTTATCCTCTAGGCTGTAAACTCATTGTGGGCAGGGAACATGTCTACCAACTCCATTATATTGTACTCTGCCAAGCATTCAGTACAGTGCTCTGCACACAGTGAACACTCAGTAAATATCACTGGTTGATAAATTACAGATTACATAACCCCAACCTGCACTCCTTACTCCTCTCAAGCTAGCCTACTCACTGTGCCTTATTCTCATCTCTCCTATCTCTGGCCACTTGCATATAATAATAATAATAATGTTGGTATTTGTTAAGCGCTTACTATGTGCCGAGCACTGTTCTATGTGCAGGGGTAGATACAGGGTAATCAGATTGTCCCACGTGAGGCTCACAGTCTTCATCCCCATTTTACAGATGAGGTAACTGAGGCACACAGAAGTGAAGTGACTTGCCCACAGTCACACAGCTGACAAGTGGCAGAGTGGGATTCGAACCCATGACCTCTGACTCCGAAGCCCAGGCTCTTTCCACTGAGCCACGCTGCTTCTCTCCTTCCAAGAACTCCCTCTTCTTCATTCAGTCAATCATATTTATTGAGCCTCTCTATGTAGAACACTGTACTACTCCAACAGCCCACCGCTCTGCCTATCTTCAGAGAACTTCTGAAATTACATGTCCTTTAAGAGGCCTTCCGCTATTAACTTGTCTTCTTCTCAAGTCATATCCCCTTTCTATCACCTCAGTACTTAAGCACCTGTAGGACTTTTGTACATGTAAATTTAAATACCTAATTGTTTAAGCACTTACTCATTCACACATCCTTTCTTTTTCATCTTTCAGGGAAACTATTTTGTGCATTTCTGGCTAGAGCTTGTACTCCTCAAGGACTAAGATTGTGTCTTCTAATTTTATTGTACTCTCTTAAGCACAACATCAAGGGCCCTGCAAATAGTGGGCATTCGATAAATATCACTGATTGGTGAACCCAACCTAGAGTTCATAAGGAATAGCAAATTCAATTGCAAGGCCAAACCTCTGGGCTAGTGAGGTGCGAGGAAACCTCCAAGCCAAAGTTCACCCCCGATGGAACGACAGCCGTCAAGGAGGTAAAATGGGGAGAAGTGGGAAGCAAAGGTAGAGAGAGGTTAAGGTTGCCGTTGGATGGCTGCACTTAGCCAAGTTGGCCCAATGGATAAATTTGATACTGCCATTTCATTGGATTGGAAACCAAGCCAGGAATACTATGGTGATTTAGCAGCAGGCTATATCCACTATATTTCGCTCTTTTTTTTTTTCAAAAATCCCCATGTGGTTCTCCTCTTTTAGACATAATACAAGTGAAGTAGAGGGTTGTGCAATTACCCAGGTAATTCAAGCAAAAAAAAAAAGTCATGCAGCTGTGGAAACCTGAACATAGAATAGAATAAGATCGAGAAATAACAAACATGGAGGGCAATGAAGAGAATTTCAGTACCAAACAAGCAAATTAACTAGGGAGCAGAGTAAATAACTGAAGTCACATAAATTACTGAGAAGGTGCATAGAAATGCTTAAAATCAGTGGGAAACAGTTCCAGGGGAATAAGCAGGTGTGAATTGATGCCAAGAATGGAAAAACACAAAGCACAATGTAAACGTATGTTCCTTTCAAAAACGGGCTTACTATCCTTACTTTTGTTCTTTAAAATTGTTTAACGGCCGCCATTACCTAGTCCCTTAAAATTATTCATTCAAAATCATCTTCACATGAGGTTGCTAATAATATTGTCCACCTGCAAGCTGAAAACCGCCATATACAAATCTATGTATTTCTACTTTCCCTCATTCCAGTCTTTGAGAGATACAACGTAGATAGGTGGCAAGAAGCCGCACTGCTGGGATCTAACACCAAGGATATATTTGTTCAGGGACATTTTTCTTTTTTCCTCTGCTTTGAAAGAGACAGTAAAACATCCTGGAGATCAGCATAGTTTAAATTTATTTGATACCACAGTATGAGAGCGCCTGAAATATTGTAAATAGCAGTGAAGTGTTAATTAAGAAAAGAATCAATGTAAGGAATTATCCTCATACCCTGCAGAGAGACAAGGACAAATGCCATTTAGCTCCTGTGTATTAGTGTATTATCTTGTATCTGTTTTAATATTGCGCGTTCACAATTCCGATCAAAGGCTGCTAACTTAATTGGCATGAACCTTCCCCGCAGCACATTCAGAGTGGAGCACATGGCTTCTCGTGCCATTCTCTAGCTTTTGGGTGATTTTAGGGTCTAGTAGTTTACTGATGTATTTGTTAATGTGGTAATGCATCTATTCCACGTAAAGTTTCAAACGCTGCCTTCTCCAGGTCGCAAAACATGATCATCTGTCAAGTCCTATGCATGTGTTTCCTTGAATTAATTCCTTTGGCTGTGCAGCACAGTACTTCTCGGGGCTGAAATAACTGCAAAATTTCCCTCGATTTTCTTAGCTCTGCTTCATTTTGTAAATTAGTCGGAGTTTTACGGAATGGCCATCGAAGAAACGGTGAAGCGAATAAGCTACCTTAAAATCTTGCACCAGAGAAAACGGAAAATGAGCTTCCCCTGATTTGAAAAAGGTTTGCTTTTCCTGGGTTGCTTCCAAAAAGAAATGGCAGGCGGCTTCAGAAAAGCAATCCCGCCTGGGAAGCTGAAGATGGAGGCTACTTGAAGGGGAGGGAGAGAAGAGTAGAATTGAAGTTGGCACCATTGAATAAAGTCTTTACTGTAGCCTAACCAGAGCACACATACATCCGCACATACGCATGCTCGCTCCCTCTCCTACTTCTTTATTAAAATGCAGGAGGCAACCAGAGACACCAATAAATTCTTCTGTATAAGCAGAATTTTTTTTTAATGGCTCCCTGAACACTAATAACCGCTGCTCTCTTATGTGTACTTGACTCTGTTTAACCTTTTTCTGGCGCTTTTTAACTTCCCTAAGTCAGGTACTAATATGGAACTAATGTGGGGTTTATTTTTCCCTATAGGAATAGCAGAAAGAGCACTGCACATTATCGTAATCACACATCCTCTTCCAGCAACTGCAGATCTTTAGATCAAAGCCCAGGAAAAGAATTTAATAACAATTGCAGGGCTAAGTACTCTTGTTTTTAAATTTCAAATATTTTACCAAAAATTAGTTTCGAAAAAAATATACCCTAAGCAAGCAAGAGGACTGGCAGAATAGACAGTGGATGCCCTTGCAGTAGCCATGGATTTGATGTCAACCTCGAAAGGGTTGGAGACATTCACGTCATGTAACGGGGAGCCTAACACAACTTGTCCCTAAAAGACTACAAGGAAGGGCCATTTTTAAGTTGGTTCATGATTTTAGAAATAATAAATCTACCTACAAGGTCTAGGGAATGTCACATTTCTGTTCGTTTTGTCCTTACACCTCAATTTGGCAGATTATTTGTCAGCAGATAACTAGGACTGGGTTAAAATCTAATCCAGACTCAGCATTTCTGCCTGGCTATGTTATCTTTAAGGGATTTTGAAAATTGTTTTCTAAAACAGAGTAGCCTAGAGGTGTGGGGGAATTTGGGGAAATTTCCACAATGAAAATGAACAAGATGCATCAAAGTTCCTCCCCCCTACACACATCCCCAACTCCCCCTCAAATCCCCCTCCCCCCGACTTTTAACCGCTGGATACTTTTCTCTTTTTTTCTTTTTCAAATAAGGAGGTCACCCCAGCATTCTGACACTACCATAGTGGTGTTTCAGCTGCATTAATCCATTTCCTGCTGAGCTTCTGCAGAAAGAGGAATTCATTTGACACCAGCAGGGAGAAGACAGAGAAAAATTAAGGGAGAAATGAAAAAATAAATAATTTAACCAAAAGAGAAAAGAATAAAGCACTATCTGTGTATGTCTGGAAACACAAATGGGGTGAATAGTAAAATAACATAGCGTGGCGGCGCTGGAAAGCTAGCAAATACTGCTAAAAAGGAATGCAAATACAAATGGTAATTCATCAGTCTTAGGTGCAGGATGGCCACATAGGAGTTTTAACCCAGGCCCAATTTAAATATCATATTTCTGGTCTATCACTTGTAATTACTAAAGGTAACTCAGTGACCTCCTTTATTTGACAAAAAAAAAGGAAAAATATCCAGCTGTAGAAGGCAGGAGGAAAATAACATCTTAAAGCATCTTACTCATTTTCACTGACAGTACTCCCACCATCTCCATGCTATCACGATAGGGAATATCCTTCTGCGGGTAAAAATGGTGATTTTTGATTCCAACTCTGCATCGCCATCATGGCCACTGCCACTAATACGACTTACTGCACTCAAAATTGTTGTACAAAAATTCCTCTGATTGCCCAACAAATACGCTGTGTCCTACATGAATCAAAAGTATTTATTAGCACTTACTACGAACAGAGCACTGTACTCAGAACTTGGGAGAGTATAATACAATGGAGTTGGCATACACATTCGCTGTCCACAGTGAGCTTAAATAAGAATGAGATGTCATTCTACGATCTGCAATTAAGTAAAATTGAAATCTGCCTTTTTGGTGCCCTGATCACTCTCGACATTCAAATGGCAGATTGCCCGGTAAAGACCTATATAGGGCAAATTTCTAAATGTATCCCTTCAAAGATTTAACTTTGAGAGAGTTACTAAAATTGAGAGTTGAGGAAAAAGATGCCCCCATCCCCCAGCGAATATTTCCAAATTCCCAAATTGAGGGGAAGGCCTTGGAAAATTTGGCTCCTAAATGTCTCATCCAAGATATCCTAACAAAGGATAACCTTCTGAATACTCGATTTAGCTCTCAAACGTGCGAAAGCTTATTGTTTAATGTACATTAAGATTTCAACCCATTCATTGTTAACAAGCATTCTTCTTGAGCATGGACCCCAGAAAAGGAAGAACATTCTCCTTGACCAAAATTTGATGCCATTCGAATGATAACCTGTAGACATTCACTGTCCTGGAAGAATTATTCCAATCTCCTTGAAAACATTTTATCTCGTCACGGACACCGTGAGGCTTGGATACATCTAGAGCACCAGGGATCAATAGTCCACTTCTAGAATTCAGATACTTTGCCTCTGATGCATCACTCTCTCAGATTTTGCCTTTTTTACTATCACCTGCTTGCTGTTTTTTGTCAGGAAATATTATGTTCTTGAAAAAGTATGAAATATCTGAATTTTCAATAGGAAAATTGCTTTTTCATAAATGATTAGCTTGACAAGATGAATTAGACTTTCAATTCTATTGTGCTTATCTCCCTGGCTACGAATTTTAGTTTGTGGGCGGGGCCATCCATCACTCAATCAATGACTCGATGGTATTTAATAATAATAATAATGTTAGTATTTGTAAAGCGCTTACTATGTGCCGAGCACTGTTCTAAGTGCTGGGGTAGATACAGGGTAATCAGGTTGTCCCACATGAGGCTCACAGGTAATCCCCATTTTACAGATGAGGTAACTGAGGCACAGAGGAGTTAAGTGACTTGCCCACAGTCACACAGCTGACAAGTGGCAGAGCCGGGATTCGAACTCATGACCTCTGACTCCCAAGCCCGTGCTCTTTCCACTGAGCCACGCTGCTTCTCTATTGTTGGCTTATTGTGTGCAGAGCACTGTACTAAACGCTTGGGGAAGAGTACAGAACAACCGAGTTGGTAGACACAATCCCTCTCCTCAAACCAGATTAACAACCCCTTCAGGCCCCAGGCTAATCAATACCGTATAGGATACGTACATGACACGTGTCAATACCTGCATAAGATGATAATGAAGCTGTCTCCCCGGCTTTGCTCTGATCCCACCTCGTGGGAAAGTTCCTTTCCAAACGTGCGTGCACATGGCGATGGTCGAGCCTGTGTATGCATGTGACTGAGTGTACATAGGGACCATTCATGAGACCACGATTCTGAGACTCATGGCCAGCGAAGCGATTCCCGTTTCTCTACATCGGCTCTCCTAGTTCAATAAGAACTCCATCTTTCTCCCCATTAGCATTTGCTTATCCATCGGAAGCAGCGTGGCTCAGTGGAAAGAGCACGGGCTTTGGAGTCAGGGCTCATGAGTTCGAATCCCAGCTCTGCCACTTGTCGGCTGTGTGACTGTGGGCAAGTCACTTCACTTCTCTGCGCCTCAGTTCCCTCATCTGTCAAATGGGGATTAAGACTGTGAGCCCCACGTGGGACAACCTGATTCCCCTATGTCTACCCCAGCGCTTAGAACAGTGCTCGGCACATAGTAAGCGCTTAACAAATACCAACATTATTATTATTATTATTACCTTGTGTATTCTTTCCCAGTGCTGTACAGCGCTCAGTGAATACTACTAGTACAACTAGCATTAACTAGTTAACGGTTATGGCTGAGGCTATTGGAAGGCTCAGTGGCCATTTGACCAGTCTTTCTTGGAGCCACAGCCGGTGTGGCTCCACCTGGGTCCTTTCCCTCACTGTCAAGAGTTCTTGTTTTGGGGGAAGGAGACATCAGGTGAGGGGATGATCTTCCATTCTACCTCGCCTCTCTCCCTATGGTCTAAGATCCCTTACACGGTCCCAATTTAACCAAGCTGAGCCGGGGTCCTCTGAGCTGGGTTCCAAGAAGGCAGCTCCCTTGTGGCTCATGCAGTCTCTGGCGACAGGCTGCAGGTGAAGGGAGGGACGAGTTCCCTTCTAGACCGTAAACTCGCTGTGGGCAGGGAATGTGCCTACCAACTCCGTTCTCACCCAAGCGATTAGTACTGTGCTCTGTACATGGTAATCGCTCAATAAATGCCATTGATTGATTGATCATGGGTAGGGGAGTAATTAATAATAATAATGTTGGGATTTGTTAAGCGCTTACTATGTGCCGAAGACTGTTCTAAGCGCTGGGGGAGATACAGGGTAATCAGGTTGTCCCACGTAAGGCTCACAATCTTCATCCCCATTTTTTACAGTTGAGGTAACTGAGGCATAGAGAAGTTAAGTGACTTGCCCAAAGTCACACAGCTGACAAGCGGTGGAGCCGGGATTTGAACCCATGACTCTGACTCCCCAGCCCGTGCTCTTTCCACTGAGCCATGCTGCTTCTCCTAGCCACACTGCTTCTTCTTGGGGTGGAGAGCATGCTCCCTCCAGCTACACTTAAGGGCAGCCTTTGGCAGAGGCTGCAGGGGCACTGACTGGCCACAGTACAGAGTATTTTGAGCGGGGATGCTGGCCAGGACTTCTGGGCTTTACCAAGCGCTTAGTACAGTGTGTTGAACCCAGTGGGCCATCAATAAATACCACTGCTTCTACTACTACTGATTAATAATATTTTATATTTCTCTAGGCCCATTCTTCCAAAGACCTCAGAGCTACTAGATAAACCTTTCGGGAATTTTGTCCCAATCAGTTCCAATGTCTATTCTGCAAAATAAACTGAAGATCATTTAAAAAAAATCGATAAAAGTGTTAATCAAATAAACACCTTAAGACTAGATAGGCATTTTAAAACAATTTAACCAGAGCTACCTATCTGGTATAACCTGGACTTATAACACTGTGAATGATAATCATCATTACCAAAAATTAACTGCCAGTTTTTTAGTTAATGGCATGAAGAGAGGCCTAAAGGGGTAACTATTTTAACAGACTCCATTATGAAAATATTTATTGAAGATTAAGATTCTACCCATTTGCAAATTCTCCTGAAATTGTCCTTTCCTCTCTGTCCAAACTGCCATCCCCCTGGTCCAGGCATTTGTCATAGCCCACTTGGACTACTGCATAAGTCTCCTTGCTGACCTCCCTGTTCAAGCCTTTCCCCTCTTCACTCTGCTGCCCACTTCATTTTCCTTAAACGTTATTCTGCCCACGTCGCCCCACTCCTCAAAAACCTCCAGTCGTTGCCCTTCCATCTCTACATTAAGCATAATCTCCTCATCATTGGCTTCAAGACACTCAATCATCTCTTTAATTATTATTATTATTAATTTTTAAGGGCTTACTATGAGTCAGGCATTCACGCTGGGGTGGATACAAGCAATTTGGGGGGTCACAGTCCCTGTCCCATCTGGGTCTCACAGTCTCAATCCCCATTTTACAGGTGAGGTAACTGAGGCACAGAGAAGTTAAGTGACTTGCCCAAGGTCACACACCAGACAAGTGGCGGTGCCGGGATTAGAACCCATGACCTTCTGGCTCCCAGGCCCTTGTTCTAGAGAAGCAGCGTGGCTCAGTGGAAAGAGCAGGGGCTTGGGAGCCAGAGGTCATGGGTTCGAATCCCAGATCTGCCACTTGTCAGCTGTGTGACTGTGGCCAAGTCACTTCACTTCTCTGTGCCTCAGTTACCTCATCTGTAAAATGGGGATTAACTGTGAGCCTCACGTGGGACAACCTGATTACCCTGCATCTCCCCCAGTGCTTAGAACAGTGTTCTGCACATAGTAAGCGCTTAACAAATACCAACATTGAGAAGCAGCGTGGCTCAGTGGAAAGAGCACGGGCTTGGGGGTCAGAGGTCATGAGTTCAAATCCCGGCTCTGCCACTCGTCAGCTGTGTGACTGTGGGCGAGTCACTTCACTTCTCTGGGCCTCAGTTACCTCATCTGTAAAATGGGGATTAACTGTGAGCCTCACGTGGGACAACCTGATTACCTTGTATCTCCCCCAGCGCTTAGAACGGTGCTCGGCACATAGTAAGCGCTTAACAAATACCAACATCATTATTATTACTCCATGCTGCCTCCCACTACTCCCCACTACTTATGCTCACTCCTCTCCCATTACAATCCAATCTACACACTATGTTCCCCAAATACCACCCTACCCACTGTGCCTCCTTCTCTCCCCATCAACCTCTTGCTCATGCCCTTCCTCCTGGATCTCCCTCCCCCTTCACAACCAGCAAACCAAAACTCTACCCATCTTCAAATCCCTATTAAAATCACTTCTCCTCCAGGAAGCCTTCCCTAGACTGTGAGCCTGTTGTGGGAAGGGACCGTCTCTATTTCTTGCCGAATCGTACTCTCCCGAGCGTTTAATACAATGCTCTGCACACAGTAAACGCTCAATAAATAGGATTGAATGAATGAATGAATTTATGCACTTATGCACCCCCTAAGCACTTAAGTACTCACCCCACCCCCTTCCCCCACAGCACTTATGCAAGTATCTTTGAAATATGTTCCTTCTTCCTACCTTAATTTATCTTAATGTCTTGCCTCCTCTGTTAGGCTTTAAGATCTTTCAGAGTAGACACCTGAGTCTCCTAACTCTACTGTAAGTGTTTAGACAGAGCTCAAGACTAAGTGCTCAATAAATACTATTAATTGGTTAGTTAATTAAAATATCATCTTTAGAAAATACTTGGGAATGGAAAGACACAAGGCTGCTGTAAATTCAATTGTAGCTAGTCGACTGGTCCCTTGTGATTCTGCAGGATGAAAACCTGTGAACTTCACAAATCACAAATTTAAGGTGGCTTTTGAGGAACCTTCTTAAGCTGTACAATTAAAATATTTATTCATCTAGAGTAGACAACACCGTATTTAAAATTAAACAGCACACATCTCCCTTGATAGCAAAAGCTCTTAAAAGAATTCACAAAATGTAAATAAATTAGAACACTTGAATTATTATTGGGCAATCTGATCAGGGTTTAGCTTCACTTTATTCGGGCAAATCTGTTCAGCCTTGATGGAAGCAGTCAGATGGGGCACATTTACTTGTGTGCTCTCACTGTTTATGCCAGATCAAAGTAAACAGAAACTTTCTGGTGGGTGGAACTTAGTTTTCCCGCATTGCTTAGGATGCGTGCTTCTAGAGACAGCTTTTATACAAAGTTTAATGACGTTCATACAGAAGTTACTTCAGATCCCTTACCAACGCTATTCACTGAACTTTCCCCAAGCACTTAATGCTGTACTTTGCACACCATAAGCGCTCAATAAATACCATTGATTGATTGTTTCATGGAAAGATTACGATTCTACTTCATCACAGAGGAGGAAGTTTCTAACTCTATATCAATCTGGCCGAAGCGTACTACTAAACAGAGACAAACTCAGGGCGGGAAGTATAAGTTTGGGACCAAAAAATTAACAAATATAAAAAATAAAAAGAAAAGGAAATAGAGGCATTAAGATGAAGAAAAAAGGAAGATGCAGACACTATCTTTCGACCGAAATATATTTCTTATAGAAAGACATTTCGAAGTCAAAGAAAGGTTGTTAAATTTTCTGCCATAGTGCAATTACAAGAGCGTCTCTATGATTTATAATGACTACTATCATGCCAAGGTTTCATTCCTGCAAAATTTCACCTTAAGGAGAACTTGCATTGTACTCACTGTGTACAATATGCTCACAGGAATGCAATCGGGCTATTTCTTACCACGCATTTTTCAAACAGGCTTGTTTTGTTGGATGAAATTCCCGGGTTATCCACCACTGTTCTAACCAGAACGCGTAGTAAAAATACATTTTATAGCCAAACTAAACATACAAGTGAAGAGGTAGGACTGAACTGATTTCTGCCTTCTATTTGGGCAGGAAAAAGGAAAGAATGTTGCCTTTTTTTCTAAGTCAATATTAACACCTTTTTTCCTTTCCAGAAATATTTCACTCTGGCAGTAGATCAGACAGAAATAACCCAAGGTCTTGTTTATCTTCTATTATTCATCTGCCCCTTTGATTGAACAGGAACTGTGACCGATCTGATTATACTCTATCTACTCCACGCTTAGCACATAGTAAGTGCTTAATAAATGCCATAATTAGTATTCAGTGGTTTTTCCTTTTTTTCCCTCCTTATTGCCTACAGTCAGCTCCCCCATAGCACGTTTCCTCAACACATTTTGGATAAAATACTATTGGGGAAACAGGGAACGTTCTTATAACGATGCACATCTGTCTGGATAGAACACAGTGTGATAGTGGACATGTATGTCATGTACATGTATATCAGTCACAAAATGGGTACTCTAATGGAATTTTCCATAATGAAGGATTCAGGGTTTGTGTATGCGGAAAATGAGTTCAGGAAATACGTCCGAATCAAGGGTGAAAAATATACCATGACGTTTGAAAAATGTTATTAATAGCATCAACTATTAGACTAGTCAGCTGTGAGCCTGGAATATGACTAATTGGTTTGGTGTTACTTCTGATTTCTCAGCAGACAAAAATACTACTGGAGAAGATGAATAAAAACTGAATTGGAAGAATGGACATCGAGTAAAAATTGGGCTGGAAGTTATTCACAGGAAAAGAAAGTGGAAAAAAGAAACCGAAGAAAGGTCTTCCTAAGGTCAATAGAGTATTAGCGGGGGGGGGGGGTTAGCTTCGGTACTAAGCTGACAAAGAGGACCATGCTGCTTTAAAGTAATGATTGTGTTTAATTTCTACTTTGTCCCAGCGTTGTTTTTAAGGATTAATAATTTTACTTTCCAAACAATCAATTTTCCTTAGTGTTTATTGTGTGCTGAGCACTGTACTAAGTCCTTGGGAGAGTACAACGCAATACAGTCGGCAGATCCAATCCCTGCCCGTAAGGAGCTTATAGTCTAGGAAAGGATTTGTTCTTCCCCACTCCCTCACATTTCCCTCACTTCTCTCCTATTCTTCCAAGACTCCGGGACTTCCCTAAGGCCTTTCTTAGGTGAAAACAAGGCAGGTAAATAAATCAGGGATGTGAACATCTGACAGACAATCCTGTGGGCATCAGGGTTCCCTGGGTATATATTCAGAAGAGGAACTGATAGTAATAGCTTCCATCTGAAGAGGACAAACCTTGCTAACATTTGATTGGTTCCTAATGTTAGCTGATTTGGACAAGAAAATTTTTATCTGAAAAACACCATGGCCTATTCAGAATTAACTAGAGTCATTAATAGGGTACGGTTGAGTTTGCAGAGGGAATCTCATTTGGATTGAAGCATCCATCCACCTAAATGCAGAATAGAGAACTTATCCTATTTAAAGGAATCCTAGCAACCATTCTGTTTTAAACCCACATCCTCTACTCATAAAAGTTTAGTGTAAACCAGTTGTTCCTAAAAGCCATATGCAAACAGTTTGTCTTTTCGAGTATGAGGTCAATAGGACGCATATCAAAGAACGGAGTTTTGAAGAAGAAAGATAGCCTTTAGCAGCCTGCATTGGGAGACTTCCGCAAGTAAAGTAGAAAGCATTATCGATGATGCGAAAATGAAAAGATAACAAAAGGAGCAGGGAAGGGATTGATTGGGACTGGAAAAACCTAAGAGCAAGAAGGGATGTTCGGCATGATGAAATGAGAACAACGTTTTCAACAGATCTGATGTTAAGAAGGCCTTTGAAGGCTGGAGAAAGGACTCTGAACTCAGTTTAGATGGATTGGCAGGTTTGAGGTCAGGGTTGGAGTTAGGATAAGGAAATCTAGAAAGGGTAGTAATGAGGTGAGTCTGACAGAAAGGAAGATGATCTTGGAATCACAGTAGAAAGAAGAGAAAGGGAGGGAGAACAGAAATTGAGGAAAGTCTTGGCCAAACCATAGAGCAAGATCCTAGAATGAATTCACCATTCTCTTATAAGGGCAAAGAATTACTGCAAATGGCAACCTCCTTCCACCACCCTCAATATCCTCAATCATTTATTAAGCACACTATTGAGAGCAGAAGGCTAAACTTAGTGCTGAGAAAAGACAGTGAAATCAATAATGAATATTGCTCCTGCTTTCAAAGAACTTACTGCCCCAACAACTACCCAAATGAAAAAATTAAAACTTTCCCAAAACGGTTCCAAAAATCTTACAGAAGTACAAAGATGAAGGATCAAATTGTACATTGCAAGTGCTTAGTACAGTGCTCTGCACATAGTAAGTGCTCAATAAATACTACTGAATGAATGAATCCATAAACAGGGCTTTCCAGGTGAAATAATTGCTCTTCACAGCCAACTTGAACTGCTGTAATGGTGAATGATCTAATAATTCCTTATTTTCAAATTTGTTGAAAGCACCGTGAATGTACACTTTAAATGACTTTACACACTCCAGCAGGTAGGCTAGATATTTTATCCTGCATTTGTAAGGATGATGATGATGATGAAAATGATATTATTACTATTAATAATATTTAAAAGCCACCTACTATGGGTCAATCATTGAGATAGATACAAACTAATCAGTACTTGGCCCAAACAGAGTTCACTGGCTAAGAGTGAGGGAGAACAAATATTTCCAGTGCTTAGAATAGTGCTTGACATATAGTAAGTGCTTAAAAAATACCATTGTTATTATAATTATTTATCCCCATTTTACATTTGAAGAAAATGAGGCAAAAAGTCTAGAAGCTGAGTCCATACTGTCTCCCAGCAGTTGTTGATGAGTCATTTCTTAATGGAAAAGTGTCCAGTCACTCCTAATTTGCACTACCTGATTCTAAACTCCAAAGGAATTTTAATCCTTCACTTCCTTGAAAAATGTTGAACACTATTTTGAACCATAAACCAAATTCCTGTAAACTCACAGGTACAGCTGAAATCTCACCTTCAATCAAGCCATTCCTGATCGCCGAAATGCAACCGCCTTCAGGACATCTGACTTCTGTCATTCCTTAGAATGAAGTTATAGCCTTACTCAAAAATGTTCTTTAACTTTTCAGAGTCCTAAATGGGCATTTAACGTCATCTTCTGCGTAGTTGAAATAATCATAATAAAAGAGCATATACGTTGCCGAACGTCCCGGTGGAAAAAGCACGGCCCTAGGAGTCAGAGAACCTGGGTTCTTATCCCAGCTCTGCCATTTTCCTGAGTGTAACCTCGCGCAAAGCACTAAGCTTCTCAGTGCCTCGTTTTCCTCATCTGTCAAATGGGGATCAAATACCTCTCTCCCTTCCCCTTAGATAAGCCCCATGTGGAACAGAGACTGTGTCTGATCTGACGTATCTACCCCAGCATTTAGTACAGTCTCTGGCACATAGGAAGTGCTTAACAAATACCAGAGTTATTATTATCATGATAATTTGAGTTTTCTTTTAAATTCAAAGGTGCTACTCATTATTGAGCCTGTATCGAGGAACATGAATGCTGTTGCTAGAATACCTTGAAAATGTGCAAACTTTGTCCCTCAAAATGCCTTTGCATACCTTTTCTGCCCATTTGCCAGAGTGAGCATCATTTAGACACCAATAATGAAGAAGGGGAAGACATGTCCTATCACTAGCATGACCCACTCCTGAGTTGTTTTCTCAGGATGGTGATTATTTGCCCACTCTCGACTGATCTGCTTGTACCTAGTGGCATTATGAAATAGCTGGTAGAGAAGACAGGTAGTGTCTGTGGTTGCAAAAGAGAGTATCTCTGACAGCTCAACAGAAGCAGACACCAATATGACCTCACCCTTTTTTTCAGCCACAATCGTGCCTGATGCTCAGAGCGGTCATTCCCATTTTCTTGCAAGAAACAGGGAAAGAACAAGAGCAAGAAATGAAAAAACAAAGAACAGCAGTCAAAAAGCCCAAAACAGTATATGCATATGGGGTCCTCCAAATAAAACTCAAACCAGCATGGCTCCCCCAGCTATGGTGGTGTTCTCTTGGTGCTTTTTTGCAGTAACAAGATTGAATTTTAACCCCAGTATTTCCTGTATCACGATAGCACGCTAATCTCACTGCGCATGAGCCCTGGGCAGAGTACATGTGTTCTGTGTGCTCGCCATCCGTGATCCTCTCCAGTGAATGCGAAAAAGCTTGTAATGACTTCAGAGTGAATCTCAAATAACTCATCAGAGTAGCAGACTGCTGGAAAGCCCAGGAACGTATAGCCGGGTAGCCTTCCCTGACTAAGCCCTCCTTTCCTCTTCTCCCACACTCCCTTCCGCATCACCTTGACTCACTTCCTTTATTCATCCTCCCTCCCAGACCCACAGCACTTATGTACATATTTCTAATTTTATTTATCCATGTTAATGTCTGTCTTCCCCTCTAGACTGTAAGCTCGCTGTAGGCCGGGGATGTGTCTGTTATATTGTTATACTGTACTCTCCCAAG
Source organism: Ornithorhynchus anatinus (assembly GCF_004115215.2). Lineage (NCBI taxonomy): Eukaryota > Metazoa > Chordata > Mammalia > Monotremata > Ornithorhynchidae > Ornithorhynchus > Ornithorhynchus anatinus. Next base: position 39,629,703 of record NC_041738.1, read on the forward strand.
CGCTTAGTACAGTGTTCTGTGCCTAGTAAGTGCTCAATAAATGTGACTGACTGACTGGTATGCAGCAATCATGTAACTTTTCGAGACAGGCTTTGGGAAAGGAAAGATACTAATAAATGGAACCGAAACCACGGTCAGATGCTGCAAGTAGCACGTATCCTAAGAGCTTTAGTCAAGCATTTAAATTAGATACGCTGAAGCGATTTGATATAGATGAGAACTCAATTGACTTAGGAAAAGCGTATATATTTAGTCTCCTGGCATCAAGAGTAGGGCAAATTTTTTAAGGTGTACATAGGTCGACAATTATTTAAAATCATCTTTTTAATCATCGATGCCCATTTAGACCGTTCACTGATTATGTACATTTTGTCTCTGAGTCTGAGAGCCCGTTACTGTACTCTAGATTACTTCCTATAAGAAAATACTCTTCATTTAGCACTCTTTCACTTAGTATTATTTTTACCTAGCCCATTAAGAACACTAACGGGGATGTAGAAAAACACTGACCTTAGATATCTGCTTGACCAAACAGCACCTGGTAAAGATAGGCTTTCAAGGATCGCCAGCTTTAAAAAATGAAAATAGTGATCCTAAAGTGCAAACAAGCCAGACAGTCAAAAGTTAGCCCTCCATATACCCATCCCTCTTCCTTGTCCATTCCCTTCCCCCCGCAGATATCACAGAGAAGATGACTGGTTCTATTTATCCCATCTTCTCTTCCAATACTGGGACCTTGCCACCCACAGAAGGAATCTTGGCACACCAGCACAGGTGAGCCTCAACTCTGGGAAAAGGAATATGGGAAAAAGAAGAAAGATTAATCAGTCCTTCTGCAGAGGTGTGGTTGGAGAAGCAGCGTGGCTCAGTGGAAAGAGCACAGGCTTGGGAGTCGGAGGACCTGGGTTTTAATCCCGGCTCTGCCACTTGTCAGCTGTGTGACCGTGAGCAAGTCACTTAACTTCTCTGTGCCTCAGTTACCTCACCTGTAAAATGGGGATTAAGACTGTGAGCCTCACGTGGGATAACCTGATTATCCTTTATCTACCCCAGCACTTAGAACAGTGCTCTGCACCTAGTAAGTGCTTAACAAATACCAAGATTATTCATTCATTCAATTGTATTTATTGAGCACTTACTATGTCCAGAGCACTGTACTAAGCGCTTGGAATGTACAATTTGGCAATAGATAGAGACAATCCCTGCCCACTGATGGGTTTACAGTTTAATCGGGGGAGACGGGGACAAAAGCAAGACAACTTAATCACGATAAATATTATTACCTTTATGGTGCTGCCCTGGGATAAGATGAATTGGAGCAATTACCCCAGGCCCTGTGCTCTAGAGAACCCTCTAATAATAATGATGATGATGATGATGATGATGGTATTTGTTAAGTGTTTACTATGTGCCAAGCACTGTTTTAAGCACTGGGGTAGATACAAGGTCATCGGGTTGTCCTAAGTGGGGCTCACATTTTACAGATGCGGGAACTGAGGTGCAGAGAAGTGAAGTGACTTACCCAAGGTCACACAGCAGACAAGTGGTGGAGCGGGAATTAGAACCCATGACCTTCTGACTTCCAGGCCCGTATTCCAGACTGTAAGCTCGTTGTGAGCAGGGAATGTCATTGTTTATGTTGTATTGTACTTTTCTAAGTGCTTAGTACAGTGCTCTGCACATTTTGATCAGGATCCAATTGGCCCTGGAACTCCTGCCTCTAAGGGCTCAATCTGAGGAGGAAGCTATTTCAGAACTGTATACTGGTGACTAATTTGAAATTTCCCTGCGAGTACTGGACTAATGGTCCCACACCAGACAGTTTGCTCCAAAACCATGCCTTTCATTCATTCATTCATTCATTTAATAGCATTTATTGAGCGCTTACTATGTGCAGAGCACTGGACTAAGCGCTTGGAATGTACAAATCGGTAACAGATAGAGACCATCCCTGCCCACTGACGGGCTTACAGTCTAATCGGGGGAGACAGACAAAAACAGTAGCAATAAATAGAATCAAGGGGATGAACATTTCATTAAAACAATAGCAATAAATAGAATCAAGGGGATGTACATCTCATTAACAAAATAAATAGGGTAATAAAAATATATACAAATGAGTGGACGAGCACAGTGCTGAGGGGAGGGGAAGGGAGAGGGGGAGGAGCAGAGGGAAAGGGGGGGAAAAGGGGCTTAGCTGAGGGGAGGTGAAGGGGGGAGCAGAGAGGCAGCAGAGGGAAAAGAGGAAGCTCAGTCTGGGAAGACCTCTTGGAGGAGGTGAGCTCTCAGTAGGGCTTTGAAGAGGGGAAGAGAATTAGTTTGGCGGAGGTGAGGATCCCTTGTTTTATACAGTTGCTAGAAGAACTAAGAAATTGCCACAGCGATTCAGCCCCGAGTTCCGTCTCCCGCAGTAGCAGTGAAAGCTACTTAGAGCTACTTAGAATATGACCAGCTGGTCTCCCTAGTCTCCAGTGACTCCTTCCGTCACGGCTCTTCGAAATGTCACTGACGTCTCCCTCCAATAAGTCATGGTAGAACCACGGTCTATTAACAGAAGCAGCGTGGCTTAGTGGTAAGAGCCCGGGCTTGGGAGTCAGAGGACGTGGGTTCTAATCCCGGCTCTGTCACTTGTCTGTGTGACCTTGGGCAAGTCGCTTAACTTCTCCGGGCCCCAGTTACCTCATCTGTAAAATGGAGATTAAAAGTGCGAGCCCCACACGGGACAACCTGATTGCCCTGTATCTACCCCAACGCTTAGAAGAGTGCTTGGCACAGAGTAAGCGCTTAACAAATACCGTTATTGTTATCATTTTTATTAGCATTATTGTTATTAACATAGCTAGATCTCTCTTGCGCCTTTTAGAGTCCCTATTTTTTCTCTTTTAACATTTTTAACTGGTTTTTTTGGTCTTCTGCCTCCCCCTTCTAGACTTTAAGCCTGTTGTTGGGTTCGGATTGTCTCCACCTGTTGCCGAATTGTACTTTCCAAGTGCTTACTACAGTGCTATGACCACAGTAAGCACTCAGCAAATACGATTGAATGATCACCCATTATCATAGATTTTTCTAAACACTTCTTGAACTTATTGGTATTTCTGGGCTGCACATCTGCCTGTAGTAATGAATCCCATGTGCTGTATGAAGAAGTGTTTCCTCTTGTTTGTCTTGAATGTACCACCTTCGGTCTTCAGTGGGTCCCCCCTCATCCCGCGCCTGTGGGGACTGGGGAAGTAATTCTAAGTTGGTCCTCTCCAAACCCTTCTTGGTACGTAGACCTGGCTTAGTAGAGAAGCAGCATGGCTCAGTGGAAAGAGCATGGGCTTGGAAGTCAGACGTCATGGGTTCTAATCTCAGCTCTGCCACTTGTCAGCTGGGTGACCTTGGGCAAGTCACTTCACTTCACTGTGCTTCAGTGACCTCATCTAGAAAATGGGGATGAAGACTGTGAGCCCCACGTGGGACAACCTGATTACCTTGCACCTACCCCCAGCACTCAGAACAGTACTTGACACATAGTAAGCACTTAACAAATACCAACATTATCATTTAGACTGTGAGCCCGTCATTGAGCAGGCACACCTTAGTTTATTAGTTTTTTTTCAGTCCTCATCCTAACGATGCCCAGATTTTATGCCTGCTGCTGCAAATTGGGCCAGTGTGAAAGGCAGTTGACAATGACTCCAAGATATGTTTTCTGAGACTCAGGTACTATCCCACAGCCCAGTATTATGAAGTTGTAGTTTTCCTCTCAAATAAATAATAAATAATGATGGTATTTGTTAAGCGCTTACTATGTGCCAAGCACTGTACTAAACGCTGGGGTAGTTACATGGTTATCAGGTTGTCCCACGTGGGGCTCACAGTCGTAGTCTCCATTTTGCAGATGAGGTCACTGAGTCACAGAGAAGTGAAGTGACTTGCCCAAAGTCACACAGCTGACAAATGGCAGAGCCGGGATTCGAACCCACAATCTCTGACTCCCAAGCCTGTGCTCTTTCCACTAAGCCACGCCCTCTAGATGCAGTAACTTTCCCTTGCTCGCACTGAAGCACGTTTGCCATTTTTCTGCCTACTCATACAGACTTCCTAGAATTGAATATTCCTGTGCTGTTTTATTTTAACCTTCCCTCTTCAGTGAGAATTTTAAATTTAACCACGTTTTGATCATTATTAGTGTGTCTCTTCCAAATGTATTTCTTGAAACAGTTCTGATCTCCAAGAAATAATTCCAATATATTCCCTTTTCTTGCAGGTCTTGCAGGGAATGGTCATTGCCTTGTGGAAAGTCTGGGAATCAGGACATCTGGATTCCGATTCAGGTTACACCACTTGCCTGCTGTGCGACCCTGAGCAAGTCACTTAACTGCTCTGTGCTCAATTTTTCATCTGTACAATGGGGATGAAATACCTCTTCTTCCTCCCTGTTAACCTGTGAGCCAATGTGGGGCAAAACTGAATCAATCCATCAATCAGTCAAAGGTATTTATTGAGTACTTACCGTGTGCAGAGCACTGGACTAAGTATTTGGGAAAGTTCAATGTTCTGACCTAATTATCTTGTATCTACCCCAGCGCTTAGCACGGTGCTTGATAAATAGCACTCAATTATTATAATAATTATTTATAGATTAAGGTGGCCATTGATGGCACTCACAAAAACCAGACACTCCTTTGCTGACCCGGGTACACCGTGTCATCTGTCCAACGAAACGTAACGACGCCACGTGGAAACTTTTGCAGAAATCCACTGAACCCAAAGAGTTTTCGTGGAGGAAGGGGGCCCCTAACCTGGCCCTCCTTTGCTCCAAAGCTATTTTGCTCCCCTCCCAGACCCCTTTTAATACCGGCCGCTTCCAGGTCGTAGGGTTCAGAAACAGGAGCTGAGACGGAAGAAAGCCGGATGTGTAAAAATAAAAATACCGCACATAGCTGATGTATCGGTACCGGTCTGGGGACACGGCAGCTGAATAAACTGGCTAAGTGACATAAAACCAGACAAATATCCACCCTACTGTAGAAAGCCAACCTTTAGGTAAGCTAGCTCTCCACTGCGGTCTCTTCGGTAAACCTAGGTGGGTCACTCTTAGGACTATGGATCTAAGAGCAGGGGCTCCAGCACTGGATGATATTTTGTGGGGAAATAACGAAGACTGACAGGTGCCGAAACTACACAGTTATTCGTCTCTACCATACAACTGGGGGGGAAAAAAGAGAACCGAATTAAACCGTTTCGAGGAAAAGAAACAGACCATTTTCGGGTCAATTTTGTTTAAAGATAACGAAGATGATAAAGTGATTTTTAGCACCTAGATTTCTCAGTCCTGAGAAAAGGTACACAATCTATTTAGAAGTGATTTAACTGTCATATGCATATACCGTTTTAAGAAAAAAAAAATGTTGTACGATGCATAAAGCAGCTCAAATTATATTTTTAAGTTAAAGCGTTAGAAGTAAACACAGCTGCAAACTGCCCAGGAATAATTACAGTTCTACCTGGCATGCATATCCCATATTTCTGAGCACAGAATTTCATTAACGAAATAAAAGAATGTGTGAAATTGTATTTTTAAGCTGTTAAAGTAGAAGAGGCCTTGTAGGTGCTGGGTTCTCTTCAACGGACGGCAAAGTAATATGTTGAAATGTCATCCAAATAACCCTTGTCACATCATATCTTGGCACGACTGCTTCTGGCTACATCATGGAGTGTTTCAGATAATATACTCGGTTATCAGAATGCATAGGCACTTGTAATTTCAGAGCATCTGAGAGAAGGAAAAGGAAGAAATTGCACATATCTTGGCTGCCCTCAAGGTTTGCACCTGTTCTCGATCTCTTGGGGCCATTAGGTTACCAATGAGACAACATTAAAGGGAGCATAGTGAAATTCAAAGTGACAAATTTTACTGATGACCATCTGCCCACTTATCATTTCATGAAGCCTCGATATTGAGCTGTCTGTTCGCCCAGATTAAAAAGTTAGCGTCACCCTCTCAATCAAATAGTGATATTTAAGGCGTACCTATTGTTTGCGGAGGACTGGTCTAAGTGCGTTGAAAAGTCCACCAGAAATAATGTTGGACTAATAACAATAATAATAATAATAATGGTGGTATTTGTTAAGCACTTACTATGTGCAAGGCACTGCTCTAGGCGCTGGGGGGATACAAGGTGATCAGGTTGTCCCACGTGGGCCTCACAGTTTTAATACCCATTTTACAGATGAGGGAACTGAGGCCCAGAGAAGCAAAGTGACTTGCGCAAAGTCACACAGCTGGCGAGCGGCGGGGTCGGGATTAGAACCCATGACCTCTGACTCCCAGGCCCGGGCTCTTTCCACTGAGCCATGCTGCTTCTCTGTAATAATAATGATAACTGGTATTTGTTAAGTACTTACTAAGTGCCGGGCACTGAAGCAGCATGGTTTAGTGGAAAAAGCATGAGTTTGGGAGTCCGAGGTCATGGGTTCTAATCCCGACCCCACCACTTGTCAGCTGTGTGACTTTGGGCAAGTCACTTCACTTCTCTGGGCCTCAGTTACCTCATCTGTAAAATGGGGATTGAGACTGTGAGCCCCACGTGGGACAACCTGATTCCCCTGTGTCTACCCCAGAGCTTAGAACAGTGCTCTGCACCTAGTAAGCGCTTAACAAAGACCAACATTATTATTAATATTATTAGACCACACTGCTTCTCCAGACCAGCTTACCTTCCAGAGTCTTATAGTCTAAAGGGAGACAGGCAGACATAAATCATTTACAAATAGAAGGAGCAGGAGGAGAAACAAGTCTATAACAAGTGTCGGGATAAGCTGGCTGGATAAATGAATGAATGACCAATTGATTATAAATCGATCCATGCATACTTATCAATTGTAATTTTTGAGCATCTACTACGTGCAGGGCACTGTTCTACACACGTGACTGAGAATAATACAACAGAGTTGGCAGACATGCTTCCTGCCCACAAGGAGGTTACAGTCTAGAGTGGGAGAACAGACATTAAAATAAATTACGGATATGTACATAGGTGCTGTGGGGCTGAGGGGTGAATAAAGGGTAGAAATCTAGGTGCCAGGGTGATGCGGAAAGGAGAGGGACTAGAGGATGTGAGGGTTACGTTGAAGCAGTTTGGCTCAGTGGAAAGAGCCGGGCTTGGGAGTCAGAGGTCATGGGTTCGAATCCCAGCTCCGCCACTTGTCAGCTGTGTGACTGTGGGCAAGCCACTTCACTTCTCTGGGCCTCAGTTACCTCATCTGTAAAACGGGGATGAAGACTGTGAGCCCCACATGGGACAACCTGATGACCCTGTATCGCCCCCAGCGCTTAGAACAGTGTTCTGCATATAGTAAGCGCTTAACAAATACCAACATTATTATTATTAAGTGGGGGAAGGCCCTTGGAAGTAATGTGACCTTAATAAGACTTTGAATGTGGGGAGAGTGATGGTCTGTCAGATACGAAGGGGAAGGAAGTTCCAGACCAGAGGCGGGACGTGGGCAAGGGGTCGGCGTCGAGATAAATAGACAAGCGTTTAGAAGGGGCGTAAGTACATAAATATCCTAGGAGGCTGTGGGGTTGTTGGCAATTATTCACGGAAGGCTTCTTGGAGGAGGTGGGATTTTATTAATAATAATAGTAATGTGGGTATCTGTTGAGCGCTTACTCTGTGCAAAGCACTGTTCTAAGCACTGGGGGGAATACAAGGTGATCACATTGTCCCACGTGGGGCTCACAGTCTTCATCCCCATTTTACAGATGAGGGAACTGAGGCACAGAGAAGTGAAGTGACTTGCCCACAGTCACACAGCGGACAAGGGGCAGATCTGGGATTTGAATCCGTGACCTCTGACTCCCAAGCCCGGGCTCTTTCCACTGAGCCACGATATATATAGTTATGAACTCTTCCTCACAGTGATGTGACCTGAGAAGTTCAGGTGGCTAAGTGGGAAGATTTTAAGAAGAGATGGGAGGCTGTTTTAATATTAATAATAATAATTTTGGCATTTGCTAAGTGCTTACTACATGCAAGGCACTGTTCTAAGTGCTGGGGTAGATACGAGATAATTGGGCTGGACACAGTCCCTGTCCCACACGGAACTCACAGTCTTAATCGCCAATCGCCAGTGCCTTGCGTATAGTAAGCCTTAGCAAATGTCATAATTATTATTATTAAAACAGCCTCTCATCCGTTCTAATCCTGGCTCTGCCACTTTTCTGCCGTATGACCGTGGGCAAGTCACTTCACTTCTCTAGGCCTCAGTTACCTGAACTGCAAACTAGGGATTAAAGATTTGCTTGTATCCATCGAATCAACCTGATTAGCATGTTAGTACACTTAGTACACTTAGTACTTAGTACACTGGCACTTAGTACAGTATCTGGCACAGAGTAAGCGTTTAACAAATACCATTAAAAAAAAAGACATCTAGCTTCTCAAACCATTCCCAGAATATCATTCTGCAAGCCATAATCAACATTAAAGGACAAGTCCAAAGGCAATCAATAAAGTAGACCTGGAACGAATTCAGTGGTGAGGCAAAAATCAATCACAAGCCTGGTTATCCGGGGCAGGGGGACACACGAGAACCGAACGATAACCGAAGATAGCTTGGGATAACCAAGCTAAACCAAAATGGGCCATCTCTTGGCTGGGAGAAGCAGTGTGGTCTAGTGGAAAGAGCCCAGGCCCGGGAGTCAGAGGACTTGGGTTCTAATCCTGGCTCCACCACCTCTCTGCTGCGTGACCTTGAGTGAGTCGCTTAACTTTTCTGGGCCTAAATTACTTTATCTGTAAAGTGGGGATTAGGACTGTAATAATAATAATAATAATGTTGGTATTTGTGAAGCGCTTACTATGTGCAGACCACTGTTCTAAGCGCTGGGGTGGACACAGGGGAATCAGGTTGTCTCACGTGGGGCTCACAGTCTTAATCCCCATTTTACAGATGAGGTAACCGAGGCACGGAGAAGTTAAGTGACTTGCCCACAGTCACACAGCCGACAAGTGGCAGAGCTGGGATTCGAACTCATGACCTCTGACTCCAAAGCCCGTGCTCTTTCCACTGAGCCACGCTTCCCCACCTGGATCAGGAACTGTGTCCAACCTGATAATCTTGTATCTACCCCAGCGCTCAGTATAGTGCGTGGCACATCGGCGCTTAGAACAGTGCCTGGCACAGAGCAAACGTTTGACAAATGCCATAATCATTATTATTATTACAATAAGTGCTAAACAAATACCTTTTTTTAAAAAAAGGAAAGGTAGAATGAACGTTTTAAAAACACAGTGAGGCGAGTCTTAAGTAGTGCTGGGCAAAGGGGAAATCGCAGGATCCCATAGCACACTGACCATCCTGCAAGGCAGCAATCAGGAAACAGGTTGCTGGCCGAGCAGAGGCTTCTGGAGGATCACAATTCCAAGTGGCAAATGTTAAAACAGCCAGAGACTCTGCAGAGAGATTTGGTTCATCATTGAACTGCTGACAGATTCGCAGTACAGGAAACGTGACCTCTAGTGTTATGACCCCCGCAGCCCTTATCTACTGTAAATAGTAAATGCATCAGCACATCAAAGAACCGTCATGATGTGTGTGTAATGTGGAATGGATTGCCGGTCACATACAGCCCATTTCAGTCACACCCGTATGCATACTATACATACCCACACCTCCCCATGCTGGTTTCCTTCTGACCACACACATCACAAACATTTTGGCCAGCAACTACTTAATCGTTACTGTTTTTATAACACAAAGAATGTACTAAACATTTAGGAAAGTGCATTCCACCTCCCACAGACATCTTTGGAGTAAGCACATCCTATAAGAGTCATCCGGGCAGTATGCTAGGCTATTACTGCCAATATAGATAAGGAAACACAGCAAGATAGAGAAAAGTTTATGATTAAGAGGTTGGATTTTATGTTATCCCCTCCAGTGCAAACTTATTTGATTCCATCAGATTATAGGAAGAACATGATTCACAGTCCCCCGCACGTCTTCAATAAAAAGAGTATAAACTTGGAACGAGAAGGGCTTTACCTTAACACCGCTCAGTACAGCGGGAATCCATCATCTAATAATAATGTCAATAATCGTGGTATTTAATAAGCGTTTACTATGTGCCATCTATCCCGGGCAGATCATCGGATCAGACACGGTCCCTGCCTATGAGGGAGGGAGAAAGATATTTCATTCCCATTTTACAGACGAGGAGACTGAGACACGGATCGAAATAATAACGTTGGTATTTGTTAAGCGCTTACTATGTGCCGAGCACTGTTCTAAGCGCTGGGGTAGACACAAGGCAATCAGGTTGTCCCACGTGGGGCTCACAGTCTTCATCCCCATTTTACAGATGAGGTAACTGAGGCACAGAGAAGTTAAGTGGCTTGCCCAAAGTCACACAGCTGACAAGTGGCAGAGGAGGGATTCGAACCCATGATCTCTGACTCCAAAGCCCGGGCTCTTTCCACTGAGCGACTTGTCCATGGTCATACAGCAGACGAGTGACGGTGCTGGGTCTAGATTCTGGATTCCTCACTCCGTGCTCTTTCCGCTAGGCCACGCTTCCTCCACATTACCACCAGAGTACTTTGATGTTTGGATTCTCTTCCACTATTCATAGCAGGAAGAAACAAATTTTCTGAGGCTTCACTGAACCTTCAGCTAAGAAGCACCGATTTCCAGTTGACAAAAGACCCGTTTACCCCTCAGATAATCATAAAAGTAATAATAATAATGTTGGTATTTGTTAAGCGCTTACTATGTGCAGAGCACTGTTCTAAGCGCTGGGGGAGATAACACGGTAATCGGATTGTCCCACGTGAGGTTCACAGTCTTATTCCCCATTTTACAGAGGAGGTCACTGAGGCATAGAGAAGTTAAGTGACTTGCCCACAGTCACACAGCTGACTAGTGGCAGAGCCGGGATTCGAACCCATGAACTCTGACTCCCAAGCCTGTGCTCTTTCCACTGAGCCATGCTGCTTCTCTAGAGAATGGTAGTGAGATACAACAAAAAATTAACACCTTTGCATGCATAAATTGTGCATATTTCTCAGGTGACATCACTTCTGAGGTGAAACTGGAAAACCTGGCTGGAAAGAAATATGAAGCGAGGCGGTTCTGGGAAACTAATTTCAACGATTAAAAATGGGACTTGACATTAACTCCTTGGAAGAGAGAGACATACATAGCTAAGAGATAGAGGGCTTTAAACCTGATATGGTCACAGGGACTGGGTCTTCAAAGAACCAAGGGGAGAGTTTTAATTGTATCTTCTCCCCCAACCTGCCACCCCCCAATCTACCACCCAGACACTATGCCAACCATGTACTTAATGTACTCATAACCTCTGATTCCCAAGCCCGGGCTCTTTCCACTGAGCCACGCTGCTTCTCTTTTAACCTCTTCAAGGGCAGGGGTTGTGTTTTTATCAACTCTATTTCACTCGCCCAAGCGCTTAACTCAGTGTTCTGCCCACACCAGGCACTCGAATACCGTTGATTGCTTCTTGATCTCCTTCCTCTTTGCAGTTGGTCGCCTTCTCCCCTTCTGTCCGTGTTTGCGAGTTTTGTAGCTGGGAAGACACAGTTACGTTCTGTACCGTGATTCCATTCCACATCCGTTAAGTCGTACGCTCAACACCCAACCGAAGCTGGCAATAGGTGAGAGAAATCTAGATGATTACACCAAGCAGAGGCTCAAGCAGAAGCTTAGTCTCCGACTTGCAACCCTCTTTCAGGTACCCTGATACTAGATCCACCTGACCCAGATCGTCCGAGGTTTAGTCGCCCTCTATTCCTCCCCTCTCTGGATAGTCTCGGGGTAGTTTCCAGAGTCCACAAAAGCTAGGAAAAATTTCGGCGGGGAGGCCGTCATCCCCAGATAGACCCCGTCTCCAGCGCACATTCCTGATGAATCAGAAAGCAAATCTGATAAACATATGGATTGGCTGTCTGGACTCCCCCTGTCCAAACAGTGAGTCTCCAAGTAAACTGAACTCAACTGCAATACGTACCACCAGGGCCTAATCCTTTCGGGAAACTTAAAAACAAAAAAGCCATAACGTTCAAGCTATTATGATTAGGGTGGAGCATCTTCAGATGCTTTCTTTTTGCCCTGCCATACCATGAGGTTACACATACACACACACACACACATGATCAATTGCATTGGGTTTCACTGCTCACCAGAAAAATTCTTCCCTTCTATTATCCCAAAGGTTCTCCCAAATTCCAATTTTACAGACGCATTTGTTGCCAGACTTATCTGGCAGTCAGAACCCATATTTTTTTCTAGAAGGGGGAAGGTATGAAAGGAGGTTTCAAAGACTGCTTTACTAAAAGGGCAACTGAGCATAACATCATTCCATTGTTGGGTTTGTTTTTTGTTGTTTTTTGTTTTTTTAAAATAGAAGCCCTTTCACGATATGGAACTAATTATCGCCATCTGCTGTTCCATACTTATATTTCCTCCCTAGCAGCTCATTCTTCAAAAACTCAGTAGCTTCCTCCCTTTACATTTGTAAATGCTGTTGACTATGGATAAAATCCATGTTTACTTTGTATTCAGGACCCATAGGAAAGCTCATTTTAATCATCAACAGATGTTAGATTCTGCTCTGCTTTGCTTGGCACACTACTTCAGAGGGAAATAAAAAGAAAAATCTTTATTTTATATTTAAATTATAGATTGTTACAGACTAAATAAAATGCCAAATTGTTATTGGAAACAACACGGCCACTGTAATAATGATGGCCGACATTTTGTTTTTACAGTTATAATTTTTTTCTGGCGCTTGTTTAACCCAAGATGGTTTCCATATTTTGCAGATGGATTTTTTGTTCCTATGAAATGGCTCACAGTGAAGCCACAGACATTTGAAATTTATTTTTACTTAATATATTTCTGCAAGTTAGTGAAATGCTGAGATTACACCAGATTCACTGGATATGCTTTTAAATGCATTCTCTCCCAGACTCATATTTCCATACACATTATCCTTTTGAACTCATTTACAAACCCTTATTATCCCTACAGACTGTTCTATAAACAAGTAATACCTCTTTGTGAACCGTTTCATCTTTATGGTCCTTTTCATCTTTGTGTTTTCTTCTTACACTTTAGTGAAGCTGAAGGTCAGAGAACATAAGCCTACGCACTAGCGCTTATTTCCCACTGCTTGGGCCAATAAGTAAGATGTTTTACCTCTGTGGATTCATTAGTGGCACCTCTCATTCGCTTACCAGACACAAAACAGAAAAAAACAAAAAACCTCATGTTCATGCACTGCTTTGCCCCATTCCCATGCTCACCTATTCTACGTATATCCTGATATTTTCAGTACTGAGGTTTCTAATTTCTCTTTATCTAGCAAAGCGAAGAATCGAACTCTCCTCCCAAGATCAATGCCTACCAGACCTCCTCTCAGCAGGCTGGGCAACTACAGCTCTTCTTCCGAAGCATTTCCAACAGCCCATCTTTAAATGGCCTGGATATTTCAAATTTTGTTCTCAATGTTTTGTTCTCATGGCACCAGTTAAAATATAATAATCATCATAGTAATATTAATACTTGCTACTCACTTATTATGTGCCAAGCACCGGGGAAGGTACAAGTTAATCAGGTTGGAGACAGTCCTGTCCCACATGGGGTTCACAGTCGAAAAAGGAGACAGTAGGAAAGTAGGTACTCCCAAGGCTTCAGCTGCCACTTCTATGCAGAAGACTCTACTTCGCTGGGATTGAATCCCCATTTTACAGATGAACTAACTGAGGCATAAAGAAGTTAAGTGACTTACCCAGGGTCACGCAGTAGACACACAACAGACAGGGGATTAGAACCAAGGTCTTTTGTCTTTCAAGCCTATGTTCTTCCCACTAGGCCATGCTACTTCTCTGAATTATTACTTTTATATATATTTTTTATTCATGCTACACCATTCAAGAAATTATTTACTAAAAGCAATAAAAAGAGACATGTTAGCTTTAAACAATTTTTTTCATATAAATTGATAACACTGATGATTCTTTAAAGGCAACTTTCTTTGTTTGTTTTTATGGTATTTGTTTAAGTGCTTACTATGTGGGAGGCACGGTACTAAATTCTGGGAGAGATACAAGCAAATCAGTTGGATACAGTCCCCGACCCACATGCAGCTCACACCCATATTACAGATGAGGCAACTGAGGCTTGGAGAAATTAACTGATTTGCCCAAGGTCATATCGCAGACATGTGGCAGAGCTGGGATCAGAACCCAGATCCTTTGACTCCCAAGCCCATGCTCTATCCACTAGACCACGCTACTTCTCAATGGTTTTCAGTTAAACCAGCTTGTTCTCGTCATATGGCTTTCTTAAACTAGGGCAGATAGGAAACTTGAATATATAAATATTATAACTGGAGTACAAGCCGTCCTTGATTTAAGACTTTTTTGGCAAGAGGCGTTAACGATGTTTACCGTGTTTCTAAATCCATACCATGTTTCAGCTTTACAACACAATGGATTCAACTTACAACATTACCCCCTCCCCTTCAGGGCACTAGTGCAGAGGGCAAGGGGGATGTAGCTAGAGAGGAAGGAAGGCAGGTATTCATTCAATCGTATTTATTGAGCGCTTACTGTGTGCAGAGCACTATACTGAGCGCTTGAAAAGTACAATTCGGCAACAGATAGAGATAATCCCTACCCAACAATGGGCTCACAGTCTAGGAGATGTACAGGAGCCACAGGGAAACCATTTTTAAAGCTTTGATAGGGAGAGAGGGGGGAAATCTAAAGAGGACAGGGACAACAGATAAGGAAAGACCAGGGAATGGGGAGAGCTGGGGTTCCTGATTGCCAAGCACAATCACCAGGGTGGGTTAATATGTCCATTTCAACTTCCAGTGAAGTAAAAGATGGCTACCCAATTGTGAAACCTCTCTGACTAAATACAAACACATTAGCCTTTGATAATTAACTGAATATACATCTCTGGGTAATTTAGGTAAAAACTGATTATCGAATCTTGTTTCAGGAACCAATCCCCCATTTGAAACATCTTTTCCTATGAAATAATTGGTTTCAACTTCCAGTGTTTTGACTTTAGATACAATTTTCAGGAATCAATTATCAATCGATGGCATTTACTGAGCACTTACAGAATGCAGAGCACTGTACTAAGTGTTCGGGAGAGTACGGTATGATAAAGTTGATAAGCGCAATCCCGATTGGGACTCAATTCAAAGGATAGTCTTTATAGATTCTTGGAGCTTTATCCAATTTAACCTCATTGCTACCCCCTAAAGTATTCATTTTTAATTAAGGTTAAACCTGAAAAAAAACCAACCCAAAATTTAAACCTTGAAAAGGTTGTTAAAATATTTATCAATAGTTTCACTCCCAATAGAAGGTTGTCAATATACAGTTGTCGGTTAGACTGTAAGCCCATCAAAGGGCAGGGACTGTCTCTATCTGTTACCGATTTATACATTCCAAGTGCTTAGTACAGTGCTCTGCACATAGTAAGTGCTCAATAAATACTATTGAATGAATATACACATTCATCCTACTGCTGGCAGGTTGACTTAATGATGATGATGGTATTTGTTAAGCACTTACTACGTGCCAAGCACTGTTCTGAGGGCTGGGGTAGATACCAGGTAAGCAGGTTGTCCCACGTGGGGCTCAGGGTCTTAATCTCCATTCTACAGATGAGGTAACTGAGGCACAGACAAGTGAAGTGACTTGCCCAAAGTCACACAGCTGATATGGGGCGGAGCTGGGATTAGAACCTATGACCTGCAACTCCCAAGCCCGTTCTCTTTCCACTAAGGCATGCTGCTTAAATTGACTTAGTACCTGTGTGAAGAATTAACAGTGGTTCCCCATCAGGTTTCAGTCATCAGACTGGCTGAAATCACTTCCTCTTAAAGTGATAGTTGATTATGTCTTTCCTTTTGTGATTTCATCAGGGAAGTAGCCCCACACCAACCTTCCTCTTGCAGCCTTCCCCACACCACATCCCAAATTTATCTCCTATCTACTCCAATACCCCCTCTATTCTATATGTGCTTGTGTAACTTATTTTTTCTACAGCTTCAATGTTATGGATGACACTGTTGCTGCCATTCCTTTCCCCCATTCCACAGACAATCCTGGTCTTTTGGGAAAATTTCATCTTCTGATAGGTAAATTTGTCAGTGTCAACTATCATCTCTAGAATCAACATGTATTGTGGCACATTATGTCATAAATGTTAGTCATTTTTAAATGCATTATATTTTTTTTTTCTGGGAGATGTCCATCTTCCTGTTCTATAAAAGCGTTTGCTGTCTCCTGGCTAACTCGTGTAATGTTTTGGCTGATCCCTTATGGGAGTTTATAACTTTGCTTCGCTCCGATATAGGACCCTCTAGACTGTAAGTTCATAATAATAGTAAATACAGTATTTGTTAAGCGCTTAACTATGTGACAGGCACTGTACTAAGCACTGGGGTGGGTACAAGCAAATTGGGTTGGACACAGTCCCCGTCCTACGTGGGGCTTACAGTCTCAACCTCCATTTTACCGATGAGTTAACTGAGGCACAGAGAACTGCAGTGACTTGCCCAAGGTCACACAGCAGACAAGTGGCCAAGCCAGATTTGGGCACGGGACAATTTCTACCAACTTTGATGTATTATACTCTCCCAATTGCTTAGTACAGTGTTCTGCCCAAAGTAGGTGCTCAATAAATATGATTGACTGATTGATTGACCCTCCAAGATGGATCAATCTCATCTTGGTTATTGTTAAATTTTGAATATACCGTGGATCCCTGAAACCTAAATTAAGCATGTTGCCTGAGCCCTGATTACTAGTTACACCAGATCACTGTGATGTTGAGTCTCTTTAGCCATTTGAAGCATTTGTATGTGCCATAAGGGATAGTCCTCAAAAAATATTTGCCATTGAGTTATTTTATGTGATTCATAAAAGGTAAAATAGACCCCAAATTTTAAAACTCTAGCTTCATTTGATTCTGAAATTTTCAAAACACTGATAACTATCCCAAATAATATTTGCCTCCCCCCCAAAAAAAACCCTATTCCCCTAATTGTAACCCACTAGTACAAATATCCCCTACTACTGTATGTCCTTTCCATTAATTCTGCCTCTGCTCTTGCCCCTTTATCACAAATTCTTTCAGAACACCAGTTTCCACAAAGGTCCCTGCTAAAAGGGAGATGTGCTATGAATTTGACTTTTGTTCATATTAGGCTGAAAATGCTAAGATAAAGGTGTTTAAACAAAATTAATTATACAGATTGGCTGTTCCCACTAATCAAATTTACCAAATAATGACTTATTCTGCTTCCCTTTGACAGGGCAGATGGTGTTGCAGTCACAACTTTGAGGAAAGTGGTTTCATTTGTGTTTAAGAATGAACCTTGAGTCAAAAAGAATTCTTATTGAGTTAGTGTTCTCAAAGCTACAGTTATCGCCATGAGGCCGAAGTGATCTTCTGACTGACTCTATTTAGGTCAAAAAGAAGGGGAAATCTGACAGTGATCCAGTTATTTGACTTATGCAAGCACTCAGATTAACTCAAAATTTAAAACTGATTTTTTTTTTACTGAATTGTCCACCAGGACCAACTACGTGAACGGAATTGTCCAGATAATTGCTAAACCTTCACAGCTTTTTGTGCTTAAAGCAGGTTTTACTGTATTCCAATATGCAGTAACCAAAGTCAGGTGATGAAAGGGGGAGGGAGGAGAGAGAGGAGAGATGGAGAATCCTGCTAAAGAAATTATGAATTTAAATGGAAGGCTTGGGAGAAAATAAATCCTATGAAAAAAAGATCACAAACTAAAGCCCAACACAAATCAGCTGGGATAGAAGTAGTTATAGTTTATATCACAGCTGGTATGAATTAACAGTTCATTAAGAGAAAAAAATCTTTACCATCCACGAATCCAACAAAGGAAAATCACAGGCATTGTCATCTAAGACTTTACATATGTGTATAAATCTGAAATGTCAGCCAGCAGCCCAAGTTTCTTCCAAAAGCCAAACAAACAGGTGTCTATTGGCCTCTTGACCTGAGGTATCAGCTATGAAATAAAATCCTGCCCATATACATTTAAACTTTTTGCTTCTGGGACCGAGTAAAATACTTTAGTCTTAAGAATACAGAAATGTTTAAAAAATGCCTTTTTAAATCCAGAAAGGAAAAGATATTTACACTGTGAAGTATTCTCCCTAGAAATCTCATAAATCAGACAGAAATTTTACTTGACCTGGGATAGGCTGGAAAATCTGCTTGTAGTTTCCAGTTTTAAAGATTCCTACAGTGTGTCTAAAGCATACTGAATTCAAGAAAACAGGTAAAAAAAAGTTCCTAGGCAATCATTTTGTTTATATTTTACTTGCAGATATGAGCAAATTAAAGGCAACTTCCATTTGAAAAGGTCTTTTACCTTGAAATAATTTTAATATTTTTTTGCTCATAAACTATTTCCTTAAAAGCTTAAAATGAATTAAACAGCATTCCCTTCAATTTAGTTTCTCCCCTGGCACATGTTTAATAGAAGTGAGTTTTTCATGTATTTCAGACAATTCAACTGCCTGATTTCCTTTGGTTGATTTCTTCTTGGCTCTAGTGTCATCAGTGAAAGCAGGACTCAGTGTGAGGAAAAACTATTTTGGATTAATCACTAGATGAGTGTGTATTTGGGGGGTTTTCTTTTAAAAGAATGGCAAATTAAGAGCTAATGAGTTGGAACTGAAGAGCCAATCAATTGCTCAAATGACACAGACACACGTGTATAAAATACTATTGCAATATGTGCACAGAGAAGCAAAGAAGAAATTGTACTATCTCCATACTTTCACCTCTTGGGGTGTTCTGTTCACTGGGGGAGACAATACAGGATTATGTTTGCATCCACTGGATCTTAGATCCCATCCCCTAGCTTCTATCTTGAATGAGACCAAAAAAAAAAAACCATGAATGGCCTAATAGAGGTGGTGATTTATCTTGTGTTCTGAAGGGAGAAAAAGTTAAAGAAGCTGCTCTTTGAATTTTCTTTTCCGAGTCCCTGTTCCATCCACTGTACCATCAATAACTGTCTGTATTTTGGTAATCCCAACGCAAAACTCCAAGCATATGCATATATTCTGGCAAGGAACAAAAAGAGGAGGCGCAGTAAGGAGGTACATAGAGAAGTAGACCAGATAAAAGAGGAGGGAAGGGACTGGGGATAAAAAAAGGAGTAGAATTCTCATTTATCTGAGAAGCAGCATAGCCTAATGGCAAGAGCATGGGCCTGGTGTCAGGGGGTCTGGGTTTTAATCCTGGCTCTGCCAATTGCTTGCTCTCTGACCGTGGGCAAGTCATTGAACTTCTTTGTGCCTCAGGTAATGCAACTGTAAAATGGGAAGTATAATTCCATTCTCCTTCCCACTTAGACTGTGAGCCCCATCTGGGACAGGGACTGTATCCAACTGATTAACGTGTACCTACTCCAGCACTTAGAACAGTGCTTGACACGCAGTAAGTGCTTGATGAATACATGTAAATAGTCATAATGATAATCTGGCTTTATACTCACAGTCTGGTTTTCAGCCCATTTGCCACCATCCGGTACTGTCGGGGGTGAGGGGCTCAACAAAAAGGGGGCTGGTGTTTCTAAGTGCCAGCAGTGGACACCCTAGGAAAGAGAAGGGCAAAAGGAAGAGAAAGAAAAAAGAGGAGAAAGAATGGGATGTGAGTGAGTTGAGAAAGGTGACCATCGTCGTCATGGGTAGCAGAGGCTCCGTGGTTGGTGGTTAAGCCCCACTCCATCCCTATCTTTCGAACATTTCCCTCTAACTCCTTTCCTCTCCCCTTTTTCCCCATCCCTTTCCCCTACCATCTACCCCTCCTTTCCAGTCCCCCCACCCTTATTCTCCCTTCTTTCCTCTCTATTGCCCACCTCCTTCTCTTTAGTAGAAGAGGCATCTGTCTGAAGAGCAGCAGCAAGGTGGGTGGAGGAGCGGGGGGGAGGGTTACATACATATCTGCAATTCATTTATTTATATTAATGTCTGTCTCCCTGCTTTAGACTATGAATTCGTTCTGGACAGGGAATGTGTTTATTTTTATACTGTACTCTCCCAAGCACTTAGTACAGTACTTTGCACATAGTAAGTGCTCAGTAAATACAAATGAATGAATAAATGAATGGGTTGGAGAAGGAATGACAGATGGGCTGCAGAGAGACTTATCCACTGAGGGACCTTGGGAAACTAGGGCCAGCTCTCTTCTTGGCCATGAGCCACTTGGTCCCAAGCAACGCTTTGTCAGTTTTCCCCACGGCTCTCACAGTCTGACACCAGCAACATCTCTGCTGCCTTAACATAATAGAGAACAATATTCATTCTTGGTTTAACCCCCATACTGTGGAGAACAATCCTTATTGCAAGAATTAACTGAGAGTTAGAGAACATTTTCTCTGCCCCTGAAGGGTGAAGCACATCATCCCTAAACGATCCAAGAAGGCAGAAAGTGGGCCTGAAATTATAATGTAATGCACTACCCTAACTATTCCTACTGAAGTGCCAGTTTTTATAGTTCTTGTTAGTTTACTACAATGTCATTTGTTTTCATAATTAATCCAAAATGGGTTCAAAAAGACAATTTCTTTATAGTGTGCCTGAGAAACGAGAACTATATTATTACAAATTACATGTCTAAAAATTTTCAGCTGGCTCTGAAAAAAAGCATTTGACAGAGTCGAGTGAAGGTTTATAGTCATATTCTGAGCTGTAGTAAAAAATATTTGAATTGCATGGTTATTAGGGAGATAGTTTTAAAAATGCAAATTAATATTCAAAAGTTATTCTCCTCTAAAGAATAAAAAAGTATCTTTTACTTTTCACTGTTGTCTTTAAACATGTTTCACAAATAACTTGCCATCATCTTGGATTAAAAAGAGATGTCAAGCCATATTTTTCATAAAATCTCCTTGGAAATAGACAGCCAGCAACACATAACTGTCCATCTCAATCATCCAACACAAAGTCAATTTGAAAAACTATAAAATGACCAAATTAATCCAACGCAAGCTGAGACAAATCAGCCTCAAATCCTTAACTTTTGGCTGAACATAAGAACACAGACTTTGTCATCCCTCAGTCTGTCACAATACTCAAGTATTATTACATCACATTTGGCTAAGGAGATTTAGTAGTTTTGACATTGCAATCTAAAAAAAAATGTCATTCAAAGATGCCATTACATCTTTGAAAGCTTTCCTCAAAGTCATATCCCAGTCCTTACTAGTTAATCCTATCATGGCCTTCTTTCAAGATTTGGTATGACACACATATAGACACATTAAATACCAAAATGTACATTGAAATGAGTGATTTTCTTCTAATTTAGGACCACAAAAGGAAGTAAATTCAAATGAAATTTGCCCCTTGCCTAATGTTGTGTTTGCTCCATGATGTAATGACTACACAAAAGAGATTTAGATGAAAGCATAGAAACAAAAAAAAAAGTGAGGAGGGAGACTAAGATTTTTTACTGAAATATCAATCTAACCACTTATTTTTTCACTTTCAGTAATTGCTGATTTCCTTTTGGAGGACCTATTCAGTCACTAGGTAGTTTTTAACTCATCATTATGGAGTTCCTTATCAATTGTCATCACTTTTTCCAGAAGGAAGGGCCAGACCCAATATATCATAGTTTCTTCCCAACACGTGGCAGAAATCGTCGTCAAGGATATTTATTGAGCATTTACTCTGTGCAGAGCACTGTACTAACTGCTTAGAAGAACAAAGTACAACAGAGTTGGTAGACACGTAACCTGGCCACAACAAGCTTACAGTCTAGAGGGGAAAGCAGACATTAATATAACGCAATAATTTATAACATATAATATATAGCTATTTACAAAAGTGCTGTGAGGTTGAGGGTGGGGCAAATATCACGTGCCTAAAGGTCACAGATCCAATTGCGTGGATGACATGAAAATTCCCATTTTTCCCTCTATCACATTCACATTGACTCCTCTTACAATGGTGATTTATAGGACCTTAGCAGTATCAGAAACACTACCACTGTGGAAAGTACTGGAAACTCCAAGTGCGACCTCGAGAGGCATGTATATGGCCCTGGTCTCTATTGTATGTAGCAATAAATCTTTGCTACGGTGCTGCTGTCTCTACATCACCAACAGGACCAATAAATTGAGGATCTTATGCACTGCATATCTTGTGGGTGTGCAGATCTCTAGCATAGGCTGTTGGGTTGCCCTA
Organism: Ornithorhynchus anatinus; assembly: GCF_004115215.2. NCBI lineage: Eukaryota > Metazoa > Chordata > Mammalia > Monotremata > Ornithorhynchidae > Ornithorhynchus > Ornithorhynchus anatinus. The sequence goes on from NC_041738.1 coordinate 39,651,980, forward strand.
AAAATCTGGCTCACTCATTACAGGTGTTGGGCTGAGCCAGGACCTTGGGGTTCAGGCTGCCATGAATGCTTCAGGCTGCCATGAATGCCCTACCTGCCCTCTCTTCACCCTCTCCCCACTGTTTTCTCCTCAGCGTAGATTGACCCTTCATCACCCCCCACACTGGATGAAATGTCCTAGGTACTCAACCAGACAAGTTGACAGTGTCCCAGGTAGGCTTTAGTTTTGAGGGGTGTAACTATGTCCTGCAGAACCTAAAGCAGGTGTCTGTGCAATCCTTTAACTTTCGAGACTGGCCCTCTGAAATAGGGTAGTCTGATTATATTATTCCTCAGTCATATCCTTAGCAAATTCCATAGCAAACTGCCCCCAGCTCTCCTATATCACCAGAAGTTGTATTTGATTAGGTCCCCACATGAAGGAAAACTCAGAGTGCCCAATGCCACATGCAGATGCACAACTTTTTCTTCTAACAGTGTGTCGTGTCCTATCCAGACCGATGTGAACTGTCAGAAGAACATTTCCTAATTCTATCACACCTTTTTTATCTAAAATGTGTAATCAAAACACACATTATGGCCGGATAACTGTCCTGAACATTAGACCAGGATTTTAAAAAACCATAGATGTGCCCTTCTTCAATTTCAAAATGGATTTAAAATTATCTAGAAACCATTGGTCCCACTATTTACAATTTAACCATTTTTGATTGAAAGTTTATGTTAATCACTGAAGGTGATATATTCCACTGTTGGAAAAATATTTATATAATATCTTGGTGTAAAATAGCTACACCTCGAGGTCTGTTTAATTTTACTTTCTTGAATAATGTGTTCAAACAGTCCAGCCAAAAGTAGAATTAAAAACATGCTGGATAAAGAGATTTTTGACTTAGATTTGTAAAAACATACTACCCATTTGGTTTTCTTATAATCTGCTTAAATATATGTGACTTCAATGTTGAATGAATTTAAAACATAGAGATTATATTGCACTCTATGATATAAATGGAAAAATGCAACCATTTTGCCACAGTTAGCAACAACCTAGTGACAGATGGATATGACCATACATTCCTACTTTTTTTAACAACAACTGACATCCTCAAAGAAAGTTGAAAAATATTTCTTTCAAAATCTGGATTTTCAGGATGACTATAGTATCCATCCCCTGTTGCGTGAGCTTCAACCGTATCTAATAAAGGCATCTTTCCAGAAGCCCTACCGATTAATAATGTCATTTCTTTTCTGCTCTCCTTCTTTCCTTTTCCCTATGGCTCCCAACGTAATTTCTACCAGGAATTCTCACCGTAACACAGCTACGTTGAGTGGGACCTGTGAGAAGAATGAGCAACGGCAGGATAACCAAACAACTGCTGAATGGAGAGCCAAAATTGGGAAACAAAGCAAGAAGGGCAGCAGACCCAGTAAAACAAAGCCTCAGACAATGGCCCAACCCAGCTGTCAGTTAGAAGTCAGCTGCGCAGACTGGGCCAGCATGGCGCCCTGCTATCAAAAAAAAAAAAAAGACTCTTCAAGCCAAAGTTTCATAAGAAACATGAGCATGGAAGCTAGAGAAAACACTGCCAGGTGCTGCAAACATTAAACACAACAAAGGACAGCCTTTTTCTGGGTACAACAGGTCCCACAATGGCATTTTTAGTCACAATACTAATAATAATGATGGTATTTGTTAAGTGTTTAGTATGTGCCAAGCACTGTTCTAAGCATTGGAGTAAATACAAAGTAATCAGGTTGCCCCACGTGGGGCTCACAGTCCTAATCCCATTTTACAGATGAGGGAACTGAAGCCCAGAGAAGTTAAGTGACTTGCCCAAGGTCACACAGCAGACAAGTGGTGGAGCTGGGATTAGAACCCACGGCCTCTGACTCCCAAGCCCGGGCTCTTGCCACTAAGCCACACTGCTTCAGTCACAACAACAACATAGGTGAACACTCTCATTGGTATCTCTTTTTCCAATACAACAATAACTACCTTTATTTTAGAAATTCGGACTGGACATCTTTTGCAATTTCCACATCTCCCCGACTCTGGCATGTAGTCAGCTGTTCCATCTCAAGGGAGAGTGTCATTACTGCAGTGTCATTCCAGTCTGACATCTTACTTCCTCAGGGAAGGCAGTTTGATGCAAGGTGGATGAAAATCTATGCAAGGGTCCTATCTGTTTCTCCCAGCTGTTGCCCAGGTAAGCCTTTAGATCTTTTATTCATCTTCCCTGCCTTTTCTCTGCCTACTTCTGCCTACCTTCCCACTGCCCCCACCTGACACACCCATTCCTGACCCACCTCTATCACAAGGATTCCCTGCAAAGCCTCAGGGTGACATTGATGGGATGGACTCGGTAGAGGTCTGGGGGAGGGTGTGGTAGGGAGAGCATCTGTGGTCCCCTTCCAAGCCTCCTCCCCATCCCATAGAATTACATCCAGTGTGCATCGATCCGAAGCAAAAGACGTCCCTCAATGCCCAGCTATAGCAGAAACTTCTATTCACACATCTGACAACATCTGAATAAACTGTGGATAATTTTATGCTGAAAACACTAGGCATTATTTGAAATATCCGCTGGAGAAGCTGGGACTGAGAGTGGCTGACCTACAGAGGCAGCAGAATGGTAATCTAAAGCCATAGTTGAAATTGGGTCGGCAAACTCCAGTTCTAAAGACATTATTTTGAAACCAAATGAACTAAATCAGAGTCAGAAGACTCACAGTCAAACAATTAACCATTTGCTTTTATTGAGCACTTTCTGTGTGTCAAACACTGTACTGAGAGCTTGGGAAAGTACGATACAACAGAATTGGTAGCCACAACCCCTGCCCATAAGGAATTTACAGTCTACAGCGGGAGACAAAGATTAAAATAGATTATGGTTAGGGGAAATAGTAGAGTTGAGGAATATTTACAAAAGTACTGCGTTGCTGAGGTGAGTATTGAGGAGCTTAAGGGAGACATAGCCAAGTAAACAATTAACACAGGAGGGAGCGCAGACCAGGGATTTACGGAGGGGATGTCACTAGATCTCCTGATCTGTGTGGTATGGCCTGGCACGATCAGATCCATTAAAAAAATGCAGATCCCAAAACAGTTCATAGTAATCCTTGACAGAAGATGAAATTATCCACGTAAGATGTAGGAACACCATAAAATAATCAAGGTTCAGGGGAGAAGTTCCCTGGCTCCTTGGGCCTCAGGCAAAAATTAGATTAAGCAAATACCATCTGGAACTATCAACTGTGGAACAGTCCTTTGACCTAACTGGTGCCCTATACCTTCCTACACAAAGATAAAATCTGTTTCAGATAATGTTAGTCCTAGTTAGAATGGTAATCCAAATGCATTCGGTGAGGGGGAAACTATGTAGGAAGGTATGAGTCTGACAAGTAGAAGAAGGTACTTTGAAAGAACTGGAGCATAAATCTGGCCCCAGTTATGAATCTGTAATTTAAACGCTGGCCAGATATGATCTAAGGTTCCAGCACATTGTCTGCCGCTCAGATCAAGGTGGTGTGAATTTTGACTATTTAGAATTAAATCACTGTCGTCTCAGGTGGTGTGCAGAGATCCAAAAGCCTAGGAGTACTCTGCCCTGATCCTATATCAGTGAATCAGTCAATCAATCAATCATATTTATTGAGTGCTTACTGTGTGCAGAGCACAAACTAAGCACCTGGGAGAATACAGTACAAGAGATTTGGTAGGTTCTGAATGCCCATCTAGACCGTACCTGAAATAAAAAGTTCAAAATGCCCACTTTAGAATGAAATCATTTCTTTCTACATTGCAGTCATTATTATTCACACTGATTTTAAGAAACTCATCTCTTAATAATATGTAAGCAAAAAACATTTCCTCTCAAGGAGTACTACATGCCAAAAAAAATACCCAAATAAAGAAGGAAAGACAAACATTTAGATTGCGTTTGGCTCAGTGCTCTGGACAGAGTAAACACTCAGTAAATGCCATTGCTTGCTTGCTTGATTGATTAATTGATTGATTGAGTCTTCGCGGCACAGATGAAGGGTGGAGCAATCATCATCATCCACTGGTCAAGTAGCCATTCAAGCTTTTAGGTCCTTCCTTTTTTCTTGTCAAACCTGAACCTCCATCTGCCATGGTTTTCGCTGCCAAGTTCCACAGCTACGGTCTTGGCACCAGAATTCATTCAGATCTCGGAGGAGAGTATCGAGGCTCCACGGCAATCAATCAGTTGTATTTGTTGAGCACTTACTTTGTGCAGACCACTGTACTAATGCTTTAGGAGAGTACAACGTGACAGTTGGTAGACACGTTTTCTGCCCACAATGAGTTTACTGTCCATTTATTCATTCAATCGTATTTATTGAGCGCTTACTATGCAGAGCACTGAATTAAACTCTTGGAAAGTACAATTCAGCAACAAAGAGAGATCATCCCTGCCCACATTGGGCTTACAGTCTAGAAGGGGGGAGATAGACACCAAAAACAAGTAATCAGGCATCAATAGCGTCAATATAAATAAATAGAATTAGAGGTATATATGCACATCATAACAAGTAAAACAGGCATCGATATAGATAAATAGAATCATAGATATGTACATATATACACAACTGCTATGGGGTGGGGAGGGGGGTAGAGAAAAGGGAGCGAATCTGGGTGAGGTGGAGGGAGGAGGAGCTGAGGAAAAGGAGTGCTTAGTCTGGGAGGGGAGCTTAGTCTGGGAGACGAGTGTAGAGAGGAGTTTACAGTCTAAGGCAAATGAGGATTCAGAGGTTCCCAGAGAATCATACTAGGCTCAGGAAACTTCAGCAAAATAGCACACGACACTATTACATTAAACTCGGTGCCCTCAAAACTCATGCTGACACCTCGTGACTCCTTGCTCAGTATTAAAGAGGGTCATCGGTGACCATCCTCTCTGATGACAATAATTCAAGTCAATCGAGTGAAGGCAGTTCATTCAAATAAACAAAAAAATCCACTTGAACGTAAACTGGATTTTTCCACTGCCAAAATTCACTGGATAGTTCCCAACCCATTTCTTCAGTCAATATTGAGGAAGAGGCATACCAGAAGTCCTTACGCTAATGAAAGAAGGCTAATGTTTTTCCCTACATACTTGCCACAAACATTTCCTGTGTCGCAGAACTGAGCAAAATATAGCCTGAGCTCGATATCTAAAGCAAAGCAGAGAATTGAGGCAATCACTGAGCTCATCCAGGCCAAAAAAAAGATGCTGCTTTAGCCTTAATTATCCATGTAATTAGAGCATTGTAGATCTGGCTTCGGGATCATTGCCTATCAGTCAAAAAGAAAATTTCTGCAAAGATATAAACATTTCCCAGAAAATCTTACCAGGCGAAAGTGTCAATTATGTTCATAAAATAAATACCATGTATTGACTACAGCTGTGCCTTGTTTAACTTTAATCAGTGGAAGAGTACAGTTGGCGATGACCAGATTTCTTGCATTTAAGTCCGTGTTCCCAACACCAGAAATACCGAGATGAACAGGGGTCAGCCGTGACATAAATTAATTTCCCCATTTATTTAATCAAAGATGAGAAAGAACAAGATCAGAGACAAAAGACTCTATTGTGGTATATCTATTCAACTGACTATTCTAGCAGTATCTTACCTTGCCTCATAGTTTCAATAAAGTATTGACTTTACAAGCCCAAGTCAAACAGAGCAGCACTAGAGCCAAAAAAATAAAACCTTAACCAGGAAGAAAGACTGCTTTTCCCCATGACACCGGAGATGTGCAGCTTTTCAGAATATTATCTGCATGTGAGGTCCTCGCAGAGGTGACTCTATTAGATCTCCCGGGCTGTGGTACAGCAGAGCAAACAACGATCCCATTATCTCATGGCACTTTCTAGTTTGTGTGAAACCAGTAAAGTGCAGTTTCAAGACACTGAATGTAGCATTCATTAGAGAGCTAGTTAAAGGCTGCTAATGGGATCCTTTGGCTACCAAATAACCTGCAGAGTTACTTGGAGGAGGTCCATACTCCAAACCACATCCAGCTCAGATGAAATTCTCTTTGCAAATACATGTAACTGAACACACACCCTCCCACACACAAATTTTAACCCAGTCTTCCTGGTTTTCCCACTCGGAAAACTCTTCACAATTCAGTGAACATCAAAATTAATGTAATGCAGACAATTTCTGAGGGGATCAAAAATAGAAACTATTATTGGAATGTCAAAACATTTTAATTACTTAAGAACCCTACTTCTAAGAAAAAAAACCCTCTTTTCAACTACAATTACTCAATAGGAAATTTTTCCTTTTTTCATAAATAACACATTGAAATGTCTTCTGTTAGCAAAGGCTCCACGAAGTAAAAAAAATACAATATCTTAAAATTTTAATTAATGTCAAGGGCTTGAATTTTCTTCCAAGAAACTTATTAGAAACATGGTATTAATACAATGTAGTTTTTTGGTAAGCAGCATTTGTTTTTTATTTTTTAAAAGGTGGTTCTGAAACTCCGACCCTGTCAACATCATTTAAACATTCCTGTTCCGTGCCTCGATGTAATAAATTAAATCAGCGTTTTAATTGTGCCCATGCTTTGTGGTTCCTGGCAGTACAAAAAGATCCTCTGTGAATGCACGTCCCCCTCAAAAAAAAAAAACCCTACTGAGTGATTAATTACTAGTCTGGAAGATATAAATATGCCTTTCAGTAAAGACAGTATAGGCTGCTGGAAGCTTTGGCCTTACACATCTCTGTAGGGCGCCTTTACTTAGCAGACATCCTCTTAATTCAAACAAGATTTCAGCTCCGGCATTCACTGACAGTGCCACCATTCCTTCCTGCCCATCTACTGAATTGCATATTTATTTCAATTAGCATAATTTATACATGTCTCAGAATAAGAGAAAAGCTAGGCAAAGTTACTGGATTTCTACAGTGCGCTCTATGCTTTGCCCTCTTCCTTAAGGAGAAAAGCGTAAAGCACAACCAAAATTCATTTCCTACTTATGCAAAAAGATCTGTTGTGAATAGGCAATTTTTGATTGAGATTTCTCATCCTCTGTTCTGAAATAAGGGGCTCCCCCCCTAAAACTGCACAGGAGGAGGTCCACCCCTAAGAGATCCTTGCGAGCTCAGGGCACGAATGTGCAGTTGGGAAAGATACTATCTTAGAGGAGAGAATTAATAACACCCACACTAAAATCAAGGGATGGGCTTAATGGGGCTCCTTTTAATGGTCAGAAATGGGATCCAGATGTCTCTCTGCTCTCCTGAATCCCCACATCTCAGACTGGAGACAGATAAAAATAGCCTCCCTTCCTCCCCATAGAGACCAAATCTGCAGGGAGAAAAAAGGAGCCCAAAGATGGGCTACAGGCAAAGGTTTTGCCCTAGGTTTTACCTAGGGTGGAGTCGGGAGGGTTGGAAACAGGACATAGGTCTTCACTCACTCCCTTGCTGGCTGGGATTCTGTGGGAGAGGCAAGCCCCGGTCAGGGCCATCCTTGAGATTCTTCAAAGGTGATTGTCTAGAGCACATTTAACATCAGATAACTCAGCCAACTAACTCCCTGGCCAGGCACAGAGCAAAGGTCGTGCTTAAACCCGAATGGAATCCAAGCAAACTGAACTGACTGCTCGCCACCCTCACTAAACCGGGATTCTAAGGACAACTAAAAGCATTTGGATTCCCCCTAATTGATCAGATTGCTGGGATGACTCCATGATTGTATGGCTGGCTCGATCATTCTCAATCATATTTATGGAGCACTTACTGTGTGCAGAGCATTTGGGAGAGTACAATACAACAGAGTTGGAAGTCACGTTTCCTGCCCACACAAAGCATACAGTCTAGAGGAGGAGACATCGTTAATAGAGACAATAAATTAAGGCTGTGTACATTAGTGCTACGGTGCTAAGGGTGGAGTGAATAAAAGGTGCAAATCCAAGTATGAGAGTACCACGGAAGGGCAGAGAAGGAAATTAGGGCTTAGCTAGGGAAGCTTCTTGGAGGAGATGGGATTTTAATAAGGTTTTGAAGGTGGCGAGAGTGACCATCCATAGGATACGATGGGGGAGGAAGCTCCAGGCCAGAGGCAGATCGTGGGCCAGGGGTCGGCGACAAGATAGGCGAGATTGAGGAAGAGCGAGTAGGTTGGCATTAGAGGAGCGAGCGTGCCGGCTGGATTGCGGTAGGAAATCAGAGCGGTAAAGTAGAAGGGGGCAATTTAATTGAGTGCTTTCAAACCACTGGTAAGGAGTTTCTGTTTGATATGGAGGTCGATGAGCAACGACTGTCAGACCTGGACAAGTTATAATGATCCCTCCCTATTACCAACAGAGGAAAGCAGCACTGTATACTGGTCTTGTAGTAGTCTCGGGATCAGCAAAGCACTACGGATTGATGATTAATGGGAAGATCAAGGCTAGAACCTGGTACACTTTAATCTTAACCAAGGATCTCCTTCAGCAACCTAGAGCTGAATGCAGTCACCTAATTCTTTTAACATACCAATGATCCACGGTTTTGATTTTCTACCTCTTTGCCTATCGAGAAGGTAAGTATTCCTTTGGGAGCATAGAGAGTGAGGGGCCAAACATGGCAACAAAATTCAGAGCAAATTGGAGGTCTACAAAGAAACTGGATCGTCCGCCCTCGTTCACGGCTGCGAGGCCTGGGTCTACCACAGATGCTATATCTGACTTCTAGAGCACCGTTATCAAAGCCTCCCTCTTGTCATTCTTGCCATCAAATAGCCAGCTAGCATTACAATCAATGAGATGTTGGGCACTCTCGGTTCTGCAGCATTAAAGCAATACTCATCCTATCCCAACTTTCCTCGGCGGGGCATGTGAAGAGAATGGATGAGAGGAGGATATCCAAATATCCGCTCTGTAGTGAGCCGAAATTAGGTAGCCCCAACCAAACCGGACGGCGGAAACGAACTCGAATTATCCCGAAAGTTACAACAAAGAAAATCTCAAACAACATGGCAGTCTGCCGAGACCGGGACAACAGCAATTCGCAACGGGTCTTAGAATAGGAGCGCCTTGAGAAGGGTGACACCAAGAGGGAGAAGCGAAAATCAACGTCGGTTTTAGGTGGATGCTCCTCTGTGGAAAAGAAAGCTACAATCTTTTTGAGTTCTCCCCAGGATGCAGCTTCCCTGAGGCGTCTGCATAAATGCACTGCTAATCTAATTACCCGAGAGTTTCAACTGACAGTCAATCAGTGAGCTTCAGCTACAGGTTCTCTCCATCCAATCAGTACGGTCTTCCTCCATCCTTCTCTGGGCCTGGGAGAGAACCCCCAATGTGATTAGGCAACGCCCCCTACTGCCCTGCCACGATCCTTGACGATCTGGCCTATTGGATGGAACGGGCACCACCTAATCCCTGAAGCTGCAGGATAACCCAGTTTTTGCCATAATTGGCTCAGTCTGCTCTATTACCCTAACAAGGATCTGAGATGGTTATAAGAAACAACTCCCCACGTGAAAGAAGTTTTCGCCCGAACAACCACTGTTCTGTTGCTACCCTGCAGAGTGACAAAAACACCGTAGGGGGAAATTGCAGTCGAGTGCCAGGGAGAAGCCAACAGAGTCAATGCCAGACTCCTCCTATGGCTGAACTTCTCCCTGGCTGGGTGGGAGGTGGGGAGGACGTTTCGAGGCCTTCCCCGACTAAGCCCTCAATTCCCCTGCTCCCTAGCCCTTCTGCATCGCCCTCGGATTTGGATTTGCAACCCGTATTCACGCCACCCTTGGTCCCGCAGCACTGCTGAACGAAATCGTAATTTATTTTAATGTTTGTCTCCCCCTCTAGACTGCAAGCTCCTTGGGGGCAGGGAAAGTGACTACCATTTCTGCTATGCTCTACTCTTCCAAGCGCTTAATACGGTGCTCTGCATACAACACTCAATAAATACCACCGATTGACTGGATGATTGAGGAGACAACACACCATCAGAGCAGGTATCCCTTTAACCCACTCTCTCCCTGGTGCTCCTATTTTTCCTTCCGCAAATTCCCCAGGGCAGCCCCTCCAGCTGCTTCTCTTGCCACCCCATCCCAGCTCCCCCAACCTCCACCCCACCGCCCTCCATCATCATCATCATCATCGACAGTATTTACTGAGCACGCCATTTGTAGGGCACTGTACTAGACGCCTGGGAGCATACAAGAGAAGTAAAAGAGACGGTTCTTCGTCTCCGGGAGCTTCCAGTATAATAGAGGAGGCAAGTAGAAATAAACTGCCAAAGTTAAAATATAAAAGACAATAATGTCATTTCTCACAAGTGCTCACTCTGAGGAAAGCACTGAATAAAGCATTAAGGTTACTTCTTCAGATCCATTCCCTGACCTTCAGGAGGCTCACAGTCTAAGGCGGGGGAAATAATACTGCTACTAATAGTATTTGTTACACACTTACTGTGTGACAAGCATTGTTCTAAGGACTAGGGTTGGTTCAAGACATCCAGGTTGGACAAAGTTCCTGTCAGTCAATCAGCGCTTACTGTATGCGGAGCACAGTACGGAGCAGTTGGGAGAGTACAATTTAACCATATATTAGACACATTCCCGTCCACCACAAGCTTACGGGTCACATAACAGGATTAGAACCCAGCTCCTCTGATTTCAAGGCCCATAACCTTTCCACTAGGCCCTGCTGTGGTATTTGTTAAGTGTTACTACATGTGCTAAGGGTTGGGGTAGATATAATGCAATTAGATCTGGGCCCATCTCTGTCCAACATGTGGCTAACAATCTTAGGCGAGAGGCAGAGAAGATATTTAATCCCCATTTTACAGAAAAGGAAACTGAGACACAGAAAAGCCAAGTGATGACAGATGTTCAGGAAAAGTAATAATTGGATAAATACCTCAAAGCCAATAAATCAGCTAGAGCAACAGTGAGCTGCAGGACATTAATCTTGAGAAGAACTATTTTCAGGCTCTTCACCAGCACTGTACTATTACCTGGAATCAGTAAGCGATGGGTACAGACGGGTGCCATCCTACTCTTGAGTTTCCAATACTACCTTTAAATTTCAGGGATATAATAATAATAATTGTGGTATTTGTTAGTGTTGGTATTTGTTAAGCATTTACTATGTGCCAAACACCGTTCTAAGCGCTGGGGTAGATACAAGATAATCAGGTTGTCCCACGTGGGACTCACAGTCTTCATCCACATTTTACAGATGAGGTAACTGAGGCTCAGAGAAGTGAAGTGACTTGCCCAAGGTCACACAGCAGACGAGTGGCGGAGCTGGGATTAGAACCCACGGCCTCTGGCTCCCAAGCCGTGCTCTTTTCACTAAGCCACGCTGCTTCTTTAAAAATCAATAATCTAATAATCTTTTTCTATAATCAAAGGAGTTATCAAAGGTTATTTAAATACTATATTAAATCAAAATCACGTTAACCCATTTTTTATGACGTTCTATGGAACTGACAGCTTCCACAACCTAGGACACAAGCATAGTGATCAAGGCTACAGAGAACTGAAATTTAGGGCTGGAAAAGATAGCCATGGCCATAAAACACATTCAGTAATAATAATGTTGGTATTTGTTAAGCGCTTACTATGTGCCGAGCATTATTCTAAGGGCTGGGGTAGATACAACTGCCGAAACCATATTGATGGCAAAGAGCTGTCACTAACATACGTGATGGTTACCCAGTTCAGGAGCAGCGTGGCCTAGTGGAAAAGCATGGGCCTGGGAGTCAGAGGACCTGGGTCCTAAAACTGGCTCTGCCACTAGCCTGCTGCGTGACCTTGGACAAGTCACTTAATACCTGTTCTCCCTCCTCTTTGGCCTGAAAGCCCCATGACGGACAATGACTGTATCCAGCCTGGTTAACTTGTATCTGCCTCAGAACTTAGAAAAGTGCTGAAAATATAGTAAGCCATTAACAAACTCCATTATTATTATTAATATTACTAATTACTACTACAATAATAATGCCTCTGTGTCGATCACAGTGCTCAAAGTAGACATGTCACAACCTATTATATCCTCTGGACCTACCAGGAGGCATCTCTTGACCTGGGAGAGGAACCTGCTAAGATATTTGGAGCCCAGGAATAAACTGCACCACAAGGAACTGAGTTCGACTAAATATTGGTAAACGTTAGGAGTGAACATCAGACAAATAGAGGGACTACATCAACTGCACCTCAGCAAGACCCCTCTGATGTCAGTCACGACGTCACACTGCCAGGATCTGAGCCACAGGAAGGAAATGGGGAAAAGAATTATAGAAATTCCTACTTTCCATCTCCTCCTCACAGAGCTCTGGCTCCACACTGAGCTAGGGCACTTTTCCATTCAGGGCACAAGGTCGTGATGCTCGGAGGCAGGAAGGCCCACTCTGTTCCTCTCTCAAAGAGCTAATCGGTATCCCAGAGAGGGGACCCGGGAGCTAGAATTCCTCAGCTGTCCTCACCCGGTTTAAGATATTAAAGGCAGGGTGCTCTGTGTTGAAATAACTCGTAGGGTGTCCCCAGCTACCAGAGGCTCTGTGTGAGATGCTCAGTCCAAAGTGTCAAAGAGAAGTAGCATGGCCTACTGGATAGAGTACGGGGTTGGAAGTCAGAAGGATCTGACTTCTAATCCCGGCTTTACCACTCGTCTGCGGTGGGATCTCGGGCAAGTCGCTTCACTTTCCTGTGCCTCGGTCACCTCGACCGTAAAATGGGAATAAAGACTATGAGCCTCATGGGGGACATGGACCGTATCCAACCTCATTATCTTGTATAACCTCTGTGCTTAGTACAGCACCTAACACACAGTGAGTGCTTAACAAATTCCATTAAAAAAAAAGTGACCAAATATGTCATTTTGGAAGAGATGGTCAAGAATATTTGGAAACTGCCTCCCCAACTCTACTGTGGTCATCAGGACAGATTAAAGTCCTGCTTTTAGCTAAAGGAGCAGACACAGTGACAACTGTGGCAAGGAACCTGGCCTCTGCCCTTTCAGCAGCCAGGAGGCCAGAGTGGAGGAGTCCACAAATGCAATAAAGTTGTGACCGTGGTGCGGCTTTCTTGCTGCTGATGGCAATTTCTCAGGTAATTTCTGCTGTGACTTTCACGGAGCTGTTGTCATGAGAAAAATGATCTCAGAAGCTGAAGAGGGAACCCAAAAGCAGCATGCCAGCAACAGGGAAGGTTGCCCATTTTTTTACCTGGTATTTAAGTGCTTACTATTTTTTTAACTGGTATTTAAGTGCTTACTATTTGCCAGACACCATACTAAGGGCTGGGGTATATACAAAATAATAATAATAATGTTGGTATTTGTTAAGCGCTTACTATGTGCAGAGCACTGTTCTAAGCGCTGGGGTAGATACAGGGTAATCAGGTTATCCCACATGAGGCTCACAGTCTTAATCCCCATTTTACAGATGAGGGAACTGAGGCACAGAGAAGTTAAGTGACCTGCCCACAGTCACACATAATGAAGTTGGACACAGTCCATGTCCCCCATGGGGCTCACAGCCATTATCTCCATTTTACAGATGAAATAACAGGCACAGAGATGTTAAGTGACTCGTCCAAGGTCACACAACAGACAAGTGGCAGATATGGGATTAGAACACAGATCCTATGACTCCCAGGTCCTTGTTCTTCCCACCAGGGCTCACTGCAATAACTATCTCTGCTACTCCACCTGCTCCAATGAAACCCAAGCAGTGACTGCAGGAGGGAGCAAGGAGGGAGCAAGGAGGCAGTAAGGAGGGAGCAAGGCCACCCACTGCCTGCTGCTTCTTTCCCATCGTGGCCAGTTGCCCTCCCCCGAATCTGCTCTCCCTGATTCTGACTTGGAGCGCAGTTCCTCTAGCACCACAAACCCAGGAAGAAAAGAGTCCAGAATTGGCAACAAACCACTATATCTCAACAGCTTCAGGTTTCTTGAGTAGGACTAGGACTATGGTTGCCACCTGTGGGAGAAGGGGACGGGGGAGAAGGGGACGGAGGAGAAGCAGCCTCACCCTGGCTCTTGGCTGAACCGAGAAGATTTCTCTGAATGAGTGCTGTAGACGTGCATGTGAGGGCTTTGTGGGCCTGGGTTTGTACTTCCATTCATTCATTCATTCAATAGTATTTACTGAGCGCTTGCTATGTGCAGAGCACTGTACTAAGTGCTTGGAATGTACAAATCTGTAACAGATAGAGACAGTCCCTGCCCTTTGACGGGCTTACAGTCTAATCGGGGGAGACGGACAGACAAGAACAACAGCAGTAAATAGAATCAAGGTGATGTACATCTCATTTAGCAAAATAAATAGGGTAAAGAAAATATATACAGTTGAGCGGACGAGTACAGTGCTGAGGGGATGGGAAGGGAGAGGGGGAGGAGCAGAGGGAAAGGGGGGAAAAGAGGACTTAGCTGAGGAGAGGTGAAGGGGGGGTGGTGGGGGAGCAGAGGGAGCAGAAGGAAAAGGGGGGCTCAGTCTGGGAAGGCCTCTTGGAGGAGGTGAGCTTCCATTCCCTCTGCTTGTCTCGGTCCGCTGCTCCTTATCAACCCTCCTAACCTTATTCTTGTTCGACGGCATAAGACCAGGCCACCTTATTCTTCCTCTTAACTTTCCCACCCGAGTCAACCCCACTACGACTTGACCTGTCCCAGAATCCCACAGTTCTGGTCTCAGCTTTGACTCTCCACACTCTCTCGCTAAATCCTGACAGTTTCTCCTCCACATTATTTCCCAGATCCTCCCCATCCTCCCCACCCAGATGGCGAATAATAATAAGAAGAATGGTATTTGTTAACCGCTTACTATGTAGTAGCAGCATGGCTCAGTGGAACAAGCACGGACTTGGGAGTCAGAGTTCATGGGTTCGAATCCCGGATCTGCACTTGTCAGCTGTGTCTGTGGGCAAGTCACTTCACTTCTCTGTGCCTCAGTTACCTCATCTGGAAAATGGGGATTAAGACTGTGAGCCTCACGTGGGACAACCTAATTACCCTGTATCTACCCCAGCTCTTAGAACAGTTCTCTGCACATAGTAAGCGCTTAACAAATACCAACATTATTATTATGTGCCAAGCCCTGTTCTAAGTGCTGGGGTAGATATAAAGTAATCAGGTTATTCCACATGGGGTTCACAGTCTTAATCCCCATTTTACAGATGAGGTAACTAAGGCCCAGAGAAGTTAAGTGGCTTGCCCAAGGTCACAGAGGCTACAAATGGCGGAGCCGGGATTAGAACCCCTGACCTTCTGCCTCCCAGGCCCATGCTCTATCCGCTATGCCATGCTGCTTCTTGAATGGATAATAATAAGCATTCACTATGTGCCATTCATTCATTCATTCAATAGTATTTATTGAGCACTTACTATGTGCAGAGCACTGTACTAAGCACTTGGAATGTACAAGTGGACAACAGATAGAGACAATCCCTGCCCATTGACGGGCTCACAGTTTAATCGGGGGAGGCAGATGTGCAACAACAAGACAACTTAATCACGATTAATAGAATCAAGGAGATATACACCTCTTAACAAAATAAATAGGGTAATAAATATATATACAAATGAGCACAGTGCTGAGGGGAGGGGAAAGGAGAGGGAGAGGAGCTGAGGGAAAGGGGTCAAAGGAGGCTTAGCTGAGGGGAGGTGAAGGAGGGAACGGGGGGAGCAGAGGACGGAGGGTGGGCAGAGAGGGAGCAGAGGGAGCTGTTCATTCCCTATTACCATCTCTCTTCTTCTGGGGAAATTACCTCCCATGAACCTCTCCCCTCTTCAGTCTACATGGCCTTCTGCTGCATAGACTATTTTTGCAAAACGTCATTTTGCACACATTTCTCAAAAACCTCCAATCGGTACTGATTTTCCTCTGCATCAAGCAGAAACGTTTTAGTCTCCCAGGTCTCTCCTCATCCTTCAGTTGGTCTCTTTACCCATCCCTCCCCAGTTCATGTTCCCCTCTCATCCCAGAGTAGTTCACTCTCACAGGGCCCAGTCCAACCATTCGGTCATGCCCTTCACCTTACCTGGTACCGTCTCGCCTTTCTAATCCCCCACCCCTTAGACCCTCCCCATGTCTACCAGCCTTCTGAAAACCAACTTCCTTCAGGCTGCCTTCTCCAGTTATTTCCACCACCCCAGGCCACGTCAACCCAACAACCGCTGTTAGCAATCCTTGACATTTAAGTATATATTACTTTACATAGACTACTTGATTTTTCCCCTCGTTTATTCATCTATTTGTCGTTCCGTACTTCAATTATTAACAACTGTAGTTTTGTTCTCCCTCCTGATCCCTCCATTTGTAAATAATTTGGGTCTGGATGTTTCCCCATTCAGATGAGACATTTCTTGAGGGCAGGGACTGCTTCTTTCATTTTTATTATACTCTCCCGAGCATTTAGTAGAGTCTTCTGCACGCTGTAAGTACTCAGTAAACATACTGAGGACAACATCCCTGACTACCTCTATTCTGCCTCCTTTCCACTCTTTTTCTTCCCATTAATCTCTGATTATTAGCCCCCTCCCATGGAAGGCCTCCCCCTGTCCCTACAACTCAAAAAATATAGTGGTTTGATCTTACTCCCTCTGGGATGCAGTCAGTGGGCCTCATCCCTTTATCATCAAGTCTAAGTTGAACAGAGAAAACCAAGTTTTGTAAGGGAACAAAGCTCTCCACAAAATAAAACAGTCTGCCAAAAGGATCTGGTTTGGCTAATCAGACAGTTTTAGGTCTGCTAGCTTGTTTTTGTGGTGCCATACAGACCCAGCCCTAGGTCCATGGGGAACTGGTCAGAGATCTTTTAATAGATTCTTTTATTGCCCATTTCTCTAATTCCCCAGAATTATTTGACTTTAAAACACCTAGAGATTCTTAAGGGCCTAGGACATGCTAAGTCTTATTATTACCACTCACATACTACTATGGTACTTTCAACGCATAGTGGAATCGGAGATAATTACATCGTGTGCTTATATAAAGCTCTTTGCCTCAAAAATAAAATAACACTAACAAATGTTATTTGTCAGCCCCCGTAGAATTCCAGAGGTATGTAAATGTCGGGTATTTGGATCAAAATAGCGACTAGAGACAGAGTGCTAACAGCAAGTTGTTCAAGCCCGCAGGAAATTGCATCTGAGCTGGGCTAGGAGGACAGAACTCCTGCTCTCCACTCTTAATGCGTGAGCCCCTTAACCAGGCTGCCTCTCTGGAGAACTCCTAATCACACTCACGTGAGTGGTTCAGTCCAGTTCTCATTTTGATGTCTATTTGGCAGCCTTTAGTATATAGA
This sequence comes from Ornithorhynchus anatinus, assembly GCF_004115215.2. NCBI lineage: Eukaryota > Metazoa > Chordata > Mammalia > Monotremata > Ornithorhynchidae > Ornithorhynchus > Ornithorhynchus anatinus. The sequence continues at coordinate 39,669,236 of NC_041738.1, forward strand.
GTTAGCAGCCTGAATCTGGCTATTGTGGCTGCTAGTAGATGGCCCCACAGATCCCAGGAGTGGTTTAGAACTGGCTCCTCTGAAGGGTTTTCCCTGCCCACTCCCCCCACCCCCACCCTCCTCCGACCCCACTAACAAGAAACCAAAAATCGAGTGGAACGAGGAGATGGAATCCCGCTCCCCCATTCAAAGCAGTCCATCCAAGTCAGGAAACAATCTAGGGGAATCTTCAGTATGATTGACCACACTGAATTGCTTATCTGTTGCCGAATTGAACTTTTCGAGCGCTTAGTACAGTGTTCTGCACACAGTAAGCGCTCAATAAATACGAGTGAATGAATGAGTGAATGAATAAACAGAAGATTAAATACTCTCAAACCTCACACTTGCCAATTTGCAAATCCCCCAAAATATTTAAATGCTGCTTCCAATACCAACACCTATTAAGATAAACATCTTTCCATTTCTTTTTTCCTGTTTGGACCATAGGAAACCTGCAAATTAAACATATACAGGCACTGAGGCAACAAGGCAGGCAATATCCAGCTAAGAAATTCTATAAAAAAAAAAGGTAGCGAAGGAAAAAAAAATCATCCTTTGATGAAATAATTGCTTCTGCTGTTATTTTTTGCTATTGCTTCAGAAATGTTCTCTCTCTCTCTCTCGCTCTTCCTTTCTTGTCCCTATAGTGAGGTGCCCTGCTGTTGTGCAGATGAAAGGTCCAGTCTCTTTAAAATTTCATGCAGGGCTCTTCACAACATCACAGCTTTAAAGGCCCATGGCAAATTCAACATATTGTAACACTTGATGGAAGTAGATATAAAAATTACATTCAAAATATATCGTTCAACCACTGCGTTTTTGGAACTACATATATGTACGTGTGTTTGTATGTTTACCGTGGCTCGGTGATCCATCCTACATTCCTGATGATAGAAAATATTCGAAGATAGAAAAAAATACACGTAGGGTGAATAATGGGATTGAGGGAGTTCCAGTGACATCATGGTAGCCAGACTGAAAATCTAATCTTCAGAGATTAGATGAGGACTTTGAGGTGTAGACATTGTTTTATTCATATTTCTCTGATTTATTTTAGAGAGCTGAAAAATATTCAAAACATATCCAAAAATTCAAGAAAAATACAGTTTTAATAACCTCACATATGTCATATAGCCCTCTGCCCTGAGCCCACTTGAATATTAAATTTTTTATAAGTCTGTTAGAGAAACCCAGAAAGTGCAGGGGAAAACGTTCTGGTGTTTGAGTGTTGTTGCTTTAATTTACAATCTGATTTCAATGAAGTTGAGAGCTGTGGGACTACAAAGGTTGAATGGATGTGAAGTGGGATTGTAATGAGATTATTTTGCTAATTATCATTTAGTGCACTTGAGTTCAAAGGAACAGTTTTATCATTCTAATTCATAGGTCCAGCATAACCGTCATTAATTACAAATTTAAGACCCAACCTGAAGTCTCTGGTACCGCAGCGCGGTTTATAGGGTGCTATTTAGCAGACATTAAAATGAAGCTGCTTAAGCCACACCAGATCAGAGTGGCCTACGTGGAATCTCGAATGGTGCCAACACCTATCACCCCATTCCAGCTGTGGATACTGTTCACAGAGAAGCAGCGTGACTTAGTGGAAAGAACCCGGGCTTGGGAGTCAGAGGTCGGGAGTTCCAATCCCAACTCTGCCACTTGTCAGCTGTGTGGCCTTGGGCAAGTCACTCAACTTCTCTGTGCCTCAGGTACCTCATCTGTAAAATGGAGATGAAGACTGTGAGCCCCGCGTGGGGCGACCTGATAACCTTGAATCTAACCCAGCGCTTCGAATGGTGCTTGGCACATAGTAAGTGCTTAACAAATACCATTGCCATTATTATTATTATATAGGTTTTGAAATGGCGTGCTTTTCTTGAGTGCCAAACTCAAAAATATTTTTTGCTCATAAGGAAGTGGAATAAGCATTACTTTCATGGCAGCGTCTTGCTTACTCTAAGTCCTTCCGTTATCCTAGATTCCAAGCCAGCTAAAGTTAAACATGACTTCCATCCAAGAACTGCTCCACCACTTATACTGTGGTGCAAAACCATTCTTCAGCTTTGAAGATGATTCTACTGATAGTGAGCCACACCTGAATGAACAGGTATAGCTACACTGCTTATGTTTAGGGGTTGTGACTAAGTCCCCTAACTTCTCTGTGCCTCAGTTCTCTCATCTGTAAAATGGGGATTAAGACTGTGAGCCCCACGTGGGACAACCTGATTACCTTGTATCCCCCCTAGCGCTTAGAACAGTGCTTGGCACATAGTAAGCGCTTAACAAATACCATCATCATCAACTTCATTATTATTATTACTAACTGTACTAAGTATTATTATTACTGAACTGTACTTTTCCTAATTCTTGGTGCAGTGTTCTGCACACAGTAAGCATTCAGTAAATACCACCGCTTAATTAGAGGAGAATGGCCTTTTTTCTACTCTGCACACATATAGATTCATGCATTCATTCATTCAATAGTATTTATTGAGCGCTTACTATGTGCAGAGCACTGTACTAAGCGCTTGGAATGTACAAATCGGTAACAGATAAAGACCGTCCCTGCCCTTTGACGGGCTTACAGTCTAATCGGGATTGACCGCCTTGAGCAGATGGGGGTTGTTTTGATTCTGCTTCTTGGACACATAAATTACTGAAAGACTTCGTTCAGATAGAATGGCCACTCGTTGATTACCTCAAACCAACTACCACCCTCCACCAGTGATGCCTCCCAGAAGTTCACAGCTCTCCTATGCCTCATTAAAAGCACATCTCCAACAGGCTTTCCCTGATTAAACCCAGATTTCCTCTTTTCCCACTCCCATATTACCCGTGTTCTTGAATTTGAACCCTTTATTCACCCCTTCCTCAGCCCCAAAGCACTGTGTCCTTATCTGTAATTTATTTGTTTATATTTATGCCTGTCTCTCCCTCTAGACTGTAACCTTGTTGCAGGCAGGAAAGGTGTCTACCAACTCTCTTGTACTTTTTAAAACTCTTAGTATGTGCTGGACACCCAGGAAGCGATAAGTACAATTGATTGATTGATATATGAATGGATGAGATCCCAAAACAATGAGCGTGGAGTACGATGAGCAGAGAACTTAGATCAGAGTGTTGTGGAGCACACAGAGGGTATAAAGAGGACAAAGGATGTGTAAAGGAAACTGAGGAGTGGTCAGAGAGATAAGAGAATCAGGCGATAACAAAGTTAATCAAATCAAGGCCAGAGAGTTTCTAGGAGGAGGAAGTTGTCAGTGTCCAATGCAGACAAGAGGACAAGAAAGAATAGGAGGATAAAGCTGATTAGGCTGTCTATAGGTCCATTAAAAGTCAGCGCCCTACCCAGTGACAGCTTTCAGCTCTGCAGTGCTAATTAAAATCTTTGGCTGGGACTATGGTTTTTCTGGTGAAGGCTGATTCAGAACCTCAGATTTCTTCAGGCCTAATCAGGAGGCCATAAGGCCATAAGTGTACAATAATTCATGATCAAATGCCCACATTCTCTTATGTGTTGCTTTCATAGCACAATCATCTGCATACATCAGCTTTTGGATCAATATCCCAAATTAAGAAAAAGATAAGTAAAGAGAAGAGGGGCTTTTTAAGGAGAAGTCATGTCACTACCCCCATCTGCAAGTTTGAGTCCCCTGAATATATCTTCGGGACCAAGATTGAAAAACTGTATCTATTCATCCAAACACACACACACTTCCCCTATTTACAGACATGCTCAGACCAACACATCCAGGCCTGTATTTTAGAGGAAAAAAACTCTGCCTATTCGCATTTCTTTCCTTGACATTTAAAGACAAGTTTAGTGAGCTGCATTGATAAACCTTTTTCAACAAGCATTTGGCAATTCATTTCATTTATTCAATGTCAGGTGAATTCTGCACCCATATCTATAGTCAGGCAATCATGGAGAGCTGGCAGATTTTATCACCCAAGTGTTCTGACTCTTTTTCTAAATCTCTCTTGACTGGTGTTAATACATACATTAACATTAAAGGTTTAGGGTCCAAGCTAATCTAAGTGTAACACGGAAAAGAATATCGTTTGACACTTAGAGGGAAAATATTCAGGTACAAATCACTTATGCAACACTATAATTAAATTAGTAACATAATAGTTGTTATTTGTTCAAAACTGCCCTTTAAACTAATCAGATTAATTAAAAGAACTCACAACAAGAACATCATGGAAGTGGCATATACCACTGTGTCACTCCAGGAGGAGGAAAAAATCAAAATCTTCTGCTGGATGAAGAGAAATCCAGGATTATTTTATTCTAAATCAAAGAAAGGGTATTTAGGTTATTCTTTTAACCTACTTGAGCATAATGATCCTTCATATTAATCATACCGTTTAATAGAGCATTATTATTAATTAGACATGTCATTGCTTAAGGCAGAAAATTATTAGAAGGTAAAAGTAAAAGATCTGAATTCCAATGGAATAGAACTGATCGTTTCATCTCAAGTATTGTGTATCTTCGGCGGCTTTAATTCACTCAAAAGTCGCTCGCAGCCTAACCAGATGTTATTTAGTGATAGTGCAGTTTACTACTCCAAAATATGAATGTATAAAAGTAGTATGGCTTTATAAAGGGGATATATTTTACTAACTTCTTTATAATTGATGGCATTTCTCTTAGTGGGTTTGGAGAAGGATGAATTCAAAATTATTTGGGTTTTCCCTCCACCAAAATCTCCTTCCTCTGGGCGGCCTATATATGATATTTAAAATTGATATGAGCAAGAGGGGTTTTTTGGACCATTCACTAATAAAATATGAATTTGAAGGCAGGGTGTCTGAAGGACTAAAAATTAGACTGAAGCCTCAGGGGCTAAGAGTACTACTCTCAATCCAACCATTAATTTGCTCAAAGACTGGGAAAATGACTTTAATCTCCCTCCACCTCAATTTCCCCTTTAGTAGAATGAGGACAGAGAGGGTGAAGCACTCTTGATAAATTAGGCAGCTTCCTGGAATGGTGCTGGACAGTGATGTCTCAGGAGCTGGGTTGGTCATCAAGAGTACAGAGTGACCCAGGACCGGGCAGCAAATTTAGGGACCAAAAAGACCCTGAAAAAAATACCTGAAGATTCAAATGGTCCAGGATCCCACGGGACAGAAAGGTCACTACAATTTCTCTTCCCTAGCCCCCTCCAACCTACCTCAATAAATTCCCAAACAAAGCAGCACAGTAGGGAATATAACCGGATCTGTATCTGATATAGATATTTTTGATATTTTGATCAACTTTAAAAATATCTCTTGACCCTCAAAGACGGGCTTGGTAGGCTGGTTAGAGTCTTTTTCCCCCACAAACAGTTGGTCTGAGGAGAGGGGGAATTGAGGCTTACTGCTTCTGATTCAGATAACTTCCTTTTTCTGAGTTAGCGTCACCATTGCTCAGCTTTAAAGGTAGCCTGTTCTGCTGTTGACAGTTACCTGGCTCCAACATGGATTTTGTAGGTGACCTTAAACAGGTTGTACCTCAAGTTCCCTCACCTGTTAAAAGGGAATGAATAAACCCATAAGAATGATAGGTCGCAGGTATGTTAGGAGGGCTCCTGAAGTAACTCAGGAAATGATCTTGAGCAGTGCGAAATAGGGCAGACATATCAAATACAACCTATACACTCTAATGTGTATATTTATTTCTCTAATTCTATTTATTTATATTGATGCTATTTATGCCTGTCTACTTGTTTTGTTTTGTTGTCTGTCTCCTCCCTTCTAGACTGTGAGTCTGTTGTTGGGTAGGGATTGTCTCTATTTATTGCCAAATTGTACTTTCCAAGCATTTAGTACAGTGCTCTGCACACAGTAAGCGTGCAATAAATACAAATGAATGAATGAATAACGCACTAATGTACTGACAGATTTGGGTATTGCAGAGGTTGATCAAATTCCATCAGATGGCAGGTTATTTCCTCCTTTCTGACCAGGATTACTCATCTGAAATAACAGCATTCACGTCAGAGATCTCTCTATCTTATTCAAAAAGCAGGTAAACTATTCTGGAGGAAATCATCACAGAGATAACAACGATAATGATGGAATTTAAGCACTTACTCTGTGTCAAGCACTGCCGTAAGCGCTGAGGTAGATACAAACTAATCAGGTTGGATACACTCTGCTAAGGAAGGTCTAGCCATTTCTTACCCCACCCAATTCAAATGGAGAGTCAGAAAATCCAAGTTCGAAAATTGAGAACTGCATAATAGTCTATCTTCCTGAGACCTTCAGTTTCTGCCTACTTTGTACAAATTTAAAAGAGAACTGAATTTTCAGCAAACTGGATTCATTTTTATAGCTACCTTGAAAATCGTTTTACTATGGAATTCATACACTTCCAGTATAAGAAGTTCTCCCAGACAAAAGTTGCCAAAGCAGGTACTAAAGAAATATTTTCTGGGGTTGATGATTGTAACCACAGACTACCCACCCCTGTCCATTCTGTTACAAAACTCCCCCCTCCCTCTACACAAAAAAAGTCCACTCTTCCATTAAAATGCTTGCCTTTAAACCAGAAAGACAAGTGATTTTATAATCTGTCAAGAGAGGAGAAAAACAAAATAGAAAGAGAGTTTCTAGCAGGGGTGTCATTTCCAGAGACAGAATCCTAGTTTGGGTCCACAGTTATCAGGAGGGAGCTTTTCTCCCTGTGAGTTAGCCCCTTCATGGCATCTTCAGAGTCCTAATTTGTCTTTATTTGCACATCAACATATCAGATCTTAGCTTAATTTTTAAGAAAGTCAAATAGAAAACACAAAATTATTTTTAAAGATCCCGAAACTGCTCTTGAAAAGGTAATCACCATCAAAGCTAAGAAGAGCAAGATGTAGGGGTTACTAACTGTATCCACGGTTTTTTTGTTCTGTTTTTTTGTTTTATGGTATTTGTTGAGTGCTTACTATGTGCCAGACACTGTACTTAGGCGCTGGGGTAGATCAGGTTGGACACAGAACCTGACCCACATAGGGCTCACAGTCTTAATCCCCATTTTTCAGATGAGGTAACTGCAGCACGGAGAAGTTAAGTAACTTTCCTTAGGTAACACAGCAGACAAATGGGGGGATCTGGGATTAGAACCCAGGTCTTTCTAAATCTCAGGCCTGTGCTCTATCCTTGCCGTTTCTCTGCAGGGCTGTGATAAACCCCTTTGGGTCTGGGGCTAATATGTTTTGCAGGACCCTCCATGTGATACCTGATATCAATATATACTGTGCAAGTGTTGAAATTAGAGGCATCTCCCCTACTTAACTGAGCAGTTATACAGCAAGGAACCTCCACCATTCCCACATTGCCTTCCCTTGTCATCTCCCATTCCAGTGGGAACCGCCCACGTGTGTCTAGGCTCCAGGCATCACTCCCATTAACAATCTTTAATCCCCCATCAATTGCTTTCTCGAGGCACAGCTGGTCTGCCTTCTTCTGGGGTGGCTGCTGTGACTTCCTCCCAGCCAAGAGTTTTAAGACAGGGGAAGGGGAGGACAGGACAGGACAAGACGGGACAGGTCAAAGAGTGATCCTCTGCCCCCTCCTCTCTCCCGGCGGGTCTGGGGGTGGTTTTTCCTTCCCAATTTGCTGCAGCCGAGCCAGGGTCTCCGGAGCTCGGTTGCCCAGGGCTACAAGCTGAAGTTCCCACACAGCTCACGCAAGCTGTACCTGACAATAAACCAGAGTGGTGGGAAAGGACTTACGCCACGGGAGTGGGGGGGGGGGGGGGGGGTGATGGGGAGAGGGTGTGTCCACATTTGCGGGAGTTTTGGTGAAGCCTGGATTGGCAGTGGCAATTTTTGTGGCTGGAGGCCATATTATAGGATGTTCGGAGATTCCCAATCTCCTGGAGCCCTTGCGTTAATCCCGCCCTGAACGGTTGGCTTGGAGGAATGAAAGGAAGGGACAGCACTTCTGTGACGTAAGCCCCCAACCCTCACTCTTCCCTGTCTTTTTAGGAAAGATTCACCAGATGGGGTAAGTGGCTCGTGGTATGAAATAACGGCCCACCCCTTAACCCCAAGCCTGTCCTGGTTGTTTAGTGACAACTTGCAATCTAAATACTGTGGAATACTATCCGCTTTTCCCTTAAATTTTGAGGACAAAAAAGATGTTCATTTAAAGTTGGGTCTTTCCCTTCACCTGGGGTCCCTATCTCTATATCTGAATAGCATTCCCAACAAACAACGAAATGAAAGACATGATAGAGCTTTTCAAACTTATTCCTATCGATGGGCCATATATGCAGTGATACGTTTATATATGGGCTGTGCTTTTAAAACAGAAAATTACTAATAAATACTTTTATTGAAAAATTGGTCCCCTCACACATCAATGGAAAAAAGGAAATTACTTGGGGGAAGAGAATTATTTTCTCCCTGATGGGGGCTTCCATGGAGCAGGACCAGCAGTCTAAACGCTTTGGGAGGAAACGGTTGGAAAGAGAGAGCGAGACCGAGGCGAGACCCAGAGACAGGACACCGAGATGAGAATGTCAAGAGATGGACACCCGCTCTTTCACACTCATAAACACACTCATTTACCCACACACACTCACAGATGATTTTTACCTCATATAGGGATGGTGTAGCGGAATAGGGATGAGCAGAGAGTCCCCTACCCTGTGCTACAGGCTGGGGGTGGGGGACCCTGAGACTACAGTTGTTCTCTTGGGTTTGCGGGAAAACTCCAGCAGTAGGGCCCTTCAGTGGAGAGCGGGAGTCTGGAACCGAGCTGCCAGAAGTGTGGGGTGGGTATCTCAGCTGTCTTCTCCTTCCTCCCATTTCCCTGCTGCTTCCAGCTGCTGTGTAAGGCCACATAGAACATCACAGCAGGCGGCATGGGGCCCTGGAGTTTCACATATCTGTGGTAGAACCATTTCCAAATCATTCAAAATACCTAATTTTTAAAAGATAACGCAATTTTTCCATGAAAAATATTTTGTAATTAAGGGCTAGCCTTCAACAACGTCAAAACATTAAATACCCACGAGCGTCGTCTCATGTTTACCTTCCTTCGTGTGAACCGAACTACAGGAACCGGGGCAGATTCCTCTTTATTCTGATATCAAAAGCAAAATAAATTTAGTCAATGTTTCCCTAAACAATAACTTCGCAAAGTTGAAAGTCTTTAATTCAAAAGGATACTTTGTTATTATGAATAACTAAAAACAGAGCTATGGGAGAACCTTTGTGAAGCTATGGATTAGAACATATAACATTAAAACTGATATACATACATATTAAAGCATTTTATATATGTTTAGGTATTTTCTCAATTGCAAATAAGATGACTATAAACAGACATTCGGACTATTAAACTTTATAAGCGCCCGTTATTAAATAACCTGACCTGCCATAACGCATGTTTTCACTGTGCCTTTTGGCTAGAACCTTGTGGGGGAATTAGGGAATGTTCATTTGACATTGAGAGCGGGTCTGGATACGGCACGCCATGACGTCAGGGCAGTTGGCCGACACTCACAGGGTGTCAGAATGGGTAAGTGTCACAGTACCTGCTTGCCAAAAACACAAAAACGACGTTATAGAAGAACCCGGAGAGGAAGGACATGGGAATGTGCGTGTGTGCATGTATGTGCGTGTATGTGCGCATGTAGAAACCCACGCACATACTGTGGGCCATTCATTTACTTTTTATTTTCACTCTACAATTCATGCTTCGGTATTCACACTTCGGAAATCTAGTTTCAAACTATACGACGGCATCCTAAAGTAATTTAAGACATACACACTTTGATCACTTCTACACACCCAGAAATATTTTTTCCACTTGAAAAATGTTTTGCTTCAGTCAAGCACACGTTTCTTTCTCTGAAAATAAATCATTTCTAATATAAACATTGAAATCAAAATCAAAAGTAATATTGATTCTTTTGGCCAGCGAGTTGAGACATTCTCAGACATTAACTTTTCTTTCCAAATATGAAAAACATATTAAATATCTGTCTCGCAATAAGATGTTTTCCTCCTGCTTCCTTTGGTCTGTTTAGTGGATTCCTTTTCATGTTACAGCCGTCTAAGGCAGGTTTGTCCTTCTTCCATATGCAAAAGGCTGGCTGCTGGAAGGAGAAGAAGCCAGATCTGCCTTGATAGCCCTCACTCAACTAAGACTAACCATGTTAAGCACAAGGTAAGGATGTACACCAGTGTTAAAAATACTTTTAAAAATTAAACTGCATATTGTACATACGCACGCCAAAACCCCTCCCATAGTTCCACACCGAAAACAGGCAACTTCTCTTCGGCCTTTTTGGTTTTGAAAAGGAAATCGACTGGGAAAGTAGACCTAATCTCATAAGGAATGCACAAAAATGGAATGAAACTTGGGGGCGATCTAAAATTTCAACGTCTTATATTTCTTTTCACACCTAAGGAGCCACGTGTATCCGCAATTAGAAGTAAAACAAAACTGATTTCAAGTAAACCTACAGCCACAGACTTCTTGAAAGAAATATTTCAAATAACTTGCTTGTTTCTAGACAATAATAACATGCAGTGTGTGTGGGTGGCCATATTGCATTTATTTTTGGTATCGGAGGGTGTATTAGTCTGCATTAGTTACGCTGTAATGCGACTCGTATTTCACGGCTACAAAAAAGTCCCTATTGTACTTCTCTGATATCTTTCTCACATATCTTTTTGCTATGCTTATCACCAAGCTATGTCAATTGATTATGTCTGTAGCAGTCAATAATTTTTCCATATAACATCCTCTTTGAATCAAGCTTTTGCCACCTGCATTATTCCACTTCACGTCATCTTAGCATCACTAACTACTTCTACGAGACAACTGCCACCAAAAACATGGAACTGAAGCAATCATTTGGTTCTGTGCACACATTTTAATTTCATGCCCTACAGGGGGGGAAATCTCTATCGGCCTTAAACAAAAATTGAGTCTTTAATGCTGTATTGTTTTACATTATTTATCTCTTCAACAGTACAGTTGCTCTTTAAAAAACTACAGTTTGCAATTCACGCTACTAGCCTATCCAAAGGGCATTCACCACTCCAATCCGAAACAGGCAGGTATTTCAAAAATGGCAAAAATAAAAAACAGCTGAAATGCGCATATCACTCTTTGCATACACAGCCAGTTGTCATCACAGCACTGCTGGATATAACATGTCCAGATCCTGCAGCACTCTCCACAAGGTAGAATTATTCTGCTTCGTGATTGTAGATCTAGATCGTTTCGTATCATAGTCTCTAACTGACGTCTCACATAAATGGAAGCATAAAGGATAAAAGGGGAAACAATGCAGTGGAGCCAATAAAAATTCATTATATATACGCATCTATCAATACCTCTCTTTGTGTGTGTAAATGTATACACACACATAGATATTGATATATAGACATCTTTATATATCTTTGTATGCATATGTATTTATGGGTGAATATTAACACATATATACACATATATTTATATAAAGCTGGTGATCAGGGTTAGTCTTCAACCTGTAATGTAATTTTCGATTACCTTCTGCACAAGCTTTATTTTCATTTTGGCAAAGACAACTGGTGAAATGTTGTCTTTTTCGCTTCCCCTGTGTATGCATTAAGAGCCTAAAACCATGAGTCAGTGGAAATGAGCTGCCTCAGGCATCGAAGTTACAGTAGCGCAGCAATATTAAATCCAGCAATTAGAATCTATTATTAGGATCTTGAGAAGGGGTGAAGAAGTGATGATCAATGAGGTACATTGACTGTCCAGAAAATAAAGGACCATTAAGAACATTCCTTCTTGGAACTTTTTTTAAAGAAACGATGTATTTTTAAAAAAACACGGGTTTTTATTTAAAAAAAAAGGAGGTGAAGTGAAACCTTTTTAAAAGACCTTTATTAAAGATTGCATGGATAGTCCTTTGACAGACTTTTCTGCCCTCTTGTGGGGAAATTCCAATAAGCTTTTCGGCTACATTAAGGAGGAAGGTTCAACTATGCAGATGGGTTTGTTGGCAGTTTAATGCCACTGATTGTCATATTTCCATTGTCCCTGACATGCGAATAATTTAGAGCAAGAACTTGGATAGGAATTTGAAAATGGTGGCCCACTAAAAAGAAATCCAGTTCCTGAAGGACCTAGGTATACAACATCAGACAACCCAATTTGGGACAGGGGGGAAGTTGAAGAAAAGGTGCCTAAAATGGCGACTTAAATATATTCTAAATAATATGAAGAAATTTTTTAAAAAGATGGAGAAAGAGAGGAATTTTCAAAGCAGCTTTTGAGAGATACCTTGTACTGTTTCCGGCTCTCCACTCAGAGAATGGGACTGTTGTCTCTCTCTGTGGGGGCTGCCATTATAATGATACGGCATTGTACTGCTCAGCGGGCGGCCCAACCTCATGAGGCAGACCAGGACGGAGACATTTATGTCCCATTAGAAACCTCTGGAAATAAGAGCATTTCCCAGTCGGTTTACAGTGTTTGTCAATGGAGCAAAAGGTTCGATTCGACAAAACTTTTTACCCCCTTAATATGGAGGGGGGTAGAGCAGGTGAGTGTCGAGAGCCCGAAGTTTAATTTTCGGTTCCATCCTGCAGGCTTACAGAATGGTTTGGACAGATCACTTAACCTCTAAAACCTTAACTCGTATCTCCTTTATCCTTTAACTCCCAGGGGTGCGAAGGAGGCTTAATTAAAATTTCCCAAATGCACTGAGATTCTCAGATGAAAAGGTGCGTTAAGAACATCAAAGTATCGAAGTCAGTTGGACTCGCACGTATTTATCTATTTGTGCTAATTATTTTTTAATGGCTATAAAGTCTGCCCGTTTTGAAAGATGCGGCGTGGTCATAAAAAATGAAAACTTTTCAAGTCTGATTTAACAATCTGGACAGACCTAGTGGAGTTATATTTCTTTGTTTAGGAGCACAGTATTTGGAAAGTCATAACAATTTATCCTTTAATCTGTACAAACAACCGTGTATCACTTTGGGTAAATGGTTAACTACTGTAAATATTATGGGGATCATAATGTTAGCCATTCGGAATGGTGAAAACAGTCACAACTGTGTACTGCCTAGTCCACTGTGGTACTTGATGGGAGAAAAAGCTAAATGTCTCAGTTTTCTAAGAGTATTTTATTAAGCACAAACATTGAGAAAATACAAGTATTTTTCAGTTGTATTTCCAGTGCCTAGGTTTATCATACAACTAAGCAGTCAAAATAAGGAAGAGAAGCAGCATAGCCTAGTGGATAGAGCACAGGCCTGGGAGTCAAAGGACTTGGGTTCTGATCCTAGCTCCGCCACTTGACTGCTGTGTGACTTTGGGCGAGTCACTTAAGTTATCTGTGCCTCAGTTTCCTTATCTGAAAAATGGGTATTAAAACTGGGAGTCCCATGTGGGACAGAGAGTGTGCCCAATCTGGTTTTCTTTTATCTAACCCAGGGCTTGATATAGCACCTGGCACACAGTGAGCCCTTAACAAATACCATTAAAAATAAATACAAAAATAACTAAAATAAACGGACCTCACTTCACAGCTGGGTTCGAGAAAGAGTCAGTAAATTGAATTCATGTATGTAATGGTAATGAATGTTTAATGCCTAGGTCTTTATAAAATTTTAACTCTTATATTAACAATTCTACGCGGGTGGAATCAAATTCAGCAAGGCAGGATTCAAAGAGGAGAACAAAGATCCGCCACCCCTTTGGCGTCCCCCGCCTTCGGTTTAAAAACAGTGGTGTAGGTGGTGAGATAGCATCCCTAAGCAGTGAGTGTCATTGAGAGAGACTCTCTTATTCACTGTGCCCAGAAAATACAGCCCCCGCTCCGCCCCATCGTTGATATGAGCTGCGTTCGAGCACTAAAGTTGCTGTCAAGTGATCAGCAAGAAGTCAGACAGGCTGAGCCTTGCCTACGTTTCCTAGGATTGATATGTGGACTCTGGAGGAAAAGAGAAGAAAGGGAAATCCTACCATCAGCAGGAACTTGCACTCAAATTGTTTTCACAGCAAAGACAGTGGTTTGGGCAAAGCCGTCCACACTCGCGCCCAAATCCTCTGTGCCCAGGGGCACACACACGTTGAGAACTGGCTGGCAGGAAGAATCAGTCGATCAGTCCTACTTATTGAGCATTTACTGTGTCCAGGGCATGGTACTAAGCACTTGGGAGAGTACGGACATAACCATATGCCAGATGCAGTCCCTGTCTACAATGAGGTGACAGTCCAAAGGAATTAGAGTTTAGTGAGTAGAGTAGAACGAGTAGAATTTCAGCGTGAAATGGAATGTATCTGAGACCTCATCCACATCAGATAGAAACCACTGTACCTTCATCCATTTTGTAAACTATTGCTGAGCATGACATTCCAAGTGGCTTAAAAGAGGGGTAGGGGAATCTTTTCTACTTTCTTGTGCATACCAAGAGAAAAGTCAATACCAAAAGCAAGACAAAGAACAACAGTAACAACAAAATATGCAGTTATCTTTCGCCCAAATAGATAGAAAGCTGCCGGAAAATGTCAAGAGCATCAGGACTTGGTTATCGTGGACAAGGGAATGTTGTTTCAGGGAGCAAAGTTGCTTCACCTCATGGTCATTTCTATCTCTGAGCAGATTTGGAAAACCAGCCCTAGTGATACGGATAGAGGAACCATCCCCCGACAAAATCTCCGACTAGGGAGGGTCTCTCCAAGGGAAGGTATGTCCAGCTAACGCACACATTCCATGTTAGGTAGGAAGGATGGAGAAAGAGAAATCAGGCTTCCCCAAGAGCCCCATTTTCCGGGGCCAAGTAAGTGGAAGGACACGGAGGCTGAAAGAAAAACAGATAGAGAGAAGGCCTAGTTACTCTGCTTTCTATCCTCCTGTGGGTCTGAATCCAAAGTGGGTTTCTTCTTCCTTTTTAATCCAGACCTACCCTCTAACCCACAACCCTCTGCCTGGGGAGAAACCATCGGTTAACTAATGTGAACACAAAGACAGCTATGTCCTCTACTCCAGTTTAGCGTGGGGGTAGGAGGCAAGATCAAATTAGTGGAAGGACATGGAGGTTGAAGGAAAAAACAAACATAAAAGGAAAGGTTTACTCCGCTCAACACCTTTCTGGGACCTAGATCTGAGTCTGGGTTACCGAAAACACAAGAAATTCGGGGGCACCTGCCCACTAGGAGCAAAACTGTAGCCTCACTCTCCTACACTGACCATCGGTACATCAGTAACAGTGTCCAAATATGGAAGAGAATCATGCTATACAGGTTTAAGAGAAAACTTGAAAAAAATGCAAATTTTTTCCTAGTAATTCAAATACTAGCAGATTAATGTTTTTTAAAAGATAAGCAAAAGTAGTATGCTTCAGGTGAGCATGACAGGGGTACCCTCAAAAGGCACCCACATGCAGAGATCCAGAGATGCGCAGATTCACACATCTTCCAGAAGAAGTTCAGCTATATACAGGAGACAAGGGATAAGAATCCCACTTTATAAAAGTGCTGAAGCTGCAGTAGGAGGGGTGGGAAATTGAGCATTAATCAGGGAAGGCCTCCTGGAGGAGATATGATTTTAGGAGGGCTTTGAAGATGGTCGCCATATGTGAAGGGAAAGGGAGTTCCACACAGGAGCAAGAGATCGACGGAAATTTCTACACCCAGATTCTCAGTAACAAACACTACAAGACCGGCCCGGGTTTCACTGTCATATATTATTGGGAAACTTCATCATTATCACCATCATCATATATGCCGAGGGAAGATAGGGAGATGAGCCTGAGCCACAAACCTAAAAAATATTTTGAAATTCAGAAGGAAATATCTTAAAATGCACCTTTCTCTTCTACGGGTTTGTCCTTCACAAATCTCTCTCACACTCTCCTTCAATTTTGCCTCTAAAACGCCACATCGGAAAGCATCAACGTATGAAAGGCAGTTTCTTCCTAAAATTTTCTCTCACATGACAAGGAAAGAGCTAGCCAGAAAATTATTTGAGAATAGTGGTTCGGCTTTTAGAGCTTTAACACAAATTCTCAACTTAATGATGCCCCTGGTGGCAAGTAACATTTAATTTTTCTCTATGCCATTGAAAAAAATTAGATGTAAAACTCAGGTAAAAGATTAATATTTTACATCCTGAGGCTAAATATTTTAATATAAATATTCATCAGAGCCTATGCTGAATGAAATAAATCCCTTGTGGATTTAGATTATAAATTCTTCGTCTCTTGCACAATTCGGAGGCTGGCCATTCCGCTCCACGGAGAAAGCCAGAGTTCAGTTACCTACCATGTCGGATCGAAAAGAACTCACAGCTGTGAATTTCAAGGAAGAACATGCCTGTAAAGCAAAATCCTGAGGACTTACATGACTTTCTCACAGTTTCCTGTCAAAAATTTTAAACCGGATGGTCCTTGACTTCCACTGGTGATGATCAGCATCACCGATATTTACTAGGCAGCATCTAAAGGATTTGGGAATCTCCCGAGATACAACCAAGACTGTTCCTGCCGTAAATACCTCACAATCTAGGGGTGGGTGGACAGCAAGAAGGGAGGAAGACCAACAGAGGAAACAATTAACCACCAAATATAAAAAATTACATTTCAACATTTAACATCTCTCCTCCCTCCTCCTCAGTTCCAGTATCCCTCCCGTTGCTGGGAAACCACGGTGCTGAGAGGACCTAGTGGAGGTAGGGGGTCAAGTCTTCAAGCAACCTGTCCATGGTGATAGGCAGTGCTCGCTTCAAGAGGCACATCAGTAAGGCAACCACTTCAGGGCACAGCATCAAATTGGGTGGTATCCTGGCACAGCAAGGGTGACTCTGGGGACACACCATTACCAGGGCTGTGGGAGAGTTGGAGTGACACCATGGGTAAAATATCAGAGGTTGGGGCATTGGAAAAAGGGCTGCAGCAGCAGTTACACATTTGAAAATGTCCTGCTCTTCGGAAACAACACCTATTTGAACAGGAACCTGGGATTGGAAGGCCAGGTACATTTACCCATTAAATAAAATGGAGGCGGAAGACACTGCAAAAGAAATTTAGAAGAAAACCTTGTAGAACAAAACATTCGGAAACACGGGAAAAAGGAAACAGTCTAGGGAGGCAAGAAAGGAGAAATGTAAACTTCCCATCCTCCCATTGTTTTCTTGAACCCTCCAATCTGGTTTCCGCCCCTTTGACTCCAAGGAAACTGACTTCTCTAAGAACCCAATTGACTGTCTTCTTGTCAAATCCCATAGCCTCTTCTCCAACCTAGTCCTCTCGGCTGCTTTTGACGCTGTGGATCACTACCTTCTCCTCGAAGATTATCGAATCTTTGCTCAGTGACACAGTCCCCTCCTCGTTCTCCACCTTTCTCTCTGATAGTTCCTTCTTAGTCTCTTTGGCAGGCTCCTCCTCTGCCTCCCACCCTCTGATAGGGCTGGGATTAGAACCCATACCTATTCAATAGTATTTATTTATTTATTTATTTATTGAGCGCTTACTATGTACAGAGCACTGTACTAAGCACTTGGAATGTACAAATCGGTAACAGATAGAGACAGTCCCTGTTCTTTTTTCGGGCTTACGGTCTAATCAGGGGAGATGGACAGACAAGAACAATAGCAATAAATAGAATCAAGGGGATGAACATCTCATTTAAACAATAGCAAATAAATAGAATCAAGGCGATGTGCATCTCATTAACAAAATAAATAGGGTAATGAAAATATATACAGTTGAGCGGATGAGTACAGTGCTGAAGGGATGGGAAGGGAGGGGGGAGGAGCAGAGGGAAATGGGGGGAAAAGAGGGTTTAGCTGCGGAGAGGTGAAGGCGGGCAGTAGAGGGAGTAGAGGGAAAAGGGGAGCTCAGTCTGGGAAGGCCTCTTGGAGGAGGTGAGCTTTAAGCTTGTGCCCGTTCCACTGAGCCACGCTGCTTCTCTACAAGGTAATCAGGTTGTCCCAGGTGGGGCTCACAGTCTTAATCCCCATCTTACGGATGAGGCAACCAAGGCACAGAGAAGTGAAGTGACTTGCCCAAAAATTACACAGTTGACAAGTTGTGGAGCCGGGATTAGAACCCAGGACCTCTGACTCCCAAGCCCGTGCTCTTGCCGCTGAGCCAAGCTGCTTCTCCTCCCTCCTCCCTCTGACCTGGAACCACCTCCTCCTTCATATAAAGCAGCACGGGAAGCAGCATGGCCTAAGGGATAGAGCCCGGGCCTGGGAGTCCGAAGAACCTGGGTTTTCTGCTGGTAAAGCATGGGCCTGGGAGCCAAAGAGTCTGGGTTCTTATAATAATTATGGTATTTGTTATCCCAGCCCTGCCACCTTCCTGCTGTGTGGCCTCGGGCCAGTCACTTCACTTCACTGTCTCTCAGTTACATCATCTGTAAAATGGGAATAAGACTGTGAACCCCAGGTGGGACAGGGATTGTGCCCAACCTGATTATTTTGTATCTACCCCAGCACTTACAACAGTACTTGACACATAGTAAGCACTTAACAAATACCATCATCATTATTAGTATTATTCAACAGACCGCCATTCTTCCGACCTGCAAAACATTACTAAAATCCCATCTCCTCCAAGAATTTTCCTTAATCCAGGACTCTTTTCCCCTACTCGCTCTCTCTCTTGTGTCTTCTATGCACTGAGCTGTGTAGTCTTTGTGGACTTCATTTTCCCCGCACCCTCAGTCCCGCAGCCCTCATGGATATGTACGGTACTTAAATGTACAGTACATACAGAGCTTATGCTGAACTATGCAACATGTACTTCTGGACCGTAAACTCATCCTCTAAACGGTGGACAGCGTCCGTGTCTACTAATTCTATGGAACCGTAGGCTCCCAAGCGCTTAATACAGTGCTTTGCACAAAGTGTTAAATTAATACCACTGATTGACATAGACGGCTATAATGTCCTTATCTCTTTATTTATATTAATGTCCGTCTCCCCTTCTAGACTGTAGAGAAGCAGCGTGGCTCGGTGGAAAGAGCCCGAGCTTGGGAGTCCGAGGACATGGGTTCGAATCCTGGCTCTGCCACTTGGCAGCTGTGTGACTGAGGGCAAGTCACTTAGCTTTTCTGTGCCTCAGTTACCTCATCTGTAACATGGGGATTAAGACTGTGAGCCTCACGTGGAACAATCTGTTTACCCTGTATCTACCCCAGTGCTTAGAACAGTGCTCTGCACATAGTAAGTGCTTAACAAATACCAACAATAATAATATAAATACCAACAAATACCAATAATATTATTATTATTATTATCAAGCCCCTTGCAAGCCGGGAACGTGTCTAGCAACTGTGTTGCATTGTACTCTTCCAAGCACCTAGGACAGTGCTCTGCACATATTGAACACCCATCAAGTACCACTGATTTACTGAAATGAAGACCTAGAAGGGTAGCTTATAAAAAACAGGGCCCTCGAATATGAAATATTCTGTCTAAGCAATAACTGAATTGATTAGAAAACCATAATAATTTGGCAATCCTTCATGATTTCATCCTTCTTTTAGCACTCTGGCATGATAAGGTCTGTTGAATTTTAATAATGTTATTACAGTGTTCTTTCACTAATATAAAGCTGAGAAGGTGACCTTGGCTTAAACACCTACCTTTCCCTCCTTCTGAAATATTTTGACTGAATTGAATAGAGTGATCAGAACCCATTTCAATTTAACATTCTATTACGACACCTATTTACCAAAGATGTTATTAGTTCTTTAGCACTTGGAAGCTTTTCACTGACTAGAATGTTAAAGGTAACACTTTGAAAATCAACTATTGTCTGTACAGATGTAGCCAATAAAATCTAATTCAAAGTTTTTCCTGATTATTATGAATTTATGTTATTTGATCTCGTAACTGTATTTATTGGATTTTTACACTTCCTTAATGTACTTAGATTGTTTGTTCAATTTTTTTGATCTTGGGAAGGCAGCAGTGCAGTTTACATTGTTTTCTATGGAAGACTACTTCATTTAGTGATCTTCCACTTAACACTATTTTCAGTGAACCAATGAAGAGTGCTAACTGAGATACAGGAGTCGTCTGCAAATTGTAGAAGGTGTTAATACCGGAGAGGGAAAAGTTCAACAGAGGTGACAATTTGCATTCATTAAATAAAATTTAATGGAAAGAAGGTAATAGATTTAGAGAAACTTCCTCGCAGACCTAGTTTGATGTGAAATAGACTTCCCGATTCCTATGATGAAAGTTTACTACTTAACATTTAAGATAAAGCTGGAAAAAAGTCTTCATGTGGGCTGCTGGAAAGAACATGGATCCTGGGTTCAGAGGATGTGGGCTCGAATCCCACCTCAGTCACCTTCCTCCTTTGTGACTTTGGGCAAGTCACTTAACTTTTCCATGCCTCATATGTTAAATGGGGATGAAGACTGTGAGCCTCACGTGGGACCATCTGATGACCCTGTATCTCCCCCAGCGCTTAGAACAGTGCTCTGCACCTAGTAAGCACTTAACAAATACCAAAATTATTAAATGGGGATTTAATGCCTGGTCTCCCTCCTACTTAGACTTTGAGACCTATTTATTCATTCAATTGCATTTATTGAGCACTTACGGTGTGCAGAGCACTGTACTAAGTGCTTGGGAAGTACAATTCAGCAACAAATAGAGACAATCCCTGCCCACAATGGGCTCACAGTCAGGGACAGTGTCTAACCATCTTGTAACTACCCCAGTGCTTGACACATAGTGAGCCCTTAATAATAATAATAATAATAATGTTGGTATTTGTTAAGCGCTTACTATATGCCGAGCACTGTTCTAAGCGCTGGGGTAGACACAGGGGAATCAGGTTGTCCCACGTGGGGCTCACAGTCTTAATCCCTATTTTACAGATGAGGTAACTGAGGCACCGAGAAGTTAAGTGACTTGCCCAAAGTCACACAGCTGACAAGTGGCCGAGCCAGGATTCGAACCCATGACCTCTGACTCCAAAGCCCGTGCTCTTTCCACTCACTGAGCCACGCTGCTCCTCTAATATTGTTAATAAACATCTTAACAACTGTAGGCAACATTCTGAGAAAACAAGGCTGCCCTAGCCCTCATCAAACCCTCAGGCAATGGAGTTGGGTTAAAAGAATTTTTCAAACTCTTTCCATATCTAACTTTCACGATGCATATTTCCTCTCTTCTTAAGTGTGGCAGGCTTCCGCTTCATGCATGATGGCAGCTCCATTAATGTTCCGAGTCCCTGGGAAAAATACTTTATGACACCTTAGCTATAAATGTCTAGGATATAAATTCTGGGACTGCCAAGGGGTTAAGTGGCAGAGGAAATATACCTCCTCTCAAGAGATCATTTGGAGTTTTGAGTTATGTTCCAGGTATCTTGCCTCTGTGTCTATAGTGGTATGGAAGGACACTCCAAGTAGAACAAACAATGCAGTGGCTATCTCATCACAGAGAGATGTAAGGTCGGAATCATGGAATTTAGCAGTATGGTGGGGTAAAGGCCAAGTTGCAGACACCAGGTCAAATTGAGGGAGCGAGGTGGGACAGTGCTCTCCGTCAAGCCCAACCAGCCCACGTTCCTCTCAGTCTTGCCACAGGCAGGCTTGAGTCAAACAATCGATCAAACAACTGTATTTATTATGGGCTTACTGTGTGCAAAGCACTTGGGACGGTACGGTATAACAGAATTGGTCGACACGTTCACTGCCCGCGGTGAACTGACAATCTAGAGGGGGAGCTAGATATAAATAATAATAATAATGTTGGTATTTAAGTGCTTACTATGTGCAGAGCACTGTTCTAAGCGCTGGAGTAGATACAGGGTAATCAGGTTGTCCCACGTGAGACTCACAGTTAATCCCCATTTAAAGATGAGGTAACTGAGGCACAGAGAAGTTAAGTGACTTGCCCACAACCACCCAGCTGACAAGTGGCAGAGCCGGGATTCAAACCCATGACCTCTGACTCCCAAGCCCGGGCTCTTTCCACTGAGCCACGCTGCTTCTCTAACATAAACCAATTATGGATCTGTAAATAAGAACTGGGGGGGCTGAGGGAGGGGTGATTAAAGGTGCAAATCTAAGTGCAAGGATGACACAGAAGGGAGTGGGAGAAGAGGAAAGGAGGGCTTAGTCAGGGAAGGCGTCTTGGAGGAGATGCGCTTTTAATAAGGATTTGAAGAGGGGGCGAGTCATTGTCTGTCAGGAAGAGGGAGGGTGTTCCAGGCCAGGTGCACGATATGGCCGAGACTACGGCAGTGAGGTAGACAAGGGTGAGGTACAGTGAGTAGGTTGGCCTTAGAGGAGTAAAGTGTGCACCCTGGGTCATAGTAGGAAATCAGGGAGGAAAGGTAGGAGGAGGAGAGATGACTGAGTGCTTTGAAGTCTACGTAAGGAGTTTCTGTCTGATGTAGAGGTGGAGGGGCAACCACTGTAGGAATGGGAAAGCACAGACTGAACAGTTTCACTGAAAAATGATCTGGACAGCAGGGTGAAGTATGAAGTGGAGTGGGCAGAGACGGGAGACAGGGAGCTCAGCAAGGAGACTGATGCAGTAATCAAGGAGGGATAAGATAAGTGTTATCAAAGTTAGAGATTCATGGTAGTCAGAGCCGTGAGAGATGGCAAATGATTTGGACGCAAGGGCATACCCGCTGAGACCTATGAGCGTGGAGGGGAAACTCCGCTAAAAGACGCAAGTTTTTCATCAACTTTTGGCGATGTCACACTATCTCAAAGAAGCCGCCATTCATTCATTCAAACATCTTTATTGAGCACTTACTGTGTTCCGAGCACTGTACTAAGCACTTGAGAGAGTACATTTCAACAATACACAGTCACATTCTCTGACCACAGTGAGCTAAGAGGAAGGAGGGTGAAAAATTGTATTGCTGCAACTCTCGAGTGCATCTTACTACTCTCCATTGCCAGTATGATATTAGCAAGAGTCCTAACAGACCATCTGATGAAGGTTACCCACCAACCACATATTCCCAGAATAACGATGTCTTCAAATCACAGGAGGGCCAAACCGATCATAGGTCTTAGAAAACACATATGCTCCTCTAGGAAATTCTTTCTACACCACAGCCTTGAAAAATTAGCTGAAGTCCAAGAGCCAATTGCTATACAAATGCTATTCAAATTTATCCTTTCCTGCCTTAACTCTGCCCTCTCCTCCGCCAGGCAAAGCTTCTTCTCCTCCCTCATCGACACCCATGCCCATCACCCCCGCCGATTGTTCCAGACCTTTAACTCTCTCCTTAGGCCCCCTGTTCCTCCCCCGCCCCCATCTCTCACCCCCAATGATCTGGCCACCTATTTCCTCACGAAAATCAACACGATCAGTTCTGAGCTCCCCAAAGTCACCCCTCCGCCTCTCCCCTCCCCCCCACCAACCCCCTCCCCTACTTTCCCATCCTTCCCTGCAGTATCCTCAGAGGAGATCTCCTCCCTCCTCGCAAGTGCCACCCCCTCCACCTGCGCCTCGGACCCCATTCCCTTTCACCTTATTAAAACCATCACCCCTGCCCTCCTCCCTTCCTTAACTTCTATTTTTAACCACTCAATCTCCAAGGGCTCCTTCCCCTCTGCCTTCAAACATGCCCACGTCTCCCCCATCCTAAAAAAACCCGCTCTTGACCCCACTTCCCCCTCCAGTTATCGTCCTATCTCCCTACTACCCTTCCTTTCCAAAATTCTAGAACGAGTCGTCTACAATCGATGCCTAGAATTCCTTAACTCCCATTCTCTCCTAGACCCCCTCCGATCTGGCTTCCGTCCCCTCCACTCTACCGAGACTGCTCTCTCTAAGGTCACCCGTGACCTCCTTCTTGCCAAATCCAATGGCTCCTACTCCATTCTGATCCTCCTTGACCTCTCTGCTGCCTTTGACACTGTCGACCATCCCCTCCTCCTCCATACCTTATCTCACCTTGGCTTCACGGACTCTATCCTCTCCTGGTTCTCCTCTTACCTCTCTGGCCGATCATTCTCGGTCTCCTACGCCGGAGCCTCCTCCCCCTCCCATCCTTTAACTGTTGGAGTTCCTCAAGGGTCAGTTCTTGGCCCTCTTCTGTTCTCCATTTACACTCACTCCCTCGGTGAACTCATCCGCTCTCACGGCTTTGACTACCATCTCTACGCAGATGACACGCAGATCTACATCTCCGCCCCTGTCCTCTCCCCCTCCCTTCAGGCTCGCATCTCCTCCTGCCTCCGGGACGTCTCCACCTGGATGTCGGCCCGCCACCTAAAACTCAACATGAGCGAGACTGAGCTCCTCATCTTCCCTCCCAAACCCGGTCCGCTCCCAGACTTCTCTATCACCGTGGATGGCACGACCATCCTTCCCGTCCCGCAGGCCCGCAATCTCGGTGTCATCCTTGACTCGTCCCTCTTGTTCACCCCACACATCCTATCCGTTACCAAGACCTGCCGGTTTCACCTCTACAATATCGCCAAGATCCGCCCTTTCCTCTCCACCCAAATGGCTACCTTACTATTACGGGCTCTCGTTATATCCCGGCTAGACTACTGTGTCAGCCTTCTCTCTGACCTCCCTTCCTCCTCTCTCGCCCCGCTCTGGTCTATTCTTCACTCCGCTGCCCGGCTCATCTTCCTGCAGAAACGATCTGGGCGTGTCACTCCCCTTCTTAAACAACTCCAGTGGTTGCCTATCGACCTCCGCTCCAAACAAAAACTCCTCACTCTAGGCTTCAAGGCTCTCCATCACCTTGCCCCTTCCTATCTCTCCTCCCTTCTCTCTTTCTACCGCCCACCCCGCACGCTCCGCTCCTCTGCCGCCCACCTCCTCGCCGTCCCTCGGTCTCGCCTATCCCGCCGTCGACCCCCGGGTCACGTCCTCCCGCGGTCCTGGAACGCCCTCCCTCCTCACCTCCGCCAAACTGATTCTCTTTCCCTCTTCAAAACCTTACTTAAAAATCACCTCCTCCAAGAGGCCTTCCCAGACTGAGCTCCTCTTCCCCCTCTACTCCCTCTGCCATCCCCCCTTTACCTCTCCGCAGCTTAAGCCTCATTTTCCCCTTTTCCCTCTGCTCCTCCACCTCTCCCTTCCCATCCCCACAGCACTGTACTTGTCCGCTCAACTGTATATATTTTCGTTACCCTATTTATTTTGTTAATGAATTGTACATCGCCTTGATTCTATTTAGTTGCCATTGTTTTTACGAGATGTTCTTCCCCTTGACGCTGTTTAGTGCCATTGTTCTTGTCTGTCCGTCTCCCCCGATTAGACTGTAAGCCCGTCAAATGGCAGGGACTGTCTCTATCTGTTGCCGACTTGTTCATCCCAAGCACTTAGTACAGTGCTCTGCACATAGTAAGCGCTCAATAAATACTATTGAATGAATGAATGAATATACAAACAGTGCTCAAACTTAAAACACAATTGGTTCTTAAAAATGATATCTTAAATGGAAACTAAGGCACAACTAAATTTCATGAGATAAATGGGAGATTGGTTCCCTGAGTCGAGAGAAGCTGTGTGGTCTAATGGATAGAGCATGGGCCAGGGAGTCAGAAGGACCTGAGTTCTAATTCTGGCTCCAGCACTTGTTTGCTGTGTGACTTTGGGCAAGTCACTAAACTTCTCTATGTTTACACAACTACCGCATGTGTAAAATGGGGATTAAGATTGTCAGCCCTATGTGGGACAGAGACTGCGTCCAACCGGATTAGCTCGTATCTATCCCAGAGTTTAGTACAATGTTTGGCACGTAGTAAGCACTTAAAAAATACCATAAAAAGGTCAGTTGTCCTATTTTTATTGAAATGACACAAAATTGTGTACTTAGAGGTGAGTAATATGGCTACATTAATGCATTTATATCAAGTCAAAAAGATAGTCAACTTCTACTTTATCTGAAATCATCCCTAGGGACTCTGCCAGGTGATCGGGTTACGTCTCTCCTTCTTTCCAAATGCCCTCGGTCTCTCGCGTGTTCACCATCTTCAAATTTTTCTCCCCTTTCCCCAATCGTGGCTTTTAAAAATAGTTTCCCCCTTTCCCTGTAGGTTGTTCATTCATTCAATCATATTTATTGAGTGCTTACTGGGTGCAAAGCATTGTACTGAGCACTTGGGAGAGTACAATATAACAATAAACAGACACATTCCCTGCCCACAATAATAATAATAATAATGTTGGTATTTGTTAAACACTTACTATGTGCAGAGCACTGTTCTAAGTGCTGGGGTAGATGAAGGGTAATCAGGTTGTCCCTCGTGAGGCTCACAGTCTTCATCCCCATTTTACAGATGAGGTAACTGAGGCTTATGAGAAGTTAAGTGACTTGCCCACAGTCACACAGCTGACAAGTGGCAGAGC
Organism: Ornithorhynchus anatinus; assembly: GCF_004115215.2. Taxonomy (NCBI): domain Eukaryota; kingdom Metazoa; phylum Chordata; class Mammalia; order Monotremata; family Ornithorhynchidae; genus Ornithorhynchus; species Ornithorhynchus anatinus. Next base: position 39,695,583 of record NC_041738.1, read on the forward strand.
TGGGATTTGAACCCATGACCTCTGACTCCCAAGCCCGGGCTCTTTCCACCGAGCCACGCACAATGACTTTACAGTCTAGAGGACTGTACCGTCTAGCTCCAGGGTGCCCTCTACCCCCACCCTCACCCCTAGAACAATACTGTAAAGAAAAATGAGTCAGGTTGAAAATGGGTGTAAGTTAGAAATGTCGTAAAAGCCATTCAGCATCACTCAAAACGTTTGAAATTCATTCATTCAATATTTATTGAGTGTGTGCTGTGTGCAGATCACTGTAATAAGTGCTTGGGAGAGTACAATACAACAATAAACGGACACATTCCCTGCCCACAATGAGCTTACAGTCTAGAGGTGGGGAGACCGACATCAATACAAAGAAATAAATGACAGATAGGTACATAAGTGCTGTGGGGCTGGGAGCCGGGAAGAGCAAAGGGAGCAAATCAGGGTGATGCAGAAGGGAGTGGGAGATGAGGAAAGGTGGGGCCTCTTGGAGGAGATATGCCTTCAGTGATGTTCCAGCAGCCTATCTCATTTGCCATTCATTCATTCATTCAATGGTATTTATTGAGCGCTTACTATGTGCAGAGCACTGTACTAAGCGCTTGGAATGTACAAATTGGCAACAGAGACAGCCCCTGCCCTTTGACGGGCTTACAGTCTAATCGGGGGAGACAGGCAGACAAGAACAATGGCAATAAATAGAGTCAAGGGGAAGAACATCTCATAAAAACAATGGCAAATGAATAGAATCAGGGTGATGTACATCTCATTAAACAAAATAAATACGGTGATGAAGATATATACAGTTGAGCGGACGAGTACAGTGCTGAGAGGGTGGGACGGGAGAGGGGGAGGAGAGGGAAAGGGAGGAGAAGAGGGTTTAGCTGCAGAGAGGTGAAGGGCGGGGGGGTAGAGGGAGCAGAGGGAAAAAGGGGGGAGCTCAGTCTGGGAAGGCCTCTTGGAGGAGGTGAGCTTTAAGTAAGGATTTGAAGAGGGGAAGAGAATTAGATTGTCGGAGGTGTGGAGGGAGGGCATTCCAGGACCGCGGGAGGACATGGCCCAGGGGTCAACGGCGGGATAGGCGAGAACAAGGGACGGTGAGGAGGTGGGCGGCAGAGAAGCAGAACGTGCGGGGTAGGCAGTGGAAAGAGAGAAGGGAGGAGAGGTAGGAAGGGGCAAGGTGATGGAGAGGCTCGAAGCCTAGAGTGAGGAGTTTTTGTTTTGAGCGGAGGTTGATAGGCAACCACTGGAGGTGTTTAAGAAGGGGAGTGACAGGCCCAGATCGTTTCTGCAGGAAGATGAGCCGGGCAGCGGAGTGAAGAATAGACTGTTGAGGGACGAGAGAGGAGGAAGGGAGATCAGAGAGAAGGCTGACACAGTAGTCTAGCCGGGATATAACGAGAGCCAGTATCATAGTGAGGCTACTTTTGAGGCCCTGACCACTAGTTGCTTGAACAGATTCAGGATTCCAGATTACATTTTTAAGTTGATTTAAAACTCTTATTTCCTTCCAACTTTATTTTCGTTAAGGCCATCCTAATTTTTTTCAGACCCCGGGCCTGTCAGCCTGATTAATTCACAGGACTGTTGTGCGATGACCAACCCCTCCTCAGCTAGAAGGATAAATCATCTTCCATCTTCTGCTCTCTCTTGCACTGTCCTATGCCGTCGCGTCGTATCTGACCCATAGTGACGCCATGGACTCATCTCTCTTAAAACACCCCACCTCCATCTGCAATCTTTATGGAAGTGCATCCATAGAGTTTTCTTGATGAAAATCCAGAAGTAGTTTACTATTGCCTCCTTCTGCGCAGTAAACATGAGCCTCCACCTTCCACTCTCTCCCATGCCGCTGCTGCCCGACACAGGTGAGTTTTGACTTGTAGCAGATTGCCTAGGTCTAGATCACTTTTCTGTCAATAAGAAGCTGGAAGTGGGAATGGGAATCATTCTATAGGATACAAATGCTTTACCTTCTGGAGAGACTGTGAGGTCTTAAAAGCATCTCCACGTTCCCAGTTCTAAGCACCAGTAGTAACTCCGAGAATAAATTTCGTAAAGTCACTCCAAGAATCAATGTTATACGAGCTTTTGGAACCAGTGGGAAGCCTCAGTTTCCATCTTCCCATGCCAGGAAGATCTTCCCATGCTGAATAGAATTTGATAGTGTCTTGTCCCTCCAAAACTTGGACAGATAGGGGAGAATCCCGAGGACAGATTCATCCGTAAATTCCACACAAGAGGGTATATTCCCACATCTCTCCGAACTGATCCCCAAGATTAGAAGTCTAGACTGTTGCGCATCTCTAGTGGTGATTTTGCCTTATATCAGTGTATTTCATTATTTAATCTTCTGTTACACACTCGTCATCCTTACCTGAACAAATTGTTGACACAGGACAGGGCTGCTTACATTAACAACCACCAAATGTTCTCTACAGCTACTACTAATAATAATAATTGTGGTATTTGTTAAACACTTACTATGTGCTAGGCACTGTACTAAGTGCTGGGGTGGATACCAGCAAATTGGGTTGGACACAGTCCCTGTCCCCTGTGGGGCTCACAGTCTCAATCCCCATTTTACAGATGAGGGAACTGAGGCACAGAGAATTCATTCAGTAGTATTTACTGAGAGCAGAGCACTATACTAAGCACTTAGAATGTACAATTCGGCAACAGATAAAGACAATCCCTGCCCAGTGACAGGCTCACAGTCTAAATGGGGGAGACAGAGAGCAAAACAAAACAGAACAAAACAAGACAACATCATCAAGATAAATAGATTCAAGGAGATATACACCTCATTAACAAAGTAAATAGGGTAATAAATAATATATACAAATGAGCACAGTGCTGAGGGGAAGGGAAGGGGGAAGAACAGAGGGGTGGGGGGGAGGGGAGGGGAAACAGAGGGAAGGGTGCTCTACCTGGGAAGGCCTCCTGGAGGAGGTGAGCTCTCAGTAGGGCTTTGAAGAGGGGGACAGAGTTAGTTTGGTGGACGTGAGGAAGGAGGGCGTTCCAGGACAGCAGTAGGACGTGGGCCAGGGGTCGACGGCAGGATAGGTGTGATCGGGGGACAGTGAGGAGGTGAGCGGCAGAGGAGTGGAGTGTCCTGGGTGGGCAGTAGGAAGAGAGAAGGGAGGTGAGGTAGGAGGGGGCAAGGTGATGAAGAGCCTTGAAGCCAAGAGTGAGGAGTTTTCGTTTCGTGTGGAGGTTGATAGGCAACCACTGGAGGGTTTTGAGGAGAGGAGTGACATTCCCAGATCGTTCCTGTAGGAAGATGATCCAGGCAGCAGAATGAAGAATAGACTGGAGACTATAGAAGACTTTAGAGACTAAGAATAGACTAGAGAAGTGAAGTGACTAGCCCAAGGTCACACAGGTGACAAGCGGCTGAGCTGGAGTTACAACCCATGACCTTCTGACTCCCAGGCCCGTGCTCTATCCACTAGGCCATGCTGCTTCATTAATAACATCAAAGAAAAATTTAGGGGGAGAATAGGGACACACATTAGTGTTTTATGCTCTGTGCCTACTGTAATTAGAAGGTGCTTTGGGAAGCCTCTTAATATGGTCTCCCTCTGCCTGTCGATACTTGGAAAAACAAATTCAGGAAAATCACCATCAGTAACATCTTATTTGATTACAATTGTTCCTTCTATCTTGATTCGCATTAAAAAATTCCACATGAACATTGTTAGAGTCTAAATCGTGTTCCTTCCCCATTGTAAACATTTTCGCCCCATCTGTATTTTCAGACCTATTTCTTTATTGCCCACCAAAGAGAAACTTATCTACCTTATTCTCTCCAAAGAAAAACCTAAAAACATTGTCCTGAGTCACCTACAAGGGAACTCCAGACCAAGAACCAACAGCAGTGCCTTCAATTATTCATCGATATTATTCCGTCCTGTTCCACGCCCCATCTTTCCAGTCAGGTCATCCCGTCAGCTTTCTTAGCTTTCATATGTTTACAAATAATTAGATACTACCTCTGTCTTTTATATCTATTATCTCTTTTACAATTGGATATTTGTCAATTTAATTCTATTATTTCTCCCTTCGAGGGCAGGTTTAGCATCTTTTTTTCTTGTGTAAGTTCAGATCAGTGACAGAAAGGCATCTTTCACTTGCTATCTCCAGTAAGCACACTGTAATTCACTCTGTAGCTGACACCCAACACCTAGGTAAGCCATTTGAAACTTTATTTTCTTTATTCACCTTTTTTCTTCCCCTGCGACTTCCAAGGTGAGAAATTCCAAGGCTACGACAGCCTAGTTACTGCTCCGATTGCAAAGAAACTAAGGACATTTAGAATCCAGGGCTGATTATATTAAGAGCAGAAGAAACCGGCTATCGGGGCACAGGGCAGAAGGAGGGCCACGGTTGCCCAAACGGAGAGCCATCTGGAGTGGCCGGGTGAGTGAGAGCAAGTGACCTTAGGGAAGTTCTTGTATGTGTTTAAGGTAGTTAGGTTTTATTGTGAGGAAAGAAGAGTTTTACATTGGAGATTCTGGGAAACAGGCTATAATACTATTAAGATATATATGTTAGGCACTGCTCTGTTCATCTTGACGCCCGTGATAAATAAGAGAGCCTGGACTGACTGAACATCCTGGAGAGGAACTGAGAAAGTTATTGCCAGACCCTCAACCATACTATACTTTTTAACTTGGAAATTTTATAAAGATTCATCGGTGAAATTAGATGAACCTAGATTTGAATAACTGGACAGAAAGAAAAAAAAAAAACAGCCCCAACCGCAGATGCAGGTGATTAACAAAACATGGAATAAATGAAAACAAACCAAAAAATATATATATAGCAGGGTGAATCATAAGCAGGTTCAGAGAAGCACCATGGCTCAGTGGAAAGAGCCCGGGCTTGCGAGTCAGAGGTCATGGGTTCTAATCCTGCCTCCACCGCTTGTCAGCTGTGTCACCTTAGGCAAGTCACTTAACTTCTCTGTGCCTCAGTTCCCTCATCTGTAAAATGGGGATGAAGACTGTGAGCCCTAGGTGGGGTAACCTGATTTCCTTGTATCTACCCCAGTGCTTAGAACAGTGCTTGGCACATAGTAAGAGCTTAACAAATACCAACATTATTATATAGAGAAGAGCTGCGTATTTGAATTAATACTGATTCTCATTTGTTTTCTCCATTTTTCTAATGTCGCTGCTGTCACGGTGTTGTCTTCCTATACTAGCCCTGAAGCATCTGTGGAAATAACCCGGAAAGATCATTTCAATTGTCCCTTCTTGTTCAAAAAAGGGAGTCGTTTGGAACACTTCTGAAAGTTGAAAATAAAAGTAAAAATGATAAAGAAAAATGGATTTGAAAAAAGTACTATCTACCAGTATTTTTTCCCTTGTGTTGCTTATTATTTGAAAATGAGACTAGAACTACAAAACATCTATCTTCTATGCACACTGGACCCCGCACTTCATAAATCAATCCAAAACTGAAATCAAGAAGTCTATCTTTCTTTAAAGATTCCTTCAATGTGAAATGACCTCTGGGGCTGCTAACCCAGCACAGAAAAGTTCATACAGGGTACTCGAATTTTATATCTCTGGAGGATGGCTCCATTCTGATAAAAAAAAAAAACATTTAAATGTCTACCAGGTGGTTTTTCAGCCTCATCACTCCCTAGTGTAGCACCTGCTTTTCTTCATCCTGTCGCCACAGGTAACAACTATTTACACAAATTTAAAAGATGCAACTAAATCTGTAATTCTCACCTTCGCATTTTTTCTGGCACTTGGTATTTTGCACATCATAGGTGTTTGATAAGTACTGCTAATAATAATATTGGTATTAAGCACTAACTATGTGCCAAGCACTGTTCTAAGCGCTGGGGTAGATACAAGGTCATCAGGTTACCCCACCTAGGGCTCACAGTCTTCATCTCCATTTTCCAGATGAGGGAACTGAGGGCCAGGGAAGTGAAATGACTTGCCCAAGCTCACACAGCTGCCAAGCAGCTGATCCGGGATTCGAACCCATGACCTCGGACTCGCAAGCCCAGGCTTTTTCCACTGAGCCACGCTGCTACTAAGAGTATTACTACTACAGATATAGTTTATTCACTGTAGCCACGTAAGCGACACGCTATAGTTTTTCAGATTCTTGATTGATCGATTTTGGACACGGCTCCTTCACTCTAGATTGTAAGCCTGTTGCGGGCAGAGAATGCATCTAACAATTCTATTGCATTGTATTCTTCCAGTGCACTTAGTACCGCGCGTTGCACACAGGAAGTGCTCAGTAAATGCCATTGATGATTTTACATTCTGGATACTAATGCAATTTTGATATTTAAAGAATTTCAATTAGTTTATCAGGTGGCATTTTTTAATCTTGTTTGTAAATATCTCATATAATAATAATAATAATGTTGGTATTTGTTAAGCGCCTACTATGTGCCAAGCACTGTTCTAAGCGCTGGGGTAGATACAAAGTAATCAGGCTGTCCCCCTTAGGGCTCACACAGTCTTCATCCCCATTTCACAGAGGAGGGAACTAAGGCACAGAGAAGTTAAGTGACTTGCCCAAGGTTGCACAGCTGACTCTATCTGTTGCCGAATTGTACATTCCAAGCGCTTAGTACAGTGCTCTGCACATAGTAAGCACTCAATAAATACTACTGAATGAATGAATGACAAACAGCAGAGCCGGAATTAGAACCCATGACCTCTGACTCCCGAGCCCAGGCTCTTTGCACTGAGCCACACTGCTTCTCTATAATAATAATGCTGGTATTTGTTAAGCGCTTACTATGTGCAGAGCACTGTTCTAAGCGCTGCGGTAGATACAGGGTAATCAAGTTGTCCCACGTGAGGCTCACAGTTAATCCCCATTTTACAGATGAGGTAATTTAGGCCCAGAGAAGTTAAGTGACTTGCCCACAGTCACACAGCTGACAAGTGGCGGAGCTGGAATTCAAACCCATGACCTGTGACTCCCAAGTTCGGGCTCTTTCCACTGAGCCACACTGCTTATGAATTACAATGTTTAAATCAGAATTCAGGTACGACCAGGGCAATTCATTGCCTGCTGAGAGATGATCCTCTGTCCTGGATGGAGACAAGGGGTACGTTTGTGACTTTTTGGGGGAATAGCCAGGCACATTTTTCCCCAGGAAGGCAGCTCTGGGGAAAAAACATCCAAGGAACACTTTCATTTTACAAAAACACCAAGAAAAAACTTTCTTATTGGGAACAAGAAGTTGCGACTTCTTGGACTGGGCACTGTCAATACCCTTTTGTGGAGGCTCGAAGTAAAATAGGACATCTACCTAAAAAGAGCCTTTCCAGCTCAGAAAGTCCTTAGGATTTCAGGCATGAACCAAGATCGCCAAGGACAAAATGGTGGCAGAAACTTTCTCGAATTCTTAAGAGTCGGTGGGAGTTGGAAAATGTAGCTCGATTTGGCCAAGCAACAAATTCAACCAACCTGCTTGAAGCAGCATGGCCTAATAGAAAGAGCATGGGCCTGGGAGTCCAAGGCCCTGGGTTCTAATCCCACCTATGCCAACTGCTTGCTGCGTGACCTTGGGAAAGTCACTTAATTTCTCTGTGCCTCAGTCTCCTCAACTGTAAAATGGGGATTAAATCCTTCTACCCCCTACTTAAATTGTGAGCCTCATGTGGGGCAGGGACTGGATCCAACCTGAATAACTTTTATCTACCCGGGGCTTAGAACCATGCGTGACACGTAGTTATCGCTTAACAAATGCCATTTCAAAAAGAAAACCTTATGTTGGAGAAGAGTCAGGGAAAAATGCTACTGGTTGACTGGGAGAGAAGATATGAAATGAAACCCTGAAGGCACAGGAATCATGAGCCAAGTCAGTAAATAATAAAGAAACAAGGTCTACCCATGCCTTCCTCACCCCCAAGGACTGGCCTAGGAACTCTTTTCCCTTCCCACCTGAAATCTTCATCTAGAACGCCTAGACTTGCAACGCTAGGTCGCAAATGTGGTTCAAACTGCAAATGGTATTTTTCTTGGAGGATGGGCAAGAACTGCAACTTGCCGCTCACATCATCACTCTTTCTCTGCCCTCCATTTGCTGTGGGAAGCAACATGGCCTAGAGGCAAGACTCCCGGGCTCAGGAGTCAGAGGTCATGGGTTCTAATCCCAGCTCCACTGCTTGTCAGCTGTGTGACCTTGGGCAAGTCACTTAACTTCTCTGGGCCTCAGTTATCTCATCTGTAAAATGAGGATTGAGACTGTGGGCCCCACGTGGGACAGGCAACCTGATTGCCTTGTATCTACTCCAGAGTTTAGAACAGTGCTTGGCACGCAGTAAGCACTTAGCAAATGCCATCATTATTATTATTATTATTATTATTATCACCAGGAGCTGGGGTGGCCACCAAAGTAGCAGTATCTAACCTGTTCCAGTAATTTACCAATTTGCAAGGTATAGTTATGCTGTATTAAATGATACTGTTTTACTACAACTAAGCAAAGAAACTTTACTTCAAAAATTCTACCACCCTTTTTTCTTCCAGAAAACTATATTGAGAGACTCTTTTCCCCTTGCTGGTATCTCTCATGCAATAGCCAGAGGTAATGGAAACCCAAATACTGTAATGCTCCTCAGAGAGTATTACCCCCGGATAATTAAAAAGAAAAAAAAATCTCATGAAATATTCTGGCCTCTTGATGAACAGATATAGTTCCCATTAGGATTCATGGTGCTAATACCAAAGGAAAATGTTCTCTAAGTATATTAACTAATATTGGCATCCTCTTCACATAAGCAAAATGCCGGCTATGAAAAGACAACTAAATATATAAACTGATCCTGTTTTTTAACTATTGGAATCTAGTTAACATGGGTGAGAATGTAAATTAAGAACTTCACTGAATGTTATAAGAAATCACCACCAAAAAATGGAAATTTGATGGTTCAGTATAATAAAATATTTTAAGATTTATTCTAAGTATTTTTATTTGTCCAAAGATAGAGTCATTTTACAGTCTCGTAAAGCATAATGTATCATTATTAAATTGCCAAATTACATGCACAATTAAATCTATTTATTAAACAAGACATGTGCCAACAACATAATAATAATCTTACCAATAACAACTGTGAATTTTCAACTTTAATAACAATGTTGAACAGCTAATACTCAGAGGGCTAATTTTAAAAGTAAGGGTATTCAGTAATTGAAACTGAAATTACACAATTAGGCACTTGAGTAATTTAAACATGAACGTAAGTGTCCTATTTTGCTACTGACATTTGGTCAGATTTACTACCGATGCTTAGACTATCGCTATTTCCATGTTTTACCAAAGGTAGCCGAGCAGGTGAGTTAAAATATTTTCCCAATTTTTATTAGGGTATGTTTTCTGTTTAGGAAAAAACATTCTTAAATTCTACTCCCAATTAAATTTTACACGCTGATGTTTCCTTTTATTAGAGCAGAGTCCAAAGATAACTCAGTTTTGTTTGCACAGCGATAGAGCTGAAACAGAGCAGCAGCACAGGGGAGAGGAATTATCATCTATCTGGTACTGCCCTTCCGTGAAGCTGCTTTAAATTCTCCTTCCCATGTTTTTCCACCAGGTCTTTCCCTCCTCTCCTCTGGAAACAAATTTAGAAATACCCTGAATAATTTCTACTCTTGAAAATAATCCCTGGAACACTCTGTAAAAAGATGTGGGATTTGAAAACACATTTAATTAAGCAAATAGATCAGATTGACCAGAGTTTTTTTGTGTTTTAAAGGGAAAAGGGTTGATGTTTATTAATTAACAGTTCGTATCAGTTTTATGCTACAATATACTTAATTCAGGTTTTTTTCTGAATAAGGGCAAGGGGAAGGAGAAAAATATACAAATTTTAACCAGTTGCATTTTATAAATGGTGTTTGTGATAAAAAACTATATGGGGGCAAATACTAAGAAAGATCATTTTAGGGTCTATTGGCATAAGAAATCTCTCCTATGAGAGTTCTTAAAATACTCTAGGGATAAAAGACTAGCTTAAATTTTCACAGAACTCTCACTAAGAAAAGCAGCATGGCCTACTGGATAGAGCATGGGCTGGGAGTCGGAAGGATTGGGTTCTACTTATGGTCCCAGTGCTTTTCTGCTATTTTACCTTAGTCACTTCACTTCTCTATGCCTCAGTGACCTCATCTGTAAAATGCAGATTAAGATTGTGAGCCCCATTTGGGATAGGGACTGTGTCCAATCTAATTAGCTTGTATCCACCCCAGCACTTAGTACAGTGCTTGGCATATAGTAAGTGCTTAACAAATACCATATAAAAAGAAAAAACTCAGGGGTCCCATTGTCCAAACTCCCAACTCTCTCTTACTTCTGTGTCATCTATGTATTTGGATCTGTACCTTTGGGCATTTGATATTCACCCCACCCTCAGCCCGAATGTACATATCTGCAAATTATTTACTTTAATGCCTGTCTCCCCTTCTCGACTGTAAGCTTGTTGTGAGCAGGGAACATGTCTACCCACTCTGTACCGCATTGTCCCAGTGATTAGTGTGGTGATCTGTGCACAGTAAGCACTCAATAACTACCACCGACTGATTGATATTCTACTTTCTTTCTCCTGAATGATCTCTCAGAACAAACAAAAAAAAGTGATTTGCCAGAAAATGATGGCAGAAATACATCCTTCCATTCTTGCCTTTAAACATTTTCAATGGTGAGGTGAGAGTTCCAGCTGCCCAATTTACCAACCATTTCCCTAGGAATATAACGAATGCCACTTTTGAGTAGCCCATCCATCTTCGTTCTTGACCTCCCCAACGGCAATAGAAAACAAGGACATATTGTGTGATGGCGCCCCCCTTATATCTCTCCTAATAAAGCAAGCTTACCTTCCCCCTTGACATCCCTATCCTTCCTTCTAGGCACATAATAACAAATACCATAATCATCATCACATATAGACCCCTATGGAACCTGCTGATATTTTCAGCCTGCACAATATCCTGTGCTACTGACTTTCACTCATTTTGTCAAGGGCTTCCTTCTCTCTCCAACTTTGGGAAGAAGTGTTCCGTATGTTTGAACCCACCACCTTCAAGATGTCCCCTCATCCTCGTGTTGTAGGATTTGGTGAGCAGTTCTGTACCCATCCCATCTGCCCGCTTCATGATTTCGGACATTTCAATCTCATTGCTTCCCAGCCTACATTTTCCCAGACTAAAGTTGTAATCTTTTCAGTCTACCTTCAGATGAAAACTTCTCCAACTGCCTGATGAACAATTTCCCCCCTTCTCCTCAGGAGAAACTCTCTGGTTTTTTCACCCAGGATGTAGGTCCCATCAGCTTCTTTGAGCCACTGCATAAGCATCAGAACTCAATTCCAAAATTAAGGTAAACAAGCAGTGGCCTGAGCTGTTCTTGAGCAGTTTGCATTGCTCATCCTTTTGGCAACTATACCTCAGTTACCTCATCTGTAAAATGGGGATTAAAACTGTGAGCCCCATGTGGGACATGGACTATGTCCAACCTGATTAGCTTGTAACCATCCCATCGCCTAGAACAATAATGTTGGTATTTGTTAAGCGCTTACTATGTGCAGAGCACTGTTCTAAGCGCTGGGGTAAACACAGGGGAATCAGGTTGTCCCACGCGGGGCTCACAGTCTTAATCCCCATTTTACAGATGAGGGAACTGAGGCACAGAGAAGTTAAGTGACTTGCCCACAGTCACACAGCTGACAAGTGGCAGAGCTGGGATTCGAACTCATGAGCCCTGACTCCAAAGCCCGTGCTCTTTCCACTGCGCCACGCTGCTTCCCCAGTGCCTAGAACAGTGCCTAGCACATAGAAAGCCCTAAAAGAATAGGTTGCTTCTCTAACCCGTCGGCCTGCTTCAGTTACTGGATCCTAAAGCACACCTGCCCTCCACTTATTTTTCTCAAATGTTGATAACATCACATTTTGGGGCACCTGACCAACACTATTCATTTTTGTTTTTACACTAGCTAGAGAGTACTTCCTTTGATTATATATGCAATACAAGGAATTTTAGGCTAGCTGTAAGAAATAATTCTTTGATAGTGAGGGTTGTGAAATACTGGAATAAATAACCAATGGAATTTATACAATCTTCTCTGGAGATTTCTCTTTTTATATTTTTAGGAAAATGCTCGATATCTTTTAAGGGTGGCTCTTTGGGCACGAAGCTGGATTAAGCTTAGTGGCTCCCACAGATAAACCGTGACACTGGTGTGTCAGTGATTTTCAAAATATATCCTGAAGATCACGAAAACCGTCATGTTGGCCTTTATTGAGCAGGCTCATTGTTAAGCATGCCCAACCACCTACAGTGCATGACTAATATTTTGTTCTTTCTGAGGGATAAAAAAGACATAAACAACAGCCTACCTTTCCCACCTCCAAGCAGTTACAAGTTGCAGGGAAGGAAGTAAAGGGAAAGGGACAGAAGGGAGAAAACATGTGCCTTCAGGTCATTCCTCATTTCTTTGGTGTGATTCAGAATTTTGAAAGCTGGAAAGAAATCTACAAATGTCCAATCCTGCCATACCTTTTTAGGTGCTGATTTTATGATTAAAATACTGTGCAATTTTTTAAGCTTCAATATTACCACTACTGAGGATCTAAATGCCTTATTTTTGGCTTTCCGAACTAGGATGGAATCAGAGGGTTTTTTTGAAAATCCTGAAACAAGATTCACAAAATGTGACATTCACATCCTCATTCAAAGGTCATTAAAGTGCATACTGCAGATATCCTCAGCCTACTGCTAAGAAAACTGAATTTTAAACCTGATAAACCTATATGCAGTGGTAATGTAATCTACAGATGACCTTACTAAGCCTTCCTGCCTCCCATAAATTTAAATTAATTGTATCATTTTATTTAAGTTCCCAACTTGCTGTGATGTATTAGCATATTAAAATTAACTCTGCAGGTTCTAATCACTTCATTTTATAAGCCAACTTACCAGGAACAATTTGATCAAAATTATAGTACCCCCTTGTGGTGATACCTTCATACCCCAATAGGACATTCTGTAATACTGTATTTTTTAAAAAATTCATTCACCAAGCTCAGTGGATACCTAATTAACCTTTTCCAAAATCTAATAAAAGCAAGGGAAAACTCAAGAGGTTATCACCACATAGTCAGTGTAAGTGAGGTAGGAATTCATATCACCCTAAACTGAAAAAGAAAGCTCCAGTGTCACTTCATTTTTACTGGGAGAAAAACTAGTTAGAGAAACTAATTTCTAGGGTTTGGGGTCCTATGCAGACAAAAAAAAATTTTTTAGAGAGAAAGAAAAAGCATTAGAGATGTGAGATTACCCAAGGAATTTGAGTGTACCACGCTGGACAACTCAGGGTGTGAGACAGGAATGGAAGCAACTTGAAAAATGAGAAAAATAGCCAAGGCTACTCAGTTAAATTAAAAAGCGTTTTTTCTTCAAATGATCCCAACGTTTTTAGCGCCATATGCTTTATTTTTTTCCATCAGATATGGGTAACCACCATCTGCTCTCTTCAGGTGGGGTAAGGAAAGCAAAGTGGACAGAACCAAGGAAAAGAAGAACAAGAGGAACTTTCCAAACCAAGCCAGGGGCTTACCTATTGCAGTCCAAATGGAATAGGATGCTCGGAGCAATAAACATACTACTGCCTGCTATACTTCAGGTACCAGAGACTTGTTTGGCGTGAACGATCGAGGCAGAATAAGGGAGGCAGGCTGGGTATCTGGAACCTAGCAACTCCTAAGTCTCTGACCCTAAGCCAGTCCTGAAGACCAAGGTAAAGAACCAGGGCAGAGTGAGCTAAGTGGATCTGAAACACAGGATGACTGCTTAGATCCCTAGGATCTAAGGTTGTTCTTTTTTAATGGTAATTTTTAAGTGCCTACTATGTCCAACATTGTCCTAAGTACCAGGATAGATACGAGTTAATTAGAAAAGACAGATTCCCTGTCCCAGATGAGGCTCACAATCTAAGTAGGATGGAGAACAAGTTTCTCCTTCCCCATCTTAACCTCCATATTCCCTGTTACTCCCTTTCTCTTTAATGGTATCTGTTAAGCGCTTACTACGTGCCAGACACTGTAATAATAATAATAATGTTGGGATTTGTTAAGCACTTACTATGAGCAGAGCACTGTTCTAAGCGCTGGGGGAGATACAGGGTAATCAGGTTGACCCACATGAGGTTCACAGTTAATCCCTATTTTACAGATGAGGTCACTGAGGCCCAGAGAAGTGAAGTGACTTGCCCACAGTCACACAGCTGACAAGTGGCAGAGCCAGAATTCAAACCCAAGACCTCTAACTCGCAAGCCCGGGCTCTTTCCACTGAGCCACACTGCTTCTCTAAACAATCGAATTGGACTGGACATAGTCCTTATACCTGGGCGTAGTTGAAGTACTAGTGCTGAAGAGGCAGAAGGCAGATTCCATGTGGGAGAACTGAAATTCATCAGGTAAAGCCTCCGGAGGGAGATGTGAATTCAGAACGGCTCTGAAAGTGGGGACAGCTACGGTTCCACAGACTTGAAGCAAGAGAGAGTTCAAGGCAAGGGAGAGGAAACCATCAGGAAGAGATCAGACATGGGTGATTAGACTGTAAGCCCGTCAAAGGGCAGGGACTGTCTCTATCTGTTGCCCACTTGTTCATTCCAAGCGCTTAGTACAGTGCTCTGCACATAGTAAGCACTCAATAAATACTATTGAATGAATGGGTGAGATGGAGATGAGGAAACATAAGTTAGTTTGAGAGGAATGAAGAGTTTGAGCTGGGGGGTCAGTGGGAAAAGGGAGTAGATAAGTAGGAGGGAGAGTGCCGACGGAGGGCTTCAAAAGCCAATGGTTAGGAGTTTCTGCTTACTGCAGTTACAAATGGGTAACCACTGAGAGTTTATGAGGGATGGGGTATTGTGTGCAGGACATTTATAAAAAATGCAGGCAGCAGAGTGAAGTATGGATTGGAGAGGAGGAAGACAAGTGAAGAGGCTGATGCGGTAATAATAATTAACCATTGCCAGCCCCACAGTGGTTATGTACATATCCGTAAATAAAATATACTATAAATTATGTCTCTCTCCCTCTAGACTGTAATAATAATTTTTAATAATAATCATAATAATAATGTAATGATATGTAATGTAATGAATGTAATTATTATTATAATGATGGTATTTGTAATGATATGTAATGTAATGACATGTAATGAATGTAATAATAATAATTATTATTATTATAAAGAGGTATTTGTTAAGCATTTACTATGTGCCAAGCACTGTTCTAAGCACTGAGGTAGATATAAGGTAATCAGGTTGTCCCATGTGGGACTCATAGTCTTAACCCCCATTATACAGATGAGGTAACTGAGGCCCAGAGAAGTTAAGTGACTTGCCCAAAGTCACACAGCTCCTAAGTGGCTGAGTTGAATTAGAACCCAAGACCTCTGACTCCCAAGCTTTCCACTAAGCCACGCTGCTTATGCTGCTGTAAGGTGGCTGTGGTCAGGGATCGTGTCTACTAACCCTGTTTTACCCTCCCAAGAGCTTCGTGAAATGTTCTACACACAGTAAGCACTCAATGAACAATCAAATATACCAATGATTGATTGACTGATGATTTAAGGACTATGTGCCAAGCACTGTACTAGGCACTGAGGTAGATACAAGAGAGTCAGGTCCCACATGGGACTCCCCATGTGTAGGAGGGAGCACAGGTATCGAATCCCCATTTTTGCAGGTGTGGAAACTGAGGCACAGAGCAATTAAGTGACTGGCTCAGATTCACATTGCAGGCAACTGGCAAAGGTGGGATTAGAACCTTTCCACTAGACCATAGTGCTTCCCTGTAATCAAACTAGGAAATGACAAGTTCCTAGACCTCCAACATGGTGTCCATTTTGATGGAGAGGAAAATACCAACGATTAGGGTGCCTCGATTTGATGTGAAGAAAAATGGGCAGTCGGTCCCAGTTTTCTGAGAAGGGGACCGATGCATTCTGCACAGAGTTTTAGGAAGATTATTTTGGCAGCTGTATGCAGGAGAAATTAAGAAGGTAGACTTGGATGGTTGAGGCCCATGAGGGACGGGAACCATGTTTAATTCCCACCTGTGAATTTTCTCCCTGCACTCAATAAACACTATTAATAATAGTGCTTAATAAACACTATTACTACTAGAGGATGGAGATAGGAAAACCTGTGAGGAGGCTGATGCGATAATCCAGCTGGGAGATAAGGAGGAATTGAACCAGAAAGGTGGCTGAAATGTTGGAGGAGGGGATAAATCCAGGAAATACTGTGGAGGAAAAACTAGAAGTAACTCATTTTCTTGCATGATTCTTCTTTCACTCCTCCCAGTTAGTAAATAGAGGCTAAAATCATCTTAGTTGTAACAGGGAAAATCCTAAAATATCTCCACATAGGCCACAAAAAAAAACTATAAGTTTCAGGGACCCAGCTTTGGAAACCCCATTTTAGATGAACCAGAAAAAAAAAAACACTTTTATTGCAAGGAAAGGTTTTCACTGCTGTATCACTAATTTAGCTATACTGCAAAGGCAATCTTCAAGTGCTGTCCACCTATTTTTGAAAGTAATGGGGGATAAAGCACTTCATTTTTCAATTGAACAACAGTTCCATTTTGGATTCAGCTACGATTGAGGTAATTCCAATTCATCTCTGGTTCAAATCAGTTGACATTGGAAATATTTGTCAGAAAACTCATTCATTTTCATTCAGGTTCAACAAAATAACAGTTTAGGTTGAGATCTGTTGTGTGTAAAATAGCAGTTACTACATTTCTGATTTGTGTTCAATTTGCATTGCTTAGGTCAACAAAAAGCTCCTAAATTTGGAATGGAGTGAGTGCCTTTTTGCCAGCATAGAAACTGGTTAGAAAGTATAAAAAGGGTCAAAAGTCGGAAAAGATGAAAGTAGAATGGCCACTAATAGCCCATATTTATATATATATATCTATATACATAGATATATATACACCAGATAAAAAGATTGGTCAATTGTCTATTATACCCTCCACACAACTGAGGCCTCATATGGCAACCCCACTGATCAAGAAACAAGACAACTGTTTTGTCCTATGAACTGGCATATTTAATCCTTAGCATCACTCCAAGTTACTTCTTATTTTACCACTGTTTTGCTGAAGCTCCATAAGGAGGATCTATATTGGTAAACACTTGTGAGTGCTATTCTTACAGCAGTGTACATTACTATTAATTCAGTAGAACATCGTGGAAGCCTGCGGTTTCTGGGCTGAATTGATTTCAAAAATAAAGTTGTATTTTTTCCCAGAGATCCTTACTAAAGTCACGTTGGAACCCATATAAAGCTACCTACCAATAAGTCAGTGACCCAGGAAGTAGCATTTTTAATTAATTCACCACTCACCGTGACAACAGAGTAAGTGGGCCCTCCCAGACCAAATGCGTAATTGTTTGAAATGCTATATTTCATCTTTCATTGTAGCCATAACCTTCAGGTTATTCTAAAAATATCATTTTCCTCAGGTACTTCTACTAAAAAATACCCTATTTTTCCACTACAGGAAATAAATCGGAAAGCATCTTAACTGCCCTCCTAGAAAATAGTTAGCAAAACTAGCAGAACTTGGTGATCCACTAATAATTAATTGCTCAACCCCTGCAGAAAAGCACAAGCCAATATGGTCTCGACATCTGTTTTTTCCATTTTTGTTTGGCATTCTGTTAGTGTCCCTGGATTCCTTCATACATGACTAATATGAAAGATACAAGAATAATGGGAAACATAACTGCAACTTCACTTATGGTTGGTTTCAGTTAACAGCTGGTTTTTAAACTATCCAACATAAAAGCGTGCATCTTAGTAAAACTGACCCCACAACTGCTTCATAAAATAAAGAATTTCATTTTTTTTTCCAAAGCTTTAGAATTGTTCAAGAGGCTACAGTATTAAAAGGCCCCTGAGTTAAAAAAAAAAAAGTGGGGAAGGGGGAAGGAGGAAGGGGGCGTCCATTTCCATTTGAAAATTTAGAGCCTCAAGATTTTTCAGATGTGTGTGTGTGTGTGTGTGTGTGTAACAGGGGAAAAAAAAATCCAAATTGTTCATTCCAGAGCTGAACTGGAGGGTAAACCTTTTGTCTCGTTTTTTCTTCCTTAGATTTGAACTACCAGAAAGTGACAGCAAACGGGGCTCAAAAGTCTTTGTCATGATGTCTAATCACCCAAGTTAGTCAAAAGTTTCAGTTTTCCAACCGCTTCCATATGCCAGTCCCATTAGGCTTTCTCTGCCATCACAACAGCTGCTTCCTTATGGAGAAGTAATTAAAATGATCGGGCCATCGTGAAACTTGGCATTTCCCCACACTTTTCTTCTTTTGTCAGAAGGGATAGAGCAACTGACAGGCCTTGACATGTACCCTTCCAGCTTACTGCATGTGTGTGTCTGTGTGTGTGAGCGCACACACACATAGCCCGCTCTAAATAGGGTGGGAAATCTGGATGGCGACAAGGAGCGTCATAATAGCACATCAAAATCAAAATTTCCAGTCAAAATGTGTGAATCAAATGAACTGGGCATGACTTCCATGGTCCCAAACCAAGGAGTCACTGGAAAGGTGTAGGCGAGTAGTAGAGTGAAAATCAAGACTTCTGCATCTCAAACCTCACTCTTTCCATATTCCCTAACATTGTCAAACAGATTATTTTAGTGGAAAGAGCACAGAACTGGGAGTAGGAAGATTTCTGAGTTTGAATCCCAGCTCCTCAACTTGCTGCTGTGTGACCTCGGGCAAGTCACTCACCTCTCTATGCTTCAGTTTTCTTTATCTGTAAAATGAGGATTAAATACCCGTTTTTCCTCCCCTTTCAATTGGGAGCCACCTCGGGATAGAGATTATCTGATCTGATTATTATATGTCCTAAACACTAGGGCAGATACAAACTCTTAACAAATACCCCAACTAACAACCCCTAAAGCTCTCAAGTCACTGGGTTTCCTACTGCCAGGCAGGAGTCAAAACTAGTTTAAATTTTAGCTCAATACCAGTGTGCCCTATGCATTCATTCATTCATTCAATAGTATTTATTGAGTGCTTACTATGTGCAGAGCACTGTACTAAGCGCTTGGAATATACAAATCGGCAACAGAGAGAGACAGTCCCTGACCACTGACGGGCTTACAGTCTAATTGGGGGAGACAGACAGACAAAATGTGGACACTTTTCCTTCACTTTTCATGTACTGGATCTTAAAATGCAAATATTTTTCAATTCCCATCCCAACTCTGAAAGAAACCTCTTTAGAGAAGGGGAAAAAATAGCATTTGCATGAGACCGATTTGAAAAAGTTCGTTAAAGACATTGGGGTTTTGGTTCAAAAAAAAAAATCCGAAAAAAAATTTCCAGGTTACTTATGCAGAATCATATTTAATCACCCTTATGATGTCTGCCAGATTTCCTAATAGCAAGAACTGGCTCGTTTCTCCTCTAGCAGCAGTTCTGTAGTCAGTTTCCCTGCAGGAGGACCTACTCCAGCTTCCTCGGAAAAGAGGCAGAGGGTGACAGGAGCCACAAGCTAAAACACAAGTTTGAACTGAAGGTTCCTGTTTGCCAGTGGTAGTGAGGAAACTGGGGGAAGAAATCTAGATGAAGCCTACTGAGTAATCCCCATCCTCATTTAAACCATTATATCAACTTCCTCCCCTACTAAAACTTTTCGGGAACGTCTAACAGACAACAAATCTGGCAACTTCGCGTTCAACTCTTGGATACCATTTATCCCTTGTCGTTGGTGCATTTTAGCAATTCCTCCCTCTTTGGACAGGTAAAGGGGACCTCCAAAACGGTCATACGGCCCCTAGCTAACCGAAAGCTGGCTAGATAGTATAAGGCCTGAGTTGTCTATGTTGCTCCTTCACACTGAGAAAGGCAC
This sequence comes from Ornithorhynchus anatinus, assembly GCF_004115215.2. Lineage (NCBI taxonomy): Eukaryota > Metazoa > Chordata > Mammalia > Monotremata > Ornithorhynchidae > Ornithorhynchus > Ornithorhynchus anatinus. The sequence goes on from NC_041738.1 coordinate 39,715,517, forward strand.
ATCCCATTTTATAATAGAGCTCACGTTTCCATCAACATAAATACTACCAATGTGTGCCGTTCCAAATCACTGACCTCATTCACTGTAGAGTCAATGCACCTAAGAACAGCGTCATGCACAGGTGAGCACTTAATAAATACCATTTGATGATGGATGTGCTCAATTTGAACACCATCCAAATTCTGCTTTGCAGAAAGCACTAACAATCAATGTAGCCACATCTTATGTCCAGATTAACACCAAGATCCACTCATTTTTAAAAGCGCATAAATACACAACCCACGCTTAGTGACCGCCTCCCTTAAAGGTGTAGATATCACTCCTGACCACTGAGAAAATAAAGGGATTTGTGGAGAGAGACGAAACGGCCGATCGAGTCTTCAGCCATTACGTTTGAAAAGACAATTTGATAAAAACAGATCATTTATTAGAAAATTCAGCATTCCGTGATCTTTACTTACAGAAGGAGCCTGTGATTTTCCTCGCCCACCTCCTTAAAAAGCTACGCATTGGGAAGCACTTTGCAAAAGTGAAATAAAAATTAACTCCGCCAAAAATGTTATTGGTTACTCTGGTAAAGATAAATGGGTATCACTCAGTTGACCTGTTCTTCCAGATGCTTCCTCAGCATCTACATCTTAGCAATTCCTCATTATGTGAGGATGGTGCATAAAAGGAATAGGGCCAAACTGCACACCAATAAGTCGAACTTGCACAAGTTTGGAGAACGGGGACTAGGGAATGTGTCTTGGTTATAGAACAAAAGAACTCATTTTATCACTTGGCTTTACCGCTTGAGAAAATGGCTCCTGGTGTGCTGAACTCCATGATAAATGTGCCCCCTCTAGTTCTTTATTGCCTCTGTAAATCACAGGACTGACAGCAGTTAATAAGAAAAGCTTTTGAGTGGTTTTGAAGTTTTCCTTTGTACAAATAAAGTCTCATATTAAAGAATTTGCTAGTCCTCAAGGTGTGGAAAATCAGCACAGGCAGAACCCCTATACTTTTAACCATTTACCTCCGTATTTAATTCTCAGAAAAAAAAAGAACCAAAAGTTTTCAGGCATAAACATCATAAAAAAGTATGCATTAATTTAAATTTATTTAGTTTACTGCAGAATTGATAATACCATATCCACTGAAATATCTGGATTTTTTTAAACTGAATGGTTAGGAAAACACCAAAAACCAGTGGTGGGGAAAATGGTGACTCTGCAGTATATTTCTTTCAGGCTTTTGATCATAATTGTATTGCTTTTAGATGAAGTAAAATTTTGGTGTGAGGTCTAAAAATGAGAAATTACAAATTCTTCTCAATTCAGGAAGCGATCAATTCACTTAGGTATTTACTAAAGTTTACTTAATGTGGAACCAAAATACGGAAGTAGGACAACCACGTGAAAAAAAAAGGCATTCTACTGCACTGAAGAATGTTTCTAAGGAACTCAAAGACCTTTCCATACTAATCCTAGCATCTTTGCGAGCTGTAAATGGAGAATGCTTATTCCCTCCTTTTTTTCAGAGAGGAAATGTCAGTGATGGTGATGATGGTATTTGTTAAGCGCTTACTATGTGCCAAGCACTGTTCTAAGCACTGGGGTAGCTACAAAGTGATCAGGTCGTCTCATGTGGGGCTCACAGTCTTAATCCCCATTTTACAGACAAGGTCACTGAGGCACAGAGAAGTGAAGTGACTGGCCCAAAGTCACACAGCTGACAAGTGGCAGAGCCGGAATTAGAACCCTTGACCTCTGACTCCCAAGCCCGGGCTTTTCCCACTGAGCCACGCTGTCGGCACAGAGGGACAAGTCTTGCCCAGTCACATAATGGATCGCTAATGGAGTCGATCAATCATATCTACTGAGTGCTTACCGTGTGCTAAGCGCTTGGGAGAGTACCACGTAATGGAGTCAGTAGACACGTTCCCTGCTCACAGTGAGTTTACAGTCTCGAGCCCCAAAAAGCTGAACCTGGGCATTTACAGCCCAATATTTCTTCTCACAAGAGTGCATCAGTGGACTGGCAAGCTTAGTTTGTCACTGGAAGCCTCTGTACGGGAAATAAACAAGCCCATAGTACTTCAAACTCTTCCTGATTCTACTCCCCTCCTTTTCCCTCTTAGGATCTCCAGGGTAGCTTCCAAAGTCTAATAAGAAGAAGAACGGTATTTGTTAAGTGCTTACTCTGTGCCAAGCACTGTTCTAAGCGCCGGGGTAGAAACAAAGCAAAGGGGCTATACACAGTCCCTGTCCGACGTGGGGCTCACAGTCTCAATCCCCATTTTACAGATGAGGTAACTGAAGCCTAGAGAAGTAAAGTGACTTGCCCAAGGTCATAGAGCAGACAGGTGATAGAAGTAGCACAAAACTGCCAGCCTCAAAGGACATCAATTTCCAACCAGATGGGCTCCTAAAATTAATCAGGAGGTACACCGAAGGATGCAAACTCATTGCTCCCATCCCCTGCCAAAAAAAAAATAAGTTTTTGTCTTAATTATTTCAATAGGAGGCATATCGTTAGCTTAAAAATTCACTGAAAATCACTCATTCGTCGCACTGAAAATGAAGCTGTAAATGTTTAGGCCATTAAGAGTCGCAGTTTCAGAATCTTTTGATTTTTTCGCAAAAAGATGTTCATTTTTGACTCAGCCTGCCTCTTGCAGAGCACAGAATAATTAGTTTGAGTTTATCCTTCCACTGGAGTCATCTCCTCTGTTTAGTAAAAAGGCAATTCTTGCCTGGATGGTAAGCTGAATAAGTGACTTTATGCAACGGAAGGGCTTCTGCTAATCAGATAAGATAAAACAAATGGAACAGTTTATGGTCACAGAGATGAAACTTAACTATGCATTAAACAATAATATTTAATAAGTTATGCTTTCAAGTAATCCACTTGGAATAAAGTGTATTTCTTAATTAGGTAAAGAACAAAGTTAGAGGAACAAGAAAATTGATAATTTAAAAATATTTCCTACAAATGTTCGTACAAAGTTCGGATTAAGTGCACAAATTTAGTACTAGGATTTCTTTGACCGACATTTCACCAAAATAAATTTTACCTAATATTAGGGAAATTGTGTTTTCTTTCCATTATTGACGATTCTGGCCAATCCTTTCCAAGGCAGATTTTCTTATCCTTCCCTTCCAAGCGAACATGATGCCATATTAATTTAGCTCTTAATTATAAGAGAAGTCCTTCATTTTCTGTGTGAATAGGTGGCAATACTCCGCGATTAGCAAATGCAGGTTAATTTAGCACACCGTAAGCATGCTATATGCAAATCATGAGTGAATTACTGAAGGCCTACTTGGGATCCATTTCACACAGATGGTTTTTATACAAGAGTTAGGAGAATTAATGCAATTATTTGGAAAATTCAGGAAAACTTCCTGCTTCTGTCTGAATTACCCAGAGGGTTGTGCCTGAATGATCTGGATAATTGCTTCAATTCTTCACATTGTTTAGCAGTAAAGATCTGGGCTAGCCACAGCACAGTAACTGGGGAAATATGGACTCAGGCTGATTGGAGTGTAGGCCAAATGTTCCATGCTCTGAGGGCTTAATCTAGGCAAGAACATTTAAGGGGCTCCACACCTATCTTCAGGACAGTTCAGAGACAAAAACTGGCTTCAAGGCCCAGCGTTACGGACACTGCTTGAAATTTACTGTGATCCCCATGACAGACAGGGACTGTGTCTGACATAATTAACTGGTACCCACCCCAACTTCACCAATACCATTAAAAAAATGGCATGTAAATTTAGAATCCCAGGGAGGTGGAAGGGATGTAATGATGTTACCTAGACCCATCTTCCCTCCAGGATTCGTCTGAAACCAGAGCAGAAAGAAAGTTGCTTCTCGGTTTCTTAAAAAGAAATTCTTCAACTCCTTTAGTAATGCATTCCCAAGTCTCAGTCTTGCCAGCTGATAATTAAATGCTTCCCAATGTCTGGATGAAAACTCTTCTGACAATTTCCTCCTGCAGATTCAGGTGGAACAACTCCTAATCCTTGCATGAATCTTAGCTCCTGAACTCGAGCCCCACCCTCAACTCCCCAACTGTGATGACCAGTGACAAATGAACCAAGTCAACAAAATTCTAAAATTGTACACCTTCGCTTTTCCTTCAGTTGATGAGCAACTTTGACAGTGTGTTCACCCTTCAGATGAGTGAAGCTTTAAGTCCAGCTCAAAAAGCTGTAGGGAAATTGCCTCCCATCGTGTCCATGGAATCGATTCCTAAAATACCAAAACTTTCTTATGTTCCAGAGCTGATCACTTGAAGTGTGCCTTTGTGATGCACTCCAGGAGCACTTCTGATTCTCAAGAGCCATATTGTCTATTCTAGATAACCAATCTGAATATTTCAGAGAGAAACAAAGACACAAAACCCAGCAGAAAAAAAACAAACGAATGACCTGTTGTCAAAGTCCAAATCATCAAATAATTGCCATTCTTCTACTTTGTGCTATATGACACAGACCAAAGGCTGAAGGAATTTGTCAGTCTCGAGACAGAACACAAGAGGATGAGTTTGTTACTGGACAGTGTCTACTGAAATAGGAAACTTTGAAAGGCCAGGGGTGCAAGGGATATGTCACTCATTCGCCACACCTGTGGATGCACAGATGATCAATGTCTAAGAAATAAATCAAATATTAAAATTGAGAAAGAAGAAACATGTGAATTCAAATGTTCATTTTGGAAAAAGTGAACTTCCATTTTTAGATAAGCATAATTTAAAATGACATTGCGTGACTAATACTCAGAACAAGTCTGCGAATAAAGAAATGAAAACAATCTAAATACCAAAAACAAATTTATTTACTGCTTCTTAACCTTCACAATTAAAATATATATAACTCTCAGGATAGTTACATATGCCACTATTACAAAAATGTAGTTACAATAGGTTAAAATACTCACTTAAAAGTAACTTGCACAAAAATGTCCCAAATATTTTTTTAAAAGAATACTTTCCCTAAATCTGGAATTCTCACTCCTGGAACCCTAGCTAGGACAAAAAAAAAAAGAGCCTCCTCTCCCTCAACTCTCTTATAGATCCACAGACACTTGTAAAGTCCCTCTCCAAGCTAGCATTTATTAAGAGAAAAAAGAAAGCTTCTATTAATGATCAAAACACTTGACTTTATAGACCTATTCCATTTAATGGGAAAAATCCAGTTCTCTCTTCTTGGTTTACTGCCAGGTACTCTTTTACTTAGAGAATCGTTCTAAACTTCTAATCACAGATCAACAATCATCTGCCAAATCACATAGAGATATTGATATTTGCCACCGGACAGTTAAATGACATCAAATGTCAATGCAATCAACTCATTAGTTGGCTCTCATTGAGCTTCAGTGCTCCCCACTCTACTTGTCAATTCTTTGATTCAGGAACATATGGACCGTATAGCTTGTTTATACCTGCCAACAGAGCTTGGCATTGCTGGTGACCCTCTCAAGTTAAACAAACAAACAAAAAAAAGGAAGTAGGTAAAGCCCCAGTGACTTCTTTTATGTGAAATATCAATATTCAACAAGAAAGTCTGACGCACGAGCAAATGAAGTGCTAAAATTATTGTTATTCTTTGACATCAAATCTCACAAAAAGTCACAGCAAGTTATTTAAATGGTCTTTAGTTGTCCCTAAATCAAGTTTAGTTCTTCTTCAGCTCACTTTCTGGCAGCTGGAAATTTTACCTCTCTTCACACTGATCCAAGAACGCAAAATGGAACCTAAGGGTGATCGTCACAAGCAGAATCTAAATGCCAAGGGTCGACACGGCTTACTGGTATCCTGGCCCACCGCTCCAAATTTTATATCTTTTCGTCCCTTGGTTATTGCTTGACATGATTTAACAACTGTAATTCCTTATTTAACGATGTCAAAGGTTTTTAGGAAATTGACTGTATTTCACCAACGATATATTTCTTCTTGATTACGGAGTGGTTAAAATGATTTTAAACCAAGACAGCAAAATAAAGCAGTAATAAAATCAATAAGAGGTGCTTAAAACATTCCTTCTATTAGGTAATGGCATTTAAAATATCCGTAGCTTGTAATGGCACTTAGGATAGGCCCAAAAATCAATGAGCTAAATTACTTATTGAACTAGTTAATTTGAACATTGAGTTTTTTATGTATATTGATAAAAAAAAAATAAAAGCCTACAGAATACTACTGGTAAATCGCCGTATCGCTTTCATGATCAGATATCTCCCTCTGCTGGTAGAGGGAACATTAATGCTGGTACATTCATTCCATCAGAAAGTAACAAAAAGATGACGATTAAGAGCTGTAACTTCGAAAAACTCCACAAGAGGTCCGGGGTCTTAGAAGGTTCCAGAAGTTCAGGAAGTTTTCTACAGAATAATAAGGGTTTATTTGAGAAGAACAAGCCACGCCTAAAGCTTTGTCATCTGTCAACCCCGAACAGAAACAGTGTGGCTCAGTGGAAAGAGCCCAGGCTTGGGAGTCAGAGGTCATGGGTTCGAATTCTGACTCTGCCACTGGGCAGCTGTGTGACTGTGGGCAAGTCACGTAACTTCTCTGTGCCCCAGTTACCTCATCTGGAAAATGGGGATGAAGACTGTGAGCCTCACATGGGACAACCTGATTACCCTGTAAATCTACCCCAGCGCTTAGAACAGTGCTCTGCACGTAGTAAGCGCTTAACAAATACCAACATTATTATTATTATAAATGGACTTGAATTTAATGGGAAAATAGCCAGCCAGAATTCCAGTGAGTTAGATCATATCAAAAATGAATAGCCCCTCTTAGCACCTGACGAAGATTTTGAGGTCAGCTCTGAATTCTTCCCTCCCTAACCTTTATCCACGTATCCCTTCCCCACTGACTCAGAGGTATACCAGACCGAAGATTCCCACGGTTTACCCATACCCGGTCAATCTAAGGCAGAAGTGCCTTTGAATCGGGTCCCCGGGTTGTGTTTAAATGGCACTTCATCATGAATTTAGTATCTTGAAAAGAGAATGCATAAGGGTGGATCCCCAGTGCACATGCAGGAATGTGGTAGATGAGATCAGCGTGCTGAACGCAATGCCGGGGTTTTGCTTGGAGCCAGCTCATAGTTCTCGTGGGACTTGCATTTAACGGGAAGGATTAGGGTGGTCACCGATGGCGCTCGCCAATACCAGGTGCCCCCGGCCAACTGGGTAGTAACGGGAATATATTTGCTTTACGCAGGCTATGCAACGTATTATAATGACACCACCTGGAAGTTTTCACAGAAATTTGCAGAATCTAGAGTGTGCCCTCAGGAGAACCTAGTACATTCACCCCCTATGCTTTACAGCCATTTACATTCCCCTTCCAGGCTTCCGTAAACACTTCCAAGCCCCAGGACTCAATGGCAGGGGCCAAGGTAAAGGGGGACTGGGCACTTAAAATAATGATTCCAGACCTATAGGTGTCCGTTGTCATGTCAGGAACAGACGGGACAGATCTACTGAAACCTGGACTGTCCAGTAGAAAAATCAGATGAATAGTCACTAGACAGGATGGGATGACAACGAAGGCAATCCGAGTGGACCTGGGCTAGGTTCAGCTAGTCTTTTGATTTCCCCAGGCCTCGGTGTGGTGGGAGTAGGGATGCCATGGGTGGATCAGGCCAAAATAGAAACTCGTTTCCGGTAGGTGCTATGGGATTGAGCAGTTGGGCAACTGGAAACCGGCAGTTATACTCTGAGAAGTGATTTCCAAACGAGACCTGATTTGTCCCGGCTAGCTTCTGGTTCAGAGCACTACGGCAGGTTTCAAACTGTGGGCCAGAATAAACAGGGGCCCAAATGATCCCATAAAAAAAGAATCTAACCACTTATGTGCTGCCTACAGCAACCCCCCTCTCTTACTTCCTCCACCTCAGTTCAGGTGGCCGGGTCACTAAGGGGAGGATTCTAAGAACTGATACGTAGCCGCCGCATCCTGTTCTAAGATGCGATTGTAAAAAAACATTCAATTTTCCAAGTCACAAATCAGAAAAGACAAACTCAGATGTTACTATTCTTCTGCTGCATTCATATGAATGCTTAAAATCCAGAAAGAAAAAAAAACCGAGCTATGTGGAATTTTGCAGCTTGGCTTCAATTAAATGGTTTTATCAGTCGTAATCCTCATAGATTTTCACTTCTATTCAAATTTGTTCTAAGCTTCATATATTCAAAACCATGTGTACTCACCCCAAATTTAGTCAAACAGCTTTGCTCAGTTTCAGCCAACTTCTGTAATTCCTTCATTTGTGTGAAGACCAAATCACAGGCAGGGAACTGAAAAATAAAACAATATCCACTTAGGCCGATGGAATTATTCCTACTACTAGTTGAATTCTTGCCAGAGGCAAGAAAAATAAACAAAAAGCCCTCCGTTGTCCATTAGCTCCCTGCTTGCTCAAACTCCCTGACTACACAAAGAGTGATTCTATCTGAGAAAACTTATAAACATTGACTACACATGGATTTTGTTTAGTTCTTGGAAACTGGATTATAGGGCTCTGCTAAACATAACTTCTCACCATAGTATCTAGGCCCAACTGGTCTCATGGATATTTCCTAACCGAGGAACACAAAAGCTCTGCTAGTCGGGAATCAGGAAATTTTTCCATATGCATTTCACCTGTAAACTCTCTCTGTGAACTTAAGTTGAACTCTCCCCTTCTCCCACCCCCAGCCCATCGTGTCACTGTCCAGGAAGGATCAATAAAAACCAAAGATACACAAATACTACCCCTATCCCAGGGTATTTGACAGCAGAAAGTCGAAGCACATGTCATCTGATGTGTTTGGGATGGCCCAGTTGGGTAGCCCTGCATACGGAAAAGGGGGAGAGGACCCAGTGGTTCCTGGAACCAAAAGATTACTGTCTCCTCAGGACCCCTCGGCCAAAGTTGTTTTCCTTAGGGTATCGATCAATCACTAGGTGACATCAGCTGGAACACCGGCCATTACAGGGAAAGGAATCAGGCAAGGAGGAAGGTGCTAGCAAATTTGGGGGAAAAAAAAAATCAAGAGGAAAGGGAGTCCCTGCCAGGTATCTGAAGGAAAGGAGATATGAGAAGCACCATGATCAGGGGTTATTCCTAGGATTAGTTTAAGATTCCCCACATCAGTTCTCTACCTAGCTATAAAGTATATATTTATTAAATTAAATCATTTGGTTATTTAATGTCTGCCTCCCCGTCTAGACTGTAAACTAGTCGAGGGCAGGGAATGTGTCTACAGACTCTATTACACTGAGGCGGCGTGGCTCAGGTGAAAGAGGACGGGCTTGGGAGTCAGAGGTCATGGGTTCGAATCCCAGCTCCGCCGCTTGTCAGCTGTGTGACCGTGGGCGAGACACTTAATTTCTCTGTGCCTCAGTTACCTCATCTGTAAAATGGGGATTAAGACTGTGAGCCTCATGTGGGACAACCTGATTACCCTGTATCTACCGCAGCACTTAGAACAGTGCTCTGCACATAGTAAGCGCTTAAATACCAACGTTATTGTTATTATTACACTGTACTCTCCCAAGTGCTTAGTACAGTGCACTGCACATTATAAGCGCTCAATAAATACCACTGTTTGATTGGTTGATCGATGGACTGGAGATTGTTTCTGTGCTAATATGCTGATAATTTGTACCCTGAACGCTAAATGATACCTAAATTCAAAACCAATTATTTTTAGTACCCTGGAACATCACAGGTACTTTTCAATCCCTAAATAAATTGACTATCTGTTTGTAACCAAAGATTATCAGAGTGATCTCCATGTGTAGAACTTCAAATGAGCAGAATGACTCACCGTCACGAGGTCGGAGTGCGGCATCTAAAATTCTTTCAACCTCAGCAGCCAATCCCTAGGTGCGGGACTGGCGAGCAGAACGAAAATGTTTTCTCTGCCTTTTGGAAGTTCCAAATCTAAGAGTCAAACTCGGGGTACTAACACGGAGCCCTGATCAATCAATTATTTATTGGGCACTTACTGTGTGCAGAGCACTGTACTAAGTGCTTGGGAGAGTACGATATAACGGACAGATTCCCTGCCCACATCGAGCTTACGGTCTAGACGGGGAGACATACATGAATATAAATAAATAAATCAGGGATATGTGCATAAGTGCTGTGGGCTAGGGAGAGGGGACTAATAAAGGGAGCAAGGCAGGGTGATGCTGAAGGGAGTGAAAGATAAGGAAAAGAGGGGTGATGTGCCTTCAGTAAGGCTTTGGAGAGAGAGTAATCGTTTCTGCCTGATAGGAAGAGAGAAGGCATTCCAGGGCACAGGCAGGACACGGGTGAGAGGTCAGCGGCGAGACAGATGAGGTCGAGGTACCATGAGTAGCTTTCCTTGCCCTGGCTATGAATTGTACTATGAGCTTGTCCCTGCCCTCAAGGAGGTTACAGTCTAAAGAGGAAGGCAGAGTCTAAAACAATGCAGTTAAAAAGAAATAATATAATATGTAAGTTACAGACATAAGGGTTACAATGTGGAAGGGGCAGGGAGAGATGAAAATGAGGCCCAGTGAGTAGGCTGTCTTGAGAGGAATGAAGTGCACAAAACTGGAATATAGTGGGATAAGTAGGAAACAGCCGACTGAGTTCCTTAGGACTGCTGGTCCAGAATTTCTGCCTGAAGCAGAGAGGAATGGACAACCACTGAAGGTTTTGAGGAGTGGAGACATGTGAGCAGATTAACATTTTGGAAAAATGATCTGGGGCCCCCTGGACTGTTGTTTAGAAATATGAAATTTTGTTACAGTGAAACTGGATCAGCTAAATAAGGCAGCTTAACTTTAGGGACAAATGCCGACGGACAGACACAATTATATAAATGTGTTTTTTTTTAATATGAGACATTTTAGGGCATTCAATAAAATGAGAGAGAACTCTTCTGCATTTAAGGGAATGGTTTGGTCAAAGATATAGACACCAAACTATACTTAGAGGAAAGTTGGTAGGTTTAAAACAGATCTGGATAAATTCACAGATTAGAAAAAGCTAGGGATGTTCGACGGTACTAAACGTTAGGATGGATGTCAAGGAGGGCACCATTCTTTGGTAATTCCACAAGTATCCCATGGCCATTTTCAGAAACAGAGTATTTGTCTGGTCGGATCATTGGTCTGACCCAATAACAGCATTTCTTAGATAAGGACAATACTTGTAGTCCTCCTTTAATGCAGAGATTGCATTTCTGCAAACTCATGCTGAGGTAGGCACCTCCTTCTTCAATGCATGGACACCCAAAAACAGTCCCCTAGATACGACAGTGCACTGTATCCAAACAGGCCCACTCTCTTAGGCAAATGTTCTGTATTTCCTTAACAACATTCTAGACAAAACACGCAGCGAGAATGCATATGGAGGAGTAGAGGGTACATATTCAGTGCAAATAAAAATAAACACAATAATAATAACGGGACTTGTTAAGCACTTACTATGTGCCCAGCGCTGTTCTAGCCACTGAGATAGATACAAATTAATCAGGTTGGACAATGTCCCTGTCCCACGTGGCACTCAGGCCCTTAATCCCCATTTTACAGATGAGGTGTAACATTTTTAAGAGGCATCAGTAAGTCCAAAGGTAGTCAAAGACCAATAGAAGCTAATGGGCTTACGAGATACCTACTTTTAATTCATTCAGTCATATTTAATGAGTGCTTACTGTGTGCAGAGCGCTGTACTAAGTACTTGGGAAAATACGACAATAAACAGACACATTCTCTGCCCACGACAAGCTTACAGTCTCGAGCCGGGGGAAGCAGACGATAATATAAAAAAAATTACATAGATGAAGCAGGGCTAAATGGGTGGAAAGGGAGAGGTGAAAAAAAGCAGAACAAGCCAGAGGAAGGAGTAAGAAGCAGAAGCTAGAAGAGCCAAACGCTTGCCTCCTCCATTTCTTTGATATTTTATTGTCCCGTGTGTTCATGTGCCAATCTTAAACAAGTGTTTTATTTTAATCGTAGCAGTACCGAAGTCTATTCCTGAAAGAACATTAACTATTCAGATGAGAGACTCCCTGGAGTTTGTTCACCATGATCTGTCTGAGCGGCATCCAGGACAGGTTGAACTGAGCTCCACTGTGTCTTACCAGGCTTTCAAAGCTGAATGGAAAAATAATTTGCAATCTTTTTATACTCAGCCAAGGTTCCTATGGAGATAACTATTTACAGGATGTAAAGGAGAAATTACCATCTTTTTTTAGTTCTTTTTCTTTTGCAGGTAAATAAAATACGACAGAAACGAAGAATAAAATGAGAATTCACTGTGTTATAGAAAAGCAGCCCATAATGTTATCACCGTACAAATACGCAACAAAGAAAATCAGTTTTAAACAGCCAACTGAACAAAACCAATACAAATACGTATCAGGTTTCTGAGAAGGAGAAAGAGAACTGATCTCTGTATCTAGATCTTGTCCATCTCCCGCCAAACCCTTGCCCTCCATGTCCTCCCTCAGGCGTGGAATTCCCTCCCTGCTTCAAATCCAAAAGACAGCCACTCTCCCCTCCTTCTAAGCCTCCCCCAAAATGGCATCTCCTCCCAGAGGCCTTCCCTGACTAAGCCCTTTTCCCCTCACCATCGACTATGCACTTGGCTACATTCCCCTTAATCAATCAATCAATCATTTGCAATTATTGAGCATTTACTCTGTGCAGAGCCCTGTACTAAGTGCTTGGGAGTGTACGACAGACAGACTTAAGCATCTGATAGTCACCCCAGCCCCACAGCTCTTATGTACATATCCTTATACTCTACTATTTCCCCCGTTTGGAATTTATTTTATCATCAGTCTCCCCCTGTAAGCTATAAGCTCCTTGAAGCAGCGTGGCTCAGTGGAAAGAGCCTGGGCTTGGGAGTCAGAGGTCATGGGTTTGAATCCCGGCTCTGCCGCTTGTCAGCTGTGTGACTGTGGGCAAGTCACTTCACTTCTCTGGGCCTCAGTTACCTCACCTGTAAAATGGGGATTAAGACTGTGAGCTTCACGAGGCACAACCTGATTCCCCTTTCTCTCCCCCAGTGCTTAGAACAGTGCTCTGCACAGAGTAAGCGCTTAACAAATACCAACATTATTATTATTATTACTGAAGGCAGAGATCACGTCTCCCAACTCTATATTTTTATTACCCTGTTTATTTTGTTAGTGAGGTGTACATCCCCTTGATTCTATTAATCGCTATTGTTTTTGTCTGTCTCCCCCGATTAGACTGGAAGCCCGTCAGTGGGCAGGAATTGTCTCTATCTGTTGCCGAATTTATACATTCCAAGCACTTAGTACAGTGCTCTCCACATAGTAAGCACTCAAAGAACACTATTGAATGAATGAATTGCATTGTATTCACCCACAGTGCTTATAACCACACAGTACACAGTAAGCACTCAATAAATACTACCATTTGATTGATTAGATATCTGTAAGATGTATAATACTGTATTAGACACTTCTGAAGCACCTATTAAACCAGCTGAATTTCCATTATTTAAGAGATTATTGAGACGATGGGGAGTTCCATCCCTCTCCTTCTTATCTAGATGCTGATCGGTCAGAAAAGCTTTACAAACACCCCAGTAAAAGGTGGGTCAAAGACGGGTTGGGGAGGCTGAGAAGGATGGCGACTTTAATGCCTCCCTTTCAGATATGAAGAGATCACAGGGGGAAGCAATACTCTTTCGAAACAGGCGTGCTCACCTAAGTAAGGAGAGAGAGAAAGCCCATGAAAAGGGCAAGTCAGTGTAAATAAGAAATTAAAAAGGCCAAAAAAGGGATTTTGAAGAGCACTTTACAAGGCCCGCCAAAGCTAATAATAAAAGATCATTCAATCAATACTGCGTATTAAACACCTACTGTTTGAAACTCTACTTGAGAGAGAAAATTAAAGGTAGAAGACATGATCCGTGCCCATGAGGAATTTACAATCTATAGGGAGAGAGCCACAAACAATAATTGACGAATAGGAGGGAGAGATGCGCAAAAAGAGAAGATAAATCAAAAAGAGCAAAAGTCGATTGAGAGGTTGTGGGTGCAAAAGTACTGAGATAATGGTTGGGGGGATGCCTGGCTTAGTGGAAAGAGCATGGGATTGGGAGTCAGAAGCCGTGAGTTCTAATCCCAGCTCCGCCACTTGTCTGCTGTGTGACCTGGGGTGAGCCACTTAACTTCTCTGTGCCTCAGTTACCTCAACTGGAAAATGGGGATTAAGACCGTGAGCCCCACGTGGGACAACCCGATTATCTTGTATCTACCCCAGCACTTAGAACAGTGCTTGGCACATGGAAAGCACTTAACCAATACCATAATTATTATTATTATTATTACCTAGGGAGAAGAAAAATGAATCAAGGAGGGCGTCATGGAAAAGACAGGACTTCAGGAGGGCTTTTGAGATGAGGAGAGCTAGGGTCTGGCAGATTGTCCAGGTAGCAGGACAGGCATGAGCCAGGGGTTCATTCAGTAGTATTTATTGAGCAATTACTATGTGCAGAGCACTGTACTAAGCCCTTGGAATGTACAATTCGGCAACAGACAATTCCTGCCCAATGACGGGCTCGCAGTCTAATCTAATAATGATGGCATTTGTTAAGTGCTTACTATGTGCAAAGCACTATTCTAAGTGCTGTGGGGGGAATACAAGGTGATCAGGTTGTCCCACATGGGGCTCACAGTCTTAATGCCCATTTTACAGATGAGGTAACTGAGGCACAGAGAAGTTAGGTGACTTGCCCAAAGTCACACCGCTGACAAGCGGCGGAGCCGGGATTAGAACGCATGACCTCTGACTCCCAAGCCCGGGCTCTTTGACACTGAGCCACTCTGGAACTGCACACAGTAAGTGCTCAATAAATAAGACCGAATGAATGAGTCAAGAACCAGACAACCTTGGGAGAAATGGAGCACCCATTTCCTAAGAGAGTGGTTAGGAAAGATGGAGGGAGCCGATGGAAGGCCTGTAGGACAATGGTCTGGACTTCTTTCGATGTGGAGACGAATGGAGATTTTTGCAGCGTAGAGAGATGTGTGTGATAGCAACAGTTTACTGAGATGATCTGGGCAGCAGAGTAAAGTACAGGCCGAGGAGGGGAGAAACTAGAGGCAGGAAGACCAGTGAGGAGGCTGATACAGCCCAACGTACGTCGGGCTGTGGGCTTCAGAAACCGGATGAGTTCCCTCTAGTCCGTGAAGTCCTTGAGGGTAGGGATCGTGTCTACCAACTGTACTGAACTGTACTCTCCCAAGTGCTTCGTATAGAGCTCCGCATGCAGTAATCACTCACTAGGTACCAGTGATTGATGGATTGATATTGTCAACTGCAAGTGGAAAGTTTTGTGGAGGAGGGGTTGAGCGGGAAAACTCTTTTCCCTACTACTCTTATCCCTGAACTACATTCAGTTCTGCCAGAGTAAAAGTGTTTTCAATGCCAGTTTGGCTGATACCTTGTTAAGGAATTAGGATAAGAATAACGGTGGTATTTGTAAAGTGCTTACTATGTGCAAAGCACTGTTCTAAGCACTGGGGGGATACCTTGTTATGGAATCAGGACAATAATAATGGTGGTATTTGTAAAGCGCTTACTATGTGCAAAGTGCTGGGGGGATACAAGGTGATCAGGTTGTCCCATGTGGGGCTCACAATCTTCATCCCCATTTTACAGATGAGGGACTGAGGCACAGAAAAGTCAAGTGACTTGCCCAAAGTCACACATCTGGCAAGCGGCGGAGCCGGGATTCGAACCCATGACCTCTGACTCCCAAGCCCGGGCTCTTTTCACTGAGCCACGCTGCTTCACTAGATCCATCCCACCACACAAGCCTGTTCGGATACCGTCCACCACCATGTCAGAAAAAAGACCTCACGCACACGCACGTAGCTACACAACGGATGAGCACGGCAGCACGATCCCGGCATTATAAGAGAACTGGATGTATATAAAAAGCAGAAGACGAACCAGGTAATCGAGGCCGGGGCAGGAGGGGGATCAAATTGACCGTCACTGGGGTAAAAGGTGCTTCCAGGGTTGAAACGGAGATAACCAAAAAGTTCAATGAATTCTTTAGCCCAGTTTTTACTGAGGAAGACGTAGAGAGATTCTCACCCAAAGATTTGTGGTTTGGAGGCAGTCTGGTCTGAGGGAGTGGCTCATATCGAGGTGACCGAACAGGATGTTTTAAAGCACCTGATAAACAGAGGGAAAGCAAATCCCGGCACCTCTAGCAAACAGAAATGAGGGCTCTGCTGCACAGTCACGTGGCCTCCACCTGGTCTCTAAGAGCAGCTAAATGAGGAGTCCTTTTGTGATAACTTTCTAGCCGGTTTGCATTTCTGAAAACAAACCCAACTCCCCTTTGTACCCCAAAGGGGTAAAATGGATCGCACTCTTCCTGAAGCATATTTTTCCAACTGTCTTCTTTACACCCTTCTATCTCATTGTCATTGAAGTGTTTCCTTTGAGTTTTGGTAACCTGCTGATTCCCGGCTTGGGAACATATGGGAAAAATAAAAATCATTCTGTTCTTACTTGCAACTAGATCTTACATTATACATGCCAGGGGGAAAAAGAATCCTTCCAAGCTATTTCCATAATTACACAAATGACCCCATTGTGCTTAAGGCCATAAAGCTAGAAAGTATAACAGACATGATACTTATCCTGAATCGAGTAGGAGAAACAGCAACCGATTCATTAAATGCCACCGAGCGATCCGTAAGTCTACAGGGCTGTCTTTAATTTTCTTCATGTGAAAGGCCCGCTGTCTTAGGGGAGAAGAAATAGCCATCTGATACCCAAATCAAATATTGTAAGGTATGTGGAAAGTTTAAATCTATATTCCACATAAAGGTGGGGGTGTTGAGAGAAGTGGTGAAAGAAAGCGGTGAAACCCGGAAATAGGTATGTAAGGCGGCACCTTGGCCCAGCTAAAGCAAACCTAGTCCCAGTGAATACGAGGGCAGAGGGACCCTTAGAACCACCCACGACCCCGTGTTCCCGAATGAATCCCTGCTTGTGCCGGTCAGAGACAGTGGAGATGGAAAGAAGAGGCGGGGGTCGACGAGGAGGAGGCTACCGAGTCTCATCAAGGGCTTAGTACAGTTCTTTGCGAATGGTAAGCGCTCATTAAATAGGATCGCCGAAAGATGGAATGGCGTTCCGGGCCAATGTCAGACGCTTGGTCACCTGAGGCAGAGAAAAATGCATCATCCTTTCTTGTTCTGAAGTAAGTCATGACTTCATGCAACACAGCATCATGGAAAAGATATCATCTGCAAGATTTTGTGGGAGATGGAATAAAGATTATTACTCTGCCACCCACCCCTCCGTCCCTGGGCCACTGAGCCCACCCTCTGATGGTGGGCCGTAGGCAGCTTGGCTCCATCGCCCTGACTCCCACCCTTCTCGTGAATCACTTCCATCCTGTGTGACACGCAGTCCCGCCGTCACCCTTTTTGAAAGGGGCAGAGAGCCCCAGAGTCCCCACTTCCACCACCCTTGGGGGGGGTCTGCTCTGTCACCCGCCACCCTCTCTCACCACGGGCCCTGAAGCAGCTCACTCACCACCTGAATAATAATTATGGTATTTGTTAAGCGCTTAACTATGTGCCAGGCACTGTACTAAGCACTGGGGTGGATACAAGTGGATATAGTCCCTGTCCCACGTGGGGCTCACAGTCTCGATCCCCATTATACAGATGAGGTAACTGAGGCCCAGAGAAGTTAAGTGACTAGCCCAAAGTCACACAGCTGCCAAGTGGCGCAGCTGGGATTAGAATCCATGACCTCTGACTCCCAAGCCTGGGCTCTTTCCACTGAGCCACGCTGCTTCTCCGTAGGCAGCCCTGGTGGAGCGGGGGCCTGTTCCTGCCACTAGGAACGTTTTTCCAACGAGAGCCTGAGGGAGGAGATCTCGAACGTGGAGTTCCGGGGGGTCCGTGATGAAGTACCTCAGGATTGTCGGAAAATCCGCCCCCTTCCAAGCACAGGTCCCACCCCACCGGACTGCCAAGCCAAGACCAGTGGGAGCCTAAGCTACTCCCACACCATGCCCTCCTGGACCTTTGCTCCCATCCTATCTTGCACCAGTGGGGTCGCGAGCTGGAGCGGCGATGCTTCTCCGTTTTTGGGAAGGTTGGGACTCTGGACAACCTTTGGGATCACACCGTGAACACCCCTTCACCGCTGGGCCCCTTAGAGCCCAGATCCCCGAGAAATCTGAAAATGTGTTCCTCTGGTCTGGATACGGCTAAACGCTCAGTGACGTATTTCCTCTATAATAAACCTGTACTACAATGTAGTTGACTATAAGTAGTGGAGTTTAAGGTAGGGTTGGAAGCAGCGTGGCTCAGTAGAAAGAGCACGGGCTTGGGAGTCAGAGGTCATGGGTTTGAATCCCGGCTCCGCCACTTGTCAGCTGGGTGACTGTGGGCAAGTCACTTCGCTTCTCTGTGCCTCAGTGACCTCATCTGCAAAATGGGGATGAAGACTGTGAGCCTCACGTGGGGCAATCCGATGACCCTGTATCTACCCCAGCGCTTAGAGTAGTGCCCCGCACATAGCGCTTAACAATAACAACATTATTATTATTATTATTATTATACGAATGGAGACATATACATAGCTGGCCCTCATTCAATCAGTCGTATTTATCGAGCGCTCACTTTGTGCAGAGGACTGCACTAAGCACTTGGGAGCGTATACTACAACAGAGTCAGTAGACATGTTCCATGCCCTAAGGAGTTTACAGTCTGGAGGGGAAGACCGACACTAAAATAAGCTACAGATATGTAGGTATGTGCTGCGGGGCTGAGGATGGGTGAATAAATGATATTCATTCATTCAATAGTATTTATTGAGCACTTACTATGTGCAGAGCACTGTACTAAGTGCTTGGAATGTACAATTGGGCAACAGATAGAGACAATCCCTGCCCAGTGACGGGCTTACGGTCTAGTTGGGGGAGACAGACAAAAACAATAGCAATAAATAGAATCAAGGGAATGTACACCTCATTAACAAAGTAAATAGGGTAATAAAGATATATACAAATGAGCACAGTGCTAAGGGGGAGGGGTATAAGTCCAAGCGTGTGGACAACCTAGAGGGAGAAGGGGAAATGAGGGCTTTGTCGGGAAAGACCTCTTTGAAGAGACACAAGGTGGGACGAGTGATCATCTGTAGGACGTGAGATGGTGGGGACAGGGGGAGTGGAGAGGTTCCGGGCCAGAAGTGGGAAGTGGGAGAGGGGTAGGCAGTGAGATAGACAAGATCGAGGTACATTGAGTAGGTTGGCATTAGAGGAACAAAGTAAATGTGCTGGGTGAAGGAGGACGTCGGTGAGGCAATAGAGGAAGGGGCAGGATGACTGAGTGCTTCAAAGCCAGTATTTAGGTGAAAATCGTCCTGTATGTGTAATAATAATAATAATGATGTTGGTATTTGTTAAGCGCTTACTATATGCCAAGCACTGTTCCAAGTGCTGGGGGAGATACAAGGTATCAGGTTGTCCCACATAGGGCTCACAGTTTTCCTACCCATTTTACAGATGAGGGAACTGAGGCACCGAGAAGTGAAGTGACTTGCCTAAGGTCACACAGCTGACAAGCAGCAGATCTGGGATTCGAACCCATGACCTCTGACTCCCCAGCCCGTGCTCTTTCCACTGAGCCACGCTGCTTCCAACCCTGCCTTAAACTCCACTCCAGCTCACAAGCGGCGGAGCCGGGATTAGAACCCATGATAAAGGCTCCAACGTAAAGGGGGAAAAAACCTAAAGGACACATAAAGATATCTGACATTCCTGCAGCTGGCTAACGTGGGCAGAGATCACATAGGGACTTCATGATGCATTACGCTCCTGTCCACCTACTCGCTCACTGCTCTCCAGGTTCCTGGGGTAACATGCCCGGCACGGAGGAGAAAATGAGGGTGAGTTTAGAGTCGGGGTTTTTGGGTATATCCCTCCAGGAGGGAGACTTGAACACATGAACTACAGAACCAAATCAATAATTTACGATACACATCTCTGGGAGTAGTAATAATGATATTTATTGAATTTTCACTTCAGCACCACAGAAACACAAAATCTGCTCCCTGCCCATCAAAGACTTACACTCTAAAAGGGAGATATTCAAAAATATTCACACGTAGAGGAATTAGAATAACTTAACAGACTGAATGCATACATATAGACATAACCGCTGAGACAGCGACTGGAAAGCAGAGCAGCATCACCACTTGGCCAATGTTAGACACACGATCGATTCTTCCTGCACTCGATCTACCTGAGCGAACGTGGGGGCTGCATTATACCACGGCAGTCTTAAATTGGGGGAAAAAATGGTCATTAATTCTTCCATCATATACCCAGATCACGAACTGCTAAATCTGAAGTTTACCTTGATCCGCTCAATCCAGCCTCAGTACAACCTCCCTCTAGTGTATTTTAAAATTGCTGCTGCTGCCCCGGAAAACGAGAATTTGTAATGGTGACTTTAAACCTGCATGGCTTGCATGATGGGAGGGCAGGCAGCTGAGGGGACACTGGCATTTAGAGATCGATGAGGTAGGGAGTACTATAATGAAGAGGATAGTGGCATTTTATAAATAAATTTGCACCCACGATCGAGAATGGTGGGGGAGTTTGCCGGACTGGTACCTTGCCTCAAGATCAGAAAGGCTGGAAGCCTGGAGCAAGAAGACCATGAAAGTGTTCCAATTTCATGCACACAGTACTTGTGACTCTTAGGGTGTCATTCCCCATCGCTTTATGATGGTTTGCTACCTTTCAGGAGTTAAAGCGGTTTGGACTGAACTATTACACTTCCCTGTTTCCACAAATGAAACAATACACACAAATCACTCCTTTCTGCATCAAGCCATTCGTTTAGAGGTGTTCAATCATTCTACTTATCTACTCTCTTCTGCCACTATACACCAGCTCACACTCTTCATTCCTCTGAGTGAACCTAATCAGGATGCCTCCATCTTGTCACTGGCCTCTTGCTCATGTCTTCTCTACTGCCTAGCACTTCCTACCCCTTCATATCCAACCGAGCACTGCTCTCACCATCTTCCAAGTCTTTCTGAATCAAATCTCCTATGGAGGGCTTCCCTGATGAATTTCTAATCTCCTCACTTTATACCCCCCAACTACCATTCAGCACTTTGCATCCCCTAAGCGCTAAAGTACTAACATATCCCCACAGCACTTTTGTTCATATCTTTATACTTTAATACTTCCTCTTATCTGTAATTTAGCTAAATATAGGTCTCCTCTGCTAGACTGTAACCTCCTTAAGGACAGGGATCACTAATCCTATTAGAAGCTCCCAACCCTCCACAGAGAGTGGGTGTTCAATAAATATGGATGTATGAACGCTTGATTGAATGAGCTCCTTTAAATTAAACAGAAAAAGTCTGCCTCTCAACTAGTTGAAAGAATACAGCATGACGTTCTAAGGAAATGTTATTTCCATTCCACCAAGAATGTGGACATCTTCTCTTTTGTACTCTTGGAATATAATGCTCCGCACATAGAAGATGCTCGATAAATACCACTGATTGAATTGTTTGTCATTTCTGAGTTTGGCTAAGACGCTTTCATAAAAAACTCCATCCCCAATCAAAAGAGAAAACACAAAGGCAAAGTCACTCTAAAAGAAAAAAAAAAAGGAAGCCTCCCCATGGCTTTCTTGGTCCGGGGCACCCAGGGGGTTGCAAAAGAAAAGCAGCAGAAGGAAATGTATTAAAAATGAGGTAGAAACGCAGTAAGTTATAAACAGGCATAATTTATAAAGGATGCACAGCCACACCTGCAAAAGCAAACAGAGGCAGAGACAAAGCAGGGAGACTCGTGAGAAAATAAAAGAAAGAAGGAAAGAAACAGAGGCAGAGAAAAAGAAGACCAGAGGGAAAGTCAGATGCAGAGAGAAGATCAGAAAGCCACCATGGAGAAGACAGAAATACCGTAGAGAAGTTAGAATAGAAATAGCGAGAGTCGGAAAGGCTGAGAAATGGATCTAGAGAGATGAAGCACAGAAAGGCAAGAGCGGAGACACGGAGAGTTAGACACAGTCAGATTTAAAATGGTGGAGACAAAAAGACCAAGTCGGGGACAGATGAGGAGAAACACAGAACTCCAGAAAGACTGAGAAGCCAGGAGACATAAATTAAGATATATAAAGATGTATAAATTAAGATATACATCGACAGAAACTTAAAGAGACTACAAATCAGGGCCTCAAGAGGGGAAATGAATAGGATAGAGCATATGGTTTTCTTGCTGAAAGCTGGGGTTGGTTAAAAGATAGGTTAGAATAATAATGATGGCATTTGTTAAACGCTTACTATGTGCAAAACACTGTTCTAGGCGCTGGGGAGGATAGAAAGTAATTAGCTTGTCCCATGTGGGGCTCACAGTCTTCATCCCCGTTTTACAGATGAGGTAACTGAGGCACAGGGAAGTGAAATGATTTGCCTAAAGTCACACAGCTGACAAGCGGCAGAGCCGGTATTTGAACCCATGATCTCTGACTCTGCGGCCCGTGTTCTTTCCACTGAGCCATGCTGCTTAAAGATGGAGCTTCTCTGGTTTCTGCTGTTCTTGTTTTCAGTTTACCCATTTATTGAATAAGAATGAAGACTATGAGCTCCCCATATATTCACTTTGAATGATACTGGTGGGAATCCCTTGCCTTCCGGACATTGTGACAACAGAAATTTAAGAAAAGGAATGCCAGTTTCTATTACTTTTCCTATTGGATAAATGAGGCTGCAGGAAAAAATAGGTGGAAAACTGTATTGAAAATACTAGCAATTTTAGCTAAACTGATTTCACTAGCACCATTCTTCACCAGGTCCCAGATAAGAAATATTGAATTATTGATAGATTGGAAATATTTTTCACCTCTGATATGCATACTTGACATTAATGAGCGATTCTCTCTGGGAGTCTAACAACGAAAAAGAGTGGAGGAAGTAAGAATGGCCAAGGCGATTGTGATGATAGTGTTGTTAGGATCACTTAGGATTACTGGAACCCCAGCTCTTAACGGAGCTATTCACGGACGTTCAAGGTCAGGACCTGAAAGATATCAATGGATCGGAAGTGAAAGTGGAGCAGAATTAATTTTAGCAAGATTAACCTCTCTCTCCAGATCAGTTCTCATCCCTCCTTCTTACTCATTCCCCTAACTTCTTTTTCCCTGTCTCCTTGCCTTCCCATTTCAATGAAGTAGTGTATGAAAGGCCCCTAGCTATTTTATCTCATTCATTCATTCATTGCTCAATAGTATTTATTGAGCACTTACTATGTGCAGAGCACTGTACTAAGCGCTTGGAATGTACAATTCGGCAACAGATAGAGACAATCCCTGCCCATTGACGGGATTTTAGACGCTACCCTTGTCCTTGTGAATGAATGGGAGGCTCAAGCCAATTTACGTTCTCAGATTTAATGAGCTCCCTGAGAGTAGGGACGATATCTACTTTATTACACTCTCCCAAGCGCTCTCAAGGTCATGGGTTCGTGCCCCAGGTTGGGCGTAATCCTTAAGAAGCGGAGTGGCTTTGTGGATGGAGCTCGGGCCTGGGAGTCAGAGGACCTGGGTTCTAATTCCGGCTCCTCGGCTTGTCAGCTGCGTGACTGTGGGCAAGTCACTTCACATCCCTGGGCCTCGGTTACCTCAACTGTAAAATGGGGAGGACAGTGGGACCCACCTAGGTCAGGGACCGTGTCCGACCTGATTAGCTTGAATCTACCCCAGGGTTTAGTACAGTGCATGGCACGTAGTAAGCGGTTAACACAAGATCATGAAAAGGCACTTAGAACAGTGCTCGGCACAGAGTAAATGCTCAAAAAGTGATGAACCTGAATAGTTGTAGTAAATGCTCAGTATAGGGCCTGGCACATAGTAAGCGCTTAACAGCCACCATAAAAATGGTGGAAGGGTGGGTAAACTATCTGTAATTTTTGCAGTTGAAATAGGATCTCTGTTTGGGAGCAAATACCACTCAAGTACAAGAAAAGAGTAACAGCTCTCCAAAGACTGGGACAGGGATGGGGAAACGGAGAATCACGGTGGCGTGAGAAGCAGCGTGGTGTAGTGGAAAGAGCAGGAGGCTGGGAGTTCAAAGGACCATGTTCTAATCCCGGTTCTGCCGCTTGTCAGCTGTGTGACCTTGGGCAAATCATTCATTCATTCATTCAATAGTATTTATGGAGCGCTTACTATGTGCAGAGCACTGTACTAAGTGCTTGGAATGTACAAATTGGTAACAGATACAGTCCCTGCCCTTTGATGGGCTTACAGTCTAATCGGGGGAGGCGGGCAAAAACAAGTCACATCACTTCTCTGGGCCTCAGTTCCCTCATCAGGAAAATGGGGATTAAGACTGGGAGTCCCATGGGGGACAACCTAATGACCCCGCCTCTGCCACTTGTCAGCTGTGTGACCGTGGGCAAGTCACTTCTCTTCTCTGTGCCTCAGTTCCCTCATCTGTAAAATAGGGATTAACTGTGAGCCTCCCGTGGGACAACCTGATGACCCTGTATCTACCCCAGCGCTTAGAACAGTGCTCTGTACATAGTAAGTGCTTAACAAATACCAACATTATTATTGTTATTATTGTATCTCCGCCAGCGCTTAGAACAGTGCGTGGCACAGAGTAAGGGCTTAACAAATAACAATATTATAATTATTAAAGAGGGGAAGGGACCCTAGCGTCGAGAGGTCGGGGGCTTGAAAGAAAATAATAATAACAATGTTGGTATATGTTAAGCGCTTACTTATGTGCAGAGCACTGTTCTAAGCACTGGGGTAGACACAGGGGAATCAGGTTGTCCCACGTGGGGCTCACAGTCTTAATCCCCATTTGACAGATGAGGTCACTGAGGCACAGAGAAGTTAAGTGACTTGCCCACAGTCACACAGCTGAAAAGGCCTTCAGGAGGGGCTAGGGAGGCCTGCTTCCTGACAGGAAGAAGGGGGCCGAACGCCCCAACTCGGCCTGGCCTCTCCTCGCCATCTAGGCTTCTCACTCTAGGCTTCAAGGCTCTCCATCTCCTTGCCCCCTCCTACCTCTCCTCCCTTCTCTCTTTCCACTGTCCACCCCGCACACTCCGCTCCTCTGCCTCCCACCTCCTCACCGTCCCCCTTTCTCGCCTATCCCACCGTCGACCCCCGGGCCACGTCCTCCCGCGGTCCTGGAATGCCCTCCCTCCACACCTCCAACAATCTAATTCTCTTCCCCTCTTCAAATCCTTACTTAAAGCTCACCTCCTCCAAGAGGCCTTCCCAGACTGAGCTCCCCCCTTTTTCCCTCTGCTTCCTCTACACCCCCACCCTTCACCTCTCTGCAGCTAAACCCTCTTCTCCCCCCTTTCCCTCTGCTCCTCCCCCTCTCCCGTCCCCTCCCCTCAGCACTGTATTCGTCCGCTCAACTGTATATATTTTCATTACCCTATTTATTTCGTTAATGAATTGTACATCGCCTTGATTCTATTTAGTTGCCATTGTTTTTATGAGATGTTCTTCCCCTTGACTCTATTTATTTCCATTGTTCTTGTCTGTCCATCTCCCCCGATTAGACCGTAAGCCCGTCAAACGGCAGGGACTGTCTCTATCTGTTGCCGACTTGTTCATTCCAAGCGCTTAGCACAGTGCTCTGCACATAGTAAGCGCTCAATAAATACTATTGAATGAATGAATGAATGAATGAATGAATGAATGAAAAGTCACTTCACTTCTCCGGGCCTCGGTTCCCTCCTCTGTAAAATGGGGATGAAGCCTGGGAGCCCCACGTGGGACCACCTGATTCCCCTGTGTGTGTACCCCGGCGCTCGGAACAGGGCTCTGCACATAGTAAGGGCTCAATAAATACTATTGAATGAATGAATGAATGAATGAATGAATGAAAAGTCACTTCACTTCTCTGGGCCTCAGTTCCCTCCTCTGTAAAATGGGGATGAAGCCTGGGAGCCCCACGTGGGACCACCTGCTTCCCCTGTGTGTGTACCCCGGCGCTTGGAACAGGGCTCTGCACATAGTAAGCGCTTAACAAGCACCAACATTATTATCCTGCTCCGCCTCGCCGACTAGGCCTTTCCAAGATGGCGGCGGGAGGGGGCGGGCGGGGCTGAGGAGGAGGGGGG
This sequence comes from Ornithorhynchus anatinus, assembly GCF_004115215.2. Lineage (NCBI taxonomy): Eukaryota > Metazoa > Chordata > Mammalia > Monotremata > Ornithorhynchidae > Ornithorhynchus > Ornithorhynchus anatinus. Next base: position 39,741,667 of record NC_041738.1, read on the forward strand.
GCGCGGTGCAGGCTGGGAGCGGAAGTGGCGGGCGCGCGGCGGCGGCGGCGGCGGCCGGAAGAGGAGGAGCGGGGCCTGCAGCCGCCCTGAGGAGACTCCGCCGCCGTCCTGAGGAGCCTCCGCCGCCTCCTCCTCCTCAGCCGTTCGCCATGCCGGAACTGGCGGTGCAGAAGGTGGTCGTTCATCCCTTGGTGCTGCTCAGCGTCGTCGATCACTTCAACCGGTGAGAAGGCGGCGGCCCCCGGGGTGACGGGCCGGGCCGCGGCGCGCGCGCGCTGCTGAGTCACGGGGCCGAGGCCGCCACGGGGCCCGCTTACTCTCCCTGCACACAGTCATTGATTCGGTCCTATCTGATGAGCGCTAACTGTGTGCAGAGCACTGGGAGGACACACTACAACAGACCCTTTCCCCGCCAACGTGTCCGCAAGCCTAGTTACGGTGAACTCTCCCAACCGCTTACTACAGTCTCGGCACACATTCATTGATTCAGTCCTATCTATTGAGCGCTAACTGTGTGCAGAGCACTGGGAGGACACACTACAACACACATTCCTCACCACCGTGTCCACAGGCCTAGTTACAGTGAACTCTCCCAACCGCTTACTACAGTCTCGTCACACATTCATTGATTCAGCCCTACTTATTGAGCGCTAACTGTGTGCAAAGCACTGGGAGGACACACTACAACAGACCCTTTCCCCGCCAAGGTGTCCACAAGCCTCGTTACAGTGAACTCTCCCAACCGCTTACTACAGTCTCGGCACACATTCATTGATTCAGTCCTATCTATTGAGCGCTAAATGTGTGCAGAGCACTGGGAGGACCCACTACAACACACATTCCTCACCTCCGTGTCCACAGGCCTAGTTTCAGTGAACTCTCCCAACCGCTTACTACAGTCCCTGCACACATTCATTTATTCAGTCCTATCTAATGTGCGCTAACTGTGTGCAGAGCACTGGGAGGACCCACTGCAACACACATTCCTCACCTCCATGTCCACAGGCCTAGTTACAGTGAACTCTCCCAACCGCTTACTACAGTCTCTGCACACATTCATTTATTCAGTTCTACTTATTGAGCGCTAACTGTGTGCAAAGCACTGGGAGGACACACTACAACAGACCCTTTCCCCGCCAACATGTCCACAAGCCTAGTTTCGGTGAATTCTCCCAACCGCTTACCACGGTCCCTGCACACATTTATTTAGTCCCCTCTGTTGAGCACTAACTGTGTGCAAAGCACTGGGAGGACACACTACAACACACATTCCTCACCACCGTGTCCACAGGCCTAGTTACAGTGAACTCTCCCAACCGCTTACTACAGTCCCTGCACACATTCATTGATTCAATCCTATCTATTGAGCGCTGTGTGCAAAGCACTGGGACGGCACACTACAACAGACACTTTCCCCGCCAACGTGTCCACAAGCCTAGTTACAGTGAACTCTCCCAACCGCTTACTACAGTCTCTGCACACATTCATTTATGCAGCCCTACTTATTGAGCGCTAACTGTGTGCAAAGCACTGGGAGGACACACTACAACAGACACTTTCCCCGCCAACGTGTCCACAAGCCTAGTTACAGTGAACTCTCCCAACCGCTTACTACGGTTTCTGCACACATTCATTGATTCAGTCCTACTTAATGAGCGCTGTGTGCAAAGCACTGGACTCAGCGCTTTGGAGGACACACTAAAACAGACACTTTCCCCGCCAACATGTCCACAAGCCTAGTTACAGTGTACTCTCCCAATCTATTGAGCGCTAACTGTGTGCAAAGCATTGGACGCAGCGCTTGGGAGGGCACACTAAAACAGATGCATTCCCCACCAACTTGTCCTCAGCCCTAGTTATACCGTACTCTCCCAAGCGCTTAGTACAATCTCTGCAACACATTCATTTTTTCAGCCTTATTTACTGAGCTCTTACTATACGCAAAGCACTGGACTCAGCGCCTGAGGAGACTCACTGAAACACTTTCCCCCGCCAGCGTGGCCACAGCCTCCTTGTAGCGTACTCTCCCAACCGCATAGTACGGTCTTTGCACATATTCATTTATTCAGCCCTATTTGTTGAGCGCTTACTGCGAGCCGAGCACTGGACTCAGCCCTTGGGGAGGCACACTGAAATAGACACACTCCCCCGCCAACGTGTCAGTAAGCTTAGTTATTTCCTACTCTCCCAACCGCTTAATACAGTCTCTGCCATACAGTCACTTATTCAATCCTATTTACTGAGCGCTTACTATGTGCAAAGCACTGGACTGAGCACTTGGTAGGGCACACTGAAACAGATACATTTCCCCACCTGTATTGTAAAGTACAATATAATACAAGCCTAGTTATAGTGTACTCTCCCAAACGCTTAATACAGTCTCTGCCATGCATTCATTTATTTAGTCCTGTTTACTGAGCACTTACTATGTGCAAAGCACTGTACTAAACGCCTGGGAGAGCACACTGAAACAGACACATTCCCTTCCATGTCCACAAGCCTAGTTATAGCGTACTCTCCCAAACACTTAATACAGTCTCTACACACATTCATTTATGTAATCCTATTTACTGAGCGCTTAGTATACGCAAAGCACTTGGAAAGGCATACTAAAAGACATTCCCCACCGTGTCCACAAGTCTAATTATAGTGTACTCTCCCAAGCGCTTACTACAGTCTCTGCACACATTCATTTATTCAGCCCTATTTATTGAGCACTAACTGTGTAAAGCACTGGAGCGCTTGGGAGGGCACACTAGACCACATTCTCTGCCGTGTCTTTATGCTTAGTTATACTCACCCAAGCACTTAGTACAGTCTCTGCACACATTTGTTTATTCAGTCCTATTTATTGAGCGCTTACTATATGCAAAGCACTGGACTAAGCTTTTGGGAGAGCCCACTAAAACAGACATGCCCTGCCAATGTGTCTACAAGCCTAGTTATGTCGTACTCTCCCGAGTGCTTAATACAGTGCCCTGCGCACATTCATTTATTGAGCGCTTATTGTGTGCAGAGCCCTGTATTAAGCGTTTGGGGGAGTACGATATAACAGACACATTCCCTGCCCACCACAAACTCAGCCAATGAGCGCTCAGTAAATACCACTGAGTCCAAGTAGTGGAGAGGGTGACAGAGGGGTGTCAGAGCCCCCCGTCGTGGCTTAGTTGTTCATCGTGCCCACTATGAGGACAACGCTGGGCCTGCTGCGCCCGCATCCCTTTGAAAGCCATCGCAGGTAGCTTGGCAGCTCCTGCCAGTCGTGCCACCTTTGTTTCTACGAAGCGGCAAATCTGCAGGAGCAAATCTGCGGGAGCCGGGCTAATTTGCAGGGCGTCGCCTGTTAGGAAGAAGAGATGGATCCTTTAAAAAATGGTATTAAGTGCTTACTATGTGCCAGTACTGTATTAACCATGGGGGCGGATCCAAGCTAATCGGGTTGGACACGGTCCCTGTCCCACGTGGGGCTCACAATCCTAACTGTGCCTTAGTTCCCTCATTTCTTAGGTGACTTGCCCAGGGCCGCACAGCAGGCAAGAGCAGCGTGGCTCAGTGGAAAGAACCCAGCCTTGGGAGTCCGAGGTCATGGGTTCGAATCCTGGCTCTGCCACTTGTCAGCTGTGTGATTGTGGGCAAGTCACTTCACTTCTCTGTGCCTCAGTTACCTCATCTGTAAAATGGGGATGAAGACTGAGTCTCACATGGGACAACCTGATTACCCTGTATCTCCCCCAGCGCTTAGGACCGTGCTCTGCACATAGTAAGCGCTTAACAAATACCAAGTGGCGGAGCAGGGATTAGAACCCAGGTCCTTCTGACTCCCAGACCCGTGTTCCACCGACTAGGTCACGCTAGTAGGTGGCCCCTTTGTGGCACGTGTCATGAGTTACAAAAGAAATCACTTAGATTTTTAAAAAACGGGGCAAATTTAGGAAGAGGAGTTGGCCCACTTCTAATTTGTGATCTTGATGAATCATTATGAAGATTCAAAAGGGAGTAAACATTCCATAGAACAATCCATGAGTCTGAGGTAAATTCGCTTCCTTATAACTCAGCAAGATTGGCAGCTGTTTTGGTTGTACATATTCATACGGGATTACTGACGCGTTCTCCGATGGCCTCCATTTACCCTTTTACATGCCTGTCCATCTCAATCTTGCCCATTTTAGGCCGAAACCTCCCCAAGTGGCAGGAAGTATTATTTTAAACTGCTCTGTATCGGATTTGGTACAGCACCTTGAGAAGTTAAGCATAACTCTGGGAACGGGAATGATCGTTTCATCGAAACAGCTCAAAATACCTGACGGAGATTATTTCAGTAACTTATTAGGCAGAGAAGAAGCGGTACCTTTCCAGTTATACAGATGCGAAAATTAGGTGCATATAAATGAGGTGACTTGGCAGATCTGGGATTAACGGATCCCAATTTTGTATCCGTCTACATTCCTCCCGTTTATCAATGTTGTTTCAAAAACTGTAAATGAGGGAAAAGTAGAATTGTAACAACTGTCTCTGACAGAGTGTTTAATAATGTAGGCATTTGTTAAGTGCTTACTATGTGTATAGCACTGTTCTAAGCGCTAGGGAGGATACAAGGTGATCAGGTTGTCCCAGGTGGGGCTCACAGTCTTAATCCCCATTTTACAGATGAGGTAACTGAGGCCCAGAGAAGTTAAGTGACTTGCCCAAAGTCACACAGCTGACAAGTGGCGGAGCTGGGATTTGAACCCATGATCTCTGACTCCCCAGTCCGTGCTCTTTCCACTGAGCCACGCTGCTTCTCTAATATGACAGTCACCGGACTGCTAGTCAACAGATGTGGATTTTATCAGCTCCGCCTAATTTAATGTGTGAACAAATGATCCGTGGGGCTAATTACCCAGGTTGTGTTGAAACGGGCATGCGTGATTGATTGATTAATGGACCATCGGGGTTCTCTCTCCCCCACTCCAGGCCATATTTCAGTTCAGTGCCTGGATCATTTTTCTTAAAAAAGTTCAGTCCATGTTTTCCCCCTCCTCAAGAACCTGCAGTAGTGGGTTGCACATTCACAACTGAATAAATTCACTTTTGCATCTAACAGAAACTCCTCACCTTTGGCTTTAAAACAATCACCTTGCCCCCTCATTCTTCCGTTCATTCGTATTTATGGAGCGCTTACTGTGTGCAGAGCACTGTACTAAGCACTTGGGAGAATCCAGTACAACAACAAACAGACACATGCTCTCTCCCCAATGAGGATTTCCTAGTACAACCCAGTCAACACATTTTGCTTCTCCATCGCCAACCTTTTCGCCGTACTTCCATCGCATGAATCCCGCCACCGACCCTTCGCCCACTTTGTGTCGCTGGCCCGGAATTCCCTCCCCTTCCACATTTGGCGACTGCCGGTCTCCACACCTTCAAAGCCTGCTTAAAATCGCATCTCCAAGAGGCCCCTAACTAAACTGTCATTTCCCCCACTCCCGTCCGTTCAGTCACCCTCGCACTTGGATCTGTATCCTTTATTCATCCCATCTTTAGCCCCACAGAGCGTAATCCGTAATTTATGTTAAATCCATCTCCCCTTTAAACTGTAAGCTCCTTGTGGGTAGGGAACATGTCTACGAACTCTGTTGTATTGTTCACTATGGGCTTAGAATAGTGCTCTGCGCCCAGTAAGTGCTCAATAAATACGAACGAGTAGGTAGGCAAAATACTTGGGAGAAGGGAACTTTAGAAAATACAGTACTTTTTAAAAAAATATATATTTTTTTAAGCACCAGGCACTTTACTAAGCAGTGGGGTGGAGGCATGCAAATTGGGTTGGACACAGTCCCTGTACCTTGGGCTCACAATTGTAGTCCCCATTTTACAGCTGAGGTAACTGAGACCCAGAGTAGTGAAGTGACTTGCCCAAGGTCACACAGCAGACAAGTGGCAGAGCTGGGATTCTGACTCTTGGCCTGTGGTCTCTCCACTAGGCCATGCTGCTTCTAATGTTACTAGAAATCCCAATTTAGTAGGCCCCAAGAGTGGTTCCAGCTGCCTGTCAGAGACTTGGTTCAGCCTGATACCAGGACTGGGAAGCCTTTTTTATATTTTGTATATATTTTTTTTTTGGCATATCCCTGGTTTACTACTTTATATGCCTCTCCTTTTTATAAGGTGCCCAGGGGTAGGCTCTGTGGGAAGGCCAATGTGAGATAGGAGTGCAGCCCATAACTCTGAGACAGAAAAGTTGTGTGCCCAGTGAAGCAGCAGACACAATTGTGTCTTCGTCTATCTTATTATCGAGTTTGGATTAGTCAAAGTTGACGCTACTGAAAAGCGAAGCTTACCTCGTCAGGTGTAGACCCCTGCAAGTCCCGCACTCGGGGATCTGCAACAGAAATCAAAGACTTCAAAACTTTCAAATGAGATCAGTTTAAACTTCCCGAAGATAAACCATAGGTTTAAAAGAAGCCAAAGCAACACGCGAGAAGAACCTTCTCTGGTATGACATGATTCAAAGGGAAGGATGGCAGCGTGCACCTCTTGGATGTCTACGTTGAGGCTCGAGTTGTATCTTTCACTCTGTCTGCTAGGGTGAGTCAAGTAGGGAGAGCAGAAGAGAGCAGGGAGAGCGACGAAGCCAAATATTCTGTTTGCTGGTGCACTGTGTGCCCGGCCTTCCTGGAAACTTTAAAGTCTGATTTAAACAAGACACCACCGAGTCCCAAAAGGTGTCGGTCATAGCCTTCTCGGGACTATAGCCCTCCAAAACAAACGTGAAACCAGCCCAGGAGTGTCCAGAAGGATTTCCTGACCTGTTTCTAGGCCACTTGGGCAATGGCAGAGAGGAGGAAGTGGCAAGCAGACCAAGTGATTTGGGCGTGGGTAACATTTAAGAGTATTTTCTGAGCAATGTGAAGACTCTTGGACGCCTGGGAAACTAACAAGTTAGAAATGTCATTTTTACAATGTTTTGTTTTATGTATATTGCATGTTTTTCTCAATAACTGATAGTCTCCATGCTGGTGAGAATAACCAGACAGTGCTAGTATACCCTATTTCAATAGTGTTGTGTGTTTTTTTAAAATCATTAACACCTTAGTCACCTTTCAGAAGCTCGACTCAAGAGCTGCCTTTCCATAGCTTTCCTGGCACATGGTAAGCCCTTAACAAATACCGTAATTATTATTAGGCTTCAACTTTATAATAACTCCCCAAAGAGGTTGGCTCGAGTACTAAATGTAAGATTGTTTGATCTTGCTTGGCTTCTACTTATTTCAACTCACAGGTCCTCTTGTTCTTTCAGAATAGGCAAGGTGGGGAATCAGAAGCGTGTGGTAGGAGTGCTGCTGGGATCCTGGCAGAAGAAAATACTCGATGTATCCAACAGTTTTGCAGGTGAGCGGTAATTCTCCCCTTTTAGACTCAAAGTTTCACAGGCACAGTACCTTTCTTAAAGTGGTTTTGTCAAGTTGACATCCCACGAACGTAACCCATTTCAGAACCGCTAAGATGATGCACCCCCGTGGCATAAACGGACTATAGTGATTTGATCATAGAAAAATATACAGACTAACGAGCCGAGAATAGTCGAGGAGAAAGAGAAGCGGCTGAGGGCTGCTTTTGACCTGTTGCGTTTACTTCAAAATCCAGACTTTCATTAACTCTGACACACTGAACTCAATCTCTTTGGTTTTTTTCCTCTAGTTCCTTTTGATGAGGATGACAAAGATGACTCCGTCTGGTTTCTAGACCATGATTATTTGGAAAACATGTACGGAATGTTTAAGAAGGTCAATGGTATGTCTGTCTTATTCGGTGAATATGCGGTACTTTGTACCGTAACTACGATCTGGCAGTTACCTGCACCATTATTGGTAGAGTACCGGAGAATTCTGGCCAGGGATTGGGTTTCAAAGGTTAAAGGTGCTCAACTCAACAATTGAGAATTTTTTTTTTAATCCCATAACCCATCTGTAAACATTTATAACTCTGATCTCTCTCCTGAAAACTGTGGGAGAACAGGAAGGTGGTTCAAGGGCTGAGGTGATCTAGCAGGCAAGAGGAAAGCACCTTCAATGATTGGCAACGATTGAGGGGATCACTAGCACGTGGGGACACTAGGCAGAAAGAAGCCTGACGGGCCATCGGTAACCCCTCTCTTCCGCTTTTTGATGCTGTTCGGATATCTTTTGATATTTTCTGTCTTTTATAGATCTTAGTTGCGAGCAGATACCTAGGAGCCTTTAGGTTTATCAGCTCTGTCTCGTACTAACGTCGTTAGTAAATGCTCTGCTCACAGTAAACACTGCTGAGTTATATACTTATTCACACTTTGCATCTTTGTCTATGAATGTTAAAGTGCACATTCAGTTATTTATCTTTTGATTACGCTAGTTGTTAATATTTTTACGTCTGTCCCGTTCAAGGTAAACCTGGCGGGTGAACAGTAAATACTATTATCACGCCTGCTGTAAACAGAATAACATTTTCAAGTCCCTCCCTTTAAACCATTTGCTGTTTCGGAATTAATAAACACTTCAGTGATCAATCATCACTGATTTGGTGGTTTGAATATATTGGTTTATTATTTCTTTCCCAGCCAGAGAAAGAATAGTTGGGTGGTACCATACAGGCCCCAAACTGCACAAGAACGATATCGCCATCAACGAACTCATGAAAAGATACTGTCCCAACTCGGTAAGCTGCCGTTACTAAAATTTTGTACACCAAGTGCTCCGCAGAAACCAGTCGTGCCTGCGAGCTCGATCGAGAAATTTCTGGGTGTAACAACAGAAATAAAGGTTGTATACCAAAGCCAGAGACATCAGTTAATCCACCAGCCCCCTTCTCTTTTTGTAGAACACCAGAGCGGGTGATTTCAGAACATTTTCTGGTTTCTTCCTTTAAATTTTTTTTTTGGTTCATTCACTGCAAGCAGATGCCAAGGACCTTCAGAGACTCCTCTAAACCAGAAGAGGAGTGGGTTTTGTGAAGGGGCATAAAGCAGGTGTCTTGGATTAATTGCTCCCTGACTGAATTTGTTTTTCCAAATCTGACTTTTGTTTTTCCAAACATGCGGTGTTTGCTAAGCTCCCTTTCTCCATTAGGTGTTAGTAATCATTGACGTGAAGCCAAAGGATCTGGGACTTCCCACCGAAGCTTACATATCTGTCGAAGAGGTTCACGATGTAAGTAGTCCCACCATAGTTGGTTTGGAAGCATCGTGCGTCTGTTTCTAGCTTCGTCAGACATCGTGCGCTCGAGAAAGAGACCTTACCGGGATGTAATTTTGAATGACTTCTCGACTGTAGAGTAAACCGAATCCTCGACAGCCTTCCTTTGAAGGATCTTCCCTTATTCCCATTTAACTTCTTTGGTCCATTACAATTCAGGAAAAGGTTGTTGGACTCTCTTGGTTTTGTTTTTTTGTTTGGTTGGTTTTTTTTGAGAGGTCAAATGATGCAAATGGACCTCTCCCGGCATCAGTGTTTTGGGAACAAGTATCCTTCAACAGAGAAGAGTCAGATAATCAGAAAACTAGACCCTGCACTCTCATGCACAGTAGAAACTTGCTCTGACCTCAAGATGGGTGACTTTAACGGAAACTCTCCTGATGGTTCTTGACTTCTGCTATACCCCCAGACGGTGCGAGGAAGCACGGGCCCTGGAGGATTAGCCCCATTCGTTCTTCACGGTATATTAGAAATGTATTTGGGCTCCTGGCGGGGGTAACTAATAACTATTGAACTAAAGTCCACTCTTACGGTGCACTAAATTGCCCGCATACACGAAATGTGTGTGTTTATTGCGGGAATTCAGATTCATGAGCAGTTGTCTTCTTCCCAGGATGGAACTCCAACCTCAAAGACATTTGAACACGTGACCAGTGAAATTGGAGCCGAGGAAGCAGAGGAAGTTGGAGTAGAACACTTGTTACGGTAGTACCTTTCATCTTCTGTAGAGACTTCCCTAGGACAGGATTTGAGTGGCTTGCCCTGTGACGATCATGGGATTTGTCAGGTTGCCTAGAAGACTGTGGAGCCTAGTTACTACAAGAAATCTCTTATCACTTCCGGGGGAAGTTAGCTGGGGAAATAATTGTGAGTTTTGGATTTCCCCTTGTTTCTAATACTTTAGCCCTCGGGACCTTATTTCTCGAGGAAAACCAGGAGGGATACTCCTAAAGACTTAACTAGACAAGTGGCCTGGTTTTTAAATGATTGATGGAAGGAGTCTTCAGTTTCACGTCAAAAACAGTATCTAATAATAATGTTGGTATTTGTTAAGCGCTTACTATGTGCCGAGCACTGTTCTAAGCGCTGGGGTAGACATAGGGGAATCAGGTTGTCCCACGTGAGGCTCACAGTCTTAATCCCCGTTTTACAGATGAGGGAACTGAGGCACAGAGAAGTTAAGTGACTCGCCCACAGTCACACAGCCGACAAGTGGCAGAGCTGGGATTCGAACTCGTGAGCCCTGACTCCAAAGCCCGTGCTCTTTCCACTGAGCCACGCTGCTTCTCTAGAAGCACTAGGCACTAGCACTTGGCACTACTTGGTACTAGCACTCTAGGCACTCACTTGGTAGAAAATTGAAGTTTTTCTTAAAGTCAGAGCAGGCTTCTGTTAGATACACTGTCCTAATGCTCTTCCCCTTTTCTGGACCGGGCTCTTACAGTGATATCAAGGACACTACAGTGGGCACCCTCTCCCAGCGCATCACAAACCAGGTCCATGGTTTGAAGGGACTGAACTCCAAGCTTCTGGACATCAGGAGCTACCTGGAGAAAGTGGCAGTCGGCAAACTGCCCATCAACCACCAGATAATCTACCAGCTGCAGGATGTCTTCAATCTCTTACCAGATGTCAACCTGCAAGAGTTCGTCAAGGCTTTTTACCTGAAGACCAACGACCAGATGGTGGTGGTATACCTGGCCTCCCTCATCCGTTCCGTGGTCGCCCTGCATAACCTCATCAACAATAAGATTGCCAATCGAGATGCGGAGAAGAAAGAGGGGCAGGAAAAAGAAGAGAGCAAAAAAGAGAGAAAAGATGAGAAGGAGAAAGAAAAAGAAAAGGAAAAGAGCGATGCCAAGAAAGAAGAGAAAAAGGAGAAAAAATGAAACTTGTAGCTTTTTTTATTTGTAAATTAAAATCTTGTAAACTAAAAGTGCTGCTAGAGGGTTCTTTACACTCTGAAGTACTTGTTATAAACAAGCAGATGGGTGGTGGGGAGATGCCTGACTTATCTAAATGGACCGTCGCAAGAGGCATTTGGGGATTTTAAGGGCCGGAGAGATGGGTGGAACAAAGATAAGGTTTCGGAGATAGTTCATACGATAGTTTGCGAATACCGTGGGTCGGCAATCTCCTCGGATACTCTTCCCCCATCCGAAGGGCCAGTTCCCCATAATGCACAACCGATGCATGAGAGTGTGGCCTCTTTTTTATGAATTTCGCCCCCCGTCCCTGAGCTCTGGCTAAAGAATCCTTCACAAAATGACTTCACTGTCCCAGCATATGGCCCAGGTAAGCTCAGGGATTGGGATCCGACTCTGGCCATCATTTTCCTTGGAAACGGTAATTAAATTGATTTATTATAAGTGTGCGTCCTAGTCATTTTTGAGGGGGTGCATTACATTTCCTGGGGGACTGTTGCAGCACTGTATTGGGACATAAGAGTTAAATGAAACCCTCATGAGGAGTTTAGAAACCTAAGCAAGAACACACATTGGGTGCAGTAAGTGTGGATTCTTTAGAGGAATTGGACATAAAAGAAAAAGATAGGGCTCTCCTTGACCTAGATGCCTGATTTGAAGGGCCTTTTTTTTGCTTTTTTAGAGTATTTTTTTCCCTGTGGAAATTAAGCGCTTACTGTATGCCAGGCACTGTTCTGTGCGTTGGGGTAGATTACGAATTAAGTTGTACGCAGTCTTTATCCCCATTTTGCAGGTGAGGCAACTGAGGCGCAGAGAAGTGCCTCATACAAGAGCACGGCATTGTCTGAAAAAGCTCACAGACACATTTGGATCATTTGTTAGCCCATAACTGGTCCCTAGAGGAAGAGTTAGGAATGTTAAATGGTATACCCCTAAAGCATTAGGATTGCTGTCCAGAACAATGGCCATCGCTTTTTCTCGAGTATTCTGCTCCCATGGTCAGAATGGCAGGGAGGGAGAGGGAAGCTGGATCCATTGCTCTGTCCTAGTAACCACTTTTTTTTTTAGGTTCTAAGGGGAAGAGGGAGGATGGTGGGCTGCAAGCAGGAAAGGGAAGGCTAAACAGGGTGGAGTGTCCAACGGGTGAAAGGATCAATTAGGAATAGTATTAAATGCTTCCTGGGGGCAGCCCAGGGATAGGGATCTGGGGGTCCAAAGGAGGAGGTTTGCAGAGGTGTGTAAGGAAACTATTCTTACAAACTGAAGAAGGCGACTTGAGGTGTGAGCTAGAGGAAAGTAGATTCATTCAGGGGAAAAGAAATCACACCCAAGACAAGCATTCAGGGATGGAGTGACAAGGAAGAGGGAAACATGAGAGTCTGGAAAAAGGGAGTATCATCTGTTGATAGGATGAAGGGAATAGCGGTGCAGCCTCATGGAATTGGCCTGGGAGTCAGAGGACCTGATTTCTAATCCCAGATTTGCCACTTACCCGTCGGGTGACCGTGGGAAGTCACGGAACTTCTCCATGCCTCGATTTACTCAACTGTAAAATGGGGATTAAAAACCTATCCTCCCTCATGAGCCTGCTGAGGGACAGCGAATCTGTGTGACCTGATTATCTCCTCTACTCTGGTGCTTAGCCCATAGCCCATAGCATAAACAGTGTGGCTCAGTGGAAAGAACCCGGGTTTAGGAGTCAGAGGTCATGGGTTCTAATCCCAGCTCTGCCACTTGTCTTGACTTTGGGCAAGTCACAACTTCTCGGTACCTCCATTACCTCATCTGTAAAATGGGGATTAAAACCGTGAGCCTCATGTGGGACAACCTGATCACCTTGTGTCTACCCCAACGCTTAGAACAGTGCTTGGCACATAATAAGCGCTTAACAAATACCAACAATATTATTATAGTGCTTAAAGAGAAGCAGCGTGGCTCAGTGGAAAGAGCCCGGGCTTGGGAGTCAGAGGTCATGGGTTCGAATCCCTGCTCTGCCATTTGTCAGCTGTGTGACTTAGGGCAAGTCACTTTTCTGTGCCTCAGTTCCCTCATCTGCAAAATGGGGATGAAGACTGGGAGCCTCACGCGGGACAACCCGACGACCCTGTATCTCCCCCAGCGCTTAGAACAGTGCCCTGCACATAGTAAGCGCTTAACAAATACCAACAGTATCATTATTATTACTACCAGCATCATCGTTAATAGAAATTAAGAATCTACAAGGCTGAGACGCAGAGGATAATAATAATAATAATGTTGGTATTTGTTAAGCGCTTACTATGTGCAGAGCACCGTTCTAAGCGCTGGGGTAGACACAGGGGAATCAGGTCGTCCCACGTGGGGCTCACAGTCTTAATCCCCATTTTACAGATGAGGGAACTGAGGCACAGAGAAGTTAAGTGACTTGCCCACAGTCACACAGCTGACAAGTGGCAGAGCTGGGATTCGAACTCATGAGCCCTGACTCCAAAGCCCGTGCTCTTTCCACCGCGCCGCAATATGCCAACAATCGTGGGGGAACCGGTCAAGAGAAGAGGTGATGACTAGAGTACCCAATTTGAGAGAGGTGACTGTGGGGAGAAACCAAAAGGACGCGGGAACCCAGCATTTTATTGGGTGTCCGGGAATGTCTGGCCTTTCTACGCTACTGCGTTTTCCAGGAGAATTTTCATTATGCTCTTTTTGAACCGAAAGGAGTGTAACTTGGGTAATATTGGAAAAGTCCTTGCCAATCAACCGAGGTCAACCGTGACGATATCAGTAGAGGCGGTCAGTACGAAAATTCATGCTATTTTTAGGACGAAATCATTGCCAAATGGAGCCCGATTTAGCGGCACTAGATGGCAGTAGTGACTTAGCCCTTTTTCGGAAACATGAAGAGCGCTCATTCTACCAACCACCACCAGTTTAATACTACAGAATCCTGAGAAATTCATTCGGTCGATCGTTTATTGAGGGCTTCCTGTGTGCAAAGCACTGTACTGAGCACTTGGGAGAGTACGATAAAAACAATCAACAGACGAGCTCCCTGAAATTCATTCATTCATTCATTCCATAGTATTTAATAATAACGATGTTGGTATTTGTTAAACCCTTACTATGTGCCGAGCACTGTTCTAAGCGCTGGGGTAGACACAGGGGAATCAGGTTGTCCCACGTGGGGCTCACAGTCTTCATCCCCATTTTACAGATGAGGGAACTGAGGCACAGAGAAGTTGAGTGACTTAAGTTACTATGTGCAGAGCACTGTACTAAGCGCTTGGAATGTACAAATCGGTAACAGATAGAGACAGTCCCTGCCCTTGGACGGGCTTACAGTCTAATCGGGGGAGATAAAACAATAGCAAATAAATAGAATCAGGGTGAAATGCCCAGGATTGCTGCCGCGACCATCTTTCCATTCATTTAATAGTATTTATTGAGCGCTTACTATGTGCAGAGCACTGGACTAAGCGCTTGGGATGTACAAATCTCCCTCATCCCTTCTGGCTTTGACTGCGGACAGATAAGCAAGGGCTGGAGAGAGTACTGAGAATTGCAGAGCGCCTGCTGCCGCTTCTCATCTCATCCACGAGAAGCAGCTTGGCTCAGTGGAAAGAGCCCGGGCTTGGGAATCAGAGGTCATGGGTTCGAATTCCCACTCTGCCACTTGTCAGCTGTGAGACTGTGGGTCACTTCACTTCTCTGTGCCTCAGTTACCTCATCTGGAAAATGAGGATTAAAACTGTGAGCCTCACATGGGACAACCTGATTACCCTGTATCTACCCCAGCGCTTAGAACAGTGCTCTGCACATAGAAAGTGCCTAACAAATATCAACATTATTACTATTATCTGTTCTGCCCACCCCACCCAAGGTAGCTGGGTGGAAAAGGCTTTCTCTCTGCACAACAGGAGCCCCGTGGCCCAGTTCTTCCCCTCTCCCCGATCTCAGCAATCCCTTTGAAAACTGAATTCATTAATCTTCCACCAACCCATCCTGAGCCTGGTCTCTCTGTACTCCCACCCCTGCTCTACTCTTCCTACATCTTAGTCAATCAGTAGAATTTATTTAGAGCTTGCCGTGTGCAGGACACTGAACTAGGCCCTTGGAAGAGTACAACTAAGTAGACATGATGCCTGCCCTCGTGGAATTCAATACCATTTTTTAAAAGTTTAGGATGAGTAGGAGAAAGTTCTAAAAAAAGGGCCCATGGTTTAGTCCCTCTGGTTACAATCTAGCTGCTCTGGACTGTAAGCTCGTTGTGGGAAGGGAACGTGACTGTTATATTGTTCTATTATATTCTCCTGAGCGTTTAGTACAGCGCTCTGCATGCAGTATGCACTCAATAAATACGATGGACCCACTGGTTTAATTTTATTTGTCCCTTTGCAACAACTTCAGTTTCTTTAAAAAGCCAATCCACTTTACATACATGATACCAGCATTTTTCTAGAAGGAAAAGAGCAAGCCAATCCTTTGATAGTGAAAAGTACTCCTAAAAATCTTGTTTGAAGAGGTATTTAGCTGTTTGTCCTCTGGTTTTAAGGTCCTTAAATAAGGCAGGCAGCCTGACGCTGGAAGAATCCTGGCTCAGGCAGCCCATAGGACCTGAGGAGGTGTATCTGGTTTTTGCCAAGAACCTGTAAAACCAGTCCCAAGTCTCAGCAACCCACAATTATCTGTGTCACGTAAGTGCCAGGAAGTATCTGCAAATTAAAACGCGTGGCCTCAATCACTGACTAAAAACCGGCATTACAAAAATACATTGATAAGCATAGAATGAAGGAGAGAACTACACATGGAAGCTACTTTGACTATATCGAAAGCAGTTGAGAAAGTTGAGTAGTGAAGGTATCAAATTGGTTGACAAAAATGGAAACTAACTTTCAGAACTTTCCTCGTTTAAAAAACCCCACAAAACAGAGGACTCCACAACTTCCCCACGCTAGTGGAGTCACCAGGGCAAACCCCAAGGGATAGAGAACACAGAAAAGGTTTTCTTAGGATGTTAGACTTGGTCCTGGAAATCAGGACCGTCTCACCAAACATCAGTCAACTGATCACCTACAGGAGGCCTTTTGAAAAAAGAAATATTTCAAACTGATTAGCCACCCAAATGACTTGACTTAGATTAGCCTATGTTGGACACATAATCAGGACTCATTCTCCAGAGACGACATTAATGCTAGGAAAAGTCCAGGAAAAATGTAGAAGAGGCAGACTGGCAGCTAGATGGATAGAGACTATAACCATGATTACGGAAGAACCATTAGAAAGGTTGTGGACTATGGCAGAGGACAGGACGTTCTGAAGAAAGTATATCCATGGAGTCGCTATGAATCGGAAATGACTCGACGGCACTTAATAAAAATAATAATAGTAATAGACACCCACAATGTGCTGGAATTCGGTTACCCTGAAGAACCTTCTAGCCTTGTGTTCTATTCAATCTTAAATCAGTGCTTAACAGGATATTTTGCACACCATAGGTACTTAGCGAATACTTGTGAGTGAATGAAATGATAGAGAAGCAGCGTGGCTCAGTGGAAAAGAGCCCGGGCTTGGGAGTCAGAGGTCATGGGTTCGAATCCCACTCTGCCACTTGTCAGCTGGGGGACTGTGGGCAAGTCACTTAACTTCTCTGTGCCTCAGTTATCTCATCTGCAAAATGGAGATTAAGACTGTGATCCTCACGTGGAATAACCTGATTCCCCTGTATCTACCCAAGGCACTTAGAACAGTGCTCTGCACATAGTAAGCGCTTATCAAATACCAACATTATTATTATGTTCAATTTTCTCTTGCTTCCCTTTAGCTCTCCAAACCTCATGTGAAGAACCCCGAAGAACCTTCTAGCCTTAATTGTGTTCTATTCAATTTTAAATCAGTGCTTAACAGGATATTTTGCACACCATAGGTACTTAGCGAATACTTGTGAGTGAATGAAATGATAGAGAAGCAGTGTGGCTCAGTGGAAAGAGCACGAGCTTGGGAGTTGGAGGTCATGGGTTTGAATCTCCGCTTTGCCACTTATCAGCTGTGTGTCTATAGGCAAGTCACTTCACTTCTCTGTGCCTCAGTTCCCTCATCTGTTAAATGGGGATGAAGACTGTGAGCCTCACGTGGGACAACCTGATTACCCTCTATCTACCCCAGCACTTAGAACAGTGCCTGCACAGAGTAAGCGCTTAACAAATACCAACAATAATAATAATAATGTGCGATTTTCTGTTGCTTTCCTTTGGCTCTCCGAACTTTAAACGCTCCACATCTAGGAGGAGGTACGGTGGGGGCAGAAAGAGAATGGGAGTGAGAGAAAAGATCGCTGACTAAAAACTGGCATTATAAAAATACGTTTATAAGCATAGAATGAAGGAGAGGATGATACATGTGTGCTGCCTCGCTGGGACTCCAGTGCAGGTTTTACCTTCTACCCCAAGATATACATTTCCTCAAGAGGCAAAAGCTGGGAGGATTCTCTCAGTCTGACCATGGACCAATCCAAGGGGAGAAGCAGTGGTTCAAGTCTCCCCTCCCCTCCACTAGGAAAAACTGTGCTGTCCTTGACTTTTTCCGACACTGGGGCAGTGTTTAAGTTTGTTGGTCTTTTCTGTTCAAAATAATTGGAAAGGAAAAACCTTTCTTAAAAACAGAGAACTCCGCTTACCCGTTTTCCACACTGCCATCTCCCATCTTCCTGGCCTGTATCCGGCAAACTCTCATCCTACTGCATAAAAAGAGAGATCTAAGAGAAGGTGAAATACTCAGGGTCCTTCCAGGGCTGTAAGATCGATTACGGGCACAGTTATGTTCTACTGCAAATTGCCCTCAAGCGCCTGCCATCCAGAGGGTGCTCAATGGTTATGAGAATAAAAGGAGGTACTTTACCAGTCTACACGGCAGTTCAGGAACAGGAGAGGGTGAATCACGGCCAGAATAAAATCTTCAGGGTCAGGATGCCCTAAAAGTTATTCAAATGAGATGGCCCAATCCCCAGTAAGTTTTTTTTCTTCTTCTTTCACTTTTTTTTGTATGCTTTTACTTCTATTCTATGCAGTGAAATACCCGGTGGAGTGTTCTGCTCCCCTTAGGAATTCAATTAAGCCTGGAAGATGAAACAATTGCCATCTGGAGAGTGGTTGATCACAGTGGTTTGAGTCTACTTAAAGTCATCATCCCATGTGCCAGTACCTGGCACTTGGTTAGAACTCTGGTTAGAACGAATTGTATGTTCCAAGCGCTTAGTACAGTACGCTGCACACAGCGCTCAATAAATACGATTGAATGAATGAATGAACTTCTCTGGACTGAAGGTTAAGGCTAAGCGAACCACGGTAACATTTTAGAAAGAAATCACTTCCACCGGAAAAAATGTTGCCAGGACAACCTTCTACCGTCCAATTCTACGGACGGTTTTCCCACGTCGGATCGGACGCGGGGGCCTTTCATAAGACGGCAGGCTTCCAGGGCCACTGAGTCCCTGCTCTGAAGCTCCCTTCAGACTAATTGATAATTGTAATGGCACCATCAGCCCCTGCCTCTCTGCCCTGTAATTATAGAGGAAAGAGTTTAGAAACCAGTGATCAGACTTGACTCTTGCCAAGTGGGCTTGGCCTCAGACACACTCAAATACTAATGATATCCAGAACCAGCGCACCGTAGCCAACGAACATGCCGGGCCAGACGGTCTTTAACCGCTGCTGGTGTGTCAAAATGCATCTGCCCTTCATTCTCGGCGCCTCAGTGACCTCCTCTGTTAAATGGGGACGAAGACTGCGAGCCTCACGTGGGACAACCTGATTAGCCTCACAGCTTAGAACAGTGCTCGGCACATAGTAAGCGCTTAACAAATACCAACATTATTATTATAATATATAATAAGGGAAGCAGTGTGGCTCAGTGGAAAGAGCCCGGGCTTGGGAGTCAGAGGTCATGAGTTCAATTCCCGGCTCTGCCACTTGTCAGCTGTGTGACTCTGGGCAAGTCACTTCACTTCTCTATGCCTCAGTTCCCTCATCTGTCAAATGGGGATTAAGACTGTGAGCCTCACGTGGGACAACCTGATTACCCTGTGTCTACCCCAGTGCTTAGAACAGTGCTCTGCACATAGTAAGCGCTTAACAAATACCAACATTATTATTATTATTTAGCAGCACAGTGGAGAAACAGCATGGCCTAGCAGAAAGAGCACAGGCCTGCGAATCGGGGACCCGGGTTCTAATCCCAGCTCCGCAGTTTATCTGCTCTGTGACCTTGGGCAGGTTATTTGACTTCTCTGTGCTGTGAGACATCCTCTAGAAACCGTAAGCTCCTTGTGGGAAGGCAGTGTGTCTTTTTATTGTCATATTGTACTCTCCCAAGCGTTCAGTACAGTGCTCTGCACACAGTGAGCACTCAATGTGATTGGCTCACATGGACTGTGTCCAACCTGATTAACTTGTATCCACCCCACCGCTTAATACTTAGTACTTAGTAGAGAAGCAGTGTGGCTCAGTGGAAAGAGCACAGGCTTGGGAGTCAGAGGTCATGTGTTTGAATCCTGGTTCTGCCACTTGTCAGCTGGGTGACTGTGGGCGAGTCACTTCACTTCTCTGGGCCTCAGTTCCCTCATCTGTAAAGTGATGAAGACTGTGAGCCTCACGTGGGACAACCTGATTACCCTGTATCTCTCCCAGTACTTAGAACAGCGGTCTGTACATAGTAAGCGCTTAACAAATACCAACATTATTATTATTATTACTGTGCCTGGCACATAGTAAGCGCTTAACCAACACTATTTAAGAAAAAAACAACGATGAAAATTAACTCCATTTCCCCCATTTCTTTCCCTTATACCAAGACGGAGTTAAAAAGACCCAGGGATTAAGTGCTTCGCTGTACTTGTTATTGTTTCTTTCTAGCCAATCCTTCATTTAATCCTGTTGCAAAGGAAAACCTGCTGCAGGAAAGGAACTGTGGGCAGCATCTGTGCTCTTAGAGCAGTATCCTAGTTTCTGTGGAGGGGCAGAGGCAGAAAGCGGGTGAGGGGAGACTGGGAGAAATCTAAGAAGAACCTTAGTTCCAAGGACATCGCTTTGGGAAATCCTGTCTGTAGCCTAAGAGGTGGTGAGAGAACGGGACCCGCAAGCAGCCTCCGCGCTTACGGCTTTGTGGTGCTGGCAAAGAACGAGCTGCTGTCAGCACGTTTTAGTTAAGAACGACCCAGTATCAGACTTCCTTCCCAGAGCGAGGCAGGCCCCAAAGCCTCGACATCAGGAAAGGCTGACATGATTTGCAGCCTATAGTCTATTTGCAACAGATTTGGTGATGGCATTTTGAGCCTCGTCAGCCCTCATCGGGTTTTCCACACTGGGTTGATTCAGGGCCTTTATGTAGTTGGCGAGAAGGAAGTTTTTGAAAATGCTAAATCCCTCCTCACAGGGATGCTCTGACACTTCAGTTGGGAGAGAATAAAATTAAGTCCAAAGAGGAAAGGCTTCATATCCCAACTTGTATTTTGATTTCGCTTGCCCAAAGGCAAGGGAACCCATGTCTATTTTAGTGGGATTTCTCCCACATCCCTTCATCAGCAACGGCATTTTTCAATTCGGAGTTCTAAGACTTTTTCTGCGAGCACGTTAATTCTGGGTAAAATTGTTCTATTTACTCAGATGACATAAGAATTTTGAACCAGACTCCTTGGAAGCAAAGGGACTCAGCATGGCTAATAATAATAATGTTGGTATTTGTTAAGTGCTTACTATATGCAGAGCACTGTTCTAAGCGCTGGGGGAGATAGAGGGTCATCAGGTTGTCCCACGCGAGGCTCACAGTCTTCATCCCCATTTTACAGATGAGGAAACTGAGGCACAGAGAAGTGACTCGCCCACAGTCACACAGCTAAGTGTCAGGGCTGGGATTCGAACCCATGACCTCGGACTCCCAAGCCCAGGCTCTTTCCACTGAGCCACGCTGCTTCTCTGTACAGCGAGCCCCTCAAGGGACAGGGTCTGTGTCTAATTCCCACCTCCGTACTCTTTCCCCGGCATTTAATACGATGCTTCGCACAGAGTAAGCACTTATAAATACTATTACTACTCGAGAAAAATTCTGCTAAGCCAAGGCAACCAGGGCTTAAATTAAAATCTATAGAGGATATCAGTGGCTCTGTAAAGTAACTCGGGCAGCAACCAATCGAGCTAGCACTGAACCGTTTCAAAGCATTCATTATTGAGCCAAGCTGAGAGAAAGGACAGATTTGCTTGTTCTCCTTTCAGCTGAGACCAGGAGCCCCATGTGTGACAGGGATCGTGTCTGTCCCGATTAGCTTGTGTGTCGCCAGCACTTGGAATAACGCTGGACACGTAGTAAGCGCCGAGAAGCAATGCGGCCTAATAATAATAATAATGTTGGTATTTTTTAAGCGCTTACTATGTGCAGAGCACTGTTCTAAGCACTGGGGTAGATACGGGGTAATCAGGTTATCCCACACGAGACTCACAGTTAATCCCCATTTTACAGATGGGGGAACTGAGGCAAGAGAAGTTAAGTGACTAGCGGTCTAGTGGAGAGAACACGGTCCTGGGACTCAGGAGGACCTGGGTTCTAATCCCAGCTCTGCCACTTGTCTTTTGTGTGACCTTGGGCAAGTTGTTTAACTTCTCTGCGCCTCAGTTAATTTATCTGGAAAATGGGATTGAGACTGCGTGCCCCATGTGGGACACAGATTGGGTCCGACCTGATTAGCTTATACCTACCCCAGTGCTTAATACAGTACCTGGAAGCAGCATGGCGTAGTGGATAAAGCACAGGCCTGGGAGTCAGAAGGTCATGGGTTCTAATCCTGGATCCACCACTTGTCTGCTGGGTGACCTTGGGCAAATCACTTCACTTCTCTGGGCCTCAGTTACCTCATCTGTAAACCAGGGATTGAGACTGTGAGCCCCATTTGGGATACTGTGTCTAAACTGTGACTGGCACATAGTAAGAGCTTAACAAATACCACAATCATTATTAGTACTTTTAACAAATGCCACAAAAAAACCCATCGCCGCAAAAACCAAATACCATACTAACAACTGCCGATTCACAGAATGGGCAGTTTTCTAGGGAAAAGGATGGCACGTCTGAACCAGACTCTGTGTGTATCACAGTAAAACACGAGTTGTTCCGTGACTGCGAGAGCCGTGTTCCCAAAAAACGCCACGTTTAAGGAAAACTTACACTGTACTACTCACTTGCTCTGATGCCACGCACGTGCGCCCCAGCCGTTTCTTCGATATCACGGGACGCCAAGCCCCAACGGGCTCTCACCGAAGAACTAATTGCATTCTAATTCCCTCATTCCCTAATCGAAATCTAGCCAAAACGCGTGTCGAAATCACATGCGATAGGAGAAATCAGCATACTTGCGGCCAAGGTCAAAACTGATCCTGGCCACCAGTTATTTACTATCCAGCCCCTCAATTTCCCCAATTATTGAATAGAAGGTGGTTATTTTTTAACAGCGTCCCTGGGGCGTGACCAACGGAGATGGGAAGAGCAAGCCAGTCCCTGGAAGCTCAGACAAGACCCAAGTTGTCTGCTTCCTGACGGCAATTGCTAGTGAGGGCAGTGGCCAGTTTCCAGAGCAGCTGGCAACACCCCGAGATGGAGGTAAATAAAAGAAAGGGAGCAAAACACCCCTCATGTTTACAAACAGTGATGCCTATTGCCTCTCGAGCCACTCATGTCAATGAGCTGATTGAATGAATACAGAGTCTCTTAGCTCCCACCCTGGGGCCAGGGGCCAGCTGGAAAGAAGGGAGCAGACCAATTCCAACTTGGGGCCTAAGGAGAATAGGCACCAGTCTTTCCTTCTGGATTGGTGCTCCGAAGAGGGCCTTTGAAGACGGCAGAGCGCTCGTCCTCGATTAAACCTCCTAGCTATCTGTGAAGCCAAAGAGGAGTACTGGGTTCCTAAATCCCCCAAGCTTTCTAAAGCAAGAGGCGCTGTTATCTGGGGCTTAGAGAGGTTGGAACTTGCCTCATTCCTCCTTAGTGGAGTCTTTAGAAAGACCCATTCACTGAAGGGAGATGGTATCCCGAGGGTAAGAAGGAGACGTACCATTTTGAAATATTGTATCTTGCTGTAGGAGTCTAAAACCCACGCAAGGCCTGGGGCAGGAAGATTTCAACAACCGCTGCTCTTGCTCCCACAGCACCAAGTGCTTCTAGTGGACTACGGTGGCCTCATTTGGGCCCCCAAAAGGAAACTGGGGAACAGGATAGGGAGTCCATCATCTATTATCATAACATATAATAAAAAGACGTGACTTTTCTCCTGGGCAAATAGGAAAAAAAAATGCTCATTTCATTTGGTTTATTTCTTGTGAGAAGTCGGTAAAACATCTTGTCCTTATTTGCAAGGCTAATCTACTTCTTCCCAGATGAGGAAGGCAAATGAAGACGGAGAAAAACACCCCTTGTATTTAAAATTCCCTCATGTTCTGAAAAGCCAGAACATGAGAAACTGTCACATCCTGCTCCCTTGCCACTGAGTAAGAAAATTAGCCCATTTCAACCACCCTGGGGTACAAAGGCCCAGGGTCAGTGCTACCCACTGAGGAGAATATCCACAAACCAAGAGTGGGCTAAAGATTTAGAATCTTAATTAAAAATTAAAAGGACTGCCTAGAATGCCGCCCCCAGGAGAAAGAAGGCAAGAAAGAGGACACAGAGGAGTCAGCCGAAAAGCCCAAAATGGGAGGAGGAGATCGCCCATTCCCTCTTTCAAACACGTCAGGGCCATCAAGTCCCCAGCAACCTGCTGTTCATGTCATCGACACCCTTCGTTTCCAACCCTGGCCTATTACAAAAGTTATACGAAGAGCTCTGCAGACTCCAGAGAGCTACCTCCCCATCTCTCCAGAGTCAAATACACCATCCCCAGGTGGGGCTTAGCACTTTTACATCAAAAGTTGTCTGGTAAAGGAATTCTGGGGAGCTGAGAGCCTCTGAAAGGATGATGAGCGAAAGCCGGGGGCCATTGGAGGCTAGACTGCTAAGCAATTCCTGGACGGCCATTTCCCCTCGTTTCCCAGAAATGCCACATTTTGAACAATAATGCTCCTGTATCCCCAAAGAGGTGAAATCCCGGAACTCCCACCTCCACACCCGTGGTAAAGGGAAGTCCAGAAGGCCTGGCGAGATGCTGAGGCCCCCTCGGAGTTGGGCGGAGGTAGAGATCTGCACACCAACACTAGCCCTGGCTGCTGATTGTTTATTGCACAAGAAATTGGCATCACCGAGGCAGAAGGGGGTGTTACAAAACGAGCTGGTTGCCAACCCAATGCTTCCGCAGGGTGTTTTTATACAGACACTTCATTTATATACACATATCTACACCCGCACCTACACACTCACACTTACATGATTTTGACACTCTGAAGCCTGGGAAGGTGGGCCCCCGCATCCCACCAACAGCAGCCTGTGTGGTGATAACACGGTGAACGTCTGAGGAAAGAAAGGTTGCTCTCCACTGAGCTACACACCGTCATTCAAACTACACTCACAGCACTCCTGGATACATGGCTGCCGGCTCCCATTGGAGAGAGGAGGTCAGGGAGGAGGATGGTGCCGGGGAAGGCACTTTGCTGGTTTGAAAACCCACCTGGTAATCCTCCCAGAGGCTGTGCCCATTTGCAGCTGCTGCCCTACTTTAAAGCTAGAGCCCCGGGGCCCAGGTTGGGGAAAGGAAGAACAGTCTGGGCAACAGCCTAGGAAATAGGGCCCGTGGAGCAGGGCATTCCACTGGATCGTTTAAGCGAAAGGCCCGCTGCGGTCCGAAATCAGAGCAGAGAAGCGCTCCAAGCAACTCCAACCCTTCCTGGGATTTTCCTAGTGGTCGTCTCACGCAGGGACTGAGCTTCGGCCAGGACTTGGGAAAAGAAACCCCAGGCTACCCAGGGCACAAATTACTAACACAAGAATCACCGAACGTAACCAAAGTGCTAGGAGTGGGGTATCCACCAATGTGGATAAGACGCTCACGACTGTACTGAGTTGGGGGCAACCTGTCAAATCACCTGCCCCGAGGGGCAGCAACCGTCTCTATTTGTCTTTGCCAAGTTTGGAGTGGCTACAGTGAATTAGCTTTTGAGTGTCTGGCTTGCCTTTCCTTCTCTCTGCACACAGTTTTTCTGAAGCCCTGACAAAAGCTGGGCCCCGGGTCTAGAGGAAAGAGGCAGCAAGACGCATAAAAACCACAAAACAAAGTGCTTTAAGTGAGGGGGAGAAAAAAAAGAGGGAAAGAGAGAGAGCGAGAGACCGTAGAAAGTTGGTGGGTGTCCCCCCCCCCCCCGCCCCAAACAAGTTATCAAGTTTTATTTACTAGAAAAGAAACCAACCGTTAAATGCAAAGGAAATCCTACTCAGCCACTATCTCATGTCCCCCGGCCTCCATCGGGGCTGAAAAGGAATTGGGTCAGGCGGGTGTCCAGCTTAACCTAATCCTAGCACTCACCAGGCAGAAGAAGTCCCACATTCAGACATTCCAATTAAATGGATCATACTTTTTAAGTTCTATTTAAAATACTAAAATATTTTCTCTAGGCGCTAAGAGAGTGGGCCTCTCTGGTGTCGAAGACTTGCGTAGTCCGATGACACTCAATCTCAAGGTTAACAATTGAGGAGAGGACATCAGAGAGAGTGCCAGCCCTCCGATCTTTGTCAAGAATTCTCTCTCTCTCACACACACGCACGCACGCACACTCCCTCTCTCTCACTCACATGCATACCAAGGAATGGGGCCAATGGATAATACCGGGCATCATTCAAACTCTGCGCCCGGTTTGTGTACAGAGACGTGACATGGAACCTCTTGGGGGGTCAAACTCTCCTGTGTCTCTGCTGGAGAGTTTGCCAAATCCAAGAGAGCTAAAAGCCCACCCCGACTGCCAGGGGGCCTCCTGAGAGTCAGATGTCCAGCTGCTCCACGGACAGGACATCAAGACTGAATGTGTGCTGGGGACGTTGGAGAGACAGTGCGGGCCACTATTACTCTTGTCCAAAGCCTTCTGTCTCTTCAATGGCATAGAGCAGCTTCTCCTTCAGCTGTTCATAGCTCTTGTAGGGAGGAAGATCCAGGCGATTGAAACTGAGGACGACAGAAAAGTGACTGATTGAGCAGAAAGTGACCGAACGATCACCCCCACCCACATCTGAGAAAAGGAATCGACAGTTAAATTTGCTCAACACTCTGAGCAATTCAGCCCCCTGGGTGTTAAAAGTTTCCCGTTCCACCTACGCAAGCCCCAGTACCTTTAGCATCGAGTTCCAAGAGCGGAGTTACTTAGCGTCGCACGGAAAGGCCAAATGAGAGTTTGTCCCACTCCCAAGGACACGCTCACCGTCTGAGCAGCTGAACTCCACCGGGTCAGGATTTGGACAACGCTTACCCCGTCTCTAATTTAACACACTCACCAGGTGTGACTCCGAGGAAGCCAGGTTTCTTTGCCCACTTTGTCGATGCAAAACTTCTGAGGCCCATTGCTGCCTGGTGGCCAGGACAAACACACACAGACTTACTAGAGGGGACTTTCCAGGACTTTCCCCTTCCCCAGCCCTGCTACCTTGAGGAACAGAGGCCATGGCTGCCTCAATCGGCTCCGACTCTGGAGCTGGTGGATTTTCTAGTTTTCATCTGCTACCAAGACACCCTACAGGTGTGTCTCCTCCATATTTACAGGGCCTCTCTACTCTTCACATCATGCCTCCCCGTGCCCTTTCCTCCCAGACTTTCCCGTGGTACTCGGGATAAATACCGATGAGTTCCGCAAATCCTCCAACGGGAAGGCGGCAGGTGCCGGTGACAAACTGCAGGAGCCGGATCCTCTTTTCATTGTCCATCTCCTTAATCACCTGAAATGAATGGACCCCTCATCATAAAAGCAATTCCATCTTAAACCCTGAACTCCAACCAATATTTTGGCCAAGGAAGGTTGATGGTCAGGGATGAGCAAATACCACTCTTGTCCAAAATTAAGCTGGGCAACTCAACTTCATTCATTCACTCAATCGTCTTTATTGAGGGCTTACTGTGTGCAAGGCCCCGTAGTGAGCACTTGGGAGAGTACAGTACAGCAATAAACAGACACGTTCCCTGCCCAAAATGAGCTTACGGTCTAGGGGTGGGTGGAAAATCAATCCCAACTCAATTCTCAAATAGTGGAAAGAAATGAATGTGAATATATACAATTCTAGACTGTGAGCCCGTTGTCGGGTAGGGATTGTCTCTATTTGTTGCCAAATTGTACTTTCCAAGTGCTTAGTACAGTGCTCGGCACACAGTAAGTGCTCAATAAATACAACTGAATGAATGAATATATGTAATGGTATCTGTTAAGTGCTTACTATGTGCCAGGCATTGTTCTAAGGGATGGGGTGGATACGACCTAATGGAGTTGTCCCACGTGGGGCTCTCCGAATGACCGGAGTCGCAGGATTTTATTAATGGCCTACAGGAACATTCTAGTCAACCTTTAGGTCACAGTTGAGCCTCTCGTCCCAGAAGCACCACTCTATGAAACTAGAAGGCAAACTCAATCCACAGTCTTTAGGTCACTAAATGGGATTCTGAAAATTAAAATCAACTGAACAACCTTACACTGCAGAGCTCATTCAACTTTCCTAAAATGAGGTTGGTTGGTTGGTTTTTTCCCCTCCCTACCTCTGTGTCTGCTTTACAAACAGGATGATCTGACTTCTGAATACTTTATTTCCGGCACTGAACCATCTCCTTCCGCTCCACCTCAACCACTGTAGCGTGCATTGCTGAAACAAGCCTAACCGCAAGGCTGACCACTAACTACAGCCTACCATTCTTGTTCAGCCATGCTGGAGCCCCTCCAGGCCACGAGGGATGTTTTCCTCCTTGGGAACTACATCACCGTCTCGTTTGGTACGACTAGAGGCCTGGATCCCCGCACGGAAAGGTATAGAAGTGAGGAGTGGTGAGGTGGAGGCCTAAGCAGCTTGGTAACTGGGATTTAGATCGCCCTGATGGATGCCGGTGATGAACATCACCTAAATACAGACCCGTGGTAAACTCCTAATCCTCTTGGAACAGCAGAAACAGCTGCTGAGAAGCAGAGTAGCCTAGTGGATAGAGTACAGGCCTGGGAGTCAGAGGGACCTGGGTTCTAATCCCAGCTCCGCCACTCGTCCGCTGTGTGACTTGGGCAAGTCACTTCACTTCTCTGTACCTCAGCTGCCTCATCTGTAAAATAGGGATTAATAATGTGAGCCCCAAGCACTGTGAATCTACCCCAGCGTTAGTAAAGTGCCTGGCACCTAGCAAGAGCTTAACAAATACCATTTAAAAAAAAAAGAAAAGAGAGAAAGAGCAGAGAGGAGGCTGTTCCGAGGCTCACCTGCCAGAACCACTGGATCTGCTTGCTGTTCTTGGTATAGTGTCGGTAAATGGTGTTCTTCTGCCAGTCATTCATGTCAATTTCCTGCATGCCACACAACATCAACTAGGAGGCAATGGGACAAGATTGCCATCAATTTACAAACTTTATGCTTCTCTACCCTTCCGGGCCTCCTCCTACTCTTTATCCCTCCATGACCTCAGATAACCTCCTCACCTACAGATACACCCACTTCCGCTCTGCCAGAAAGCTCCTCGTGGGAGATCGAGGGAACAAGGTGGATACGATGCACTCCATAAATACTATTAATTGATTGATAGATACACTATTACCCTATTAGCTCCAGCAAGAGATCTGCTGGGTCAGGTCCTGAGAGCTGCCAGGTTAGGACGGAGCAGTTCTTATCTAGTACAACTTCTTTAGAATCGGTACCTTCCCCTCCAACTCCCCAGGTTCTCTTTCCTACCAAAGGTCTCAATGTGACAGATTCTGATGCAGGTATGGTCATTCAACAAGGAGGCTCCCATGAAGCAGGCCATGTTCTCTGCACAAAACAGCTCCAAAAAGGGAGCCATGAGTTAAACCGCTGTGATCTAAAGGAT